>NC_058080.1:671085214-672303066 GCF_014858855.1 Bufo gargarizans
GTTACTAGGAACAACTTACACAAATGTTTTATCTCCAGTGTTCTTGCCCAAGACAGGCGTCTCATCCATATGGGAATAATACCTATTCTAGATTTTCCTGAAGGTAGACTCTCTTTCACTGCAATACAATCTGAATCTGACATTGATAGAATACAGACCATGCATGCATTTTATAGGAAAGGGTAATTTTATTTATTTATACAGCTTTCCTGTTATTAGGTTTGTTTTGTAGTTTGGCAATGGGAATCAGTCTAGTTTTAGACTTTTCTCATTTGGAAACTATTTTTCTTGCTTGGACTATCCCAGTATAGTTATACACCGAAGACAACTCTGTTCCTGCTTGTTTTCCACTTAGAAATACTGTAAAAAAAAAAGATTGTCATTGGTCTGGTTCCATTTTTGTAAAGGTTAGGATAATAGGGAGAGTGCATGGTTGTGGTCTAACTGCACATTAGATAATGGTTGTGCTCCCAATATTTACGGTTACAATATGGTTTCTACATTGTAGTAGATTATACAGTTTCTCCATGCACATGGTCATGTGACTCAGCTGCCATACTGGAAATGGTCATTGGTACAGAAGTTGGAAACTTGAGTTAGAAATGGTACCCCAAGCTTGCCAAAAAGGGAGGTCCACTGACAAATTGACCATACTAGATACTTTCCATATTCAGACGGATCTCCATACAGCATTAACATCTAACATCTAACATTAAGATGTGTCCTTAAAGGGGTTTTGCCACTTTAGCAAATAGAATTTATTATGCAGAGAAAGTTTCCATGGTTACGACCAACCTGCGGTCCAGCAGCATGGCAGTGTTTGTACACTATAGAAAAAAGTACCAGCCTACGTGAGCTTCCACGGTCCCGGCCACCAGAGAGGCTGGCATTTTTTCTCATATTGTGCAAGCATGACCACCACTGTTGGATTACAGGGTGGTCGTAACCATGGAAACAAGCAGTGTGATGGAAAAATGAGTCCAGACAGCAAAGGAGGCAATATGGACAATCACAATACATTAGTAAGTGTCTTGTATTAACTTGTACATATATGTACATAGCTCTCAGTCACTGATAGATGACCGGGGGCAGTCTTAAAGGGGTTTTCTCACTTCAGCAAGTGGCATTTATCATGTAGAGAAAGTTAGTACAAGGCACTTACTAATGTATTGTGCTTGTCCATATTGTCTCCTTTGCTGGCTGGATTAATTTCTCAATCACAATATACACTGCTCATTTCCATGGTTACAACCACCATGTAATACATATAAGAATTAATTCCAGCCTCTCTGGTGGCCGGGACCGTGGGATCTCACGTAGGCTGGTACTTTTTTCTATAGTGTACAAGCATGGCCCCTGCTGATGTATTGCAGGGTGGTCGTAACCATGGAGACAAGCAGTGTGATGGAAAAATGAGTCCAGACAGCAAAGGAGGCAATATGGACAATCACAATACATTAGTAAGTGTCTTGTATTAACTTGTACATATATGTACATAGCTCTCAGTCACTGATAGATGACCGGGGGCAGTCTTAAAGGGGTTTTCTCACTTCAGCAAGTGGCATTTATCATGTAGAGAAAGTTAGTACAAGGCACTTACTAATGTATTGTGCTTGTCCATATTGTCTCCTTTGCTGGCTGGATTAATTTCTCAATCACAATATACACTGCTCATTTCCATGGTTACAACCACCATGTAATACATATAAGAATTAATTCCAGCCTCTCTGGTGGCCGGGACCGTGGGATCTCACGTAGGCTGGTACTTTTTTCTATAGTGTACAAGCATGGCCCCTGCTGATGTATTGCAGGGTGGTCGTAACCATGGAAACTTTCTCTGCTTAATAAATGTTATTTGCTGAAGCGGCAAAACCCCTTTAAGCTCAAAAGACCCCTTTAAATGTCTCAGTCATGTTATATATTTAAAACCCATGCATAATAGGACGTGTTGCATTTTCCAAACATACTGAATACACACAGTCTATGCAACACTCTGGCTTCTTTCAGACGGGCGTTGGGGGAAAATGTGCGGGTGCGTTGCGGGAACACCTGCGATTTTTCCGCGCGAGTGCAAAACATTGTAATGCGTTTTGCACTCGTGTTGAGGAAGGGTTGAGACGGATGCATATATATCCATGCATGCCCGCAAACACGTGCGGGCATGTATGGTATATATGCATAGATTTACCAACGCACCATGGGATGATGTGCGCAGATGTGCCCAGCATCTGTGCACGTCTGCCCATGGTGATCCCCAGGGGCTCATGGTGGCCCCTGTGGGAAATATGTGCCCCCTTATAATGTATGTAGGGGCCTTGTGCCCCCTTATAATATATGTGCAGGGGCCTTGTGCCCCCTTATAATATATGTGCAGGGGCCTTGTGCCCCCTTATAATATATGTGCCCCCTTATGTCCCTAATATTAATGTATATACATGTGTATGATGTGCCCCAACCATCCATACTCATGTATATTATACAAATCCCCCCTCCTACACCTGAAACCAGGTGCATCGGTTTGAATGTGCCCCAAGCATTCAAACCGATGCAATCTGGCTAATTGCATCAGAATGACTGGACAAGGGTCCGGTCATCCTGATGGATACAAAGAGCTCAGATTTAACAGAATCTGAGCCCTTTGTTGTAATTATCTCCAGCGCCGCTGGAGATAATTACGCATGATAGAAGAAGGGGAGAAGCTTCCCCTCCTCCTATTATGCGCATTCCGACAGTGCGATTACAATCGCACTGTCCGGAATGCTAAGGGCAGCAGGCGAGAGATCAAAGGCATCTCCCGCCTGTCTGCAGCGCGTCCCCGATGTGCGGGCCGGCGCAGTGACGTCATATCACTGCGCCGGCCCACGTGGATGATGGGGGCGCGCGCGCCCCCTGGCGGGCGGCGCAGCGCGGGAGTGCGGGCGGCCGGGTTTAAATATCCGGCGGCCCGGCACTCCGTAGGTTAGTTGGGTCTGGGCCCCCACATGAGGAGAGCGCGTCCTGCGCTAAGAGAAGTTAGGGTATGGGCCCCACTTGGAGGAGCGCGTCTCGCCCTCAGAGAAGTTAGGGTCTGGGCCCCCACTGGAGGACAGCGCGTCCTGCGCTAAAGAAAGTGATCGCCCCCCCCCCTTTTGGAGAGAAGCGCAATCGGCGCTGCAGCACGGCGCCTGACCGGACCCCCCTCACTAAGGGAGCGCATCCTGCGCTCAGCCGGACCGGACCTCCCACTGGACGAACGAGCGGACCCCTGGCAATCCATAAGTATCACCCCCCCTATCCCACCAACTCCATTAACCCCCCTACTCTGGTTCCCTGATCCCTGATTAACCCCCCCTGCATCCCCCTGGTTAACATCCCTGCTCCCCTGTTAACCCTTTATACCCTGGTGGCCCTGATTAACCCCTGGGTTACCCCTAACCCCTTCCCCTACTCTGCCCTTCAAGACTCCTGGTTAACCCTTGCCCCTGGTTAACCCTTGACATCCCTGACCCCCTACCATTTACCCCCCCCCCCTGGTTAACCCGCTGATGTCCGTGCCCTGTTCCCCTGTCCTGCCTGCCTCTGTAGAGCATGCCTCTGCTCTGCAAACAAATCCTCCTCTTGTAACCCCGTAGGGACAGTATAGAACTAGGCGGGTGGGTTGTTATACTTGTATGTGTGTATTGTATAGTTAGTTTGTGGGTGGAATTTGGGAACGTGTAGTGTAGTTGAGTACTGTATATGTAGTGCTGTATTGTTACTGTATTGTATGCGTAGTGTAATAAATACTGTGTTACCTGTACCCTTTGTGTAGTGTGTACTTGTTAGCGGTAGTAAGTAAGGCGCATGCAGCTAGTATAGTGATTTGTGTAAAGTATAGCGAAGATATTGTTGTTATTATTATATAAATGCATAAATAGGCGGTATTAATCACCCATAAATTGGTGATTAATATTCCCCCTTTACATTGGCGAGTCAGGCCCACTGCTTAGATTTTGAAATCTGTGTTTGGTTTTGAGGCTAGAGGTCGGTTGTCCTGTGAATTGTCAGGCAAGAGAGACGTGGTCAGCGGTCTGAGCGTCTAGGACCTGATAATTCGGACAGGTAACGCGACTCTTCCTCACAGCACCAAGCGCAGATCAAAATCTTTAGCAGAGAATCTATAATTGTTCTGTGAATTAATATTTTGCTATTTGCTTTACACGGTCACTGCATCGCTCAAGTGATTGCGAGGGAGAAGAGGACACGTCACTGGAAGAGATCCATCTTCGTGGGAGCAGCGTACAAAGTCAGGCTGGTCGGGAAGAGGCGATCCGGGAAAATGGACTTCTTCCAAGCAGCTGCGAGGACAAAGAGGTACGGCCCCAAGGAGAAGATGGACGCTCATCCAACGGTGAGTATGGACTTCCCCACACTGCAACACTTGAGCAGACACAGCACGTTCAATCCCATCCTCCCCACCACATACAAGTCAGCAGAAATGCTGTGGTCCGATTTGTTGGCACAGGCTTGTAGTTATGACAAGCTTTGTGTTAACAAACGGACGGTGTTGAATAAGGCCACTAAACGGCTTCGGATGCTAGCCAAACTCGTTCATACGTTTGAGGCTAGCATCTGTAAGCCAAAGGAAGTGGCGCTGGTGTCTCAGTCAACAGAGACAATTCCTCCGGCTGTTCACTGCCAGTGCTGTGCCAATAATTCCGACCAGGTTTCGGCATTGCGGGCACAGCTGGCGGAGAATGTGCAGTCTACTGTTGCGCAGGTGGCTCGGATACAGTCACAATTAGTAGAGCTGCAGAGGCAGAAGGAGGAAATTGAGGCTCAGTTGACTCAGTCTTATACTGAGGTCAAGGCCTTCAAGGAGCGCACTGCCTCTACTAGTGTGACGGTAGCCAAATTGAAGGCTCAGGTTGCTGTAAGCTCCCAGATAATGACTGGCATGCAACAGGTCATCACCAAGTTGGTGCCGGCCCTTTCTTTTCCCATAAAGTCAGGGTCGGAATATCCCAAAACTTTGCCCTATGCAGGGCAAATAGGGGGGAGAGTAGTCTGTGACAGGCCAAATCACCAGACCAAGCCTGTCCAGACTAACAGAGATTTTTCCCTGACTTTGGGGAAAAGAAACATCGTGAAAAGTGCCTCCCTGAAGATGGAACAATTCAGGGAGCGCGGTTGCGGTGTGGACGGACCTAAGCCATGCCGGGCAAACATCAAATGTTTTGCGTGTGGTGGCTTGGGTCATATAGCGAAGCACTGCAAAACACACAGGACAGAAAGCCCAATCAGGTGCTTCAGGTGTGGGAACAAAGGACACATTGCAAGGAATTGCCCTTGTGCAAGTAATTGCAATGTGTCCAGTGATGGGAGGCAGGTAACAAATGGTGCAGCGGGGTCTAGTCAGCTTGGCCATAAAGGGGTAACCTCTCGGCAGCATCATCAGCTACTGAGGGGCCCAGAGTGGCAAAGCTAGGCTAGGCAACATTTGACACCCCTGTACTATTTGTTACACCGTTTGTTCCCTATACATGTCCATGTTGTTTGTTTTTGTTGTCCATTGTAACGTTCGTTTTGATGTTGATGGTGGTCCTTGTCTATGAGTGTGTTCCACCAGGCTGATTTATGTAGTGTTGTAATGTCCCGTCTGCTGTCTTGTTTCATTCTGTGTCCCCTTGGAGTGGAGCAGTGTTATACTGTGGATCGAGAACGTATAGGGTCGCGAGCAGATAATATCACATGGGAAATCCTGCTGGTCGGGAGAAGGCACAAGGACCTTCTTCATGCGGCACACAAAGGATGATGTGATATTATTCTGGGCAACCAGGGTCTCGGATCGATACAGATAACACTGTTGTGCTCAAGGTTTTCGGTAGGGCTGTGTTGCGCTGGGGACTGGGGCGGACAGACAACATTGGTGTAATGTTGTGCTGCGCACTTAATTCTAGTCCGAGCAGGTAGCACAGCTCTGATAGGGATTGGACGCAGAGTGTTTGGCAGCAGAGTGAGGACTGTGTTCTTGTGTTGTGGGGTCCTGAGGAGCCGGGGCATACCTGTGCCGTTGGTTCTGCGGGCCTCCACAAGATGGGATCACAGGGGGAAGTCAGCCTGGGTACACATGAGTGGACAGGGATGCGGTGCCATCAAGATGGTGCTTTGTCCACAGAACTCCAGTTATCCTAACCTAGTAGGGAGGCCATCCTTATCTGTTGGTGCAGAGGGATGTGTAGCAGAGGACACGGTCCTCTGAAGGTAGGGTGTTCAGACACCAGTGTTGGGATAATGAGGAGTCCTGTGAGACAAAGGGCAGCCCAATACCTTTCTCTACCCATGGGTCAAAGGTATTGGTGCTGGGAATTTTTGTACATTTAACTGCACCGTTAGGGGAGACATTCCCCTGGGAGCACCTGGTATTTTCTTCTGCCATAGGTTTTATATGGAGCGGAAGAAAAACCCAGGAGAGGCCACGGAAGAGGCCAGCTATTCCCCCTGATGCTCTTGGGAGACTCCAGAGGATCCCACTGGATTTTGGCAACCAAGCGACCTCTGCCTAGAGGTGTTTTAGAGATGGAGGACTGTGCCACAATCCAGCGGGAGCATTATTTAAGGCTCTGGAGGAAGATTTGGAGACGTTCGGGTGGAAGAGCATATCACTTGTTTCACCCAGTGAAACTTCTTCTGGTTCTGGTGATCGTCATCTACAGTCGGAGGGTCAAGGGACTTTTGACCAAAATACACCAGAACCATACAGAACTGTACAGAACTATCCGGAGGAGGAGGCTCAGGACATAACCAAACATGGTTCCTGTAGCCAAATATTATTGTATGGACACGTTTTGTTTTCTATGAGGGTTCGGGACGTATAACCTGTACTACCCTGAAACCCCATAGCACATTGTATTTATTGATTTTGTTTGTCGGTCGATTGTGTACCCATGGACACTCTAGGTGCAAATGTGTGACAGCCTATATTTGACTGTACACAGTTGCATCCTATAGTCGTTTCCCATTGACACGGGGGTCTGCGACCTACCGGTGTCTTTGGAGGTGTAGAGAGATATGCCAGGTTGCATGAGTCTCTATGGGTACACACATATAATGGAATTTGGTGTTGGGAGGGATATGACATGTATTTTGTGTGAATGGGGATAAGGTTAGGTCACGATAGGGACAGGCATCATTCATTTGCCACCTTGAACCCTGGAACGGTGAAGTTCTTAAGGGAAGGGCTGGATGTGTAGTGTGGCGGGTGTTCTCCGCAGTAGAATTTAGGTACTATGACATCACCGCTAAGAGTCTGACCTGCCTTGTAAAGACCTATTAATCTGTCCACGGGAGAACCGCACCCTTCAAGATGGAAACGGATATTGGACTGAAGAAAGTTGGGACTGAGACTGTGAGGGTGAACCCGCTCCAGATGCCTTGGAGGCGGGCCATACCTGAAGATCGGCAGAACGACCGAGAGACTGTGGGGGTGTGGTCACTCCAAAGTGGGGGTGGCCGACACCAAGAGACGGATAAAAGAAAGGCCAGTTAAAGACTGTAAGGGTGAACCCGCTCCAGATTCCTTGGAGGCGGGCCGTACCTGAAGATCGGATTACCGAGAGACTGTGGGGGTGTGGTCACTCCAAAGTGGGGGTGGCCGACACCAAGAGACTGATAAAGAAAGGCCAGTTAACCGAAAGATGTCAAGAAGAAGACTGTGTATCCTGTGGACGGAGGAGTAGGTTACGGTGAAGGGCAGGTCGGAGGAAGCTGGATTAGGGATGTCTAAGTACCTAAAGATCAGTGTGCACTACAGTTCTTCCTGAACTTCCACCAAGGATGGGGTTGAGGGGGGGCAAATATCTCAACCCGTTCCCCCAATATATTGTCGTATTATATAGTCCGACAACAGGGGGATTGTTGAGGAAGGGTTGAGACGGATGCATATATATCCATGCATGCCCGCAAACACGTGCGGGCATGTATGGTATATATGCATAGATTTACCAACGCACCATGGGATGATGTGCGCAGATGTGCCCAGCATCTGTGCACGTCTGCCCATGGTGATCCCCAGGGGCTCATGGTGGCCCCTGTGGGAAATATGTGCCCCCTTATAATGTATGTAGGGGCCTTGTGCCCCCTTATAATATATGTGCAGGGGCCTTGTGCCCCCTTATAATATATGTGCCCCCCTAATATTAATGTATATACATGTGTATGGATGTGCCCCAAGCATCCATACTCATGTATATTATACAAATCCCCCCTCCTACACCTGAAACCAGGTGCATCGGTTTGAATGTGCCCCAAGCATTCAAACCGATGCAATCTGGCTAATTGCATCAGAATGACTGGACAAGGGTCCGGTCATCCTGATGGATACAAAGAGCTCAGATTCAACAGAATCTGAGCCCTTTGTTGTAATTATCTCCAGCGCCGCTGGAGATAATTACGCATGATAGAAGAAGGGGAGAAGCTTCCCCTCCTCCTATTATGCGCATTCCGACAGTGCAATTACAATCGCACTGTCCGGAATGCTAAGGGCAGCAGGCGGGAGATCAAAGGCATCTCCCGCCTGTCTGCAGCGCGTCCCCGATGTGCGGGCCGGCGCAGTGACGTCATATCACTGCGCCGGCCCACGTGGATGATGGGGGCGCGCGCGCCCCCTGGTGGGCGGCGCAGCGCGGGAGTGCGGGCGGCCGGGTTTAAATATCCGGCGGCCCGGCACTCCGTAGGTTAGTTGGGTCTGGGCCCCCACATGAGGAGAGCGCGTCCTGCGCTAAGAGAAGTTAGGGTATGGGCCCCACTTGGAGGAGCGCGTCTCGCCCTCAGAGAAGTTAGGGTCTGGGCCCCCACTGGAGGACAGCGCGTCCTGCGCTAAAGAAAGTGATCGGCCCCCCCCTTTTGGAGAGAAGCGCAATCGGCGCTGCAGCACGGCGCCTGACCGGACCCCCCTCACTAAGGGAGCGCATCCTGCGCTCAGCCGGACCGGACCTCCCACTGGACGAACGAGCGGACCCCTGGCAATCCATAAGTATCACCCCCCCTATCCCACCAACTCCATTAACCCCCCCCCACTCTGGTTCCCTGATCCCTGATTAACCCCCCCTGCATCCCCCTGGTTAACATCCCTGCTCCCCTGTTAACCCTTTATACCCTGGTGGCCCTGATTAACCTCTGGGTTACCCTAACCCCTTCCCCTACTCTGCCCTTCAAGACTCCTGGTTAACCCTTGCCCCTGGTTAACCCTTGACATCCCTGACCCCCTACCATTTAACCCCCCCCCCCTGGTTAACCCCCTGATGTCCGTGCCCTGTTCCCCTGTCCTGCCTGCCTCTGTAGAGCATGCCTCTGCTCTGCAAACAAATCCTCCTCTTGTAACCCCGTAGGGACAGTATAGAACTAGGCGGGTGGGTTGTTATACTTGTATGTGTGTATTGTATAGTTAGTTTGTGGGTGGAATTTGGGAACGTGTAGTGTAGTTGAGTACTGTATATGTAGTGCTGTATTGTTACTGTATTGTATGCGTAGTGTAATAAATACTGTGTTACTTGTACCCTTTGTGTAGTGTGTACTTGTTAGCGGTAGTAAGTAAGGCGCATGCAGCTAGTATAGTGATTTGTGTAAAGTATAGCGAAGATATTGTTGTTATTATTATTATTATATAAGGCATAAATAGGCGGAGTCATCACCAGGTGGCTCCTCCTATTTAGGAATATTAATTATCGATATTCGCATAATATTGGTGATTAATATTCCCCCTTTACAACTCGCGTGAGAAAAATCGCGCATGTTTGGTACCCAAACCCGAACTTCTTCACAGAAGTTCGGGTCTGGGATTGGTGTTCTGTAGATTGTATTATTTTCACTTATAACATGGTTATAAGGGAAAATAATAGCATTCTGAATACAGAATGCATAGTAAAATAGCGCTGGAGGGGTTAAAAAAATAAAAAAATAAAAATTTAACTCACCTTAGTCCACTTGATCGCGTAGCCCGGCATCTCTTCTGTCTCCTTTGCAGAACAGGTCCTGTGGTGAGCATTCATTTCAGGAACAGGACCTGTGGTGACGTCACTCGGGTCATCACATGATCCATCACCATGGTAAAAGATCATGTGATGGAACATGTGATGACCGGAGTGACGTCACCACAGGTCCTGTTCCGCAAAGTAGACAGACGAGATGCCGGGCAGCACGATCAAGTGGACTAAGGCGAGTAAAAAAATTTTTTTTTTTTTTTTTTTTTAACCCCTCCAGCACTATTTTACTATGCATTCTATATTCAGAATGCTATTATTTAAAAAAATAATAATGATCGGGCCTCCATCCCGATCATCTCCTAGCAACCGTGCGTTAAAAATCGCACCACATCCACACTTGCTTGCGGATGCTAGCGATTTTAACGCAACCCCATTCATTTCTATGGGGCCTGCGTTACGTGAAAAACGCACAAAATAGAGCATGCTGCGATTTTTCACGCAACGCATAAGTGATGCGTGAAAATCACCGCTCATGTGAACAGCCCCATAGAAATGAATGGGTCGGTATTCAGTGCGGGTGCAATGTGTTCAACTCGCGCATCGCATCCATGCGGAATACACGCCCGTGTAAAAGGGGCCTCTGTGCCTTAAGAAGCATGGACTCCGAGCTGATAGCTCTTGCTGGAACTGATACATTGCAGCAAACCCTCAGGGCAGGAGATATATTTGTGCTACTAATGTGTTTAGCTCCTAATGCACTAATGATATATAATTTTTTTTTACAAAAACTGTACAACTCCTACAGTAGCACTCAATCAGGGATGGACCTTCCCCATAGTTGGTCATGCATCTTTGCTACCTTAAAACAATAAGTATAGGGAATGGAGTTGTCTTTTCTGTCAATTTCTTAAACATTTTAGTCAGATGGTTCTGCTTTTTTCTTAGCTTTTCATCCAGGAAAAGCTGGGTGACAGCCAAGCTCATAGGCAGAGGGGTAACTTGAGCTCCACATGAGCCCCAGTGGAAAATCTGTGGCCCCAACTGTAAAGGTGGTTTCACACATGGCTTTAAAAATAAAATAAAAAAAGTTGCATTTTTTTCTTTTTCACCAGAACCAGAAGTGGATTCAAAAGCAAGAGGAAATATAAAGGAAGGACTTAGGCCTCTTTCACACGGGCGTCATGTTTTTTGCCCGGATAAGAGGCGGGTGCGTTGCGGGAAAATGCGCGATTTTTCCGCGCGAGTGCAAAACATTGTCATGCGTTTTGCACTTGCGTGAGAAAAATCGCGCATGTTTGGTACCCAGACCCGAACTTCTTCACAGAAGTTCGGGCTTGGGATTGATGTTCTGAAGATTGTATTATTTTCCCTTATAACATGGTTATAAGGGAAAATAATAGCATTCTGACTACAGAATGCTTTGTATAATAGTGCTGGAAGGGTTAAAAATAATAAAAAAGTTAACTCACCTTCTCCTCTTGTTCGCGCAGATGCCACTCTGTTCTTTAGCTGTGGACTGAATGACCTGAGGTGACGTCAGATCACATGCTCCAATCACATGGTCCATCACCATGGTGATGGAGCATGTGATCTGACGTCATCAAAGGTCCTTTAGCCCACAGATAAAGAACAGACCGGCATCTGCGCTAACAAGAGGAGAAGGTGAGTTAACTTTTTTATTATTTTTAACCCCTCCAGCACTATTATACAAAGCATTCTGTATTCAGAATGCTATTATTTTCCCTTATAACCATGTTATAAGGGAAAATAATACAGTGAATAGACTGTCACCTAGAACCCATGCGTGAAAATCGCACCGCATCCGCACTTGCTTGCGGATGCATGCGATTTTCACGCAACCCCATTCATTTCTATAGGGCCTGCGTTACGTGAAAAACGCACAAAGAGGAGCATGCTGCGATTTTCACGCAACGCACAAGTGATGCGTGAAAATCACCGCTCGTGTGCACAGTCTCATAGAAATGAATGGGTCAGGATTCAGTGCGGGTGCAATGCGTTCACCGCACGCATCGCACCCGCACGGAAAACTCGCCCGTGTGAAAGGGGCCTTATACTTTTCCATCCTGCTGAGCTCACTAAATGGCTTTGGCTGAAAAAAAGTCAGTCATCGAAAAAACTGCAGTGGCAGACTGTGTGAAACCATCTTAGGCGGAGTTCACACGAGAGTGACAGATTTGGTCCGGATGCGTTCAGGGTGCGTTCAGTTAAACTCGCACCATTTTGCAAGCAAGTTCAGTCAGTTTTGGCTGCAATTGCGTTTAGTTGTTCAGTTTTTTCCGCGCGGGTGCAATGCGTTTTGATGCGTTTTTCACGCGCGTGATAAAAAACTGAAGGTTTACAAACAACATCTCCTAGCAACCATCAGTGAAAAACGCATTGCATCCGCACTTGCTTGCAGATGCAATGCGTTATTAACGCAGCCCCATTCACTTCTATGGGGCCAGGGCTGCGTGAAAAACGCAGAATATGGCCTCATGCACACGACCGTTGTGTGCATCCGTGGCCGTTGTGCCGTTTTCCGTTTTTTTTCACGGACCCATTGACTTTCAATGGGTCCGTGGAAAAATCGGAAAATGCACCGTTTGGCAGCCGCATCCGTGAGCCGTGTTTCCTGGCCGTGAAAAAAATATGACCTGTCCTATTTTTTTCACGGCCAACGGTTCACGGGCCCATTCAAGTCAATGGGTCCGTGAAAGAACACGGATGCACACAAGATTGGCATCCGTGTCCGTGATCCGTGGCCGTAGGTTTTAGTTTCATACAGACGGATCCGAAGATCCGTCTGCATAAAAGCTTTTTCAGAGCTGAGTTTTCACTTCGTGAAAACTCAGATCCGACAGTATATTCTAACACAGAAGCGTTCCCATGGTGATGGGACGCTTCTAGTTAGAATACACTACAAACTGTGTACAAGACTGCCCCCTGCTGCCTGGCAGCACCCGATCTCTTACAGGGGGATATGATAGTGCGGCACCTGAAGGGGTTAATTGTACTATCATATCCCCCTGTAAGAGATCAGGGCTGCCAGGCAGCAGGGGGCAGACCCCCCCCCCTCCCCAGTTTGAATATCATTGTGCGGCCCCCCCCTCCCCTGTTGTTAACTCGTTGGTGGCCAGTGTGCGCACCCCCCTCCCTCCCTCCCTCTATTGTTTTAATACATTGGGGCCAGTGTGCGCGCGCCCCCCCAACCCCCCCCCTCCCTCCCTCTATTGTTTTAATACATTGGGGCCAGTGTGCGCACCCCCCCAACCCCCCCCCCCCCCTCTATTGTAATAATAGCATTGGGGCCAGTGTGCGCACCCCCCCCCCCCCCCCCGATCATCGGTGGCAGCGGAGTAGAAGATTTTCATACTTACCTGGCTGCTGGCTGCTGCGATGTCTGCGTCCGGCCGGGAGCTCCTCCTACTGGTAAGTGACAGCAATGCGCCGCACAGACCTGTCACTTACCAGTAGGAGGAGCTCCCGGCCGGACACAGAGATCGCAGCAGCCAGCAGCCAGCAGCCAGGTAAGTATGAATCTTCTACTCCGCTGCCACCGGTGATCGGGGGGGGGCACACTGGCCCCAATGCTATTATTACAATAGAGGGAGGGGGGGGGGGGTTGGGGGGGCGCGCACACTGGCCCCAATGCTATTATTACAATAGAGGGAGAGAGGGGGGGGGGTTGGGGGGGCGCGCACACTGGCCCCAATGCTATTATTACAATAGAGGGAGGGAGGGAGGGGGGTGCGCACACTGGCCACCAACGAGTTAACAACAGGGGAGGGGGGGCCCACTGGCCACCAATGAGTTAAAAACAGGGGGGGGGGGGGTCTGCCCCCTGCTGCCTGGCAGCACCTGCCAGGCAGCAGGGGACAGTCATGTACACAGTTTTTTTGTATATTCTAACCTGAAGCGTCTCCATCACCATGGGAACGCCTCTGTGTTAGAATATACTGTCGGAAATGAGTTTCACGATGTAGCTCATATCCGACAGTATATTCTAACATAGAGGCGTTCCCATGGTGATGGGGACGCTACAAGTTAAAATATACCATCGGATTGGAGAAAAATCCAATCCGATGGTATAACAGAACTCCAGACTTTACATTGAAAGTCAATGGGGACGGATCCGTTTGAAATGGCACCATATTGTGTCAACATCAAACGGATCCGTCCCCATTGACTTGCATTGTAATTCAGGACGGATCCGTTTGGCTCCGCACGGCCAGGCGGACACCAAAATGACTTTTTTTTCATGTCCGTGGATCCTCCAAAAATCAAGGAAGACCCACGGACGGAAAAACGGTCACGGATCACGGACCAACGGAACCCCGTTTTGCGGACCGTGAAAAAAAACGTCCGTGTGCATGAGGCCTATAGAACATGCTGTGATTTTAAAGCATTGCAGAAGTGATGCGTGGAAAAAAACGCTCATGTGCACAGCCCCATTGAAATGAATGGGTCAGGATTCAGTGCGGGTGCAATGCGTTCAGCTACTGCATTGCACCCACGCGGAAATCTCGCCCGTGTGAACTCAGCCTTAAAGGGGTTGTGCCACCATTAAATGTTATTCAACTATAATTCAACATGAAAAACTAGTTACTTTTGTAATTTACTTATTTACTTTCTGTTACAAAAATGCAAAATTTTTTGAGATACAGGTGAAACTCGTAAAATTTGAATATCATGCAAAAGTCCATTTATTTCATTAATGCAACTTAAAAGGAATTGCATTAAGGCTACTTTCACACTAGCAGCGGGTCTGCCATACAGGGGCACTGGCCGCGTGCACACTGCAGCGCGGATGCGGACCCATGCACTACTTGTTTGCGGTGCAGACGGATAAAAGGACCAATTCAAGTTGAATGGTTCTGGATCAGTCCGCCGAATCTGCACGGATCTTGCTTGTGCATTGGGGACCACAAATTGCGGTCCCCAAAGCACAAAACAGCCGATCAACGGCCATGTGCGTGAGGCCAAATAAACAGCAATTCTATCTATTTGTGCAGCTACAGCCAGGTCCATAAATATTGGGACATGGACACAAGTCTAACATTTTTGGCTCTATACATGGTGGTACAGACCCAATACATAGATTCGTCATTCAGGAGTCTGGAGAAGCTGGATGACCTCCTCTATAAGGGCCGTAATTGTCGCCCCTTGGCACCCCAAGGATCATGCTGGGAAATTATCATCTCCTCATACAAGAGAGTGCATGGTTATTGATAGGACAACTCTACCAATCGTGATTTATTTATTTTTTTACACATATTTTTCTATTAGTTTATTCAGCATCCAGATTTTTTTTCCCAACACAGATCCTGCAAATAAACTAACCCCATTTACATCCACACAGTCGTGACCCCCCTGCCACCTGCGCCATCAATAGTCCCTTTGTATCATCTCCGGCATATGTGGCCGAATGAAAACTCATTTACGGTCACAGTGAAGACTCAGGAGCTGATTTTGCCAGGCTACCTGCGGAGCTGCTGAGAACGCTCCGGCGCAGAGTCCGCTCAGCATGTGGACGTGGAAAACACCTGCCTTCTCATGGTTACCAGCACATTAGAGAGGGACATGCTGCGACTCTCAATACTTTCCGCCCCTGGTGCGTGTCACAATACTGCTTCAGCTCGGCAGGTCACAGGCGGCAGGCAGGTGTTCTGTGCCCTGGCAAATTATCAAAGCACAATACCAATCCACTAGGAGGAAATGTTCTCTATGCCAACGCACGGATAAATAAAAATACTATCCTGTAAAATGAATGCCAAAAATACGAGTGTAGTCTTCACTACAGAGACTGCCATCCATTTCTAATTAAAGGGGCTGTTCACGCGCTCTAATAGGGAATGCAATGTGACTTGCTCTGGAGGACTTGGTGTAACTTTATCACTTGATATCCCATTGATGTCAATGGGTGCCATATAACAGTACATTTGCCCTACATCAAATTTGGACATGCTGTGTTTCAGCCCTACACCCCCTGAGCCCTACACCCTCATTTAGCCTGATCTACCTACTGAGAGCTCTACAGGGATCCAACACCAAAGGGAGAGTTCACATCACAGTTAGGCTCCATTCACACGTCCGCAACCTGTTTTGCGGATACACAGAGCCACGGATCCGCAAAACACAGAAAGCGGCAATGTGCGTTCCGCATTTTGCGGACCGCACATTGCCGGCACTAATAGAATATGCCTGTTCTTGTCCGCAATTGCGGACAAGAATAGGACATGTTCTATTTTTCTGCGGAAACGGAAGCACGGATGCGGAAGTGCGGATCCGCAAATGTGGATGCGGACAGCACATTCCGGCCCCATTGAAAATGAATGGGTCTGCACCCGTTCCGCAAAATTGCGGAACGGATGCGGATCCATTTTGCGGGCCTGCACTTCCGGGTCCGCAATTCAGTTCCCGAAAAAAAATACAACATGTCCTATTCTTGTCCGGAATTGCGGACAAGAAAAGGCATATTCTATTAGTACCAGAAATGTGCCGTCCGCAAAATGCGGAACACACATTGCCGCTTTCCGTGTTTTGCGGATTTGTGTTTTGCGGACGTGTGAATGGAGCCTTATTTTTCTGTTCTTCTGATCCATTAAAAAAATAAAAAAATAAAAATAAATAAATGGATTCTGTAATAAATAGGGATTCTGTGCATCAGGTATGCACAATTGGTATCGGTTTGAACAATTTCCATCTGAGATCCATTTTTTTGACGAAAAGAAAAAAAAAAGTCCTGCATGAAGTACCAAAGCAATATAGTTCACTGTCAGTGTGCAGAAAGGTAACTGAAACTTGTGGTGCAGACAGGTATTTAGCGGGAGCTGATGACGGCATTAGCAGCTTTTAACTATGGGTGCGGAAAATCCTTTACCCCCAGCATAGATCAGCCCTGTGATAGGTCTCAGAGTAGATGAAGATTTTTAGAATAACAACTTTTCATATTAGTTTGATTAGGTTGATTCTGCATTCATAGGTTTGTAGAAGTTAGGATTAAGGTCTTTTTCTCAACTCTGTTCATGTTATAACATTTTTGCTGTGAAGAAGAGGCATGTGATCTCTGCTGAGTCAAATTCAGTTTTGAGAACTGCAAAAGTAAACCAAGCATCTGTGATAATATCTTGTAGGCAGAGAAACTGCCCAATAATCTTACAAAAACCTCTGGAAGAGCTTGACATTGTGAATGGATTAATGGAATTTATTTACCAAAAAAATTAAACATATACAGCCTTATTCTACATAATTCTACTAATCTTTATTTCATGATGGAATAACCTTTGGATGGTAATATATTTTCCTCAAAAAGCATTTGATAGTTAGAAAATATATATATATATATATATATATATATATATATATATATATATCAGATTTAAATAAAATAAAAAATCAGATTATCAACTTGTGGGCTTATAATTATGAGTACTCATTGTATGGGCTCATTTGCGCAGTATATAGAGTGTCGACTGCCCATCCAGAGGATCCTCTGGGGAACAACAGACACCTATTAGAACCAGAAAAGCAAAAAAGACCCAGGGTGTCCCAGGGAGGGGTAAAGGACAGTGCCCGCCCAATGCGACCACAAAGGACACCCTTAAAGGGCAACTCGGCACAAGTTCCCGAGTACAACAGCAGAAACACAAGAAAATGGAGCTCATAGTACCAAAATAAAAATATGTATTTTATTAGAGCATGATTAAAAAAACATAAATGGAAAAAAACTGTAAATGTGATGCCATTAACCGTAATGACCAGGTGTAGTAAGGCACCAAGGTCGTATTGCCAAGAAAGGTGAGCTCTGGTCCTCTTGTTACTCCCAACTAGGACCGTGTGCAGGATTACCCAGGATGGCGCTACCCCAACGTGCGTTTCGGCGTGCCTTGGTCAGGGGGTCAATGCCGAAACACGCGTTGGGGTAGCGCCATCCTGGGTAATCCAGCACACGGTCCTAGTTAGGTGAGCTCTGGTCCTCTTGTTACTCCCTTCTTGGCAATACGACCTTGGTGACTTACTACACCTGGTCATTATGGTAGGTCTGTTGTTTACCCTTTACCTTTATTTGTTTAACATACCATTTTTTACTGCCATGTGGGGGTGCCCAAGCTGACCACCGTCTCACCTATATACATTAGTTTCATTGTCCTTTCTCATAGGTTGGGCACTGTACCCAGTATTTCCCTATGATCATTAGATATACTGTATTTTGACCTGTGGCGCTTTTTCTTTTCTGTCCTCTGCTCCTACTTTATCCTGTTAATGGCATCACATTTACAGTTTTTTTCATTAATGTCATTTTAATCATGCTCTAATAAAATCCAAATTTTTATTTTGGTACTATGAGCTCCATTTTCTTGTGTTTCACCTATTAGAACCAGCCTACATAGGTCCAGCAGGAGACAACCACATCAGAAACTTGAAGTCAGTCATTGCCTCTTAGTCTGTTTCTCATGGGTTTACTTGTCCAGCAGGACAATTATTAAGATGCAGGAAGTTATATGCATACAATAGAATTATAAGTGTGGCTACACATGTTCTGTATGTGCACTGGTAGGTCCACGTTGCCTAGCCCAGGAAGGGCTAACCTCCAACACTGTTGTGAATCTACGACTCCCAGCAGTTCCATTCATCTATATGGAGTTCTGAAAACAGCCAAGAAAGTATGCATCTTGGGAGTTGTAGTTTTACCACACCTGGAGTGCCGGAGGTTAGCCATCTCCTTCATGTATGAATCCAAATGTTTGGTCTAGACCAGGCATCCTCAAACTGCGACCCTCCAGCTGTTGCAAAACTACAACTCCCAGCATGCCCGAACAGCCTACAGGTATCAGCCTACAGCAGGGCATTGTGGGAGTTGCAGTTTTACAACAGCTGGAGGGCCGCAGTTTGAGGATGCCTGGTGTAGACGATTGGCTTTCCCTTACCTTAAAGGGGTTTTCCCCATCTCAACATTTGTGGCATACTGCTAGTATATGCCACAAATGTCAGGCAGGTGTGGGTCCTAACCCTGGGACCTGCGTCTGTCTCTAAAATGTGGCCTCCGAAGTGAAGGGAGATCAGCCCTGAGCATGAGCAGCCACCCTTTATTCCACGCTATGGGAGCACCAAAACTAGCCAACCATTGGTTCGGTTACTTCCAGCAGTCCCATAGCATTGAATGGAAACTTGGCCATGCATGCACGGTGCGCTCTTTATCAGGCCCCAGTCTAGAGATAGGAGCAGGACCCAGAGGCAGGACCCACACCTGTCTGACATTTGTGACAATCCTAGCAATATGCCACACATTTTGAGATAGGAATGCCACTTTAAGTGTTTTTTTTTTTTTAGCAGAAAAAGGGAGATTTTTAGTTTAGACTCCTGTTTATTGGCAGGAGCCAAGAACCACTTCAAGCTGGAGGGTGGCTGTCATCTGCTGAAATAAGTGGATGTCCATTAATTTCAATTAAATTAGTTTTCCCATAAAAGATATGCATTACCTATCCACAGGAACCCCATTGATTATTAGAACCGTCCTCCTGTTACTCCTCATAGGAACCCCACTGATTATTAGAACAGTCCTCCTGTTACTCCTCACAGGAACCCAACTGATTATTAGAACAGTCCTCCTGTTACTCCTCACAGGAACCCCACTGATTATTACAACCGTCCTCCTGTTACTCCTCACAGGAACCTGACTGGAACAGACCCCCATTGCTCTTCAACATACAACCATGGTTACAGTGCACAAGGTCGACTGCCGCTCCATTCAAAGACTATGGAACGGACAGAGACTTTTGTGGGAAAACCCATTTAAGACTGTGCAACTCTACCCATTGGTATTCCAGGAATAGCCGATAACCAGTAATTACTGGTGGCCCCATAACATAATAACTGATGATCCAAAAGTATACCATTGCACTAACTGGCAGGAGCCAGAGACTGATGTAAGTGCCGACAATAGGTATACTATGTAATATGTTGGTGGTATCGAGGCAATGGGCCGTGTTCACACAGTGGGAAACTGTGCTACAGATTTGGAGTGTGAATGCTGTGAGAAGAGCAATGATTAACCCCATAGTAGGCTCATGTCCCTGCTTGATGCAGTTTTGAAAATCGGTGTGTAAAAAAATAAAAATCTGCGAGCGTCAACGGCAGCGTGGATTCCCATTGAAGAGCAATAGAAGGCAGAATAGACACATTATGGTGCAAAGTCTGTGGTGTGGACATGCCCCGACAGCGAGATGATTGCTGCGGTATAATGGGGTTCTATGGCGTTAAATGCTACGTGTGGGTGTAGGGTAAAATAAATCGGCTTGAAATGGATTAACCTGACTCCAGGCAGAAGAAGGTCGATTTTTGAACAAAACCCTTACCTAGAGAGGCTGCTGAATGTTCCTGCGGATCTAGACTGCCGTGTACTGGATTCCTATCAGACGGTTTTTACTTAATTGGATCGATATGTTTGGCTCCACTAGCTGCCAAAGACAGCCGAAAACTATTAACCGTTTCACAATCACGTTCCCCCACAAGTGCCTGACAACTAGATCCTGTGTACTGAAGAGCACCCGCCACCTCTCCTGTCAGGTCTGTTTTAGTATTCCCCTGTAATAACAATTCTGGAGCATCTATGCTTAGAATTCTGCACTGTGCCACTCCTTTATTATTCCTCCCAGAAATATGTGAATATATTGACCCCTGGGTGTTACTATTGCACTTGTCAAAGGAGAACGCCAATTGCAAATATATCAGGCAGTGGCTACTTTCACACCTGCGTTTAGGTGCGGATCCGTCTATCTGCACAGACTGATCCGCACCGATAATGCGAACGCTTGTATCTGTTCAGAACGGATCCGTTTGCATTATTATTTTTTTTTAAAGTGTAAGTCAAAACGGATCCGTCCTGACTTACATTAGAAGTCAATGGGGGATGGATCCGTTTTCAATTGCACCATATTGTGTCAGTAAAAACAGATCCGTCCCCATTGACTTATGTAGGTCAGGACGGATCAGTTTGGCTCCGCATCGTCAGGTAGACACGGAGAAATTGGAACGGAGACCAAACTGATGCATTCTGAACGGATCCTTATCCATTCAGAATGCATTGGGGCTGAACTGATCCATTTTGGGCCACTTGTGAGAGCCTTGAAACGGATCTCACAAGCGGACCCAGAAACGCCAGTGTGAAAGTAGCCTAAGGCCTCATGTACACAACTACATGTATTTTGCAGTCCGCAAACTGCAGATCCACAAAATACCGATACCGTTGTATACGCATTCTTTGCGGTCCATTTTGACTTCAATGGGTCTGTGGTCGACATTTTGCAGCCAAGTATAGGACATGTTCTATCATTTTGCGGAACAGGCATAAAGATGCAGAAAGCAGCCAGACTGTCCATTGTTTTCTGCATCTGTATGTCCGTTCCGCAAAAAGAAAGAATATGTCCACAAAATGTGGACAACAGACCCATTTGTATTAATGGGTCCGCAAAAATAGGGTGGACATGGTCACGTGCATGGGGCCTTATGGACACATCCCAGCTCGTAACACCCAGTTGGCAATATCTTCCTAAATTTCTAGGAGGAGTAACAGAAGAGCATACAGTTCACACGATCCGGATTTATTATTTTATGTGGAATACAATTATTCACTAAAACAGACAAGTCAAGAGTACTGACTGATCCTCTTGAGTTAGTGACAGGTTTCAACACCTAAATTACAGCAAAATGTATTTTTCACATGGATTCCATATCAATGTGTGAGAATGAAACCCTATGTGAGCATGTGCATAAAATCGGAGGTATACAAAAGGTATAACAATGGCCATATCAGATCTATTATTAAAGGGGTATTATCATCTTAATGATCACTGTTAAATCTGTTAATGATTTAACAGTGATCATTTTTCTAAATATATTTCATTAACAAATCCCCACCCCTTAGAAAAAAATAAACCTATACTTACCTGACTGTTGTCTTCCGTCTCCCCTGGTTACTGCCACCGCTCTTCTCAGGAATCGCGGTTGCCGCGCGTGCGCAGACATCTTCTTTTCTTCTCCCGGCCAGGAAGAAGTCACCAGGGCGCATGCACGGACTCTGCGTGCGCGTTCAGTACAGCGCGCGGCCGGGCGAAGACATCAATGAAGATGGAGCCCGCCCCCTGTCGAGTGCCGAAACCAGGAAGTGGACGGCGTGCCGGGACCAGGTAAGTATGAAACGCCATGTTGAGAAAACCCCTTTAAGTGTTCTTGCATGGCAAGGCCACTTACTGTTATCTCACATATATATTCTTATTATTATAGCCCAGTTTACCACCCTAACTCCTCCCACAGTTTTTACACTACATAGACAGTAATATACCGAAACGTGCGGATTGTTCCCGATTGGTGTGCTATTACTTTGTGGAACGTTTCGCCGAATGGTTCACGAAATATCTGCGTTTTTGTGGCGAAATTGGTCCCATAGGAATGAATGGCGGAATGTTCAAAACTAGAGTGTGAGCTGAAAAATCAGGACATGATTTCTAAGCTGCCACCACTCCCTCATTTTCCTGCCCACCTACACAAATCTTATATCAAAACGTTCAGCTATCCCTGCTGCCACTAAAAAGGTCCACGGCTAAGCCATTGTCCTGATCGTTTTCACGATATGACCATTTGTTTGCAACTCACGCCGCCCATTGACATTCATTGAAACTCCACTCTAGCCACCTCAAATTTGATGGGCAATATCTAAACTGCGACTGTGCCTTCATTTTTAATATTTCAGAGACATACTATGCATCAAAATGTAGGCCTGGGTCTTGTGATTCTCACAATATAAAGCTCTTCGCTACAACCGTTTGAAGATGGCAACCGCCAGTAAAGTGAGCAAGTTGGAGCAGTTTGTTTTTATCCGCTCTTCTCTGCCCTTGCTGTAGATTGAGTTGCCATAGGAACCCAGGTGTGTGAGCAGCCAACAGAGTGACAAAAGCTAGAGTGTGAGCTGAAAAATCAGGACATGATTTCTAAACTGCCACCACTCCCTCATTTTTAAGCCCACCTACACAAAACGGCTGCTAATGTTTTTTATAAATGTATGTTTTAATGTAACTGAGAAGCACTTTGGGCAACAACATTTCAATTAAATGTGCTATGTAAATAAATAAAAGTTGAAATGCATTTCTCACTCTATCAAGCACTTTTTAAATTTGATCAATCAATTGGTTAGTGTAATGTTTACTATCTTTACTCACTCCAAACAGTTACTCTGCCCAGTCCAACCTTTCTACAGTTACTCCAGCCACTCCAACCACACAACAGTTACTTAAGCCACTCCACCCAGTTACTCCGCCCACTCCAGTTGTAAGCTACTGGTGGAGGCAAGAACACTTCACACAATTTCCCCAGAAATTGTAGCTTTTCTAGTTACATTAGCTATCCACACAACACATGCCTGTTATACAGCCAAAGGCATGACGTTTTCTGTAACAGAAAGGACTAGTTAAAGGGGTTGTACAGGATTTTACTATTGATGGCTTATGCTTTAGGATAGGCCATTACTATGTCATTGGCAGGGGTCTGCATCCCCTGATCATCTGCTCTGCAGAAGCTCCAGCACCAGAAGTACACAGCTCTATCCATCATACACTTCAATGGGAACAGTGCTGCTGTCGTCCACTACACAATGGACAGAGCTGTGTTATGACACTAAAGATAATGCAGAGCAGCCGATTGAGGGGGGTGAGTGTGCTAGACCCCTGCTGACAAGGGTAGATATCAGAAGTAAAATCCTGGTCAAACCTTTTAAAGGGGTTATACCATGACTAATGTAAAAAAAAAAAATCATACATAAATCTAGTACATGACAATACCTTTCTAACAAAGCTAGAACCAGCCCTGTACCTCACATGGATCCAGAGATCTCCCCATTCATTGCTCTGCTAGATTTATTCCAAGCTGTCAGCTAAAGGGGCGTGTCCTTTTTCAGGGGCGTGTCCTTTCTGCTGCAGCTGTTGGCAGTTGAGGGATGGAACTGAGCATGTGCTTCCATCCCAGTGAGCAGGACAGAGAAATTAGAAAAAGAACAAACAGCGGGTGGCGCTGTACAGATAGATTTCAGTGAATAACTCAGTAGCCGTAATACATTTCTAATTACATGCAATTACAGAAGTATTCGGATCCAGGTGCTGGATTGAAAACTGTAGAATATTTTTCATGGGACAACCCCTTTAAGGAATTACCTGACACTCTGATAATTTTTTCCTAAGAGGGGGAACATTACGTGAGTTATTTGGCGGTTGAGGCTCACATTATGAGAAGTTGGAAAGGATCAGAGATGCCAGGCATATATTTCGCCTCCACACTTATGTCCTATGGGTACTGTCCTCACTCCAGACGTATTTTAACCAAGAAGAAAATTCTTCAGACTGTTAACTATATCCAAAAAAATAAGAGGATGTGATCTGGCTCTCCCACAGAACTTTCCAAAAAGTACAAGAAAAGTCTTTTCTTGCTCAAAAATGTGGTGAGATATTCAGGACTCTGGAGGATCAGAAATAATAGCAGCCTTTCAGGGAATAGCATGCTAACTTCACACCGAGTTCAGTACGGTAGATAGGCCAGCATGCTAGTTTGGCGACAATACGGCATTATACTACTCCAGACAAATAGAAGCCAGCGCTATATACTGCATGCATGGCTCCATGTCTACATCCATATTATGCTACTGAAGTAGCCTCAACTCCCACACATCCAGCTGCACAATGATAAATGCCAAGATGAGACACGCCATTAGATTTCTGCCATCTGGCTGTACTGTGCGTGTAAATAACCCACTGTGTGCCGGACAGACGGGCAATTAGGGAGGACGGGTCAGAGATCACGTCCGGGGGAGACATCCTAAATGTCTGGGCTACTGTACACTCACTGGAACAAAGCCAAATATCAGGGGGACGAGATTAGCAAGCCGTAAAATGTATATTATAGAGATCCCGGCCGTCCTCTGCTTCTGCTTGCCAAGAAAATCCTTCCATTTTTGGGAAGGTTATTGTAATATGGAATAAATACATAAATAATAGGAAGTATTGGTAGCAATGCAAATACCAATCAGAACAAAGATGCCAACTACTGATAAGGGTCATGGTTAAACCCACCTAAAGGATCATAACTGGCATTAGTGCATAACACGGAGCGTTTTTCTGTCCAGCGGTTTCAGTTTATGGACACTGGACCAGTGCACGTAAATGTTGTGTCTGACACCAGCATAAAACTGATGTAAGAAAAAAAAAAAAGTGCATTTCCATTGAGGGGGAACAGTTTTAAAATTTGTGATTGCCAATTGTGAGACAAAATGGTAAACGAGTGACCTCTAGTGGCGATTAACGCACACAACACGTCTTTACATCTAAGCCTCTGTATAAGGGCTCATTCAGACGGCCGTAGGTTTTGTTCTGCATTTTTGAGGAACGGATGCGGACCCAGTCATTTCAATGGGGCTGCAAAAGTTGTGGACAGCACACCATGTGCTGTCCGCATCCGTTGTTCTGTTCCACGGCCCCTCAAAAAATATAGAGCATGTCCTATTTTTATCCGCAATTGCGGACAAGAAAAAACTGAATTAAAAATTGTAATCACCCCCTTTCCCAATTTTACAAATAAAAAATATGAACATCATTGTTATGGACGCATCTGAAAATGCTCAAACTAATAAAATATAAATATAATTATCTTTTAATTAATTCATTATACGGTGTGATGACATTTTCACTGCCTGGTTCTCTCCAAGTGCAGAGGGTGCACCAGTTGCAGAGAGAGCAGAGCCTCTAGGTGTAACGGCAATGCCCCCGTTGCTCCTAGAGGCTCATTTGCATATATTAAAACATCATTTTTCTCAGCAATGTGGGCACATACTAACATGGGACCAACACAGATGCCTTCAGCTGCCAAGCGCACATGTAACAGGTCAGCCAGTTTCACAGGTACAAATCTGCTGACAGATGCCCTTTAAACTGTTGGCTGTGTTCTCGGTGGCTTTGGCCAACTGTACACTAATGTGTTTGGGGACCTTTAAAAGGAAAAAAACCTAATGAAATAATAAATAAAAAAAATGGGGGATGCCTTCTTTACCTCTCTAATTCGGCCAAAAACAACAGTGAGTATTTCTAGGTAGGGAATAGCATTAGGCTAGTTTATATTAGCACTAAAATGTTCCAGCAGCAGAAGAGTCTGCCGGGGGTTCATCACATCCGGCATAACCGGAAACTGCCGCAGCACCGCCAGGTCCCCATTGACTAAAACAGGACCCAGGGGCATCGGACCTGTTTTCTTGCATCAATGCCGAGATTTCAAGCAGCAGTTTTTGTGTGGCCGAATCCTGGCACTGATGCCGGAAACAGGCCGGATCTCCTCCGGGTCAGATTATAGTTAATGGGCTCCAGCAGGCAAAGCAGGGTTGCCAACCGGAATTTTTTTTCCTTCAGCTGTAAAATGATGAGAATTACCACTAAAATAATCACTAGCCTTAAAAAAAAAAGAAAATTCAATTTTTTTTTTTTTTATCATGGACAATATTTTTTCACTAACAGAAGAAATGTCTGGACGGTTGACAACCCTGAGGGAAAGGTAGTATCCGGCCGTGGCGGTGAACTCCGGCAGGCTGTTCCTGTGTGAAACTAGCCTTAGAAAATATTGCTATAGATAGATGTACACCCGGATAACACGGGTATATACGCTAGTAGATAATAAGGTAGATTTACTGTCTTTTCTGCCCATAGCGACTAATCACATCTCAGCTTGTATGATACCATAGCATTATAAGCTGATATCTAACTGGTTATTATGGGCAACAAAGAGTTTTTTCTTTAAGGGGATGTTCACATGATGGATTTTGACGGAGATTCTGTCACTCATGCAGATGCAGATGCAGTTTCTAGCGTCGACTGTGTAAAGAAAAGACATGTCCTTTCCTGGAGCAGTCGTGACCACAAACTGCAGCCTCTCATGGAAAACAATAGGAGGGGGATTCTGCGCAGGCTGTGATCATCCCCTTAAAAGGTTTTGATAAATGAGACTTTAATAAATGAAACTCTTCATATTTACCTGTAGAGAATATGAAAACGGTGTTGTCCCAAAGTCCATATTGCTTTAACGCATCAGTGACATTTCCTACCGCTTCATCCAGGACGGACACCATCCCTGCATAATGGCGCCTGTTCTGGTCATGGATGAAACTGTACGGCTCTAAATATTCCTGTGGAACCTGAAGAGGCGCGTGAACTGCTTGATACGGCAGGTAAAGGAACAGAGGCTGCAAGAGAAGGAGGACATCGCTCAGAAAGATCATTAGAGAAAGTTTATTCTTCATCTTACAGTGAATGTCCGCTTCTTTAATTTAACCCCTTAAAGGCTATGTACACCTTTGGCGGCAATATTTTTAAAATTATATCATTGTACTTATTTTGAGCTAAAAAAAACAGCTCAATATTTTTAATAAAGACTAATTGAAAAAATTATTTTTAGCCCAAAAATTTGTAAAAAGCAATTGATTCCCATCCAATCATATTGAACTTTTCATTTTCCAACTGAGCTTTTTTTTTAAGTTTCTACTTTTAAGGCTACTTTCACACTTGCGTTCGGAGCGGATCCGTCTGGTATTTGTACAGACGGAACCGCTCCTATAATACAAACCATGGTATCCGTTCAGAACGGATCCGTCTGCATTATATTTCACTAAAAAGGTCTAAGTACAATTTGTAATCACACGGATCAGTCCAGACTTTACATTGAAAGTCAATGGGGGGCGGATCCGTTTGAAAAATCCACCATATTGTGTCACCTTCAAACGGATCCACCCCCATTGACTTCCATTGTAACTCTGGACGGATCCGTTTGCCTCCGCACGGCCAGGCGGACACCCGAACGCTGCAAGCAGTGTTCGGGTGTCTGCCTGCTGAGCGCAGCGGAGGACAAACGGTGCCAGACTGATGCATTCTGAGCGGATCCGCGTCCACTCAGAATGCATTAGGGCAGGACGGATGCGTTCAGGGCCGCTTGTGAGCCTTCAAACGGAACTCAGAAGCGGAGCCCCGAACGCTAGTGTGAAAGTAGCCTAAGACAGTCATAGCTCACAAAACTGTTACCAGATAACATTTACCGTAGGTATCATTGTTCTGTTTATTTTTTAGCGATGTTAGAAGGTTTATAAGTTTAAAAGAAATTTTTCACATTTTCAAGAATATTTGATATTTTTCAAACCGATTATTGGGAAATGGAGGTGAAATAAAAATTTTTTTTTCCAGATTTCCAATTTTAACCCATTCTTTAAAAAAAAAAAAGTGGCTATTAAAAGGAGAATAAAACTCAATATTTAATACCATAATTCAACAGTTTTTAGAAATATCCCATATGTGGTCGTAGTGTGGTACTTCACTCAAATACTGGCCTCAGAAGGTTTTTCAGGTTTAAAGAGGTTTTCAGGTGCCAAAACTTAAGAAACACCCCCCCAAAAGATGTCATTTTGGAAACTACAACCCTCAAAGATATCAAGAGGAATACTGAGCATTTTTACTCCACCAGTTTCAAAGAATTTATTACAATTGGGCCATGAAAATGAAAAAAATATATATTTTTTTAAATAATATATGGTTTTATTTTCACAAGGATTAACAGGAGAAAAAATAAAATAAAAATCACCCCAAATTTGTTATACAATTTCTCCCAAGTAAAGCAATATCCTATATGTAGTCATAAACAGCTGTCTGGGCACACGACAGGGCTCAGAAGGGAAGGTGCACCATTTGACTTTTTGGAGCATGGTATTTGCTGAAGAGTCATAACTCTTTTTTGCAGATTCAGCTGTCTGCGAACCTAGTTCTAAGGGCTCATGCACACGACAGTATGGCTTTTTCAGTGTTTTGCGGTCCGTTGTTCCGTTTTTTGTTTCCGTTGTGCTTCCGTTTCGCTTTTCCGTTCAGTTTTTCCGTATGCCATATACATAGAAAAAGTTGGGCTGGGCATAACATTTTCAATAGATGGTTCAGCAAAAACGGAACAGATACGGAAGACATACGGAAGCATTTCCATATGTGTTCCGTTTTTTTTTTGCGGACCCATTGACTTGAATGGAGCCAAGCACCGTGATTTGCGGACAAGAATAGGACATGTACTATCTTTTCACGGTACGGAAATACTGAAACGGAATGCACATGGAGACACTTTGGTTCAGTATATGTACCGCATACTGAACAAAAAAAACGGCCAGTATACTGAACGCAAAATACTGTCGTGTGCCCTAATGCTGGAACTACACAGCTTCATCCATTATTTAGTGGATGGAGCTAGTTACTAAAGTGCTGTCCCCATTCCCTACAATGGGTGCAGCACCTATGGTGTTAAAAGGGTGAGATTCACATCTTGCCCTGTGATATCTGTTTTCCTGCACCTTCGTGGTCACATGACATTTTCCACTGTGTTGGTTCCCTATGCCAAAGGCATCACATTTACATCTGAGGCATGCCAAGGCCTGTAACCTAGTGACCCCTTTCCTGGATCCTGCCCTGTAGACGTGATGTCAGCAATGATGCTGTGCCTTAGGCTACATGCACAAGACCGTATGTGTTTTGCGGTCTGCAAATTGCGGATCCGCAAAAAAAAACGGATGACGTTCCGTATCGCATCCGTTTTTTTGTGGATCCATTGTAATAATGCCTATCCTTGTCCGCAAACTAGAAAAAAATAGGACATGCACTAAATAACTAAATCAAAACCGTAAAAGCTTTTGTAACATCCTTAGTATGAAATATCGCAAAACAGTATTTGTCATCCCTATAATCATAATAAGCTGTACAATATAGTGAATAGGGTTGTTGCGGGTATCGAAATATCGATACCCAATCAATACTTTGATACCGGGATTTGAAATTTATCGATACTAGGCATGCGCTACTGCGCAGCCTAGCATCAGAGAACATGGAGCGCGCTGCTGTCAGCGCGCACGGTGTTCTCCTCAGCAGCACAGGGGAGAAGGCGTATCTCCCTCCCCCTGTGCCGCTGCTGCCAATAAGAAGAGAGAGGGGCGGAGGGGCAGGCGCACTGCGCCACCAATGAAAGTTAACGTTTTATACAAATACAGGTGCTGGTAGCAGAATCACATAGCCGCGATCAGCGGCAGTTAACCCCTGAGGTGCGGCACCTAAGAGTTAACTGCTGCTGATCGCAGCTCCCTGCTATGCGATTCTGCTGCTGGCACCCGCCTCCTGTATTAAAGGTTAAAGGGAATCTGTCATCAACCTCATGCTGACCTCACTGAGGGCAGCATAAAATAGTGACAGAAATGCTGATGTCAGCGGTGTATCACTCATGAATGAAAAGAAAGTGGTTGCTGAGAACCAGCATCATAACCATTTTAGCCCGGGCCTTGAAAAAAAAGTCTCAGCCACCTGAGAAGAGTCCTGGTTATTCCTAATCTCCTTCTCTCCTGTCCATCTGCTGATGACTGGCAGTTCTCTCCTAGAGAGAAAGAGAAAACTAGGTAGAAGCCGGTCAGTCATCAGCAGGTGGCAGGAGAGCAGGACTTCATGAATAACCAGGACTCTTCTCAGGTGGCCGGGACTCTTCTCCAGGCCCAGTCTGCAATGATTGTGATGTTGGTTCTCGGCAACCACTTATTTTTAACCTTTAAATGACAGACCGCTGAAATCCACTCACCTGTCTCTACTTTATGCTGCCGTTAGTATGGGCAGCTTAAAGTTTATGACAGGTTCTCTTTAATCATCATTGGTGGTGCAGTGCAGCCGCCCCCCCCAGTATTAAAAACATTGGTGGCGCAGTGCACCCCCCCTATTAAAATCATTGGTGGCGCAGTGTGCCCCCCCCCTCAACCCCCCATTAAAATCATTGGTGGCATTGGCCACAGGTTCCCCTCCCCACCTCCTCATTGGTGGCAGCTTCTGATCGGAGCCCCAGCAGTGTAATCCTGGGGCTCCTATCGGTTACCAGGACGTTACTGAAGCCCTGGCTGCCATGGTAAACTCCTTGCTGCTGTGTGTACTATGCACATAGCAGCAGGGAGAGTGTGAGATCCTATTCATCTAATATATCAGGGTGAATAGGACAAGGATGAAAAGTAAAAAAATAAAAATAATAATATTAAGTATAAATCACCCCCTTTCCCAATTTCACATATTAAATATATACACAATAAATAAATAAACATAACACCACTTCCAAAAAGTCCAAACTATTAAAATATTTTTTTTTAAATGTCCTATGCGGTGAACACCGGAACAGAAAAATAAATAAATAAATAAAAACTGTGCGATTCGCAATTTTTTTTTTTATGCGAAATGCACGCGGCTTTTTGGGCGTTTTATTTTTTCCGCGTGGTATCGCAACACTTTTTTATAGTATCGAAATCTAATCAAAATTTTGGTATCGCAACAACCCTAATAGTGAACTCATTATGGTGCTTAGTAACTGGCACCATTTTCTTCCCCTCTCATTTCAGTAATACACTATTTATTTAGTATTATACATGTGAAGAAAATTCTGCTTTCCAACAGAGCAGGTGTGTAATGTAATGGTAACTCTTCTGTCTGCCACACAGAAGGCCTGGGGTTCAAATCCTGATGAAGACCTGTTAAATCATTTCTTTAGTAAAAGTCTATGTGCTGGAAGAGGGCAGCTCCTCCGATCCATACAGAACACATCTTCATTAGTATTCACTGCACTGAAATGAATACTAATGAGGCTGCCATGCCCTACTTGGATCTGTGATGGAGAAGCAGAGACCCGATTCTACAGATACTCCCCACGATTCTTGTGCTGGGATGTAAACACAGGGAGCGACTCACAGGTCACAATTATGTTGCAGTTGTCAAAGTGCACTCAGAACTTCATAATCTGACTTATATCATCACACAGTAAGGTTTAGGGCTGGTGTTATTTTTATCCGGAGAACCCCTTTAACTTAGCAGCAGCCGCCAATTGCACCCATGTACTCACCGTTTGAGGATTGTGATTAGCTATGAGATCCACAGCTCTTTCGGTAAATAAATGTGTGGAGTACTTCTTCTCATAACCTTTGGCTGCTACTTCACCATCTCGGAAATCAAGAGCGCACACGGTTTTATTCACACCCTTGATTTCATAGCATCTGTCATGGGTATAATAATCCTCGCTGCCCAGAAGATATCCTGAAGTACAAATACAGAAAGTCAGAAGCAGGTAAAATAATGGCGGCATGCATGGACTTCATTCTGGCATAGTAGAAATTGATTAATTCCTTAGGGTCCCTTCATACGTCCGTAATTTGGGTCCGCATTCGTTCTGCAATTTGCAGACTTATTCCGTTTCAATAGGGCTGGAACGGATGCGAATCCGCATTTCCAGGATCCGCATCTGCATCCGTTTTTCCGGGATCCGCAATTCCGTTCCTGAAAAAAACTAGAACATGTCTTATTCTTGTCCGCAATTGCGGACCAGAAAAGGCATTTTCTATTATAGTGTCTGTGATGTGCGGTCTGCAAATAGCGGATCGCACATTGCAGGTGTCCGTGTTTTGCGGATCCGCAAAACACTTACGGACGTGTGAATGGACCCTTATCGATATTCATTAAAATGTCCAGATGATACATCATTGCTGAAGCGTTTGGAAGCGTTACAGTTGCTCCCCATGAGGAGAAATGCAACTGCATTCAAAACGCGTCAGCCTGGTTTCATCTGTAACTCTACATCCTAAAGCTTTCAAGAGATATCAGTGAAGAATCATTGTTTGCAGATGCTGGGCTACTTTGCCTTTTCCTAGGTAAAAGAGCCCACTACAACCATCGGGGCTTTTAAGGAAAGTAGTTTTCTTAAGTTCTGTTGGATGTAAGACTTGCATCAGTCATGCCCCCTAATGGGTACAATCAAGCTTGGCACTAAAAACAAGTTTGCCATTAGAGGTGTTGTTCGGTCTTATTTAAAAAAAAAATCTGCCACTATGTACATGGGCGCACGCAGTGCTTGTGACCACCGATGGGACGTTACACTTCCGGTCTGTTGGAAACCTTAGTCTTATTGCTGGAATGGAGTGGCATTCAATAGGCAAGTGTGTCTTTCTCCTTTTTTAAACACCTTCCTGGCCATAAATACTAGGGGAGGGGATCACTGTATAATTAAAGGAGTATTCCAGTAATGAGGCATTTCATATCTAGTGGATAAGAGCTAACTGCTAGATCAGTGGGGGTCTTACTGCTGAGAATGGGAGGTCTCCTATCTGTATGGAGCAGCAGTCAAGGAAGCACACCACCCCTTAGATCTAACTCTATGGGACTGCTGTTCAGTTATCTCAAGCAGTCCCATACATGGTTACAAGATATAAGTTTGTAATTTCGCACTTCTACATTACAACTGTTCATGAACGCGTTCACGTTCTGAGCCGCTAGGTTCCACGAATGCAACTCGATGGTCAGCAGAAATCCATTCCTGAGGGATCTTTGTGCAAAAGCCTTAAAGGGGTTGTCTAGGACTTTGATATTGATGACCTATCGTCAGGACAGCCCGCACCTCTGCAGATCAGATGTTACCTTCTAGTTCTGGTGCCGAAAGTACAGAGCTCTGTCCATTATGTAGAGGATGGAGCCGGTATCTGCAGCACTGCTACCACTGAATGAACTGCAGTTACAAGCTCTGTCCACTACACTATGGACGGCGCTGTGTAGTTTCAGCATCAGAGCTACAACTAAACAGTTGATTGGCGGGGATGCAGGGTGCCAAACCACCACTGATATGATATTGATAGCATACCCTAGTTGTGTACTGTTGATATTCTGAGTTGCAATAAGACCACATTCGGACGTGGCTGGAAATTTCTTTGTGGATTTTTTTGATGCGGATTCCACAATTAAAAATTTTAAATGTACAGTCTAATAAATGTGAGTGGGGTCTTTTTATCGGTACAGATTTGAAGACATGCTGCAGTTTTTCAAATTATCATCATGACTATAAACACCTCCATTGTGGAAGAGCTCATTAGTATAAGGCCCAGGGAGCGCGGAGCAAAGCCAGCACCACTATACTCACCGCTCCCTCGGCGTTCTGTACTAACGAGCATTGGTGTTGGCTTTACTCGCCGCTCTCTGGTCTTCGTCACCCGTGTCCTGATGGTGTGTGTATAAGAAAGTAAGGTCACTTTAAATTGATTCGGAAGGGAGGAAGAAATTTGCCTGTTCTGCCTACGGCACCAAAATACCTTACCCTTGATAGTCTGGATCAGATACGAATATTAAAATCGGATAGTGGTCATAGACATCTCCTTCTCTTACAAGCCAAACTCAAGTCATTAACAAGCAGCAGCTCACATTCTTGCAAATCTGAAAGGCCACCATGTCACTCTCCATTTCCCCTGCAGCAAAATGATCAGGTGGAGGGAGAGAGACAGAGGAAGAAACTGCAGCTTCATCCCCCTCTTCCCCATCTGTATTACTCTGGACACATATGGAGGTTTCAGAATATTTCCGGAGACCCCACAGTAAGAGAAAAGAGAACTACACACTGCTGGAAAATGAAGAATATTACATGTCCCCTGTTCAGAGCAAGGTGTGGGCATATACCCTGGACGAATAGCCATGATATATACAACTGCATACCTCTCATGTGAACTCCCAATGCAGTGCATATTCTGAAGGACTACAGGAAATACAATGTGAATAGAGGCTCTCATTCATAAATTCACATGTATTACTGATTTCATGCCAAGGCTTCCTGCCTGTGAGTGAGACATGGCGTCCTTCCAGCACACGTGCACCCAACATTGTGGAACTTTACTGGGTCCTATTCCTATCAATACCATCTATACAACTGTTGCCTGGCACTTTTAGGCTACATTTACAAGATTTTAGAACACATTGAAGTCAAAGGGGCGATTCACATGGCAGCTTTTTTTAGTGGCCTGCGAATAGCAGCCGTCAAAAAACAGGACATGTTGTCACTGTCAGACGGACCCCATTGAAATCAATGGGACAGTATTTAACAGCTGTTAGACAGGAGTACACCCGTCTAAAGCCGTTAAACATGGGTACACTAGGGGGGGCGCATGCGCGGGTCTCGCGTGGAGGACATGCTTCCGTGAGCTCCGCTCCACTTATCGTTTTCTCCCTAATCTAAGCGCCTTTTACTGGGCTCCAATCAGCCTCAAAACCGATGCAGGGATCCCCGAAGATGACCCGCACTAAAGGGAGATCGAAAATTCCGGGCACCCCGGTCCCGTCGCAAACCTTACCGGAGTTATTCAGACAGACCAGGCAAACTGTCATGGCGGACACTCCATCAGAGCCTGCTAGCCCGACCTCATCTGATGGTGGCGGACCCGCTCCGGACACAGCTGCTCCTAATACAGGTCAGAACGATCTATACAAGAACATCGCAGCCCTGTTTAAAACTGAGCTATCTCAGGCAGTCTCTGAGTTTTCCCGCCAAATCCAAGATCTGGGAAATAGAGTCTCTGACTTGGAGACACGAATGGATGACATGTCCGATGCATTGGACCGTGATAAAGAGGATATTACCTCCCATGACGCTCACCTGATAGAGTTAGAGCTCAAACTTAAAGACCTCGAGAATCGGTCTCGGCGGGGAAACCTGAGGGTCAGGGGCCTTCCTGAATCCTTCACTGATCTACAGGATACCCTCACCACACTGTTTGCGGCCTTGCTACCACATACAGAACTCAATCTCCTGAAAATGGACAGAGTCCACAGGGCTTTGGGGAAGCCTCGCAGTACGGATCTCCCTAGAGATGTCATACTTAAGTTCCATCATCCGGAATCAAGAGATAAAATCCTGGCTGCAGCAAGGGACCTCCCTGAGTTACCTGGTCTTCCAGCTTCGGTCCATCTTTATGCAGACTTGGCTCCTTCTACGCTCCGTAGACGCCGTGAGATGAGACCAGTCACACAGTCCCTGCAGAAAGCTCACATTCGATACAGGTGGGGATTCCCCTTTAACCTATCGTTCCAGCTAAATTCCCGACTTCACACAGTCCATTCACCGGCGGAGGGACTGGAAGTCCTGCAGCGAGCAGGGATCCCCTGCGAACCTCAAGCTCATCGTCCTTCATCCCCGAAACCTCAGAGGCCGGCAAGGGTCTGGACCAAAGTCCCTGCTACACCGAATGGATCAAGCAGATCAAGAAATACCTGAACTCTTCATATCGGGACAGTAGCAAATTTCTGTTCCTTGGTTTGAGATCTCTTGGGGATTCTCTGTTGTTCCCTGCCTCTGTGTTGTGCGAGGCCAACCCTTCTAACTCAGGGGTTCGATAATGTGGATTTTCATGTTGTCCCTGTTTATGGGTTATTGTGAGAGAGTACTGCTAGTCAAATACGGGCTAGCCCTCTACTCGCTTCTCCCACTTATGATTACTTTTAATTATGAGCTTACCAGCTCTCAATTTTGTTCCACGTTTTATTATGTTATTCCAATGTTTAACTGTTTAATCCTTTGTTTCTTGGAGACTTGGCATAAGGATTCGCATTGTAATGCTCGAGGGGGAGGTGCTGCTGGGATGATGTTGGCCCTGGCGGCGGATGGCGTCTGGTTTTCTCCCCAAACTAATAGCAAGATCCTGAACTACCATCATGTGTAAGGTACTCACGCATAATGTGAGGGGTCTAAACTCCCCCCGAAAGAGAAAGACAGCTTTCTCCGTTTATATTAAACACAAGCCCGACGTCATCTGCCTTCAGGAGACTCATTTCACCACCACATCCCATCCTAAGTACTTTCACTCGCAATATTCCACTTTCTATTCCTCCGCATTCACCTCAAAATGTAGAGGAGTAGTGACACTATTGAGGAACTCCTTCCCGTTTATAGTATCCCAGACGTGCATTGACCCTTTGTATTTTTGTTTTGTGTACCTTTCTCTATTATTGTATATACAGTACAGACCAAAAGTTTGGACACACCTTCTCATTCAAAGAGTTTTCTTTATTTTCATGACTATGAAAATTGTAGATTCACACTGAAGGCATCAAAACTATGAATTAACACATGTGGAATTATATACATAACAAACAAGTGTGAAACAACTGAAAATATGTAATATTCTAGGTTCTTCAAAGTAGCCACCTTTTGCTTTGATTACTGCTTTCCAAACTCTTGGCATTCTCTTGATGAGCTTCAAGAGGTAGTCCCCTTAAATGGTTTTCACTTCACAGGTGTGCCCTGCCAGGTTTAATAAGTGGGATTTCTTGCGTTATTGATGGGGTTGGGACCATCAGTGGCGTTGAGGAGAAGTCAGGTGGATACACAGCTGATAGTCTATTCAGTAGGACTGTTAGAATTTGTATTATGGCATGAAAAAAGCAGCTAAGTAAAGAAAAACGAGTGGCCATCATTACTTTAAGAAATGAAGGTCAGTCAGTCAGCCGAAAAATTGGGAAAACTTTGAAAGTAAGGGCTATTTGACCATGAAGGAGAGTGATGGGGTGCTGCGCCAGATGACCTGGCCTCCACAGTCACCGGACCTGAACCTAATCGAGATGGTTTGGGGTGAGCTGGACCGCAGAGTGAAGGCAAAAGGGCCAACAAGTGCTAAGCATCTCTGGGAACTCCTTCAAGACTGTTGGAAGACCATTTCAGGTGACTACCTCTTGAAGCTCATCAAGAGAATGCCAAGAGTGTGCAAAGCAGAAATCAAAGCAAAAGGTGGCTACTTTGAAGAACCTAGAATATGACATATTTTCAGTTGTTTCACACTTGTTTGTTATGTATATAATTCCACATGTGTTAATTCATAGTTTTGATGCCTTCATAGTCATGAAAATAAAGAAAACTCTTTGAATGAGAAGGTGTGTCCAAATTTTTGGTCTGTACTGTATATATAACCCATCCTGCATAACTAACTACAGACCAGTCTCCAATCTCTAAACTCCTGGAGTGTCTGGTCTACTGGTCTGGCCTCATCCGCTATCTCTCCACTAACTCTCTCCTTGATCCATTACAATCTGGTTTCCGCACCCTACATTCTACAGAAACTGTCCTCACCAAAGTGACAAAGCACTTCCTGACAGCAAAATGCAACGGTAACTACTCTCTGCTCATTCTCCTTGACCTCTCTTCAGCTTTTGACACTGTAGACCATCATCTCCTACTCACTATGCTCCAATATATTAGCCTAAAGGACACTGCCCTCTCCTGTTATTTTTTTTTCATATCTCTCTGACCGCTCTTTCAGTGTATCATTTGCTGTCTCCACTTCTCCTCTCCCTCTTGCTGAGGTTCCTCAGGGTTCAGTCCTAGGCCCTCTTCTCTCTCAACAAAGCCCCAATTGGACAGACCATCAGCAGATTTGATTTCCAGTACCATATCTATGCTGATGACACACAACTATACACATCATCCCCTGACATCACCACTGCTGTATTACAGAACACGAGTGACTGTCTGTCCACTGTCTCTTACATCATGTCCTCTCCCTATCTGAAACTGAATCTTTCAAAAACTGAACTTCTTGTATGCTCTCCATCTACTAAACTATCCAAACCTGATATCCCCCACTTAGTGTGTGGCACCATCATCCCTCCTATGCAGCACGCCTGCTATCTCTGTGTTACATTTGACACAGATCTTTCATTCACCCCCTATATTAAATCTCTTGCCTCCTTATATCTGCATCTCAAAAACATCTCTAGAATCCGCTCCTTTCTCACTACGGAAACAAAAACTTTCATTGTTGCCCTGATACATTCCCACCTCGATTACTGTAACTCGCTATTAATTGGCCTCCCCCTCACCAATCTGTCCTTAATGCAGCAGCCATGGTCATCTATCTGTCCAACCGCTACTCTGATGCCCCCACCCTGTGCCAGTCATTGCACTGGTTGCCCATACAGTACAGGATTCAACTGCTTGTTCTCACTCACAAAGCTCTCCACAGTGCTGTACCCTTCTACATCTCTTCTCTCATCTCTGTATACCACCCTACCTGTGCTCTTTGCTCTCTAAAGGATTTTTGACTGACATCCACCATAATCTGAACCTCTCACTCCCGGCTTCAATACTTCTCCCGAGCTGCACCAGTTCTCTTGAATGCCCTACCTGCAGAAATTAGGTTGAATCACAATATACACAGTTTTAGGAGCTCCCTAAAAAACACATCTTTTTAGAGTGGACTATCACATCCACTAATCTAACCCCTCTCCATATATAGACCATTTATCATCATTTCCTGAACCTGATCCTCCACCACACCCATGCACACAGAAGCACTACAGGTATTAGATGGTGACTGGCTCATGCAGCTTTATATCTACTGCCATACTTTCCCAAGATGGCTGGACCATTGTACAAAACAAACACTTTTACCTTTTTGTGTCACCACAATCTCCTCATAGATTGTAAGCTCTTGTGAGCAGGACTCATTTCTCTTGTTCTTATTATTGACTTGTCTGTTGCTATGTTATTTTTGACTGTTTGTACTTGAACCTTCTGAGTGTAAAGCGCTGCGGAATATGTTATAGATTATCATTGTTATATATAACACAGTACAGACCAAAAGTTTGGACACACCTTCTCATTCTAAGAGTTTTCTTTATTTTCATGACTATGAAAATTGTAGATTCACACTGAAGGCATCAAAACTATGAATTAACACATGTGGAATTATATACATAACAAAAAAGTGTGAAACAACTGAAAATATGTCATATTCTAGGTTCTTCAAAGTAGCCACCTTTTGCTTTGATTACTGCTTTGCACACTCTTGGCATTCTCTTGATGAGCTTCAAGAGGTAGTCACCTGAAATGGTTTTCACTTCACAGGTGTGCCCTGTCAGGTTTAATAAGTGGGATTTCTTGCCTTATAAATGGGGTTGGGACCATCAGTTGCGTTGTGGAGAAGTCAGGTGGATACACAGCTGATAGTCCTACTGAATAGACTGTTAGAATTTGTATTATGGCAAGAAAAAAGCAGCTAAGTAAAGAAAAACAAGTGGCCATCATTACTTTAAGAAATGAAGGTCAGTCAGTCCGAAAAATTGGGAAAACTTTGAAAGTGTCCCCCAAGTGCAGTCACAAAAACCATCAAGCGCTACAAAGAAACTGGCTCACATGCGGACCGCCCCAGGAAAGGAAGACCAAGAGTCACCTCTGCTGCGGAGGATAAGTTCATCCGAGTCACCAGCCTCAGAAATCGCAGGTTAACAGCAGCTCAGATTAGAGATCAGGTCAATGCCACACAGAGTTCTAGCAGCAGACACATCTCTAGAACAACTGTTAAGAGGAGACTGTGAATCAGGCCTTCATGGTAGAATACCTGCTAGGAAACCACTGCTAAGGACAGGCAACAAGCAGAAGAGACTTGTTTGGGCTAAAGAACACAAGGAATGGACATTAGACCAGTGGAAATCTGTGCTTTGGTCTGAGGAGTCCAAATTTGAGATCTTTGGTTCCAACCACCGTGTCTTTGTGCGACGCAGAAAAGGTGAACGGATGGACTCTACTTGCCTGGTTCCCACCGTGAAGCATGGAGGAGGAGGTGTGATGGTGTGGGGGTGCTTTGCTGGTGACACTGTTGGGGATTTATTCAAAATTGAAGGCATACTGAACCAGCATGGCTGCCACAGCATCTTGCAGCGGCATGCTATTCCATCCGGTTTGCGTTTAGTTGGACCATCATTTATTTTTCAACAGGACAATGACCCCAAAACACACCTCCAGGCTGTGTAAGGGCTATTTGACCATGAAGGAGAGTGATGGGGTGCTGCGCCAGATGACCTGGCCTCCACAGTCACCGGAGCTGAACCCAATCGAGATGGTTTGGGGTGAGCTGGACCGCAGAAAGAAGGCAAAAGGGCCAACAAGTGTTAAGCATCTCTGGGAACTCCTTCAAGACTGTTGGAAGACCATTTCAGGTGACTACCTCTTGAAGCCCATCAAGAGAATGCCAAGAGTGTGCAAAGCAGTAATCAAAGCAAAATGTGGCTACTTTGAAGAACCTAGAATATGACATATTTTCTGTTGTTTCACACTTTTTCGTTATGTATATAATTCCACATGTGTTAATTCATAGTTTTGATGCCTTCAGTGTGAATCTACAATTTTCATAGTCATGAAAATAAAGAAAACTCTTAGAATGAGAAAGTGTGTCCAAACTTTTGGTCTGTACTGTATATATATATATATATATATATATATATATATATCCGTCTCCATAGTTTAACAAAAGTGGTGTTTCCACATTAGGATGTCTGTTTTGGTACTTAATAAATTTGAAATAATTACGTAATTTTTGGTGTCTACAGAGTTTCTTTCACATCAAGTTAAACAAGATTGTGGTACTGTGAATTATTTCAAGTCTCCCAAGTTTCCTTCTTTTGAAAGGATAGTCCCTCTTTGCTCCTTAAAGGGTTTTTCATTTATCTTGTAGAGAAAGTTAATACAAGCCACTTACTAATATATTGTGATTATCCATATTGCCTCCTTTGCTGACTGGATTCATTTTTCCATCACATTATACACTGCTCGTTTATATGGTTACGACCACCCTGCAATTCATCAGCGGTGGCCGTGCTTGCACACTGTAGAAAAAAGTGCCGTCCTCTCTGATGGTCAGGACAGTGGGAGCGCACATAGACTAGTGCTTTTTTCTATAGTGTGCAAGCACGGCCACCGCTGATAGATTACAGGGTGTACATAACCATGGAAATGAGCAGTGTAAAATGTGATGGAAACATGGATCCAGCCAGCAAAGGAGGCAATATGGACAATCACAATACATTAGTAAGTGCCTTGTATTAACTTCCTCTACATAATAAAAGCTATTTACTGAAGTGACACAACTTCTTTAAACCCCGCCGATGCAGTTCTGACAGTGCTGGGTACCCGCTGCACCCCACTTCCCTCTACAAAGCAGGAAATGGCTGTGAATTCTGCTACGACCCGCCTCAGCCAGTGATTGGGCCTTTGACACAACGAGCCATAAGTGTCCTTTATTGACCATCCGATAAAACATTCTAACTATAGACCTGCAATAGATATTAAATGGGGTTTTCCAAGGCTTTTCTACTGATAACCTTCTGACTAGGTCATCGGTATCTGAACGGTAGGGGTCCAACACCTGGGATCCCCACTGATCAGCTGTGTCCAATCCTCTTTAGCTTTGCCTTATGTATATTATCCGCCTTCTTGTCCCTGTTTTACCTATAGAGCGCTGTCTCTAAGCGGTTCCTCCCCCTTCTCTGACAGTGCGTTGATCCATGCGGGTCACGTGACGTCTTTGTCGGCCCATGTGACATGGCTCGGATTCACTGTGGGGGCGGACCGCTCTTCGTTCACCGGCGGGGGTAGGTGGAGCTACCCTTGTTATATAGCCAGCACATGAGCGGCCGTTTCACGGAGCGTGGTTCCTGTTAGAGAGGGACCGCGCACCTTCTATCTTTATGTACATTGAAGCAAAGTTGCAGTCTTGGCTACAGTACAGGCTCCTGATGTGACATAGTTTCTGATGCTGAAACGCGTAGAGCCGTACCAGTACTTAGATATGTAGAGTTGTATCAGTACTTAGATATGTAGAGCTGTATCAGTACTTAGATTTTTAGCCCTAGACCAGATGGGGCCTCTGTACTAGTAGCTCATTAGGTCTAAGCATTCTCGCAGCCTGTCCGCTGTTCCTATAGCAGCGTGTGTGGCGGTCTGCACCTTGCTCCTGCTGCTCAGACATTGTAGCGGGACACACTTCATGTATTAGCTACAGACCAGTGGTTAATGAGATAGACCTTGCAGCAGTGATTGTCCAGACTGACTGGGGCATAGGTTGGCCCAGGGTCTATGGCGTTTGTTACCCTGTGGCTATGATAACAATACCTGTCCAGCCTGCGTGGCCAATGATGCTGTAGGGTAGTAACAAAGCGTAGTTTTATTTAATTCTTTACCCCCACTACCTAGTGACTTAATAAAGATTTTTGTTTTGGTCCCTTTTAACATCCCTTTTTCCTTGTCGGTATATTCAATTTAGGGGTGTATACCTGCGATGTTATTTAAATTGTAAGCCCTTGTACAGACACGTGACAAACCGACACCACATTAAGGCCGCTTTCACTTCAGACTCGGCGCGTGAGCATAAGACAGCTCCTAGCACTGCAGGGTCACATAGCATTATATTGATTTATGATACTATGTAACCCTTACAGTTCTGGAATGTATTGGATAACACTGACAGCATTATGCCACTGTTATCCAATACATTCCAGACCTCTAAGGGTTACATAGCATCATAAATCAATATAATGCTATGAGACCCTGGCAGTGCTGGGAGGTCAGGACGGGAGCTGTCTTATACTCACGCTCCGAGTCTGAACTCACTCGTGAGAAAGCGGTCTAAGAGTCAGATTAAGGATAAGAAATTAAGAAAGACATTACCAAAGTAAGTGTCGAATCCTCTGCGGGTCGGAAGGCAGTCCTTTTTATAAAGGCCAAGGTGCCATTTTCCCACCATGTGTGTGGCATATCCGGCTTCCTTCAGTAACTGGGGCAGCAGCTTTTCATCAAGAGGTAGACAGTGGGGCTGACACGGCCATATTATCTCATGCTGCAGCCCCGTGTGAATCTTGGGGGACAAAAATTTAGAAAAAAATAAATAAATCAGTAGCAAGATCAATAGGCTGTATATAATAAAATATGTATAAAAGAAAGCGAGACGTCTGCTATACGAGCACATATACAGCTCAGCAGGCTTCACCCACTGATGGCATATCACTAGGATAGTTTTTATTTATTTTTTACAGCTTTTGGTACTGTTCTTTTTCTAGAGTTTTACCGAGTCCTATAAGAAGGTCACAGCCAGAGAATAAAAATAAAAAATAAAAAAAAAATATAAAAATAAAAGCCATCAGAACGTCACACATTAAAATTCATGCTAACTAATGCATTTTATATTTGGTAGACTTGAAAGCAAGATCTGATTGCACACAAAAAAAAAGAAAAATTAAAATCTGCTGAACATGCCATGAATAGGGATGAGCCAACTTGTGTTTTCAAGCTCGGCGTACAAGGTTCGGGTTATCTAAGAAATCTGTTATAAATTCTTCTACCACAGACCCTAACTTATGGTCCATGGTAGCGGAATCCATAACGGAATTCTTAGATAACTTGAACCAAAACCTTGTACGCCAAACTAAAAAAACACGTTCGCTCATTCCTAGTAATGAAAAAAAATTGTACAGTTAGACCTTATGCAATGGAGTCGAATCAGGGGCGTAGCTATAGGGGGTGCAGAGGTAGCAGTTGCTACCGGGCCCAGGAGCCTGAGGGGGCCCAAAGACCCTTGTGCCATATAAGAGGACACTGGTATTATTGAAAGTACTGTACATGCTGGTCAAGTTACACCTCTGGTTGAAGGGAACGGGTTAGGTCAAGAATTTGGATTGAGGGGGGTGCCGTTTCAATTTTTGCCTCAGGTGGCATGAAGGCTATGGGCCAGATTTATCATGACACTGACAGCTCACTCCACTTTCACTTATGGCTAAAGTCAGTTTTAGCCAAGTCAGATTTATGATCGTCCCTTTAAGACTGTGATAAATGTGGTTTGACGGTAGCAGTTTAACCGTCAGTAAGCAGCTTTACAAAAGTCGCACGTTTTTATGAAAAAGTCGCATGTTCTATTAAAAAGTCTCATAAGATAAGCATGGTCCTCACTGGAGTGAAATTGCAACTTTTTAAATAGTCCCAATAGTAAATCTGTCTAGAGATTCATTTACATAAGAAAACACGCCCACTTTCAGAAAACTGGCGAGCATAGTGCAGAGCAGAAAAAAAGTCGCAAATTTTTGCGCAGTTTAAGCGATTGCGCAAAAATTTGCAACTTTTTCACTCCATTATTCTGACTTGAGCTAATGATAAATCTGGCCCTATGTGTTTCCCTGTCCCTTGCCACAAAGTACTGAGGGAAGGGGGAGCCTGAGAGAGAGCTGAGCGCTGCGATTGGCCAGCGCTGCAGCATGGGAGAATGAGCCGACGTCAGGTTCCCCTGGGTGGAGCCTAACTGTAAAGATACCGGAGGCAATTACCGGAGAACGGAGCGGCGCCCAGGTATACCAGTAAGTGCAGGGGGGTCCCTGGGCGCTGCTCTACATGCCTGCATAGTTACTTTAGAAGTTTAATTCTGATGAAAGGTCCTCTTTAAGCTACACCCCTGAGTCGAATCGATCGATCTGCACCAGTACTAAGGCATAATAGGGTTACAAATGATGGCTATGTTTGTGCAAAAAAAAAAAAATGCAACTTTTCCCGCTGCTAAGTGGACGGAGTGAAATACGGTGGGAAAGGCCAACAACCCTCTAACAGATTTATTATTACTAAAAAAGTTAAAAGCAAAAGTTAGAGCAACTCCAAGCCTCCTCATAGCCGGCATCAATTTAGTTTTCTGTCTTTAGAACAGTCCCAGAAACACCACGATTTTGAAGAGGTGCACCTTTTCATAAATTTGGCACATTTTACTTTACTTTTTGGTATATAAGGCATGTACATGACCGCATGTATTTTGTAGATAGCAAACAGCGGATCTGCAAAATACGGTTACCGGACGTGTGCATCCTGCAATTTCCACGGGCCCCATAGTCTGCAAAGTGGAGAAGAATAGGACATGGACACATGGCGTGCTGTCTGTATTATTTGTGGCCCCTTTGAAATGAATGTATCTGCATCAAATGTGCAATAAATTAGATGCTGAAAAAACAAAAAACTGTCATGTTCATGGGGCCCAAGGCCACTTTCACACAGTCAGTGTTTGATCAGTGATTGTGAGCTGAAGCCAGATGCAGGTCAGAAACACAAAAAGTGCAAATCTTTCCAATATATCTTCTCTCTATGCTTTGGCTCACAATCACTGATGGAAATCACTGATCAAACACTGACTGTGGAAGTGGCCTTAAAGCCTGTATTACACCTGCCGATTTTTTGTCAGATAATCGCTTGTTAGCGATCATCTTGCAGTGTAAGGCTAGGGCTACACGACGACATGTGTCGCGCTACAATTTTTATACTGATAGTCTATGGTGTCGCACTGCAACATGCGGCGACTGCGACACGACAGTAGAAAACTAAACCAGCTCCACTTTACACCAATTTGATAAATCTCCCCCCAAATACCGAAGACTTTACAAATAACTAACTTAGGAGGTCATATATGCGACACGGATCTCCATGCAGCATTAGTCCGAGTTCACATGTTCAGATCGTTCAGATCGCGGACCCATTCACTTTAATGGGTCCGCGATCCGCCCGTTCCGCAAAAAGATAGGACATGTTCTATCTTTTTGCGGAACGGAAGTACGGGACGCAGCCCCACAGAAGCACTCCGTAGTGCTTCCGAGGGGTCCCGTTCCGTGCGGCCGTTCCGCAATTCCGGACCTATTGAAGTGAATGGGTCCGCATCCGTGATGCGGAATGCACACGGAACTGTGGCTGTGTATTGCGCCACGGATCACACACGTTCGTGTGAACTCGGCCTTAATCCGAAGTTTTGAGCGAAGCGACTTCAAATCTAGGATCCGAAGCTTGCGGCACTCATCACTAGTTCTATGGTTTGTGGCCCTGCCGCACGGACAGCACACAAATGACACCGATCTGCTATAGACATGTATAGGTTCTGGTGCGATCTGCAAAATATGAGGATGGGTCATAGACCAAAAACACTGTGGTTGTGCATGAGGCCAAGGTGAGCCCGAATGTCCGCAGAGCTCAGAATAAGCAGACTGCAGCTTTCAGTTTATCTACTGCCCCAATAATAAGAGAACTATGGTTGCTATGGGTAACAATGCCGAGCTAGATAGATGAAGCCAAAATCCGCCCCAGTAACCAGCTCCCGAGATCACATGACCAACTCCAGTCACATGACCCGAGAACTCTTCCACCCCTGCCCGGGCTGACCTGGTACCTGCCGCTCAGCAGCTGGCTGCGGGACGGGGTGCACAGCGGCTGCACGTAGTAGGAGCCCAGCTCCACGCCTTGGCTTCGCAGACTGTCCAGAGTCGGGGTTCTGATCTCCGAGCCGTGGAAGCTCACGTCATTAAAGCCCAGGTCGTCCGCCAGGACGAAGACTATGTGCGGTGGAAGGGCAGCAGTGGTGGCATCCTGGCAGAGCAGCAGCCCGGCCCAGAGGAGCAGCATCCCCGGCCCTGCCATGCTGACTACTGGGGGCACAGTGCTGCTCTCAGGGAAACTCATGCAGGAACTGACAGCTCCGGCCCGCCCTGCACCTCCCCTCCCCTCCTACACAGGACAGCTTTATGTCCGTGATGAACTGTCATAGAGGGAGTCATGTGCTGTGTACACCTCAGCCAGGACTATGTATAATGTATAACAGTGCTGTGTACACCTCAGCCAGGACTATGTATAATGTATAACACTGCTGTGTACACCTTAGCCAGGACTGTGTATAATGTATAACACTGCTGTGTACACCTCAGCCAGGACTATGTATAATGTATAACACTGCTGTGTACACCTCAGCCAGGACTATGTATGATGTATAACACTGCTGTGTACACCTCAGCCAGGACTGTGTATAATGTATAACACTGCTGTGTGCACCTCAGCCAGGACTATGTATGATGTATAACACTGCTGTGTACACCTCAGCCAGGACTGTGTATAATGTATAACACTGCTGTGTGCACCTCAGCCAGGACTATGTATGATGTATAACACTGCTGTGTACACCTTAGCCAGGACTATGTATGATGTATAACACTGCTGTGTACACCTCAGCCAGGACTGTGTATAATGTATAACACTGCTGTGTGCACCTCAGCCAGGACTATGTATGATGTATAACAGTGCTGTGTACACCTCAGCCAGGACTATGTATGATGTATAACACTGCTGTGTACACCTCAGCCAGGACTGTGTATGATGTATAACACTGCTGTGTACACCTCAGCCAGGACTGTGTATGATGTATAACAGTGCTGTGTACACCTCAGCCAGGACTATGTATGATGTATAACACTGCTGTGTACACCTCAGCCAGGACTGTGTATGATGTATAACACTGCTGTGTACACCTCAGCCAGGACTGTGTATAATGTATAACACTGCTGTGTACACCTCAGCCAGGACTGTGTATGATGTATAACACTGCTGTGTACACCTCAGCCAGGACTGTGTATAATGTATAACACTGCTGTGTACACCTCAGCCAGGACTGTGTATGATGTATAACACTGCTGTGTACACCTCAGCCAGCACTCTGTGTATGATGTATAACACTGCTGTGTACACCTCAGCCAGGACTATGTATAATGTATAACACTGCCTTGTACACCTCAGCCAGGACTGTGTATAATGTATAACACTGCTGTGTAAACCTCAGCCAGGACTATGTATGATGTATAACACTGCTGTGTACACCTCAGCCAGGACTATGTATGATGTATAACACTGCTGTGTACACCTCAGCCAGGACTGTGTATAATGTATAACAGTGCTGTGTACACCTCAGCCAGGACTGTGTATAATGTATAACACTGCTGTGTACACCTCAGCCAGGACTATGTATGATGTATAACACTGCTGTGTACACCTCAGCCAGGACTGTGTATAATGTATAACACTGCTGTGTACACCTCAGCCAGGACTATGTATAATGTATAACACTGCCTTGTACACCTCAGCCAGGACTATGTATAATGTATAACAGTGCTGTGTACACCTCAGCCAGGACTGTGTATAATGTATAACACTGCTGTGTACACCTCAGCCAGGACTGTGTATAATGTATAACACTGCTGTGTACACCTCAGCCAGGACTATGTATAATGTATAACACTGCTGTGTACACCTCAGCCAGGACTATGTATGATGTATAACACTGCTGTGTACACCTCAGCCAGGACTATGTATAATGTATAACACTGCTGTGTACACCTCAGCCAGGACTATGTATGATGTATAACAGTGCTGTGTACACCTCAGCCAGGACTGTGTATAATGTATAACACTGCTGTGTACACCTCAGCCAGGACTATGTATAATGTATAACACTGCTGTGTACACCTCAGCCAGGACTGTGTATGATGTATAACACTGCTGTGTACACCTCAGCCAGGACTATGTATGATGTATAACACTGCTGTGTACACCTCAGCCAGGACTATGTATGATGTATAACAGTGCTGTGTACACCTCAGCCAGGACTATGTATAATGTATAACACTGCTGTGTATCGGAAAATGCACCGTTTGGCATCCGTGTCCGTGATCCTATTTTTTTTCCCGGACAACGGTTCACGGACCCATTCAAGTCAATGGGTCCGTGAAAAATCACGGATGCACACAAGATTGTCATCCGCATCCGTGTCCGTGATCCGTGTCTGTTTTTACCTATCATTTTAAAGGCAAACTTGACTTAGATTTTTTTTTCATTTTTCATGTCTGTGGATCCTCCAAAAATCAAGGAAGACCCACGGAAGAAAAAACTGACACGGAACAATGGAAACCGTTTTTGTGGACCGCAAAAAAAACTTTTTTTTTAATATATATATATATATATATATATATATATATTTTTTATAATGCATCATCTCGCATAACAATTCACATGCATGTTATATATAAAGCAAAACAAGATGCATTAAAGGGACACTGACAGGCCCAAAAAGCATATTTAGGGGTATATATGACAGTATAGGTCTTATAAAGGGTATTAGAATCATCTCAGTATCCCCCCTGTCCACCTCATAAATACAGTAATCTGAAGTTTTATAACCTGCTTTCCTGGCGTTCAATCTGCCCAAGGGGCGGTGCTTCATATCAACTTGCGCCCAGCCAGCCTCGCCACAACTGCCGTTTGAAGCGCCGCCCAGCCCATCAATATTCACTGAGCTGGGCGTCTACTCTAAAGCGCTGTACTAGTGTCCCCGGCCATCTTCAGCGCATGCGCCCGGCACCCTCACTGGCCTGGATCGCATCGCGCGTCTGCTTTATGTGCATGCGCCGGGCACAGCAGCGCCCCGCATGCGCATAAAGCAGACTGTCACGACCCCTGGTCATGGTCGTGACTCCTTGGGTGCCGCATGCTGTTGCCCGCGGTTTGGGAGTTCGTCAACCGCAGCTGGGGCACTTAGTTGTTTGCCTCAGGTGCGGTTGCCGCGGACAACAAGTGTGCGTGCGGTTGCCCTTGGCAACGTGTTTTATGTGCACTCCCTTTGTCGTTTTGTGGTGCACGAGGTTATGTATTATGTGCACTTCCCCTTATATGTGTGTTTTCCCTTCTGTGTGCTGGAAGGGTTAACTTCCTTCCCAGTGTGTGTGATGTCACTGGGTGTGGTTGATCGTTGGGTGTGGCCTCTTGGCCTATATAGCCTCAGTCCCTGGCTGGGCTCAGTAGGTTGCTCTCAGCCATGCTGGCTGGAGCAGCCGCCTGTCTCCTCCATCTGCCTGGTGAGGACCATCCTTCTGGTCATAAAACCTGTGTTGGGAATTTCTATGTTTCTTGGTGTTATCTAGGTGTGTGTGGGGTTATCTTGTTAGTGCAGCTTATGGTTTCCTGGTTTCCCTTGTATGTCTGGTGTGTGCTGTGTCCTTTATGTTGCTGTGGACATCAGCACTTGTTCATGGGTTCCAGGTTTGTGTGTCTGTGGCAGGTAAGTGCAGGACTAGTCTCACTTACCTGTCATTTCCATATGTCTGTTGATGTTTCCCCTGTGTTGCTTGGCCGTTGAGACTCCTGCTCCTCCGTGTCTAGGAGGAGCAGGTCGTCTTACTCTGTCCCCTAGTTCAGGGCCGACTTGAGGGCTTGTAGGGACTCTTAGGTTCCGGCGTATGAGCCCTCCTACCACCGAGGTCGGCTCATACAGACAGGAGACAGGGTCAGCGTTAGGGATGCTATAGGAGGTGACCTGCTCCCTAACTCTGTGGTCCCGGCCAAGGGGTAACCCCACCATCTCCTGGCACCGCACGGCTGGGGGTTTCCCCCACCGCCAGCCGTGACACAGACGCGCGATGCAATCCCGGCCAGAATATTGAAGGGCTGGGCGGCGCTTCAAACGGCAGTTGTGGCGAGGCTGACTGGGCGCAAGTTGATATGAAGCACCGCCCCTTGGGCAGATTGAACGCCAGGAAAGCAGGTTATAAAACTTTATATTTCGGTATTTATAAGGTGGACAGGGGGGATACTTAGATGATTCTAATACCCTTTATAAGACCTAAACTGTCATATATACCCCTAAATATGCTTTTTGGGCCTGTGTCCCTTTAAAGGGACTCTATCACCACTTTCTAACCCCCACTTTTAAAACTATTGTTCTGTCCATGGAGCCCCTGTGATTACAATGGTGTTGTTATATGCGAAATCTGCTGGCTCGTTTTGATAAAAAAAAACCTTTTATCTAACCTGTCAATCATGTAGATAAGGTGCCCAGGGCGTTTCTCCTGGTCTGAACATGCCGCCCGCCGCCGCCGTTGGTGCCCAGCTCCTCCTCTGATCCTTTCAGCGCCGCCTAAATGTGAAGAAATACGCCTCCGGCTCTCCCTCAGTCCCCCCTCCTTTTCTAAAATCTCGCGCGTGCGCACAGGCCTGTGCCTGATGCGCCCGTGCAGACTTTTCGATTCAGCCTCATTGAGCGAAGTGCGCATGCGCACTTCGCTCAACCTCCCGATAACGCGAACACTGCCGCACGCGCAGGATCTTAGAAAAGAAGGAGGGGGGACTGAGGGAGAGCCGGAGGCGTATTTCTTCACATTCAGGCGGCGCTAATTCAAGACAGAGGAGGAGCTGGGCACCAACGGTGGCGGCGGCGGGCGGCATGTTCAGACCAGGAGAAACGCCCTGGGCACCTTATCCTCATGATTGACAGGTTAGATAAAAGTTTTTTTTATCAAAACGAGCCAGCAGATTTCGCATATAACAACACCATTGTAATCACATGGGCTCCATGGACAGAACAATAGTTTTAAAAGTGGGGGTTAGAAAGTGGTGACAGAGTCCCTTTAAGGTTTCAAGTATATGTCAAGGACATAAATCGAGGACTGAGAATTTGACATAAGTAGAACATGACATATTCAAAAAAAGAACAAAGGAACAATGTCCCCACCCTCCCTAACTCTCCCACCCCTCCCAAAAGGATGTCTGCTCCCATTCCTCCCTTCCCAATTACAAATTCAGATGTGTGCAGTTTCATGAGGACGTTACCTCTGGACAAGACCCCTGAAATCTCACTTCTAATTTCCCCAAGCTCCCTTTTAGCAGCGCCTTAGAATACCATTCTGTGTATTTGAAAGCTGACATTGACTCGTTGATATCCCTCCATGAGAGATGTTTTTTAATAAAGGTTTTCCATTTGCGGAAGAAACCTTTTTTTTTTTTTTTTCTTCTGCTGTTCGGTGTCTAGTTTATCAAAGTACATAAAGTGAGACATTTGGGAAATCAGATCACTTATTTGAGGAGTATCTGGTTTTAGCCAATTGTTAAGAAGAGCACGGAGAGACACCAACAAGGCAATATCTATTATCAGTCTTGGTTTGGAGAACTCGTCGAATATATGAAATAGTAATGTTTCTGGATTGTGGGCTAATGTGTCCCCCTATGTGTCATTGATCCATTTAGAGACTGCCTTCCAGAAAGTCTGGACATATGTACACGAACGTGCACAATGTACCAGATCTGCCCCATCATTTCCACATTTCGGACATGCTGTCAGATAGTCTTCACATTTGTCTTTCTTGAAACATTAAATGCAAATACAGGGAGTGCAGAATTATTAGGCAAGTTGTATTTTTGAGGATTAATTTTATTATTGAACAACAACCATGTTCTCAATGAACCCAAAAAACTCATTAATATCAAAGCTGAATATTTTTGGAAGTAGTTTTTAGTTTTAGCTATTTTAGGGGGATATCTGTGTGTGCAGGTGACTATTACTGTGCATAATTATTAGGCAACTTAACAAAAAACAAATATATACCCATTTCAATTATTTATTTTTACCAGTGAAACCAATATAACATCTCAACATTCACAAATATACATTTCTGACATTCAAAAACAAATCAGTGACCAATATAGCCACCTTTCTTTGCAAGGACACTAAAAAGCCTGCCATCCATGGATTCTGTCAGTGTTTTGATCTGTTCACCATCAACATTGCGTGCAGCAGCAACCACAGCCTCTCAGACACTGTTCAGAGAGGTGTACTGTTTTCCCTCCTTGTAAATCTCACATTTGATGATGGACCACAGGTTCTCAATGGGGTTCAGATCAGGTGAACAAGGAGGCCATGTCATTAGATTTTCTTCTTTTATACCCTTTCTTGCCAGCCACGCTGTGGAGTACTTGGACGCGTGTGATGGAGCATTGTCCTGCATGACAATCATGTTTTTCTTGAAGGATGCAGACTTCTTCCTGTACCACTGCTTGAAGAAGGTGTCTTCCAGAAACTGGCAGTAATACTGGGAGTTGAGCTTGACTCCATCCTCAACCCGAAAAGGCCCCACAAGCTCATCTTTGATGATACCAGCCCAAACCAGTACTCCACCTCCACCTTGCTGGCGTCTGAGTCGGACTGGAGCTCTCTGCCCTTTACCAATCCAGCCACGGGCCCATCCATCTGGCCCATCAAGACTCACTCTCATTTCATCAGTCCATAAAACCTTAGAAAAATCAGTCTTGAGATATTTCTTGGCCCAGTCTTGACGTTTCAGCTTGTGTGTCTTGTTCAGTGGTGGTCGTCTTTCAGCCTTTCTTACCTTGGCCATGTCTCTGAGTATTGCACACCTTGTGCTTTTGGGCACTCCAGTGATGTTGCAGCTCTGAAATATGGCCAAACTGGTGGCAAGTGGCATCTTGGCAGCTGCACGCTTGACTTTTCTCAGTTCATGGGCAGTTATTTTGCGCCTTGGTTTTTCCACACGCTTCTTGCGACCCTGTTGACTATTTTGAATGAAACGCTTGATTGTTCGATGATCACGCTTCAGAAGCTTTGCAATTTTAAGAGTGCTGCATCCCTCTGCAAGATATCTCACTATTTTTGACTTTTCTGAGCCTGTCAAGTCCTTCTTTTGACCCATTTTGCCAAAGGAAAGGAAGTTGCCTAATAATTATGCACACCTGATATAGGGTGTTGATGTCATTAGACCACACCCCTTCTCATTACAGAGATGCACATCACCTAATATGCTTAATTGGCAGTAGGCTTTCAAGCCTATACAGCTTGGAGTAAGACAACATGCATAAAGAGGATGATGTGGTCAAAATACTCATTTGCCTAATAATTCTGCACTCCCTGTATTGCTGAGTGTATAAGGCGAAAATGTGATTCCCTCCATTTCTCGCAGGGCACTGCCTTACAAACTCTCATCCAAAACATCACAAACTGGTAACGCTATGTGTAGTTTTTTCCCCCATTTTTTAAACAGGCCGGCTTCTACTCTTTTGTCTACCGAATCTCTCATCGTGTGATATATATGCAAGATAGAATACTTAATATCTCTATGAGTTAATGAGAATGCCAATGATTGAGTCGTACATTCACGAGATACATCTAGCAATCTCTGCTTACAAAAGTGAATAATTTGTTGATAGGCCAAAAACTGGGACTTATCGAGGTCGTATTTATTACAGATCTCAGGAAACGTTAGATACCGATTTTCAGAAATCTGAAGCATAGAGAAGGTGTATTTTCTTCTGTTTAAGCCATTCTGTTGATTTGGTTCTATGCTTTGGGTCGTTGTCCTGTTGCAACACCCATCTTCTGTTGAGCTTCAGCTGGTGGACAGATGGCCTTAAGTTCTCCTGCAAAAATGTTTTGAAAAACTTGTGAATTCATTTTTCCTTCGATGATAGCAATCTGTCCAGGCCCTGATGCAGCAAAGCAGCCCCAAACCATGATGCCCCCACCACCATACTTCACAGTTGGGATGAGGTTTTGATGTTGGTGTGCTGTGCCTCTTTCTCCACACATAGTGTTGTGTGTTTCTTTCAAACAACTCAACTTAGGTTTTATCTATCCACAGAATATTTTGCCAGTACTGCTGTGGAACATCAAGGTGCTCTTGTGTAAACTGTAAACGTGCAGCAATGTTTTTTTTTGGACAGCAGTGGCTTCCTCTGTGGTATCCTCCCATGAAATCCATTCTTGTTTAGTGTTTTACGTATCGTAGATTCCCTAACAGGGATGTTAGCATATGCCAGAGACTTTTGTAAGTCTTCAGCTGACACTTTAGGATTCTTCTTCACCTCATTGAGCAGTCTGCGCTGTGCTCTTGCAGTCATCTTTACAGGACGGCCACTCCTAGGGAGAGTAGCAGCAGTGCTGAACTTTCTCCATTTATAGACAATTTGTCTTACCGTGGACTGATGAACAGCAAGGCTTTTGGAGATACTTTTATAACCCTTTCCAGCTTTATGCAAGTCAACAATTCTTAATCGTAGGTCTTCTGAGAAAATGCGATCGCGGGGTGCTGATGTGTTCGGAAGCTTACCTCGCTTCCGTTCAGGGCCCCGAGCCTGTCTTCAGTTCTCTCCAGCAGGCTGTGCCTCTCTGGCGCAGCCTGCTGGTCAATGTTTGAAATGCATTGCTATTGAGATGTAATGCTTTATAGAGATAATGCATTACATTTTAAAATCAATCAAAATGCTGTATATTATAGTCCCCTTGTGGGAATTTTAAGTAGTAAAAAAAATAGAAAAAAAATACACATTTATTAAATAAAAAATTCCATTAAAAAAAATATGCTTTTTTTTTGCCATTGAAAATACGCTTTTCAATGAAAAAAATTGCAAAAAGAAAATATCCCCCATATGTTTGGTATTGCCGCGTCCGTAACGACCCAGACTACATAAATATTACATAAATTATCCCCTACGGTGAAGGCCATAATAAAAAAAAAAGACAGAATTTCTCATTTATTCTTAGTTTCCACTGAAAAAAACGTAATAACAAGCGATAAAAAAAGCGCCATTTACTCCAAAATGATACCAATGAAAAATACAAGTTGTCCCTCAAAAATCAAGCCCTCACACAACTCCAAAGAAAAAGAAAAAATAAAGTTATAGGTCTTGTGAAGTGGCAATGCAAAATAATTTTTTGGGTTAATAAAAGGGGTTTTATTGGAAAAAAAGTTGTAAAACTTAAAAAAATTATAAGTATTTAGTATCACTGTAATCGTACTGACCAAGAGAATAAAGATATTATGTTATTTGTACCGAAAAATGAACACTGTATAATGTAAAAACGCAGTGGCAGTATTGCTATTTTTCCCCATCTCCCTCCCAGAAAGAGTTAATAAAAGTTAATCAGAACGTTATGTGTACCCCAAAATCGTGCCATTAAAAACTACAACTTGTCCCGTAAAAAACAAGCCCTCATAAAGCTATATAGACAAAAAAATAAAAAAGTTATCGCTCTTGGAATGAGACCACGAAAAAAGGAAGAAAAACGCTTGGTCATCAAAGCCCAAACAGGCTTGGTCACTAAGGGGTTAAGTGAAGGCTCGCATCCTGCATTGGGCGTGTGTCGGTCGGCGTCTTCCGCATACCACTGCGTATGCACGAGTCTATCCGGGCGAGAATCCCGTAGATTGCGTGTCCGACGTAGCGGTCACATGATCGGGAGTTCACTAACTGGCACGGCGCCCTAAACCACATGACAAGTCACGTGATTGGGCGTCTGGCCAGTGTCATAACAACCACAGGTCCTGCATCAACAATACTATGTAATGCATGGACCTATTCAACTAGTCATAAGCTCAGCGCATTTAATCAAATATACAAATGCCGATCCCCACAGGTACAGTGCAGGTCTGGATATATATGCTGCCTAAAATATCATTTCATTAACCAGCGACGCAGGAACCATTCACTGCAGGAATCCAAATGAAACACAATTATATTGACCTAATGGTTAAGTCCCCTGCTGGATACCTGCCTGGCAAAAAGGTATAACACTATTCAGTAATCACAAAGATCCCTTTCTATATCATAGGGGCTGCACCAAGTATGCAGACAAGAAAGTCTTCAGAGGGATTACTCCAGTTATAGACCAAAATGGCACATAGGGTAAACTCAATCCTATATTTGCAGACATCAGGCATCCAACCGCACAATCCCCACAGGATTATACCCGCGGGATGTGCTGAGATGGCACACCTTAAAATAAAATGGGACTGGAAATACTAGGGCCACATCCATCGCCAACCTCGGTCAAAAGGAGGCCGCAGATGTCGGCCCTTGCCTGGTCTGGGCCCAACTACGAAGTAGAGGACCCCTACCCTGCTTATCCCTATTGTGTCCTATAAGTGTCTAAGAAAAAGGCTTTATCATACTTTGTATGAATAACCCCCTATGCCATTAACCCTCAATGTAGTCCGCATATATTGTGCAGCTCCCCAGGGAGAGGGTCAAGAGTTGGCAAATCTGCCCATTATTAATATAACCCACATCTGCAGCATATATCCAGCACAGGGAATCAAAACCAAACATACAACCAGTATGATGACAAAATGGTCCTGCCAGCCGGCTCCCGAGTCGCTGATGTTAAAGGCTATGTTTTATTCTTCACCTAGATTTCTCATGGTAGCCGTACCTATATGTGATAAAAGAAAAGAAGACCTTGACTGACTTAGGGTTGCATGTTAGGAGTGATTTTTCAACCTCCTGTGTATAACAAAGCAATAGACACATTTGTGTCCTTGGTCCGGTCGGATATCACCAAAATGAGACAGCAAATTCAGCATGGGGGGAGCTCCAACCTGACCAATGAGGAAAGATCTGCATTGATCTCCCTTAGCCGGCGCAAAGAACTTACGATCAAAGCGGCTGACAAGGGAAGGGAAATAGTAGTGATGAATACAACCAAATATGTCGCTGAAATTGATGGGGATTCAAAATTTTATGTGATGAAAAAAATTTAAATCTTGGTAGACAATGCTTATGCCAACAACATTATTGATGCAAAACTCCACACATATTTGATACAAAAACATTCAGTTACGCCTATCTTATATATCTTGCCAAAGATCCATAAAGATTTGTATAACCCACCCGGACGTCCCATAGTGGCAGGAATAGATTCTGTTTTTGCCCCTGCAGCTGTTTTCATCGATAAACTGCTGAGGACTTCTGCTACAGGGGCTAAATCGTATGTAAGGGACACGACTGATTTTCTCAAAAAGCTCCAACAGATCACATTTGGTGCAAGTGATAGACTGGTGTCCTTTGATGTCACCAGTCTATACACTTGCATTGAACATGAAAGGGGCTTAGAGGCTATTCAGTGGGCCCTGGGGCGTACTGATTACCCTACTGAACTTTGTGAGTTTGTCAGTTCCCTGTTGGAAATTGTATTGACATGCAATTACTTCAGTTTTGAAGACAGGTTTTACATCCAAAATTGCGGGACCGCCATGGGGTCAAACATGGCCCCGACGTACGCCAACATATATATGGCATATGTGGAGGAGTCGTTTATATACACATCCACCCTTTACCAATTTGTGGGCGGGTGGATGAGGTATATAGACGACATCTTCCTCATATGGACAGGGACGGACGCGGGTCTACAGGAATTTCATGACTATCTTAATAACATATATTGTTCACTAGAGTGGACTCAACACATTCCTTACAATTCTTGGACACATTAGTATATGTGACGAAGATAGGTCTGCAAACAGTGTTCTGTCCCCACATGAAGGCGAATGAAGGTGTAACTGATAATGACCTTGTGACTGTCCTACCTTCGTATCCAAGCAGTGGAGCAGACCGGACCGGCAGATGCTCAGGTTAGATGGACCCAGACGCAGACATGAGGATGCAATCAAACATGGGTTTATTTGATCCAGAGCAGCAACATACGGTTATGCAGTACAGGAATGCAGTAGCAGTGTAGATGCTGTCATGTGGATGTCTTTCCTGAGGCTAACTGCTGAGGCAACTGCTGGTCAAAAACTGATGCCTTAACAAGCCAAGATGTGTGTCTCCAGTCACAAGGAGTGCAGCACTGAAAATGGCTACAGGAAGTGACCAGGACAAAGGCTGCAAAAACACGCCCAGCAGAGAAAAACTTTATGGATAAGGAACAAGGCGTGCAGCATACAAATTCCGGCCAGCAGATGGCAGCAGAGAAACAATACGTAGAAACAACATAGTAAAAGGAGATATAATAATACAGTGCATTAATTAAATTTGAAAGAAACAGCACACTCCCCGTCTGAAATTCACTTTGGGGATTTCACTATGACGAATGTCCATAAAATATAAACAACCTGTAAAAAAAACATGTTAGAATGCAAAACATAGATAGTCCTGTTTTCAACTTGGAATGGAGAAGATCTGCGAAGCTAAATACAGTCCTGTTCACCCGTCAGGGACGTTCTCGATGGGTAGTATTAAGATGAGTTCATTGATTGGTCTTGAGAACGTTTTAAGCTCGCCTTTCCTGAAGATCTTCAACTCCACCTTCCGGACCTTGCCATCCTTGCTAGGGAAAACCTTTGAAATTAGCCCAACAGGCCAGTCAATCCTTTCGGTTTGTTGCTCTTTCATCAATACAAGGTCTCCTTCCTTCAAGTTTGGTTTGTGGTGTTGCCATTTTCTTCTTCCTTGAAGAACACTGAGGTACTCCTTTCGCCACCTGTTCCAGAAGTAATCTGCTAGATATTGTACACGTTTCCAGTGTTTTTGATAGATGTTCGCATGCGTGAATTCTCCACTAGGAATAAGCGTACTCTCAGTTTTTTGGGTAAGTAGAATAGCCGGAGTCAGAATGGCTGGTGTCTCAGGATCCATAGACACTGGCACAAGGGGTCTTGAATTGATAATGGCTGAAACTTCAGCGAGGAGAGTAACTAGAGTCTCATGTGTGAGTCTAGACGAGTTTACATCCATCAACATAGAATTTAAGATGTTGCGTGAGATGCCGATCATTCTCTCCCAAGAGCCCCCCATGTGGGAACTGTGAGGAGGGTTGAAAATCCAGGTGCAACCTTTTTCCGCCAACTGATCTTGAATGGACTTGGTGTCGATGTTAAGTTCTCTACAGGCTCTGATGAAGTTGCTTCCCTGGTCAGACCTCAATTGTTTTACTGGTCCTCTGACGTCTTTACCGTACTCTGATTCTCCCTCTATTGCAGTGCGCCGAAGGCCGTAAGTTGCCACGGCAGGTGAAGGGCTGTTTCCAAATACGTGTACCCTCATTCGATACTCTGCCATCTCTGCGTTGGTGTCATTATTCTTGTACCACAGAAACCTGAGGAAATTCCGGTGGTCCTCTCTGACTACGAAACAGTGGAACATCTGTTCAATGTCGGCGGTGATGGCAACAAGCTCCTTTCTGAACCTCATCAGCACTCCAACTAGGTTATTCGTCAGATTAGGACCTGTGAGAAGGACATCATTAAGAGATACACCTTGATGTTTGGCGCTTGAGTCGAAAACAACCCTAATTTGATTAGGTTTCCGTGGGTGATACACTCCAAATGAAGGCAAGTACCAGCACTCGTCGTTCTTCCCTAAGGGCGGAGCTGGTTCTGCATGGTTGTTGCGGAATATTTTGTCGATAAAGGCAACAATGTGTTCTCTCATCTCAGGCTTACTGTTCATGGTACGCTGAAGAGAGTTAAATCTAGACAGAGCTTGTTCTCTATTGTTCGGGAGTCTCACCCTGGTAGCTCGAAAGGGTAATGGAGAAACCCAGTGATTGGTTTCGTCTTTAAGGAACTCCTTGTCCATTATCTTGATAAATTCTCTGTCTTCTACTGACAAAGCTACTTTATCATCGTCCTTGCTTGTGTGAAAGATTAATCTTCCCAAGTTGTCGGCAAAGAAGGGAGGAATGTCGTCAGGTGGTTGTATGGGGTCTGGAGGCTTCTCTTTCACCTCGTAGTGATGAGGGCAAGGCTTAATGCAAGTTGTGCGTCCATCTCCACGCACGTACGTTTTGAAAGAGTGGATTCTTTGTTGATCCAAGCATACATTTCCTATGACTACCCATCCCAAGTCCAGTCTCTGGGCGTATGGTGCATAGTCGGGACCATTACACTGTTGACGCACCTTGTGTACCCTTAGATTGTCTCTGCCAAGCAGGAGTAGAATCTCGGCGTTGTTGTCCATAGGTGGGATAACATTGGCTAGGTGCCTTAGGTGTGGTTGGTGAAATGCAGCTTCCGGGGTAGGAATCTCATCCCTATGGTTGGGTATTTGATCGCATTCGATCAGCGTCGGTAGAGGTATTTCTGTATTCCCACTGACGGAACAAGCGATGAATCCTTGTGCCCTCCTGCCGCTAGTCTCTATGCGACCCGAGCAGGTGTTTAAGATGTAGGGTTCTGACGGTCCCTTTATTCCAAAGGCTTCGAAGAATTTAGGTCCTGCTAGGGAGCGGTTACTTTGGTCATCAATGATGGCATACATTTTTACTGCCTTTTCTGGTAGCCCAACCGGGTAGACCTTGATTAGGCATATGCGGGCACAACATTTCTCACTCTGGCCCTCCCCACATACGTCCAAGCATGAGCAGGAAACAGCAGTGGCTGTGTTGGCGTTATTTTGGGGCTCCCCGCCGTGACTTGGAGCGGGACTGGTGGTGACAGCAGCCGGTGAATCCCTTGTGAGTGGAGTTGGGTGCATAGCTGAGGCGTGTCTTTCACTATGACACTCCTCACACTTGATAATGGATTTACAGTCCTTTGCCATGTGCTCCAATGAAGCACAGCACCTGAAACATACCCCAAGCTCGGTGAGGACTTTCTTGCGCTCCTGTATGGTTTTGGATCTAAATCCTCTGCATTTGTTCAGTGAGTGTGGTTTTTTATGAATGGGACATTCACGATTGAAGGCCTTGTCTCCTGATGAGGTAGTGTACTGTTTACCAGTGGGTACTGCAGATGATGGTAGGTTAGTCTTCCTAACATTCACGCTGCTCTTAAAGTCTCTGTGTTTATGCACAATACTTTCATACCTTGATGATGGTGTCACTGAAGCTGTAGTATTGAACTCCAGGAAGTCGAGGCTGGGGTCGTTCCTCATCTGGGACTGTTCATCGATGAACCTACAGAAATGAATAAATGGGGGAAAGGTGACGTCATGCACTCTTTTGTACCTTGAGACTGATGCCGCCCACTTCTCTTGCAGGCTGTATGGTAGCTTCACGACAATTGGGTTCACCCCATGGGCAGTATCCAGGTAGCACAGCCCGGACAGACGAGGATCTCTTTTGGCGAGCTCCAGTTCCATGAGCAAATCACTTAAATCCTGAAGCTTGTGGACATCCTTGAGACTGATCTTGGGAACGTTCTGCAGTCTCCTGAATAGTGCCTTCTCTATTGCTTCTGCACTGCCAAAGGTGCGTTCGAGTCTTTGCCAGGCTGCAGCGAGACCTGCTTCTGCTTGTCCCACATAGACAGTTCTAAGGCTCTTGATGCGATTTGTGGAGCCTGGGCCCAGCCAGTTGATCAAGAGGTCGAGCTCCTGCTCTGCAGTTAGGTTGAGGTTGGCGATGGCAGCTTTGAAGGTTGCCTTCCAGGCTCTGTAGCTCTCCGCACGGTCATCAAATTTTGAGAGACTGGTGTTAATTAGCTCTCTGCTCACCATAAACCTGGCAAACTCAGACATATCTGATCTCTCACTGCTTGTTGCCATGACAACTTGTGATGCCCCTGGGGCGTATAGGCTGTGTGGCGTGAAAGGGTGAGATGCTTCCGGGTAGAATGATGTTGCTGCAGGGTTGAGCTGTGGTCTAGCCTCTGTAGATTCTGATGACTGCCGCTTGAGCTGTGGAGGTAGGCCAGGAAACACCTGGTAGCCATCTTGCTGTAATAAATGCCCTTGAGAGGGCGCGCCTGGGCAACTGTTATCGGGTTGCTCAGGTGCTGTGGGTATCGCTGGCACTGTGGGTAGAGCTGGCTTGGAGGTTTCAGTGTTATTGGCTTGGACAGTACTGCACACTGGGGGTGGTGCAGATAACTGTTTCAGTACATAGTCGCTGGTCCGATCGACTGGATCGTCTATCTCCTCTGGTGGTAAACAGACTGAATCAAGGCCTTGGCTCAATGCTTGCTCAAGTAGTCTTACTTTTGCTAATGCAATTTCCTCTTCCCTCTCTGATTCAAGGATCTTTATTCGAGCCTCTGCTTCTGCCCTCTTGGCTTCTACCTCCGCTTCTGCCCTCTTGGCTTCCGCCTCCGCTTCAGCCCTCTTGGCTTCCGCCTCCGCTTCTGCCCTCTTGGCTTCTGCCTCCGCTTCAGCCCTCTTGGCTTCCGCCTCCGCTTCAGCCCTCTTGGCCGCCGCCTCTGCTTCTGCCCTCTTGGCTTCTGCCTCCGCTTCAGCCCTCTTGGCCGCCGCCTCTGCTTCAGCCCTCTTGGCCGCTGCCTCCGCTTCAGCCCTCTTGGCTGCTGTCTGTGCTTCTGCCCTCGCAAGGACTTCTTTTTCGGTGAAGGAACGTCTCACTTTGGATTGCTCTGCATTTATGCGGGCCTCTAGTAATCTGTCGCTCAGGGTGGAGCTTCTAGAGCATGATGATCTGTAGGACCGCGAGGAATGTTTGGATGAATGCGATCTGTGTGATCTAGTTTCTTGCAAATGAGAGATGCGGAGTTCCACTTTATCTTTAGCGTCCAGCACCATGGCGTCTCTTTGTCTGTCTATTGATTCCGCCTTGCACAATTCTGACGGGGCTACTTCAATATTAGAGTCTTTTAGAAAGGTTATATTATACCTTGTGGACAGTCTCTTGTATCTTTCATGGGCTGAGTTCAGCCGCCCGACGGCAACTTTTAAACTGGTGGCATCGCCTGAGGAGGACTTAAGTCCTGATATGAGGGAGGAAACTCTTTCCCACAGCTCTTCCAGGTTGTCACATAGCTCATCTTTCCTGGTGTGATAATTTTCCGTGATCTTTATAGTTGGTTTGAGAGAGCGCCTTGGTCGCGTGACTTGGTCTGCTGGAAGTGTGGATTCTACCTCCAGCTCTTCATAATGATCAGTATCAGGTTGCATTTGCTTTGTTTCATCACTGGGGAACTGTACGAGGTCCTTTTCGGCCATTTTGATTTAAGGTGCGCTGTCTCTTTAAGAAAATGAACTTTCGAATTGGGGGCTGAAAATTGCAGTGCGGCTCAGATGAGGCACCCCGATGAGGTTCCTAAAGTATTTTGAGTGAATTGCGGGGTTTCGGTTTGAGGGAGGCCCCGCGTGCGTGAACAGTTCCTATATCATGCGAGCAAGGGTTAATATAGGATGTAGAAAGTGTCTTGGTGAGTAGTGGAGGACTTCCAGGCAAGAGTATATATACTGCGGACACGCCGTGCTTCCCCTTGGGCTTGTGGGACGTGCACTGTTGCCGGGCAGATTTGCAGCGAGTGGGCCTGTTGCAGGGGAGGTTCCTGAGTGTGGCGCTGGGCTCTGAGGGAACCTGTAGCCGGGCATTAGACTTTGAGACGAGTATTTACTGGGGTATAAGGCTTTAAGGCAGTTTTTGACTGTTCTGTCCCCACATGAAGGCGAATGAAGGTGTAACTGATAATGACCTTGTGACTGTCCTACCTTCGTATCCAAGCAGTGGAGCAGACCGGACCGGCAGATGCTCAGGTTAGATGGACCCAGACGCAGACATGAGGATGCAATCAAACGTGGGTTTATTTGATCCAGAGCAGCAACATACGGTTATGCAGTACAGGAATGCAGTAGCAGTGTAGATGCTGTCATGTGGATGTCTTTCCTGAGGCTAACTGCTGAGGCAACTGCTGGTCAAAAACTGATGCCTTAACAAGCCAAGATGTGTGTCTCCAGTCACAAGGAGTGCAGCACTGAAAATGGCTACAGGAAGTGACCAGGACAAAGGCTGCAAAAACACGCCCAGCAGAGAAAAACTTTATGGATAAGGAACAAGGCGTGCAGCATACAAATTCCGGCCAGCAGATGGCAGCAGAGAAACAATACGTAGAAACAACATAGTAAAAGGAGATATAATAATACAGTGCATTAATTAAATTTGAAAGAAACAGCACAAACAGACCTTTTTGTAAAACCAACAGACCGAAACAATATGTTGCGATTTGACAGTGCCCACCCCAAGAATATGCTGAGTTCTCTTCCATACAGCCAGCTTCTTAGGGCAAGACGCATCATCTCAGATGAAGATATTGTGGACAACAGATTGCAGGCGATGAGCTCCAAATTTGTAGCCAGGCAATACCCAAGAAAATTGGTCAAGAGACATCTTGACAAAGTCAGCCAACAGACACGAGCAGAGTTGCTGACTACGGTCAGTACGAAGTCTGAAAATAGGAGGTTACCCTTTGTTTCTACCCACTCAGTTCTGAGTAAACAAATAGCAGGTACGCTCAGACGTAATTGGCAGATTCTAACACGATCTTTTCTAGATATTTGTCACGGCCTATGGTGTGTTTTGTGACACTTTCCTTCACTTGGTTGCCCGTGGCAACGTGTGGTGGCAGTGTGCATGTGGTGGCAGTGTCTCAGCCCTATGGCTGATTCCCAGGACATGATTGCCACGCATGCCATTGCCCGCGGCAACAGGTGAAGTGTAGGTTTATGTATGGTGTTTAGAAGATGTTTGTTTGGTCTCTTTATTATTGCAGCATATGGTTTCCTGGGTTCCCGTGTGATGTCTGTTGTGTGCTGTGTCCTTTGTGTTGTTGTGGACAGCAGCACTTGTACATGGGTTCCAGGTTGTGTGTCTGTGGCAGGTAAGTGTGGTACTAGTCTCACTTACCTGTCATTGCCATATGTCTGTTCATGTTCCCCTTTCTATGTAGCTTAGCCAGTGAGACTCCTGTTCCTCCGTGTCTAGGAGGAACAGGTCGTCTTACCCAGCTCCTAGTCCAGGGCCACCCTGAGGGCTAGTAGGAATATCAGGTTCCGGAGTATGAGCCCTCCTACCTTCAGGGTTGGCTCATACAGATAGGAGACAGGGTCAGAATTTGGGATGTGTAGGAGGTGACCTGCTCCCTGATTCCTGTCCTGGCCTTGCACTGACCGTCCATCTTCTGGCATCGCACGGCTGAGGATGGGGAAAACCATCTCAATATTGTGGAATTCCAGTCACCACCGCTTATGTTCTATAGGAGGTCCAAAAATTTTGGGGATGAATTAGTACACTTCTTTCTGCAGAGGCCTGAAAAGTCACGCATCTCCAGGAAGGGATGCTATCCCTGCCTCAATTGTTGCAACTGTAACAATTTGCTGAAGGGTCAAACTTTTTTTCATCCTCGCACTGGAAAGAAATATGAGATTGGGGGTTTCTACACATGTTCCTCCGACTATGTAATCTATACACTGCAGTGCCCGTGTGGTCTCATCTATGTGGGTGAGACCACACAGGCCTGCAAATTGCATGATTTTCCTAAAATATGACGTAAAGTCATGATTTTATTAAAGACACGGAGGCGAGTATTGCTTTGACTTTCTTTACTGAATCTACCATAGCAGCAAAGAAAAAACATAACAATGTGGAAACCATGGTAACAGCTCCTCTCCTTATCCCAGTATATCAGTCATCTGCCTGGGATCCTCCTCTTTCTTTGTGCCTCAACCAGCGCTGATCAAACCGGAACTTCTGACGTCGAACATCCTCAGAAGGGAACAAGGTAACAAAAACATGTCTTGAACCTGTCGGCTTGGACCGAGAAGCAACAACCGGATAACCAATCATTCATGAACTGTCGAAAGTAAGTGATTGAAGCGCCAGCCTCTCAACCTAGGAAGAAGGAGAAAAAGAAAACATTCTATAACGAAGACATTGTACCATACATCATAGGGTTCACCTGTAGAAGACCACTAACAATCTCAACTACATCGTCTATAGTGTAAACCAGACATTATATACTCACCAAGGCCTTAACCCTAGAGTGGGTCCGGGGAGGGCAATACTCGCCCTTGTGTCTTTAATAAAATCATGACTTTACGTCATATTTTAGGAAAATCATGCAATTTTATAACAAGACACGGAGGCTCCTATTGCTTGTTTAAAGCTGAGCTACTATAGAAGCAAACGCGTGCGGCGCAGGTCTAAAGTAAAACTCGCGGAAGGTGGACACCCTGGACCAATCCGCCAATCTCATCACGTCTTCTAAGCGTGCTCCCGATGTCGTCATCAAGGTAGCTGCCGCACAGCGAACCGAGTGTGCAGTGAAAACGGTCGTATCATATCCCTGAAAGGGAGAGAATCCATTTAACCCAACGAGATAGGGTCACGCTGGTGACCGGAGCAAAAGGGCTGCGGAATGATATGAATAAGTGGGGAGAAGAAGGAGACCGTGGAGAACGGGTTCGCTCTTCGTATTCCCGCAAACAAGCCACTGGACAAAGTTGTGGTAAAGATGGAAAACAGGGGTAAGAGACCGAATGGATATTGGTCTTCGTGCGTCTGGAAATATTGAATTGAATCCCTTCCGGGGTGAAGGATCGGGCATCAAAATCCAATGTGCGCACATCTGATACTCTCTTACAAGAGATCAAGCAGAATAAAGTGACCAATTTCGCTGACAATTGATGCAATGATAATTGGGCATTAGAGGGCCAGCTGGTCAGGAAAGCCAAGACACAAGAAACATCCCATGTTGATGAAAAACGAGGCTGAGGAGGCCGGGTCAAGCGTGAGCCCTTGAGCAAACGACAGACAAGAGGATGTTGTCCCGCTGGACAACCCTCGAAGCCTCTATGTCTAGAGGAAATTGCTGACCTAAAGACATTGATAGTACAGTAAGCCTTCCCGGCTTCATAAAGAAAGGACAAAAAGGTCAAAATGGAATTCACAGGTCCTTCAACGGGATCCAGAGTCCGCTCGACGCACCAGCAAGACCAAGAGTCCCAGGCGGCTCTATAAGCTCGCCTTGTTCCGGGTGCCCAAGCGCTGTCCAATAAGAATCTAGTCGTTTCTGAAAAGCTAGCGCCTCCTCCGGGAATCCCGAGATCTTGCAGGCAGGGAGCCGTAACGATCCGTTCTGTAGGAGCGGATGAAACTCTCCTGAGGGCCCTCGAAGCAGTGACAACTGATCGGGAAGGAGAAACGGAAAATCCACTAAAAGTTCCAGGATCTGAGGGAACAACGATTGTGTCCTCCAAAAAGGCACAACCAGAACCAGGTCTGCCGACTGCTGACGGACTTGTAGAAGCACCCTCGGGATGAGCGCGAATGGACAGAAAGTGTACATCAGCGCGCCTCCCGAGTGTTGGAGTAGAGCGTCTACCGCTTCCGCTAGTGGATCTGGTCTCCAGCTAAAGAATCTGGGTAGCTGGGTATTCAACCGGGTAGCGAATAGATCGACTTAAAAAGGACCCCAAAGAGATGAGATGGCAGAAAAAAAGTCTTGTCTAACCTCCAATCGCTGGAGTCCGAAATGTAGCGTGAGCTCCAGTCCGCCAGCGTATTGTGGAGGCCTGGAAGATACTCTGCCACCACTGAGATGTTCCTGTCGAGACAGAATTCCCAAAATATTTCGCTAGATGGGTCAGAACAACGGAACGTGTTCCCCTTATGCAGTTGACATATCGGACAGCCGATATGTTGTCCATGTGGAGTCTGATGGCCGTACTGACAACCCCATTGGCAAAACTGCGAATGGCAAACGACCCTGCTAGAAGTTCCAGGGCGTTGATATGGAGACGGGATTCTTCTTGTGACCACGGACCACCCGTGGACACCCGGTTGCAATGTGCTCCCCACCCGTGCAGGCTCGCATCGGATTCGATGATCAGATCCGGTTGGGGGCCAAAGATTGCCCTGCCGTTCCAGACTGATAAGTTGTGGATCCACCACCTCAACTCGTCTTTCGTTTCTGCATCCAATGTGATGACTTCGGCGTAGAAGCCCCCGTCCGAAGATGATCGATTTTGAGGCGTTGCAACGCCCAATAATGGAGGGGGGCTGGGAAGATGGATTGGATCGATGAGGCCAGAACTCCAATTAACCTTGCCAAATGTCGCAGCGACATTTGGGGCATTAGCAGGGCATGCCGCAGCTCTTTGCGAATGGCCTTGACTTTTGTGAGAGGGAGACTGAGAGATAACTCCACCGAATCTATCTGGAACCCCAGGAATTCCATCGACTTGGAGGGGGTCAGACAAGATTTCTCTTGGTTGACGATGAACCCCAAGTTGGAAATGAGCGACACCGACATGTGTAGATGTTTCAAAAGGAGGGAATGAGATTGGGCCATGATTAGGATATCGTCCAAGTAGATAATCAGGCGGACTCCTCTGCTGCGCAGCCACGCCACCACGGGACGCATGATCTTGGTGAAGCACCAAGGGGCGGAGGAGAGACCAAACGGCAGGCATGTGAAGCGCCAAGTTTGTCCATTCCATAGGAACCGAAGCAGGTCTCTTGAAGAGGGTGTTACTAGAAACGTGAGGTAGGCGTCCTTGAGATCTATCTTGGCCATCCAATCGCCTGGAAGGAGGAGATCTCTCAAGAGATGGATGCCCTCCATATTGAAATGTCGATACTGCACGAAGGCATTTAAAGCTTTCAGATTGATGACGGGGCGCATCTGGCCCCCTTTCTTTTCCACTAGAAACATGCTGCTGACAACTCCCCCCTGATACTTGGGTGCGCGTTCTATTGCGCCTTTTAGTAACAGATCCGACAGCTCCTTCTGAAAGAGGGAGCGTGCCGAACTGGACAGCTGTATTGGAGGGGGGGTTGGGATAGAACTTGGACCGGCAATCAGGTCTATCGTGAAACCCTGGACAGTAGACAGAACCCACGGGTCGAAGGTTATGTCTGACCAAACATGAGAAAAGAACCAGAATCTGCCTCCGACACATTTGTCCAAAAAAGGTAAAGGAGGAAGAACAGGACTTACCAAATGGGCGTCTAGAATTCGGATTTCCTCTGAAACCACGTGATCGGTATGGGGCGCCCCGCGACGGGAAGAAGGAAGGTTGGTGCCTCTGATCCTGGAGGGATGCTCTATAAGCAAAGGAGCCCCTGCCGGAGCCCCGGGCATGAACGTTGGAACGGCCGGACAGTCAGCCCCTAAAACTGCCGGCCCTGCTGGAGAAACGACCCGGGAAGACCTTCCGCATTGATGTCTGTGCTTTATCGAGTGCAGTAAAGGCTCCCACATATTTGCTCAACTCTTTGATAAAAGAGTCGCCAAAGAGTAACCCTTGGGCATCCTTGCCCGCTTTAGTCAAAGCCAAGTTTGATAGCTTTGGTTCGATTTTCATTAAAATCGCTTTGCGCCATTCTATGGCGAGTGAGGCATTTACGTTTCCAGCCATACAAATGGCCCTTTGGGCCCAACCCCTAAGCTCCTCCGGGTCCACCTGGCTACCTGCCGCCTTAGCTGACTCAGCCATGTCAAATATCTTGGCTAGGGGCCCTGTGATGTCTAGTAATTTATCCTGGACTGCCTTTAGAGCAGAGTCCAGCCCTTTACGGGGGTTAAAGCCCATTTTCGCTAAAAATTTGACCATTTTAGGGTCCACCGAGGGGGTTTCGCACACCTTGTGTGGAATCAAGGGTCGAGGGCACTCCGCCTACAGTTTATTACGCAACGATGATTGCGTATACATGCTTCTAGATATTGCGCCACATGAGTGGCGGGCATCTACTTCTGCAGAGCGGGGATGGTGCAGTTCGTCTGGATTAAATAACGGTTCTCCGGAGGGATCTTTTAAGAGATCCACCGATGTCCCTCGGTTCTCTAATGGGGTCTCAGGAGGGCGTAAGTTAAGTGTGGTAATACTGGACCCCGCAGGGTCCACAGCCACATCCGCCAATTCCTCCTCCAAATCATAAATCAATTAATCATGCGCCTCCTCCTCTGACTCTCTATCAGAGTCTGACACTGGCTCAGGTAAAGACCTCGCTGTCTTCCATGCCCGCGTTTTTGCCGCCTGGCGGGTGCAAGCTCTTTCACGCGGACGAAGAGCGCCATCCTGGGATGGGGTAGGCCCATCAGTCTGAAGTGTTCTGGAGGCAGTAGATATTGATACTGGCGGGAAAGCTGGGCCCTGGTTAGCGGTGTTAGGAAGAGCTATGAGGGCCTGAGAAATGGAATGGGTTAATGCAGATGACATGGAACCCATGGCAGCAATTATGGCGTTAGAGATTGACTGTTGCAGCACCTCGGATCTCCTATCCTGAGTAGGGGAAACCTGACCAGAAGGGGAGGGGGGGATCCTGAGTGGCCATGGAAACAACAGAATTACTTCTGTCAGACATTCTTGCAGAAAAAGGATGGCAGGAGTTAGTCACCGCAGCCAAGGAAGGGCAGCAAGCAGGACTTCACACTGGAAGAAAATAGAAAAACACCAATGTAGTCCTTCAAGAGAATGGGAGGTTATATATATACACTCACCTAAAGAATTATTAGGAACACCTGTTCTATTTCACATTAATGCGATTATCTAGTCAACCAATCACATGGCAGTTGCTTCAATGCATGTAGGGTTGTGGTCCTGGTCAAGACAATCTCCTGAACTCCAAACTGAATGTCAGAATGAGAAAGAAAGGTGATTTAAGCAATTTTGAGCGTGGCATGGTTGTTGGTGCCAGACGGCCGCTCTGAGTATTTCACAATCTGCTCAGTTACTGGGATTTTCACTCACAACCATTTCTAGGGTTTACAAAGAATGGTGTGAAAAGGGAAAAACATCCAGTATGCGGCAGTCCTGTGGGCGAAAATGCCTTGTTGATGCTAGAGGTCAGAGGAGAATGGGCCGACTGATTCAAGCTGATAGAAGAGCAACGTTGACTGAAATAACCACTCGTTACAACCGAGGTATGCAGCAAAGCATTTGCGGATGGGCTACAACAGCAGAAGACCCCACCGGGTACCACTCATCTCCACTACAAATAGGAAAAAGAGGCTACAATTTGCACAAGCTCACCAAAATTGGACTGTTGAAGACTGGAAAAATGTTGCCTGGTCTGATGAGTCTCGATTTCTGTTGAGACATTCAAATGGTAGAGTCCGAATTTGGCGTAAACTGAATGAGAACATGTATCCATCATGCCTTGTTACCACTGTGCAGGCTGGTGGTGGTGGTGTAATGGTGTGGGGGATGTTTTCTGGGCACACTTTAGGCCCCTTAGTGCCAATTGACCATCGTTTAAATGCCACAGGCTACCTGAGCATTGTTTCTGACCGTGTCCATCCCTTAATGACCACCATGTACCCATCCTCTGATGGCTACTTCCAGCAGGATAATGCACCATGTCACAAAGCTCGAATCATTTCAAATTGGTTTCTTGAACATGACAATGAGTTCACTGTACTAAAATGGCCCCCACAGTCACCAGATCTCAACCCAATAGAGCATCTTTGGGATGTGGTGGAACGGGAGCTTCGTGCCCTGGATGTGCATCCCTCAAATCTCCATCAACTGCAAGATGCTATCCTATCAATATGGGCCAACATTTCTAAAGAATGCTATCAGCACCTTGTTGAATCAATGCCACGTAGAATTAAGGCAGTTCTGAAGGCAAAAGGGGGTCCAACACCGTATTAGTATGGTGTTCCTAATAATTCTTTAGGTGAGTGTATATAGACATATATATAAATGGTCACCAGGAAACTGGCCAACTCACATTAGGGTAGGATGGATGCTGGAGGTTATCCGGCGGGAAGATGCAGAGCAGCGATGTCTGGTGTGCACCAGAGTGATGGTGTCCGAACTCTTCTGGTGGCGTCCAAAATCTCGCGAGATCTCGGTGCCAGAATACAGAGGAACCGGCCGAAGTCCCGTCTCGCGAGACTTCGCTGGCCGGGACGAAGCGCAGGAGATGGTGCCCAAAGTCTTGGAAATCGCGAGACTTCGGGCAAACGAGAAGAAAAAGGGCCAGGGAGCGCGGGAACGCAGATAATGGCAGAGGCGACCAGAGGTAACTATAAGAGGAAAGCTGGGACAGGGACAAAAAGGGGGGGGGGGCGCAAGAAGACGTCTGGAGGCCGGAATACAGAGGAACCATAAAAGGGGGCAAAACGCGGCTAATTAATGAAGGGGCCTGAAAGAAAAGTACTAAGGAAAAACTAGGGCAATAGAGCATACAATATAGAGATATATACCACAGTACCCACAAAGGCAAGTGATAGGATAAAACAATCTAGACAAATGACAGGTATTCCAGTCCCCGAGCAGAGCTACAGGGCTGGAGGTGTACTTATCTGCCTGGTAGCAGCAGGAGAAGAAAGAGGAGGATCCCAGGCAGATGAGGACTGATATACTGGGATAAGGGGAGGAGCTGTTACCATGGTTTCCACATTGTTATGTTTTTTCTTTGCTGCTATGGTAGATTCAGTAAAGAAAGTCAAAGCAATAGGAGCCTCCGTGTCTTGTTATAAAATTGAGGATTAATCAACACAGGTATTCTATTCGGAAACTGTTCACAAAGATGCAGAATCAGTCGGAGGACATGGAAGGTGAACTCCCAGTCCCAGAACATTTCTATAGATGCAGGCATAATGTTGCGCAGTTGAGGTTCAGGGTCATTGAAGTTGTTCCTCCACTACAGAGAGGGGGTGACCAGGAACGAGTACTGAAACGATTAGAGCTTAGATGAATCTTTGAACTGGACGCCATTGAGCCAAAGGGGCTCAATTGGGAGTTCAAGGTGGGCTCCCTTTTTTAAGTCGCCATATGGGATATGTTATTGGGGTGTTTTTATATAGATTAAGTTGTAGTACCCGATGTTGAATCGTGATTGTTATTCATATATTTCTTCTTTTCTTTTATCACATATAGGTACGGCTACCATGTGAAATCTAGATGAAGAATAAAACACAGCCTTTAACATCAGCGACTCGGGAGCCGGACGGCAGGACCATTTTGTCATCATACTGATTGTATGTTTGGTTTTGATTCCCTGTGCTGGATATATGTTGCAGATGTGGGTTATATTAATAATGGGCAGATTTGCCAACTCTTGACCCTCTCCCTGGGGAGCTGCACAATATATGCGGACTACATTGAGGGTTAATGGCATAGGGGGTTATTCATACAAAGTATGATAAAGCCTTTTTCTTAGACACTTATAGGACATAATGGGGATAAGCAGGGTAGGGGTCCTCTACTTCGTAGTTGGGCCCAGACCAGGCAAGGGCCGACATCTGCAGCCTCCTTTTGACCGAGGTTGGCGATGGATGTGGCCCTAGTATTTCCAGTCCCAATTTACTCATCTCGGCACATCCCGCAGGTATAATCCTGTGGGGATTGTGCGGTTGGATGCCTAATGTCTGCGAATATAGGATTGAGTTTACCCTATGTGCCATTTTGGTCTATAACTGGAGTAATCCCTCTGAAAACTTTTTTGTCTGCATACTTGGTGCAGCCCCTAGGATATAGAAAGGGATCTTTGTGATTACTGAATAGTGTTATACCTTTTTGCCAGGCAGGTATCCAGCAGGGGACCATTAGGTCAATATAATTGCGTTTCATTTGGATTCCTGCAGTGAATGGTTCCTGCGTCGCTGGTTAATGAAATGATATTTTAGGCAGCATATATATCCAGACCTGCACTGTACCTGTGGGGATCGGCATTTGTATATTTGATTAAATGCGCTGAGCTTATCACTAGTTGAATAGGTCCATGCATTACATAGTATTGTTGATGCAGGACCTGTGGTTGTTATGACACTGGCCAGACGCCCAATCACGTGACTTGTCATGTGGTTTAGGGTGCTGTGCCAGTTAGTGAACTCCCGATCATGTGACCGCTACTCGCCCGGATAGACTCGCGCATACGCAGTGGTATGCGGAAGACGCCGACCGACACAGGCCCAATGCAGGATGCGAGCCTTCACTTAAACACATGGTATGCCTTATGTTATTGTACACAGCGGTTTTTAATGTTATATTAATGGATTATGGTCATTGTATTGCATGATTGGTTGAGCCTGTAGGGGGGGAGGGCCTGTTCTTTTCTGGAGCATAACCCCCTGATTAATTTGTATTGATGTATACCCCTCTAAATGTTGTGGGAGTCACTTGTAAACTTTAAGTAGCTTTAGAAAGACTTGGATGTCGAAACGTTGCTGATTACTTTGGTGTAATAAAACACAGAATTTTGAAGTTTGAGAATGCCGTGACCTTTTTAGGTCTATCTACGGTTTTTGGGGGGTCCCTGAGGCCGGGACCTGACGCCACGAGCACCGCCGCAAGCACTGAAGTGTCCTCAAGTAAGTGGTGCTGTCCTATTTCAATTTTTTTGTTTCTAAAAAGGGGTCACTTTTTGAGGGTTTCCACTGTAGGGGTACGTCAGGGTCTCTTCAAATACAAATTGGTGCCCAAAAAACATTCTAGCAAAATCTGCCTCCAAAACCCATATGGCGCTTGTTTCCTTCTGACCTTTCAAAAATGTGAAAAAGATAAATTCCAGATCCGTTTTTTACAGATGACAACCGAAGAGACGGATCCGATATTGCAATGCATTTGTGAGACGCATCCGCATCCGGATCAGTCTACAAATGGTATCCGTTTGCATACAGATTGCCAGATTGGGTTGCGACGGAACTGCCTGCCAGAATCCGACAACGCAAGTGTGAAAGTACCCTAAGAAGAAATAAAGAATCTACATTTTAGGACATGCTGCTGGAATTTACTTTCTCACTTGTTCTCTAGAATAGACAGATGGACATCTATTTGTCTAAACTGAACATCTCCCATAGTGTGCATGTGCGCGCGTGCTGAACTACTGCTCAGCTCTAAAACTTGATTCAGAACCTGAGAATATAAAAACAGGATTTAAACAACTGAGAATGATTCACGTTTGTGGGGGATCAGCCCAGTCTGATGATGTGAGTCTATTGTTCCTACTACACTCAGGGAGGCAGAAGAGACTATAGTTTCTAAGTGTGAGGTCTTCTGTTATTTCTTCCCTTTTATTTTATGTTTGCTTGTATTAGTACCTTTGCAAGCATTGCATTTTTAAAGTGTTAAAGGGGTTGTCTCACTTCAGCAATTTATTATGTAGAAGAAGTTAATACAAGGCACTTACTAATGTATTGTGATTGTCCCAATTGCTTCCTTTGCTGGGTGGATTCATTTTTCCATCACATTATACACTGCTCCTTTCCATAGTGACGACCACCCTGCAATCCATCAGTGGTGGTCGTGCTTGCACACTATAGGAAAAAGCTCAAGCCTATGTGCTCTCCCACAGTCCCAGCACTTTTTCCAATAGTGTGTAAGCACGGCCACCACTGATGGATTGCAGGGTGGTCGTCACTATGGAAATGAGCAGTGTATAATGTGATCTGTTTTTTTTCTTTATTTTTCTGTTCTTCTGACCGATTAGAAGAAAGGAAAAATAATCAGTGATGTGAACTCCCCCTAATAAGTTTGGTCCTTGTATGCTTTACAGGAATCCATAGCCTTTCATAAAGTGTTTAACTCTTTGACTGTGGGAAAGCAGTTACATACACTGAGCACACGAATTGTCTCAATTCCGATAAACTTTAGTTTCTCCTCCTAGACATAGAACCTGTTCCCATAAACACTCACCAGTTTCTTCAGATCTGACCATCAGCACTATGGCTGATGATTAGAAGCTTTCTAAATGAGGGAAGGAGAGCCCCTCTTGTGTTCTTCAAGCTATTTAACAAAATGTAACTGCCTCCATCAGATAATTATTATCATTGGCCAAAGGGACCTTGGTAAGAACAAGCTGTGCAGAAAATTGCAGATATCAAATGTAGATGTAGTGTTAGGGCACTTTCACATGAGAGCTATTATTTCCGTTGTTCTGCTCCATTGTAGGACAATGAAAGATAATGGAAGTGCTGGAATCAGTTTCATTGACTATATAATGGGGTCTGCTTGGTTTCCGTTTTTTTGTTTTTTTTTGTGGACAAAAAAGTCTTGCATGCAGGACTTTTCTCTTTGCTATTTTTGACTAACTCTGTGCCAGAGCCTCCAACGCAGATGTGAACATGCCCTTAATTGTTTTCTATCAAAAAGTTTATTTTGGCACAAAAATGTGTAAACCTTCTGTAGATGATGTGGGGGATTCAGCCCGCACAACCCCTAGCAGGTGCAGATTGCTATGGCGAAATACAGATACAAACGCAAAAACACAAAATGCAATCGCACACTGCAACCAGCACTCTGCCCTGCCTTTATGCTGGATGTTGAATAAGGCATTGGTGTACATTTTGGCCAAAGCGTAATAAGCCACTCACCACGTCAAGGTCGCCTTAATGAGTGGTCCCTAACACTAGTTCCTACCTGTTATGGGCCATGACAGCCACACAAAGTCCAGGGAGCGCAGGTACACCAAGCACACTCTGCTTTTAACCCCGTCGGGTGCCATTACAGTTTTCATCGGATCCAGGGATGCAAGTACCAACATGCTGTAGATGATACTTAAAAAGGTTATCCGAGAATTTGATATTGATGGCTCATCCTCAGGATAGGTCATCACTATCTGACTTCCAGCATCCCTGCCTATTCCAGTGAGCGCTATGGTCTCCTCACAGTTTACCAAGCACAGGGCCGTCCGTTGGATAGTGGCCTTAATTGGTATTGCAGCTCAGGCTCATTCACTTGAGCGGTGCCTAGGCCAAGGGACCAATGTATGGTGACATCACTGGCCTAGGAAGAGGCTTAAGTGCCCGAGGAGCACTGCAGCCTTTTCAAAGAGCTTTACAGTGGGGGTGCTGGGAGTTGATAACCACTTTTAACCCCCAGTGTTAATCAGACCTTAGCTCAGAAAAGACACCTATAGTTAATAAGACCCCCAATTAGACCTTAGATCAGGGGTGGCCAACCTTACAGATACAAAGAGACAGAAAAAAAAACGTATGACTGCCAGGAGCCAAAAGCTATACATTTACACAAATATGCGTGCACACGACAGTATTACTGCAATTGAGTTATCAAACATTTAAAAGTGCATTTAAACCACCTTTCCTACCTGTAATGAAGACAGCTTTAGTGAGACTTCTGGCAATCTTTGTTTTTCACAATGTGTTTCAAGATTTCTCAGATGACCGTCCATGCACAGATGACACCCTCATGCTCAGATGACCGCCCATGCTCAGATGACCGCCCTATGCTCAGATGACCGCCATGCTCAGATGACTGCCCTATGCTTAAATGACTGCCCTATGCTTAAATGACTGCCCTATGCTCAGATTACCGCCCTATGCTCAGATGACCGCCCCATGCTCAGATGACCGCCCCATGCTCAGATGACCGCCCCATGCTCAGATGACCTCCCCATGCTCAGATGACCGCCCCATGCTCAGATGACCTCCCCATGCTCAGATGACCGCCCCATGCTTAGATGACCGCCCATGCTCAGATGACTGCCCAATGCTCAGATGACGGCCCATGCTCAGATGACCGCCCTATGCTCAAATGACCGCCCCATGTTCAGATGACGCCCCATGCTCAGTTGAGACGCCCCATGCTCAGATGACCGCCCCATGCTCAGATGACGGCCCATGCTCAGATGACCGCCCTATGCTCAAATGACCGCCCCATGTTCAGATGACGCCCCATGCTCAGTTGACCCCCCCCCCGCTTAGATGACCCCCACCCCCATTCTGAGATCATGTGTGGGTGGGTGATTTGACATAGGGGAGATGTGAGCCTGGGGTGGCTTATTTTGTGGGTCTGATGAGGATTTGGGGGTCTTATCTGAGCTCATACTACCCCCATGTCAGATAAGACCCTCATGATCAGTACTTTAATAAAAACTGTGTATGAGGCTTATCCTACCTCTGCTGCTGCTGCTCTGAGGACTGTGGCGCCCTCTCTACAGTCACCTGACGTGCACAGCGTCAGGTCAGAGCGCGGGTTGGCCACCCCTGCTTTAGATCATACTCCCAATGTTAGGACCCATATTCAGATTACACCCCCCAATGTTAGGACCCCTATTCAGACACTCAGATCAGACCTCCAATGTTAGAACCCCTATTCAGACACTCAGATTAGACCCTCATTCTGACCCCCATGTTAATAAGGCCCCTATTCAGACACTAAGATCTGACCCCCAATGTTAATGAGACCCCTATTCAGACACTCAGATCAGACCCCCGATGTTAGAACCCCTATTCAGACACTAAGATCAGACCCCCGATGTTATAACCCCTATTCAGACACTAAGATCAGACCCCCAATGTTAATAAGACCCCTATTCAGACACTAAGATCAGACCCCCAATGTTAGAATCCCTATTCAGACACTCAGATTAGACCCTCATTCAGACCCCCATGTTAGTAAGATCCCTATTCAGACACTAAGATCAGACCCCCATGTTAATAGGACCCCTATTCAGACACTCAGATCAGACCCCCAATGTTAAAACCCCTATTCAGACACCTAGATTAGACCCTCATTCAGACCCCCATGTTAGTAAGATCCCTATTCAGACACTAAAATCAAACCCCTAATGTTAGGACCCCCCATTTAGACCTCAGATCCGACCCCCAATGTTAGGACCCCCCTATTCAGACCTCAGATCAGACCGGCATGTTAATAAGAGCCCTATCCAGAGACTAACATCACACCCTGAATGTTAAGACCCTCATTCAGACCTCAGATCAGACCGGCGTGTTAATAAGACCCGTATTTAGACACTCAAATCAGAACCCCATTCAGATCAGACCCAAAAAAATAATCAACTTACCTGTCCTGCCCCAGACGCCACCGCCGCTCCGGGGATCTAGCACTCTTCCTGCCGTGCTGTGCACAAGTCACAGCACGGAGCCGACAGAAGACCATGAAGCGGTGAGTACAGAGCCTGGAGAGCGCTGGATTCACCGCTTCCCGGTCCTCATGTACTAATGAGCACTTCCATAATAGAAGCACTCATTCGTATTCGCCCCATAAGACACAGTTACATTTTACTGCCACTTTAGAGTGGAAAAAAAAGGGTGTCTTACAGGGCAAAAAATACAGTATATTAATTGGTGTGTTGCCAATAATATTTCTTAAAGGGACTCTGTCACCACTTTCTAACCCCCACTTTTAAAACTATAGTTCTGTCCATGGAGCCCCTGTGATTTCAATGGTGTTGTTATACGCGAAATCCGCAGGCTCGTTTTGATAAAAAAAACTTTTATCTAACCTGTCAGTCATGAGGATAAGGTGCCCAGGGCGTTTCTCCTGGTCTGAACATGCCGCCAGCCGCCGCCGCCGTTGGTGCCCAGCTCCTCCTCTGCCTTGAATTTGCGCCGCCTGAATGTCAAGAAATACGCCTCCGGCTCTCCCTCAGTCCCCTCTCCTTCTTTTCTAAGATCCCGCGCGTGCGGCAGTGTTCGCGTTATCGGGAGGTTGAGCGAAGTGCGCATGCGCACTTCGCTCAATGAGGCTGAATCGAAAAGTCTGCACGGGCGCATCAGGCACAGGCCTGTGCGCACGCGCGAAATTTTAGAAAAGGAGGGGGGACTGAGGGAGAGCCGGAGGCGTATTTCTTCACATTCAGGCGGCGCTGAAAGGATCAGAGGAGGAGCTGGGCACCAACGGCGGCGGCGGCGGCATGTTCAGACCGGGAGAAACGCCCTGGGCACCTTATCCTCATGACTGACAGGTTAGATAAAAGGTTTTTTTATCAAAACGAGCCTGCGGATTTCGCATATAACAACACCATTGAAATCACAGGGGCTCCATGGACAGAACTATAGTTTTAAAAGTGGGGGTTAGAAAGTGGTGACAGAGTCCCTTTAACAAAATAATTGTATAAAAAAATGTTAAAGCGAGCCTGTCATCAGTTTCGTGCTGCTTGAAGCAGGAAATCCTGATTCAGTATAGAGAGCTAGATTTTATTCTGAAACCATTTAAAGAAAAAATAATAAGAGTGACTCAGAGAAAAGAATCCAATGTTTATCATCTTCCTGCAAGAACACGTCAGAGTATCATGCTGCCCATGGTTTGGACAGCATGGAAGGCATGACATTGTTGTCTATCTGCGTGGAGCAGTCCTCAAAAACTGAGTGACCATGCGAGCATGGCACCAGTCAGGGAGGCCACCAAGAGTCCTATGACAAGTTGAAGAGTTATAAGCTTCTGTGGCTGGCATAGGAGGGACTGTGCAGCCATTGACCGTTGGACAGATTCAGCACTGGGTAATTTTATGCAAAATATTGCACTGTACAAATGCCTTGCCTAAAGTTGGCCTAAATCACAACACAGGAGAGCTGATGTGCACCCTCTATTATGCCTCATTCATACGTCAGTGTTCGGTCAGTGATTTCCATCAGTGATTGTGAGCCAAAACCAGGTGTGGCTCTAAACACAGAACCAGTGGCGTCTCTAGCTTTCAAATTTTTGGGGGGCACACTGGGGGCCAGGACAAAAGTAGGGGGGGCAGCTATAACAACGATACATTTACACAAGTACGCTTAGAAATGCTGCGATACTTTACCCAATACCTAAAACCGCAACAGGGAAGAAAAGTCCAGCTGTCTGTGGATGACACTTTTATAGAGAGGGGGATCTGTGGATGACACTGCTATGGGGGGATCTGTGGATGCCACATACCGTATATAGCATCTTATGCTATATGTGTCATCCACAGATCCACCCCATGACAGTGTCATCCCCATTTCCCCCTCCATAACAGTGTCATCCACAGATCTCCCTCCCCGCCTCTCACAGGAGTGTACATATATAACAAACATATTTCACATGAACACTTACAGTTACTTGGCTTGGCCCTTGGGGATCTCGGACACCACTTCAACACTTGGCTGGGGGCTCGGCAGAGCTGATGTTGTGTTTTATCCTAATGAGAAAGATTTCATAATAAGGATTTGGAGAAGGGGCAGAGGGATAGCAGAGCAGAGAGAGGCTGGTGTTGCTACTAGGGGGTCATACCATGGGGGAGTAATAAAACCCACCATAATGCCCCCCAGTAGAAATAATACTCCTTATAATGTGACAGTGCAAAAAATACCCCCTTATGCCCCCAGTTGAGCTAATGTCCCCCATAATGTGCCAGTATAAAATACCCCTATATAGTGCCCCCAGTGAATGCCTCCATAGTGCTCCTCTCCCCCCTTCCTGCTAGTGCCCCCCCATAATTTACCAGTATAAAATATATCGTGCCCCAGTAGATGCCCTCAGTGTCCCCCATAATTTGCAAGTATAAAATACCCCTTCTTAGTGCCCCCGTAGATGACTCCATAGAACTCCTCTCCCCCCTTCCCCATAGTACCCACCATAATGTGTCCCAGTATAAAATGCTATTGTACAGAGCCCCCCATATAAAACACCCCTTCTTTGTGGCCTCAGTAGATGCCCCTATAGTGCCCACCAATAATGTGCCAGTAATAAGTGCCCTCAATAACGTGCCACTGCCAGTAACAAGAGCCCCCCCAATGTGCCGGTAATAATCCCCCCATCACGTGCCAGTAATAAGCCCCCCATCACGTACCAGTAATAAGCCCCCCATTACGTGCCAGTATTAAGTCCCCCCATCATGTGCCAGTATTAAGCCCCCCATCATGTGCCAGTATTAAGCCCCCCATCATGTGCCAGTATTAAGTCCCCCCCATCATCATGTGCCAGTATTAAGTCCCCCCATCATCATGTGCCAGTATTAAGTACCCCCCATCATCATGTGCCAGTATTAAGTCCCCCCATCATCATGTGCCAGTATTAAGTCCCCCATCATCATGTGCCAGTATTAAGTCCCCCCATCATCATGTGCCAGTATTAAGTCCCCCCATCATCATGTGCCAGTATTAAGTCCCCCCCATCATCATGTCCCAGTATTAAGTCCCCCCATCATCATGTGCCAGTATTAAGTCCCCCCATCCCCATGTGCCAGTATTAAGTCCCCCCCATCATCATGTGCCAGTATTAAGTCCCCCCCCATCATCATCATGTGCCAGTATTAAGCCCCCCCATCATCATCATGTGCCAGTATTAAGTCCCCCCATCATCATCATGTGCCAGTATTAAGTCCCCCCATCATCATCATGTGCCAGTATTAAGTCGTCCCCTCCATCATCATCATGTGCCAGTATTAAGTCCCCCCCATCATCATCATGTGCCAGTATTAAGTCCCCCCATCATCATCATGTGCCAGTATTAAGTCGTCCCCCTCATCATCATCATGTGCCAGTATTAAGTCCCCCCCATCATCATCATGTGCCAGTATTAAGTCCCCCCCCATCATAATCATGTGCCAGTATTAAGTCATCCCCCATCATCATCATGTGCCAGTATTAAGTCGTCCCCCCATCATCATCATGTGCCAGTATTAAGTCGCCCCCCCTCCAATGATCATCATGTGCCAGTATTAAGTCCCCCCCCCATCATCATCATGTGCCAGTATTAAGGCGTCCCCCCCATCATCATCATGTGCCAGTATTAAGTCCCCCCCCATCATCATCTTGTGCCAGTATTGTAATAAACAAAAAAAAAACACTTATACTTACCTCAGTGTCAGCGATGCGATGCAGGCCTCTTCTGGCCTGTGTCCCGCGCTGTAAGGCTCAGGCGGCGTGATGGCGTAATCGCGCCGCCTGCGCCGGCCTCTGATAGGCTGCCGGCCTAGTGCACCGGCAGCCTATCAGAGGAAGGGGAAGGGACACACCTCTCCCTCCCCTGCACCGCCGCAGCACAGGCAGATTACAATGGAGATGAGCGCAATGGAAGCGCTCATCTCCCTGTGTGCGGTGGCGGCTCACTTGGGGGGGCCCCCTGGTGACGCCACTGCACAGAACAGGAGCAGATCTTTCCCCTGTGGAGGCTCCAATCCTGATTTTGTCTCACAATCACTGATGGAAATTACTCACTAAAACACTGACGTGTGAATGAGCCTTTAAAGGGGTTATCTCATGACTAATGTAAAAAATGCTAAAAAATCTGACATCATGCTGAACATGACAATCTCTTTCTAATAAAGCTAGAACCAGCCCTGTACCTCACATGGATCCAGAGATCTCCCCATTCATTGCTCTGCTAGATTTATATAAAGCTGACAGCTCAAGGGGAGTGTCTATTCTGCTGCAGATAAGGGGGCGTGTCTCAGCTCTGCCTATTACAGCTCAGGGGGCAGTTGAAGGATAAAACTGAGCATGTGCGGCCATCTCAGTGAGTAGGTCAAAGAAATAAGGGGTGGGGACAAACAGCAGGTGGTGCTATACAGATGCATTTTATTGAATAACTCAGTGGCTATGCTAAATTTTTAATTACATGTAATTACAAAAGTATTCAGATCCGGGTTCTGGTTTGAAAACTGTAGAATATTTTTTGTGGGACAACCCCTTTAAAGAGAGATGACCGCAGCCAGATTCCTCAGAACCACTGGTCTGCACAGTGATGTTATGGACCTTGTGATGCATAAAGAGTATTCCAAATCAATGGCACAGGAGAAGCTGAAAATAACTGGTGGATTACAGTCTTATGATTTTTAGCTAACCAAGAAGCAACCGCTGTTTATTAACAGATCTTATGAAATGTTCCCTTTTCTGAATAAAAGCTCTGAGCTGTTGATTTAAGCAATCCCTCTAGATGAAATGTGTCTCAGCCAGATAGAGCAGGCCGGGCTGGTGTAAGAACTTCTGTAACTCTTCATGCCTTGCTGTAATAGGTTGTACAGGAACGTCTGTTCCAGATATGGTTGTTTCACTGCTTGCACTAGATAAGTAAGCTTGATGCAATGTAGAAAGGTGAGGCCGAATTTATGTAACTTCCTTCTCAGCATCTTTTTTTTTTTTTTTTGTATCTTCTAATATTATGATGTTACCATAGTTGAAAACGTTGCTTTCCGACTAGGTAATTATCAGGGTCCTAAGGGCTATACAAGATTAGATAAACGTGGATGATTTTTTTCTGGAAACAGGGAATGAGGGAAACCCCCCACCGTACAATGTCAGGTATAAAGGGGAAGCAGCTAGGCCAATACGCCGGGATCAGGTAACCTCCTAAAGCGTCCCTAATCCTCACCCTAACTCCTCCCTGTAAGAGCGGACCTGAATGGTAGGACGGCCCATACCCAGGATACCTTTGGCCCTGAGTCGCCCTAATAATCCCTTTCATAGGAGCAGGGGAGAGACGACCTGTTCTTCCAAGACACGGAAGAACAGGAGTCTCAAATAGCCTAGTTGCAAGGAAAAGTAGGAGACTGTATGCAGTAACTAAGGTAACGGCAGGTAAGTACACAGAAACACACTTACACCAAACAGGACACCGTACCAAGAATACCCACACACAGGAATCCAGCACACCAGCTACTGCCTGGACCCCATGCCGCAAGGTACACGGCAGCCCCAGGCAACGCTGCATACAGGCTTATGGTTTACCCCTCCGGGAAACCAGCCCCCTTCCGGAGGTACACAACACAGGAACAAGTCTAGCAAACATGCTGGACTACAAACAACAAGGGACCAGACATGTAACAACCACTAGACAAGACAACAACCACCCATACATAAACATCACCAAACATATGCAAGGGTAGTAAAGGGAGGACAGAGGGATGACAACGGAGAGACATCGCAGGAGACATCGATGTCCCACTAGGTGGCCCTTAAGGACTGGGTAGACAGAATCACCCAGGAGAAGAGCAGAGCTCCAACACCAAAAAAGGCTGGAGTACCACTGCCCCTAGCCAGGAAGCCGCAGATAAAGTCAAGCTAGTGGCCACACCCAGTGGCGTACACACAATCCATGGGGCCCCGGTGCAAAACTGATCCATGGGGCCCCCTCCCCGTTGCCACCCCCAACCCTCCGCCGCTAACCCCCCAACCCGCCGCCGCCCCCCCACTACCTCCCCTACCATTCACCCAACGTGCCTCCCAATAGTACTGCTTTGTCCGGGACAGGCTGATTTTGGATGGCAATCCTGCTGTACTGCCATCTGTGGAGGACACTGTTATGGGGGATCTGTGGAGGACACTGTTATGGGGGATCTGTGGAGGGCACTTATGGGGGATCTGTGGAGGGCACTTATGGGGGATCTGTGGAGGGCACTTATGGGGGATCTGTGGAGGGCACTTATGGGGGATATGTGGAGGGCACTTATGGGGGATATGTGGAGGACACCTTTATGGGGGATCTGTGGAGGGCACTTATGGGGGATCTGTGGAGGGCACTTATGGGGGATCTGTGGAGGGCACTTATGGGGGATCTGTGGAGGGCACTTATGGGGGATCTGTGGAGGGCACTTATGGGGGATCTGTGGAGGGCACTTATGGGGGATCTGTGGAGGGCACTTATGGGGGATCTGTGGAGGGCACTTATGGGGGATCTGTGGAAGGCACTTATGGGGGATCTGTGGAGGGCACTTATGGGGGATCTGTGGAGGGCACTTATGGGGGATCTGTGGAGGGCACTTATGGGGGATCTGTGGAGGGCACTTATGGGGGATCTGTGGAGGGCACTTATGGGGTTTCTGTGGAGGGCACTTATGGGGGATCTGTGGAGGGCACTGTTGTGGGGGATCTGTGGAGGGCACTGTTGTGGGGGATCTATGGAGGGCACTGTTGTGGGGGATCTGTGGAGGACACTGTTGTGGGGGATCTGTGGAGGACACTGTTGTGGGGGATCTGTGGAGGACACTGTTGTGGGGGATCTGTGGAGGACACTGTTGTGGGGGATCTGTGGAGGACACTGTTGTGGGGGATCTGTGGAGGACACTGTTGTGGGGGATCTGTGGAGGACACTGTTGTGGGGGATCTGTGGAGGACACTGTTGTGGGGGATCTGTGGAGGACACTGTTGTGGGGGATCTGTGGAGGACACTGTTGTGGGGGATCTGTGGAGGGCACTTATGGGGGATCTGTGAAGGGCACTTATGGGGGGATCTGTGGCGGGTACTTATGGGGGGATCTGTGGCGGGTACTTATGGGGGGATCTGTGGCGGGCACTTATGGGGGGGATCTGTGGCGGGCACTTATGGGGGATCTGTGGAGGGCACTTATGGGAGGATCTGTGGCGGGCACTTATGGGGGGATCTGTAGAAGGCACTTATGGGGGATCTGTGGAGGGCACTTATGGGGGATATCTGTGGAGGGCACTTATGGGAGGATCTGTGGAGGGCACTTATGGGGGGATCTGTAGAGGGCACTTATGGGGGACCTGTGCTATATATGTGTCATCCACAGATATCCCCATAAGTGCCCTCTACAGAGCCCCCATAAGTGCCTGGATTCTAGTAATTTATCAGTGGGGAGGGAGGAGGTGGGGGGCACTGGCGGCAGGGACGGTGCAGTGCCCGGCGCTGTGCACACACCGGGGGCAGCTCCTACCTTATGGGAGTTCTGCTGCAGCTTGCAGAACATTTTGGTCCACGGATGGTCATGGCCCAGCTCCTCCCTGCGCTTCTTCTGCTGCTGCTGAGATCCAGAGCACGAGGCAGTGGCTGTCAGGGCAGCGGGGCGGGCACATGAGCCATGCTGCACTGCGGGGGGTCAACGAGCCGACATCTCTCCCTGAGCTCCCTCTGTCATGCGCCTCCTGCCCCCCCTGCCTGCTTAATTCATAAAGTGGGAGGAGCAGGAAGACGGGGCAGGAGGCGCATGATGGAGATTTTTTTGACACTGAATGCTGGGCCCTGGCATTTTGCCAGCAGCTTGAGCGGGGCCACAAATAATTGCTGCGTGGACGGCCACCCGCGCAGCTTAGTTAGAGGAAACACTGACTGCAGGGGCCAGGGGGGTCCGCAGGCAGCCGGGCCCCCTGGAGTGCCGGGCCCGGTCGCAACTGTGCCCCCTGTATGTACGCCACTGGCCACACCCAGGACACACCTAAATCCCCACTAGCTAGATAATTAACCCCTCGCTCACCAAAGTGAGACACACCTCAGGGAGACACACCTAAAGGGGAAATGCACGTGCAAACCGACAACAACACGCTGCCAGTCTGCAACCAGTCTGCACGGTAACCGCGTCACAGTCAAACAACAATATGACCGTGACAGCCTATCATTACAACTTTGCTCCATTGAAATGAATGGGGCAGATTTGCAGTGCCACACGCAACCTGTGGACAAGTGTGGTGCTGTTTGTGGGAGAAAGTGGCCAAACAATTTTAAGTGGGCGTCATCCTTGCCACTGATGGTCACATTTGGGCTTTGCTGTCCTACAATGAGACTGTAATTACTCGGAACAACCTAGAATTCTGACAAGGACCTAACCCTTTCAATACTATTATATAATATGAGCTCACTTTCTAATTATCATTGTTTATTTCTTCTAAAGTGAACTGGAGGCGGGCTGCAGGAACTGACACGGCCACTGAGCATTGGATGGAGCTGTGCTTCAGGCTCCATTCAAATTGGTAGTTCTGGCATCAGCGATTGCAAATGTCAGAGTGAGCCTCCTCCTTCTGACTAACCGCTGAGAAGCCATGGTCGCTATTGTCCACGGCATCTGAGGGGTTAAATCACTAGGATCTGAGTTATCTCCAATCCTGGTCATCAAGAGCTGGTGTCTGCCTGCTCCGTACTCTTCCACCAATGTGCGGCAGTAGATGTTAGGCAGTAGATGTTAATGAAAGGCAAATGTTGCCAAGTGCATAATTAATCTTCTTAAGGTGGGTTTACATCGGCCGAGCTAAAGCCGTTTGAAGGCTGCTCACTCATTGGAGGTGAAGCTTTGCATTTACATGCAGGGATCTCCTTTACAGTAACACAATTCTAACATTTTTGGCTCTATACACCACCACAATGGATTTGAAATGAAACAAACAAGATGTGCTTTAACTGCAGACTGTCAGCTTTAATTTGAGGGTATTTACATCCAAATCAGGTGAACGGTGTAGGAATTAAGACAGTTTGCATATGTGCCTCCCACTTGTTAAGGGACCAAAAGTAATGGGACAATTGGCTTCTCAGCTGTTCCTTGGCCAGGTGTGTGTAATTCCCTCATTATCCCAATTACAATGAGCAGATAAAAGGTCCAGAGTTAATTTCAAGTGTGCTATTTGCATTAGGATTCTGTTGCTGTCAACTCTCAAGATGAGATCCAAAGAGCTGTCACTATCAGTGAAGCAAGCCATCATTAGGCTGAAAAAACTAAACAAACCCATCAGAGAGATAGCAAAAACATTAGGCGTGGCCAAAACAACTGTTTGGAACATTCTTAAAAAGAAGGAACAGCAACACCAAAAGACCACGGAAAACAACTGTGGTGGATGAGCGAATAATTCTTTCCCTGGTGAAAAAAACACCCTTCACAACAGTTGACCAGATCAAGAACATTGTCTAGGAGGTAGGTGTATGTGTGTCAAAGTCAACAATCAAGAGAAGACTTCACCAGAGTGAATACAGAGGGTTCACCACAAGATGTAAACCATTGGTGAGCCTCAAAAACAGGAAGGCCAGATTAGAGTTTGCCAAATGACATCTAAAAAAGCCTTCACAGTTCTGGAACAGCATCCTATGGACGATGAGACCAAGATCAACTTGTACCAGAGTGATGAGAAGAGAAGAGTATAGAGAAGGAAAGGAACTGCTCATGATCCTAAGCATTCCACCTCATCAGTGAAGCATGGCGTGGGCATGTATGGCTGCCAATGGAACTGCTTCTCTTGTATTTATTGATGATGTGACTGCTGACAAAAGTAGCAGGATGAATTCTGAAGTGTTTTGGGGAATATTATCTGCTCATATTCAGCCAAATGCTTCAGAACTCATTGGACGGCGCTTCACAGTGCAGATGGACAATGACCCAAAGCATACTGCAAAAGCAACCAAAGAGTTTTTTAAGGGAAAGAAGTGGAATGTTATGCAATGGCCAAGTCAATCACCTGACCTGAATCCGATTGAGCATGCATTTCACTTGCTGAAGAAAAAACTGAAGGGAAAATGCCCCAAGAACAAGCAGGAACTGAAGACAGTCGCAGTAGAGGCCTGGCAGAGCATCACCAGGGATGAAACCCAGCGTCTGGTGATGTCTATGCATTCCAGACTTCAGGCTGTAATTGACTGCAAAGGATTTGCGACCAAGTATTAAAAAGTGAAAGTTTGATTTATAATTTTTATTCTGTCCCATTACTTTTGGTTCCTTAACAAGTGGGAGGCACATATGCAAACTGTTGTAATTCCTACACCGTTCACCTGATTTGGATGCACATACCCTCAAATAAAGCTGACAGTCTGCAGTTAAAGGACATCTTGTTCGTTTAATTTCAAATCCATTGTGGTAGTGTATAGAGCCAAAAATGTTAGAATTGTGTCCATGTCCCAATATTTATGGCCCTGACTGTACATTTGTTCCCAATAATCTGCTTGAATAATGAGCCGTGTAAATCCACCTTTAGATGCAGGAAGGAAAAATTTTAATCTTTCAACTCGGATCTATGCAGAATTTTGGAGTAAAAAAAAGGGAAGCACTGGCCCCTATAAAAATGTATGAAAAGAGAGCAACCTACCACTTCATTCATATGGTCTAGGACCCCTTTACTTGTCATCAGTGGGGGCCCCAGTGGTCAGACACCACGATCAGGTATTCATCCCTATCCAGTGGATAGAGGATAAGTTTGTGGCGAAACCCTTTTGATTAATGCCAAGTTCACACTTCAGTTTTTTGGTCAGTTATTTCCATCACAGAGGTAAAACCAGGTTTGGGTCAAAAACACAGAACAGGTGCAGATCTTTCCATTATATCCTATCTCTGTGTAGGCTTCACTTATGGTTTTGGCTCACAATCACTGATGGAAATAACTGATCAAATAACTGGAGTGTGAACTTGGCCTAACAGAGAATTTCAAACCTATTTACAAAAAAAAAAAGTTAACAATCCCTAACACAAAATAAAAATTAATTATATGTAACTTCCGAGATCTTTGATTTATTTGATGTAAGCAGTATTTGCAGTGTATTAATTTGGGCTTGGTTTATTATCTTAAAGGCACTCTGGAGAAATCTGATTCACTCTGTTCTATCTATTGCAGGTCCTGAAGGGGGTGGTGCATGACTTCTGTCTTTGGTGTTCTTTTAGGCACCCCCCCCCCCCCCAGACCCTGGATAGTTTACGGGTCCATTCACACGGAGGATTAACAACCATGGTGGAAACTGTCATAGTTTTTGCCGTGGTTGTTAACTTTCGAGTCTGCTGACCCACTTGCGGCTTTGCTCTGTTGAATGGAGCTAAGTCACGAGCGAACAGCTGCTGCAGCTTCAAGGGACTTGTCCCTTCTTGGTGCAGTCACGGCTTTAAACCACCACCCCATGATCTTCAGTGCTGCCTCCCATTGAAAACAATAGGAGGCATACACCATGTGGCGGTCGCCGGAATATTGGAGCAATGTAGGTGCCAAAATTCTGCTGGAAAAACACCATGTCCAAGTGCCCTGTTTAACCTTGAGGATTCCTTTAATTATTAACATTTGTTCTTAAAAACCCATACCAAAAGATCTAAAAATAATCCTATAGGCCATTGCAGAATAGTCCATGGCGCTGATATAGCTATATACTTGGGTATGATCAGGGTTTGTGGAACGCCTTCTATCTCTGATCATTTCTGCAGCTCTCTAGTAGACGACCATTGCATTAATATGAGGCTTGTCACCAAAATAACACACAGGTGCCGCAGAAGCCATCTTCATGGTGAAGTCTTCATGGTGACCATGTTGGCTGTACATAGTTAGAGATTAGCACCGTCCCCTTTTTTCTGCATGCGGTTCCTGGTTGGTTCAGTGAACACAAGTGGTTCTTGTATTACTGTGGCCGGGTAGTGCTTGCCAAGAAGTTCCACCTCCAGTTTTCGTCCAGGCGTACTCAGCTGGATAGGCACATAGGCAAAAGCCAAACTCTTGTTGGTGGAGTAACTAAAGGTTCCTGATGTGGTGTTACCAACAACCTGAGAAAGAACAGTTCATAAGATTTCATTAGAAAGTCTGCATAAATCTTATTTTAGGTCAAATTATAATGTCATCGTTTTCAGTCGGTTCACTGCATAACTACTCAAGAACTATTTTTATCTAGGCTTGTACCGACAGGACACAGATTATCAGCCATAGAACCACATGCATTGACAATAGTTTTGGATGGTCACATGACTTCAAATGCTTGAGAATAAAGGATTGGACGTATTGACATTCAGCATGTCCCATCCTTTGCTTCCCAGACATCTGACCAATCTGCTCCAATGTCTACTTGACATATAATGCTTTCAGATGGTTGGATAGTCAGCAGGGTTGGCCAATCTTCATCTAGTTCATATAGCCACCTTTAAAGGGGGTTTCCAGGAGTGCAATATTGATGACCTATCCTCAGGATAGTTCCTCAGTATCTTATCAGTAAACGCTACAGCCACCTCTTGGAATACCAAGAACAGTGCCATATATTGTATAGTGGCTGTGCTTAGTATTGCACCCAAGGCCCATTCACTTGAATGGGACTGAGCTTCACCTAGACCAGGCATGTCCAAACTGCGGCCCTCCAGCTGTTGCTAAACTACAACTCCCAGCATGCCCTAATAACTGTAAGCTATCTAGGCATGCTGGGAGTTGTAGTTTAGCAGCAGCTGGAGGGCCGCAGTTTGGACTTGCCTAAACTAGACCATTTGAATGATTAAAGGTGACATCACTGACCTAGGAAGAGGTGATCAAATACTATTTTCTGACTTATCCTGGAGATAGGTTATCAATATTTTACTCTTAGAAAACCCCGCTAAATATAGAGCACCAAATGTATTCTGTATATAAATATTTTTGTGTTAAGTGGCCCTTTTTTTTGTCCAGTTTATCTATTTAAAGGAATACTCCACTCATTAATTAGCCTTTAGGGCTCCATATGTTAATACAGAGTCAAAGATTTTCAGAACTCTCCATCTGATGCTTTCTCAGGGATCATCTACTCTGCTACAAGGAGGTCATCAATGTTTTATTTTAAATATATCAAGAAGATAAAGATGTTATGAAACATAACGAATTAACGTTCGCCCACCAAAGATCCTGCTTTACATCTGACTGTGAGGTAACTTTAGAAACTTTAAACTTATTCCTTGGTCCTTGAGTAGAGAATATCACGTTGCCTGTTCTCAACAGTACATCAGAAATCGGAAAATCAGGTTTAATTACCTTACCAATGAATCCCGCTATACTCGTCGGTTCTACAAAATGAACCACGTATAACTGAGCTAAGTAGATGTGTCACATTGATCTTACGCTGTCTCAGTGTTGCATTTACTGCTACGAAGCCCTCCATCTGGTCTATGGGCACAGGGTGTAATCTCGACCTTAACCTTCATCTTGCTCGCTGCACTGTGTTCGGGTAGGTTAAACATCTTTAGTTACAACATGAATCTTAAGACAAGTTCAAAACGTACTAAATAGTGAAGCACGAGAAATGCCGTATAAAAATCCTCATAGCCACAGTCTCAACATAGACTTGGACTTCTATGAAACCATCGCAGATAATAAAAATGAAACTTCTTTACATTGAATCCAAAATGTATATTAAAAATAACTCAACTAATACGATTATATTAAACTAAGTATTTGTAAAGTAATATTCACTTATGATGTAAAATAAAATATAGCAAATTCACTAATCCTTTGCTTCTGCCTCACATTACCTCCTGCATACATTGTAGTAAAGTGTAGTACCTACAGGTACAATGCTACTAGAGGTACCGTAGGATTGGGCCAGTCACAGCCCAATTGTTATCACGTTAAGGACCCAGGAAAAGAATGCTCGTCCTAAAGGGCCGGTACTTAGTGCCCCAGGACGAGCATTCTCGTTCTGCTGTCCTTCCCCCCCCCCCCCCCCGCATGCGGTGCCGCGATCAGCTGTTACTGACAGCCGGATCCCTGCTGCATCCACCAGCATCGGTGATGATGCCGATGCCGGTGGATTAACCCCTCATATGCCGCGGTCTGCGCTGACCGCGGCATATGGGAGGTTTGCGCTCCCTCACCTCTTCCATCGGGAATCAATGGTTGCCATGGCAGCCCCAAGCCATTCCAAGGCTTAGGGCCTGGCATGTACGGAGGTGTAAGAGGCCCAACCGCCAGGCTGGGTCTCCTAGGCAACTGTTAGCGTCTTACAGTGTAAGGCACTAACAGTTCAATACAGATGTATCGTGCTGCATTGAAACAGACTCTGTAATGTTGAAGTCCCAGAGTGGGACAAACAATAAAGTGGGGAAAAAAAGTTAATAAAATTAAAGTATTTTTCAAAAAACAATTAAAAGTTTCAAGTAAAAAAAAAAAAAAAAAAGCGTCCTTTTCCCAAAATAAAATAAATAAAATAAGGAAAAAAAGAAAAGTAGACATATTAGGTATCGCTGCGTCCGTATCCACCAGCTCTATAAAAATATCACATGACCTAACCCCTCAGGTAAACACAGTCAAAAAAATTAAATAAAAACTGTGCTAAAAAAGTCATTTCTTTGTCACCTTACATCACTAAAAGTGCAACACCAAGCGATCAAAATGGCGTATGCCCAACAAAATAGTACCAATCTAACTGTCGCCTCATCCCGCAAAAAATGAGCCCCTACCTAAGACAATCGCCCCAAAAAAAAAAAAAAACTATGGCTCAGAATATGGAGACACTAAAACATATTTTGTTTTTGTTTTAAAAATGCTGTTATTGTGTAAAATTTAAGTAAATAAAAAAAGTATACATATTCGGTATTCAGTAAGAACCTGCTCTATAAAAAATATCACATGACCTAACCCCTCAGGTGAACACCGTAATAAAAACGGTGTAAAAAAAGCAATTTTTTTGTCGCTTTACATCACAAAAAGTGTAATAGCGAGCGATCAAAAAGTTATACGCACCCCAAAATAGTGCCAATCAACCGTCATCTCATCCCGCAAAAATGGTACCCTACCTAAGATAATCGCCTAAAAACTGAAAAAACTATGGCTCTCAGAATATGGAAACACTAAAACATGTGGGTTTTTTTTCAAAAATGATAGTGTAAAACTTAAATAAATAAAAAAAGTATACATATTAGGTATTGCCGCGTCTGTAATAACCTGCTCTATAAAAATATCACATTACCTAACCCCTCAGGTGAATAATGTAAAAAAAATAAAAAAACGGTGTAAAAAAAAGCTATTTATTGTCTCCTTACATCACAAAAAGTGTAATAGCAAGCGATCAAAAAGTCATATGCACCCTATAATAGTACCAATCAAACCGTCATCTCATCCTGAAAAAAATGAGCCCCTACATAAGACTGTTGCCCATAAAATAAATAAAACTACAGCTTTCAGAATGTGGAGACACAAAAAAAATTTAGTTTTTCAAAAATGCTTTGTTATGTAAAACTGAAGCAAACATATTTGGTATTGTCGTGTCCGTGACAACCTGCTCTATAAAAATACCACATGATCTAATCAGTCAGATGAATGTTGTAAATAAAAAATAAAAATGGTGTCAAAACAGCTATTTCTTGTTACCTTGCCTCACAAAAAGTGTAATCTAGAGCAACAAAAAATCATTTGTACCCTAAAATAGTAACAACAAAACTGCCACCTTATCCTGTAGTTTCCAAAATGGGGTCACTTTTTTTGAGTTTCTACTCTAGGGGTGCATCAGGGGGGCTTCAAATGGGACATGGTGTCAAAAAACCTGTCCAGCAAAATCTGCCTTCCAAAAACCGTATGACATTCCTTTCCTTCTGCGCCCTGCCGTGTGCCTGTACAGCAGTTTACGACCAAATATGGGGTGTTTCTGTAAACTACAGAATCAGGGCCATAAATATTGAGTTTTATTTGGCTGTTAACCCTTACTTTGTAACTGGAAAAATGGATAAAAATGGAAAATCAGCAAAAAAAGTGAAATTCTGAAATGTCATCTTTATTTTCCATTAATTCTTGTGGAACACCTAAAGGGTTAACAAAGTTTGTAAAATCAGTTTTGAATACCTTGAGGGGTGTAGGTTGTAAAATGGGGTCATTTTGGGGTGGTTTCTATTATGTAAGCCTCGCAAAGTGACTTCAGACCTGAACTGGTCCGGAAAAGTGTTTTTTAGAAATTTTCTAAAATTCTAAGCCTTCTAACGTCCCCAAAAAATAAAATGGCATTCACAAACTGATCCAAGCATGAAGTAGACATATGGGGAATGTAAAGTAATAAATATTTTTGGAGGTATTACTATCTATTATAAAAGTAGAGAAATTGAAACTTGGAAATTTGCTAATTTTTCCAAATTTTTAGTAAATTTTGAATTTATTTTATAAATAAAAATTATTTTTCTTGACTCAATTTTCCCCCTGTCATGAAGTACAATACGTGATGAGAAAAAAATCTCAGAATGGCCTGGATAAGTAGAAGCGTTTTAAAGTTATCACCACATAAAGTGACACGTCAGATTTGCAAAAAATGGCCGGGTCCTTAAGGTGAAAAATGGCAGGGTCTTTAAGGGGTTAAAGGGAACCTGTCACTAGGGGCTCTGTGCAGCAGAGTGCCAGAATCTGCTGCTGGACTCCACTCTGGACTCTTCTCTGGAGATTTAACACCTAATACTGAAACTTACGAGAAAATATAAGGGGAGATTTATCAAGTGTGATGTGAAGGAGAGCTGGTCTAGTTGCCTATAGCGACCAATCAGATTCCACCTTTCATTTTTCAGAGCTCCTTTGGAAAATAAAAGGTGGAATCTGATTGGTTGCTATGGGCAACTAAGGCTGAGTTTACACTTCAGTTATTTGGTCAGTTATTTCAATCAGTGATTGTGAGTCAAAACCCGTAGTGAAGCCTACTCAGAGATCAGGTGTAATGGAAAGATTTTCATCTGCTCTGTGTTTTTTAACCCGCACCTGGTTTTGGCTCACAATAACTGATGGAAATAACTGATCAAATAACTGAAGTGTGAACTCTGGCCTAAACCAGTTTTCCTTTACACCATAATAAAAAATAAAAAAAGAACTGGCACAGGCAGAAGTTTCCGGTGGGCAGCCGCTCTCTGGCTTCTCCCCAACCAACTTGATTAACAAGTCTCTCCCTAATGGTAAGGAGAAACCAGTCAATCAAGGAAAACCAAGCAGAAAAAGAAGCCACCAGGCAGACTTTTTTGTCCATGCCCTTCTCTGGGAATGAAGAAAATAAAATTACTGAAAATACTTAAATATTACTTTATTATAAATATATTTTCAAACACCTTTCATTAGTTATAATGGCTTCTTTTGTCTATAGAGCAATCATTAGGAGAAATAAAATGGCTGCCATCCTATTAGTGCACACAAATCCTGTCCTAATTACACAGGAGGACAAGCTACTTCACAACACTGAGGTCAAGAGCTGCCTCATCCTCCTCTCTGCTCTTTTTGTCAGGGATTATGACCCGAATGCAGATGATAAGATCTCCAGCTAAATCTACAAAGAGGAGGTGGGGATGTGGCTGATGAGCAGCAGCACTTGTATGCAGTCTCCATTACCACAGTCTGTCCTGTCCGTCTTCTCTACTTCATGTCTCCTCATGAACTTTATTCCTACAAAGATTCAGTTGAAGATCTTATCATCTGTAGGATGAGGCAGCTCTTTACCTCAGTGTTGTGAAGTAACTTGTCCTGCTGTGTGACTAGGACAGGCTTTGTGTGTACTGAAAATTTGATCGTTTGTGAAGGATAAAGAATGAAATTGTGTTATGTGTATATTCTAAAATCAAATACAAATTGATACTCCACAATTATACTACTAACACTAATTGATCCTAATCGGATGAACATTATAACCACGAGTACACACCAGTATTCATAACGCTATCGATCATCTTTATGTGGGACTTTGCACGTTTGGCCTTTTTCATATATGGACAACCTATTTCTACAATACTAGCTCCACGATTATTTTATTATTTTTAGGTATATTGTTTTTAGTACAGGATCTCTATTTACAAGTGTGTGTATTTTATATAGAATTTTACCATTATGGATTATTGTTTTTACCATTATTAATTATTGATATATTAAAGGTGCTTCCAGTGTGAAAGAAGGATAGTGAGTGCCGATCGTCTATTTTTATTGTATTTATTTCACATGATTAGAGGTGTCATATTGATCTGAGCACCTACCATTTTGTCTGGGTCAGTTGTGCCACCCTTAATATATATTCCTATTATTTCCACATGTTGGGGTTGGAGCATGACACCAGACCATGCAGCCAGTAGTGGGCAGATTGTAGTCATACCGTACATAGACATAGATACAGCCATTGCACATTGAGAAGCCACCAGGACAATACATTCATGTGTAGAATCTATTCATTCATTTATATACATCAGGATAGCGATTTTCAATTCTGAGTGGTTTTCTAAATATCTGGAGGTGGTTTTACCTCCCATGACCCACCATCCGATAATTGATTTATGGTCTAATTACTTTGTTTTTGCTTTTTGATATTAGCGGATAGTCATGAAAAGGCCATGTCCGGTACACAGCTCTGATTTCTATGGGGTAGGAGAAGATTTCCAATTCACTCGCTCTGATTAAATTCCTCTCACCTTCCCATCGTGCCAGATGCTTTCATTTCCCTCAGGATCAACGTTATCAGTTTCCAAGGTGAGATACACCAGTTTCCTCTGAAGCCCCTTTTCCTTTATTTGCTGCAGGTCCTGCTTGCCAATGAAGTCCGCTTGCTGAAAGCACATGAAATTAATGATGACAAATGACTGTCCCTGAGGCGGACACATGCACTCAGGCATTTACATACATACATCTATAGATTCACCTAAAAGTCACACAAGCGTCACAATCAGTGAGTCAATATAAAGGCACATATAATAATAAAACAACAGTAATCTGATAGGACGGAGGTGAACCTTTTTCTGTACTGATCACTTCTCTGTTGTCACCATTGTTTACAATGCTGAGCAGCTCAGTGTGGGAGGAAGATCATTTACGGATGAAATATTATTCATGCCTTTAGTAGTTTCAGAGGTATATATCCATATTAGGGCTCATGCACACAAACATTTTTTTTCCATTTCCGTTCCATTTCTTTACAGGTCCGCATTCTTTACAATGGGTCCGGAAAAAAAATGGAAATGGCTCCGTTTTCGTATGTCCGCATGTCCGTTCAGCAAACAAATAGAACATGTCCTATTCATACGAGTCATAAAAGTGTTGAAATACACATTTCATATAGACATTTGCAAATCAAGTATGTAGATACAGGTAGTCTTCACAATTCCTATCTGTAAAATCGTGAGCTGAATAATACATCGGGTGTACTTAACTGAGCAGAAATGTCATATGAATGGATAAATTGAAGATCAGAAACCGAGATCGAAAAAAGAAAGAAGGAAACCGATTAACGAAAATAGAGAAGGAAAGAAGAGAGGAATGAGAGCGAGGGGGTAGGTAATATGTGTCTGAAGAGTTGATTCCGTGAGATCGTGATTTATTTAACAAAAAACAACATATCAAGCGGCCAGTAGAGAAAGAAACTCCGGAGAATCCTGTGAGTCAATCCAGCACGCCCCGGTCTTTAGATACTTTGAGGGCTGATCTGATGCCTCTCAAGAAATCTCTTCCATTCTGGCAATGCATTGCATTTCCTGAAACCATTCCCTCATGGTAGGTACATGTGTTGTGTGCCAATGCCTAGGTATAACAGATCTAGCTGCTGTAATGCAGAATCACAATAAACTCTTCTTTTGAGAAGCAATGGATCCCGGCAAGATGGAGAGGAGCGCCGTCTGTGGAGAGTTGTCCACTGTTTTCCCAGTAATGCTGTGGAATATGTCAAAAACCCCATCCCAGAATGGCTTTATCATTTCACATCCCCACCATATATGCAACATAGTACCTTTGTCTTTGCCGCAACGCCAGCAGGAATCAGGGACAATAGGAAAAATCCTATGTTTACTAAATGGTAAACCATTCAGTAACACTGACATGGAAAAGGATCTAGGAATTTTAATAAACAGCAAACTAAGCTGCAAAAACCAGTGTCAGGCAGCTGCTGCCAAGGCCAATAAGATAATGGGTTGCATCAGAAGGGGCATAGAATCCCGTAATAAGAACATAGTCCTACCACTTTACAAATCACTAGTCAGACCACACATGGAGTACTGTGTACAGTTCTGGGCTCCTGTAAACAAGGCAGACATAGCAGAGCTGGAGAGGGTCCAGAGGAGGGCAACTAAAGTAATAACTGGAATGGGGCAACTACAGTACCCTGAAAGATTATTAAAATTAGGGCTATTCACTTTAGAAAAAAGACGACTGAGGGGAGATCTAATTACTATGTATAAATATATCAGGGGTCAGTACAGAGATCTATCCCATCATCTATTCATTCCCAGGACTGTGACTGTGACGACAGGACACCCTCTGCGTCTGGAGGAAAGAAGGTTTGTACACAAACATAGAAAAGGATTCTTTACGGTAAGAGCAGTGAGACTATGGAACTCTGTGCCTGAGGAGGTGGTGATGGTGAGTACAATAAAGGAATTCAAGAGGGGCCTTGATGTATTTCTGGAGCGTAATAATATTACAGGCTATAGCTACTAGAGAGGGGTCGTTGATCCAGGGAGTTATTCTGATTGCCTGATTGGAGTCGGGAAGGAATTTTTTATTCCCCTAAAGTGGGGAAAAATGGCTTCTATCTGACAGTTTTTTTTTTTCCTTCCTCTGGATCAACTTGCAGGATAACAGGCCGAACTGGATGGACAAATGTCTTTTTTCGGCCTTATGTACTATGTTACTATGTTACTAGTCTAACCGGATATCTGTACCATCGTGATATTATCTTATAGTTTTTTCCTGAGCAGAACATGCCATGGAAAGTTTGTGAGAGAATAAGAACGCTTTTTGTAGATCAGTGCGTTCTATTTCGGTACCTAATTCCTTTTCCCACCCCTTGACAAAATAAAGAGTGTCCTTGTAATAGTCTATCAGTAGATTCCGGTAAAGCTGGGAGATTAGGTGTGTCGGGGGAGAGGACTGAGTAAACAATTTTTCGGTCTCCGTTAAAGCGGATCCTATGAAACATCACTCCCCCTCGGATGAAATGTATGACTTCAGTTGTTCATATTCCAGCCAGAAGATTTGTGTATTAGGGAATTTTGAGGATATCGTGGAAAGGGGTAGTAAAGGACTCCCCTCGAAAAGATGATGAAAACGAGGATCATCTGAGGCCCTCATGCCCAGGAAAGAGTCCCTGCCAGTGCTAGCGGAAAATGCCTGATTATAGAAAATCAGGGTGAGTGGACTGAATCTTCTTGCGAAAATACCCTTGAAAATTAGGGAATCCCACAATTTAAGAGTTTGTCGAAGCAACGAGTTCTTTCCGTTTATTTGTGGATGAGTCTCAGGAACGATCCAAGGTGCGTGTTTAAGAGGTAAAGAATATAAAGTTTGTTCCAGACCCACCCATTGTTTTGTTACCCTATTATATTGCCAGTCTAATAATCTGACGAGGGATGTTGCTGTGTGATATAATTTGAGATCCGGGAGACCCATCCCTCCTTGGGATTTAGATTTAATTAAAGTAGAAAAGCCTATTCGTGGTTGAAGGTGTCTCCATACAAATTGGGTAAATGCTGTTTTTAATTTTCGGAAAAAGTAGGAAGGTGGCGTTATTGGAATAGCTTGGAAAATGTAGAGGAATTTGGGTAAAATATCAATTTTTAGTATGTTTATTCGCCCAAACATGACAGTTTTTTTTTTAAATTAATGACAGCTCTCTCTCTCAATGTTTTGTCTAAAAGGGGAAGATAGTTTAGATTAAATCAATGGTTCCCATCCACTGGTATATGTATTCCTAGATACTGGGATTAGAGTAAAGGGCCTTAATTCGATTAAGGAATCTCGGTCCGAACCCAATTTGCTTCTCAGTGGAATCTAAAAAAGTCCAATGAACCCTGTCAAATGCCTTTTCGGCATCTATCAATAACAGGCATAAGGGGGATGTTGCCACCCTCGCTACATTGGTAAGAATTAGAGACTTAATCGTATTATCTCGTACTTCCCTACCCCGGACAAAGCCTATGTCACGGATGGTGTAACAGAAAACAAGAAGTTACAAATATGGATCCGACTGGCTTGATCCAAAACTAAGGAACAAAAGGGTGACCCCTATTAAAGCCCTGAAGCTCTCCCTGTCTTCTCAGCCCATGCAAAGATCTCAGTGATAGAAGGTTGCATGTCCACGTACCTAGACTGAATGACACCTGCAAACCCTATAATAGTAAGGGGACACGACCACCAGCTCCCTGCACTTAATACGGAGGGAGTCAGGGTCACCTAGAACCAAACCAACAGAAAAACAACAAATACAGAAATAGACTTACTAAAAACCCAGCTGTAGCAACTTCTAGCAGAGAACACAATCCAGGATGTAATATAAACCGCAAGGTGAGGCAGTATGGGGAGGAGATATATAGGGAGGCAATCACTGCTAATAGATGACAGCTGGGAGAGGGAGGAGAGATGTCAAAACGAAAGCAAAACAAAAGAAGATCATGCAGGAGGTACTGAAGAACGTCGATCAGAACTTCTCAAAGATCTGGTGGCAACAGCCTACTTGATCTGTGTGTATTATATTTGGTAGTGTAGGTGCCAATCTATCTGCAAGGATCATGGACTATATTTTAATGTCGATGTTGATCAAAGAGATCGGTCTATAATTTGAAGACAAGGAGTGATCTTTTCCTGGTTTGGGTAATACACTAATGTGTGCCTCCAGTGATTGTTTAGTGAATGTGGATTCTGAGCCAATACTGTTGAAGACTTTTGCTAGGAAGGGGGAAATAAGGTCACTAAAGTGTTTGTAAAAAGCTGTTGTAAACCCGTCTGGGCCTGGGTACTTTCCGGACGGTAAGTTCTTAATAATAGTCTTCACATCTCCTTCAAAAATTCAGTGTCTAGCGCTTCTCTATCTACTTCGCGTATTTCGGGTAATGCAGTTTCTGAAATGTATTCCTTTATGCCTGTAGCTAAGTAGGTAGGTGACATATACGAGAATTGGCTTTTGATATATAACTGAGAATAGTATTCCCTAAACACCTCCAATATCTCCATAGAATTGTGCATATTTTTTCCGTTACCTTTCTTAATATGTGGAATAAATGTTTGTGACGATATGGGATGTATTAGGCGGGCTAGCAGTCTACCGCATTTATTTGAATATTCATTAGAAAAAAACCTTGTCCTCGATCCCGGTATTTTTTATATATTGCTGATCAAGCAAGGCTTTGATGAAGTCTTTAACCTTGAGTAACTCTATATGAGCAGTAGGAGAAAGTGTTTGTTTATGTAACATCTCTAAGTTATGAACTTAGGAAAGGAGGTTGGTAAGTTTAAGTGTTTTTTTTCTTTTTTTAGACGTAAGCCGTGTTTAATAGAAGTTCCCTAAGGACGTACTTCAATGCCTCCCATTGTGTTGGTAATGGAGTAATATCCGAGGTGTGTATCTGTAGAAATCTCTGATCGTGTTTTGAATGTCAGCTGAGCATGCTAAATCTTTGAGGAGATTGTCATTCAGCCTCCAATTCCATAGTTTAAATGCTATATCAGGTAGCTCTACTGCGAAGTAAATCGGTGCGTGGTCGGATAACAAGATATCCCCAATAGAGGCCTGAGGTTTCCACGCCAAAGTATGATGGCTGACCAAGAATAGGTCTATACGACTATATGACTGGTGTGGAGAAGAGAAGAATGGATAGTCTTTACCTTGCGGACGAAGAACCGGACACGCGTCTACAAGCTGAAGAGAATGAAAGTGAGAGAGTAATGGTCTTAAAGGGCTTCTGTCACCCCACTAAAGTCATATTTTTTTTTGGGGGGGGGGGGGCTAGTTAAATTCCTTATACTGCGATATATGAAAATATAATGGTCTTACTTACTTTCCTTCAGCAGTTTCTTCTGAAAACAAACTTTTATAATATGTAAATTAGGTCTCTACCAGCAAGTAGGGCATCTACTTGCTGGTAGCCGCCGCAAAAAAAAAACGGGGCCAGCCTGCGCCAATGACATCACCGAAAGAGAAGACGCCATCGGCGCAGGCGCCCTGAGGGAGTGCTGAGGAGGCGAGCCTCCTCATCTCAGAGCGCCTGCGCCGAATGAACACAGGTGCGCGATTTTTGAAACGCTGACAGGGCCGGCCGGAGGAGGAGATCGCGGCTGGCTCTGTCAATCAACAGGACGAGGGGGCGGTTTTTTGGGGCGGCTATCAGCAAGTAGACGCCCTACTTGCTGGTAGAGACCTAATTTACATATTATACAAGTTTGTTTTTAGAAGAAACTGCTGAAGGAAAGTAAGTAAGACCATTATATTTTCATATATCGCAGTATAAGGAATTTAATTAGCCCCCCCAAAAAAAGACATTAGTGAGGGGACAGAAGCCCTTTAATTGCCGATGGGGAGCAGTGTTCCGGCTCGTAGTGGAGTCTATAGCTGGGTCTAATGTGAAGTTGAAGTCTCCACAGACTATCACCTGTCCCTCCATGAAATCAGACAATTGGTTTAGATACGACCTGCAAGTAGAAAGCTGTCTCTGATTAGGTAAGTACCAATTAACCACCGTGAATAGATTTGAGTAAACCCTCAGCTTAAGGAAAATATAGCGCCTCTCTCCATCCATTTTGACATCCACCACCGTTCCTTGTAAAGAGTTGTGCAGAGCCACTGAAACTCCTTTAGAACGCGAGTCTGAGCTTGGATTACGATACCATTGTGAAAAATATCTATCACGTAGCGCCGGCACATGCCCCATTTTAAAATGGGTTTCTTATAAAAGTAATATTTTTACTCTGTTTATGCATATGATAAAGAATCTGTAACCTTTTTTGTGGTGTGCTAAATCCACAGACATTTAGGGATCAGATTTTCAGGGAAGTCATCTCTGTCTGGCACTTAATAAAATTACGTAAAAAAGGAAGGGAGGAAGGGATTAGATGGTTTGTTATTAGATAAAGGAAGTATGTGAGGTGAAAGGGAAAGAAAGGAAGGAAAGGATTGTAGGCAAGTAGCAGTAAGGCCTCATGCACACGAACGTTGTTTTGGTACGCATCTGAGCCGCAGTTTTTGCGGCTTAGATGCGGACCCATGCGGACTGCCCCCCGGAACAATGCCAGAAGATGCCAGTAGCAGAAAGGTTAAGAAATGACAAGCTCAGATTCTTATCTACAAATGCTCGCAGTTTAGGGAATAAAATCAATGAACTTGAGGCTATAATGGCATCTGAGAATATAGATGTAGTGGCTGTTACTGAGACGTGGTTCAAGGGGAGTAATGACCGGGATATATCAATACCAGGGTTTTCTCTATACAGGAAAGACAGAGAAGGCAAGAAGGGGGAGGGGTGGCCCTGTATGTGAAAGACAGCATAAAATCTAATTTGATACAAGTTAGCGAGAACAATTTAGAGTCAGTTTGGGTTACCTTGCAGCTTGTTAATCATAAGGTAACTCGTGTAGGTGTGATATATAGACCACCTAGCCAAGTCAAAGAATTAGATGATCTGCTAGTTGAGGAAATAGCTAAAATGACATTGAAGGGGGAAGTTATCATTATGGGAGACTTCAATCTTCCTGATGTAAACTGGAAAACCAAAATAGCTAGTTCTGCCAGGAGTAAAGATATTCTAAATTCCCTACTGGGATTATCTCTACAACAAGTAGTTGAGGAGCCAACCCGGAAGGAGGCCATTTTAGATTTAGTATTCACAAATGGGAATTTGGTATATGATATTACTGTAGGGGAAAGCTTGGGATCTAGTGATCACCAGTCAGTGTGGTTTACTATAAGTACAGTGACTGAGTCACACCACACAAAAACAAAAGTTTTAGATTTTAGAAAAACAGACTTTTCTAAAATTGGATTAGTGGTATACGAGTCCCTATCAGATTGGAACAGTTTCATTGGAGTCCAGGAGAAATGGGACTACTTAAAAGAGGCACTATTGAAGGCAACAGAAAATTGCATTAGGCTTGTCAGTAAAAGCAAAAAAAAGGAAAAGACCACTGTGGTACTCAGCAGAAGTGGCCAAAATCATTAAAAACAAAAAGATAGCATTTAGGAATTATAAAAAAAAAAAAAAACGAGGATGACAGGCTAATTTACAAGATTAGGCAGAGAGAGGCCAAACAAGTTATAAGAGCTTCTAAAGCACAGGCAGAAGAGAAATTAGCTCAGTCAGGGAAAAAAGGCGATAAGGCATTCTTCAGATACATAAATGAAAAAAGGAAACTAAAACAAGGAATTACAAAATTAAAAACAAAAGAAGGAAGGTATATGGAAGAAGATAAAGAACTAGCTGACTGCCTCAATGAATACTTCTGTTCAGTCTTTACGAAGGAAAATGAAGGAAAAGGACCTCAGTTAGGAAAGAAGACTAATGAATCTTTTGATGCATGTGTCTTTACAGAGGAAGAGGTTCTAAGTCAGCTGTCTAAAATCAATACAAATAAGTCACAGGGACCTGATGGGATACACCCAAAGCTATTAAAAGAGCTCAGCGGTGAACTAGCAAAACCATTTACAGATTTATTTAACCAATCACTGGCAACAGGAGTCGTCCCAGAAGATTGGAAATTAGCAAATGTTGTGCTGATTCACAAGAAAGGTAGTAGGGAGGAATCGGGCAACTATAGGCCAGTAAGCCTGACATCAATAGTGGGGAAATTAATGGAAACCATACTTAAGGAGAGGATTGTGGAACATCTAAAATCCCATGGATTGAAAGATGAAAAACAGCATGGGTTTACTTCAGGGAGATCATGTCAAACTAATCTTATTGATTTTTTTTATTGGGTGACTAAAACAATAGATGGCGGAGGTGCAGTAGACATCGCTTATCTAGACTTCAGTAAGGCTTTTGATACTGTCCCACACAGAAGGCTTATCAATAAATTGCAGTCTTTGGGCTTGGACTCCCATATTGTTGAATGGATTAGGCAGTGGCTGAGGGACAGGCAACAGAGGGTTGTAGTCAATGGAGTATATTCAGACCAAGGTCTTGTTACCAGTGGGGTACCTCAGGGATCTGTTCTGGGACCCATATTGTTTAATATCTTTATCAGCGAAATTTCAGAAGGCCTCAATGGTAAGGTGTGTCTTTTTGCTGATGACACAAAGATTTGTAACAGGGTTGATGTTCCTGGAGGGATACACCAAATGGAAAAGGATTTAGGAAAACTAGAGGAATGGTCAAAAATCTGGCAACTAAAATTTAAAGTGAATAAGTGCAAAATAATGCACCTGGGGCGTAAAAACCCAAGAGCAGAATATAAAATCAGTGATACAGTCCTAACCTCAGTATCTGAGGAAAGGGATTTAGGGGTCATTATTTCAGAAGACTTAAAGGTAGGCAGACAATGTCATAGAGCAGCAGAAAATGCTAGCAGAATGCTTGGGTGTATAGGGAGAGGCATTACCAGTAGAAAGAGGGAGGTGCTCATGCCGCTCTACAGAGCACTAGTGAGACCTCATTTGGAGTATTGTGCTCAGTACTGGAGACCATATCTCCAGAAGGATATTGATACTTTGGAGAGAGTTCAGAGAAGAGCTACTAAACTGGTACATGGATTGCAGGATAAAACTTACCAGGAAAGATTAAAGGACCTTAACATGTATAGCTTAGAAGAAAGACAAGACAGAGGGGATATGATAGAAACTTTTAAATACATAAAGGGAATCAACAAGGTAAAAGAGGAGAGAATATTTAAAAGAAGAAAAACTGCTACAAGAGGACATAGTTTTAAATTAGCGGGGCAAAGGTTTAAAAGTAATATCAGGAAGTATTACTTTACTGAGAGAGTAGTGGAAGCATGGAATAGCCTTCCTGCAGAAGTGGTAGCTGCAAATACAGTGAAGGAGTTTAAGCATGCATGGGATAGGCATAAGGCTATCCTTCATATAAGATAGGGCCAGGGGCTATCCATAGTACTTAGTATATTGGGCAGACTAGATGGGTCAAATGGTTCTTATCTGCCGACACATTCTATGTTTCACTTCAGTGGGGCTGCAAAAGATGCGGACAGCACTCCGTGTGCTGTCCGCATCCGTTTCTCCGTTCTGTGGTCCGCAAAAAAAAAATATAACCTGTCCTATTCTTGTCAGTTTTGCGGGCAAGAATAGGCAGTTATATCAATGGCTGTCCGTGCCGTTCTGCAAATTGCGGAACGCACATGAACGCCTTCCGTGTTTTGCGGATCCGCAATTTGCGGACCGCAAAACACACAACGGTCATGTGCATGAGGCCTAAATAGATATTGCTGGAGAAGATGAGTATTAGAAATGTAGGGTTGCATTCAAAACCAGCACTAATAAGGTACAATTACAGTAGAAGAGGGAAATAGCATATCTCACATCAAGGGAGATGTGAATCCCTGTATGGAAGCGGGCTTTCAATAGAGGAGCTACCCCCCCTGGACAAAGAGAGACCCTATAGACTAGGCAGATATACAATCTTAACAACATCACTAGTTTAAAACCAATAGCCAAATACAACCGGTGAGCTAGGATTTTTTAATTTTGTCAAAGGCAAACCCCGTCTAAGGACCTGTCCAGGTCCTTAGACGCCCCGGTTTCAGGAAGACCTCTCACTCTAACATTATTACGCCTTCCTCTATTTTCCATATCATCCAGCATGTCGGCGAGGTATTGTAACTGGAAAGTGTTAGAATCTCAGACAGAGTCCTGTGCATCTTGTTTAGCTGCCACAGCCACCATAGATTGCTCTCTCTGACCCTTTTTCTCCCAGAGAGAGCATTTCTGTTTTAATATTATTAACCTCTGCCCTGTATACTTTCTCTAATCTGGAGATATATGATTCCATATCGTCTCTGGTAGGTATAGAAGAGAGTCTAGCGTGAAGGTCCCTCAGTTCTGTGAAGGTAAATTTCTCTTTTTCATGTTGTGGAGTAATATGGGTCCCATTTTTAGATTTGCCCATGAGGGATACAAAAGAAGCCATGTGAGTTGGAGGGTTGTATATACGGGGCTCATATAACTGAGACTTCTCCCACTCCTCCCTGCTCAGTTCATCTGAAGCAGATTGAATGATGGCGGTTTCCCGCGCTTCCGGCAACGAGCCGCATGACGATAGCACGGTTGTCTCTTGCATTGGCTTCATCCCTGTTACCTTTTTCAGGAAGATGGTGCGGGAGGTAAGTGTTGCGATCCCATGCTTAGGAATCTCTCAATGCCTTGCGACTTAGTGGATTCTGGCTGATTAAGGGTTGCCTGTGTACTTTTCATTTTTCTCACCACCATTTTGAGGAGTACAGCGATGTTGGAGATATAGGTAAGGGTCTCAAGTAATCTAGAGGCAGGAGCCGAGATGAAGTGCATCTCTATTCCTCCATGGCCAGGCCACGCCCCCACATGTCCTATTCTTGTCCGTTTTGACATTTACAATAGATCCACGAAAACAAAACTGATGCAATACGGATATCATCCTTTTTTTTTTTTGGGGCGGATCTGTGTTTTCGGACCGCAAAATACATACTGTGGTGTGCATGAGCCCTTATATTGTTTTTCCTATATTTCAATGTCGTGGCATATTACTACCATTCTGATCAGCAGGGATCCAAATTCCAGGACCTCTACTGATTCCAAAAAGAAAGGGACAAATGTCCTCTCAACGGTTCTCCTGCAGAGCAACGCTCCTGTGCTCCAGCCCCCTTGCTCTGCAGGGTATTGAGCTGTAGTCCCCTGCACTGAATGTAGCTAGGAGTATCACTGTGCAGGGGGAATCTGTGAGGAGGAGGTAGAATTTTATTAGTGCTGTGGGCCCTTCAATCTCAGCAGTTGGACCTCCATTGATTAGGAAGTGATGGCACATCCTAACTAGCAATATGCCATTACTTTCTATAGTAGGGGACTGGATATGTTCTGATATCATGGAACCTTCTAAAAGATTGGTGTTATTTTGTTTAATAAATTGTCTTTATGGTCACTTAAAGGGAACCTATCATTAACTTTATGCTGACCTCACTGAGGGCATAAATTAGTGACAGAAATGCTGATGTCAGCAGTGTGTCACTCATGAGCTAAAAGTAAGTGGTTGCTGAGAACCAGCATCATAACCATTGCAGCCCAGGCCTGGAAAAGAGTCAAATCTACCTGAGAAGAGTCCTGGTTATTCCTAATCTCCTGCTCTCCTGTCCATCTGCTGATGATTGGCAGTTCTCTCCTAGAGAGAGAGAGAGAGGGAGAAAACTAGGTAGAAGACGGTCAGTCATCAGCAGGTGGGCAGGAGAGCAGGAATCCATGAATAACCGTGACTCTTTTCGGGTGACTGTGACTCTTCCAGGCCCAGTCTGCAATGATTGTGATGTTGGTTCTCGGTAACCATTTACTTTTATCTTATAAATGACAGACCGCTGAAGTCAACTCACCTGCCTGTACTTTATGCTGCCGATAGTATGGACAGCATGAAGTTGATGACAGGTTCCCTTTACAGGGGTTATTGCATGATTAATGTAAGATCAGATAGGACATGACAGTCTCTAACAAAGCTCGAAGCAGCCCTGTGCCTCACATGGATCCAGAGATCTCTCCGTTCATTGCTCCAATTGCTCTGCTAGATTTATATCACGCTCAGGGTGTGTGCCATTTCTGTCTCTCAGGAGCACATCCTTTCTTCATATTTTTGGGGGTTTTGGGGCGTTTTTATGGCTCTCACAGCACTTTAAAAAAAATTGCCAGGGATCTACTATAATTTATATAAGAAATCAGCTCATAGCTGGTGTAGGTTTGCTATTCTAGCACATAGACTGCTAGAAGATGCCCCGAATTCATTAAGCATCCATTAATAAATCTGATGCACCTTACTGCAGCACTTTTTTTTTTTTAAATAAGACTTAAAGGGCTTCTGTCACCCCCCCCCCATAGTGCAATTTTCATTAGCCGACATTAGCTATTTGCTAGTGCCAGCTGAGTGCAATCATACATGTCCTACCTTTGTCTGTGGCTTATTTCTTGTAAAAATCATACTTTTATCATATGCAAATTTCTTAACTACCAGCAAGTTTGGGCGTGTACTTGCTGGTAGCCGCCGCATCTGCCGCTTCTAGACACGCCCCATCTCCTCTTGATAGACAGGGCCAGCGAGCGTTCTCCTCCTCCCGCTGGCCCCGTCTGCTGCTGAATTCCCGCGCCTGTGCCGTAACGTTTCTCGATTGGCGTAGGCGTACTGAGTGAAGGACGCGCGCTTGCCAGCTCCTTCCTCAGTGCGCCTGCGCCGATTACGTCACACTACACCCGGAAGAGAAGACTGCCGATTATCGCTGATGCCGGCAGTCTTCTCTTCCGGGTGTAGTGTGACGTAATCGGTGCAGGCGCACTGAGGAAGGAGCTGGCAAGCGTGTGTCCTTCACTCAGTACGTCTGTGCCGATCGAGGAACGTTAAGGCGCAGGCATGAGAATTCAGCAGCAGACGGGGCCAGCGGGAGGAGGAGAACGCTCGCTGGCCCTGTCTATCAAGAGGAGATGGGGCGTGTCTAGAAGCGGCAGATGCGGCGGCTACCAGCAAGTACACGCCCAAGTACAGTGGTAGTGAAGAAATGATAAAAGTATGATTTTTTGCAAGAAATAAGCCACAGACAAAAGGTAGGACATGTATGATTGCATTCAGCTGGCACTAGCAAATTGCTAATGTCGGCTAATAAAAATTGCACAATGGGGGGTGACAGAAGCCCTTTAATAAATTCCCCACTCATCTAAACCAAAGTACATACCTGTTATATCATTATCAGCCACTAGGGAGCAGTGTTGTGCACTGCATCTGACCAGTCCCAGGCAGATCTTTCAGTGCCATTTGTAAAGCAGAATAGAATGAGAACAGTATGCCTGATCACACCCTCTAAACATTTCAGAGGCTCAAAGAGGGACACTAAATTGTTTTGTGAAATATCCACTTTTCATGCATGCATGTCCCTGTTCTACAGTAGGTTCTAACTGATAGATTAGTGCAAAAATCTATTGATTAGTTCCGCCACAGGCACAACACTTGGGAAATATGGGTTTTCCCACCTACCTTGTTTAGCTTTATAAAGTAGTGCAGTCCGGCCTCCAGAGGGTTTGTGTCACAATTCATCTTAAAAAAAAAAAAAATAGAAGCAAAATGTTGATGTTTTTTGGATGATGGTTTATTAGAATTTCACAAAAAGGGTCCATCAACTCGGAATCACACCTACAATACGTCCCTTATTACAACCCCTCACATATCATTGACAGTACTGGTGTCACCTTTTGGGGCAAAGGACCTTTTCAGACCCCTCAGGAACAATATCCATTACATTTTTTAATGCTATTTTACCCTTCTTTTCTGAGCAGCTAGCTTTCCAAGACCAGTCAGCGTTATTCTCTAGCCGTGTGCCCCTGTTATTCATACTGATGACAGCATACTTAATGAATAACGGCAAATGTGTGGGAGGTAGTGATGAGCCAGTGTATTTATATGTATGTACATTACAGTTTCCTTTAGGGTCCATTCACACGTCCGCAATTTCGTTCCACATTTTGCAGAACGGAATTGCGGACCCATTCATTTCTATGGGTCCGGAATTGCGGATCTGCACTTCCGGGTCCTCAATTCCGATCCCGAAAAATATAGAACATGTCCTATTCTTGTCCGCAATTGCGGACAAGAATAGGCATTTTCTATTTAGTGCCGGCAATGTGCGGTCCGCAAAATGCGAAATGCACATCGCCGATGTCCGTGTTTTGCAGATCCACACACACACGTGTGAATGGACCCTTAGTGGCTCTTTGCCCCGGCTATGAGGGGGGTGTCATGAGGAAACCTACTTTTGACATCCATATGCATGAATATGTCCTAAAAAAATCCTCTTTTAGTCTCCATTCAGACGTCCGTGTGTGTTTTGCGGATGTGCAAAACACGGACACCGACAATGTGCGTTCCGCATTTTGTGGACCGCACATCGCCGGCACTTAATAGAAAATGAATGCAGAAATAAATGGGTCCGCAATTCCCTTCCGCAAAATGCAGAACGGAATTGCGGACGTGTGAATGGAGCCTAAGGACATGTTCACACTGTACAGACTGATATGGTTTACCTGTGGATGAAAACTTGTATTTAACTCATTTTAATTTGCCTTCTGCTGGGAATCCACAGCAGATTCATGCTGCAGGTTGTTAGTTTTTAAATCATGCCCTGAAACTCATCACATTGTACTGTATAGAACAGGGGTAGGCAAGCTCCGGCACTCCAGCTGTTGTGAAACTACAACTCCCAACATGCATACTTGTTCTACTCTTCTAAGAACTCACATAGAAATGAATGGGGCATGCTGGAAATTGTAGTTTCACAACAGCTGGCGTGCCGAAGGTTGCTGATCCCTGGTATACAATCTGATCCGAAAATTCACAACCAATCCCCCACGTGTGAATGTGTGCAGAACACTCATATAAGTTGTCATCCACTTTTCCTAAAAACTGAATAGCGATGGCTGACTATAATATATCAGAAGAGGACAATGCAAGGACTTGAGCCCATGTATTACATAAACAGCAATTCATCCATATGGCTGCTGTGTAATACTACATTTTCCTGGTGGCAGCCCCTGCAGGAGAAATGGAGACGTTCCTGGCTGGCCATGCATCTTTTGGCAGCTGTTTGCTAGGGAGTTGGACCCCGCTGCCAGCTCCAAGCTGAAAAGCAGCTGTCTGATGATCTAAATTGATGATCTCAGGACGGGGTGTAACTACCATAGTGGCAGACCATGCTACTGCTATGGGGCCCAGGACAAGAGGGGGCCCAGTTGGGATCATCCCCTCTTCTACTGGGGGTAAAAACTTGGTCAGGACTCTACCCTCTAGTCTAAAGGAACAACTTTTAGCAAATGAGGCAGTAGAAAAAAATGGCACAAGGGTCATTGAAAGGGTTTTAGGCGGAAACCCTTCTGTCCTGTTTGGGGGGCCTGGTTTGATCCTTCCTATGGGGCCCTTACTTCTCTATGTACGCCACTGTCTCAGGAACAGCATATACAGGACAGGTGATAACTGTATAATCGATTACTGAGACCCTCAGCAGTTGGATGAATGGGGGTCCCCGAGTTCCCAATTTGAATGGAATGGTAGGCGAATGTTGGTCCTAAGTTTCATTCACTTCTAGGGGACTGATGCACCGTACACAGCACATTGTTAGTCCTATACATTCACAGTAAATGGAGCAGTGGGCCTACAGTACATGTGCACCACCATAACATTCAAATGGGGGACTCAGGGACACCCAGTGATCAGACATTTATCATCTGGATAGGTGATAACTGCTGTTCATTGGATGTTAAAGGGGTTATCCAGGAAGGGATAATGATGACGTATCCTCTGGTGAGCATGGCAGGCTCCAGACAGCACAATGCGTACATTGTATAGTGGCTGTGCTTAGTATCTCAGCTCATCCCCATTGACTTCAATAGGGCTGAGCTGCAAATACGCCATGTGACTGGTGTACAGTGATAGAAACAAATGTGTAGGAGCAGCAATCAACTTGTTATAGGGAATTGCAACAGCCCCGCACCAGCCATGGATCCAATCAGCCAGAGAATACATGAAAATCAAACAGCGGTGGCAGCATCTCCCATCATTCCATCTTTATTAGGACTTCACAGCATACAAAAAAATCAGCAATGTTTCGGCTGTACAGCTGAACAGCCTTTGTGGTAAAATTTAATATAAATATATTTATATGCCATTCTGCCATATGTTTTTTATGCTTGACAAAGGCTGTTGTACAGCCGAAACGTTGCAGATTTTTTTGTATGCTGTGAAGTCCTAATAAAGATGGAATGATGGGAGATGCTGCCACCGCTGTTTGATTTTCTGGTGTACAGTGATGTCACAGGCCTCGGAAAAGACCGCAGCGCTCACGGAACGTTGGCCTCTTCTAACAGCTGATCAGCTGGTAATGTTAATTAGCAGCCTCAGGATAGGTCATCGGTATCAGATCAGTGGGGTTCAAACTCCTGGCATCCTCAACAACCAGCTGTTTGAAGGAGCCATGATGCTCACATGAGTGCTGCATGCTCTTTAATGTTTACCTGCACACCGTCTCCTTTGTAGCACCAGTGCAGGATAATTACAGCTGTTCGTCCTATTCACTTAATTTGGAAAGGAAGCTGTAATTACACTGTACCACCACTACAAAGCAGACCGCGTGGAGGTAAACATTGTAGAGGATTCAGTGTTCACACGAGCATCGTAGTCCCTTCAAACAGATGATGGCCGAAGGTGCAGAAAATCAGACTCCCACTGATCTGATATTTAGGATCTATCCTGAGAATCAACATATGTAATCTTTGCAACACCTTTTATACAGGGTGTCCCACGAAAGATTTGCCCGCCTTCAGCGATAGTATGACAAGATGAACGAGCAAGTGGACAGTTTTTTGTTTTTTTTTTATTACCCACAAGTCACAAAAGATGCTGAAAGTGGTCCCCAGTCTATGCATCTTTGGACAGGTCGGATGATGTCGGCTGATACTGCGTGCAGCTCTTCAGTAGTGATGCTGTAGAAGAAAAAATGTGCTTTTTCCAACAAGATGGGGAACATGCCGCACCTCGCGGAACTCACTGGACGGGTTCATGAACTGTTTACTGAGGAGCGAACTGTGAGCAAGGGGTTATGGCCACCACGTTCCCCAGAATTGTCCTCATGCAATTTTTTTCTGTGGGAAAATTGAAACCAGAAAGTGTCCGCTAACAATCCACATCCCCGGGAGGAACTCAAGCAAAACATCACAAACACTATCCGCAGCATCCCAAGCAGTACCAGCCAACATAACCCGACCTGCCCAAAGATGCAGACACCTGAACGGGGACCAATTTCAGCATCTTCTGTGGCTTGTGGGTAATTAAAAAAAAAACTTGCTTGTTCATCTTGTCATGCTATTGCTGGAGACAGGCTACTTTTTCATGTGCTACCCTGTATAAAAAAAAAACGTAAGCAGAAAAGAGTACAAAGAAATCTGCGTAATTCACCTTTAAGAAAAAAAATATCAGTGAGTCTTTCCTAGACCTGGATACATGTATCTTACCTCTGCTCCCCAGGCACGGAAACCTTTCTCCAGTCTTAGCACATTCATGGCATATGTACCAAAGTTATCAATCCCTTCTTCGTCCCCGGCCTGCATGATCTTGTTGTACAGCACCGATGTGTCCTGCCTCTTGTGGTACAGCTCCCAGCCCAGCTCACCTAGGGCGCATCACCAAGGTCATTGACTCAACGGAAAAGACAAATGATAAAAACACAAAAAAAAATGGAAATAATTTCTGACATCTTCATGTTAGAAAATGGCAGAATACAGTTTTAGCTCACAAAGAGAAGCTGATATTGGTTTGTATTGTTTCTCTTTGAGGGTTCATGGGGCCTTCAATCCCCCTCCACCACCTAGTCAATGTCTGCATTGCTCTCTAAGCTTAGTAACTGGGAAGGAATCTCATGCGATCGCAATATCACAACTGTAAGCTGCATGACCTGTGCAGTACAGTTAGGGAAGTCTTCAGCCTCCTGTTACAGTAAATGGATGAGAGGGGACCTGGTCCCTAAACCACCAAAGACTACCAGTGATATGAAGCATTAGTTCCTAAACCTTAAAAGATAATATGTGTAGATATCTAACGCTTACTAGGCCACCAGGAATAATATGTATTAACCCCAAATCCACTATAGAACCTCAGGGATAGTATGTATTAAGTCATACGCTACCCTAGATCCTGAAGGATGTTCTCTATTATAGCTGTTATCTACCAGCTAAATGACCCTAAACCTCCATATTAAAGTATTCACCTGAAACCATACCAGGCCTCAAGGATATTTGGTCATAATCACTAAACCACCAGGGCTAATATATTAACCACCAGGAAAACTACAAATAAATTATGAAAGGTGCAGTCTATTTAAGTTATGTTCTCACCTGTGTAGGATATTCTTATGGCTGTTACTGGGATACCAGCGATATTCATTCTTCTACCATGTAGAAATTTGAATGCAGATTCACTCAAGTCCTCAGATGTTAATTTTTGAAGAACCTTTCTGGATAGCGGTCCTGCTACTCCGAGAACTCCCACCTCGTCTGTCACATTCACAATCTCCACATTATACTTTCCTTGTGTTGCAAATTCTTCTATCCACCTGTTAATACAGAATACACATGGAAGCAAAATTAAAGCACCTTTGAACACTATCTTACATTGAATTTTTGTAAATACATTCCATTACTCATCCTGAAATGAGTTGCAGCCTGTAGTACTGTCCAAGGCTTCATTCCAGGCAGACATAGAAAGTGGTGGGCCGCTGCGCAAGAATTGTGTGTGGGCCCTGATTAACAATTTATGTATCAAGAGTTCAGGGCTCTTCATAGTTCTCCTTAGTCCTTCCTATGACTCTCTATTCACGGTTTTATCTGATGGATCAGAATCCATCAGTAATTTTGAGCTAAGGGAACCTTGGTGATTTTTCTTATTGTGCTATGGGCCCCCCTTGTCTTAGGTCTCCCTACACCAACAGTATATCCACCCCTGTTTCATTCACAGTTCTGCAGTTTCTGGGCTGATTTTCTCAGGATTCCTTGTCTACATTTAAGGCTGGGCCTAGGACATTTCACCAAATATCAAGGTGTAGTATGGCACAGTTGAAGTTGCAATAAGGAAAATGGCACTAACATGGTTCTATGCGGCAACACAGTCAACTTTACTGAATGAAATACATTAAAGAGGGGGCAGCCTTCTGGAACAGTAGCCGTCCGGCCTCTAGCAGGATAGCACATTTGTCTCCTGCAGAGAGGCAGAGTTCTTTCAATAATACGGACAATTCAGTCCACAGTTTGGGGCAGGTTCTTGATTCCCTATGTGACAGCCCATGGGACCTCCCTGATACAGTGGTATTGTGACAGTTTGGCTTTGCAGCTTGGACAGCGTGCTCCTAGAGACAGCAGTGGTCTACGATGTGATTTCTTTTCTCCTACAGAGTCTGTCTAGACAATCGGCTACAAGTTGAGATGCCCCTAGCACCAGCTTTGGCTCCCTAATGCTTCTAAGCTGGAGTAGCACACGTCATCACACCATATGGCCGGTTAACACGGGGAGACTTGCACAGCAACAGCGTGCATGACTCCAACTGGTGGGAAGGGCTGTCCTTTATATGTCTCTAACCCCACCTAGTAGAATGTCACAGACACAGCATCATCGGGCCTTTGTGTTCATTCTTTGAAGAGCTACAGGGTATACGCCTGATTACTGATGTTTACAGGAGAATCCCTATGCCTTACAAACAGTGATCTCAACAGCACAACACTATTTTTCCTTGAGGGCTCCTAAAGGAGGCCATGTGACCAACAGGTCTTACAATGCAGTTTCTCAGTGGCAGTGGCAGCATCGCTATAGAAATATACATAAAAAAACTATATATAACATATAAACTGCATCATAGATTTGCCCTAAGTCCCCTGTGAGGGATGCTGCACATGCACTTGTGTGTTCCCATGTTGGTCTAGGTCACTGATATACCCTTCCCCACCAATCATTGCACCTGTGTCATATTTTATCCCAGTGCCATATTGGAAAAAGCACAGCAAATATCACTGTACTGTACACAAACACACCTCTATATCACATGCACACAGCTTGTGCGTTGTGTTACTGTAAAGTAATACTGCAGCTCTGTTACACCTGCTGTCGCTCAAAATAGATCTTAATGTAAAATAGTGTTTAAACTTTGACATACCCATTTAGCACCACGTGCTTCATGCCTGTCTGTGATATGTGTGTACACGTTTGTAAAAAGAAAAAACTACAGTAACTGAGATATAATGTCATCTTCTGTTGAAATATCATATTTCCGTTTCTAGAGTGATTTCACGTCATCATGTACATATATGAGAAATGCACTTTCCCTGTGATTTTGTAGAGATGTAAATACCCCCACACAGGACCAGGGTGTGGCGCTGTCCTTGGAAGAAAGAGGACATGTTTTTCTAATCCTGTAAAACTCCATTCATTTCAAATTACACATTAAAGGGAATCTGTTACCAGGATCTTGGACTGTTATCTGCTGTAATACATGAGTAGAATCCCAGTACCCCAGAATAGGTACTTGCAAAATTGTTTCTAGTTTTTTTTATTATATGTTCTTATGTATTGTACTACCCAGTATAGTGGATCAGTCAGGGTTAACAATCCTGACTCTACCCTTGTAGGAAGCTAAGTGAAGGACTTAGAACCGCCACTAGTTCAGTCAGTGTGTGAGCCTAGTTCTACCTGAGGATGTGAGAGGAGCTCCATGTGCTCACTCCTTGGAGATTTGCATTAAGAAAGCCATCTGTACTTTACAGTACTCTAGAGAGGAAAGAAAGAACCAAGAACGTCCAGAATCTGCACAGTCGATCATTGGAGTCAGTCAGTAAGGTATTTGCTGTGGATGGAGACTTTACTGCAGAAAGAGAGACATTGCTAATTCACCCTTCCACATTTTGACATGGTCCTATCCAGTTGTATCTTAATCCTCTACCCTTTGGCTGGGAATTACAGCCATCATTGCTGAGAAATATTGCCAGCCTTAGAGAGAGACTTTGGAGAGATAGAGGGAAGAAATACTACAACCCCCATCCTTGCTCACATCCATACATTGCTATGAGGAAAGATTTGCACTGTGAATTGTTTGGAACTGTGTTTTGATACATTTGGATGTACTACAACTCCTGTTCTTCACTTTAGTAAAGAGAGACATGTCTATTTTCTATAACTGGCTTAGTTACCATTCTCCAGCCACAGCATCTACATCTCTTGCCTTGCACCCATGCAACAGTCATAACACCAAGGGCACCCTAACTACAATCAGGCAGGAGCCCCAACATCAGGGTGTGTACCAACGGAAGAAAGGGTGCATCCTCCTGTCATTGTCCGGCTCTAGGGAGGGTCAGTGTGACTGAGGATTTCCACAGTGAATAACTTTTGCAGCCAGAGCCACTACCACTCCCATACTTTGCTCCTTCGGGTCTTGTGGCAAATACTGCAGATTCCAGACTACTATTTTATATTTTCTTATGTATTAAATACAGACTATGCCAATGCTTGAGTTCCAACTTGCTCCCTCCATATACAATATAGGGCCTCCTCATTGTTCCTGATACTCTTGAAAGTGTTTCTTTATGGGAATCCATGAAATGCTGGACATACCTCAGGTCATGTAATTCTGATCCAGATCCAGTAATGAGTAGAAACTCTCCAGGGGACAGGTGTGAAACAGTGAGCTCAGCATAGACACGGCCTCTTGGAGTCAGCATGTGGCTTATGTTTGTGAAACCCTCCTGTGTAAAAAAAAACCCACCAAATCTTGGTTATAATAATGTAATTGGTGGAATGTCCATCCACCATTACAACTAATTCTATTGCTCCAGTGTATCTAAAATAAAATAATGGGTAAACTTTTCGATACTTTTGAGTTTACAGCTCCTACAAAGACTTCTTTTGCTCTATGGTGACAGATTACAAACTGATCTTGTGTAGTGATATCCTGTGGTCAAAGTCCCTTTCATCTCTCCCGTATTTATTGATAACCTACCAAATATATTAGCAACTACAAGATATGACTACCCAATTTAACATCCCAAATTTTAGGTCCTTGATCTGCATACCAACTGTATACCACAGAAAACTAGGATAGTTTTCATTGAAGACCATTTAAAAAATATCTTCATAATGGAATCTTTAACGCAGATGTGAGGCTAGCCATTATGTGGAGTACAATCCACCACCACAGCATGGGATATGTGGCCACGTAATTTCAACTGTCCTTCTACATAAACAAGAGTGTGAAACCTAGAATGGAGATTATAACCTAATAGAAGAGTATAAATCCAGCAGGTTCAAGATTTTCTAATAAATTAGCAATTTCATTTGGGCTAATGGATGTTTAAAGGAGAATTTAATACTAGGTAAATCCATTTGCCCATTGTATCATACCTTGGTCAATTGAGGGGGGCTTTTTTTTGCTAATTTCTACTTAATATATAACCAGTAAAATATACTTTACCTAAAATAGATATAATTTACTCCATCTCACTTTCCCATTACTAACCTTTGGAATCGTGTTTGCTAACAGATGGTCCAAAAACGTAATTGCGTCTTTCCCTTTTACAATAAATTTGCCAAATGGTGACAGGTCAATCACTCCCACTTTTTCCATCACTTGGTTATATTCTCGCCTCACTGGCTCAAACCAGTTTGTTCTCCGAAAACTAGGTCTAAAAAATGTAAGCAAAACATGCAAAAAATGTTACAGTGAGGAAAAGAAGTATTTAAACACCCTGCAATTTTGCAAGTTCTCCCACTTAGAAATCATGGAGTGGTTTGAAATTTACATTGTAGATGCATTCAAACTGAGAGACAGAATAAAATAAAAAATTTGTCTTGCACTGCTGAACATAAGTTTTTGAACTCCTGAAAAAATCAGTGTTAATATTTTGTACAGAAGCCTTTGTTTGCAATTACAGAGGTCAAAAGTTTCCTGTAGTTCTTGACCAGGTTTGCACACACTGCAGCAGGGATTTTGGCCCACTCCTCCACACAGATCTCCTCTAGATCTGTCAGGTTTCAGGGCTGTCGCTGAGCAACACAGAGTTTAAGTTCCCTCCAAAGATGTTCTATTGGATTTAGGTCTGGAGACTGGCTAGGCCACTCCAGAACCTTAATATGCTTCTTACAGAGCTACTCCTTGGTTATCCTGGCTGTGTGCTTCGGGTCATTGTCATGTTGGAAGACCCAGCCACGACACATCTTCAATGCTCTGACTGAGGGAAGGAAGTTGTTGCTAAAAATCTCACAATAAATGGCCCCATTCATCCTCTCCTTAATACAGTGCAGTTGTCCTGCCCCCTTCGCAGAAAAGCACCCCCAAAGCATGATGTTACCACCCCATGCTTCACAGTAGGGATGGTGTTCTTGGGATGCAACTCATCCTTCTCAGTGCTCCAGACTAAAAAAATACCTAGTAGCCATTGGCTCCTGAACTGAAAAATTTAGGAGCCAAATTAAATTTTTAGTCGCCAAATCAAAACCGAATCAAAATGTTGGCATTGTGACAACGCTACACCGATCAGATCGGCGTACGGTTGCTTCAATATCAAAATTTTGATTCGCTTTCGTCACCATAAAAAAGTATTGCGATACTCAATACCACGCAAAAAAAAAAAAAAACACCAAAAAAAGCCGTGTGCATTTTGCATTTTATGAAACGTTCGGCCCATAATACAGTCCTATCCTATTTTGTGGGGTGACAAGGTGACTAAAAAAATGGCGAATCGCATGGTTTTTATTTATTTATTTATTTCTGTTACGGCGCTCACTGCATAGGAGCTATTTTTTAATAATTTAATAGTTTGGACTTTTTGGACGCAGCGCTATGTAATATGTTTCATATGTAAAATTGGTAAGGGGAGGATTTAAATTTAATATTTTACGGTACTTTCACACTAGCGTTTTTCTTTTCCGGCATAGAGTTCCGTCACAGGGGCTCTATACCGGAAAAGAACTGATCAGGCATATCCCCATGCATTCTGAATGGAGAGTAATCCGTTCAGGATGCATCAGGATGTCTTCAGTTCAGTCATTTTGACTGATCAGGCAAAAGATAAAACCGTAGCATGCTACGGTTTTATCTCCGGCGAAAAAAACTGAAGACTTGCCTGAATGCCGGATCCGGCTTTTTTCCCCAGAGGAATGTATTAGTGCCGGATCCGGCGTTTAAAATACCGGAATGCAGGATCCGTCCTGTATGTGAAAAAAGATAGAAGACAGATCTGTCTGTCCGCATGACAAGCGGAGAGATGGATTAATTCTTGCAATGCATTTGTGAGATGGATCCGCATCCGGATGCGTCTCACAAATGCTTTCATTCACATCCAGATCGGCGGATCCGACAGGCAGTTCCGATCACGGAACTGCCAGCCGGATCACACTGTCGCAAGTGTTAAGTAGCCTTAGTGTTTGTGTTATTTTATTACTTACTATTAGCCCCCTAAGGGGCTGGAACCCCTGTCCTATTCACCCTTAGGCCCCTTTCACATGGGCGAGATTTCTGCGCGGGTGCAATGCGTGAGGTAAACCAATTGCACCCGCACTGAATCCGGACCTATTCACTTCTATGGGGCTTGTGCGTTGCGTGAAAATCGCAGCATGCTCTAGGTTGTGCGTTTTTCACGCAACGCAGGCCCCATAGAAGTTAATGGGGCTGCGTGAAAATCACAAGCATCCGCATGGTTGCTAGGATGAAAGTCTATTCACTGTGTTATTTTCCCTTATAACATGGTTATAAGGGAAAATAATAGCATTCTTAATTTAGAATGCTTAGTAGAAGGTCAATTGAGGGTTAAAAAATAAATTAAAAAATTAACTCACCTCCTCCAATTGATCGGGTAGCTGCCGGTCTCCTGTTCTTTCTTCAGTACCTGTCAAAGGACCTGTGGTGACATCACTGTGCTCATCACATGGTACAAACCGGATTCCAAAAAAAGTTGGGACACTAAACAAATTGTGAATAAAAACTGAATGCAATGATGTGGAGATGGCAAATGTCAATATTTTATTTGTAATAGAACGTAGATGACAGATCAAACGTTTAATCCGAGTAAATGTATTATTTTAAAGGAAAAATATGTTGATTCAAAATTTCACGGTGTCAACAAATCCCAAAAAAGTTGGGACAAGTAGCAATAAGAGGCTGGAAAATGTAAATTTGAGCATAACGAAGAGCTGGAAGACCAATTAACACTAATTAGGTCAATTGGCAACATGATTGGGTATAAAAAGAGCTTCTCAGAGTGGCAGTGTCTCTCAGAAGCCAAGATGGGTAGAGGATCACCAATTCCCACAATGTTGCGCAGAAATATAGTGAAGCAATATCACCCAGCGAAAAATTGCAAAGACTTTGCATCTATCATCATCAACTGTGCATAACATCATCCGAAGATTCAGAGAATCTGGAACAATCTCTGTGCGTAAGGGTCAAGGCCGTAAAACCACACTGGATGCCCGTGATCTCCGGGCCCTTAAACGACACTGCACCACAAACAGGAATGCTACTGTAAAGGAAATCACAGAATGGGCTCAGGAATACTTCCAGAAACCATTGTCAGTGAACACAATCCACCGTGCCATCCGCCGTTGCCAGCTGAAACTCTACAGTGCGAAGAAGAAGCCATTTCTAAGCAAGATCCACAAGCTCAGGCGTTTTCACTGGGCCAGGGATCATTTAAAATGGAGTGTGGCAAAATGTAAGACTGGTCTGTGGTCAGACGAGTCACGATTCGAAGTTCTTTTGGGAAATCTGGGACGCCATGTCATCCGGACCAAAGAGGACAAGGACAACCCAAGTTGTTATCAACGCTCAGTTCAGAAGCCTGCATCTCTGAAGGTATGGGGTTGCATGAGTGCGTGTGGCATGGGCAGCTTGCATGTCTGGAAAGGCACCATCAATGCAGAAAAATATATTCAGGTTCTAGAACAACATATGCTCCCATCCAGACGTCATCTCTTTCAGGGAAGACCCTGCATTTTTCAACAAGATAATGCCAGACCACATTCTGCATCAATCACAACATCATGGCTGCGTAGGAGAAGGATCCGGGTACTGAAATGGCCAGTCTGCAGTCCAGATCTTTCACCTATAGAGAATATTTGGTGCATCATAAAGAGGAAGGTGCAACAAAGAAGGCCCAAGACGATTGAACAGTTAGAGGCCTGTATTAGACAAGAATGGGAAAGCATTCCTATTTCTAAACTTGAGAAACTGGTCTCCTCGGTCCCCAGACGTCTGTTGAGTGTTGTAAGAAGAAGGGGAGATGCCACACAGTGGTGAAAATGGCCATGTCCCTACTTTTTTGGGATTTGTTGACACCATGAAATTCTGATTCAACATATTTTTCCCTTAAAATGGTACATTTTCTCAGTTTAAACTTTTGTTCCGTGATTTATGTTCTATTCTGAATAAAATATTAGAAGTTGGCACCGCCACATCATTGCATTCAGTATTTATTCACGATTTGTATAGTGTCCCAACTTTTTTGGAATCCGGTTTGTACATCACATGATCCATCCCCATGGTAATGGACCATGTGATGAGCTCAGTGACGTCACCACAGGTCCTTTGACAGGTCCTGAAGAAATAACAGGAGACCGGCAGCTACCCGATCAATTGGAGGAGGTGAGTTATTTTTTATTTTATTTTTTTACCCTCATTGGCACTGCGCCACCAATGGTTACTATACTGGGGTGTTGGGGGGGGGGCGCACTGCGCCACCAATGTTTATTATACTGGGGTGTTGGGGGGGGCGCACTGCACTACCAATGAAGATAACTGACCTGTTAATACAAATACAGGAGGCGGGTGCCGGAATCAAATAGCCGGCACCCGACCTCTATGACAGGGAGCTGCGATCCGCTGCAGTTAACCCCTCAGGTACCGCAGCTGAGGGGTTAGCTGCGATCAAACCCCTCAGGTACCGCAGCTGAGGGGTTAACTGCCTCTGATCGCAGCTCCCTGTCATAGAGGTCGGGTGCCGGCTATTTGATTCCGGCACCCGCCTCCTGTATTTGTATTAACAGGTCTTATTCCGGCACCCGCCTCCTGTATTTGTATTAACAGGTCTTATTGGCGGCAGGAGCACGGGGGGGGGGGGGGGGGGGAGACTCCTTCTCCACTGCGCTGCTGAGAAGAACATCAGCAGCGGGACAGAGAACTATCATCTCCTGTGCCCCGCCGCTGTATTCAACAGCAGAGCTGCAGCGGCACGTCTAGTCGCAAATGGTGACAAGACTAAAAAGTCTTGTCTCCATTTGTAAATTCTAAGTCGCATTGGCGACCATTTTGGTAGCCATCTAGAGCCCTGCTTCTTTTAACTCCAAACACGAGTGAAGGGTAGACTAAAAAGTTCTACTTTGGTCTCATCTGACCACATGACTTTCTCCCATGCCTCCTCTGGGTCATCCAGATGGTCATTAGCAAACTTCAGACGGGCCTGGACATGTGATGAGTTGAGCAGGGGAACCTTTCGTACAAAGCATGATTTGAAACCACGAGGGCGTAGTGTTCTACCGACAGTGACCTTTGAAACTGTGGTCCCAGCTCTCTTCATGTCATTGACCAGCTCCTCCCTTGTAGTTCTGGGGTGATTCCTCACTTTTCTTATCATCAGTGTTACCCTACGAGGTGAGATCTTGCATGGAGCCCCAGTCCGAGGGAGACTGACTGTCGTCTTTAGCCTCTTCAATTTTCTAACAATTGCTCCAATAGTTTATCTATTTTCACCAAGCTGCTTGGCAATTGTCCCGTAGCCCTTTCCAGCCTTGGAGTATCACAATTTTGTCTCTGGTGTCTTTTGACAGGTCTTTGGTCTTGCCCATGGTAGTAGTTGAGTAGTTGGCATCTGACTGACTGTGGGGTGGACAGGGGTCTTTAAAGAGCTCAGACAGGTGCTACTAAGTTAGATTAATGAGTGGAGTAGAGGGGGGCCTTTTAAAGGCACAGTAATAGGTCTTTGAGAGCCAGAATTATTGCTGTCTCTCAGGTGGTCAAATACTTATGTTCAGCAGTGCAAGACAAATAAATTCATTTAAAAATCATACAATGTGATTTCCTTATTTTTTTTTAATTCTGTCTCCCAGAGTGGTAAAGCACCTACAATATGAATTTCAGACCTTTGAATTTCTAAGCGGGAGAACTTGCAAAATCGCAGGGTGTTCAAATACTTCTGTTCCTCACTGTAAGTATAAATAAAAAATCAAACCTGCAGAGCATGATGAATAGCTACCCTGAAAAGTTTTGTTACTGACCAAAACTACCGTAAATTTTAAAACTTATTTTCCACATGAAAAACAGTGTGGAAAATCTGCGCAAAATATGCACCATATGCATATAACCTTAAAAAAGGAAAATATTTTTTTATAATCTCAAAGAAGACATTGAATTAAGCAAAATTATAATATCCATTCTGATAGCAAGATTGAAAAAGTCTGCTTACAGCTGGAATATAGCTGTTTTTATACTATGTCAATGTCAGTTATATAGTTTGTAGTTTTTTTGGGGGGTTTTAATGAACATCTTTATTGAAGGTTTTAAACATTTTTAAAAATTAGATATCAAACATAGTATAAGGCGAGGCAAATCAATAACAGGAGTTAAAGGGCTTCTGTCACCCCACTAAAGTGATTTTTTTTTTTTGGGCTAGTGAAATTAGTTATATTGCGATATATGACAATATAATTGTGTTACTTTGATCCAGCAGTTTCTGCAAAAAACGAAGTTTTATAATATGTAAATTCGGTCTCTAACAGCAAGTAGGGCGGCTACTTGCTGCTAGCTGCTGCAGAAATCCGCCCCCTCGTCGTGTTGATTGACAGGGCCAGCCGGGATCTCCATTTCAAAAATCGCGCGCCTCTGTAAATTCGGCGCAGGCGCTCTGAGATGAGGAGGCTCGTCTCCTCAGCACTCCCTCAGTGCGCCTGCGCCGATGACGTCTTCTATTTCGGTGATGTCATCGGCGCAGGCGCACTGAGGGAGTGCTGAGGAGACGAGCCTTCTCATCTCAGAGCGCCTGCGCCGAATCAACAGAGGCGCGCGATTTTTGAAATGCCGACAGGGCTGGCCGGAGGAGGAGATCCCGGCTGGCCCTGTCAATCAACACGACGAGGGGGCGGATTTCTGCAGCAGCTACCAGCAAGTAGCCGCCCTACTTGCTGTTAGAGACCGAATTTACATATTATAAAACTTCGTTTTTTGCAGAAACTGCTGGATCAAAGTAAGTAACGCAATTATATTGTGATATATCGCAATATAACTAATTTCACTAGCCCAAAAAAAAAAAAACACTTTAGTGGGGTGACAGAAGCCCTTTAAGAACTATTCTGTCAGTTGAGGTATAACTATTATACATTGTACAATTCGCAGATACTGATAGTGTATAATGTCTTTACCCATTATGTGCTCATTCAAAAAAGGCAGGGGGAGGGGCATTCAAAAATTTGCTATGGGGCCCCAGACCAGCCTTTTCTAGTTACTCCCCTGCTTCTTAGAGCTGGTTGTCCTACCAAACTATGTAATCAGTAGAAAAGGACCTTGATAAGAGAGATAATCAATAATCCAGTGGTCACTCTGGCTGATCTCCAAAGATCCTGTGTGCAGATGGGAGAAACTTCCAGAAGGTCAACCATCACTGCAACACTCCACCAGTCTGGAATTTATGTCAGTGGCCAGAGCGAAGCTTCTTCTTAGTAAAGGACACATGAAAGTCCACCTGGACTTTGCATAAAAAAAAACATCTAAAGGACTCTGACGCTGGGTTCACACCTGAGCGTTCTGAAAGGAGCGCTCTGTATGCGCGATTGTACCAGCTTTTGCAATCGCGCATACAGAGACAAGCGAACGCCCATTGTCGCGCGCTCCCGAAAGTCTATGTACGGGAACGCGCGACAAGACACCCCAAAGAAGCTCATGTACTTCTTGGGGCGTCGGGTGTTTTACAGCGCGATCGTACGTGCTGTAAAACGCCCAGGTGAGAACCATTCCCATAGGGAATCATTGGTTTCTCCTTGTTGAGCGTTTTACAGCGTGTAGGAACGTGCTGTAAAACGCTCGGGTGTGAACCCAGCCTTAGTGTGAGGAACAACATTTTGTGGTCTGATGAAACCAAGATTGAACTTTTTGGCCTCAATTCTAAGTGTCATGTCTGGAGAAAACCAGGCACTGCTCATTGCCAATACCATCCCTACAGTGAAGCATGGTGGTGGCAGCATTATGCTGTGGGGCTGTTTTTCATGGGGCTGGGACAGGGAGACTTGTAAAGGCTAAGGGAAAGTACAGAGATATTCTTAATTAAAGTGCTCTGGACCTCAGACTCGGCTGATGTTTCACCTTCCAAAAAGAAAATGACCCTAAGCACACAGTCAAGAGGCATAATAAATAACCTTGGGTCCCCATAGGCCATGAACACTTTTGACAGCAAGTTTAAAAATTCTTATGATTGGTTTACCTAATGCACATGGCTAATTAACACACTGTTTACACAGTACAGGGATATTGATGTAATTATAATGGGATAATGCACAGTCATATCACAAAAAAATCTATGCCACCTTACATACATTGCACCACTAACTACACCTTTTGAGTGGAAATGCCCCTGCCCTCGTTGTTGGGCCCCATAGCATCCATCTTGTACTTACTTGTATTCAGTATCATCTCCTGGCTTATAGAACCAGTGAGGTTGTTCCCATCCTGCGTGGAAGCCCATGGAGCATTTAGTCTTGAGCTCTTCATAAACTCCACTCACTCTTTCAGTTGGTCTTCCAGCAAACCTTTCCTCCTTAGGATAACCAACTGGATCAAGAAATAAGACGCCAATGTTTTACATTTTTGGAGCTTTTGTATGGAGAATGACAATATAGACCCCCACATTCTTGAGATGTCCTACTGTACATGGGAGAAGGGCAACATTCCCCAAGGATTTAATTCGTACGGGAAAGTGGATCTCTAGAACATGAGGGGCCTAGCCAGATCAATATGTTATTTCTATCATTAGGGGTTAATCTTAATGCTAGAAGTCTTGGTTAAACATTCAAGAGGCAAAATGTCAAATAAAATTGAAGCTAGGAGAAATCTTGACATTCTTAGCCAAGTTCTGCATCGAGTGCGATTGTTTTAAAGGGTTTGTCCAGCGGATATTTTTTTTAAAGGCTCAGAACAGTGCACAATAATTAAGCCATGCTCACGTTCCTGGTCACCAGCTTCTTCCATTCAGATGCCTTGGCGTCAACAACTAATTTAGATTTCTTGGTCTTTCTCAAGACACAGGAAATGACTGCTCAGCAAATCACTGACCGAAGTAGTGACCCACCTCAGCCAGTGATTGACTGAGCGGTCATTTGTCCAAAGGGACCCTCGAGTAGAGTCCAGTGGGGTACCAGGAAGCACTGGAAGCGGAACAACTGGGGGGCAGTAAGGTAAATATGACTTATTTTATTATTTCAGACAGTTCTGAGCCTTTAGAAAAATTATAATCAGACAAACCCTTCAAACAAATCTAAAGATATTTAAAGAAATCCCTTAATTATTTATAACATTTCAGAATGCTCAAACTGATTCATAAATATAGAATAAAGACATACCAATGTTGTTCAATCCATACGACTCCCTTGCTTTCAGGGCTGTGTATTTTGTCGTAGTCCATTTTCCATATCTATTTGGGTCCAGTTCAATGAGGTCAAAAGGAGGCTCTTTCCCAATGATCCAGTCACTCAGGAATTTTCCTATTCCACCAGCGTGAATGATGCCATAGCTATAAGCATAATCATTACAGTACGTGATAACTACTGATAGCAAATTATCTGAAATACAGTTTTAGGACCCTCTTTTAGGACCCATTCACACGTCCGCAATTTCGTTCCGCATTTTGCGGAACGTAATTGTGGACCCATTCATTTCTATGGGGCCGCACGATGTGCTGCCCGGATACGGAATTGTGGACCCGCACTTCCGGGTCCGCAATTTCGTTCCCGAAAAAAATTGAACATGTCCTATTCTTGTCCGCAATTACGGACAAGAATAGGCATATTCTATTAGTGCCTGCGATGTGCGGTCCGCAAAATGCAGAACGCACATTGCCGGTGTCAGTGTTTTGCGGATCCGTGGATCTGCAAAACACGCTACGGACGTGTGAATGGACCCTTAAAGGGATTTTCCAGGATCACAATATTGATGGACTTTGCTCAGAATAAATTATCAATATCAGATCGGAAGAAGTGCAACTCTCAGCAGCCCCACCACTCAGCTATCTGAAGGGGCCATGATGCTGCAGCCTCTTCATTGTTTTCATCAGACTGCTTGCATGCCACCTACTTAGTGGCAGCATTGCAGGGCACTGAAGCTTTGTCCCATTCTTGCCACATCCTGCAATGCTGCTCTGACAGTGCTTCCTCTGTTCTTACTTCTAGAAAAATAAATTGATAACTGGGTGTTATGACTTGGGGGGGGGGGGGTCCCTACACAACGGACACTGTCCAATTGGTGCTGTCAGTGTCAGGCTGTTTAAGGATGTCCCCCTTTGGCAAGCTAAATGGTAACATCTAGTTGTCAGTTTATACAGAAGAACAGCACAGCACAGAGATATAAGAAAAGGTGTTCTAGAATCCTTATGTCAGTAGAGCTGAAGGTCTTTCATGATTATTTAAACATTTTTAATATGCACCAACATCAGTATTCACTTACCCAAAACCGGTGGCCACCCAGTAATTTTGGACGCCTTGATGCGGTCCAACCATGGGAAGTATATCAGGAGAATATGTAATAGGTCCAGAAACAATATTGATAATATCTGCATTTTTCAGCACAGGAACCATGTCCATCGCTGCCTCCACATGCTCCATGATCCTGTCCAGATCGGACTCAAATAATTCTTTTCCAAAACCTAGAGGAGCACAGTCAAATTTGATTGTTCAATAGTTTCAGGCCACGGAAGGACAACATCTTGCATTGATCCGGGTCAATCAGCTACAGTACTTCTTCTTTAGGGCGCATTCACGCGCTCATGGGACAGCCGTACCTATTTTGTGGGCTGTAAACTATGAATCCGCAAAACACGGCACTGGCTCTGTGCACCGCGCATCATAGTGCAGACCCATTGACTTCACTAGGTCCGCGATCTGCAAGATGCGGCCAAAGATAGGACACGTTCTATTTTTTGCGGCATGGAGTCACGGACCCGAAAGCATGTGGAAGGGCTTATAATTTGCACATAGAGTAAAATAGGTATTCCAGGACTTAAATATTTCTGACTTATCCCCAGGATTGGTCATCAATATCTGGTCGATGGGGGTCCAACACTCAGCAAGTTGAGCAAGTTTGTAAATGCTTTAAAGTGGGCTTGTTACCCAAAGTGCTGCCAGGTTTAATAAACAGCATTTTACAAACAGGCCTGTGCTAGTAATCAAGAAATGTACAGTTCTCCACCCTTCTAGACAGGGACTATGGCTGCCACGTGTCTGAATGTATAAATGACTGCTGGAAGATTTTAATTATGTTTGACTAATTAATCACAGCAAGTCTAATGAACAATTTTTGCATTCACAATTCTACAGGTGTCACAGATGAAATCTCCCATCATTCACTGCTGTAATTTATACTACAGGCATATCCCTTCCATTATATGAGAGGAACTTAAAGGGCTTATCTGATTTCTGAAACATCCCCCCCCCCCCCCCCATGTGCCGGGTCCCTGTATAGCTCCTGGTCCCCGCACCGCCGCTGCTGCTTCTCCCTGCACACAGATGAAAACATCCAGTGTCGGGGGAAGGGAGCAGCCAATGGGAGGCAGAGACGGGAACGAGCCTTCCTAGGATCACCCGCTCGCGCTCGTCCCTGTCCCCACCTGCCATTGGCTCCTCCCCCCTTCCCCCGACACCGGATTTTTATCCATGTGCAGGGAGAAACAGCAGCGGCGGTGCGGGGACTGAGAGCAGGAAGCGGGGTAAATATATTACCTGTGAGGGGCCCGACACATGGGGGGGGGGGGATGTTTCAGAAATCGGATAACCCCTTTAACTGTTAGGGGCGTGTTTGACAAAAATGTTGACTGATTCCAGTAACAACCAACAGAACTGTGAGTGCAGCTCTGGAGTATAATACAGGTTGCAAGAAATAAACAAATAATTAATGTAATGTATTTACCAAGTAACAATGTATTTATAAGTTACTGTTTAGACAGATTATACCAACATTGTAAAGGGAGTGTGTCAGCAGTTTTGACTGCTAAACCGCAGGCAGCACTAGCTAGGGCCTGGGGAGAGAAAGGCAAACATATGATTTGAAGAGCTTTTATCAGGAGTAGGGTGAATACAAACTTGTATTCTGCTAGATTCTGTTTCTGCTAATGCCCTCAACCACTGACCTTTGCCTGTTTCTTTGACTTTGCCTCTGACATGACCTCCTGGAATTTGACTTGGCTAGTCTGTGACTTTGCCTTGCCTGCGGACTTTGTCTCGGACGTTATCTCCTGGATTTACTTTGTTGGTTATCAGTTATTTGATTCAGTCCTAGTTTTCCTGTCTGGTTTTCACATCTTTCTATCTTACAACTTTTTTCTCTTTTTGGTTTAGGCCCCTGCACTTAGCTAAGAAGGGACTGCCGTCCAGTTGTGGGCCGTCACTTGGGACAGATCGTGTAAGTAGGGAGGGACAATGGTGAGGGTGGAGTACAGGGCCGCACTGTTCCCTAACCTTTGCATAACAATGGGAAAATCATAAACCTGACTGCCAACAAAAGATTTTTCCATTCTCTTTACATGTATGTTTTAGTAAGGTCCTCTTGAAATAATTTTGGAGCACAGTTTTTAAGGAGGCTGAATTTTGCTATTCCTCTTTGAAATGCATGAGTGAATTGGCTAGAGGGTGTTATACAGTGTTATACACTTAGCACTGACGTGCCCCACTAACATAATAGAAAGTAATACCCAGTTGTCAATGAATTCTTTTTCTAGGAGAACTAACAGAGGAACAGCACAATGCAGAGTTCTAAGAAAAGGTATGCCAACACTTTGTGCTTTTTTTTTTTTGAATTGACAACGATAAAAAATTTCAGGAGAACTGAATGATAATAATAGTTATTTCCACTACAGCAAACTAATGGTGAATTTGTAAAATAATTGAGTTTATCATTGATGGCCAGTAGAAGATCTCTAATGTCCACATCATTGATATGTTTAGATACCTGGTGGGACTCCATTTGTCACCCAGGAATCTTGTAGTTTCATCTTTTCTTGACTCTCGTAAGGACCAAATAAAAGCCCATCACGCTCCTGGCGCAAGTAATATGAACCTTCTAGGTCTCTAATAACTGGGAGTTCTGTCTTTAAGGCTTTTACTTCAGGAACTGTTCCAGTAACCACATACTGATGGTGCACAGGGATAAGAGGATGGTCAAGTCCTAAAAGCTTCCCGACCTCTCGAGCCCAGAATCCTAGGAGATAAAATGTCACAGATATATTAATAGACATCAGGATAGTGAAGTACAAAGTATTTTAATCAGAAGGAGGTTATTTAACATTTCTGACCATGAATTCCATAATTATCTGGCCATGTTCAGTGACACTGATTTATTTTTGTTAAGACTATGACATAGAAAATAACCTGGGGTTGGCACTGCCGCTTAAATATGTGCAGGATTGTGTGGCTTAGGTGGTGCTCAGCAATTTAGAATGTATTCACATATGAGGTATAGAAGAATACATTTGCGGCACTCACCGGATTCCTTCGCAGTTCTTTTTATTAATTATTAAAACATAGTCACTGGTGCAGGCACTCACTCAGTTTCAGGCAAGGGCCGTTTCCCGCTGACCGCCCTTCGTCTGGACTCCCACCGTGATGGGAGGTGGGAGGCCAGACAAAGTGCAGTCAGCGGGAAACGGCCGTTGCCTGAAACTGAGTGAGTGCCTGCACCAGTGACTATGTTTTAATAATGAATAAAAAGAACTGCGAAGGAATCCGGTGAGTGCCGCAAATTTATTCTTCTATATCTCATATGTGAATATATTTGTTAAGAACCTGTAGTATTATTGCTGCAGGCACATTGAAATTCAGCATTTCCAATCCTTCTTCCCCGACACCTGCTGTTTTGTGAGAGTCCAGACACCCCCATACACATTAGATGGTCGGCCTGTCCTGACAAAATTGCTGTGTTTGGCTGACATTGTATATGGCTTCCTTAAAGGGCATCTGTCAGCCGACTTATACCTCTGAAACTAACTGACCTGTTGCATGTGCACTTGGCAGCTGAAGACCTCTGTGTTGGCCCTATGTCCATAGGTGCTCGCATTGCTAAGAAAAATGATGTTTTGATATATGCAAATGAGCCTCTAGGAGCAATGGGGGCGTTACCTTTACACCTAGAGGCTCTGCTCTGTCTGCAACTTCCGCGCCCTCTGCACTATGATTGACAGAGCCAAGCAGTGTAAATGTCATCACACCTGGCCCTGTCAATCAAAGTGCAGAGGGTGCACCAGTTGCAGAGAGAGCAGAACCACTAGGTGTAATGGCAACGCCCCCGTTGCTCCTAGAGACTCATTTGCATATTAAAACATAATTTTTCTCAGCATTGCAGACACATACTAACATGGGAACAACACAGATGTCTTCAGCTGCCAAGCGACACATGTAATAGGTCAGTCAGTTTCATAGGTACAAATCTGCTGACAGATGCCCTTTAAATCTTAAGTATACTCTGACATTTCTTCAGTGGTGTAGATCCTCTTGTTCCCAGCTGCACTGCTCTCATATGTCACATGCTGTCTCTTCTGTATTCAATGGGAGCACTCTCAGCTTTGCACCACCACTTACACTTAATAGGGTGCCTGTTACATTGAAAAACACTTAACGCTGGACAATTGTTCCTCTGGGTGCAACACTCTATATGCAAAAATCATAAAGTATTATGTCAATAAACGAACAATTTTCTTACTTTCACCTCTACAGCTGCTGCACACCTTACTGAGGTTGCCCCGTCAGGACAATCCCTGTCCATAGGCCTTACTAAAGCCAACAGGCAGCTCTTGCTCTGGCAGACTCAGGTCTTCCATGTATTGCATGTAATCCAGAAAGAAAAAAAATTCTAGAGCTTCAATGAAAAATCCATTTATTAAAGCGTACCTGAGTTTTCAAAAAAGGTTTGCATAATGGCTGTGCTTCTTTGTACTAATATGTATAAGAAAACCCCAGCAACCGTGTCTTACTTCCAAATATATTCTTTTTATTTCATTGTTATAAAGTATATAATATGATGCGTTTCGGCACAAAGCCTTTCTCAATCAGAATTGAGAATCTGATTGATAAAGGCTTTGTGCCAAAACGCGTCATATTATATACTTTATAACAATGAAATAAAAAGAATATATTTGGAAGTAAGATACGGTTGCTGGGATTTTCTTATACATTCCACATGGAGTTTGCTCCTTCCTGCTGCAACATGAAAGCGAGATCGAGTGCCAGCTGGACTTTGGTTTATCTTTGTACTAATATAACTGTGAAGGAACAGGTATTTTTGGGCTTCCCTAAAGTCTCTTTCAGCCATATTATTCAGTTTCAGCTGCACAGCTAGATGCATTTCACTCAGAAGTAGGGGGTGTATCACTTCTGTGACATCTGACAGCACTGTACTGCTGTGATGTCCTTTCCTTTTCTTCCCACTATGTTTGTTTTCAGCTCTAGAACTTACAGAACAGATAAGGAGGGGAAAAGCACACTTACAGACACACAGGAGGCCCCTATAATCTCCAAAAGGTGTTCTTTTATCAGACGTAGGATCTCAGCTCAAATTAGGTAGAAGTGAGACCCCTAGTGCCCATAACTTTACAGCTTTTTTTAGGTGGATGCAGGCTGATGTTTTTAATGAAGGGATTTAGAAAGCTGCTAGTTACACCATTCTCTATTAAATTAAATTGTGTGAGACTCTTTCAGACAGTTTTAAAATATGTTCACATATGGATCCAAGCCATACAAAAGCCAATGCATTTTGGAAAACTGCCCTAATCATAGCTATAATTTCTGAAGTCACTCCATGTGTTCTCCTTCCTATTCTGGCTCTTAACTTCTCCTTTGTTTGAATTTTTAGCATGGCAAACTATCTCGCTTAACTATCTCTTTCTCAATTAGATCATTCACTGCAATGAAAGAGTACCCCCTTCTCCGTAGTGATTCTATTAAAGCATAAGACCTTAAATGGGTTAGGCTACTTTCACACTAGCGTTCAGAGCGGATCCGTTCTGAACGGATCCGCTCATATAATGCAGACGGTGGCTTCCGTTCAGAACGGATCCGTCTGCATTATATTGTCAAAAAATGTCTAAGTGTGAAATTAGCCTGAACGGATCCGTCCAGACTTTTACATTGAAAGTCAGTGGGGGACGGATCCGCTTGAAGATTGAGCCATATTGTGTCATCTTCAAACGGATCTGTCCCCATTGACTTACATTGTAAGTCTGGACGTATCCGCTTGCCTCCGCACGGCCAGGCGGACACCCGAACGCTGCAAGCAGCGTTCAGGTGTCTGCCTGCTGAGCGGAGCGGAGGCTGAACGCCGCCAGACTGATGCATTATGAGCGGATCCGCGTCAACTCAGAATGCATTAGGGCTGGACGGATGCGTTCGGGGCCCCTTCAAACGGAACTCACAAGCGGACAGCCGAATGCTAGTGTGAAAGTAGCCTTATCCAACCCCTATAATGACCCCCATTGCCTGTACCCCTCATATACATTATACTTACCTGCTCCCCGGCACCTGCGTCGCTCCAGATCCCTGCATGGCCGCCGCTGCATCTACCCTTCGCTCAGATCAAAACATCCGGTGATGGGGGGGGGGGGGAGCAGCCAATAGCAGACCGCTATGGGGACGAGCCTCAATAGCGTCACTCGTGATGCTGCGAAGCACTCGTTCATCGGGTGAAATGATTGGAGATGCGGTCACCTCAATCATTGTTCCCGAGCACAACACAACACAACATTCTGCTACCCAGGAGCAGTGATTTTGTAGGAGAACAAGCGACAGCAACAGCGATCACTCTTTCTCATATTGTGGAGGTGATCGCTGCATGTAAAGGTAGTGCTTCACCTCCACTTAATGAGCAGCTGACTATAAGGAAGGAGCATTTCCTTCCCAACAATCTGCTGCTCCTCGGATAGTGTAAATGCGCCTTTACACTAATCAACGCAATGCTACTCTGTGGGCATTTTTATCTATAGAGCTGTCATACTGTTATCCCAATACTCACTATTATGATGAGGATTACCCTGCAGATAACATCTTCCCCTCACAACAACAGTAAACTGACAATGGATTACTTATCCATATGGGAGGCCTTATCATGTGTGTTGACTGCTACAGGACAATATTTTGTATGGAATTTTCAATCACATAGTACTGCTGAAATGAAAAAGAAAAACAGTAAGAATTCTTTAAAAAAAAAAAATTCTACAACTACTGAATAAAAAAAAGTGTCCTTTTAAAAGGCAGTTTGCTGAAGCACGTAAGCCGTATGAACTAGTTACCTCTATCACAGAAAAGACACAAGCCTTCTCCGAAGAGGGGGTTTCTTGTACACATCCTTTATACCATTTTCACTATATTGCACTTATTGTTTCTGGTTTAGGGGAATAAGCTTTAAAATGCCACAAAGGCAAAATCCTGCCATTTCATCATGGCTTGTTGGAGACGATATTGCTGGGTCTGCAACTAATTGTACACTTGGATTTTCTGAAATGACCTAAAAGCAGCGGACTGCCAAGAAGCGGCCTGCTCTAGTTTATTCTGGTTTTGCTATTTGGACTTGGCACGGAGTCGTCTTTACTAAACAGCTAGGAGATCCAAGTGAGGAAACATGAATCCAGCTCTACTTGGCACCGATATTACATGGGCGAGAATCTGTGGTGTGGGGGAGGGGGATTGAGGGGCTACATGAGCACAGAAAACTATACTGCTGCAAACTTAGATCAGCTCAGTCCTCAGATGGTGTGAGAATAAATTCCTTTGAAACTGGATATTTTATATCATTGTTAGTATGCCGACATCAATAGAGGATATTGTACAGTGCACCTAAAATCAAAAGATTTCTGCAGGTACAAAATCCAATCTCCGCGACACATTTTTCTCCATTCTAAGAGTCCCACTTCTGTATGAATCATGTCAGATGATGATAAAGAGGAGCTGAGCAGATTTGTAGGAAAAGATTCAGTAAAACCTGTATTTTATACATTTATATCTTTGCTTTTTGTCACTTCCTGAACAGCTGTCGGTACAGGTAGCAGGTACCGATAGCTGTTCCCAGGGCTGCAGATATAAATGTGTCAATTACAGGGTTTACTAAATCTTTTCCCATATATCGATCTGCGCAGCTCCTCCTGCTCTATAACGTGCTGCCTGTAGATTGCACTGCATTTTGTGGTGACAGGTTCTCTTTAAGGCTACATTCACGCGAACGTTGTTTGTTTCCGTGTCCATTCCATAGGATGCGGACCCATTCATTTCAATGGGTCCGCAAAAAATGCGGAAAGCAAACATTTCCTATTCTTGTCCGTTTAGACATTGTTACAATGGATCCACACAAAAAAAAAAACTGATGTCATACAGATGTCATTCGTTTTTTGATTTGCAGATCCGCAATTTGCAGACTGCAAAACACATACAGTCGTGTTCATGTAGCCTTAGGCTACATTCACATGATACACTGTCAGTTTTTAATGGCCAATTTGCATCCGTTTTCAATGGCAGCTAAAACAGATTCATTTCATTGGCTTTTTTTTAACATCCCAACCCCTGCAGTGCTCTTACCGTACACATAGTGCCCCCTGAACATTACATAGCCCTCATAATGCCCCATATGTGAAAATTGTCCACCATAATGCCCCCTAGTATGAATAATGGCCCCCATAGTACCCCCATATGAATAATGGCCCCATATTACCCCCAATGCGGGCACATACAGTACAGACCAAAAGTTTGGACACACCTTCTCATTCAAAGAGTTTTCTTTATTTTCATGACTATGACAATTGTAGATTCACACTGAAGGCATCAAAACTATGAATTAACACATGTGGAATTATATACATAACAAAAAAGTGTGAAACAACTGAAAATATGTCATATTCTAGGTTCTTCAAAGTAGCCACCTTTTGCTTTGATTACTGCTTTGCACACTCTTGGCATTCTTTTGATGAGCTTCAAGAGGTAGTCACCTGAAATGGTTTTCACGTCACAGGTGTGCCCTGTCAGGTTTAATAAGTGGGATTTCTTGCCTTATAAATGGGGTTGGGACCATCAGTTGCGTTGTGAAGAAGTCAGGTGGATACACAGCTGATAGTCCTACTGAATAGACTGTTAGAATTTGTATTATGGCAAGAAAAAAGCAGCTAAGTAAAGAAAAACGAGTGGCCATCATTACTTTAAGAAATGAAGGTCAGTCAGTCCGAAAAATTGGGAAAACTTTGAAAGTGTCCCCAAGTGCAGTCACAAAAACCATCAAGCGCTACAAAGAAACTGGATCACATGCGGACCGCCCCAGGAAAGGAAGACCAAGAGTCACCTCTGCTGCGGGGGATAAGTTCATCCGAGTCACCAGCCTCAGAAATCGCGGGTTAACAACAGCTCAGATTAGAGGCCAGGTCAATGCCACACAGAGTTCTAGAGACACATCTCTAGAACAACTGTTAAGAGGAGACTGTGTGAATCAGGCCTTCATGGTAGAATATCTGCTAGGAAACCACTGCTAAGGACAGGCAACAAGCAGAAGAGACTTGTTTGGGCTAAAGAACACAAGGAATGGACATTAGACCAGTGGAAATCTGTGCTTTGGTCTGATGAGTCCAAATTTGAGATCTTTGGTTCCAACCACCGTGTCTTTGTGCGACGCAGAAAAGGTGAACGGATGGACTCTACATGCCTGGTTCCCACCGTGAAGCATGGAGGAGGAGGTGTGATGGTGTGCGGGTGCTTTGCTGGTGACACTGTTGGGGATTTATTCAAAATTGAAGGCATACTGAACCAGCATGGCTACCACAGCATCTTGCAGCGGCATGCTATTCCATCCGGTTTGCGTTTAGTTGGACCATCATTTATTTTTCAACAGGACAATGACCCCAAACACACCTCCAGGCTGTGTAAGGGCTATTTGACCATGAAGGAGAGTGATGGGGTGCTGCGCCAGATGACCTGGCCTCCACAGTCACCGGACCTGAACCCAATCGAGATGGTTTGGGGTGAGCTGGACCGCAGAGTGAAGGCAAAAGGGCCAACAAATGCTAAGCATCTCTGGGAACTCCTTCAAGACTGTTGGAAGACCATTTCAGGTGACTACCTCTTGAAGCTCATCAAGAGAATGCCAAGAGTGTGCAAAGCAGTAATCAAAGCAAAAGGTGGCTACTTTGAAGAACCTAGAATATGACATATTTTCAGTTGTTTCACACTTTTTTGTTATGTATATACTTCCACATGTGTTAATTCATAGTTTTGATGCCTTCAGTGTAAATCTACAATTTTCATAGTCATGAAAATAAAGAAAACTCTTTGAATGAGAAGGTGTGTCCAAACTTTTGGTCTGTACTGTATGTACATGGGACCAACACAGATGTCTCCAGCTGCCAAGTGCACATGTAACAGGTCAGCCAGTTTCATAGGAACAAATTTGCTGACAGATGCCCTTTAAGGTCACTTGTCCACAAGTGTCCATAGTCCAAAGTACCCTTGGTCCAGGGCACTGCACACGGAGCTGGTTTCTGCAGTGATACGTTCCCTGCTCCGTCCACTACACACAATGGATGGAGCTGTAATTGTGGCACCAATTCTACTGCAGAACAGCTGATCGGTGGAGGTGTAGGCTGTTGGACCTCAACAATCAGATATTGATGGCCTATCCTGAGGATAAGCCATGAATATGAATGGACCCGATAACCCCTTTAAGTAACATTGCCAGATTGAACAGGAATATGTTCAATAACTAATAGGACAGCTCATAGGACAGCCTTCTTTCTGAGCCTAAAATGTATTCATTGCGCTTGTAATTTCTCCTTATGAGCACAGGCTGCAGGAAGCAGAAACATACAACTAGATGTGCCCCATGACATTGCAGTAGTGTGCCACATTGCAAAATCACAAGCATTTGCCGTGGCTTTGCATTGTGGTTTTTAAACAACGTTAAAAAGTGCAAAACAATGGCAAAAGTATAAAGTTTTGCCATGCAGTAATTAACCATGTGGTGCAACAGATATGCACCCATAACCAAAAACTGAACGAGCATATTTATGTAGGAGTCTGGAAAAATTAATGTCAGCCGGCAATTATTCAATGTGTATGGCTACACTGAGGATCTACCCAAGATTTGATAGGTTAACCCTTTCAGTAAATTTTACAGTATTTGATCCTTTATAACATTCATATCTGTAGGCCATCATTCTTGTAGAGTTCTATAGCCGCAATGTCTATCTTACTTCATCTGAAGATTCATGGTGCTTCACGAGTAATGATTATTAATGTCTCTTTACAACCCTTTATATTTATATATGATACCACCAGTTATTTATCGACAACCCTGCGCCATCGTGGGTGAGTACAACCCACTTCATTAAAGGGTCTCAAGTGTCCAGACATCTTGAATTCATAGATTCCAGGAAGACCACCAAGAGAAGTGTGAAAAAGCTGATACAGTAATTGGTTCCCATAATTAAAGGACATGGAGATTCAATAGCTGTTGGCCAAATGATTGTTCGGCTGACTGCTATCTCTCCTGACTTCCTAACAACGCCTCCATACACTAACACGTTCGGCTCAACTGAACATGTATGTATATTCTATGGGGAGAGCGGAGAAAGCCGCTGCCAGACACTTCTCCTCAGGCTTATCTTCCAGGAGAACAAAAGGATCAGGCAGCAATATTAATTTCGCCTGACCATTCTCTCCTTAACATCATCTTTAGAGGAGAGTCAAGAGCTCCTCACGCAAATTAAGGTGTCTGCCAAATCCACCTTTCTTGGCAGGTTCATCCAATAATACATTTATGTGTATGGTCACCTTAACACTGGAGATGGAGTGCAGTATTCTAAAGAGGAGAACATGTAAAGGGGTATTCCCATCTCAGACATTGATGGCATATCACTAGGATATGCCATCAATGTCAGATAGTTATGAGTCCCACCTCTGTGACCCACCCCCATCTCCAGAATGGGGCCCTCAATATGCACATGAGTAGCATTCTCTCCATTCACTACTATGGGAGTTCTGGAAATAGCTGAGTGAGTTAATTTGGCTATTTTTTGAGGTTCCATAGCAGTGAAAGGAGAATGCACCTAACATGCTAGGCCACCACTTTATTTTACTGCTATGAGACTGCCAGAAATCGCTGAGTCAGCACACTGCTATTTTTAGGGCTCGCATAGCAGTGAATGAAGGGTGGCCACACTTGCTCGGTGTGCTCTCCTTCACCTCAGTGGCCCATTCTGGAGATAGGTGTAGGTCCCACCTCTGGGACCCATTCCTATCTGACATTGATGGCATATCCTAGCGAGATGTACTGTGCATGTGCCAACTGTACACTCTACAACCATTGTGCGGTACTGCAGGGCCAGGCAAGAGGACGATGATGATTCCTAGCCCTGCCAGTCAAAGGAGGTGGACAGTGCCGGAAAGAGGAAGAGCTGAGGTGCACTGAAGGGCAAGAGCCTGGCCCTCAGTGCACTGAAACCCTAATCTGCAAATGAGGAATATTGCAACAGATTTTACTAGACGGGCGTTCTTTTAATAAGATGGATTAACCCTTCCATGCACTATGCCTGGTATAATAGGATTGATCCTACTGACAGATGCTCTTCAAAGTGACCATCCTGAAGCAGACTGCCCGCTCAGCTTCCTATTAGAACAGGACACCACTAGATCCTGGAGAAATTAGTAATTGTGAGCAACAGCTGTAGTAACTGTATACAGTCAGTTGCTGTCATATCAATGCAGAAATAGAAGCCATATGTCATACAAACCATTAGGTCCGCATAAGACCAGTAATTCACATAGAATATGAGATCCAGTAACTACATACGTGCCATAATCCATACCAATCATAATCCCCATATAATACCAGCCATAGTATAATATGACAAGTATATAAACTAGGCCTAGTCACATTGCTCTGTCCAGGTTTCCGGTTACGGGCACAGGTATGGCCGCTTACATGCCATTTTTTATTAATTAGCAAATAACACTGTGCTACAGTTTGTCAATGGGCAGCAGCGCATTAGAGTGACTTGGGCACACCAGGACCATTGTGTGCATGCCCTTCTTTAATGCTCCGTTGACTTTTTCTTACATTTTCTTATATTTTGCTGCTGCCAATATTGGGGTATACAGTTTTGCATGTCTTCCATTTCAGTTTATTACATTTTTATTTTAATAGTAGTACTAGCCAGGGATAAAAAGTGTAAGAAGTAAAGCAGTGAGTATCCTCTAAAATAATTAGTATTATTTAGCAACAATCTGCCCAGCACTATGGTTTAATAAGTAATACAAGTAAATGTCTTGCCAGTGCTGTTATTTAATCCCGCTCCATGCAATTGGGGTCAACTCAGTACAGACATCATGAGAGTAAATCAGAATTGTGATCTCAGGACATAAGCACATTTCTGGAGCCCACTTACTTATTATACTGCAGCTTTTATATGACTGGGAAAATAGAATTGTCCTCAGGATTTCAATTACATTCCTTAAGACAGTTGCACTTCTGAAAAGCAGATTTCATTCACATTTAACCTAGTCTCTGGGTCTTCAGTTATGTGTGACACACTGGAAGTCAATAATCTACATGTATAGATTTCTATGTACAAAAGGAACTGGGGTTAAAGGGTTAAAGGGGTTGTGCAGCCGGTATATATGAGGATAGGTCATCACCATCAATTCCTGGCACCCCCACTCATCAACTGTTCAAGAGGAGGCGGCACTTGTACAAGTGCTACTTCCTCTTCAAGATTACACTGTGCCATCGTCTCGGAAGTCTTGGTGGCACAGTGCAATTACAAGTGCTTAATCCATTTACTCGAAGTAAGAAGACAGTCAGTATAATCTTGAAGGGAAGTAGTGCTTGTGCTGAGTCGGACCCCCACTGATTAGATATTGATGACCTATCCTGAGAATAGGTTATCAATATGTACTGACTACACAACCCCTTAGACTGTCAAACATGCCTTTTGTGAAGCTTTTATTCTCAGGAGTAGTGTGAATATGTAGCTTTATTCTGGCAGGTTCTGCTCCTACACTGAAGAGGGAGCTTCACTGGGAAATGGTTTCTGCATTGAGCTGCTTTACAGCCCCTTTTCTGCATGACAGCTGTAGCATCCAACCAATAGACCAGTACAGATGTCTCTCAGAGCAGTAGGGAGGGGCTGTGAAGTAGTTCTGTCAGGATAAGGCGACTACTGTCACACACAAACAGGGATAGTGCAGCCCCGAAACTTCTCGAACCTACTATCCGTACCTACTTGAACGGTCACCCTAGGCAGTGAACCCATAACTGATCGGCAGTCCCTTTACTGAAATACATGCAAGGACAACACAGGAACAGGGAACAACAAACAGACAAATAATCCAAGAGTAGTCATACGTTAATGAGTCAAAATGGCAGTTGGACTAAGAAGTACAAAAGATCCTAGAAGCAACAAGAAAACCAACACACTAAAAAGTCACAAACCAGGAGATCAATACAATACCAAATTGCCAGAAGCCAAAATTGTAGTCACTATACCAGTCCAGAAATCCAAAAGCCAAAGGACAAGAAATTCACTGGCAGGCACCGGCCTTATATAGTGAGGAGTGAACAGCTACATGCTAGCGTCGCTGCACGCCAGGTGGGGATACCGGCTGAACGTCATGATGCTCTGGAGCCCCAGCGCGCCTCATCATTGGCCCGGGGCTCCAATGTCAGAGCGGGCCGCCCAGCTGATCTGGTTCCCCCAGCAACCAGATGCTGCCCTGGCAAGCAGATGCTGCTGCCGCATGGAGGCAGCAGCGGCCGGGGGAACCATAACAAGTTAAATGCAGAGAGCACTTGACAGTAAGGCTCCACCTCCAGTGCACTTGCAGTAACAGAACCTGGCAGAATAAAACTGCCATTCAGAAAGTTCATACTACAGACAAAAAAACACTGAAAAAGTTATTTTTTTTAAACTGCATAATATGATAAATTAATATGCTCAATATGTACTAACATAATAGATGCAAATATTATATATAGACTAAGCCCTCACTCTAGACTCTCAGCCAATATATTTTGATCAAAACACTTTTGTGCCCGTCTACCAGCACCAAGGTGGTCTCAGTCAGGCAGGACCTACTCTAAAACCTATCTCTATGCCATCAAGTCTCAATGCGCTCCTATTATTCCACCTTGGGAGTAGCAGTTTTTTGTTCACTTTTGCCCCACCTATCCCGCAGGCTACCTTTATTAGGTGGTACATATAGGTGTGTATGCTTCTCCTCTCATTGGATGCTTGACTGCACACAGAGGTAACTAGGAGCAGCACACTATATGTGCAGAGTCTGCTCTCCTGAATATAGGTAGGTTTAGAGTAGGTCCTGCCTGACTACCTTGGTGCTGGTAGGCGGGCACAGATGTTATTTGATCAAAATATATTAGCTGAGAATCTCATATTTTATCACATCAGAGTGAGGGCTTAGGCTATATATAATATTTGCTTCTATTGCATTATTTTCAGTGATTTTTCAATCAGAAAGTTTATAGAAACAACCCTTTGATCTTAGGGTACTTTCACACTTGCGTTTTCTTTTTTTTTTCGGCATAGAGTTCCCTCCTAGGGGCTCTATACCAGAAAAGAACTGATCAGTTTTATCCCCATGCATTCTGAATGGAGAGCAATCCGTTCAGGATGCATCAGGATGTCTTCAGTTAAGTCTTTTTGACTGATCAGGACAGAGATAAAACCGCAGCATGCTACAGTTTTATTTCCGGCCCAAAAAACTGAACACTTGCCTGAATGCCATAGGAATGTATTAGTGCCGGATCTGGCATTGAAAATACCGGATCCGTCCTTCCAGCAGACTGAAAAAAAGTGAAAAAAATAAATGCCGGATCCGTTTTTTTTACCGGATGACACCAGAAAGACGGATCCGGCATTTCAATGCATTTGTAAGACGGATCAGGATCCTGATCAGTCTTACAAATGCCATCAGTTGGCATACGTTTTGACGTAAACAAAATACAAATACCATGAGAACCTATTACTTAGACATCTAGATTGTTTGTGCTGGTAAACCTGATGGGAATACCTACCGGTAGCATTCACAATCCTTTGTGCATGAATTGTCCCATGAGGGGTCCCCACGTCCCAGGTCCCATCAGGTCTAGGTGTTAGATTAGTGACCTGTGCTGGAAAGTATAACTGTGCACCGTATTTTCTGGCCCCTGATGCAAGGGCCATAGTCAGGGAGTAAGGGTCAATATGACCATCTCCAGGATTGTGCAATCCAGCTAAGACCTGTGGGAAAATAAAGAGATGGTGCATGTAGCATAAATTAGAAATGTCTATAGTAGAATACCAGATAGTGGGCAATATATACAGTACTAAGGCAGGCTTTGCAAATTACCAGTCTGTTGGCACAAAACAAACCAAATTTATTAAAGGGAATGTGCCACCAAAATGTTTTTCTGCGAGGAAAACCAGATAGTGTTTTTATTTTTTGATTGCAGATTTTTTTTTTTTTCAATTTCCTGAACATGTTTATGAGGGAGGCCATTTTGCCTGATCTGTTATTCACAACATTTTGAATTACCCTTTACAGTAGCCAGCATGGGCCATTGACACAATGGACAGGAGGGGACCTCTTTGACTTCTGTTGGAGAATTTTCTAAGCATGCTTTGTGACCTATGCAGAGGTCGGGAGGGAGTAGATAAGCTGTGATATCACCTATTGTGAATGGTGGATCCTGTGTTTATGTATATATAAATTCTTTAAAATATACCACGCTTAGTTGCTCCTTTATCTTTCGTTTCATGGTGCTGATAAAATAAAAAACTATTGAAACTAAAAGATATTTAAAGGGGTTGGCTAGGATTTGCCCCCAATGCCTGATCTGTGGGGGTCCCACTGCTATCCTTAGAAAGGAGACTGAAAAGTGACGGAGGGCGAACCACGCATGTGCGGCCGCCCTCCATTAATTTCTATGGGAGTGCAGAAAACAGCCAAGTGCTGGTTCGGCTATTTTTATAAGCCCCATAGAAGTGAATGGAGCTGTGGCCGCGCTTGTGTGATGCACTTCCTATTCATTTTAATGGGACTTCTGAAAATAGCCGAGAGCGCTGCTTGGCTATTTTAGACACTCCCATAGAAATGAATGAGGATGGCTGCGAATGCGTGGTGCGCCCTTCGTCACTTTGTGGGCTCCATATAAAGATATTCTAGCAATATGTCCCCAATGTCCAAGATGGGACAACCCCTTTAATATAAAAACATGATTTAAACAATAGGTAATTATCTAATGATGCATTCCTTTAAGAGGCACAGGCCACTTAATAAATCTGGCACATCTTCAGGAAGTCCATGCACCAGAAACTCCAATTTCTTATAATTCATTTTGGGCAAATCAGACAGACAGACAGAGACTTGCACGTAATACTCCGCTGGAAAATAGGCATGCAAGCCAGTTTTTCTTCCAAAAGGACAAGAATATTGAATATCCCCATATTGGAGGACTTTTATGATCAGAAATACGCCTATATTAGGTGTCTTTCTGGCGCAGATTGCACCACAGCCTGTGACTTTTCCCCGTCTGCATCCGTTATAAACGGATTTGGTTATATAGCCATGACGGATCCGTCATGAACACCATTGAAAGTCAATGAGGGCCCGATCAGTTTTCTATTGTGTCTGAGAAAACAGATCCGTCCCCATTGACTTACATTGTGTGTCAGGACAGATCCGTCTTGCTCCGCACCACATCGCGGACGGAAAAACGGTGCTTGCAGTGTTATTCTGTCCGTGATGGGGACGCAACCAAACGGAACGGAATGCATTCTGGTGCACTTTGTTCCGTTCAGTTCAGTTTTGTCCCCATTGACAGTGAATGGGGACAAAACAGAAGCGTTTTCCCCCGCTATTAAGATCCTATGACAGATCTCAATAGCGGAAAGGGAAAGGACAGATGTGAAAGTAGTCAAAGCTATGTAAAGGCCAGCGCAGGGGCTTATTAATCACGTCTTCTAAAACGCCAGTCTTAATAAATGACTCCCATTATGCTTCTCTGAATAAGACATGCAAGTCTTTTTTTCTTTCAAAAGGGAAAGAAAACAAGTGGCTTTTGTTGGGGTCTTGGGGGTGCTTTTCCATTAGGGAGGCCACCTGGTATGCGTGAGGACTATTGTAGTCCAGTCAACTCTGCTCTTCATTTCTGGGGAAAAATCTATACAGATTAGCATGAGTTACCTGAACTTGCATCAGATAGGGTTAGCGTTCTTTTCCTTGAAGAAGAAAAGCTAATTAGAATATCCTTCCCAGAAACTCAAAGGTATGCAAATTAGCTTTCCTTTATGAAAAAGCACTGATTGAACAGATCGAGGCTACCACCAAGGAAGAATCTGGTGGTAGCCTCAAACTGTTCGATCTGTGCTTTTTCCTAACTACATTTTCTCCGGGTGGTAGCCTCCAACTGTTCAATCCATGTTTTTCTCTCTCTGCCTTTACTAGTACTTTTGATTTGGTTACAACTGATTACTGATTTGTACCCAAATCAAATTAATTATTTTTTTGCTGAATTGCACCCAAAATGAATTTCAAGAAATTTGCTTATCTCTACACCATATGAAACTCTGGGGGTATATTTGAGGGAGTATTTTCTATGAAGAGGTTAATCAGAACTAAATGCATCCTAGGAAGTGCAGATGCTTGACTGTCTCATGTGAGCTACTGCTCAACCACAGAAAGGGAAGAAAAGTCTCCAGTTAGTAAAAGAGCAAAAACAGTTTTGCATGTGTGGGATAATAGTTCTGCTTGAATAATAAGCAAGTGCAATCTAATACTTAGCCATAAGGCTACTGTAAATGAAAAATGCCTCTTCATCCCCTGGGCAGCAGAGTTTCAGTAGTCTGTATCAAGTCTGTCAATAAAAATATTCCCTTTCAAGAAATGAAATAATTGTTGATATTGGCTTTGTTAGTACTTCTACCAGCTGCACACACAAGGCTGCAGGTAGAGGAGGCGATGGCCACTCATCTGCTCATTGGTGCCTCACATGGTGCTGGGAATTCCTGCTCTGAGACAGAAGCAGCTGCTCCATTCACATTTTTGGCACATAGTTGTTCCCAAAACTGATCCAGAGAACACACTGATTAGATGCAGCCAACAGTACACATTACACGCAGCACTATTATTAATTCCTGATGGCTTTTTGGGCTCACACCCCCTTTAATAAAATGGTTGCATTGTACAACATGTCCCAGAACAGGGAATATATTTGTATCTGTAGCTTTAGAAATGTAGTCCCATAAAATAAAATGACAGGTAGGTTCGCACACCAACCAGTGCATTGTGGTATACTATTTTAGGGCCCCTACACACACAAATGTGCTCTGTTATTCTTTTGCTCATTGAGGTTTTTATGAGTTTTTTCTCTTGCATTTTATTCTCTGTGGAAGTGATGTCGAACTGATGATAGATGCAAAGTCTTTGCAATTTTTCGCTGGGTAACACCTTTCTGATATTGCTCCACTATCTTTCTGCGCTACATTGTGGGAATTGGTGATCCTGTACCCATCTTGGCTTCTGAGAGACACTGCCACTCTGAGAAGCTCTTTTTATACCCAATCATGTTGCCAATTGACCTAATTAGTGTTAATTGGTCTTCCAGCTCTTCGTTATGCTCAAATTTACTTTTTCCAGCCTCTTATTGCTACTTGTCCCAACTTTTTAAGGATTTGTTGACACCGTGAAAATTTGAATCAACGTATTTTTCCTTTAAAATGATACATTTACTCGGATTAAACGTTTGATCTGTCATCTACGTTCTATTACAAATAAAATATTGACATTTGCCATCTCCACATCATTGCATTCAGTTTTTATTCACGATTTGTTTGATCTGTCATTGAGGTTTTTATGAGTTTTTTCTCTTGCATTTTATTCTCTGTAGAAGTGATGTCGAACTGCTAGAAAAAAAACACCAGAGCTCTGACATGCTATGCTTTAAAGAAATGCCAGAGACCTGTTAGGGTCGATCATGCTGATTAAAACAATACCTTTGTTATATCTGTAGGTAGACTTTTTCCAGAGATAGCTACATTTTTTGTAATATGCAAATGAGTCGATTCGAACACTAAGGGGATGGTCAGAGCTCTTGGAGCACTACTTTTGTAACAACTCTCTGCTCTGAGCACTCCCCCTCCCCTTGCCTGATTGTCTAGCCCTGTCAATTAAGGGGGGGGGGGGAGTGCCTAGATCAGGGGGTGTTACAAAAGCAGTGGTCCAAGGGCTCTGGCCAGCCCCTTGGTACTTGAACCTGTTAATTTGCATATTTGTTAAATTGCAGCTATCTCGGGAACGGTTCTACCTGCAGATGTAACAAAGGTATCATTTCAATCAGCCTGATCAACCCTACAAGCAGGTATGCCTGGTTTAATTGGGTTTATCATGATGACAGCTGCTCTTTAACAAAAATGCCAATAGCAAAAAAAGCTTGTGTGTCCTACATTTCATATTTCCCATAGAACTTCAGCTAACATAAAAAAATGTACAATTGTGCAAAAAAAAAAATATATATAATAGGAAACTTGCAGAAAAATGCTACTAAAGCCTTTGTGTGAAGCCAGCATTAGGGCTCTTTCACAGGAGCAGATCCCATGCGGGTAATCCGCTGCATGAAAGAGAGCCAAGCCCCGTTCCAGACAGCAGAGACATGGAGCATTAACCTTACTGAGGTCCTGAGACTGCATCCAGGTGTGACCGTTCTTGTTTTTGCATCCAGCTGAAAATACATGAACAGTGCTGCCCAGTCTTCTGTGGAGATGAAGGACGCGGAGCTATGCAAACATTTAGACTAAGGCTGTTCTTCTCACATATCAGGAGTCCTGACATGGCTCTGTGTTCTCTCAACTTGTAAAGTACTTTTTCTATTGGGCACAGTGCCTTTATGTATTGGTTTAATACTTGATCTCCTATGTGAACTGAAAAGAAAAAGAGGGTCAGTCAGCACATCCCAATGCGCAGGTGCATGTCGCCACAGCCAAAACTATGTGCACCTGCGCATGGGGATGTGCTGACTGACCCCCTTTTTCTTTGCAGTTTGCATTGGAGATGTGGCTGACTCCATTGGTTTTGCTGTAACCTGCTCTCCCTGCGTTTATTAGAAGCCCTCTGGTTCCAGGAGAGGTAAGGTTTAGAGTGGGCTCAGCATGCATGTTGGATCTGCATTCCTTGGATTTAATGGAGGCCATTTTTGGCACCAAAAGTGGCAAATGGCAGAGTGGACCCCGCATGCATGTGGAACCTGCATTCCCTGTATTTTGCAACAGCCAGTATGGTATTCAACAGGTAGTATTTAGTGTTAGGTTCCTGTCCTATAGAGATTGCCTTGACGCCGGCGGACAGGCACAAATAATTTTGTACAAAATGTATTTGCCAAGAATCTCAAATTTGTAAAATGAACATAGTATTAGCACCAAAACATTTCTTATAATTATGGCATTATTGTATATTATTTGTCTTGCAGAGTGCTGTTGCATTGTTTTTTTGTCTTTGATCTCCTGTGTGGCTGCTGGTCATAGATCCTCTGAGTTAGGTTTTTGTTGAAAATGAATTGTAGACTTTGGTATAGTTTAAAGCAGTTTTCCAGTTTTTCTCTTGATATTGATGACTTATCCTCAGTATAGGTCATTAATATCCGATCGGTGAGGGTCCGACATGCCGCACCTCCACCAATCAGCTGTTCCTTGCAGCCCCTGAAACTGTCAGTTTAAAGCTCTGCTACCATTGAAGTGAATGGTAACGGAGCTGCAGTAACTCAGTACAGCCATTATACTTTGAATGGAGCTGAGCTTCCTGTTTCATTCAAATTGCCAGTTTCAGAGGCTGAAGGGAACAGCTAATCGTTGGTGGTGCCAGGAGTCGGACCCTAACCAGTCAAATATTAATGACCTATCCTGAGGATAAGTCATCAATATCTGGAGCCTGGAAAGCCCACTTAATATGAAGTTTGCACAGAATGGTATTTTGTGTGACTGCCATTGTGTGCATTAGACCTCTAGAAAGACACTACATAATAAAGATGATACACAGACATCTTTCCTTTGTCCTGTGGACAACATCATCTCCTTTCTTATTCAATGCCAACATGTTGGTCAATATCAGAGAGCAATAACAGATATGGGGTTGGAATCTGGAAGCGTTTGTTATCTACTTTACTCGCAGCCCAAGTCTCCACTGATCATCTAATTGTATCAGAATAGGGCCACTTCTATGGAGTCCATATTTCCTTCTTATACAAGATATTACTCGCAATGTCAATAGGAGCTACACCTTTATTTCATTTAATATTGCAGATTAAATACGTAAACGGGTCTTTTCAGGATCCTCACCTCTGGGTCTGGGTGGATAGTAGTTGGGCCCCATTCAAACAACTGTATTTTTGGTCCACATCCGATCTGCAGCTTTTGCGGATTGGATGCGGACCCATTCATTTCAATGGGCCCGCACAAAATGCATCTGTATTTCTATTCTGCAGCCCCGCAAAAATGATAGAACTTGTCCTATTCTTGTCCGTTTTACAAACAGGAATAGGCATGGTTTTAATGGATCCGCACGGACATCACATGGACGTCATCTGTATTGTTTGCCGATCCCCATTTTGCAGACCTCAATACACATACGGTTGTGTGAATGCACCCTTAGAGAGATTATCTCTCTCTCATTCTTCCTCTCACTTTGGAGGACCCGATCCTGCATTATACAGATGACCCACTGACTGGATTGGGCACCATATAATGCTTAATTTCTCCTGTGGTGTTGCTACAGGAAAAACTAAGCATTTACTGCCAAGTTTCACTACAGAAAACAGCTGATTTCTTGGGCTCCAGGCTTGGGTGGATGCTTTGTCACCAGGTTATTGCCAAGGTACCCTTCTAACAAGTTGGTATTGCCTAACGCGTACAACCCCTTTAAGAGAATGCTTTACAAGTCTTAAAGGGTTGTCGCAGAAATACAGCACATGGACCTAAATACCTTTGTAATTGCATGTCATAAAAAATGTAATATAGGCTGAGAGTTATTCAATTAAATCTATCTGTATAGCTCCATCTGCTGTTCTTTTCCTTATTTCTCCATCCTCAATAATGTTGCAAAAGTGGTCGAACATGCTTGGTTCCATCCTTCAATTGCCACCAGTCATATTTACTGTTAGAAGCTGTGACAATTATAGGGAGAGAGCTTCAGCAGAAAGAACACACCCCTTGAGAAAGGAAATGCCCCCTGAACTGCCAACCTTAAAAGAAACTAGCAGAACAATTGGAGCAATAAAAGTGGATCCATGAGAGGTGCAGGGCTGGTTCTAGCTTTGTTAGAAAGAGATTGTTTTGTATTTGGTGGCTTATTACTGTCCCACACTTTGTTTCCAGATTGCAGTAGACGTGAGTGTGTATCCTTTATAACTGTAGTTTGGTGCACTTATACCAGGATTTTACTACATGTCACTGTTTAATATGATTCTTGTGAGGACCTGTTCTTGTTTTTCTGGTCTGTTTTTTTTTCTGTTTAGACCTATTGCACACAAACATGTGCGCTCCGTGGCCGTCATTGCTCCGCCTGAGCCGTACAGCGCGGGACACAGGCCGGAAGAGGCCTGCATCGCATCGCTGACATGGAGCTAAGTATAAGTGTGTTTTTTTTTTTTTATATGTACAATAGTTTTACTGGCACATTGGGGGGGGGGCCTTGTTACTGGCACATTAGGGGGGGCCTTTGTTACTGGCACAGTAGGGGGGCCCTCTTCTTACTGGCACCTTAGGGGGGCTCTTGTTACTGGCACATTAGGGGGGCTCTTGTTACTGGCACATTAGGGGGGGCCTCTTGCTACTGGCACATTAGGGGGGCCTCTTGCTACTGGCACATTAGGGGGGCCTCTTGTTACTGGCACATTAGGGGGGCCTCTTGTTACTGGCACATTAAGGGGGTTTTGTTACTGGCAAGTGATAGGGGCATCTACTGAGGCCACAAAGAAGGGGTATTTTATATTGGCGGCTCTGTACAGTAGCATTTTATACTGGGACACATTATGGTAAGTACTATGGGGAAGGGGGGAGAGGAGTACTATGGGGTCATCTACAGGGGCACTAAGAAGGGGTATTTTATACTTGCAAGTTATGGGGGACACTGAGGGAATCTACTGGGGCACTATATATGGGGCATTTTATACTGGTACATTATGGGGGGCACTAGGAGGAAGGGGGAGAGGAGCACTATGGGGGCATTTACTGGGGGCACTATATAGGGGGTATTTTATACTGGCACATTATGGGGCACTATTGGGACATTAGCTCAACTGGGGGCATTACAAGGGGGTATTTTTTGCACTGTTACATTATAAGGAGAATTATTTCTACTGGGGGGGCATTATGGTGGACTTTATTACTCCCCCATGGTATGAGCCCCCTAGTAGCAGCACCAGCCTCTCCCTGCTCTGCTATCCCTCTGCCCCTTCTCCAAATCCTTATTATAAAATCTTTCTCATTAGGATAAAACACATCAACTCCACCGAGTTCCCCAGCCAAAGTGTGGAAGTGGCGTACGAGATCCCCAATGGCCAAGCCAAGTAATTGTAAGTTTTCATGTTAAATATGTTTGTTATACACATATAGCCTACACTGTGCCACACCATATACAGTATACCTCTACACTGTGCCCCACAATATACAGCATACCACTACACTGTGTCCCACAATATACAGTATACCTCTACACTGTGCCCCACAATATACAGTATACCTCTACACTGTGCCCCACAATATACAGTATACCGCTACACTGTGCAACACCATATACAGTATACCTCTACCCTGTGCCCCACAATATACAGTATACCCCTACACTGTGCCACACAATATACAGTATACCGCTACACTGTGCAACACAATATACAGTATACCTCTACCCTGTGCCCCACAATATACAGTATACCTCTACACTGTGCCACACAATATACAGTATACCGCTACACTGTGCAACACAATATACAGTATACCTCTACACTGTGCCACACAATATACAGTATACCGCTACACTGTGCAACACAATATACAGTATACCTCTACACTGTGCCCCACAATATACAGTATACCTCTACACTGTGCCACACAATATACAGTATACCGCTACACTGTGCAACACAATATACAGTATACCTCTACACTGTGCCACACAATATACAGTATACCTCTACACTGTGCCCCACAATATACAGTATACCTCTACACTGTGCCCCACAATATACAGTATACCTCTACACTGTGCCACACAATATACAGTATACCGCTACACTGTGCAACACAATATACAGTATACCTCTACACTGTGCCACACAATATACAGTATACCTCTACACTGTGCCACACAATATACAGTATACCTCTACACTGTGCCCCACAATATACAGTATACCTCTACACTGTGCCACACAATATACAGTATACCGCTACACTGTGCAACACAATATACAGTATACCTCTACACTGTGCCACACAATATACAGTATACCTCTACACTGTGCCACACAATATACAGTATACCTCTACACTGTGCCACACAATATACAGTAAACCTCTACACTGTGCCACACAATATACAGTATACCGCTACACTGTGCCACACAATATACAGTATACCTCTACACTGTGCCACGCAATATACAGTAAACCTCTACACTGTGCCACACAATATACAGTATACCGCTACACTGTGCCACACAATATACAGTATACCTCTACACTGTGCAACGCAATATACAGTAAACCTCTACACTGTGCCACACAATATACAGTATACCGCTACACTGTGCAACACAATATACAGTATACCTCTACACTGTGCCACACAATATACAGTATACCGCTACACTGTGCAACACAATATACAGTATACCTCTACACTGTGCCCCACAATATACAGTATACCGCTACACTGTGCCACACAATATACAGTATATCTCTACACTGTGCCACACAATGTACAGTATACCTCTACACTGTGTAGTCTTGTGGCGGCGGACAGAAAATAATCTGGAAGTGCCCCTCCCGAGACCAGGCTCTGGATCCACCACTGCCCCCCAGTGGGTGTTCGTGCATTGTGGACCGCAATTTGCGTGCTGCAGCATGGCCACGGGGCGTACACGTTCGTGTGCAAGAGGCCTTAGGGGTGTTTCACACAAGCGAGTCCATTGCGGGAATCACGCTCCGTGTGTGAGTGTGATTCTCCGCTCTGGACTTACAGGAGCGCACGGCGTGACATCCGCTCCGTGAATGACAGCCAAGACCTGATGCAGACTGCAGAGGCACGGAGCTGTAACATGACTGATAATGCTCCGTGCCTCTCTGTGATCTCTTTACTACGAAATCACGGTGACAACTTTATCTCACTGTGATTTCGTAGTAAAGAGGTCACAGAGAGGCACGGAGCATTATCAGTCATGTTACAGCTCCGTGCCTCTGCTGTCTGCATCGGGTCTTGGCTGTCATTCACGGAGCGGATGTCACGCACGGCATCTGCTCGTGTGAAACAGCCCTTATAGTTCTTCTCCCTGTGCCTGCAGTCTCTCTCTTCACACAACCCAATCGGTTGGAAGTTATACTCCAGCTGGTTGGTTTCCTGCACCTCCATGAAAGGTTTCCACTTTGGTGCTCAAAATTGCATCACTTAATACCAGAGTGTTTAATAGCCAATTTAAATGGAACATGCTACTGTGTGAAGCATGATCGCTTCAGTGTCATGTATTGTTTGTCCGGGAAACTCACTTTCACACTGGGAAATCTCTTGTTATCTCTAACATTTATATAGTGCCCCAGAGCAGGGATACTTTGAAGTCTAGACATTTGTGGACATTTGCTCCTGTTTCCCCTACGCAAAGTCAACAACTCCTTACTTTATTTCGTTTTAAAGGGTTAACTTGCACTGACTTAGGGCTCATGCACACGAATGTGTATGCCTCATGCCAGTGCTGTGGAGTGCAAACTTGAATGGATCCGCGATCCGCAAGAGATAGTCCGCACCGCAAAAAATAGGACATGTTCTATTCTATTGTGATATGGAGGCATAGACCAAAATCCCACAGAAGCGCTTGATAGTGCTTTCGTGAGCATCCGATCTGTGCCTTTGCTCCACAGCGCTCCGTATCTTGCGGATTGCGGACCTATTCAAATCGGTAGATCTGGATCTGTGATACGGAGTTCACACGGTCGGTGCCTGTATATTGAGGAGCCGCTGTATACGGGACACAATACGGGCACAGTAGACACACATTCGTGTGCATGAGCCCTTATACTGTTTAATACCGTGTAACTGCACTTTATATGTTTGTTGTGATATACAGACGTGGACAAAATTGTTGGTACCCTTTGGTCAATGAAAGAAAAAGTCACAATGGTCACAGAAATAACTTTAATCTGACAAAAGTAATAATAAATTAAAATTCTATAAATGTTAACCAATGAAAGTCAGACATTGTTTTTCAACCATGCTTCAACAGAATTATGTAAAAAAATAAACTCATGAAACAGGCATGGACAAAAATGATGGTACCCCTAACTTAATATTTTGTTGCGCAACCTTTTGAGGCAATCACTGCAATCAAACGCTTCCTGTAACTGTCAATGAGACATCTGCACCTCTCAGCAGGTATTTTGGCCCACTCCTCATGAGCAAACTGCTCCAGTTGTGTCCGGTTTGAAGGGTGCCTTTTCCAGACTGCATGTTTCAGCTCCTTCCAAAGATGCTCAATAGGATTGAGGTCAGGGCTCATAGAAGGCCACTTTAGAATAGTCCAATTTTTTCCTCTTAGCCATTCTTGGGTGTTTTTAGCGGTGTGTTTTGGGTCATTGTCCTGTTGCAAGACCCATGACCTGCGACTGAGACCAAGCTTTCTGACACTGGCTAGTACATTTCTCTCTAGAATTCCTTGATAGTCTTGAGATTTCATTGTACCCTGCACAGATTCAAGACACCCTGTGCCAGACGCAGCAAAGCAGCCCCAGAACATAACAGAGCCTCCTCCATGTTTCACAGTAGGGACAGTGTTCTTTTCTTGATATGCTTCATTTTTTCGTCTGTGAACATACAGCTGATGTGCCTTGGCAAAAACTTCGATTTTTGTCTCATCTGTCCACAGGACATTCTCCCAGAAGCTTTGTGGCTTGTCAACATGTAGTTTGGCATATTCCAGTCTTGCTTTTTTATGATTCGTTTTCAACAATGGTGTCCTCCTTGGTCGTCTCCCATGTAGTCCACTTTGGCTCAAACAACGACGGATGGTGCGATCTGACACTGATGTTCCTTGAGCATGAAGTTCACCTTGAATCTCTTTAGAAGTCTTTCTAGGCTCTTTTGTTACCATTCGGATTATCCGTCTCTTAGATTTGTCATCAATTTTCCTCCTGCGGCCACGTCCAGGGAGGTTGGCTACAGTCCCATGGATCTTAAACTTATGAATAATATGTGCAACTGTACTCACAGGAACATCTAGTTGCTTGGAGATGGTCTTATAGCCTTTACCTTTAACATGCTTGTCTATAATTTTCTTTCTGATCTCTTGAGACAGCTCTTTCCTTTGCTTCCTCTGGTCCATGTCGAGTGTGGTACACACCATATCACCAAACAACACAGTGATTACCTGGAGCCATATATATAGGCCCAATGGCTGATTACAAGGTTGTAGACACCTGTGATGCTAATTAGTGGACACACCTTGAATTAACATGTCCCTTTGGTCACATTATGTTCTGTGTTTTCTAGGGGTACCATCATTTTTGTCCATGCCTGTTTCATGAGTTTATTTTTTTACATAATTCTGTTGAAGCATGGTTGAAAAACAATGTCTGACTTTCATTGGTTAACATTTATAGAATTTTAATTTATTATTACTTTTGTCAGATTAAAGTTATTTCTGTGACCATTGTGACTTTTTCTTTCATTGACCAAAGGGTACCAACAATTTTGTCCACGTCTGTATATGCTGTTCATTTGCACAGAACTGTGGAAAGGGTTAATGAATACTGAGAGACTTATGGGATTTTCTAGCTAATAATGAGAAGCTAGTAATTTTCCACAGTTACCTTAAAGGTTAAAGAACAGTATATTTTGGAGGGGAAAAGCCAAAATTGTTTACCACCAAAACCAGACAGACTGACCTTTTGGATGTCTGGTTTAGCTATGTTATTATGTCTAGACAAATGCTGGCTGCACGTTTTCCCTATACCCGGCAATCTAATAAGATCACCTATGGGGATTTCTTTAACAAGCTAGAGCTCCCCTCTGTTTACCCATAACTATGTTCCCCTGTTGTCCAAAACCTGGCAACTTATTCAACAATTTTCCAAGCCCATGATCACATTGGCGAGTAGGGTAGCAATTGTCAAAATGATGATTCTTCCTTTTATTTTATATACATTTAGGACAGTTCTTATCTCTCTTCCTAACTCCTTTTTCAGTAGCCTCAGGAAACTTCTCACAGATTTCATTTGGGCCGGTCGAAAGCCCAGGATACGATTTACCGCTATGTGTTGGTCCTGGAAGGGATAGGTAAAGAATGGGCCCTGGATATGAAGAAGTATTAGGGTACTTTCATACTTGCGTCGTTGGATTCCGGCAGGCAGTTCCTTTGCTGGAACTGCCTGCCGGATCCGGAAATCCGTATGCAAATCCGGCTGACAAATGCATTGAAACACCGGATCCCTCTCTCCAGTGTCATCCGGATAAACGGATCTGGTATTTATTTTTTTCACATTTTTAAAGGTCTGCGCATGCGCAGATGGGCAAACCAGATCCGCATTTCCAGAACACTTGGTATTGGATCCGGCATTAATACATTTCAATAGAAATTAATGCCGGATCCGGCATTCCGGCAAGTGTTTCGGATTTTTCTCCCACCAAATACCGTAAGAGTGACTGAACTGAAGACATCCTGATGCCTACTGAACGGATTCCTTTCCATTCAGAATGCATTAGGATAAAACTGAAGCGGTTTTTCCCGGTATTGAGTCCCTGTGACGGAACTCAATACTGGAAAACCTTAACGCAAGAGTGAAAGTACTCTCATACTGCTGTGGCTCTTGAGCAGATTAGATCATGGTGGGACATACATACAGAGAAACGCTGGGGGGAAATTGAGCGCATTGTTTTGAATGAACCCTTGATTTTGTTACGGTTTCCTCCTGAGATTCCTCGTAAAGGCAAGGATATACCTCTGTCTAGCCTCACTGTCTTTGTCATTTCAAAAACCTCTTGAGGTGTAAACTGCCTTTGGTGTGCTTACCAGCATATGTTCCAGACATTGATCAGTCTCCAGCACACATTGGCCGTATTTCCCCATCATTTTCAACATTATATTGTAGGGGATGTGGTTCTCCGGGAACCTATTTTCATACATGGTTGGAGTGTCCTAATATCTATGCTTTCTGGACGGCGACCTTTGCATTGATATCACTGGTGACAGGTTGTAGGCTATCCTCATCTGCCTCCTTAGCTTTTTCTTAGGCCTATCACATATGCACATCATTTTGGGTCAAATTATACTAGCAGCTGGACTTTTGATTTCTAAAGTATAAAAAACAGCTTCTACAGTTGCAGTCTCTGAATTGATTAATAATGTACAATTTACCTACAATATGGAGAGGACGATTGCATATAGGCAACACTCACTCCATAGATTTGCTAAATGTTGGGCTCTCTGGACTTCTTACCATAATGCAGCAGGTTCATCATTACTTTATACAATGTGTATTTCCTTTGTTGGATACATGCTACTGCAATTTAAAAGCTTGTATATCATGCAGTAGCTTTGTGTGATTATATATGTATGCATTTTGCTGTTAGTGTTGATTTTTTTTTCTATATACCAATAAAAATGTCTATTTAAAACAAAAAGAGATTGTTGTGTACTATTGTTATGTACTATATGATGTCTGATTTTCTTTTTTTTTAATTAAACCTTTTAAAGCTTTTTTTTATTGAATAATATATCACTTGAATATAAGCCAAAATGACAAAAAAAACATCATATTATCACATCAAGGCCATAATGACAGCATTATCACACTAAAGTAATACTGTATGGATATGGTTTTAGGTGACTTCTGAGCAATATCAAGAATAAGATACTGTGGAGTCAAAGGTGGAAGTGTGTATAAAATAATCTCATACTGTGACATAACTGCTGAATCTGGAGTGGATAGAAGGGAGGCATGGACACATAGGGATGCACTCAATGAGAATGGGGAAAAATATGTGAGAAGAAATAAAAGATGGAGGTAGAGAGATTCTGTAGAGCCCTAAGGAATCCAAGGCTGGAGGACCAAAAAACACCTACATACATACTTGCAGAAGTACAGTAGAAGGCACCAGTTAATTTTAGAAGTGTTTGAATATGAGGGTACTAACTCATCACTTAACATACACTATAAAGATAGTAGGAGTAAGAATGACTGTCGACCTTATGATAGTAGTTTGGGTTAGATCTGAGTATTGGGCCCCTATACAGCATGTGTATTGTATCCAGGGTTGACAATCTCCTTCTATTTTTTTCTGGACAACTGAACTAAAATTTACCAAAATTTTCATGGATACATGCCCCATCCCTTTAAATAGAACACGCTTCCAAATGCACTGACCTATTGCCCTTGAATCAGAAGTACAGCAGTGTTCATCAGCCATCTAACACAAAAATTAACCAAACCACAAAACAGATACAGACCAACAAACCCCATGCTGAATGAATATATAACAGAGAACCCTAAAAATCAATATACAACTCCCGCCCATACATACAATGAATGGAGACCACAGAAATTCTGCACCCCATTGGGGATGATGAGAATCTGTGTACAGTGCTGTGGTATAAATGGGTACTGTTTGAATAACTGGAAATAATTTATTGGTGCCTCAGATTGAAGTTGTAGATCTCTATGGACATCATACCGATGATACAGGCCTTTATGGACACATGTACAAGACTAAACAGACCTTCTATGTAAGATCAGAATTTTTTGGCCCAATAAAGATTTGAGGTATCAGAATCTTTGTGTTGCTTTTGTATTGCATTTACTTCTTGAATTTCAGTAACTAAGTTGTCACGGTACTTTCTGTGACAGAGGTTCGAAGATTGGAGAGACTGACTGCACGTGAGGTTAACTGACAGTCTGTTGTCTCTTGATTCTCAGTGTTGTGGTTTGGTAATGACCACACCTCTTGTCAGGTGCAGCCCGTGGTCATTACTGCATTCCCTGCTTAGTTTGGTCCCACACATCATACCATGCGGTTGATATTCTCTACTTGGATTTGGAAAAGTTGGTGTGTGGACCTTACCTGTGTTCCTGCTCATCCATTTTCTATAAGATAAGTTGTACTGCTCTTTGTATTTGGTTGTTCCCCTGTGCTTGTTGTTACTAGTCCTCAGGGAGACGCTGGTTCGGTTATCTGGGAAGGAACCAGTAGTCTCATTCCCTGCCACTACCTAGGGCATTTCAGGGCTCCTAGGGTCTAGGTTATAGTGTATGTATTTTCCCACCTTCAGGGTCTATACATACTGACAAGAGTCAGGGCCAGGTTTAGGGGCTTCCTAGGGGGTGACCTTTTCCCTCTCCCTAGCCTTGAGGCCTAGTTCTGTGTCCCTTCCCTTCCCTGTATTCGTGACATAAGAATAGCAACTGGGGCATGTACCCAGGGTGCTGATTTCCAAGGGGGAATCAACAAACAACTTTGCCTGGGCCAGGGTATTTAAATACAGGGTAATGGCCAGGGATGCCAACCTCTTCTTAATTTTTTTCTGGACAATGGATCCAAAATCACGGATTTACAAAATACAGATCCTGGCCGTGTGCATCCTGCACTTTCCATGGTCTATATCAGTGTTTCCCAACCAGTGTGCCTCCAGCTGTTGCAAAACTACAACTCCCAGCATGCCCGCACAGCCAAAGACATGTCCGGGCATGCTGGGAGTTGTAGTTTTGCAACAGCTGGAGGCACACTGGTTGGGAAACACTGGTCTATATTATAGATATGCCTATTCTTGTCTGCAATACGGACAAGAATAGGACATGTTCTTTAATTTGCGGAACAGCCGCATCCGTGTTCTGTCCACATCCATGTGGCCAATCCGCAAACTTCTGCAAGCATAGGAATGAATGGGTCCATCATACCCATCATCATACCTCCACATCATACCCTCAAATTACCCTAAAACACAATAGACTAGTGTGAAAAAAGCGTGGTGCTTGTATAGAGGCTAACCAGGAAGCAATGTAGAATTGATAGGGGTGTCTCTAGGAAATGTCATCTGCCAGTATGTACAGATGAATATGGAGAATATAGTGGTAGTGAAGAAGGGCTGGCTGCGCCGTTCCTTAGACTGACACAGTTGTACCTTCAGTGGACATATGAGGGGTTCTCATTTATTTATGTAAAGTACCTCAAAGGTCTTTGGCACATTATATCTTAGAGGTTAAAACTCTCTGGATTCATATAGCCAGCTGTATGACATTTAGCACTCTCCATACTGCAGCTTCAGTGAGCCACAGGTGGGCTGGAGAGAATGAGAGTAGTACATCGCTAGGTCGCTCCCTGGGCTCTGCAGTGATAGGAAGGTTTCACCCTTTCTTCCCTTTCACGACACATCCTGGTTTTGATGCTCCTACCTTATGTTGGTGAGCTCTTACCTTATGTTATATACGTTTTCAGGTGCAAGGCAGGGTCCTTAAATAAGGTGACAGAAATGAAGGTGTTTGTGCATGCAATGAGGAGTAGCTAAACAGAAGGCCCTGGTATGATGGGAGCCTGCAGCTTATTGCTCTCTCCAGTATGCAGAGAAGTCTGTGGCCACAATGTAATTTTCTGACAAATACTCTGCACTCTTTCCCTTATCTGGTCATTCAACTTTCTGTAGAACACAGCAGTTCTTTCCCTCAAGGGCTTGCATATATGATGTCACGTTGCTGCTTATTAATCCAGTATTCCCTGTTGCTGCACAAATATCCACAGTGTATACTACACTGAATTACTTCCTCTTAGAGAGCAAAGGGTGGTGAAAGCCTTGCCTAGCAACAGTAGCTAGGAAACTACTGCTCTCTTCTTATACAGCCTGTGGGACGCACAGAATACAGTGACATTAACACTTGCAGTGGGACACTGCACAGCGGGTGCTCTTTCCTGGGCCACAGCTGCTCCCCTATAGTCAAGCACTGAACTGTAATATCACCACTCACCCTGTGCTGCCACAGCTGAAGTCCAGAATCCAGAATGTAGAGTAAGAGGGTAGTACTCGTAATGCCAGAGACAACATACAGCAGGGCAGCTGTATACTGCTATATCCAGGGAGTAAGCTGGTTTCACATGATGAGAGTGATGCTACCCACCCAATGCTACAATCAAATCTCCTTGTCGTCTACATTTGACGCAAAGTTACTCTTTATTACCTTATCTATGTTTAGCAGAGGAAACAGTTCCTTCACTTTTTCTGGTCCAATCAAATACTGAGGATTCGGATGCCATCGGCCCCTTGTCATCTGGTACCGGAGTTCATCCACACGAGTTGGAGTTGAAGCAATTCTGATACTTCCTGGTTGATGGAAGCCAACAGCCTTTAAATACAGAATAGTAATTATGTCCTCACTGCTGAAATCATAATCAGTAACATGCTTTATCTCAGGCAATGAGAGGAAATCCACAGGAAGATATACAGTATATATATATATTGTGGGGATTCCCTCTGGTAGTTAGGATAAGCGGGCGCAGTACAGACGCAAAATACAAGTTCGTAAATCAAACTTCAGTGTTTATTCACACATGGTGCCAAAAACAAAACGTCACTTTTGCAGTATTGGTGTTACTTCACACCCAATGGCAAGTTAATATAACAAAAAGTCACCTTGGTGGCAGTTCTGCCTCAGGAAGTCCAAATACAGGCTTTAGGCGGCCTGTTCCCCTGACATATGGGTTTCAGCTCTCCAGCCAGCACAGGCCTCAGATCCCAGCACACAGAGATGGCTTCTGAGCCCAGCTGCCTATTTAAGGACAGCCAGGTGCTGCCAAAACCCGGACCACCCAGTCCGGTATATGACCTCACCTGGCTGTATATCAGCCCAGCATGCTGGGAGGAAAATACCTGTTTTCCCAGACCAAACCTCTCACTGTGTCACTATATACAGTATATATATATATATATATATATATATATATAATCTACCTACTTGGATGTGTTTAGATGCTGGTTATAGATCTAGCTGTTTCTCATACAGATGACCTACCAGACCAGAATGCTGGGTGGCTTATGGGTTTTTCCTTCACATGTCTGTCCATTCAAATTAGGGAAAAACATATTTCAACAAGACCCCAATTAGAGTATGTAAGGCTAAATCTTTTCCATGTCTCCCAGTTTGCACTTTTTCTATTGCTGTGTAAGGTAGTGAGTGGAGTAACCTTATATTTGGTTCCGGTCAGCAAATTCTCCCATCCAAAACACTGAAGGAGGGAAAAGAACATCCCATTGTGTGCGGTGACATGGCTAGCGCATCATCTGCTCAAAAGTAAATGGTAGGGCCCTGTATATAAGTGCCCGACAGTGCCATTATTAGGATGAGCGCATAGCATATGACACAGGATGGGCTTTAATCGTCCAGCTGGGGGAGAGAGCAAAGGGGTTCCTGCTGCAGCTGCAGTGCCAGGCTTGCTGAGAGAGGCTATAGAGGTGTAACAGTCTGCTGCTCATGTTAGGTAGCACAGTCACTGGCCTTTAGGGGCAGCTGCTGATGTGGTGAGGCCACAGACAAGGCCTAGGAAGATGACCAAAGTGCCAGGTAAGAAGCTGGGTCCTCTCAGAAGTAGGGTTACTGCCGCTGAGGTGGAGCAGTTAAAGTCCTTGTCCATGTGTCAGGGAGGTCACCCTTAGGACATAAACTACTATAGTCGACTGTAAATATGGAAACGACTGTATATGCCCTGAGTGGCTGCAAATAAGCATACTGGGGGATATTTATTAACTGGCGTTTTCCACACTGATCTTAACTCCCTCTGCGCTGCTGGAGGAAGCGCCAAAGTTTTATAGAGGCAATTTGTTTGGCGCTTCCTCCAGCAGGCCATTCAACAGATGTAAATCTACACCAGCTCCCTTCTGGTGTAGATTTAAGCCATTTTCCACACCAAAGACCAGCATCTAAAATGAGCCAGGCCTGCCGCCCTGCCCGCTTCCCTGCCCACGCCATGCACCCATTTTTCGCCACTTCTGAAAAGTGGCGTGAGCGGGGAAAAGTTGCATATTTTGCTGCAAAATGGCATGCAACTAAATCTGCGACTTTAATACGCCACTTCTGTGGGGTATATCAGTTACTAAATGTCCCCCCACTATGCCTTTTTAGAGACTTATGTTCTGATGCAATGTTTTCTATGGTACTCCACCCTCCCCTGGAGTATGAAAATGTATATTTTAACCAGTAAGGTTCTGTGTGCTGCAAAAGAATTTACGTTCCTCCGCCTGCCTTATTTCCACAAAATCTAAAGAACCCATAAGGTGCAGATGTGGTTTATATGACTTCCTTCACTGCTCTCCTGTCATGGGCAACTGTCTGCTCTGGATATGCCTGTAGGCACACTAGGCCTGTACCTATAGGCGGCCCTGGGCGAAGGATACCTACTGATTGGTAGATATATATATATATATATATATATATATTATATACACTGAATAGTATACAGTCACATGTAAAATCTGGGAGAGGTTAGTAGATATCTTTTAGATCTTTGACTGTATAGCTTTTAGGGAACAAACCTGAAGTAAATCATCACGTGTTTATGTCCTACAAAGAAGCTGCATCCCTAACAGTGGCCTACAGGTAAAGGAGGTCCTATAGGTGAAATGCACATTTCACTGGGATTTTTAGATAGGACTCCAGAGGAACATCAGCCTAATAGGACCATAAACACCTGAAATGATTTCTGATATGATATAATGTGATTGTAATGCCAATGTTCAGCATACCTGTCCAGTCTCTTCTTCTAGGACTTCGTAAAGCTTGATACTGTAATAATGGATCTTCTTCAGGTTTATCCCAGGATGAAAATAAGCTGTTAGGCCAGCCTGAAGATGAATAGATGGAACACAAAGAGAACCTGTCAAACATTCCACCTGGCATTAGCTTGGCACTAGTTATTTTAATACTGCTAACTAACATATAAAACCCATCCTAATACCAGAGTCTGCAAATTATTTGCTGTTTTTTAAAATCCATGGCGGCGGTTTGTCATTCCAGAAACAGCGCCACACCTGTTCACACATTGCAATGCAACCCCATTCACTTAATAGGAGCTGAGCTGCAATACCAGACACAATCCCTAGATTAGTGTGCTGCCATGTTTTCATGGACAACCCCTTTAAATGGCTATTCAAGGAGTGCAATACTGATGGCCTATCTTCAGAATAGGTCATTAATATCTGAATGGTGGAGGTCTGACTCCCAGCAGCCCCACCAAGAGGCCATCGGTGAGTAATGTGCCCACCTCAAAGAATACCAAGCCTAGCGCTATACATTGTATTGATATTGCAGCCCAGGCCCATTCATTGAATGGGACTGAGCTGCAAATAGCTCATATCCCCAATGAATGTGATGTCACTGGCCTAGAAAGCAGCCATGGCGCTCACCAGCCTCTTCAAATAGCTAATCGGTGGGGTTGCCGGGAGTCAGACCCCCACAGATCAGATATTGATGACCTAACAGGCCATCAATATTGAACTCCCAGAAAACCCCTTTAACACTAAAGGTACTATTTCATTTTAGGGAAAAGGATAAAAAGACAGTACTTACTGCATGCCATGTAGATCCGGCTGTAAGCTCTGACTTCTCCAGTAACACCACATCTTTCATGCCAGCCTTGGCAAGATGATATGCCAGGCTGACCCCCACGCATCCGCCGCCAATGATAACTGTCTCTGCAGTGTCCTTCCATCTCTTTCCCAGAATGGAAGCCGCGCTTTCCACATTGCTATCATACACAGAAAAAAGGGAAATTTACAAGTACAGTGAGAATCTATTGTATGGACATTTTGCTGGGAGAATATATAGCAGTCATAATCAGTGAAGGTGTAAAACGCCCCGGTTAAATCCACCAAATGATAAGAAGTTGGCCTGCATTGAGGTTTACATCCCACCCCTGACATGCATGGAGTAAAAGAGGAAAAAGTTGCAGTCAATTTTTTTAACCATTAGTCCCACAAGTGGACAGGTGATCTTTTGATTGCTTCTATAATGCACTGTTCTGCTTATGAAGTACAGTATATTATACTGTTAGTGCTACATTGATAGGCCCCAGCATTCTGTGCCAGAGAGGTGCAGCCTAATACGGATATACTTCAGGCAGGCGTAGGGCCTTCGTTAGGCCCCAGGCTTCCATGCGAAGACATCAACGCCCTGCAATCTCATTCGGACGGTACCAATGGGAGACAGAGGAAACCCCTCCCTGTAAACCACTTAGATGCCGTGGTAGCTATTGACCACGACCCCTAAGGCTGGGTACACATTACTGTTATGCATTCCGTTATTGTTTTCCGTTATAACATGGTTATAACGGAATCCATAAGATGGAATTCAAAACGGAAGTCTTTAAGAGGCATTCCGTTTTGATCCGTCATAATAGAAGTCTATGGGCTCCATAACGGATCCATCTGGTTTCCGTTATGCAGGATGGAAAAAAAAAAGTCCTATGAAAAAATGACAGATGCTAAAACTCACTATATAGGCAAAAACACCTCAAAAACTGCTGATCATGTGAGATGTTTCTTGAGGGGTTGCCAGGACTGAAACTGTGTGACGGAACCATATAGAAGCAGCATGCCAAATAAGTTTGGCTGCTTTCACACAGGTTTTTGCTGGAATTTTTTGCACTTTTGTGTTTTTAGTGCCTTTTTTTGCACCTGCAATTTTTTGGTGCATTGTTTTCTGTAAAAATGTCTATTTCAGATGTTGGAGGTCTATGGGAATCATGAAATGCAGGACACACAAGCTCCGTTAAGCTCTTGGCATTTTTTACCTTCTTGCAAGTTGCAACTTTAAAAAAATGCAGTATGAGGGAGTTTTTGGTGATTTTCAGGTCGTTCGATAGCACATTCTCCAAAGGAGAAAAACATAATGAAGTAAGACACACTGGGGGTCATTTATCATTTTACATTGATCTTTGAAATCCCCATGGCCGTTGGAGACCCTAGCTGGAGTAGATTTCAATTGTCATGTATGCCAGGAAACTGAATTGCTGGGCCGTTGGCGCCACTTTTACCATGCCCCCTCCCTGCCCTCACCACTAGAAACACCAATTGCAGCTTCACTTAGGCACAATGGTGCTCAAAAAGTCACAAACTGAGGACATTTTACACAGGTTTATGGCATAAGAGGTCATAATAAGTGACTCCCACTGTGCAAAAAAAAAAAAACCCGGAAAAGCCACCACAAAAAAAGTGGCAAAAATAAATTCTGGTTTTTTTTTCCATCCATTTTCCTGTCAACGGATCTGCAAAATCGAATGACATTTGGATGGTTTTGTGCATGTCATCCGCATTTATGCGGATCCATTGACTTGAATGGACAACGGACCCGAAAAACGGACAGAAAGTAGGACAAGCTTAATTTTTTTTCAGGATCTGCATACTCGAAAATAGGAAAGCGGAACGGATTCCGTGATTCGGACAGCACTATGACTGGTGTCTGCATTTTTGCAATTGAAGTTAATAGATCCGAAAAAACATTCTGATTTAAATCGGAACGGAAACGGAGTGTTATAACAGACGTGTGAATGGACCCTTAGATTAAGGCTTCATTCACACGTCCGTGGTGTGTTGCGGATCCGCAACACACCCGCCCGGCACCCCTATAGAAATGCCTATTCTTGTCCGCAGCTGCGGACAAGAATAGGACATGTTTTATCTTTTGCGGAGCTGCGGACCTGAAGATCGGGGCCGCGCTCCGCAAATGCGGATGCTGACAGCACACTGTGTGCTGTCCGCATCCATTCCAGCCCCATAGAAAATGAATGGGTCCGCACCTGTTTCGCAAAATTGCAGAACGAATGCGGACCCATTTGCGGACATGTGAATGGAGCCTAAGGCCTCTTTCACACGACCGTATGGCTTTTTCAGTATTTTGCGGTCCGTTTTTTACGGATCCGTTGGTCCGTTTTTTTGTTTCCGTTGTGTTTCCGTTTCCATTCTGTTTTTGGGTTCCGTTTTTCCGTATGGCATATACAGTATACAGTAATTACACAGAATAAATTGGGCTGGGCATAACATTTTCAATGGATGGTTCTGCAAAAACGGAACGGATACAGAAGACATGCATTACCGCATGTGTTCCGTTTTTTTTGCGGACCCATTGACTTGAATAGAGCCACGGAACGTGATTTGCGGGCAATAATAGGACATGTTCTATCTTTCAACGGAACGGAAAAACAGAAATACGGAAACGGAATTCACACAGAGTGTGAATTGAAATTAATGGTTCTGTATACGGACCGTATATGGAACGCAAAAAACGGCCTGTAAACGGGAGGAAAAAAAATGGTCGTGTGAAAGAGGCCTGACTGTATCACAAACAAACGTTAACTGGACAGTATAATATATATATATCGTTTAATATAAGCACCGGTCATTTGGGTCACTTTCTTGCACACCTCAAAATGCAGAATTAAGGTTTGTCATCTGGCACAACTAGGATGTGTCATGTGAAGAAAACATTCTGCATTATCTTAGATAGGATGGAAGGGCTAATTAGAACAGAAAAAATTGCTTAAGACTGAGCTGTAATACTGGATACAACCTATAAACAAGAGGGGCGCTGTTTTTTTTGGGTTTTTTTTATGTCATACAACCCTTTAATCCTCTGGAGAGCTCTCCTAGGGCAGCCCAAAAGAGTAAAAAGGTGACATTCAGCCCTGCTACCTCTGCAGTTGTGTTGAACATACATGTGTGTCACCCACCTCTCTTTCCTAGGACCTGTGCTGACTGTCCTCCCGGGTTCTCGCACACAAGTGACCACAGCGTGCACCCTGCCCCTGCCTGGTAGTAAGTGATCCCTCTTCTGCAGCAGGAGCCTGGCATGCTGGAGCCTCATCTTGCTGGGAGTGCTGATAGCAGGTGGAGGAACACTGACACCCCTTCTTATTCCCTGTCTCCATATGCAACCCGAAAAGAAAAAAAAAAGATAAAAAAAGAAAAGGAAAACAAATAGTGAGAGAGATGACGAATTGCCAGGATCCGCCCTCCTGCTTCACAAATCAGCACAACCCTCATCAGTCCTGCAGGAAAACAACCCGAACCATGGTCACGATCTGTTAAACATTGCACAGGACTCTGGTGTTTATTTTACGTCTGACTACTGGACTCTTCAGCACCAACCGAGAAAATATGTTGTCTCAACCGGAGGTTCATGGTAACTAGGTTTATAGGGATGACCCAAAGCAGGTTTAACCCTTTAGGCGTTAGGCATTGCTTGGTACATGTATCTAAAAGCTGAACTTACGTACAGAAAACTTTTACAATTTTTGTTGACTTTTTATATGTGTACTATTGCACAATGGCGGTTAGAAGAATCTTCTCGCCCTGCTACTAGTTTGCATTTTACAGTTATATTTTGGCAAGAACTGGTTAACTTTTCCGAAAGAACAAATTGTGTTTGCACTGCAGATAACTGATCTGTGTCTGTTCTGTAGTGTCTGCCAACATGTGGAGTATGAAATATCGGGAGGAGGTGGGGGAGAAGCCCACAAATCAGAGAGAAGAAAACAGGCTCCTGCGGCCACACCCGCCTACCGGTCTGTATAAGAGATAGAGCCGCAATTGACGCTACCACCAAAATCACCCACCGCAAGGATGGCACCAACTGGAGCTAAGAGTGGCAAAAGGGTAAGTCACATAGCTGAGCTCTGCTATCCTCAGTGACATGGGCTTACAGGGGATTGTATGTTCTGGGAAGTTTTGTGGGCTGAGAACAGTATCATCCATGATGACCTCCATGCCAGGAGATGACACCTGACCGCTACACCTGTACTTTTTATATGGCTAGTCGGCAATAAAATCAATGATTGCATGTAAATGTAAACCTACACTTATATAGTAAGAATACGTTGGGTCAGATGAAACATGTAACCACTTGGATTTGTAGTGTGATTGAGGCTACGTTCACATCTGCGTTGTGAAATTCGGCAGAGGAACAGACTGCAGAAGTTGACCGTATCCAACATAGCCGGATAATGCTGTGAACCCCCATGACTACAATGGGATCCGACAGGGATAATGGCAGCTTTTGGCCAGACAAAAAGGTCCTGCATACACAACGTTTTGTCCGGCCAAAAGCTGGCATTATGGCGGAAGGAGGTTGGATCCCATTGTAGTCCATGGGGATCCAGTGGGTTACGGCATTATCTGGCTATTCCGGATACAGTGAACCCTGGCAGGCTGTTCCTCTGCCGGGCTTCACAGCGCAGATGTGCACGTAGGGAAACCTGTTTAGGCTGGAGCTACACCTAGACTTTTTGTAGCACTTTTAATTGATTTTCACTGTTGGGTGACAGCTGTAGTGTAAAGCAGTAAACTGACCTGTATGCAATCATGTGCACTGCTGTCACTCTATAAAATCAGTTAAAAGTGCTACAAAACGTTCAGGTATAGTTCCAGACTTAGGCCTCATGCACATGGCCATTGCCGTATTGCGGTCCACAATACACGGGCACCGGCCGTGTGCACCCCGCATCACGGATGTGGACCCATTCACTTGAATGGGTCCGCAATCAGGGAGATGCGGTGCGGAACGGAAGCACTATGGAGTGCTTCCATGGTGTCTCTGTCCATGTCTCAGCACCGCAAAAAAATAGAACATGTTCTATTTTTTTTAGGGTGCGGATAAATCACGGACCCATTCAAGTTGAATAGGTCTTGATCCGTCCCGGCCACCGCACCGATGTTGCCCGTCATTGGGGACTGCAAATGCCCGGAAAGGCCGCACAACGGCCGTGTGCATGAGGCGTTATTCAGAGAATGTGTAAAAAAAGGTCTTTTTACATGAACCGATGTTTCAGGCAATTATCAGGAACAAGCCAAACATTCCTGTTAATTGCCTGATTGTCAGTGGAGATGAGGGCTGCATTTACATGTAGCAATCACTTCTGTTGTATGGAACGAGCAATTGCTACAGTAATCACTTGTCACCATAGAAAACCATTGCTCCTGGGCAGCAGATCCCTGTTTGCACAGCATGATGATTTTAGGTGCCGGTTAAAAGACCTGATGGTTTATCCACACAAGAACCCACGCAGAAAAATCGCATGTAATCCGCAATATGCGCAGGTGGCACTACGAAGCGCTTCCATGGGCTTCGGATCCGTGCCTCCATACCGCAAAAACATAGAACATGTTCTATCTTTGGCCGTATGTTGCAGATCGTGGACTCATTCAAGTCAATGGGTCGCATCCGCAAACGGAGTGCACACGACCAGTGCCTGTGCAGTGCAGATGGCAATTTGCGGCGCACAGCATGAACACTGAGCAAGTACACTTATGGGCTGTTTTTTGCCTTCCATATACGGTCTGTATACGGAACCATTAATTTCAATGGTTCCGCAAAAAAAATGCACTCCGTATGCCTTCCATTTCCGTTTTTCCGTTCCGTTGAAAGATAGAACATGTCCTATTATTGCCCGCAAATCACGTTCCGTGGCTCTATTCAAGTCAATGAGTCCGCAAAAAAAAGGAACACATACGGAAATGCATCCATATGTCTTCCATATCCGTTCCGTTTTTGCGGAACCGTCCATTGAAAATTTTATGCCCAGCCCAATTTTTTTCTATGTAATTACTGTATACTGTATATGCCATACGTAAAAACGGAACAGAAACGGAAACACAATGGAAACAAAAAACGGAACAACGGATCCGTGGAAATTGGTCCACAAAACACTGAAAAAGGGCTCATGCACACGAAAAAAAATTGGCGTTCCGTATACGGGCCGTATTTTGATTCCGTATACAGTCCATATACGGAACCATTCATTTCAATGGGTCCGCAAAAGATGCGGACAGCACTCTGTGTGCTGTCCGCATCCGTTGCTCCGTTCCGTGGCCCCGCAAAAATTATGAGGCATGTCCTATTTTTGTCCGTTTTGCCGACAAGAATAGGCATTTCTATAATCGGCCTCCTGTTCCGTTCTGCAAATTATAGAAAAAGGCACACGGGTGGCATCCGATTTTTGCAGATCCGCAATTTGCGGATCGCAAAAAAACTGCACGGTCGTGTGCATGAGCCCAAAGCCATACGGTCATGTAAAAGAGGCCTTAGGGCTCGTGCACATGACCGTTGGTGTCCCGTTCCCGTATTGCGGACCACATTTGCGGATCCAAAATACACGGGCACCGTTCGCTGTCATTCTGCATCATGGATGCGGACCCATTCATTTTAATGGGTCCGCAAATCCGGAGATGCGGAACAGAACACTATGGAAGCACTACGGAGTGCTTTCTGGGGTTCCGTTCCGTGCCTCCACACCGCAAAAAAAATTGAACATGCTCTATATTTTTGCGGAACGGAGGGATCGCGGATCCCCATGCGCCTGCCCCACAGAAGGTGCCCGTGCATTGCAGGCCGCAATTTGCAGTCCACAGCACGGGCACGGGCTTCACACGGTCGTGTGAATGAGCCCTTAGCCTGACGCTAGACCTACACTTTTGGCACACTACTAAAAATCTCTGTGAAATCACTGTTCTTAGACTTACATTGACTTACATTGTGTGTCAGGACGGATCCATTTGGCTCAGTTTTGTCAGACGGACACCAAAAGGCTGCAAGCAGTGTTTTGGTGTCCACCTTCAAAGCGGAATGGAGGCGTAATGGAAGCAAACTGATGCATTCTGAGCGGATCCTTTTCCATTCAGAATGCATTAGGGCAAAACTGATCCGTTTTGGACCGCGTGTGAGAGCCCTGAACGGATCTCCCAAACGGAAACCAAAACACCAGTGTGAAAGTAGCCCTAGAGAATACATTGTGTGGCTTGAAAATTGCTGCAGCCAACTGAACTGAGTATTCATTGATGGATTTAATTACTGGAGATATAATCGCTGTGAAGTCGCTGCAGACAAGTGAGTAGTTTTTTTTCTTTTTATTCCCGCCTCAATAAAGTAACGTAAAAATCTCTTGTCATTGAAATCTCGGTGAAATCACTGCATAATCTCTAGCATTTAAAATGCTTCAGCTACTAACGTGGCTGCAGTGATTTGGAAGCTATTTTTAAGCAACCCTATGCATTCCCCATGGCCAGCCATTTTTTTCACAGCGTGACAAAGTCTAGGTCCAGGCTCAGCCTAAGGGCTCATGCATAGGAACGTATTTTCTTTCCATGTCCGTTCAGGGTTTTTTGCCGATGTGGAACCATTCACTTCAATGGGTCTGCAAAAAAAAACTAAAGTTACTCCGTGTGAATTCCGCTTCCGTATGTCCGTATTTCCATTCCGCAAAAAAATAGAACATGTCCTATTATTGTCCGCATTACGGACAAGGATAGTACAGTTCTATGAAGGGCCAGCTGTTCCGTTCCGCAAAATACGGAATGCACACAAATGTCGGACCGCAAAATACATACATGTGCCCTAAGGGCTTATGCACACAAACATATATTTTTTCTGTGTCCGTTCCGTGTTTTTTTTAATTTATTTTTTATTTGTGGCCCGTATGCGGAACCATTCATTTTAATGGGGCTGCAAAAAAAAAAACTAAATGACTCTGCGTGCATTCCGTATCCGTATGTCCGCAAGTCCGTTCTGCAAAAAAAAAAAAATTTCCAATTGTTGGCCATTTTGTGCACAAGGACAGGCATTGTTATATTGGATCCGCAAAAAAATAGATGTAATATGACCTGTCATCCATCTTTTTTGCGGATCTGTGTTTTGCGGACATTCAAGTGAATAGAGCTGAGTGCGATACCAAGCACAGCCGCTATACAATGTACGGCGATGTGCTTGGTGCTTTCTCAAAACAGCTTATCGGCGGGGGTCCAGGGTGTCTGTATGTACCCTCACCCACTTATCCCAGATCGCCACTGTAGCAGCCATAGTAGGGGTATCGTGGCACGCTGCGTAAGCTCCCTTTCTATATAATAGGTTCGTGAGGGCCTCATAGGAACCCATTAGAGCCGCTTCCAACACCACTGCTGGATTGCTTGCATCGGCTCTAAACCACCACGCCCCATATCTCTGCGGTACTGCCGCATAGTAGATGGAGAGATTCGGCAGCGCCAGGCCTCCCCGTAAATATGATGCCTGAAGGGTATGCTTCACGATTCTGGGACACAGTTTATGCCACAAAAAAGGGATAAACATCTTATCCATGAGTACAAAGTGTCTCTTTGGTAGCTCCAGCGGTGCCGCTCTGTTACAATACAACAACTTAGGTAGGAGGACCATCTTTATGATATTAACACAACCTATCAAAGATAGTAGGCGAATTCTCCCACTCCTCATTGAGGATTGGAAATCTCAAAAAATTATAGTCTGTAAGTTTTTCATCATAACAATTTGACATTTTATTTGCCCAATTATTTGTAAGCAGTCCTCCTACTGCCATGATTTTGCATGAATCCTATTTATATAATGGTGGGGAAATGCATCAAGCTTCTGCAATTCCTAATGGCCGCCTTATACCAGAGCAAGGGAAAGGTTAGGGTATGAAGCCTATACAATGGCATTTTGGAGCCAATTGGTACCTTCCATGTGACGGTGTATTATGAAGGATATTCATTGGCATATGACACCCCTATGACTCCATACCATAAAGGCAATGCTTCTAAGCTAGAATTACCTCCCTCTGTATCTAATGGAACATAGCACAATCATTTTCTGTAGGTCTCTGCATGAAATTTGAGACATTTGGAATTACAGTATGGCTTCAGTGGTTAACTTGGTGGAAACAAGGTTTAATCTTTATAAATCAATTCAGGGCCTACTGGAGCGTCTCGATGCAGGAGAAGTGGTTATCGGAGATGGGGGCTTTGTGTTTGCCTTGGAGAAAAGAGGTTATGTGAAAGCTGGACCATGGACCCCTGAAGCTGCAGTAGAGAACCCAGAGGCAGGTAAGGGTCTGCTGGTGGTGAGTTTATGTCATTATCATTATTTCATACATTTATATAGCACCAAGATTTTCCACAGCTCTGAAAAACGCATGATATAGAACATGCTGTGATTTATTTTTAAATTCTGAACGCAAAAATGATGCGTGAAAAACAGCTTGTGTGAAAGAGGCCTTATATTACGTCTTGACAGTTGATAGGTGTTAAGTTTGGGACCTTTACATTGGACAAGAATAGGAAATGTTAAATTTCTCTGTGGGTGCTGCGGAATGGACATATGGATGGTCTGCTGTCCGCATCTTTTGCTGCCCCATTGAAGTGAATGGGTCCCAAAAAATGCGGATTGGATGTAGAACAAAAATACGTTCGTGTGCATGAGTCCTAAGAAATATAGTACAGGAAGTATCCAGTGGCCACTGGTTAACATAGGCTAAAAAAAGATATATCAATCCATCCAGTTCAGCCTGTTATCCTGCAAAGTTGATCCAGAGGAAGGCAAAAAAACTCTTTGAGACAATTTTCCTGATTTTAGGTGAAAATTTTTTTCCCGACAATCAGAATAACTCCCTGGATCATCTTCCCATCTCTAGTAGCTATAGCCTGTACTATTATTACACCCCAGAAATACATCCAGGCCCCTCTTGAACTCTTTTAGTGAATGCACCATCACCACCTCCTCAGGCAGAGAGTTCCATAGTCTCACTGCTCTTACCGTAAAGAATCCTCTTCTATGTTTGTGTACAAACCTTCTTTCCTCTAGACGCAGAGGATGTCCCCTCGTCACAGTCACAGTCCTGGGGATAAATAGATGATGGGAGAGATCTCTGTACTGACCCCTGATATATTTATACATAGTAATTAGATCTCCCCTCAGTCGTCTTTTTTTCTAAAGTGAATAACCCTAATGTTAATAATCTTTCAGGGTACTGTAGTCCCTTATTCCAGTTATTACTTTAGTTGCCCTCCTCTGAACTCTCTCCAGCTCTGCTATGTCTGCCTTGTTCACAGGAGCCCAGAACTGTACACAGTCCTCCATGTGTGGTCTGACCAGTGATTTGTAAAGTGGTAGGACTATGTTCTCATCACGGGCATCTATGCCCCTTTTGATGCAACCCATTATCTTATTGGCCTTGGCAGCAGCTGCCTGACACTGGTTTCCCCAGTTAAGTTTACTGTCAGCTAAAAGTTACCAGTAAGTTGTTTGGCTGAATTCTCATGGATCAGTATAGTAGTAGACAGGTCCACACGAAGAGTAACTATATCAGACTTCTCAGTCCTTTTCCTGTTTTTCAGTACGTCAGCTACACAGGGAGTTCCTCAGAGCCGGCGCAAATGTAATGCAGACATTTACCTTCTACGCCAGTGACGATAAACTGGAGAACAGAGGGAACTACGTGGCAGAGAAAATCTCAGTAAGTGTGTAGGTGGTGATGTCCTTTCCTGTTTCCTTCATGTACAGAGTAGATCATTGGCGTAACCACTGGGGCTGCAGTGATCTCAGTTACAACTGGGCCCCAGAGGATAGCGCATCCACATGCATTCCTGCACATCAGGCCCTTAAGGGCCCGGCACAGAGGACCAAACACTAAGTAACACCGGGGCTGAGTGATCGGAGTATTGCATACTTGGAGACATCTCCTCCCCTTTATCCAGCAACAACTCAGAGTTCCCATTGATGAGATCCGTACTGTGCTGAAGCTGTACAAATAGCACTGTGAGCTGTGGCGTACATAGAGAAGTAAGGGCCCCATAGCAAGGATCAAACTAGGCCCCCACACAGGACAGAAGGGTTTCCGCCTAAACCCCTTTCAGTGAACCATGGGCCATTTTTTCCACTGCCTCATTTACTAAAAGTTGTTCCTTTAGAGGGTGGAGTCCTGACCAAGTTTTCACCTTCAAAAGAAGAGGGGACAATCCCAACTGGGCCCCCTCTTGTCCTGGGCCCCATAGCAGTCGCATGGTCTGCCGCTATGGTAGTTATGCCCCTGGATGTAAGCATCGAGGACAAGATGTGGCTCACACAGGGGTTTTGCTGGGGTAAAAATGTCCCAAATTATGGGACCATTTATTTTAAAGTGGTCAAAAAAGGGGCGGGTTTAAGCGGGAGGGGGCAGTGCTTCCCACAGCCTACCAGATTTGTTAAAACTGGCGCCAGGAAAGTACAGAAATACAAGAAGCATAAATTAGACACATCTCACTCCAGCACATAAGCTCTGCCATAGTTACCTGTTTAATTTCCATGCCTTTGCTCATAGACTTCTCCATAGGACTAGTGAAAAAATGCAGAAAAAAGCATGTAAAAATTTATGAATGAAAAAAACATTGGGGAAAATTTATCAAAACTGGTAGAAAGAAAAATTGGCTTAGTTGTCCATAGCAACCAATCAGATTCCACCTTTCATTTTTCAAAGGAGCTCTGACAAATTACAGATGGAATCTGATTGGTTGCTAGTTTTGGCAAATCAACCTCATTGTGTTTTTTTTTTTACATGAGGAAAAAATGGAAGGTTGCCTTAGAAAAGTGAACAAAACACAACGCTGGGTCAATTATGCCACATTAACAGACTTGAAAGGGTTATTCCCATTTTGACCAACCATGGAGTAACCCTCCTATGGCTGGAGTTACAGAATCAGCCAAACACACTGAGGTATGCTGTTTCTAAGGTAATAGTAATTCTGATCTGATGGAAAGAAGACCAAGCCACCCATCTGCCATTGGCTTACATTCCCTTTAAATGGGATTAATCCAGAGAGTGTGCTCAGTCTCCTGGCTGGACATGAAGTTGAGGAGATAACCAATATCATAGTGTCCCAAACTTGCAGGGATTGTCCCTGATTTTCACAGTCCCGGTAAATTTGGGCTCTCTCAGGCTGAAAATGGGCATGGCTTATATAAACCTGACTATAAATGGGTGTTCTCAGCAGGGTAGGGGCGTTCCGGGGTAGGTCCTTAGATGTCCAGAATTTTTACAACTAAAATGTTGGTAACTATGCCAATGTACAGATGAGAAAGTCAGCGACACTTTCGAATAATGATGCTTTTCAAATAGTGATGGTTCTTATTCATCATATTCTAAAGGCAGACTTTATGCTATGCTGTAATAATAATCTGCTCCATATCTCCATTAACAGTACTAAAAGGAAATGTTTGCCTATTTTTTAAGGGTCAAAAAGTGAACGAAGCAGCTTGTGACATCGCAAGAGAGGTTGCAAATGAAGGTGATGCATTGGTTGCAGGAGGTGTCAGTCAAACCCCTTCATATCTGAGCTGCAAGAGTCAGTCTGAGGTGAAGGCTATATTCCGAAAACAGCTGGATGTATTCATAAAGAAGAACGTGGACTTTCTCATTGCTGAGGTAACATGAATTCTTGTCCGCAGTTGCGGACAAGAATAGGACATGTTCTATCTTTTTTGCTGGGCCACGGAACGGAAGTACGGATGCGGACAGCACACTGTGTGCTGTCCATATCTTTTGTGGCCCCATTGAAATGAATGGGTCCGCATCCATTCTGCTAAATTACGGAATGGATGCGGACTCAAATATACAGTCGTGTGAATGGGCCCTTAGTTTCACACTTCCTAATCTAGCAAGGAGGTACGTTTAGTTGATAATGTGTTAAAACACAGATTTTCAAGTTTTGTGTTTTCTATTATATTTATTCCCTAGCTATGTTATTTATTTATTTTTGTTATGATGTTGGTTATGGTTTTTGGTTATTTCCAGTACTTTGAACACGTGGAAGAAGCTGTCTGGGCAGTAGAAGTCTTGAAAGAGTCTGGAAAACCAGTTGCAGCTACATTATGTATTGGTCCAGAAGGAGACTTAAGCGGTGTACCCCCTGGAGAGTGCGCAGTGAGGCTGGCAAAAGCTGGTATGTTTCATGATGAACTTTCCATAAAAAATTCTGTGTGGCACATATCTCCTTCTATTTCATTATTTCATGTAGACATGGCCACGGCATGACTGGAGTGTGTCATCTACAAGGTCACCTTAAGAGGACCAGTTGCCACTCCTGACATGTCTGTTTTAGTAAATAGCTGTATTTCTGTGTTTTGCTGCTCCTCTGTTATTCATCCCGGAAATGTATAAGGAAATTACCAGCTAGGTTTTTTCCGTTCCCTTTTGTCAAAGTGATGTGTCCGTACATAGTCTGATACAGTCAGCACGGATTGGATAGTATTAGTCTGTGTAAGGATGCACCTCCAACTGCTAACACCCAATTGTCAATTTATTCATAAATGTCCAGGAGGAATAACAGAGGACTTGCGCAAAACATAGCCAGCAGCCCCTCTTTAAAAAGCCAGATGCGTAACTTGTGACAGCCCCCAAGCCCTAGAGCCTGAGCGGGTCTAAAAGGATGCAAAACACGGATGCCGGCCATGTGCATTCCGCATTTTGAGGACCGTATATAGCCGGCGCTATATAGAAAATGCCTATTCTTGTCTGCAAGAATAGGAAATGCTCTAGGACATGCTCAATAGGACATGCTCTATATTTTTGCGGGGTCGTAGAACGAAACTACGGATGTGGACAGAACACTGTCTGCATCTTTTTTTGACCCCACTTAAATGTATGGGTCCGCACCCGTTCTGCAAAATTGCAGAAAGGATGCGGACCCAGAATTGCGGAACGGATGCGGACCCAGAATTAATGTAAATGCACCCTTTTTTGGAGTCCCGTAATATGAATGACAATGGGGGCAGAACAACTTTTAGTTATCCAGCTGTACTTTTTTTAAGCAAGTTCTGTCAGCTTGTAGCCGTCTACCACTGAGTGTAATAGTGATATATTCTGTCTGCCCTTGAATATTACACTATGGGAAATACTGGCAGGTTGTCCTGTGAATCGACAGGTCCCATCTGAGACATAATTGGGATTTTAGCCACATATTTGATCACACGCTCATTATCAATGGTAATTTCCACTGTGCAATTGTATCGTAATGCAGGAGCCTCTGTGGTCGGAGTGAATTGTCATTTCGACCCAATGACCTGTGTGGCAACCGTGAAGCTGATGAAGGAAGGGTTGGTGGCAGCCAATGTCAAAGCCCACCTGATGACACAACCTCTGGCGTATCACACACCTGACTGCGGCAAGCAAGGTTTCATTGACCTGCCAGAGTTTCCTTTTGGTAAGTACAAAGATTAATACAACATTGGAGCTCAGAGATGAGTAATAACACGCTCTTATTATAATAAGATAGTTGTGTTACAATGACAGCTTCAGTTGTCTGGAAGAGCAGCGTTATCAGCACTGAAAAAAACACTTAGTGGCTTAGTATCAGGTTCATATTTTTGTACTGTATAGGAGTTCCTTTTGACCTCAGAAAAGCCTGAATTCTCCTGGATTTTGAGATTCTGTTTATGGATTTAAAGGGGTTGATCCCAAAAATATTCTACAGTTTTCAATCCAGCACCTGAATTGCATGTAATTAAAAATGTAGCATAGCCACTACACTGATTCACTGAAATCTATTTGTATAGCGCCACCTACTGTTTGTTTTTTCCCCTTTATTTCTTTGTCCTGCTTACTGAGATGGCCGCACATGCTCAGTTTCATCCTTCAACTGTCTCCTGAGTTGTGATAGGGAGAGCTGAGACACGCCCCTTCAGCTGCAAAAGAAAAGACACTCCCCTTAGGGAGTGTAAATGGGGAGATCTCTGGATCAATGTGAGGTACAGGGCTGGTTATAGCTTTGTTAGGGTACATTCATACATCCATAGTGTATTGCGGATCCGCAATACACCGGGCCGGCATCCTTATAGAAATACCTATTCTTGTCCGCTATTACATGTTCTATTTTTTTTTCGGGAGCTGCGGACCAGAAATGCGTCAACTATAGGCTTAACTAGTGTTCTATTGATATTAAGATGGTTTTCCAGGAACAAATACCTCCTAAAGGGGTTATCTAGGAATTGATAATGATGACCTATCCTCAGGATAGGTCATTATGATCACATCGGCAGGGGTCTGAGTGCTGGCACCCCCGTCGATCAGTTGTTTCAGGGAGCCGCTGTGCTCACCGGAGCTCTGGTGAGTGATGCCGGCTCCTAGCAGCTTTCCAGGCACAGCACCATACATTGTATATTGGCAGTGCCTGGTATTGCAGCTCAGCCTTATTGACTTTAATAGGGCTGAACTCCAACTAGGCCATGTGACACGCGTATGGTGACGTCGCATGGCCTAGGAAGTGGCCGTGGTGCTCACGGAGCATCAACCTTTTCTAATAGCTGATAGGTGGGGGTCCCGGGCTTCGGACCCCTGATGATCTGATATTGGATAGGTTATCAATATAAATTCCCACATAACCCCTTTAACCGAAGGCCCCTAGCCTGCATTGCTTAGATTCATACCTGCTCACTACAGCTTCGGTGCTGTGCATTGGCTTCTGTTACTTCAACTTCCGGTCTCTTTCTAGTTTTCTTCTGACCAGGGCATGGACATGGTAAGGTACACCGCAGCAGCCAATGACAGGCTTCACCAGTGACAAGTTGCTTGGGGACATATAACTGCTGAAACATCAAAAGTGACCATGTCCACACCCTGGCCAGAAAGAACCAAGCCGAGGACTGAAAGATGGCTGAACTGGAGCAGTGGGGAGCAGGTTAAATATTCATGGACAAACTGAGAGTACTAATGCAAAGAAAACTTTCCCAACTTATTTAACCAGCAGCTGCCTAAACCATTAACATTAGGTACGATAGTTTAATCGATTATGTGTAATGTAAATTCCTGACCTAATTGTTTATCTGGGGTGACCGTGTGTGTGTGTGTGTATATATATATATATATATATATATATATATATTATTGTTTATGATTAGTCAACTTATACACAATATACTATATATTTCAGCTCTGGAACCACGAATTGTGTCAAGATGGGACATACATAAGTATGCCAGGGCAGCCTACGATCTTGGAGTCAGGTACATTGGTGGCTGTTGTGGTTTTGAGCCATACCATACCAGAGCCATAGCAGAAGAGCTGGCCCCAGAAAGAGGATTTCTACCAACTGGCTCAGAGAAACATGGCAGCTGGGGAAGTGGACTGGACATGCATACTAAACCCTGGGTTCGAGCAAGGTATGCAACCAGATATATAACATAGCTATTAATCCTGTGATATATTGTATGCATGTGCTCTCCTAACAGCAATAGGACTGCTTGCCTTCTGTGTCTAAAGGTGCCTTTACACATTAAATGAACCTTGGCCGAACCCATCAAACTTGGTAGAATCTGGAGCCCATGTAACATCTATGGGTGGGTTCTCACCTTTCCCCCCCTCCCCGATAGCAGATGTTGGGAGTAAGTAAGATCTGGCATGTTGCATTTCAACAGGTGGCAGTGGTTTTATCCCCTCTCCCTAATGAGAACACATGCATGCTCGGTTAAGCTTGTATGGAGGGATCAGGAGGAATAGATGTGTAAGGTGATGGCAGCTTTTAGAAAGTTAGGTTCCATATTTTCAAAGCAACTTCTTTGCAACCACCTTCTCCCAGTGTAAACCCCACTCCTGTGACCATTCAAGATCACTCTCTGACCAGGCCAGGTTCTGTCCGTTTCCTACACATATATACTGTATGTCATGTCACTGTATATAGTTAGTCTATAATGTCATGTGTATAATACTGTTGAGAGGGCCCTGACAATAACATTTTTTTAGTCCTCCTCCTGGGTTGGCCCCTTCTGAGTTCAGGCTCCATAGAAGCTGCTTCCACTATAGTTACGCCCCTGCAGGGAATTCTGAGTTAATACAGGGGGTCCTCTGGTCAGGATTCTAATAATTTCCCCATTTCGGAGAAAGCTACAAATAGTATCTTTTGCTCTGGAGGACCTATCCTGTCCTTCATTACACAGCTAAATCAATGATGCTACATCTTACCTGTGGTGGTGCTGCAGGGAAATTGAACACTGAAGGTCTCAACAAAGGGAACTATAAAATTACTTTATTGTCATGAGACCCATCTAACAAGTAGGGATTGTGTAAAGTGGAGAACCTTAAATAAAAACTCCTATTAATAGCTGCACATTGATTTCCTTTGGTCTATTGACATTACTGAAGCTGAAAGCATCACTAACAAACTTTGCATTAATCACTAGTTCAATGTATGTACATGGCCATCACTTGTATCTGTCATTTTTAGCAGTTTTCCTTTGTGCATGCTGAATGTCTTGTTTGCAATTCTCTCAGACATGGTGGGTGAAGGCTAGCTGCCATCAACTGCACACACAAAGTAGAGGAGAATCTGCTTCCTAACCTTCTCTTACTCATTCAGAATCAGTCCCAGGATCATGGAGGGCATTACAGAGAAGAACTGATCTGTATAGGTGTGAATGAAGCACTTGTGCTGATAGAAACTTCTTATGTAGCTGAGCAGTATCTTTATCGCCTCTATCTCACTACTGCTGCTCACTCCCCCCCCCCCTTTCTTCTTCATAGGCTTGTATTGACATATGCAGTATGATACTTCAGCAGAGCTGGTCTGTTTAAGACAGAATTGAAGCATTTTTCAAAGTGAAAAGCATGGAGGGGGAGAGGTATACAGCTGATAACATGATAACTAGACATTTCTCACTAATAAAACATATTACAAAGTTTCTTATGGTTACGTGTACTATTGATTTATGAAATCAAGGCCATCGTCGTCATAAATGATGATCCAGTCCACAACTATAGAGGGTCCTTTATCATCCTGTATGACCTGTTTTTTTTTTTTTGCATGGCAGGGCCAGGCGAGACTATTGGGAGACCTTGAAACCTGCTTCAGGGAGACCTTATTGTCCTTCTATGTCAAAGCCGGATGCCTGGGGAGTGACCAAAGGACATGCAGAACTGATGCAGCAGAAGGAAGCAACTACTGAACATCAGCTTAAAGAATTATTTTCAAAGCAATCCTTCAAATCCAACTAGATATTCATCTCAATAATTTGATGCTTTTTGTACAAACAAATCATCCAAATAATGATCATTTTTAACTTTCATAAAAGCAAATGTAATCAGTATGAATTTTATATATTAGGTTATGCTACATGAGTTTCACAGGAACCTTTATTGCATTTATCAGTTCTTCTGTGCTTTTTGGTTCTTTCATGACCCCAGTCATGTGATGTTATGCATCCTTTTTGTTTGTCATACTACCTACACTAGTCACTGCCTGCTACAAAACTGGCAAACTCATCTTCTGCTGCTAAAACATTCCAACTCTGCATACATAAACCACAAAAAGCAAATGAATGGATCTTAGTCAAACTTTCCTTAAAGGAGTTGTACAGGAAGTTGATATTGATGTTCTGTCCGCAGGATAGGCCTTTAACATCTGATCATCGGGGGTCTTACAACCCCGCCTGTTTTGGTAGCGCCTACGATACTACGGTTTCATTCGTTGTGTAGTGTTAGCTGCATTCACTAAATTAATGGGAGCAATGCTGCCAGTTATCAGTCCCATCAAGTACAGAATGGACAGAGCTGTGTAGTTCCAGAGCCAGTGCTACCCAAAACAGCTGATCGTAGGGGATTGGGGTGTCGGATCCTGAGGATAGGCCATCAATATCAAAATCCTGGACCAGCCTTTAACCCCTTAGTGACCATACGCCTTTTTACAGCGGTCACTAAGGGGCCTTAGGCTGGGCCGCCCCTTTTTTACGGTGGCCCAATCTAAGCGCTGCACGGGTTTTCCGTGCAGCGGGGACCAGGCTCTCACATGAGAGCCACGGCCTTGCTCTAACAGCCCAGACAGCTTCCCCATATGTTCGGTATTGCCGTGTCCGTAACGACCTGGAATACATACATATCGCGTAAATTATCGTTGAATGCCGCACAATTTTTTTTTAAAAAGACAGAATTGCTAATTTATTCTTAGTTGCCACCAAAAAAACATAATAACAAGCAATCAAAAAACGCCATTTACTCCAAAATGATACCAATGAAAAATCAAGCCCTCACACAACTCCATATAAAGAAAAATAAAAAAGTTATGGGTCTTGGGAAGTGGCAATGCAAAAAAAAAAATGCCTTTAAAAAAAAAAGGGGGTTTTGTTTTGAAAAAAGTTGTAAAACGTGAAAAAAATATATATTTGGTATCACTGTAATCGTACTGACCCAGAAAATAAAGATATTTTGTTATTAATACCAAAAAATGAACGCTGTAAAATGTATAAAGTGAAAACGCAGTGGCAGTATTGCTGCTTTTCCCATCTCCTTCCCATAAAGAGTTAATAAAAGTTAATTAGAAAAATGTGTACCCCAAAATGGCACCATTAAAAACTACAACTTGTCCTGCAAAAAACAAGCCCTCATAAAGCTATATACGGTAGACTGAAAAATAAAATTATAGCTCTTGGAACGCGACGGTGAAAAAAGGAAGAAAAACGCTTAGTCAGTAAGGCCCAAAACAGGCTGGTCACTGATGGGTTAAAGAAAACTTATCAACAGGGTGGATTCCTTTTAAATTAAATTATCTGTACAGTACTCTATTAGTACTTAAAGGGGTTCTGCAGTTTGTTTAAACTGATGATCTATCCTCTGGATAGATCATCAGCATCTAATCGTCAGGGGTAACTTGTGCAGCCAGGGGTGCACCTAGCCTTTCTGCTGCCTGAGGCGAAAACTGAAACGGCGCCCCCCCCCCCCCCCCCCAAGCCAATTTCTTAACCTAACCCCTTTGCTGCAATGAAAGCGCTCATTGCCTATGGCTTTTCCGCTGTCCCACTCTTGCCCCTACCTGGTGCTGCCTGAAGTGATCGCCTCACCTGGCCTCATTGGTGGTGCACCGAGGTGTGCAGCTGAACTGGGGCCCTGGAGGTAGGTGGGGGCCCACTGTTACCTTTAAAAATTATAATCAATCCTACTATCTATTAGATCACATGTAATGGGCTACACTCATTCCCATTCTCACAATTTTTTAAGGATTGGAAAGCTAGTGAAAGATTTTCTGGAAAGCCATGAATGAGATGAGAGGGAGGTTAAAGTTAAAGGGCTACTTTTTAGCCTCTGATTGGCATGTCAGGAACTTTTCCTGGACACAATGGCACATTTGAGGTCTGGGTGATTAGAGCTTCTCTTAAAGAGGTATTCTGGAACCAGAGTCCTGCAGTTCAGCTCCTATTCAAGTGAATGGGACCTGAGTTGAAGTATGTCAGTATAAGGAGCCTCCACTCACTGTATGGTGCTCAGTGTCTGAAACACCTGATTGGTAGGGGTGCTGGGTGCCGGATAGGTCATCAATAGCAAAATACGAATACAAAGGGCAATACATGGCAATGATTCCTAGTCTACATCGTGTAATTCCACACATTCTTAATTCTTTGCCTTCTATCAAATAAACATTTGCTGGAATTGTTTAAAGATTGTTTTGCATTATTATTAAATAGATTAATTCTAGGGATGAGCGAATCGACTTCGGATGAAACATCCAAAGTCGATTTGCATAAAAATTTGTTCTACTACTATACAGGGCAGAAGCTCCGTACAGTATTAGAATGTATTGGCTCCGATGAGCTAAGCATGTTTAAGAGATCCAGCAGTGAGCCCAGTGACGTCACGGACACTAATGGGCAGACTTTAGTGCTGCCCTAGCCTGTAAAATGGCTAGGGCGGCGCTAAAGCCCGTCCATCAGAGCCGGTGACGTCACAGAATACACTGCTGGGCAGAAGCCTCCGTCAAGCAGTGTAATAATATAAACAAAAGAGCCCTTGCCTTGCACGATTCAGCATAGAGTATGGGAGAGCATCGGAGCATGAAATGCTGCTTGATTGAAAATGACAGTATGCTTAGGGGGGCTGCTTGGGTGAAAATGTGGGTATGTCTGGGTTCAGCTCTGAACCCAGACAACCCCTTTAAAGTTGCCTTTAGTGAATAGTCCTGCTGAGGGAATAAATGGATTTGATAAAATATAGTTATTGCTCTACAAATTTTGCACAGACTGCAAAAAGCATGATCTGGGGATGTTGGAGTGAAGAGACAAGGCGTCTGCATTGTCTGTCTCCATTGGAGGTGTGTCACTGGTTCCTTCTCATCAACAATGAAATCAACGTGAATTCCAACCTACCTGATCATGGTTTCTCCTGATGGGAGACAAGGAGGAGAAGTTGGACTGTCAGCATAGACTGCACTGTGTATGGGAGCAGAGGGAGTGGAGTAACACACGATCAGAAAATACACAGAGGCCCAGGTTTGCTAATGTGTCTGCTCCAGAAATCTGTTTAAATAAAATTGTGCAATCTGATGCTTTTAGGGTTCGTACACTTTTTTCAGACATGCTCGAAAAAGGAGGGGGGGGGGGGGCGTTAGCGTAAGCAGGAGGAGTTTCATAGGAAAGGGGACAAGGCCTGAGAAATTGAACATTTTGCACCACAAATTTCTGGCCCAATTCTGGTGTAAAAATCTGTTTCATAGTAAGCCAACCAATAGTTGATATAGATGCAGCGTCCCACTAGTATACGTAGGCACGGCAAAAGCTTGATTTGTCATATGTTGTATCATGCTGTATTTCATCCTTATGTAAAAATCCCTGTTACCAGGCTGCCAGGTGCACTACACACATTACACCACTAGATGGGGGTAGCACTAGGATATATATACCTCAGTTCAGGCCTAGTTAGTCAGTTGAGAAGGAGTAGGAGGTGAAGGAGTGAGAGTGCAGCTACTAGCTGTCATGCCCTGCTCAGGTTATGTGCGGAGGTCTGCCAGGTTAGCAGCACGTGTGTAGCCTTTTGTTTTGGAGTTGAGCTGTATCCGCCTCTCATCAGGTGCACTGGGTGGGGTCGTTGGTATGAGTTTAAATTACGCCCACTCCCAGTGTCCTGTGCGGGTTATAGCTTCTGTCTTGCTCAGTGGAAGGAAGGATTTGCTGTTCCTGTTTTGTACAAGATAAGTTGGTTTTTGTTTTTCTTGTGGTTGTCTGTCTAGGCTGTTAGAGAGACGCCTGCCCCCTCCAGGTCCTGAGGGAGCAGGCTGCCTATTTCCCCATTTCACCATCTTAGGGATTTTAGGGAATCTTCAGCCTAGGCACGGGGACACGTTCATTCCCACCTTCAGGGTCTGAACGTGGGCATAGAAGTCTAGGGAGAGCTGGTAGGGATTTGTCAGGAGGTGACCTTTATCCCCAGCTTCTTGCCTAGACACTTGTTTGGTGGTATTCTGTGTATCTTGTATCCTGTCCAGCGTGACATTATAACCCGCCAATACTTTGACTGCCATTTCTCAGCTGTTTTGAGATGGAGTCAAATGATGCGCTAGTTGATCACATGCAGGGATTATCCATAGAGGTTGCTGATCTGTGTAATACGGTCACACGGTGTCAGAATTCTCTGGCATCAGGTGCAATAGGAGGAAGTCAAATTTATGGGGAGCCTAAAGTCGCTCTCCCTGATAGATTTGCAGGGGGTGTGGATGACTTTATCCGCTTTAAAGAGTCATGCAAGCTGTATTTTCGGCTGCGTCCATCTTCGTCTGGTGATGAGATTCAGAGGGTAGGGATAATCATATCCTTGCTTAAAGGGGATGTGCAATCCTGGGCCTTTTCTCTGCCGTCCGGTTCTCTGGCCCTCCGGTCGGTGGAAGAATTTTTTAAAGCCTTGGGATTAATTTATGATGATCCAGGTCGGGTTTCGATGGCGGAATCTAAATTGCGTAATTTATTACAAGGTGAACATACTGCAGAGGCTTACTGCGTTGAGTTTAGGAGATGGGCTACTGAGTCAGAGTGGAATGACCCCACATTACGTAGTCAGTTTTGTCAGGGGTTAATCTGAGAGATTGAAAGATGCCCTTGCTTTTCACGAGTACCCGGATACATTGGAGAATGCTATGTCTTTGGCAGTACGGTTAGATAGACGTATTAGAGAGAGATGTAAGGTTCCCTTCGCGCAAGGGATCCCTTCTGTGAGTGGTTTTGTCTCACCTGCTCCCCAGGGTGATATGACATGTAACCCTGGGGTAGGGGAGGAACCCATGCAGCTGGGTCAGGTGTCTATCCGTTCTGGTAGTAGGAACTTTAGGAGGTTGCATAAACTATGTTATTATTGTGGGAAGAGTGGTCATTATATTTTTGCTTGTCCTTTTGTTAAACCGCATGTTGATGCGAAAGAATCACAAAGAGGTTTACTTAAAGAAAAAAAAACATCTCTGACTCTTGGTAGTGTGAATGGGGTGGTGGAGCAAGCAGGTATGCAAGCTCCCTGTAATACTCGTTTTCTCCTTCCAGCTATGGTGGCGCTAGACTCAAGAACTTTTTTTGTTGAAGTATTCATTGACTGTGGTGCTGGGGTAAACCTTATTGATTTTCTTTTTCTTCAAAATCTGGGTCTAAGTACTTGCACTTTAGAAAGAGAGATTCCGTTTTTCGCAATTGATTCTTGCCCTCTTTCTTAAAGGAGTCTCACTCATATTGCTCATGGTATTCAGTTAAGGGTGGGTGATTCACATGTTGAGATCATGTCTTGTTTTGTCATGAAGGACTTGCTCGCTCCTATAGTCTTAGGTTTACCGTGGTTGACAAAACATAACCCAATTATAGATTGGCAAGCAAGACAGATCATTGGTTGGAGTGAATTTTGTTCGGACAATTGTCTTAGCACATTTATCTCTGGTGTGTCTACTACGGATTTACCTCAGTATCTCTCAGATTTTGCGGATGTCTTTTCGGAGGGTGGGGCTCAGGAATTGCCCCCTCATCGTGACTATGATTGTCCAGTTAATCTCATCCCAGGGGCTAAGTTGCCAAAGTCTCGGCTTTACAATCTTTTTCAACCTGAAACAGAGGTCATGCGGAAATATATTGCGGAGAGTTTGGCAAAAGGTCATATTAGGCCATCTAAGTCTCCGGTTGGAGTTGGTTTATTCTTTGTTAAGAAAAAGGATGGATCGCTGAGACCTTGTTTGGATTTCCGGGAATTGAACTGTATTACGGTCCGTGATCCGTATCCCCTTCCTTTGATCTCCAATCTTTTTGATCAATTTGTTGGAGCCAAGGTGTTCTCCAAGTTGGATTTAAGAGGGGCCTACAATCTGATCAGAATCAAGGAAGGGGATGCGTGGAAAACAGCCTTCAACACGCACGAGGGTCATTACGAGAATCTGGTTATGCCTTTTGGGTTAACTAACGCGCCAGCGGTATTTCAGTGATTCGTCAATGACATTTTCCATCATTTTGTGCAGAGGTTCGTGGTAGTTTACTAGGATGACATTCTAATTTTCTCTCCTGATCTGAAGACCCATCAGGATCACGTGAGACAGGTTTTGTCGATCCTTCGGGAGAATAAATTATATGCCAAATTGGAGAAATGTGTGTTTTCTGTGCAGGAGCTTCCGTTTCTGGGATATCTGCTTTCTGACTCTGGTTTTCGTATGGACCCCGAAAAGGTCCGGGCGGTTCTGGAATGGGACCGACCAGAGAATCAGAAAGCTTTGATGCGGTCTTTGGGGTTTACTAATTATTATAGAAAATTTATCTTGAACTATTCTACCATTGTAAAACCTCTGACCGATATGATTAAGAAGGGCGTCGACGTCTCTGGTCGGATGAGGCATTGCAGGCCTTTTCGGCTATTAAGGAATGTATTGCGTCTGCTCCCATTCTGGTGAAGCCCGATGTGTCTCAGCCTTTCGTGGTGGAGGTTGCATCAGAAGTGGGGGTTGGAGCAGTGCTGTCGCAGGGTTCATCTCCTGGCAAATGGGTTCCGTGTGCTTTTTTTTCCAAGAAGCTCTCGGTCGCCGAGAGGAATTATGATGTAGGAGATAGAGAATTGCTGGCCATTAAATTGGCCTTTGAGGAATGGCGTCACTGGTTGGAGGGGGCGTCTCGTCCCGTTACGGTATATACTGATCATAAGAATTTGGCTTACCTGCAATCTGCCAAGCGTCTGAATCCTAGACAGGCTAGATGGTCACTGTTCTTTACCAGGTTCAATTTTGTGGTTACTTTTTGCCCGGGGGTTAAAAACGTCAAGGCAGATGCGTTGTCTCGCAGTTTTCCTGGGGGATGTGATTCAGAGGATCCTGCTCCGATTTTGGCTGATGGGGTGGTGGTCTCCGCTTTGTACCCCGAATTGGAGATGGAGGTATTGGGAGCCCAGGAGGGGGCTCCTGGTTCTTGTCCCCCAGGGAGGTTGTTTGTTCCTGATGGACTGCGATACAAGGTATTCAAGGAACATCACGATACTGTCCTTGCTGGACATCCTGGTGGTAAGTCCACCTTTGATCTTGTGTCCCGGAGGTTCTGGTGGCCCGGGTTACGTAAGAGTGTTGAGGACTACGTAGCAGCTTGTGAAACCTGTGCACGGTCAAAGGTTGCTCACACTCGACCTTCTGGTTCACTTCTTCCTTTGTCTATTCCGTCTCGTCCTTGGACGCACTTGTCTATGGACTTTATTACGGATCTGCCGAGTTCTTCCGGGAAAATAGTAATTTTGGTGGTTGACCGTTTTAGTAAAATGGCTCACTTTGTATCGTTAACTAGTCTGCCCAATGCCAAGACTCTTGCTCAGATTTTTGTTGATAATATCGTGAAATTACATGGCATCCCCTCGGATGTGGTTTTTGATAGGGGCACGCAGTTTGTCTCCAGGTTTTGGAGGGTGTTCTGCTCTCGGCTTGGCATTCAACTTCCGCTCTCTTCGGCTTTTCATCCGCAGGCGAATGGGCAGACAGAACGTACTAATCAAAACCTGGAGACCTACTTGAGGTGCTTTGTGGCTGAGAATCAGGAGGACTGGTCCTCATTCTTATCCCTAGCAGAGTTTGCTTTGAATAACCGTAGGCAGGAGTCCACGGGTAAGTCACCATTTTTGGGCGCATACGGTTTTCATCCTCAGTTTGGTACCTTTTCTGGGACTAGTTCCTCTGGGATGCCAGAGGAGGAGAGATTTTCTTCTGCCTTGTCTTCTATCTGGCGGGGGATCCAAGTGAATTTGGAGAAGATGGGTGAGAGGTATAAGCAAATGGCTGACAAGAGACGTATGACTGGTCTGGACCTGTGTGTGGGTGATCTGGTGTGGTTATCTACTAAAAATATTAAACTGAGAGTACCATCTTGGAAACTGGGTCCAAGATTTATTGGACCTTACAAAATATCTGCGGTGGTCAATCCAGTAGCATTTCGTCTGGATCTTCCGCAGACTTGGAGGATCCATGATGTGTTCCACAGGTCTTTACTGAAGAAATATGTGAAACCGGTGGAACCATCGCCATTGCCTCCTCCCCCTGTTCTGGTTGATGGAAATTTAGAGTTCAAGATCTCTAGGGTTCTCGACTCAAGAGTTCTTCGGGGTTCCCTTCAGTACCTGGTACACTGGAGGGGATATGGCCCTGAGGAGAGGATGTAGGTTACGGCTGTGGATGTTAGTGCCAGACGACTGGTGAGGGCTTTTCACAGATCCCACCCGGATAAAATTGGGCCGGGGTGTCCGGAGGTCACCCGTAGAATTGGGGGTACTGTCATGCCCTGCTCAGGTTATGTGCGGAGGTCTGCCAGGTTAGCAGCACATGTGTAGCCTTTTGTTTTGGAGTTGAGCTGTATCTGCCTCCCTTCAGGTGCACTGGGTGGGGTCATTGGTATGAGTTTAAATTACGCCCACTCCCAGTGTCCTGTGCGGGTTATAGCTTCTGTCTTGCTCAGTGGAAGGAAGGATTTGCTGTTCCTGCTCAGTACAAGATAAGTTGTTTTTTGTTTTTCTTGTGGTTGTCTGTCTAGGCTGTTAGAAAGACGCCTGCCCCCTCCAGGTCCTGAGGGAGCAGGCTGCCTCTTTCCCCCTTTTACCATCTTAGGGATTTTAGGGAATCTTCAGCCTAGGCACGGGGACACGCTCATTCCCACCTTCAGAGTATGAACGTGGGCATAGATGTCTAGGGAGAGCCGGTAGGGATTTGTCAGGAGGTGACCTTTATCCCCAGCTTCTTGACTAGACACTTGTTTGGTGGTATTCTGTGTATCTTGTATCATGTCCAGCGTGACACTAGCTGTGTTTAATGAAAGACAGAGTTCAAGTGAGAAAGAGTGGATAAAGATACAAATGACAACAGCCATTTTACCAGGCTTTAAGGACCTTTGGATTCAAGGTGAAGGATCTATTAGCTTCCGTCAGCCTCACCATTAATAAGCTGGAGAAACTGAAGCAAGGCATAGAGCTGAATATTAGTGAGTACAATTATCTACTATAGTCTGAGGCCTATCTACATGTACAGCTTGGGACTGGGATTCATCACATTCTAACTTGCATGTGTATCAGAGACTGTTTTATATAACTGGATGCAAATTGTTATCAAGAACCTAGTTATAGTAAAGTTCTCAGGTGGATTCAAACCTGCCTCATTCTTCTAACTCCATACTTCTACCACTCTCAACATTTTGCACCATAAAGGTGCTGGCGTCACAACATTACTTAATTCAGGGCCCAGTCGCACAAGCACCCAGAAAACCAATCACCATCAAGGGCACCTCAATCACCACCTGGCTGGTGTCCCCTGTAATAGAGTGTCCCCCGGAGAATCCAGTGCTGTTCTCCCCTTCACTGCACTGCTGGCCCAGGGAGGCATCTGCTAAACCGTGAGTACCCGATGAACTGTTTGCACACTCCGGCCCACCGTGCACCTCACGTGTTCTACCCCTGCGGACCGGCACGTTGCATAAAGTCAGAGAAAAGTGTCTATCCCTGCAGCAGAATGATCCTCCAGCCTGAGCCCCTGTGATAAATCGGTGCAGGTCTAGACAGAGAGTCTAAGCTTACACCATCTATAGGATTCAGGTATTAAAGAAAGAGCATGCAGGTCAAGTTACACCTCTGGCTGGAGGTAAGGGGTTAGATTAAGAATTTGTCATGGGGTGGGAGGCACCGTTTCAATATTTGCCTCAGGCACACGAAGGCTATGTGCTTCCCTGCCCCTGGCAACAAAGCAAAGGGAAGGGGGGCCCAAGCCAGGGCCAGCCTTTGGGGTGTGCGGGCTGTGCGGCCGCACAGGGCGCCATAGCAACAGGGGCGTCGGGCGGCCGACAGCTCGCAGTGTAATATGCGGCAGGCGAGGCGGCACTTGTGTTCTCCCTCGGGGCGGCCCCCAGCCCCCTCCCCTGTTTGACCTGATTTCCCCTCCCCTGTGTCAGTGGCGGATCCAGGGGGGGGGCAACAGGGCAATTGCCCCCCCCCCCCCCGAGCTGGCGGCGGCGGCTGGGCACAGGGAGATGAGCGCTTCCATTGTGGAAGCGCTCATCTCCAGTCATCTGTATCGCCGTCCTCGGGACAGCGATACAGATGCCTGCCTGTGCTGCGGTAGGGGAGGGAGAGGCGTGTCCCTTTCCCTTCCTCTGATAGGCTGCCGGCCTAGTGCCTGCAGCCTATCAGAGGCCGGCGCAGGCGGCGCAATGTCATCGCGCCGCCTGAGCCATACAGTGTGGGACACAGGCCAGAAGTATGTGTTTTTTTTAATTATTTTTATTATGTACAATACTTTTACTGGCGGGGGCTGTTATTACTGGCAAAGGGGGGGTTGTTTGTTATTACTGGCAAAGGGGGGGCTGTTATTATTGACACAGAGGGGCTCTTATTACTGGGGGCTGTTATTACTGACACAGAGGGGCTCTTATTACTGGGGGCTGTTATTACTGGCACAGAGGGGCTCTTATTACTGGGGGCTGTTATTACTGGCACAGAGGGGCTCTTATTACTGCGGGCTGTTATTACTGGCACAGAGGGGTTGTTATTACTGGGGGCTGTTATTATTGGCACAGGGGGACTGTTATTACTGGGGGCTGCTATTACTGGCACAGGGGGCTGCTATTACTGGCATAGGGGGCTATTATTACTGGCACAGGGGGGGCTGTTAATACTGGCACATGATTGGGGGCACTATAGGGGCATCTACTGAGGCCACAAAGAAGGGGTATTTTATATGGGCTCTCTGTACAGTACAATTTTATACTGGGACACATGGTGGGTACTATGGGGAAGGGTGAGAGGAGTACTATGGGGTCATCTACGGGGGGCACTAAGAAGGGGTATTTTATACTTGCAAATTATGGGGGACACTGAGGGCATCTACTGGAGCATTTTATACTGGTACATTATTGAGGGCACTAGGAGGAAGGAGGGTTTGGAGCACTATGGGGTCATTTACTAGGGGCACTATATAGGGGTATTTTATACTGGCACATTATGGGGGCACTATGAGGACATTAGCTCAAATGGGGGCATTACAAGGGGGTATTTTTTGCACTGTCACATTATAAGGAGAATTATTACTACTGGGGGGGGGGGCATTATGGTGGGCTTTATTACTCCCCCATGGTATGACCCCCCTAGTAGCAGCACCAGCCTCTCCCTGCTCTGCTATCCCTCTGCCCCTTCTCCAAATACTTATTATGAAATCTTTCTCATTAGGATAAAACACCTCATCAGCTCCGCCGAGCCCAGGCCAAAGTGTGGAAGTGGCGTCCGAGATCCCCAAGGGCCAAGCCAAGTAACTGTAAGTTTTCATGTGAAATATGTTTGTTATACACATATAGCATACACTGTGCCACACAATATTATTATTATTATTTTTTTTGAGTGGGGGGGGGGTTGGCGCCACAAGGTTAGCTCGCACAGGGCGCCTGAACACCTAAGGCTGGCCCTGGCCCAAGCTGAACTATTGCACCAGGGCCCATGAGCCTTTAGGTATGCCCCGGATAGGATTAGTAAATCTAGTCCACAGTGTCTGTAACCAAGGCAACACAAAGGTCTGCAGAAGAGCTGTGTACATAAAACGGCAAGATATTTTTCCTCCAGTAACTTAGCTTTTCATTTTAGGCTCATTGATACTAAAGAGTAAAATAGCTGCAGCTCATTGACTCTGTCCTGCTGTCCAGCCTATGACCAGATGTCGTCCAAATGTAATTATATAACCGAAGAATCTAAAAATTAAATTAAAAGCTAATTTTATTTCATTTATTGAAACACGGCTGACCACACATAACTAACTCACTGATATATGAATATGGTTCCACTAGTACAATATTGATTGCCTATTCTCAGGTCATCAATATTTAATCGGTGGGGGCCTGATTCTTCACATCCCCCACAGATTAGCTGTTTGAAGAGCCCTCTTCCCAGCATACTAAGCACAGCGCCGTACGTCGTATAGTGGCTATGCTTGGTATTGCAGCCCAGGCCCATTCACTTGATAGGTCATGTGATCGATGAACGTGACATCGCTGCTCTAGTAAGACACCTAGAAGCTCGGTCTACGCACCCTTTGGCACGCCCAGGTCCAGTTGATTGACTTTCGAGTTCTCAGTGTCCCATAAATCCTGCGCCGCCCCGTTTAGTATTCGGCGCAGGCTCAGTGAGTGAAGGATGTGCTCCTTCTGCCAGCTTCCTTCCTTCGGCGCAGGCGCAGTGAGTGAAGGATGTGCTCCTGCTGCCAGCTTCCTTCCTTCGGCGCAGGCGCAGTGAGTGAAGGATGTGCTCCTGCTGCCAGCTTCCTTCCTTCGGCGCAGGCGCAGTGAGGAAGCCGGCAGCAGGAGCGCGTCCTTCACTCACTGCGCCTGCGCCAAATATTAAACTGGGCGGCGCAGGCGCTGGATTTACGGGACACCGAGGAGAACTCAAAAGTCAATCAACTGGACCCGAGGGTTCCTAAGGGTGCATAGACCGAGCCTCTAGGGGCTGAAGCAATGTCCCAGTAGCACCTAGAGGCTCATTAGCATATTTTAAAAGTCTTTATTTTAAGAGAACGGCGGCAGGCAGGGAGTTATAAAGCATACTGTTATATACTGCTGACATTAGCACATCGCTGTCAGTCAGCTACATAACGTTATTTGTCATTACAGAAACCCTTTAAAGAGCTGATCGGGTTTGGGACCAATTAGATCCTGAAGACAGGCCATCAATATTTTACTCCCAGAAAAACCCCTTTAATCTGCAGCGCATTCTGTGAGATTTTCTATATTGAGAGAGGAAATCCATGCTAAAATCCACTGTAAAAGCCATATGTAAATCTGTAACATCTATTTCTTGCATCCTAATAAACACTATTTACATCCCCTCCACCGGCTTGCAGCATCCCAGTTGCTTAATTTAGTCTACACTGCCTTCATGTGGACATTAATGGTACTGCAAGCAAAGTTGTGTACGTTGCAAGGATGCTTCCAAAGCCACAAGAGAAAATAACCAATGGTGAGAATTTTAATAAGACAGGTGATTCATACCCCACTGGAGTACACTGAACCAAATTTACTGAGCGGTGCAGACTAGTGTTGGACGAGCATGCTCTGTCGAACACTAATTTTACTTGAGCATTGCGATGCTCAGCACATTGCGGTGTTCGGTGTGCTCGAGTGCGACGCTCGAGTCTCCTCCCCGCAGGTTTGTTGGCCAATAAACGTGCAGGTAAGTTCTGCCATTCACTGTAATGCCATAGCCATGTTGGCTACTGGCATTACAGTGACTGGCTGGCCAGAACACGTCATCGGGTGCTATATAGCACCCGATGACACGTGTACGGCTCAGTCTTAGTCAGGGAGAGCTGTGCTGAAGAAGGGACAGATAATGTAGGGGGTGAAATAGTAATATTTTAGTGAAAAAAACTTGTTAGAGATCCAAAAGTCCTTTTAAGGACTATTGTTGTATCTGGACATTATCTGCGCTACATCTCCTGTGTACCATGTGCGCAGCCTTAAAATATCTGTGACATCCAGTGTACTTTTTCTGTAGACGGTGTCCGCTGCGGACAGTTACATTACTTGCGCTACATTTCCTGTATAAACGTTTGCATATCTGAAATATCAGTGACATTCAGTCAATTTTTTTTGCTGCTGGTGGCAGCGACATTACCTGCGCTATACCTCCTGTATAACATTTGCGCATCCTAAATATCAGTGACATTAATTCAGTGTAATTTTTTATTAGGCGGTGGTGACAGCGACATTACTTGCGCTATACCTCCTGTATAACGTTTGCGCATCCTAAAATTATCTGTGACATTCAGTGTACTTTTTTCATAGACGCTGCGGACAGCGACATTATCTGTGCTACATCTCCTGTTTAACGTGTGCACATACTAAAAATATCTGTGACTTTCTGTGTACTTTATTTGTGCATACACTTACAAAACCTGCTCTACTGTACGTGTGACATACTTGCAAGCATATATACCATTTAATATGAGCAAGGCGAGCAGTAAGGGACGGGGAAGTGGCAGTGCTGCTGATGGTGCACATAGAGGCCGTGGCCCGGGGCGTGGTGAAACTGTGCCTGCTGCCAGAACACAAGAAACACTCATCCACGATACTAGTGTTGGTCGAGCACCAAAGTGCTCGTGTGCTCTGGTGCTCGAATAGAACACTTCCCGATGCTCGGGTGCTCTACAGTAAGTATTCCTATACAGCAGAAGTCAAATTTTTATTTTTTTTAGTAACTGGCCATGTAGCTCTATAGTGTAGTGGTTAACATTCTTGGCTATAATGTAGAAGGTTGTGAGCTTGAATCCCGTCATAAACTTTTCAAAAATAGAGGCTAAATTAGATTTAAATACACTGACTCGAGCATCGCGGTCGAGCACATGTGACATTCGGCCGAACACCGCAATGCTCGAGCCGAACTGGTGTTTGGGCAAGCATGCTCGCCCAACACTACACGATACCTAGCTTCATGTCCCAGTTTGCAGGGCGGCGCAGGACACCATTCTCGAAGTCAGACCAGTGCGACCAGGTGGTCGGTTGGATTGCGGCAGATAATGCTTTCAGTCGGTTAAGCACCATCATGTCTTCCACAAAGTCCAGTCTCAGAAACACCGATATTAGCGAAAACTTCCGAAAGGAAGCAGAGGCGAAACGCGTGTCGGGGTTGGTCATCTCCTAACAACTCGCACCTACCATCCTGTGCCATGTAAGTGTTACTTTTGGGCTTCAATTACAGCTCCTGTGTTCCTTGCTGCTTATTTAAGCGTGCATGGACGACTATATCTTGACTTATGTATGCTAGGAATTATGCTATTACAGTGTAGAGGTCATATTGTTATCATGCATCAAGCTCCCGTGTGACATAACACTTGGAAGGGAGCTCGGATAACTCTAAAAATTGCATTACATGTTTTCCTTCAGGATATTGGGACCTCAGTAGCTGGAAGCAGTGGAGAAGGGGCAACAGGCCGTGCTTAAACTGATCTGCTTAAGTGACAAACAGCACACCGCCGCAGAGCTGTGGCAGGGTATAAGGGACCAGACTGAGCTCTGGCTCTCGCCACTCAACCTACAACCAGGCATGGTTGTGTCTGATAATGGCCTTAACTTGGTGGCGGCTTTGGAGTTCGGCAAGCTCACACACATACCATGTCTAGCCCACGTGTTCAACCTAGTGGTTCAGCGGTTTCTCAAAACCTACCCCAATTTGCCTGAGCTACTGGTGAAGGTGCGCCACGTGTGTGCCCATTTCTGCAAGTCATCAACAGTCTGGCAGCGCTGCAGCAGCGTTTGCAATTGCCAGCTCACCGACTGTTGTGCGACGTGAGCACGCGCTGGAACTCCACGTTCTACATAGAAACATAGAAACATAGAATGTGTCGACAGATAAGAACCATTTGGCCCATCTAGTCTGCCCAATATACTAAATACTATGGATAGCCCCTGGCCCTATCTTATATGAAGGATGGCCTTATGCCTATCCCATGCATGCTTAAACTCCTCCACTGTATTTGCAGCTACCACTTCTGCAGGAAGGCTATTCCATGCATCCACTACTCTCTCAGTAAAGTAATACTTCCTGATATTACTTAAACCTTAGCCCTTCTAATTTAAAACTAATGTCCTCTTGTAGCAGTTTTTCTTCTTTTAAATATTCTCTCCTCATGTTGGCCAGGCTTTGCGAGCAGCAGAGGGCAGTAGTGGAATACCAGCTGCAACATGGTTGTCGCCTTTCCAGTCAGCTTCTGCTCTTCACAAGCAACGAGTGGGCATTGATGTCTGACCTCTGTGAGGTTTTACGCAACTTTGAGGAATTAACACAGATGGTGAGCGGCGATAACGCTATTATGAGCGTAACCATCCCACTTCTGTGTCTACTCAAACGCTCGCTGCTCACAATTAAGGCGGACGCTTTGCATGTGGAAAAGGTGGAAATGGGGGAAGACAGTACACAGGGTGATAGCCAGACCACCCTCAGTTCATCTTCTCAGCACAAATTGGATGATGAGGAGGAGGAGCAGGAGACGGTTGCCTCGGCTACAGAGGGTAGTACTCATGGAAGTTTTATTCCATCTGTTCAGCGTGGATGGGTAGAAGAGGAGGAAGAGGGGAACACACAGAATTTCCAACAAAGACAGGGCAACACTCTCCAAGGCCTGGGACAGTTTTATGGCACCCCGCCAGCACCCTCAACCTGATGCGCGGCCTAGTGTCACAAGGAGGGAACATTTTTGGAGCAGACAGTGTCAGCGTCCTCAGTGCCTTACAACAATTGGGTGTCCAAGCTGGACACGTGGCACAAACTGGCGCTCTATGCCTTGGAGGTGCTAGCCTGCCCCACCGCCAGCGTTTTGTCAGAGCGTGTATTTAGTGCTGCTGGGGGCATAATTACTGAAAAGCGCATCCGCCTGTCAACTGAAAATGCTGACCGGTTGACTCTTATAAAAATGAACACGGCCTGGATTGCCCCTGACTTCTCTACTCCACCAGAAGAAAGCGGCTGAACATAAAAGCACTCTAAATGTGGCTTTTATGGTGTATTGAATACACTGTATTCCCATGCACCCCTTTCACCACTAAAAAGGGTATATGGTTCAATCTCCCTTTTCTCATCCTCCTCCTCCATCATATCAACATGCTTATTAGGCTGCCCTCGCTGTAGCTGGCCAGCTAAGACCTGTCCTAGGTTGCTAGTATAGCTTATATGTTTATGCAGCTGGACCTGCTAATAATCTTAATTCAGTTCCTATGTTTATGTGTTAGCGACAATAGCAGAGTTATTTACTGTTACATCATGTTTTGGATGTTATATAACTGTTATATTTTGTGTTCACAGAAGCAATAAAAGATAATATGCCTTTAAGATTCATTTTGTAATGTAAGGTAAGCTCAGTGACACAGCAGAAACAACAGAAAGCATAGAGTTAATCTGTTGTTGCTGGGAAGAAGTCTAGAACAATCACAGCCAGCTTCTCACACAGCAAGAGTTTTCACCAATCGCAGCCAGCCTCACACACAGCCTGTCTGGGAATTCCCCCAGCTCCTGCTGCTAGAATCATTATTCACCAGAGACAGGAGCTGAAGAGACATTCACTCCACTGAGAGCTGTGTTTTTATGGGAACAAGAGGCCAAAATAGTTCCACCAATAGCAATCAAATTCAATTGCAAATACAAATTGCAAGCTACAAATTGCAAGCATTCAGATTCCATATTGCTATCCAAATTGCATACAACCATACCAGACCATATTCAACCAATCTGCAAATAGTCACTGCTAACTGCATACTGCAAGTGAACTATTAGACCTCAGAGAGATCATAAAGTGCTTAAATAACTTAATGTGAGAGTACAGATACTCAAGAGAGAAATATATCCACCATGTTATGTTAAATGACAAGATTGAACAGTTGAACCACCATATTATGCATACTGCCATGTGATATCTTTTCAACACATGTTTTGTATATGGACTATCTGCTGCAGAGGTGGCAGTGTTACATATGAAGAAAAGTTGAAGTTAATAAAGAAGTTATTTGAAGCATTTGGTGTGCTCTTTAAACCTATTGTTTCCATAGAACGGCGCTAGAGGAATTACAGAGTAATAGACAGTCTGGTTAGACTAAAAGTCAGAGATATCAAAATTCTTCTAATGCCACAGCGCAAAAGGTACTTCATAGTGCTGCACCTGCCACAGTGGAACTATTCCCCTCAGAGGGCGAAGTGATAGCGCTCCTCAGCTTGCACAGTAAAGAACGTATTAGAGCAGCGTAGCGCCAGCATATACCGCCGCGCAGCAACTGTTCCCTGAGTGAGCAAGCAAAGACACCTCAGTTTGCATTAGTCAAACTGCAGCCGACTCTTAAAGTGGAAGAACAGCAAAGGCAAAATAGTCAGAGAAAGAGCGCCAACCCTCCTGCGATCCCTAGAGAGAGAAAGAGATGCATGGTGGGAGGCCAAAGTCCAGAGCTAGAGTGCCTGCACCGCTATCCACAGAGAGACCACGTACTGCAGCCAGCTAGTTTCCCATCACTAGGCCCAAAGCCTGCAGCAGCGTATCCAAGTCAAGCATCGCAAGTTATCGCAGAGCATCGCAAGTCTGCACAGAGCATCACAAGTCAGCGCAGAGCATCGCATCACATCAAGAAAAGACAAGTCTCCTTTAAAAAAGACATTTGTTCCAGCAACCTTCATATTGCAGTTTCCTGCTCTTCAGAATAAGGTCAGAGCTTTCCTTTATTACTTATCATTGCATATAGGCTTTGGCATAAACAGACATTTTTGTGTTAAGATAAAGACTTTAAAGTAAAACAAAGGACAGTTTGTATTACACGGACTCTATTGCATTTAAAGTGAAAGTCATTTATTGCCTGCATTTATCGCTGTTACATTGTAAGGAACATGGACACGTACTGCGATCAGTAAAGATTTAGTAAAGCTTATGAGAGAACTATCATCTGCAGCAAACTATGATGAAGTTAAATCAAGAAGTAGAATGAACAAGCTTTTTATGAGAGACTATGCTAGGTCCTTAGGAGGAACCACAATCTCAAGTGTGACTTCCTTCGCTAGCAGAAGTGCCACCCACATATCAGAGTCCTCAAATACTTCAGCCAAAAGAAAGGAATTAGCTGAACAACTTGCTGTGAAGAAAGCAGAAATTGAGATGGAAGCTGCCATCGAGGCGCAGCGGCAACTGATGGCTGAAAAGAAAGCTGAACAGGATGCACAACGCCATCAGATGGAAGATGAAATGGATGCACAACGCCTTAAGATGGAAGCTGAAATGGAGGCACAGCGCCATCAAATGGAAGCTGAATTGAAAAGTCTGGAAAGGCAGAAAGAAGTTAAGATCATAGAAGCCAGAGGAGGATATGAGTCAGTGTAGTCATAGGTTCAAATCTGTACTAAGTGAAGAAAAAGACTCCTACTTTCCTTCCTATGCCCAGGAGAATGGAAGGAAATCTCCAGCATGTAGTGAAGAAATAAGTAATTATCCTTCCATCCCTGCTCATAAAAACAAAGAGAGGCCTAGTCCAGTGTTAGGAAAAAAGTGTGTGAATTTACCCTCTATCTCTACTGGAAAAGATAGTGAACAGTGAAAGGGTCAAAGGACTGAGAGTTAGAGGACTTCATTCAAACTGCACATTAGATCTACCTCCAGCTTATACAAAAGACGATATACCTCTAGATCGAGATCGCATACCTACCTGTCAAACAGCCAATAAATGGGAGCACCTATCTGTCATATCTCATGAAATGGGATGGAATGTAGAGAACAACAATTTCTTCTTTGAAGTATCTATTGAGGAGAAAGTTGCAACTAGACGAACCATTCTTTCCGCAGTGGCTTCTATATTTAATCTATTGGGATTCTTGGCCCCAGTAATCCTCAGAGCAAAAGAAATACTGCAAGAATTATGCAGATAGAAGTTGGGATGGGATGAGCCCATACCTGAAAATTTGGGAGAGTTGGATAAGAGACTTGCAAAACTTGAGAGAGGTTCGGATACGCCGATGTTTTGTACCTCATGATTTTGGAAAGTACAAGAAAATAGAACATCATTTTTCAGATGCCAGTAGTTATGGTTACGGTCAGTCCTCCTACATCAGAGTAATAGGAGAAGAAAATATAGAGTTAATCTGTTGCTGGGAAGAAGTCTAGAACAATCACAGCCAGCTTCTCACACAGCAAGAGTTTTCACCAATCGCAGCCAGCCTCACACACAGCCTGTCTGGGAATTCCCCCAGTTCCTGCTGTTAGAATCATTATTCACCAGAGACAGGAGCTAAAGAGACATTTACTCCACTGAGAGCAGTGTTTTTTTGGGAACAAGAGGCCAAAATAGTTCCACCAATTTAAACCAAATTCAATTGCAAATACAAATTGCAAGCATTCAGATTCCATATTGCAATCCAAATTGCATACAACCATACCAGATCATACTCAACCAATCTGCAAATTTTGCGGATCCATTGTAACAATCTCTTTCCCTGTCCACCAAACGGACAAGAATAGGACATGTTCTATTTTTTTGCGGAACGGACATGCGGAAACGGAATGCACACAGAGTAATTTCCTTTTTTTTGCGGACCCATTGAAGTGAATGGTTCAACATACGGACCTGTAAAAAAACAGAACGGAAACGGAAAAAAAATATATGTTCGTGTGCATGAACCCTAAATCTGTCTGGCTGCTAGAGGCCGGGCTTTCCCCTTCTGTCCGTTTTTAAAGTAGTCAATAAACTGCAATCTTTGATCTTGGACTTTCATATTGTTGAATGGATTAGGCAGTGGCTGAGGGACAGACAACAGAGGGTTGTAGTCAATGGAGTATATTCAGACCATGGTCTTGTTACCAGTGGGGTACCTCAGGGATCTGTTCTGGGACCCATATTGTTTAATATCTTTATCAGCGAAATTGCAGGCCTCGATGGTAAGGTGTGTCTTTTTGCTGATGACACAAAAATTTGTAACAGGGTTGATGTTCCCGGAGGGATACACCAAATGGAAAAGGATTTAGAAAAACTAGAGTAATGGTCAAAAATCTGGCAGCTAAAATTTAATGTTGATAAGTGCAAAATAATGCACCTGGGGCGTAAAACCCAAGAGCAGAAAATAAAATCAGCGATACAGTCCTAACCTCAGTATCTGAGGAAAGGGATTTAGGGGTCATTATTTCAGAAGACTTAGGCCCCTTGCAGACGAGTGTGTCCGGATAGGACCCGCGCGAGTAGGTACCCAATTGCAGTCAGTTTCGTTGTTCAGTTTTTATCGTGTGGGTGCAATGCGTTTTGCACGCGCGTGATAAAAAACTGAATGTGGTACCCGAACCCAGGTTTGGGTTCAAGGTTGTGTAGAAGTAGATTGTATTATTTCCCCTTATAACATGGTTATAAGGGAAAATAATAGCATTCTGAATACAGAATGCATAGTACAATAGGGCTAGAGGAGTTAACAAAAATTAAAAAAGAATTTAATTCACCTTAATCCACTTATTCACGCAGTCGGCATCTCTTCTGTGATGGATCATGTGGCGGACCATGTGATGAGCGTAGTGACGTCACCACAGGTCCTTTCCCTGTGCACAGCAAAGATGAAGACAGAAGAGAATCCGGGCTGCGAGAGCAAGTGGATTAAGGTGAGTTAAATTACTATTATTTTTTTAACCCCTCCAGCCCCATTGTACTTTTCATTCTCTATTAGGAATGCTATTATTTTCCCATATAACCATGTTATAAGGGAAAATAATAATGATCGGGTCCCCATCCCGATCATCTCCTAGCAACCGTGTTTGAAAATCGCACCGCATCTGCACTTGCTTGCGGATGCTTGCGATTTTCACGCAGCCCCATTCACTTTTATGGGGCCTGCGTTGCGTGAAAATCACCGGTCATGTGCACAGCCCCATAGAAATGAATGGGTCCGGATTCAGTGCGGGTGCAATGCGTTCACCTCATCCGCGTGGAAAACTCGCCCGTGTGAAAGGGGCCTTAAAGGTAGGCAGACAATGTCATAGAGCAGCAGGAAATGCTAGCAGAATGCTTGGGTGTATAGGGAGAGGCATTACCAGTAGAAAGAGGGAGGTGCTCATGCCGCTCTACAGAGCACTAGTGAGACCTCATTTGGAGTATTGTGCTCAGTACTGGAGACCATATCTCCAGAAGGATATTGATACTTTGGAGAGAGTTCAGAGAAGAGCTACTAAACTAGTACATGGATTGCAGAATAAAACTTACCAGGAATGATTAAAGGACCTTAACATGTATAGCTTGGAAGAAAGACGAGACAGAGGGGATATGATAGAAACTTTTAAATACATAAAGGGAATCAACAAGGTAAAAGAGGAGAGAATATTTAAAAGAAGAAAAACTGCTACAAGAGGACATAGTTTTAAATTAGAGGGGCAAAGGTTTAAAAGTAATATCAGGAAGTATTACTTTACTGAGGGAGTAGTGGATGCATGGAATAGCCTTCCTGCAGAAGTGGTAGCTGCAAATACAGTGAAGGAGTTTAAGCATGCATGGGATAGGCATAAGGCCATCCTTCATATAAGATAGGGCCAGGGGCTATTCATAGTATCAGTATATTGGGCAGACTAGATGGGCCAAATGGTTCTTATCTGCCGACACATTCTATGTTTCTATGGTTACAGTGGAATCCAATTTTTAAAAGTTTTATATTTTTCAAATGCTACTTGGGAGAAGTCTGGGATAGAGCCCCCAATGTTTACAGAAGGGGATTAGATAATTTGGGAGTTAGAATCTGCTAGGTTGTTCTGGGCAGCTGGTGTAGCAGAACATGAGCCGGCACACCATCAACTGCAATTGTTTTAAAGTGTGTAATTGAAGAAAATGACCTTGACTTTTCTCTGTTAATCCTATGGTGTTACAAGTCATGAGCATTAGGGTGCCTTCACATATATTGTGAGTTTCTGCTACTAACAAATCTGCCACAAAATCCACGTCTTAAGCCTCATTCACACGTCCATGCTCAAATCAGTGAAAAGGTGGTCAGTGATGCCTCTATGTAGACGTCCTTGAAGGATCTGTGACTGGTCCGTATGTCTGTTCCTAATAGTTTTAACTATTTCCTGCCTATACACAGCATTATGGGATACATAGTGTCTATAAGTGCAGATATCATAACAAAATAGAATCTGCTAAAGTAGCCAGCTTCCAAATAGTAGATCCAGATATATGACGTTTCAGTCACATAGACCTTTATCAAGGCCATCATTAATATGAGCCACATAAGACAAGCTTATATATGTTACACTGGTAAAATGCAAAAGACAAGTGTAGGCTACTTTCACATCTGAGTTTTTACTTCAGGTTTTGAGATCTGGCAGAGGATCTCAAAACCTGAATTAAAAGGATCTGTTCTATTTAATACATCTTGATGGCTCCGCTTCGGCCGAATCCGGTTGTATTAGGGTCCATTCACACTTGTGTTGCAGAAACAGCCTGCCGGATCCGTTATACCGTATGCAACCGGATTACATTTTTTCCATTTGACAGATCTAGTAAAATACTGGATCCGTTTCATCCGTTATCCGTTATCATCCGGTTTCAAACGGAATAACTGATCCGTTTTTTAAGAATTCCAAAGATCTCAATTTGAGATGCAAATTGTACAGTGGCTATAAAAGAAGACAGGAGGTCACATATCCCTCAGATCAAATGAAATCAATACTGAACAAACCTGATCAGGTATGAAAATCATTGTAAGGCTACTTTCACACTAGTGTTAATATTTTCCGGTAATGAGATCCGTCATAGGGTCTCAATACCGGAAAGAAAAATGCATTCCGTTCTGCTTGGTTGTGTTTTCATATCGGAGAGCAAACCGCAGCATGCTGTGGTTTGCTTTCCATCCTGGGATGCGGGGTAAAACGGATCGGTCATGACTCACAATGTAAGTCAATGGGGACGTATACGTTTTCTCTGACACAATCTGACACAATAGAAACTGATCCGTCCCCCATTGGGACATTCGGTAAAGTGCAGTGTTACATAACACACCAGTGCTGGGTTAGCACACAGGACACATCCTACAAGAAGTAAATACGACCTGTGGTGGAATCATGATTTTTTTTTTTTGGGTGGGTATTATAGTTTCTACATTACTCCAAAGACATAATGATAGGGAACTTAGATTGTGAGCCCCATTGGGGATGATGCTAATGTCTGTAAAGCGCTGCGGAACAAAGCAGTGCTGTATTAATGCATAAAATTAAATAAAAAATACTGTGTATTTACATGGCTGCCTTCCTCTAGGTGATGTAAAATGGCTGTCTGTCTCTAGGTGATGATCTCACATTGTTAATAAAGTTTAGTGTTTCAACACAGACAATACTGTAAGATACTGTCTTTAAAGGCACCCGAGGAAGAGGACCAAGTAGCCATTAAAAGGTATCAACCACTGAGGAATAAAAAATATATATATATTCTACACAGACACTGACAGACCTGCTGAGATGCTGCTGCAGGTAGTAATACTGTATATACTGTATATATGTTCTGCTCCCCAATACACCACTATCTACCTGGGTAGTTAACTGAAAGCCATGTCATATGATACTTTTAAGGGACAGATGATGGATCACATGATTGACGCCATGTTTAGTTCTATTCTAGGCTCTCTGCTCCATCATTCCTCCTCCCGCCGGCATTCCACACTGCAGGTCTGGACAGGGGGCGAGGCCGACCGGGAGCTCCGTGTATTATCTTGCTGCTGCTTCTGCTATTGGGAACAAGGTGAGTATGTGGAGTTTGTTTGTTTTTTAATGCCTGTGAAGGGGTCACAATCCTGGGCATATTACTGTGAGGGGGCACATAACTGGGTATAACTACTGTAAGGCAACACATAACTGGGCATATTACTGTTAGGGGGCCCATATCTGGGCATCGCTACTGTGAGGGGGCACATATCTGGGCATAACTACTGTGAGGGGCACATATCTGGCCATAACTACTGTGAGGGGGCACATATCTGGGCATCATTACTGTGAGGGGCTACATATCTGGCCATAACTACTGTGAGGGAGCACATATCTGGCCACAACTAATGTGCGGGGGCACATATCTGTGCATCGCTACTGTGAGGGGGCACATATCTGGGTATCACTACTGTGAGGGGTACATATCTGGGTATAACTATTGTAAGGGGGCACACATATCTGGGCATAACTACGGGGCACATATCTGGGTATCACTACTGTCAGGGGCACATATCTGGGTATAACTATTGTCAGGGGGCACATATCTGGGTATAACTACTATGAGAGGCACATTTCTGGCCGCACCTAATGTGAAGGGGCACATATCTGGGCATCTCGCTACTATAAGGGGGCAACTATGTGGGAATAACTACTGTGAGGTGGCACATATTTGGGCATGACTATTGTCAGGGGGCACATATCTGGCCATAACTACGGTGAGAGGGCAGATATCTGGGCATCGCTACTGTGAGGGGGCACATATCTGGGCATCACTACTGTGAGGGGGCACATATCTGGGCATAATCTGTGAAGGAGGCACAATGCTGGCATAACTACTGTATGGTGGCATAAAGGGGGAATAATTACTATGTGGGGGCATTTAGGGGACTGGGTGGGATTAGGTGTTTAGTTATGTTTTGGGAAGAGTTAGAGGTGTGGCCTAGTGCAGAAAAAAATTGTACTCTTCCTTCCTTTCTAAAGTTGGAAGGTATGTAAAGGTCTGCAAGCAACATTTTAAATAGATCCTATCCTCTACATAAATGTAGCCATTCAAACCGGAACAGCTCTTGAAGTAATTACTAGAATAGGTGGACTACATGACCCAGAAATATTATTAACCACCTCCCGACCGCTGTACGCACCGATGCGTCCGGGAGGTGGTTGTTTAGTTCCTCCTGGACGCATCGGCGCGTCCTCTCGCGAGACGCGAGATTACGTCACAGCCGGCCCGCGCATGCGCATCGCGGGCCGGCATTTCGCAGAAGACTATTTCGTCAGCAGCCTGCCGGCCACGATCATTGGCTGGCAGGCTGCTGATTTTTAAAAAAACCAATCAGCAGCCATATAACCCCACATATTAGTAAATATAATGGGGTTATATGGCTGCTGTGCTCCTCTGCTCCTTCTTTTGGTCGGTTGGTTCCAGCAGAGGAGCAGAGGAGCACATCATTACTGTGAGTACCCACCACACCACATTTAGCCCCCAGATCACCCCAATTAACCCTTTGATCACCCCTTTTATCCCCCCCTGTCAATCACTAGTGAAAGGAAAAAAGTGATCAGTGCAAACTGTCACTTTTTTTTTTCACTGTTATTGACCATTAGGTTTTAGGTATAGTTTAGGTCCCTTGGTTAGGTAGTTAGCGATCAGTTAGCGCCCAGCCCACCGCACCGCAGTCCGTTATTCGCTGATTAGCGTATCGCTAATCAGCATTTGTACTTTTATAGTATCTGAAAGTGATCAAAACTGATCACGGTCAGATCTATAATAGTACTAGTGTCACTTTAGTTCGCCCTCCACCCAAAACGCAGTGTTTGCCCAATCAGGCCTGATCGGTCGCCCACACGTGCGTTCGCCCACACCCGCCCCACCGCAGTGACAAAAAAAATTATTTTTTTTGATCACTGCACATTCACTTTACACGCACTGCGGCGATAAAAAAAATCAGTTTTGATATTTTTTATCAACCGCAGCGGCCTCCGGTACTTCGCTAGCCTCCCCTTTGTAAGACAGGCTTGCTTTTTTTTTCTTGGGTAGTCTCAGGGAATACCCCTAAATTTAGTTGCCCACATGTCAAACAGGGGGTATTCCTCTGAAGAGGCCTACAGGCTTCTGACCCAGTCGGATGAGGAGTGGGAACCCTCATCTGATGAATCCAGCGGGTCAGAATACGAACCTGTAGAAAGCAGTGGCTCTCTGACCCAAAGTTCGGACGATGGAGGCTGAGGTCCCTGATAGCAGCAGGCGTACCCGGCCCCGTGTCGCTAGACCACAGGTTGCGCAGGATCCGCTTCAAGAGCAGCAGAGTGGGGCTGGTGCTGTCGGATTACGTGGTGAGGCATACACCAGCAGCCCAGCCCTTCCTGGACCTAGTACCAGCACTGCCGTACAACCTGGTGAAGTAGCGAGCACCAGAAGGGCAGTTGAAGCTGGTACGGTGGCACGTGCAGTAGTGACCCCGTCGCAGCCACCGCAAAGACGTGCCCGTAGAGCCCCTAGAATCCCAGAGGTGCTGGCAAACCCTGATTGGCAGTCCCCAACTTCAGCCGCACCCGTAGTTTTCCCTTTCACCGCCCAGTCTGGAGTTCGGGTTGAGACAGCTCAGATCGATTCGGCCCTGGGATTTTTTGAGCTGTTCTTGACTGCGGAGCTTTTAGACTTAGTCGTGGCAGAGACAAACAGGTATGCCACACAATTTATCACCGCTAACCCGGAAAGCTTTTATGCCCAGCCTTTCCGGTGGAAACCAGTCCAAGTTTCCGAATTTAAAACTTTTCTGGGCCTCCTCCTCAACATGGGCCTGACAAAAAAGCATGAATTGAGGTCATATTGGTCCACGAACCCGATTCATCACATGCCCATGTTCTCTGCTGCTATGTCCAGGACACGATTTGAGGTCATCCTGCGTTTCCTGCACTTTAGCGACAACACCGCCTCCCGTCCCAGGGGCCACCCTGCTTTTGACCGGCTCCACAAAATTCGGCCCCTCATAGACCATTTCAACCAGAAATTTGCAGATTTGTATACCCCTGAGCAAAACATCTGCATAGACGAGTCCCTAATACATTTTACCGGGCGCCTTGGCTTCAAACAATACATCCCAAGCAAGCGCGCCCGGTATGGGGTCAAATTGTATAAGCTCTGTGAAAGGGCCACAGGCTATACCCACAAATTTCGGGTCTATGAGGGAAAAGATCAGACCCTGGAGCCGGTCGGTTGCCCTGACTACCTGGGGAGCAGTGGGAAGACAGTTTGGGACTTGGTGTCACCCTTATTCGGCAAGGGGTACCATCTTTATGTGGACAATTTCTACACAAGTGTGGCCCTCTTTAGGCATTTGTTTCTAGAACGGATTGGCGCCTGTGGTACCGCGCGAAACTAGTCGCGCGGGCTTCCCCCAACGGCTCGTTAGCACCCGTCTTGCAAGGGGGCAGAGGGCCGCACTGTGTAACGAAGAACTGCTCGCGGTGAAATGGAGAGACAAGCGTGACGTTTACATGCTCTCCTCCATTCACGCAGACACGACAATACAAATTGAGCGAGCAACCCGTGTCATTGAAAAGCCCCTCTCAGTCTACGACTATAACCTCCACATGGGAGGGGTCGACTTCAATGACCAGATGTTGGCTCCGTATTTAGTTTCCCGACGCACCAGACGCTGGTATAAGAAGGTGTCTGTATATTTAATTCAATTGGCTCTGTACAATAGTTTTGTTCTCTACAGTAAGGCTGGGAGAACTGGATCCTTCCTCAAATTTCAGGAAGAGATCATCGCGAACCTCCTGTATCCAGGAGGTTCCGTGGCCCCATCCACCAGTGTAGTTAGCCGTCTACACGAGCGACACTTCCCCAGTGTCGTTGCTGGTACCTCAAACCGACCGCCACCCCGAAAAAAATGTCGTGTCTGTAGCAGGAGTGGAATAAGGCGTGACACCCGCTATTTCTGTCCTGACTGTCCCGACCACCCTGCCCTATGCTTAGGGGAGTGTTTCCGAAAGTACCACACACAGGTACACCTAGCATAGGGATCACATCTCACCAGGATAGGCACACAGGGCTATTAGGGCCCATTCACTCACAGCTGCTGCAAACGTCTCCTTTCACATGGGACAAAGTGCATAACGCACTTCGCCACATCTTTGGGCGATTTGCGCTTTGCACATTGACCCATGGGGAAGGAGAGGTTTGTTCTATAAAGGTAAAAAAAAAAACCAAAAAAAAAAAAAACAGGTAAGCAAACAGGTTAATGTTTAGTTCCAAAAGTTAAAGTTACATGTTCTGTTCCAAAGTTAATAAAATTATTGCGTTGTGGCCTGGTTTTTTCTTTTTTTTTTTTTTTGTCTTTTTACCTTCCAGGTGGACCAACCGATCTACTAGCTGCAGCACCGATGTGCATTCTGACAGAAGCATTGCGCTGCTGTCAGATTACACGCAAGTCGGTGTATGCGGCGCTGCAAGACGGGATTTTCTCCTCTGCAGTGACAGATACGTTTGCCAAGGCATACGAGCTGAGGAGGAGGCGGCGTTCCTATGCTTTGGCAAACACTTTGTATATATATATATATATATATAAAAAAAAAAAATCCCGGCAATGATTTATTCATCCACATCGATTGATGCGAATGGAGAAATCTGGTTTGCCAGGGCATACGAGCTAAGTGGGTATGGATGTAGGGCGGAGCTCCTATGTCCTGGCAGACGCCTTTCCCCTCCATTTTTTTTTTTTTGGCAGAGATTTTTTCATCCACATTGATCGATGCGGATGAAGAAATCTGTGCCGTTCATTTTTTTCTTTCAGCTCAGAGGCTGAACGGAAAAAAAAATCTCATTACCTGTATGCTCAATATAAGGAGAATAGCAGAAACTCCTAATGCTGGCCATACATGTAATGATTGCGGAGACCCTCAAATGCCAGGGCAGTACAAACACCCCACAACTGACCCCATTTTGGAAAGAAGACACCCCAAGGTATTTGCTGAGGGGCATATTGAGTCCATGAAAGATTGAAATTTTTGTCCTAAGTTAGCGGAAAGTGAGAGTTTGTGAGAAAAAACAAAAAAAAAAACAATTTCCGCTAACTTATGCGAAAAAAAAAAAAAATTCTATGAACTTGCCAGGCCCCTCATTGGATACCTTGGGGTGTCTTCTTTCCAAAGTGGGGTCACATGTGGGGTATTTATACTGCCCTGGCTTTTTAGGGGCCCTAAAGCGTGAGAAGAAGTCTGGGATCCAAATGTCTAAAAATGCCCTCCTAAAAGGAATTTGGGCCCCTTTGCCCACCTTAGGCAGCAAAAAAGTGTGACACATCTGGTATCGCCGTACTCAGGAGAAATTGGGGAATGTGTTTTGGGGTGTCATTTTACATATACCCATGCTGGGTGAGAAAAATATCTTGGTCAAATGCCAACTTTGTATAAAAAAATGGGAAAAGTTGTCTTTTGCCAAGATATTTCTCTCACCCAGCATGGGTATATGTAAAATGACACCCCAAAACACATTCCCCAACTTCTCCTGAGTACGGCGATACCAGATGTGTCACACTTTTTTGCTGCCAAGGTGGGCAAAGGGGCGCATATTCCAAAGTGCACCTTTCGGATTTCACCGGTCATTTTTTACAGATTTTGATTGCAAAGTACTTCTCACACATATGGGCCCCTAAATTGCCAGGGCAGTATAACTACGCCACAAGTGACCCCATTTTGGAAAGAAGACACCCCAAGGTATTCCGTGAGGGGCATGGCGAGTTCCTAGAATTTTTTATTTTTTGTCGCAAGTTAGTGGAATATGAGACTTTGTAAGGAAAAAAGAGAAAAAAAAAAAAATCATCATTTTCCGCTAACTTGTGACAAAAAATAAAAAATTCTAGGAACTCGCCATGCCCCTCACGGAATACCTTAGGGTGTCTTCTTTCCAAAATGGGGTCACTTGTGGCGTAGTTATACTGCCCTGGCAATTTAGGGGCCCAAATGTGTGAGAAGTACCTTGCAATCAAAATGTGTAAAAAATGCCCTGCAAAATCCGAAAGGTGCACTTTGGAATATGTGCCCCTTTGCCCACCTTGGCAGCAAAAAAGTGTGACACATCTGGTATCGCCGTACTCAGGAGAAATTGGGGAATGTGTTTTGGGGTGTCATTTTACATATACCCATGCTGGGTGAGAAAAATATCTTGGTCAAATGCCAACTTTGTATAAAAAAATGGGAAAAGTTGTCTTTTGCCAAGATATTTCTCTCACCCAGCATGGGTATATGTAAAATGACACCCCAAAACACATTCCCCAACTTCTCCTGAGTACGGCGATACCAGATGTGTCACACTTTTTTGCTGCCAAGGTGGGCAAAGGGGCGCATATTCCAAAGTGCACCTTTCGGATTTCACCGGTCATTTTTTACACATTTTGGTTGCAAGGTACTACTCACACATTTGGGCCCCTAAATTGCCAGGGCAGTATAACTACCCCACAAGTGACCCCATTTTGGAAAGAAGACACCCCAAGGTATTCTGTGAGGGGCATGGTGAGTTCCTAGAATTTTTTATTTTTTGTCGCAAGTTAGTGGAATATGAGACTTTGTAAGAAAAAAATAAAAATAAAAAATCATCATCATTTTCCGCTAACTTGTGACAAAAAATAAAAAGTTCTATGAACTCACTATGCCCATCAGCGAATACCTTAGGGTGTCTACTTTCCGAAATGGGGTCATTTGTGGGGTAGTTATACTGTTTGGGCATTGTAGAACCTCAGGAAACATGACAGGTGCTCAGAAAATAACCTTTACCCAAACCATTTTTTTTTTGCCCAAACATTTTTTTTTTATCAAAGACATGTAGAACTATAAATTTAGCGAAAAATTTATATATGGATGTCGTTTTTTTTGCAAAATTTCACAGCTGAAAGTGAAAAATGTCATTTTTTTGCAAAAAAATCGTTATATTTTGATTAATAACAAAAAAAGTAAAAATGTCAGCAGCAATAAAATACCACCAAATGAAAGCTCCATTAGTGAGAAGAAAAGGAGGTAAAATTCATTTGGGTGGTAAGTTGCATGACCGAGCGATAAACGGTGAAAGGAGTGTAGTGCCGAAGTGTAAAAAGTGGCCTGGTCATGAAGGGGGTTTCACCTAGCGGGGCTGAAGTGGTTAACATTAGGGTTATTCACTTTAGAAAAAAGACGACTGAGGGGAGATCTAATTACTATGTATAAATATATCAGGGGTCAGTACAGAGATCTATCCCATCATCTATTTATCTCCAGGACTGTGACTGTGACGAGGGGACATCCTCTGCATCTGGAGGAAAGCAGGTTTGTACACAAACATAGAAGAGGATTCTTTACGGTAAGAGCAGTGAGACTATGGAACTCTCTGCCTGAGGAGGTGGTGATGGTGAGTACAATAAAGGAATTCAAGAGGGGCCTGGATGTATTTCTGGAGCGTAATAATATTACAGGCTATAGTTATTTGATTTCTAGAGAAGGGGCGTTGATCCAAGGAGTTATTCTGTTTGCCTGATTCTTTTCCCTAAGACAAGAAAATTGGCTTCTACCTCATAAGGATTTTTTGCCTCTCTTGATCAGCTTTGTAGGATAACAGGCTGAACTGGATGGACGTATGTCTTTTTTCATCCTTTATACTATGCTATTATTGCAGTACGCAGCCCTGCAGGGTGAGGCGAATGGTGAGGTCACAGGGGTAGTTACTAACTGAGGGTGGTTGTAGTACTCACAGTCTTTTATATACCCTGGGCATACGTACAGCAGTGATGGAGAGGCTGGCACAGGGGTCCTCTGGAGCACTCTCTGTATATAGGGACCAGGCCGGGTGGTAGGTGAGGTGCCCTGGATGTTGCAGGTTTTAATGTGGAGGAACACACATTGCAGTGAACCAAAACTTCTGTTTACTGAAACAGTTAACTATATACAGTCTTTGGTCAAAGTTTCATATGTAAGAGGTAGTAACATGCAGGCTTTACATCAATTGGCAGGCACAATGTTCTTGCAAGATACTCAGAGGGTTAAACACTTACAGATCAGGCTGCACTTTCCTCAGAATCCTGTCTGTCTTTATCCCAAGGCCCGTATGCCCTATTGCTGACTTTATCCTTGGTTAGGGGAAACTTCCTCAGGTATATGTCTCGTTGCTTTAAATGGATCCTTCTGCCCTTCAGCTCTCAGTTTGGCTGGAATCAATTTGGCTCTGCACTGTACTTTGTAGGAACTTAGTTTTTCTCAGGAGGCAAACCCTTCTCCTGGTGGCAAGCTAGGAGCCTGGGCTATCTAGCTGCATGTCAGTAGTTGGCCTACAGCTCCACTCTGGCTAAAGTACACACTCTGAACTCCCAACTCTTCTGACTCTACCCAGCCTCTCCCTGAGCTGAACCTGACTATAAATACTAAGGGGTTCCCTAGCTCCCTCTACTGTCTAGGAGGAGGAACTACCCCTAACAGGCCTGGCACAGGTGGAAACAGGAAAAATACACAATAAAATATTATATAAAATACAATGACCATGTTCCACAGGAGGTGGAGAATAACGTGGCCCAATTGACCCTTGTGTAGTGCCCACATTTACCCAGTGGGACACTACATTATTGACATACGTCTGCCTTGTAGAAGGTACATTATACATCTTAGATTATTGGTGGCCACCCCTGGTAGGAATGTATGAAGCTATGAACCAATCAGTCATTTTCAAAAAGTAAAACTCCAGATTAAAACTTACTGAGCATATATTTCTAGGATATTTTATAATGGTAAAGTGCATGAAACAAGCTATAGTATAACGGGTAGTGCTTCCTTATATGAGATATGAGATATGCCAAATGAACACTAGATGGCAACATTAGAAAATGTAGGTTCAGAAGGCTGACAAGGAGACATTTAAAGAAATCTTACTGAGCTTATTTTATTAAAATGTACTTGTGGAGATGGTGAGAAGTTTTGTATTATAATTTATATGTATTAACATATTTTGAATAATTATATTTTTATATTTTATAATTATTTAGAATAATTATATTTTTTTTTAGCCCATAAAACACAAGGAAGCATAGTTATTTATATGTAATATACTGTAATCAGTTCTTGAAGATGAATTACTTAAAAGGGATTTACATATCTCAAGATTATTTCTCATTCACACTTCAGTGTTTTGGTCACTGATTTCCATAAGTGATTTTTGACCCAAAACCAGATGTGGCTCTAAACACAGAACAGGAGCAGATCTTTACCTTATGGCCTCATGCACACAGTCGTTGTTTGGGTCCGCATCCGAGCCACCGTTTTGGCGGCTCTGATGCGGACCCATTCACTTCAATGGGGCCGCAAAAGATGCGGACAGCACTCCGTGTGCTGTCCGCATCCGTTGCTCCGTTCCGCGGCCTGCAAAAAAAAATATAACATGTCCTATTCTTGTCCGCAAAACGGACAAGAATAGGCAGTTATATCAATTGCCGCCTGTTCCGTTCCGCAAATTGCGGAAGGCACATGGGCGGCTTCCGTTTTTTGCAGATCCGCGGTTTGCGGACCGCAAAAAACAGCACGGTCGTGTGCATGTAGCCTAAGTCTGTGGAGGCTGTGTGAATGAGGCTTTAGTGGCATATCACTAGGATAGGCCACAAATGTCAGATATGGCTCCCACCTCTGGGACCTGCTCCTATTTCCAGAACAGACCCCCCCCCCCAAAGTGAAGGGAGAGCAGGCATGCAAGTATGGCCACCCTCCATTCTCTGCACCTATCTGACATCTGTGGCATATCCTAGCGATATGCCGCACATCTTGAGATGGGAAAACTCCTTTAAGAGTATATTAATATTCAGATTTGTTGCAGAAGTTCTGCAGCCACCACAAATTGCTTCTATCTATTATTATAGCTGCAGATGGTGCCATTCATAGTGTTAGCTCCGATTGCTTGGGTGCAGGGCACAGCTGACTAGGGAGTGCTGGGTGTTGGACCGCCACCAATCAGTTACTGATGACCTACATATGTATCACAGCCACAAGGAAAGGTTAACACTAGTTAACACTTTAAATAAACAATGGCAAGAAAATAAGGATTAACTTTTTCAATGGTTTCCAATGGCTTTTGTCATGCGATAACACAGTGATAGGTCACTAAGGGTGGGTTCACATCACATTTTATGCCTCAGTTTGACATATACGTTCCAAAAAAAAAAAAAGGATAGAAAAACACAGCACACCATGTTCTTGTATCCTTCACAGTCTGGTAAAAAAAAAAATATATATATATTTTTTTTACAATGGAACTCTATGTTGAACAGACATATATCAAGGGGAGAAAAACAGAACTGGATCGCACATCCACAATGCTATGCTTGATCAAAATGTACACTAATGCCTCTTGTACAGCATGCAGTATAGGGGGCTGTACACTTAATATTGCGCTGAAAAGCGAGTTTAATTATATCTAAACATAGCATTGTGGATGTGCGATCCAGTTCTGTTCTTCTCCCCTTGATATATCTATGTTGACCATATCCCAGTTTCGGCCGTGGATTTTCATTTTGAATGGTGTGGTCCCGCTCTCAGTTTAGCTCCACTGAATAGAGATAAACCATGAACAGATTTCCTTGGTATCCACGTGGTAACTGCGCCAAGAATGGACATGTATGTTTTTAATGCGGCATGACCACAAAATCCTCAGTGCCAAATCTGCGATGAAATCCGTGCCAAAAGTGATGTGACCATATCCTTAGAGTAAATGCCCACTAAAATGTTATGATCCATCTTTATAGGAGCCAGAACTGCAAGAAGTCTATGGAGGGCTGACTGCATTTGTCAAGGCTAGTACTGAATTTAAATGGAGGTGTAAAAATCTGCAGTGGGCCCTCTCTAGTGGTGACTGCAGGCAAATGCTATGATCGGATTTGGGAAGCAGTTCTGTGCCAGACCCCATAATAGATTAATAGAATAGATTAATATGACCAGGGGCGTAACTACCATAGCGGCAGACCATGCGACTGCTATGGGGCCCAGGGCAAGAGGGGGCCCAGGCTTACTTGGGATTATCTCCTCTTCTACTGGAGGTGAAAATTGGTCAGAACTCTACCCTCTAAAGGAACAACTTTTAGCAAATGAGGCAGTGGAAAAATGGCCCAAGGGTCATTGAAAAGGGTTTAGGCAGAAACCCTTCTGTCCTGTGTGGGGTGCCTTGTTTGATCCTTGCTATGGGGCCCTTACTCTAGGTACGCCACCGTTGGTGACCCTTAATGATCTTGTTGGTTTTAAGGTGGAGGGGTCAGATTCAGTAGGGCCTCAGTATGTTTAACATCCATATGATTATCGATAAGCATTTCTTGTTGCTTGGGGGATCTGATGTCACCCGCAGAGTTTGTTATCTAAGCATTATGTCACTATGATAGATCTGTTGAGTGCGAAATCTCATCATCCTCCCCTCCCTGCACCACACCCATCATCTCCCTGACATTTCACATTGCCCTGTGCCAAATGTATTGTTCATCTGCTGAGTTACATGGTAAAACCAGAAACCTATTTGCATTTCTAAATATAGATGCACGACATGTAAAAGTGAGTGGATGCCCTGGTCTTATGTTACTTCCGTGCATTTATCTCCACCCCGAAGATCACAATGGAGAATAGGAAAAGCCTATATTTCTATGTATAATTTATAAGCTCTCATCAGACAAACAGTGCCAACATAGTCCATTCACACCTGTCCCTGTCCCAACCTCAGACACGTATTTTCATAGGAAATCAATTAACCTTATGTATGTATGTATTCATAGTGTGAAACCAGAGCACCTAGGAGAAACCTACACAAAGGAAAGGAGACCCTACACACTACATGCAAATATTTCCAAAGGATCCTTGTGCTTTGTGCAATCATCTAAGGCAAATGGCCCACATTTCTTTTCAAGCGGCCACTGCAGGGGCAATGTAGGATACAGTGCCTACTTAAAGGGGTTGTTCCACCAAAAATATTTAGCAGTTTTCAAACTGAATAGTTTTGTATTTGCATGTAATTAAAAATATTGTATAGCCACTGAGTGATTCAATAAAATGTATCTGCATAGCGCCACCTGCTGTTTAATCTTTTTACTTTTTCTTTGGCTCACTGAGATGGCCACACATGCTCAGTTTCGTCCATCAACTTCCTCCTGAGCTGTGATAGGGCAAGAGCTCAGCAAAGCTGATCTAGCAGAGCAATGAATGGGGAGATCTCAGGATCCATAGATTTATTCTTGTCATTCTTCCATAAAGACCAGATTTGTGGAGCACGACTAATAGTTGTCCTGTGGACAGAATCTCCCACCTAAGCTGTAGATCTGTGCAGCTCCTCCAGTGTGACCATGGGCCTCTTGGCTGTTTCGGAAAATTAGTGCTCTCCTTGCCTGGGCTGTCAGTTTAGGTAGACGGCCATGTCTTGGTAGGTTTGCAGTTGTGCCATACTCCTTCCATGTTCACATGATGGATTGAACAGTGATCCGTGAGTTGTTCAGAGCTTGGAATATTTTTTTATAACCTAACCGTGCTTTACACTTCTCCACAACTCTATCCCTGACCTGTCTGGTGTGTTCCTTGGTTTTCATGATGTTGTTCGATCACTAATGTTCTCTAACAAACCTCGGAGGCCTTCACAGAACAGCTGTAGTTATACTGAGAATAAATTACACAGGTGGATTTACTAATTAGCTGACTTCTGAAGGCAATTGTTGACACTAGATTATATTTTGGGGTATCAGAGTACATAAGGCTGAATAAAAATACACACCACACTTTTGAGATTTTTATTTATAAAAACATTTTGAAAAACATTTCGTTTTTTTTGGATTGTTTTCTTTTCACTTCACACATACTTCTTGCTACTTTCTGTTGATCTATCATATAAAATACCAATAAAATACATTTAAGTTTGTGAGTATAACGTGAAAAAATGTGGGAAAAGTTCAAGGCACTGTAAAGGGGGCCTCCCTCTGAGAGCTATTTGGGGGGGGGGGGATAATTGAACCAGTGACCTATAGTGTTTTCCAGGTTACTAAAATTGCTATCTCCTAAACATATAAAGATAATGGGGGAGATTTATCAAACTGGTGTAAAGTGGAACTGGCTTAGTTGCCCATAGCAACCAATCAGATTCCACCTTTCGTTTTCCAAAGGAGCTGTGAAAAATGAAAGGTGGAATCTGATTGGTTGCTACGGGCAACTGAGCCAGTTGTACCTTACACCAGTATGATAAATCTCCCCCAGCATGCTTAAGAATTGAAGCATGGTCCCCAAAACGTTGCGTAGCATGTGAGCACCCCGACCCTCTACTTTCATGTGAATTTGTCATGGCTTCTGTGTTATGCGCCGTGACACTTTAGCCGGTGCAAGGATTTTTGCCAACACAAGTGAAGCTACATTTTGGCGCCCCCCCCCCCTCGCAGCTTACCTGGCCCTGGCCCCATCTGCAGCGGCTGGCTTCTCCTCTGTGTGGTCCTGGTATCTTCTCTCTGCTGCAGACAATCGCTGGTTTGAGGATCGTATTTTTCGCCCTATAAGATGCACCTACAGTCGTGGCCAAAAGTTTTGAGAATGACACAAATATTAGTTTTCACAAAGTTTACTGCTAAACTGCTTTTAGATCTTTGTTTCAGTTGTTTCTGTGATGTAGTGAAATATAATTACACGCACTTCATACGTTTCAAAGGCTTTTATCGACAATTACATGACATTTATGCAAAGAGTCAGTATTTGCAGTGTTGGCCCTTCTTTTTCAGGACCTCTGCAATTCGACTGGGCATGCTCTCAATCAACTTCTGGGCCAATTCCTGACTGATAGCAACCCATTCTTTCATAATCACTTCTTGGAGTTTGTCAGAATTAGTGGGTTTTTGTTTGTCCACCCGCCTCTTGAGGTTGACCTCAAGTTCTCAATGGGATGAAGATCTGGGGAGTTTCCAGGCCATGGACCCAAAATGTCAAAGTCTTGGTCCCCGAGCCACTTAGTTATCACTTTTGCCTTATGGCACGGTGCTCCATCGTGCTGGAAAATGCATTGTTCTTCACCAAACTGTTGTTGGATTGTTGGAAGAAGTTGCTGTTGGAGGGTGTTTTGGTACTATTCTTTATTCATGGCTGTGTTTTTGGGCAAAATTGTGAGTGAGCCCACTCCCTTGGATGAGAAGCAACCCCACACATGAATGATCTCAGGATGCTTTACTGTTGGCATGACACAGGACTGATGGTAGCGCTCACCCTTTTTTCTCCGGACAAACCTTTTTCCTGATACCCCAAACAATCGGAAAGAGGCTTCATCGGAGAATATGACTTTGCCCCAGTCCTCAGCAGTCCATTCACCATATTTTCTGCAGAAGATCAATCTGTCCCTGATGTTTTTTTGGGAGAGAAGTGGATTCTTTGCTGCCCTTCTTGACACCAGGCCATCTTCCAAAAGTCTTCGCCTCACTGTGCGTGCAGATGCGCTCACACCTTCCTGCTGCCATTCCCGAGCAAGCTCTGCACTGGTGGCACTCCGATCCCGCAGCTGAATCCTCTTTAGGAGACGATCCTGGCGCTTGCTGGACTTTCTTGGACACCCTGAAGCCTTCTTAACAAGAATTGAACCTCTTTCCTTGAAGTTCTTGATGAACCTATAAATTGTTGATTGAGGTGCAATCTTAGTAGCCACAATATCCTTGGCTGTGAAGCCATTTTTATGCAATGCAATGATGGTTGCACGCGATTCTTTGCAGGTCACCTTGGTTAACAATGGAAGAACAATGATTTCAAGCATCACCCTCCTTTTAACAGGTCAAGTCTGCCATTTTAACCCAATTAGCCTGACATAATGATCTCCAGCCTTGTGCTCGTCAACATTCTCACCTGAGTTAACGAGACAATTACTGAAATGATTTCAGCAGGTCCTTTAATGACAGCAATGAAGTGCAGTGGAAAGTTTTTGGGGGATTAAGTTAATTTTCATGGCAAAGAAGGACTATGCAATTCATATGATCACTCTTCATAACATTCTGGAGTATATTCAAATTGCTATTATAAAAACTTAAGCAGCAACTTTTCAAATTTCCAATATTTATGTAATTCTCAAAACGTTTGGCCATGACTGTAGGTTTTAGAGGAGGATAATAAGAAAAAAATATTTTCCATTACACCTCAGGTCAGAGCAGCAATAAGCCCCCCAATGTTAATCAGACCTCAGATCAGCCCCCAATTGTCATCCATCAGCCCCCCATTGTCAGCCCTCATGCTCCCATGTCAGCCATCATGCCCCCATGTCAGCCATCATGCCCCCATGTCAGCCATCAGCGCAAAAAAACAAACAAAAAAAAAAACTTACCTCTCCTTACCGCTCCTCACCACCAGCTCTCTCTCTCTTCTTCCTGGTTCTCGGCTGTCAGCTGTGAAGGCTGTGCACAGCGTGAGATCACATGGTGCGCAGCCCTGCACAGCAGACAGCCAAGCGGAAGACCAGGAATCGGTGAGTACAGATCCTTCACTGCTTCCAGGTCCTCCGGTACTAATGAAGCACATAAGACGCAGGGGCATTTTTCCCCCACTTTGGGGGGGGGGGGGGGAACGGCGTCTTATGGGCGAAAAATACGAGGTATTTTAAAAAAAGTTTAATTTTTCTGCTCCCCCGTCTCTGCGCCCTTAGGCAGGCCGCTTGGTCTGCCTTATTATAGCGCCGGGCCTGTGGCCACTAGGGTTTTATCTCTTGTAGCTCCCTGGCTGGGGTCACTTGTACTTCAGCTATCATTTGTGCTGGAGCTCTGGAGTGGGACATCAATGTCTCCAGCGATGTCTTCCTTATGTATCTTCCATGTTCCCTACTTTACCTGTGTTGATGTTTGGTGTGGGTTTATGTTCAGGGTGTGGTGTATGTCTTGTTGTTGTTTCATGTCTGGTCAGTTGGTGTTTTATGTCTGGCATAAATGCAAGGAGTTTCCCTGTCTGTTGTACTTCCGGAAGGGGGTCTCAGGGTTCCCTGATGGGGAACTAAAAGTCAAGTCAGTGAGCTGTTGCTGGAGTGCTGAGTCCAGTATGGTGTTCGGATTGCAGCAGGGCCGGCTGGCCTGCCGGGATACCGGAAAATTTCCTGTTAGGCCGGCAAGCCTGAGTGCCGCAAGGCCGCGGCCCTGGCGACAAGTGTGGGAGCGGCCGGCGGCAGGGCACAGCAGGAGATGAGCGCTTCCACTGTGGAAGCGCTCATCTCCATAGTCATCTGTATCGCCGTCCTCAGGACGGCGATACAGATGTCTATGCTGCGGCAGGGGAGGGAGAGGTGTGTCCCCTCCTGTTCCTCTGATAGGCTGCAAGCACTAGGCCGACAGCCTATCAGAGGCCGGTGCAGGCGGCGCGATAACGTCATCGTGCCGCCTGAGTCGTATAGCGAGGGACACAGGCCGGAAGAGGCCTGCATCGCATCGCTGGAGGTAAGTATAAGTGTTGTTTTTTTTTATATAGGTACAATACTGGCACATGATAAAGGGGGGGCTACTGGCACATGATAAGGGGGGCTACTGGCACATGATAAGGGGGGCTACTGGCACATTATAAGGGGGGCTACTGGTACATGATAAGGGGGCTACTGGCACATGATATGGGGGCTATTGGCACATGATATGGGGGCTACTGGCACATAAGGGGGCTACTGGCACATTATAAGGGGGGGCTACTGGCACATGATAAGGGGGCTACTGGCACATGATATGGGGGCTACTGGCACATGATATGGGGGCTATTGGCACATAAGGGGGGCTACTGGCACATGATAAGGGGGGGCTACTGGCACATGATAAGGGGGCTATTGGCACATGATATGGGGGCTACTGGCACATAAGGGGGCTACTGGCACATTATAAGGGGGGGCTACTGGCACATGATAAGGGGGCTACTGGCACATGATATGGGGGCTATTGGCACATAAGGGGGGCTACTGGTGCATGATAAGGGGGGCTACTGGCACATGATAAGGGGGCTACTGGCACATAAGGGGGGCTACTGGCACATGATAAGGGGGGCTACTGGCACATGATAAGGGGGCTACTGGCACATGATATGGGGCTATTGGCACATAAGGGGGGCTACTGGCACATGATAAGGGGGGCTACTGGCACATGATAAGGACTACTGGCACATGATAAGGGGGGGCTACTGACACATGATATGGGGGCTACTGGCACATGATTTGGGGGCTACTGGCACATAAGGGGGCTACTGGCACATAAGGGGGCTACTGGCACATGATAAGGGGCGGCTACTGGCACATAAGGGGGATTACTGGCACATAATGGGGGGGTTACTGTCACATAATAAGGAGGGCTACTGTCACATAGGGGGGCACTCTGGCTACTGGCACATGATATGGGGGCTCTGGCTGCTGGCACATGATGGGGGGCTCTTATTACTGGCACATGATTGGGGAGCATCTTACTGGCACATGATTGGGGGTATCTATTGGGGCACTTATTACTGGAAGATAATTGGGTGGCACTATAGGGGCATCTACTGAGGCTAAAAAGAAGGGGTATTTTATATGGGGGGCTCTGTATAGGGGCATTTTATACTGGGACACATTATGGTGGGTACTATGGGGAAGGGGGGAGCACTATGGGGTCATCTACGGGGGCACTGAGAAGGGGTATTTTATATTGGCACATTAGCTCAACTGGGGGTATTACAAAGGGGTATGTTTTGCACTTTATAAGGAGAATTATTTCTACTGGGGGGGCATTATGGTGGGCTTTATTACTCCCCCATGGTATGACCCCCTAGTAGCAGCACCAGCCTCTCCCTGCTCTGCTATCCCTCTGCCCCTTCTCCAAATCCTTATTATGAAATCTTTCTCATTAGGATATAACACATTAGCTCCGCTGAGCCCCCGGCCAAGTGTTGAAGTGGTGTCCTGAGATCCCCAAGGGTCAAGACAAGTAATTGTTTTCATGTGAAATATGTTTATGTTTGTAGTTGATCTTTATTATCAGATTTTTTTTTTTTGTGCAGCATGGATGAGATTTTATAAATATTTTTATTATTTAGTTGAAAGGCTCATGGGGGGGGGGGGGGGGGAGAATGTAACAGGACTGCCGTAGAATATCTAAAATAGCTGGTCAAGTAAAATGTTGCATGCAACAATCATTAAATAGGTGGCCAGCAAAAAATGGGCGGGTCAAAGGACGTGGTAAAACACTGTCTGAGCATGCTGAGAGTTGTAGTTTGCAACAGTTGGAGGCATCCTGGTTGGGAAAACACTGTGATAATATGAACAATGGGGGTGCTACAAAAGAGCTATCGTGGGGCTAAGTTCATATTCGTGTTTACACACGTGTTTTAAAATGAATGCTTTCTCCTATTATAAACAAGTAAATAATGACGCAATGCTGTGGGGCTGGTATGCAACTTTTTCCAGAGCTGGTTTTTATCCCCAGTCCGGCCCTGGATTGCAGTACGTTTGCATGGGCTCCAGTTCACCTTGGTGTGTCTTCTGTTGTGCCGTCCAGCAGCTGCGGCAGGTAAGTTACCATGCATTCCGGGGTTCTTGGTTCAGTGGTTATTCCCGCCACTGGATACTTACCTGCTGTTCCGCTTGGCTTTTCTCTGCTATTAGGCCGGTTGAGACTCCTGTTCATCCATGTCTTGGAAGAACAGGTCGTCTCTCCCCTGTTCCTATGTGAGGGCCTCTCAGGGTCCTAGGTTTCCTGGGTATGAGCCATCCTACCATCCAGGTCCGCTCATACGGTGAGAAGTTAGGGCGTGGATTAGGGACGCTTTAGGAGGTGACCCGCTCTCTGATCCCGGCATCCAGGCCTAGTTGCTTTCCCAAATTCCCGACTTCGTACGGTGGGGAGTTTCCCCCACTCCCCATCGTGACAGAATTGTCTCCATACATCAGTACTGATAAGTATTAACTTTTGTGGATTATGCACCTTGGACTTTAGCACTTTTTGAATTTCATGCTGTATTGACTGTGTGGATTAAATTTGGATTATATGTACTTTAGGATGAAATATGAAGAATATTTGAGTTGATAAATTATGCATTGGCTATACATGTGGTGTTTGCTATTTGAGATTAACAAAAGTAAAATATGCTAATTTGCATATGTTTTTCTCAAAAACCCAGATCAGTGTTGCCTGGCCTACAATACTCCTCATGCATACTAGGCGCTTTCCATAATGAAAAGAAGTAGCCCCAAGAACCCAATAAAGGCCTCTCAGCTAGCTAAGCCATTTTTTCTGCTCTGCTCTGATAAAGGATAATCTAAGCTATTTGCAGATGAGATGCATATTTAGCTATTAGCCAAGTTAGGCTTTGCAGCCAATTAAAAAGGCCAATCTTTGACTTTTGATGTTGCATCTTCTGTTGTAAGACACTAAGTTTTCTTGTTCATTTTGGAAGGAAAACTGATCTGAACATCTCTTTTCCAGAGGAGTGTTATATGTTTTGCACCTCTTTTCAAACATAAGCGTTAACGGTTGGCCTCTCTCTCTGATTTTTGTAGAATTAATTTGGATCTAAATGTAATATATTTTTTTTAAATTAGGTGAATTTAAAGAAAATTGAATAAAAAAAATTGTTCATTTCTACAACTGATGTCTATAGTTGAGCAATCAAGAATCTGGGACTCAATGGCCTAGATTTACTAATGTGTCTATGGTAACAAAAACTGTCTAAAAAAGTGGTGCAAATTGGTGCATCTAGGGTTTCTACACTTTTTTCCAATATGCTCGATGAAGGGTGGAGCTTAGTGGAAAGGTGGCTTCTTGGGAAAGAGAGCAGGTTAAGATGTGCCATTTAGTGCCACAATTCTGGAGTAAAATCTGTCTCAAAGTAAGCCAACCAATAGTTGGTACAGAGTCAAAGAAAGGTGTCTATCCCTGCACCACATTTATTATCCAGCCTGAGCCTGTGATACATCTGGTGCAGGTCTAGACGCCATCTTTAGGATTAATAAATCTGGGCCACTGTATGTTAAAGGCATTGTCTCATATGGATAACCTTTGTCCATATGTCCTGTTAGGGAATATAAACATCACAGAGTGGGGTTCCCAACGTTGGCCCCCTATCTGTAAACCAAGGTGACGAGCCACTGCCATTTATTCAATGGCCACTGCAGGGGAAATGAGCAGATGGCATTGTACCCTGGCAAAACAAGCCAACTGCTGCTGCAGATCTCACATTAAAGGGCCGTCTGTGGTTAGACAAACATTTCAATGACTATGTATTTTGCTACCAGCAAACATCTATCCGTAGCTTTCTTTACAAAAAAAAAAACACTCCCAAAAAATGATTCACTCAATGCATTAAGCAGGAGCTCATAGATGGACATACATATAATCAGATAGAAAATAGCAAGGTATTGGGTGAGCACTCAGCATTTGGTATTTGATTAAAAGTTTAATTAAACGGTTAAGAATTACCAGTATAATATAAAATTCGCAAATATGTGACATAAAACACAATATAATATAAACCATACACTGTGAGAAATATAAAATTCACACAAAATCACACAATTTCACATATAGAAAGGATCCCTTGTATCCACAAAAGTTTGGCTGAAGATTCTCTATTACTGCACAATGGTGAGATACTCTGCAGTCATCCAGACTCTAGTCTGTATGCGTGTGGTCCGTGTATTTGCACGCACCCGCAGTATATACAGTCTAGTCTCTGGTTTATAAATAGTATGTGAACAGTATTAGATGATGGTCTCCGTTCACACAGTCTTGCACATGTAGTTAAGTTCCTTTTTGTAACTAACACAGATAGCTTGGTACAGTCTTATACCTGCAATATGCAGGTTCTGTAGTGGAGATATGCAGGTAGTATTGCCGGTTTTTATACAGGATTTTATCGGTAAATTGTCCTTACCTTCCTTGTTGTTATTTCCTGCCTTTATCTGGTTTGGCGAGGGCAACGCGGGACACAGTTGGCGTCTCACTGCGTGCTCCTCCAGCCAACTCACCCGTATTCTCGCGGGAGTTGAGGCAGTATTCCGGCTTTACCTGACTCACGTGACTTCTCTCCAGCGCAACGAGAGAAGAAGAAAGTCTATCTCGATTCCAGGTGTTACTTTAATTATTACATTCTTCGCATGGCCATGCTCATTATTGCGGAGGTACTTCTTCTGGTCATAATAATATGTTGAGAGTTGTAATTACACTGCGCCACATTTACAAAGGAGACAATGCAAAGATAAATACTTGCGTATCGCTCGCACAAGTACAGCTACCCCTTTAACTGCTTGGCGACCTCCGCTGTCTATGGACGGGTGAAGTAATCACTTTATAGATGGCGCCCACTTGCACAAGCAGGTGGACTCATAGCCACCGGGTTTCTTCTGTTTCAAACAGTAGAGACCAGGGGCGAATGTATATGATGAACCATAAGGCCGATTGCATACATTTAACCCCTCATATGCCATGGTCAAATATGACCACGATATCTGAGCAGTGAAACGTGGGAGCCTTATGTTTCCGCACCTGTAACAGAGTTGTCCAGGCTGAGATTGGGGAATCTGTAATATCCCAGTAATAGCTGGGAGCCTCAAGCAGGCTCCAATACCCATCACTGGTATATAACAATACAGGCCTGCAGGTGGCAGCACTGTATTGGTATATAGTAAATGGTGTTTTCTATGATGGATAAACACCAATACAATTGCCAATCTAATGATTGCTGGTTATAGTCACCCTGGGTGACTAAAAAAATTTTTTTAAATAAAAAGGGAAACAAAAAGTTTTAAAAATATATAAAGTTTTAAAAAATTTAATAAAATCATTCCCCTTTCCCCCAAATCAAAATAAATGATAAAAAAAACATTATAGGCATCACTGCATCTGAAAATGCCAGTACTATTACGATATAGCAATATTTATCCCATAAGAGAATGGGGTAACGGAAAAATAAATTTTCTATTTATTGTCAGTTTACCTCCCCCAAGAAGGGGGGATCACATACACATATATACAAAACCGTATCACTGAAAAGTACAGTTTCCTCCTCCCCACTACATCATATGCAATATTAAATGGTGCCATTAGAAAGTACAACTTGTCCCACAAAAAACAAGCCCTCATATGGCTATGTGAACGGAAAAATAAAAAAGTTATGGCTCTGGGAAGGCAGGGAGTGAAAAATTTTAACGCAAAAATGGAAAATCATAGGGTCCTCTAAGGTTAAAACAGCTGAAGGGCAGGGGTGGCGGGAGCTGGACTCAACATTACCGCGGCATCTGAGACTCACATTCAGGTGCTCAGGGGTTAATCGGGGGGGGGGGGTTAAAAAATATAAGTTATACTTAACTCATCCACTTGATCATAGACAGGCCACCAATTTAGGAAAAATTGATTTGTTACCACAAAGCGCGAAAAAATTCAGCTTCGTGGCTAATCAAATTTTTCCTGAAATTCAGATCGAAGTCCACTTCGGATACTTTGATTCGCTCAACACTAATATGTGTGATAGCTTACATCAGGGGTACACAGATATCTTTAGCAAGTTGTCTACTTTACCTAAAGACTGAATTAAGCTCCGTAGACCACGGCCGCATTAGAATACTTGCATTGTATTAGTTCTCCTATAGAGGTGCATGGGTCCATCACTGTGTCTATTTTATGTATGCCTCCAATTTCATACAGAGGTGTATAGGCAGCAAGGTGGCTCAGTGGTTAGCACTGGTGCCTTGCATCGCTGGGGTCCTAGGTTTGAATGTGACCAAGGACAACATCTGCATGGAGTTTGTATGTTCTTCCCATGTTTGCGTGGGTTTCCTCTGGGTACTCCGGTTTCCTCCCACACTACAAAGACATACTGATAGGGAACTTAGATTGTGAGCCCCATTGGGGACAGTTGGATGCTAATGTCTGTAAAGTGCTGTGGAATATAGTAGCGCTATATAAGTGCAGAAAATAAATAAATCTGGATTTTTCTGTCATGGCATGGTCTGTTGAATGCTGTATCTACAGAGATGATTGCCCCCAGAAACACTGATCCTCTTCTGTATATACGGAAGGGCCCTCCATCATGTTCCTTTATCACAGAAGTGATGTAAATGTTTTACACCTAAAATGAAACAATTAATTTTCCTTCCTTATTATATATGTTAAAAGCACCAGGACAACCCGTGATATACAGTAGCGCTCAGAATGCAGTAATGCTAGCTGCAAGATATTAAAGGACTGTGCTGGAGGATCCTGCAATTTTGGCCACAATCACTAAAAGCTTTTTGGCACATGTCTATGGCAAATACTTCTGCAGGTTGGAGATGTTGATTAATCATATTCACTGACAGGAGGTATTCTTTATATCAGACTGAACTGTCAAGGACACTGAAAATATCTTACAAAGTTAACTGGTAGAGAATGCAGATATCTTTGTGATGGAGGTGGAAGTCTGTTACTGACAGACTCATCCTTCTACTAAAAATGGGGTCATGTATAGGAAACTTAGGTTTCTTTTGGCCTGCAACATGAACATAATTATCAAGATCCGTTGCTGGCAGGTCCCTCTGCAATGGCTGACCAATGACGTTCCAGATATGCTCAATGGGAGAGAAGTCTGGAGACATTGCTCATTTAGGCTACGCAGGCTGCTCACGGTAGCACAAGCAGCATGAGGCCTGGCGTTGTCATGTTGAAAAACGACTCCTGGGAGACTTTGGAGAAATGGCCGTACCACTAGTTCCATGACCAAATCAATGTAACGTTGATTTATTAGTTTACATGAAATGAATGTGGTCCGGCTACTGTACATTATACCACCCCACCCCATAATCCTGACAGGAGGACCAGTGTGATGTTCCCTTGTGAAGGCATCATCATGGCTTTGCCAACATGGTCTACAGAACAATCTCCAACTATCACTGCATCTAAGACAAAGTGGGATGCAACGCTGAAGAGGATAGACTTCTATTCCAGCTTCCATTTCCATCTTGCTGTGTACCATGAGAGCCTTTGAGACCTCTTGTATGAGGTCAGTGGACAACTGTAGCTGAACATCTGGCTCGTAGCCCAATGTCGTGCAAAAACCTTCTTATGGTTTGTGAAGACATTGTTTGCCTCCCTAGGCTTGGGATGTGACCTCCAATTTCACTTGTAGTACAGAATGGATCACTATGCGACATTCTACTAATCAGATGATCTGTCTGTGCAGAGGTCGCCTCTGTGCACCTCTTGCTATCATTCCAGTCCGTCGCTGTTCTTACAGTCACCGTCACACACAATGTCGAACAGTTATGACATCTCAGCCTAGGTGTGTAGTGATCTGCTGGAGTGATAAACCAAGGTCTCTCAGTTCAAGCTTTCTATCCCCCTCAGCTTGTGACTAGTGAAGATAACTGGCACATTGATAAACAGGAGGCATCGCAGAATCATCCCACATGACGTGATCAGATTTTTTACTTTTCATGTAGTTGAAAACTTTGCTATCAATACTACTTTTATGACTCTCCCACGGTGACAGGCACAGCACTATGAAGTGCCTTTTGCGCTGTGGCATTAGAAGAATTTTGGTATCTCTGACTTTTAGTCTAACCAGACTGTCTCTTACTCTGTAATTCCTCTAGCACCGTTCTATGGAAACAATAGGTTTAAAGAGCACACCAAATGCTTCAAATAACTTCTTTATTAACTTCAACTTTCCTTCATCTATAACACTGCCACCTCCGCAGCAGATAGTCCATGTACAAAACACGTGTTGAAAAGATATCACAAAATGGCGGTATACATAAGATGGTGGTTCAACTGTTTAATCTTGTCATTCAACATAAAATGGTGGATATATTTCTCTCTTGAGTATCTGTATCTCACTTTAAGTTATTTAAGCACTTTATGATCTCTCTGAGAGGTATATCTGAAGTCTAACTAATAGTTCACTTGCAGTATGCAGTTAGCAGTGAATATTTGAAGATTGGTTGAGTATGATCTGATATGGTTGTATGCAATCTGGATTGCAATATGGAATCTGAATTCTTGCAATTGTAGCTTGCAATTTGAAACTTGCAATTGAATTTGTATGGTTGCAATTGCTGGAACTGTAAGTAAACATATATATATATATATATATATATATATATATATATTTCAGTATACAGTTCTAAACACAATATTAACAAAATGAACATTATATAACTGTTTTAAATACCTATATTGGCCTCTTGTTCCCATAAAACTCAGCTCTCAGTGGAGTGAATGTCTCTTCAGCTCTTGTCTCTGGTGAGTAATGATTCCAGCAGCTCCTGCTAGGGGAATTCCCCGACAGGCTGTGTGTGCAGCTAGCTGTGATTGGTGAAAACTCTTGCTGTATGAGAAGCTGGCTGTGATTGGTCTAGACTTCTGCCCAGTAACAACACATTAACTCTATGCTTTCTGTTGTTTCTGCTGTGTCACTGAGTTTACCTTACATTACAAAATGAATCTTAAAGGCATATTATCTTTTTCTGCTTCTGTGAACACAAAATATAACAGTTATATAACATCCAAAACATGATGTCACAGTAAATAACTCTGCTTTTGTCTTTAACACATAAACATATGAACTGTATTAAGGCTATTGGCAGGTTTAGCTTTATACACATATAAGCTATACTAGCAACCTAGGACAGGTCTTAGCTGGCCAGCTACACCCACATTTCACAGATTGGAGCTAGGTGCTTGAAAATTTGATCTACCGATCTTAGTGACACCTGCTGCATCCTCAATTTGCATAACCCGTCTTCTTGCAATTTAAATGTTGAGGAGTGTATAAATCTGCATACCAATGAGCAATAAAACACAAAACCAGAATATGATTATACAACACGAATAGAACACAAGTGTCAAAAATGAATAGCTCCTAGATGGGACAAGCCCAGGCACTCAGCATATACACAAATATAATACACAAATTTATATCCAAAAATATATCTTTATTGAAATCGATAAAACAAATAAATAGATGCATAAATTGGCAAAGACAAACACAACCACGTGGAGAGTGCACAAAACAAGTCGAGACATCAAGTTTTAGCATAACGGATCTGTCCAGTTTACGTTATGCAGGAGAGGACTCCTGCATAATGGAAACCGGACGGATCCGTTATGCAGACCATAGACTTCTATTAGGATGGAATGTATAACGGAATGCCTCTAAAGGCATTCCGTTATGTATTCCGTCATGGAATTGCATTATGGTCCGTGGTAACGGAATCCATAACTCAATTCAGTAAATACCACAACACGAACTTCAATATAGGAAATTCGCTCATCCCTAGTCACCAAGCAGTCTCTAACTGCAAGAAAAAAATAAAAAATGTGGTTTTGCAACACTGTGGCAAGAACCGGGATTAAAAAGTTAGTTGCATTACTATTGCATTCCTTACCAGGGGGCGACAATGAGCATAACTTCTTATTAGAAACTTTGGGTATGATGTGGTTAATATTTTCAAATATGTATTTAGCTAAACTGTAAAGTCTAAGATATCTATATACAAAGCCCCAAATGTGACAACCTCATTCAGCGCACCATGCTGGCAAATTCTGGAATAACAATAACACCTCATCTAACACCCATTATTATAAAATAGTTACTGGCTGATACAGTGCCTTCTAATTATACAGAGAAGAAATGTTTCATTTTGGGGAATATAATTACATGGTAGGTGTGTGTGATATTCTAACAGGCCCAACGAGGGTGTAAGTCAGATGTTAAGAAATGCATAGTCAAGACATCACTATGTAATTCCTCCATGTCGATGAGAAGGAAATCTGTCGGTATCTCCTTAGCAAATCCCAGTAAGTAAAATTGGGAGCCTGATAACAAAACAGCTCCCCCTCTTGTTCATGGGCTGTGTCTGGTACTGCAGCTCAGCCCCATTGGTACTGCAGCTCAGCCCCATTATTCTCTAAGACACAAAACAGAATGTATTCATAGCATTAAAACGCCTGTGAGACGTCTGTGTGAAAGAGGCCTAATGCTTCATTTCTCCAGTGATGGTGCTGCAGGGAAATGTACCACTACCAGGATCACGCACACATTATAGCTGAACACTATTGAAGCTTCTGTTCCTAATGGAGCTATAGCCAGTGTGACAGACCCATTTTTAAACAGATCCCAGCAAATCCTGCCTCGTTGACTCATCATGAGGTTCATGTAAAAAAGTAATCTATGCAGAAGACCACAGAACTGGACTTCGGCTACAATAGTTGACTAGTACTAACAGTGGATCTTGGTAGTCAGATACCTCTGGGACTTACAGGAGGGATAAATTGCATGGCAACCTGACAGTCGTAAAAAAACATATATTGGAAAATAACAAGGTACTAAAATAAACTCACTAATCGATGACAGGAGCCAAGATGGATGAGATGATTCAGCAATGGGGTGGATGGCAGATGGACCCTATCTGAATTCAACCCACAAACTTATATACAACAGTACAGCATGAAACTAATTTCAAACACAACAAGAAAGACCATTAAAGTACAGATCCCAGAATACACAGAAAAAAAGAGTAGCAAAAGATCCTAACAACAGAATCTGGGAGAAAATGCACATGGCAAACACTATACCTGAGTGTAACGGACAGGGGGGGGGGGCAAACTAACTGGTTTGGCTTTGACCTAAGGGTGTTGTCTGGCAGTCCCTTGGTTTTCACCCTTTAACCTATAAGGAACCTATAGGAATCTTGCCTTTGCTGCAGGGGAACCACCAGGCCTCTACCTCTTGGAATAGTTCCGATCAGGGGTGTAGCTAGAACTGACTGGGTCCCACAGCAAATTTTTGTATGCCCCCCCACACACACACATACACAAACTTTTTCACAAACCCCCTCCTCCTGTGCAAACCCCTCTCATATAGCTATTTTGTGACTTTTTATTTACTGTATTTACTGTCATTTTTAGCACAACTGTATTGTTTTTTAACATTTACAGTTGCTGACGGAGTTTATATTCAACTTAACCCCTAAACTTATGCTGCAATTGTAATAGACACGTCCGATTTACCTTTACATATCCACAAGTATTTTAGCCTTTGTACCTTTCATACTGCAGCCATGGATGCAGTCATACACGCACTCTCTACATACATGGACGCAGTCATACACGCACTCTCCACATACATGGACACACTCATGCACGCACTCAACATATACATAGATGCACTCATGGACGCACTCTCCACATACATGGACGCACTCTCCACATACATGGATGCACTCATACACACACTCTCCACATACATGGACGTAGTCATACACACACTCTCCACATACATGGACGCAGTCATACACGCACTCTCCACATACATGGACACACTCATACACGCACTCTCCACATACATGGATGCACTCATACACAGACTCTCCACATACATGGACGCACTCATACATGTGGTCACCATATACATAGATGTACTCATACACGCAGTCTCCACATACATTGACGCACTCATACATGCACTCACCATATACATAGATGCACTCATATACACACTCTCCACATACATGGATGCATTCATACACAGTCACCACATACATGGACGCACACATATACAATACACATATATACAGGGAGTGCAGAATTATTAGGCAAATGAGTATTTTGACCACATCATCCTCTTTATGCATGTTGTCTTACTCCAAGCTGTATAGGCTCGAAAGCCTACTACCAATTAAGCATATTAGGTGATGTGCATCTCTGTAATGAGAAGGGGTGTGGTCTAATGACATCAACACCCTATATCAGGTGTGCATAATTATTAGGCAACTTCCTTTCCTTTGGCAAAATGGGTCAAAAGAAGGACTTGACAGGCTCAGAAAAGTCAAAAATAGTGAGATATCTTGCAGAGGGATGCAGCACTCTTAAAATTGCAAAGCTTCTGAAGCGTGATCATCGAACAATCAAGCGTTTCATTCAAAATAGTCAACAGGGTCGCAAGAAGCGTGTGGAAAAACCAAGGCGCAAAATAACTGCCCATGAACTGAGAAAAGTCAAGCGTGCAGCTGCCAAGATGCCACTTGCCACCAGTTTGGCCATATTTCAGAGCTGCAACATCACTGGAGTGCCCAAAAGCACAAGGTGTGCAATACTCAGAGACATGGCCAAGGTAAGAAAGGCTGAAAGATGACCACCACTGAACAAGACACACAAGCTGAAACGTCAAGACTGGGCCAAGAAATATCTCAAGACTGATTTTTCTAAGGTTTTATGGACTGATGAAATGAGAGTGAGTCTTGATGGGCCAGATGGATGGGCCCGTGGCTGGATTGGTAAAGGGCAGAGAGCTCCAGTCCGACTCAGACGCCAGCAAGGTGGAGGTGGAGTACTGGTTTGGGCTGGTATCATCAAAGATGAGCTTGTGGGGCCTTTTCGGGTTGAGGATGGAGTCAAGCTCAACTCCCAGTCCTACTGCCAGTTTCTGGAAGACACCTTCTTCAAGCAGTGGTACAGGAAGAAGTCTGCATCCTTCAAGAAAAACATGATTTTCATGCAGGACAATGCTCCATCACACGCGTCCAAGTACTCCACAGCGTGGCTGGCAAGAAAGGGTATAAAAGAAGAAAATCTAATGACATGGCCTCCTTGTTTACCTGGTCTGAACCCCATTGAGAACCTGTGGTCCATCATCAAATGTGAGATTTACAAGGAGGGAAAACAGTACACCTCTCTGAACAGTGTCTGGGAGGCTGTGGTTGCTGCTGCACGCAATGTTGATGGTGAACAGATCAAAACACTGACAGAATCCATGGATGGCAGGCTTTTGAGTGTCCTTGCAAAGAAAGGTGGCTATATTGGTCACAGATTTGTTTTTGTTTTGTTTTTGAATGTCAGAAATGTATATTTGTGAATGTTGAGATGTTATATTGGTTTCACTGGTAAAAATAAATGATTGAAATGGGTATATATTTGTTTTTTGTTAAGTTGCCTAATAATTATGCACAGTAATAGTCACCTGCACACACAGATATCCCCCTAAAATAGCTAAAACTAAAAACAAACAAAAAACTACTTCCAAAAATATTCAGCTTTGATATTAATGAGTTTTTTGGGTTCATTGAGAACATGCCTAATAATTCTGCACTCCCTGTAGACAGACACCCAGCTTTTTCTGCTGTGCCTCTTTCCCATACTCTAATGCCTCTGCACTTGTGCCATGCAGGATGGCAGGGAAGCTGGAGAAAGCCACTGCCAGACCCTCCGGTGGTTGCTCCTCTCCTAGGAGAATAAAAGAATCAGGTGAAGATATTCAGTTCGCCCCATCTTTCTCTCCTCCAGCATCATCTGTTGGGGAGAGCCTCCCCAACAGAGGTAGGAAAGGGGGCGGGGCTAGTACAGTCCTGCCCACATTGGACCGTCCTGATGCTGGTCACTGTCCATCATCAGAACTGGGGAGGGGAGAGGCGGAGCAATGTTACTGATGTCAGGTCAGTGACAGAGGTGCAAGTGCAGGACTCTGGACCTGGTGCAGGAGAAGTCAGCTGCTCTGACAGGGGCCCGGGGTGACGAAGTACAGTGACTGCTCCTGGGCCCCTTCTAAACTCGGGCCCGAAGCAGCTGCTTCCCCTGCTTTCCTGAGAGCTACGCCACTGGCTCCGATGTGCTTGAGAGCTGACACCGGTTTGAAGCACCAAGGGATCAGGCAATACTCATAGGTCAGGAAACAGGCTGACGTCAGGGCAGGTGGCTTTGCAAATCCATAAAACTAGTCCGAGGTCAGGTGGCTTAGGGTCAACATGGTGAACAGGCAGGATAGGGTTGGGGTAAAAAAACAGGCAGAGGTCAGTACACGGGCAGGCAAACAGGAACGGAACAACTTTACAAAGTAACTAGTGGACTAGAACATTTAAATCTCAGGCACCCTCCGGCTGGGGAAGGTTCCTTATACACAGAGAGATGGCCAGCCATAGGCTGAGGAAGAATTAGTGTGCACGTACAGGCCCTTTAAGAGCCGGAAAGAGGGCATGCCCTACAAATGGAGAGAACTGACTGAACTGGGCCTGCAGGAAAAGCACAGGGCCTGCTGAGAGTGAGGAAGAGAAGGGGCAGCGGGTCCTGGCCGATTAACAGTAATAATGAAGACTGGGCACGGACCGCCACACTAAGGCTACATGCACAAGACCGTGCCGTTTTTTTGTGGTCCGCAAACCGCGGATCCGCAAAAAACGGAAGCCACCCGTGTGCCTTCTGCAATTTGCGGAACGGAATGGGCGGCCCATTGTAGAAATGCCTATTCTTGGACAAAAATAGGACATGCTATTTTTTTTTTTGCGAGTGCTGTCCGCATCTTTTGCGGCCCCATTGAAGTGAATGGGTCCACACCCGGGCCGCAAAAAATGCGGCTTGAATGCGGACCACAACAATGGTCGTGTGCATGAGGTGTAACACTGAGAACCAGAATAGATTAATGCCTGGATATAAAGGCTCAACAATTGGCAACTCTACCCTTATTAACCAAGCAAAGCTAGGCAACAACTAAACTCAGATTCAGATTTCTGGCGGCCGACAGGAAGAAGAACGGGGCATTTCTTGAAGGTAGAAGATGACGTGGCGAGGGGGCGGAACCGTTTGCCAGGGCTGTGGGAAGTTATTTCAGGATCAGGAGGCGTTCTTGGGCTTCAAATCAAGGCGGGCTGGGCACTGCAGGGGGGAGTCACTCGGCTCCAGAGAGGGGGAAAAAAAACGCCCCTCTGGGCACCTTGGAGCTTCATTAGCATATCCGAAAAAGATATTTTTTTTATCAAAATGACAAAACAAAATAAAGTAAGAAGACCACTGCAGGAAATAAGGTACTTTATTGAACATGGCAAAGTTGAAAGCTTAAAATGCTAAAAGCAGGTGACAGATCCCCTTTAAGCTACGAGGCTCTCCCCAACAGATGATGCTGGAGGAGAGAAAGATGGGGCGAACTGAATATCTTCACCTGATTCTTTTATTCTCCTAGGAGAGAAGCAACCATCGGAGGGTCTGGCAGTGGCTTTCTCCTTTATCCCCACAAATACAGTCTGTGTATTGAGCTGCTAGGAGAGATAGCGGGCCAAATAAACATCGGCGGACAGTGATTGACTGCGTATGGCGGCTTAAGACAGCAAATTCAAAAATAACATAATATTGGAGACCAGCCATTCTTATCTTAATATCGTAGGTTTAAATATTCATTATTATTTAGTAACCTTTTTTTCTTGATACTATCTGACTTGCAATTTATGTAAACTTTAGGGAGCATGTAAAGTCACAAGAGGTGACACTGCTGCCAGGGAATACATCCACTGAACACAAACATTCGATATCACAAATATACCGTAATCCTTTATTGGTCACAACCTACACTCAGTCAGATGAGGAAAATACCAGCTTCATACTGCATATAGATACAGGTGATCCCAGGGCAACGCTCTGATAACAGCCAAGCAGACAGAGTAATGTCAGTACAGGGCCGCACAGCCATCTATTGTCACTTTATCTGCTGTTTGTTCTTTTGCTCATTGCAAAATAGACTCGGTTGTTTCCCATTTTACAAGTCTGTTACTGATCATGCGGCCACGTCAGGTATTTATGCCTCATGGTTATGACTGGTTTTACGTATGTTCATGTTCAGTTTAATTCATTATTTTGTGAATGTAATCAGGGTGGACTATTAAAAACCTATATTTTTATTTAAATGGTTTTCCAGGGACTTAAAGGGGTTATCCAAACCCTATAATGCCCGGGCCCCTCACACAGGTTGTACTTACCTTGCTCCCCGGCACCCACGTTGTTTCTGATGCCCGCACGGCCGCCACTGCATCTCCCTGTCACGGATCAAAACATCCGGCCCGAGGGGGGGGTAGCCAATAGCAGGCTGCGACGGGAACATGCCTTGCTAGCATCTCGGGTGACGCTAGGGAGGCTCGTTCCCATCATAGATTGCTATTGGCTGCCCCATCGCACGATGTTTTGATCCGTGCTACGGGGAGATGCAGCTGCGGCCGTGCAGGCATCAGAAGAGACGTGGGTGTGGGGGAGCAAGGTAAGTACCATCTGTGTGAGGGGCCTAATCATCAGAGGGAGCATTATAGGGGTTGGATAACTCCTTTAAATATTGATGACTTACCTTCATGATGGGTCATCAATATTTGATCAGTAGAAGTCCAACTTCCTGCACCTCCGGCAATCCGCTAAAAAGGCCGTGGTGCTTGATCTGTGAAATTACGTCTATCAGTCTCAAGGTCTTTGTGCAGCTCAGTCCTGTTCTAGTGAATCATGGTCACTATACAAAACATGGTGCTGTGCTTGGTACACTATGAAGAAGCCACAGTGCTATGGACACTTCAAACGGTTGATCACCATGGGTGCCAGGAGTCGGACCCCCCACTCCTGGTACTGATGACCTGAGTAAAAAAAAAAGTCCACACTCCAAAGTAGCACTGTCACTTAATGCTCTTCCCTTGAGGGTGCCTGTACTCTATGTGCAGTGGTCGGGTTTGGGGTGGCCCCAATGCTACGCTGGGCCCCCCGGATACCATTGAGGTGTCAACTATGTGTTGTTGCTGCTCTCCCGAAAAGATGGTAAGGCGTGGTGCACCCCAATAGGAAATAAGTCCAGAGAGTCAGGATCTGCAGTAAATGTTACAACTCCCAGTTGTCAATGCAAGTTAACCGTTTAAAGTTAAATACAGTAAGGTCATTTTACAGGTTAGGGCAGCACTAAAGCCCACCCATCAGAGCCGGTGATGTCACCGGGCTCACTGCTGGGCGGAAGCCTCTGCCCAGCAGTCCTTATAGACAGCCCGGTACGTCACCAGATCTCCTTAAAATGCATTTGCCTTGCTCGATTCAGCGCAGGGCATGAAATGCTCCGATGCTCAAATCGGGGCTGGGGTTGCCTGGGTGAAAATGTGGGTATGTCCAGGTTCAGCTCTGAACCCGGACAACCCCTATAAGCCCACCTGCACACGGTGGCAGGTGAACGCACATTAGAGCCACATGATCTGTGCGGATTTATATGCGTTTCTGCAGCATATCCACGCCAAAATCTGCAATGTCTAATTGAGGTTTTTGGTGCAGATTTGATACGGTTTGGCCACAGACCTCACCCTTCCATTGAAAAGGGTGAAATCCACAGCTAAAACAGCAAACATAATTGACATGCTATTTATTTTGAAATCCACACGGCTGGTCAATATCTGAAAAGTGTACATGAGATCAGTGTAATCTCATACACTTTGCTGATACTGTATTATGCTACAGGTTTTCTGCACAGGAATCTGCGCAGAAAAACCACACATATTTCCACTAAGCAAAAGAGAAAGACCCCTGCATTGGTCGCTATATCTCTTGGAGGAAGACAGGCCACACTTGACATGTCTGTTTTAGATAATAATTGTACTCCCTATGAAATAATTCTGGAGCATCTGGGTCCCTACACGCTGACATTGTCCAATGTTGCCAAGATTAGATTGTGTAGGGGCTAGTGTTGAGCACGAATATTCGAATAGCGAATTTTTATCACGAATATCGCCACTTTGAGATTTCACGAATATTTAGAATATAGTGCTATACAGTACATTCGTTATATTGAATATTCAGCATTTTTTCCCATCTGAACACATGATTCCTCTCTGCTTCTTGCTCGTGGGCCAATGAGAAGGAAGCAATGTCAAGTTCACAACAATGCTTAGTGCACCAATCAGTAATCTGTAGTCAGACCTGCTAAAATGTGGAGTTGCCAAAAATATTCTAATCACTGCCGATTAGCGCAATCGCGAATATATTGTAGCACTTGACTCTATCTGCATATCAAGCTATTGTAATGTCCTGCCGTTATATGGGGGAGAAAAAAAGAACTGGGTCGCACATCCACAGTGCTTGGCTTTGACCTAAAAAGTGTACAGCCCCCCGTATTGCATGCTGTACAAGAGGCATTAGTGTACATTTTGATCAAAAGGCATAAGCCCACTCACCACGTCAAGGAAGCCTCTATTGAGTGGGACCTACTCTGACAAAAGGGCGCAGCACGGTGCGATGACAAAGCGGCGATATCCTGGTAGGCGGCGGGACCCAGGAGTCAAAGCAGCAACCATGCTGTCTGACGATGCCACCCATGGCACTGGGTCCCACCAACCCACCAGAACAGCACCACAGAAACAAAGGCCACCGCACAGTACTGCACCATGTGAACAGCTGTCTAACACAGCATGTCCATTACTATCAGGAGCTACAGGTCAATGACCACTATATGCAATCCTGTGTGATTAAAACCACCTGTGCCGAATGGGAGGAGTGCTGACACCAGTAATAAAGAAGAAAGATTCAAATAATTATATGGGGGAGAAAAAAAGAACTGGGTCGCACATCCACAGTGCTTGGCTTTGACCTAAAAAGTGTACAGCCCCCCGTATTGCATGCTGTACAAGAGGCATTAGTGTACATTTTGATCAAAAGGCATAAGCCCACTCACCACGTCAAGGAAGCCTCTATTGAGTGGGACCTACTCTGACAAAAGGGCGCAGCACGGTGCGATGACAAAGCGGCGATATCCTGGTAGGCGGCGGGACCCAGGAGTCAAAGCAGCAACCATGCTGTCTGACGATGCCACCCATGGCACTGGGTCCCACCAACCCACCAGAACAGCACCACAGAAACAAAGGCCACCGCACAGTACTGCACCATGTGAACAGCTGTCTAACACAGCATGTCCATTACTATCAGGAGCTACAGGTCAATGACCACTATATGCAATCCTGTGTGATTAAAACCACCTGTGCCGAATGGGAGGAGTGCTGACATCAGTAATAAAGAAGAATTGTCCTGCCGTGCCAACTATTTTCTCCAGTCTCAGGAGAAACTCATGAAACTTCTAGCAGCTTAAAAAATTTTGCCAAAGTGACCCACGCCTGTATTTCGCGTTACGAATTCGCATTACGCGATTTTTACATTGCCGATTTATCGCATTCAATAAAATCTCGCGATTATATGACGAATATTCTACAAAATATTTGTGACATATCGCGAATTCGACTATAGCCCCTGCCGCTCATCACTAGTAGGGACGCACCCAGTTGACCAGGGATGTGGTATCAGTTGTTAATCTAGTCCATATTTAACAGGAATAGTACAATGCCAATTTCTAAGAAAAGACGCTTCAGAATCGTTAATGTTTTTTTTCCTCCTAGGTTGTGCCCACCATTAAAAATAATGAGGGGCAGAACCTAGCGGTGTTCGCGGACCCATCCGCAGCCTGGGACTGGAAGATCGCTGAGTGCAGACAGGGCAGAGGACTGAAGCGGCACTGACCAGGTGAGTATGCTACCTGTAGTAGGTCAAGTACGCTAGGGCGGCTAACTCAAAACTAAGGAGACCCTGGGCAACCCCTTTAAGCAGCAAATTATAACTAAGATTAAAATGAATGGTTCTAAACCTGATGTGTTGTTTTTAAGAGAGCTACAAGTATATGAATGTACTTTGGCCAGGCAGTGTATAATTATTTACCAGATGCATGGGGCTTATACAGCATGCCTATTAGAAGCAGAACACAAAAACAACTGTAAAAACAAGTCCTCATGCACAAAGCATGTACAGGCACACAGTGCCATACTAAGGACTGGCATCGGACGTGCAGTGAGACACATTAAGACATAGCAGGGGCCATAGCTTCCTATGGGTCCTGTATTACAGATTCTCATAAAGATCCATATAAGGCCTCAGGCACACGGCCGTTGCCCGGCAGTGTCCGTATTGCAGCCCGCAAACAGCGGGTCCGCAATATATGGGCACTGGCCGTGTGCACCCCCATTCACTTGAATTATGATCTAGCAATCTTGCAATTTGTTTCTTACATAGGCAAGCATATTACTAAAGCCATCCCTATGAAGCCCTAGCCTTGTGATGGCTAACCTCCAGGTCTCCAGCCATGGGTGTAGGAACCCCCAAAAATCTGGGGGGGGGACAGCATTTTTGCTCGCCGGGTATATTCTTATTCAGTAAACTGCGAGTTGTTTATATCGTTAAATTTTAAGTGTGTGTGAAAAATCTCACAACAAAAAAATATGCAAAAGGAACAGTTCTTTGTTTATCAGGTCACAGAAACTAACCAAACATTTGGCATATATTTCAGATATTCCGGGTACTTTCTCTGTTCCCCCTCCCCCCCCCCCTTTGCCGAAACAATAATCTCCCCTTATATATAATTTATTTACAGTTCTGAAGACTCAGGGGTGCTGGCTGGCTTGGCCGGGCAGAAGGAGTGTGGGAGACTGTGAGGCCTTTTTCTCCAAGCTGCTCCGGATCAGTGCTCTGGGCAGCTGGGCTCGGGGCTGGAAGTGGGCACAATAAGAAAAAAATATTTTTCATTACACCTCAGGTCAGACCGCCAATCAGACCCCCAATGTTAATCAGACCTCAGCTAACAGCCCCAATAAGATCCCCAATGTTAGACCTCAGATCACACCTCAGCTCAGACCCCAATATGAATGACCCCCAATCAGACCTCAGATAAGAGCCCCATGCCTCATAGCAGCCCCCCAGTGCCTCTCATTAGCCCCCCCAGCGCCTCTCATCAGCCAGTAATAACAGCCCCCCCATTCATGTGCCAGTAATAACAGGCCCGCCCCCAATCATGTGCCAGTAATAACAGCCCCCCCAATCATGTGCCCGTAATAACAGCCCCCCCCAATCATGTGCCAGTAATAACAGGGCCCCCCCCAATCATGTGCCAGTAATAACAGGCCCCCCCCCAATCATGTGCCAGTAATAACAGGGGCCCCCTCAATCATGTGCCAGTAATAACAGACCCCCCCAATCATATGCCAGTAATAACAGACCCCCCCAATCATGTGCCAGTAATAACAGACCCCCCTAATCATATGCCAGTAATAACAGACCCCCCCTAATCATATGCCAGTAATAACAGACCCCCCCAGTCATGTGCCAGTAATAACAGACCCCCCAATCATGTGCCAGTGATAACAGACCCCCCAATCATGTGCCAGTAATAACCGACCCCCCAATCATGTGCCAGTAATAACAGACCCCCCCAATCATGTGCCAGTAACAGCCCCCCAATCATGTGCCAGTAATAACAGACCCCCTAATCATGTGCCAGTAATAACAGACCCCCTAATCATATGCCAGTAATAACAGACCCCCCAATCATGTGCCAGTAATAACAGACCCCCCCAATCATGTGCCAGTAACAGCCCCCCAATCATGTGCCAGTAATAACAGACCCCCTAATCATGTGCCAGTAATAACAGACCCCCTAATCATGTGCCAGTAATAACAGACCCCCTAATCATGTGCCAGTAATAACCGACCCCCCAATCATGTGCCAGTAATAACAGACCCCCCCAATCATGTGCCAGTAACAGCCCCCCAATCATGTGCCAGTAATAACAGACCCCCTAATCATGTGCCAGTAATAACAGACCCCCTAATCATATGCCAGTAATAACAGACCCCCCAATCATGTGCCAGTAATAACAGACCCCCCCAATCATGTGCCAGTAACAGCCCCCCAATCATGTGCCAGTAATAACAGACCCCCTAATCATGTGCCAGTAATAACAGACCCCCTAATCATGTGCCAGTAATAACAGACCCCCTAATCATGTGCCAGTAATAACAGACCCCCCAATCATGTGCCAGTAATAACAGACCCCCCCAATCATGTGCCAGTAACAGCCCCCCAATCATGTGCCAGTAATAACAGACCCCCTAATCATGTGCCAGTAATAACAGACCCCCTAATCATATGCCAGTAATAACAGACCCCCCAATCATGTGCCAGTAATAACAGACCCCCCCAATCATGTGCCAGTAATAACAGCCCCCCCCAATCATGTGCCAGTAATAACAGCCCCCCCCAATCATGTGCCAGTAATAACAGACCCCCCCAATCATGTGCCAGTAATAACAGACTCCCTCCAATCATGATGACCTTAATATGTATAGCTTGGAAGAAAGAAGAGACCGAGGGGATATGATAGAAACTTTTAAATACATAAAGGGAATCAACTCGGTAAAGGAGGAGAGCATATTTAAAAGAAGAAAAACTACCACAAGAGGACACAGTTTTAAATTAGAGGGGCAAAGGTTTAAAAGTAATATAAGGAAGTATTACTTTACTGAGAGAGTAGTGGATGCATGGAATAGCCTTCCTGCAGAAGTGGTAGCGGCAAATACAGTGAAGGAGTTTAAGCATGCATGGGATAGGCATAAGGCTATCCTTCATATAAGATAGGGCCAGGGACTATTCATAGGATTCAGATATATTGGGCAGACTAGATGGGCCAAATGGTTCTTATCTGCCGACACATTCTATGTTTCTATGTGCCAGTAATACCAGGGCCTCCCCAATCATGTGCCAGTAATACCAGGGCACCCCCAATCATGTGCCAGTAATACCAGGGCCCCCCCAATCATGTGCCAGTAATACCAGGGCCCCCCCATTATGTGCCAGTAATAACAGCCCCCCCCAATCATGTGCCAGTAAAAACAGGCCCCCCCCCCTCATTATGTGCCAGTAAAAAAAAAAGTATTGTATATAGTTTAAAAAAAATTAACACTTATACTTACCTCTTTGGAGCGATGCGATGCAGGCCTCTTCCGGCCTGTGTTCCCGACTCCAGCGCTGTATGGCTCAGGCGGCGCGATGACGTCATCGCGCCGCCTACGCTGGCCTCTGATAGGCTGCCGGCCTAGTAGTGCCGGCAGCCTATCAGAGGAATAGGAAAGGGACACACCTCCCTGCCCTGCTCCTCCGCACAGCCTTTTGTTGGTATCGCTGTCCTGAGGACAGCCATATGTCACGGAAGGTGTACAGGAAACAAGACAACACAAAATGAATATACGACTCACTGGATCCAAAACTAAGGAACAAAAAGGAGACCCCTGCATAAGACCTGGCACTCTCCCTGACTGCTCAGCCTATGCGAAAATCCCAATGGTAGATGATCGCATATCCTCATACCTCGACTGTATAACACCTGAACACCCTATAATAGTGAGGGGACACGACCACTGGCTCCCTACACTAGATACGGAGGGAGTCAGGGTCACCTGGGATCCAGAAAACAGAAAAACACAAATGAATGCACAACACTTATCTTGTAGAAGACTGGGAAGTAGGATCAGCATGCAGACACACTACAGGAAGTAATATAAACTGCAAACTGATGCACTATGGGGAGGAATTTAAAGGGATGCAATCAGTACAACTACATGACAGCTGAGAGAGGCTAACGAGATGAGGAACTGAAAGCAAAACAAAGGAAGCTCAAGGAGGAGGTTCTGAAAGGCATCTGTCAGAGCTTCTCAGATGTCTGGTGGTGACAGTACCCCTCCTTCTACGAGTGGACTCCGGACACTCAGAGCCCACCTTCTCAGGATAGGACCTATGGAAAGCCCTGATGAGACGAGTGGCCTGAATGTCCGTCACTGGGGACACACATCCTCTCCTCAGGACCATAATCCTCCCAATGAACGAGGTACTGGAGAGAACCGCGGACAACACGAGAATCCACAATCCTAGAGACCTGAAATTCAAGATTACCATCAACCATAATCGGAGGAGGAGGCAAAGACGAGGGTACAATGGGTTGGACATAAGGTTTTAATAAGGACTTATGAAAAACATTATGGATCTTCCAAGTCTGAGGAAGATCAAGACGGTAGGCAACAGGATTGATGACAGAAAAGATTTTGTAAGGCCCAATAAACTTAGGACCCAACTTCCAGGAGGGAACCTTCAATTTAATATTCTTAGTAGACAACCACACCAGATCACCAACATTCAGGTCCGGACCAGGCACACGTCTCTTATCCGCCACACGCTTATATCTCTCACTCATGCTCTTTAGATTATCCTGAATCTTTTGCCAAATAGATGACAAAGACGAGGAGAATCTGTCCTCATCAGGTAAACCAGAAGACCCCTCTCCCGAGAATGTCCCAAACTGCGGATGAAACCCATACGCACCAAAAAATGGTGACTTATCAGAGGACTCCTGACGACGGTTATTTAAAGCAAACTCAGCAAGGGACAAAAAAGAACACCAATCCTCCTGATTCTCCGCCACAAAACAGCGCAGATATGTCTCCAGATTCTGATTGAGGCGCTCTGTCTGGCCATTCGACTGCGGGTGAAAAGCAGAAGAGAATGACAACCGAACCCCCAACCGAGAACAGAAAGCCTTCCAGAATCTGGAAACAAACTGCGTGCCCCTATCAGAGACTATGTCTGAAGGAATACCATGAAATTTGACAATGTGATCAATAAATGCCTGCGCCAGCGTCTTAGCATTGGGCAAGCCAGGAAAAGGGATGAAATGCACTATTTTGCTAAAACGGTCCACCACCACCAGAATCACAGTCTTCCCCGAGGAACGAGGCAGGTCCGTAATGAAGTCCATGGACAGATGTGTCCAAGGACGGGAAGGAATGGATAAGGGAAGGAGAGGACCTGATGGCCGTGAATGAGGGACTTTGGCACGAGCGCAGGTCTCGCAGGCTGCCACAAAACCCTCAACCGACTTACGAAGCGCCGGCCACCAGAATCTCCGAGCGATGAGATCCACTGTGGCTCTTGCCCCCGGGTGCCCAGCAAGGACCGTATCGTGGTGTTCCTTAAAAATCTTGTGTCTTAAAGCGAGAGGCACAAACAACCTCCCAGGAGGACAAAGATCAGGAGCCTCTGACTGGGCTACCTGCACCTCTGCCTCCAATTCAGGAAAAAGAGCAGAGACCACCACACCTTCAGCCAAAATGGGACCCGGGTCTTCAAAATTCCCACCTCCCGGAAAACAACGTGACAGGGCATCTGCCTTCACATTCTTAACCCCAGGGCGGAACGTGAGAAGAAAATTAAACCTTGAAAAGAACAAAGATCATCTGGCCTGTCTCGGGTTCAGACGCTTGGCTGACTCCAAGTAGGCCAGATTTTTATGGTCAGTAAACACGGTAATAGGGTGTCTGGCTCCCTCTAGCCAATGGCGCCATTCCTTAAAAGCCAACTTGATGGCCAACAACTCCCTATCTCCCACATCGTAATTTCTTTCTGCGGAGGAGAGTTTCTTCGAGAAAAAGGCACACGGTCGCCATTTGGCAGGAGAGGAACCTTGAGACAAGACCGCACCCACACCCACCTCAGAAGCATCAACCTCAACTATGAAGGGTAGAGAAATATCAGGTTGTACCAAGATGGGAGCGGAAGCAAAACTCTCCTTGATATTAGAAAAGGCCTTACGCGCCTCTACCGACCAGGAAGAAAAATCTACCCCCTTTCTAGTCATATCAGTGAGTGGTTTAACAACAGAGGAATAATTCAAAATAAACTTCCTGTAATAATTGGCAAAGCCCAAAAAACGCATCAGCGCCTTCTGATTCTCAGGAAGCTCCCACTCAAGCACAGCGCGGACCTTCTCGGGGTCCATGCGAAAACCAGAAGCGGAGAGAAGAAACCCCAGAAATTAAATTTCTGGAACCGCAAACACACATTTTTCCAGTTTCGCGTACAATTTATTCTCCCGCAGGATGAGCAAGACCTGATGTAAGTGTTCCTTATGAGTTTTGAAATCAGGAGAAAAAATCAAAATGTCATCCAAATACACTAATACAAATTTCCCCATTAAATGATAAAAAATGCTGTTCACAAAATGCTGAAAAAAGGCTGGAGCATTCATCAAACCAAAAGGCATAACCAAATTATCAAAATGGCCCTCAGGGGTATTGAAGGCCGTCTTCCATTCGTCTCCTTCTCTGACCCTGACCAGGTTATATGCCCCTCTTAGATCTAATTTGGAAAAAACTTTAGCCCGAACAATCTGGTTGAACAGGTCCGGGATCAGAGGAAGCGGATAAGGGTCACGAATTGTGATACTGTTCAGCTCCCTGAAATCCAGACAAGGTCTTAAAGAACCATCTTTTTTCTTAACAAAGAAAAAACCAGCGGCAACAGGTGACTTCGAGGGTCGTATGTGTCCTTTTCTCAGACTCTCAGAGATATAAGCACGCATAGCGGCCCTTTTAGGTTGGGAGAGATTGTATAAATGAGATTTAGGCAGCTTGGCGCCTGGGATGAGATTAATAGAGCAATCGTACTCCCTGTGCGGGGGCAAATCCTGAACTCCACTCTCAGAGAAGACATCCGAAAATTCTGAGAGAAAAGATGGTACAGTCTTAGTAGAAACCTCAGAAACAGATGTCGTGAGGCAATTCTCTCTGCAAAAGTCACTCCAACCATTTATTTGCCTGGCTTGCCAATCAATAGTGGGGTTATGTTTAGTGAGCCAGGGTAGCCCCAACACTAGAGGAGTAGGCAATCCGCCAAGGACGAAACATGACACATCCTCAACATGAGCATCACTCACAATTAAACGGATATTGTGAACTATGCCCTTTAATGATTTCTGAGAAAGTGGAGCGGAATCAATAGCAAAAACAGGAATATCCTTTCCCAAAGTGCATACCTGGAAACCATGAGTTATCGCAAATTGATTATCAATGAGATTGACAGCTGCTCCACTATCTACAAAAATCTCACAAAAAATGTTCTTGCTCTCTAGCGCCACCCTGGCAGGCAGGACAAAACGGGAACTACAAGCAAACAGAAAACCTTCAATTTCCGCCTCAACCCTGCCAATGTTAACAGATGGAACATTTTTAAAGGATTTTTTCCTTTTTGTTTCTTTATTACTCCCAAAAAACTGCCTGAATCTCCTAGAGGGACAAACATTTGCCAAATGATTTATACCTCCACAACAAAAACAAACCTTCCCATGCGGGCTGAATCTTCTATTGTCAGAGGCAATCAACCCCAGCTGCATGGGCTCCTGCTCAGAAGGGGTTGACAGCGACTGAGACCCCTGCGCACTGAATGAGACCACTGCACTGTCCTGAGATTGAGTATGACAGGAAGGAGTGATCTCTCCTCTCTCTCTAAGACGCCTGTCAATACGAACGGCCCGAGACATGGCAGAGTCCAAGGAGGTAGGCCTCTCATGAAAGGCAAATGCATCTTTCAATCCCTCTGAAAGACCATGGCAAAATTGACTTCGGAGTGCAGCATTATTCCAACCAGTATCAGCTGCCCATCTCCGAAATTCTGAGCAGTATATCTCTGCGGATTGTTTACCCTGGCATAACAGACGTAGTCTAGACTCAGCCAAAGCAATACGATCCGGATCATCATATATCTGACCCAGGGCTAAAAAGAATTCATCCACTGAACGGAGGGGCCATGCCCCCACCGGCAGCGAAAAGGCCCACAACTGAGCGTTACCCCTGAGCAGCGATATAATGATCCCCACCCTCCGTTCCTCATCACCAGAGGAATGGGGAAGAAGGCGAAAATGGAGTTTGCAAGCCTCTCTAAAACGCACAAAATTCTCACTACCCCCGGAGAACGTATCTGGGAGTGAGATCTTAGGCTCAGAACAAACTCCATGAACGCAAGCTGAACCGGTCACTTGAAACTGAGAAAGAGTCTTACGGAGATCTGCTACCTCCAATGAAAGACCCTGGAAGCGTTCAGTCAAAAGTGAAACCGGATCCATGCTTGAGACGGTTTTGGCGGTTTATAATGTCACGGAAGGTGTACAGGAAACAAGACAACACAAAATGAATATACGACTCACTGGATCCAAAACTAAGGAACAAAAAGGGAGACCCCTGCATAAGACCTGGCACTCTCCCTGACTGCTCAGCCTATGCGAAAATCCCAATGGTAGATGATCGCATATCCTCGTACCTCGACTGTATAACACCTGAACACCCTATAATAGTCAGGGGACACAACCACCGGCTCCCTACACTAGATACGGAGGGAGTCAGGGTCACCTGGGATCCAGCAAACAGAAAAACACAAATGAATGCACAACACTTATCTTGTAGAAGACTGGGAAGTAGGATCAGCATGCACACACACTACAGGAAGTAATATAAACCGGATGGGATGCAATCAGTACAACTACATGACAGCTGAGAGAGGCTAACGAGATGAGGAACTGAAAGCAAAACAAAGGAAGCTCAAGGAGGAGGTTCTGAAAGGCATCTGTCAGAGCTTCTCAGATGTCTGGTGGTGACACCATACAAACAGATCACTATGGAGATGAGCGCTTCGCTTCCACAATGGAAGCGCTCATCTCAGTGCCTGCCCCGCCGCACACACATCTCAAACCTGCCCCCCCCCCCCGCATTATTTCCTGGGGGGATCCGTACCCCCCGCTTCCTACGCCCATGACTCCAGCTGTGGTAAAACTATGACTCCCAAGATGCACACTTGCTTGGCTGTTCTCAGAACTCCATAGAAATGAATGGACCATGCTGGGGGTCATAGTTTCACCACAGCTGGAGTGCCGGAGGTTAGCCATCACTAAGGCCTCTTGCATACAACAGTTTTTTTTTCCCGTTTACGTTCCGTTTTTTTTGCTTTCTGTATACGGACCGTATATGGAACTATTCATTTCAATGGATCCGCCCAAAAAACTGAAGGTACTCCGTATGTCCTCCGTTTCCGTATTTCTGTTCCGTTCAAAGATAGAACATGTCCTATTATTGTCCACATAACGGACAAGGATAGTACTGTTCTATCAGGGGCCACCTGTTCCGTTCCGCAAAAAATGGAATGCACACGGACGCCATCCGTATTTTTTGTGGATCTGTTTTTTTGCGGACCGCAAAATACTGAAAAAGCCATACGGTCGTGTGCAACAGACCTAAGGCTGCTTTGATACAGTCAGTGTTTGATCAGTGATTTTGAGCCAAAACGAGGTGCAGGTCAACAACACAGAACAGGAGCAGATCTTTCCCAGATCTTGTCTGCAAAGTGGACAAGAATAGGACATGGACACATGGTGTGCTGTCTGTATTTTTTGTGGTCCCATTCAAATTAACGTGTCTGCATCAAATGTGCAAAAAAAAAAAAAAAATGCGTATAAGATGCTGAAAAAAAAAAAATATAAAAAAATGGTCGTGTTCATGGGGCCTAAGGCCACTTTCACACAGTCAGTGTTTGATCAGTGATTGTGAGCTGAAGCCAGATGCAGGTCAGAAACACAAAAAGTGCAAATCTTTCCAATATATCTTATCTCTATGCTTTGGCTCACAATCACTGATGGAAATCACTGATCAAACACTGACTGTGGAAGTGGCCTTAAAGAGGACCTTTCACCGATTATGACATTGTGAACTAAGTATACAGACATGTAGAGCGGCACCCGGGGATCTCACTGCACTTACTATTATCCCCGGGCGCCGCTCCGTTCTCCTGCTATGCCCTCCGGTATCTCCGGTCACAAAGTTATAGTAGGCGGAGATTTCAGTCACTAAGTTATGGTAGGCGGAGTCTGCTCTTGTTCTGCTGTAGCGCTGGCCAATCGCAGCGCAGAGCTCACAGCCTGGGAGGTTATTTTCTCCCAGGCTGTGAGCTCTGCAATGCGATTGGCCAGCGCTACAGAAGAACAAAGGCAGACTCCGCCTACCATAACTTTGTGACCGGAGATACCGGAGGGCATAGCGGGAGAACGGAGCGGCGCCCAGGGATAATAGTAAGTGCAGTGAGATCCCCGGGTGCCGCTCTACATGTCTGTATACTTCGTTCACAATGTCATAATTGGTGAAAGGTCCTCTTTAAAGCCTGTATTACACCTGCCAATTTTTTAGCAGATGATTGCTCGTTAGCGATCATCTTGCAGTGTAAAGCCTCATTCACACGTCAGTGATTTCCATCCGTGATTTTGAGCCAAAACCAGGTGCGGCTGTAAACACAGAACAGGTGCAGATCTTTCCCTTATACCTTATGTCTGTGGAGGCTCCAATCCTGGTTTTGGCTCACAATCACTGATGGAAGTCACTGACCAAACACTGACTGTGTGAAGGCGGCCTAAGACCTTGTTCACATGTTTTTCACCGAAGTTTAATATCCGCATTTTCTGCAGACAGCACACATACCCATTGATTTTAATGTGTTTGTGCACATCAGTATCTTTATTTTTTTACTGACCACGGGTCAGGAAAAAATCACGGAGACATGCACTACTTTGGTCTGTGATGCAGACCAAACATGACGATTAAAGTCTATGGGTCTGTGAAAATCATGGACACAACACGGATGGGCATCTGTGTTTGGTCCGTTAGACACAAATAAAGTTTCTGTGTGATACCAGGAATAAATGAGCAGCAGTCCCAAAAAGTCAGAGTGAGTTCCTTCTCCAATAAAACCCAAAAGAGTACATACATATGGGACCGGGCTAAACTTAAATAGGGAGTGTTTCACAAACAGGAAGTCTTCACGGAGATTTCGCAGCTTCACAGATGCATCCCCGGTATATGGTCTCGATACCAACCAGAAAAGCGACTTCCTTCAAGAGGAACAGATCATAGTGCAATACCCGAATCTTTTTTAAAAGGTATAATTTATTGTACTTACAATAAAACAACTTGCATGTAGCGTGTAAACTTGCCCAAGGTTTTTCACAGACCATTTGTAGGAGATGCTCTGGAAATTAATTTACAGACGACACATGGAGGGCAAAAAACGGACTTCAATGGGTGTGTTTGGTTCGCACCACAGACCAAAGTGGTGCATGTCTCCGTGATTTGTTCACTGACCCTCGATCAGTAAAAAAATGCTGATGTGTGAACAAACACATTAAAATCAATGGTTACGTGTGCTCTCTGCTGACAGCACATGCCAGTGAAAAACGGAAATGAGAACAAGGCCTTAGGCCGCTTTCACACAGTGATAAACCAATGATGTGTGAACAAACACATTCAATTGAATGGTTTACATGTGCTGTCCGTGGAAATTGCGGATTGCACACATCCGTGAAAAACAGAAATGTGAACAAAGCCTAATGCTATGCCCCAATGTTCTGTCAGATGCGGACACCATGTGTTAGATGTAAGGCAGGTTTAGTAGTAGAGTCTTTCTACCACCACACGGTAGTATTGTCCGGCTCCAGTTAGCGGTTCTCATATTACAACCATTTCTTGGTACACCATATGTGCAGGGCTTCGCTCATTATTTATGACAATTGTCTTGTTTCTTTGAATATCACTGCTGGTCTTTGAGAATTTCGGACCCTCTGGGAATCTAGTTACCACCCCCAGGGCTTCATGTCGACAAGCCATATGGTCTCACAGCAATGAAAGACATAAAACCCTGGAAAGCTGAAATAGATTTAAATAAATGTACTTTCAGGAAAGAGTCAAGTGGAATTGGGCAATGTGGTTTTTCCAGCTGCTGTGGAACTACAAAAGCCAAGATGCCTCAACAGGAGTGTATGTCTATGACAGCAGCTTACATCATCAGGTCTAGTTTGGTAAAGAGAAACTTCTATCAAAAATGTTTATAATCACATATTAATAGTCTATGGCCCCTTGCACACGGGCGTCACAGATTTTGTCCGGATGCATTGCGGGAAACCCGCGCGAGTGCGCACACAATTTCAGCCAGTTTTTTCTGCGATTGCATTGCGTTGTTCAGTTTTTTCCGTGCGAGTGCAAAGCGTTTTAATGCGTTTTGCATGCGTGTGATAAAAAACTGAATGTGGTACCCAGACCCGAACCCGGACTTCTTCACTGAAGTTCGGGTTTGGGATCGGTGTTGTGTAGATTTTATTATTTTCCATTATGACATGGTTATAAGGGAAAATAATGGCATTCTTTAATACAGAATGCTAAGTGAAATGTCCCTTTTAGAGTTCAAAAATTATAAAAAAAATGTATCACCTCATCCACTTGATCGAGCAGCCGTTATCGTCTTCTTTTTTTCTATCTTCATTCAGCAGGACCTGCGCTGACGTCACCATGCTCACCACGTGGTGAGCGTGATGACGTCAGCGCAGGTCCTTTTCCAGGTCCTGCAGGAAGAAGAAAGAAGACGATAACGGCTGCGCGATCAAGTGGATGAGGCGAGCAAATTTTTTTTTCATTATTTTTGAATCCTCTAGGGACATGTTACTTAGCATTCTGTATTAAAGAATGCTATTATTTTCCCTTATAACCATGTTATAAGGGAAAATAATAAAGTGAATGGACCTCCACATCATCTCCTTAGAAACCATGCGTGAAAATCGCATAGCATACGCACTTGCTTGCGGATGCTATGCGATTTTCACGCAGCCCCATTCACTTCTATGGGGCCTGCGTTGCGTGAAAAACGCAGAATATAGAACATGCTGCGATTTTGACGCAACGCACAAGTGATGCGTGAAAATCACCACTCATGTGCACAGCCCCATAGAAATGAATGGCTCAGGAATCAGTGCGGGTGCAATGCGTTCACGTAATGCATTGCACCCGCGCAAAATTCTTGCTCGTGTGAAAGGGGCCTATAGGTAACTATTTTTTTATGAAAATGGGTGGATGGATTTCTGGATATAACTTATGAAGTCACTCCACGTATTCTACTTCCTGTTTTGCCTCTTAAACTTCCTCTATATTTGGTCTTTTAGCTCAGCCAACAAATTTTGGACCACTTTTTATAGAATTTTTTTGTGGGAGAAGAAGCAACCAAAAAATTTTGAATCGGCACCCTTGGCTATTTTCGGAAGGCCCATTGAAATGAATGGGAAGTGCACTGCACAAGCACAGCCACTGCTCCATTCACTTCTATGGGGCTTACGGAAATAGTCGAGCCAGCTCTCAGCTATTTTTGGCACTCCCTTAGGAATAAATGGAGGGCGGCACTTTGTAGGCTCCGTTCCAATAATAGGTGCAGGTCCCAGAGTTGGGACCCGCACCTATCAGACAATGGGGGCATATCCTAGCCTTGGGAATACCCCTTTAACCACTTCAGCCCCGCTAGCTAAAACCCCCTTCATGACCAGGCCACTTTTTACACTTCTGCACTACACTACTTTTACCGTTTATCGCTCGGTCATGCAACTTACCACCCAAATGAATTTTACCTCCTTTTCTTCTCACTAATAGAGCTTTCATTTGGTGGTATTTCATTGCTGCTGACATTTTTACTTTTTTTTGTTATTAATCGAAATTTAACGATTTTTTTTGCAAAAAAATGACATTTTTCACTTTCAGCTGTAAAATTTTGCAAAAAAAACGACATCCATATATAAATTTTTCGCTAAATTTATTGTTCTACATGTCTTTGATAAAAAAAAAATGTTTGGGCAAAAAAAAAATGGCTTGGGTAAAAGTTATAGCGTTTACAAACTATGGTACAAAAATGTGAATTTCCGCTTTTTGAAGCAGCTCTGACTTTCTGAGCACCTGTCATGTTTCCTGAGGTTCTACAATGCCCAGACAGTAGAAAACCCCCACAAATGACCCCATTTCGGAAAGTAGACACCCTAAGGTATTCGCTGATGGGCATAGTGAGTTCATAGAACTTTTTATTTTTTGTCACAAGTTAGCGGAAAATGATGATTTTATTTTAATTTTTTTTTTTTTCTTACAAAGTCTCATATTCCACTAACTTGCGACAAAAAATAAAAAATTCTAGGAACTCGCCATGCCCCTCACGGAATACCTTGGGGTGTCTTCTTTCCAAAATGGGGTCACTTGTGGGGTAGTTATACTGCCCTGGCAATTTAGGGGCCCAAATGTGTGAGAAGTACTTTGCAATCAAAATGTGTAAAAAATGGCCTGCGAAATCCGAAAGGTGCACTTTGGAATATGTGCCCCTTTGCCCACCTTGGCTGCAAAAAAGTGTCACACATCTGGTATCGCCGTACTCAGGAGAAGTTGGGGAATGTGTTTGGAAGTTGGGGAATGTCATTTTACATATACCCATGCTGAGTGAGAGGGGCATGGCGAGTTCCTAGAATTTTTTTATTTTTTGTCGCAAGTTAGTGGAATATGAGACTTTGGCCTCATGCACACGACCGTTGTGTGCATCCGTGGCCGTTGTGCCGTTTTCCATTTTTTTTCGCGGACCCATTGACTTTCAATGGGTCCGTGGAAAAATCGGAAAATGCACCGTTTTGCAGCCGAGGCCGTGATCCGTGTATCCTGTCCGTCAAAAAAATATGACCTGTCCTATTTTTTTGACGGACAACGGTTCACGGACCCATTCAAGTCAATGGGTCCGTGAAAGAACACGGATGCACACAAGATTGGCATCCGTGTCCGTGATCCGTGGCCGTAGGTTGCTTTCATACAGACGGATCCGAAGATCCGTCTGCATAAAAGCTTTTTCTGATCTAAGTTTTCACTTCGTGAAAACTCATATCTGACAGTATATTCTAACACAGAAGCGTTCCCATGGTGATGGGGACGCTTCTAGTTAGAATACACTACAAACTTTGTACAAGACTGCCCCCTGCTGCCTGGCAGCACCCGATCTCTTACAGGGGGATATGATAGCACAATTAACCCCTTCAGGTGCGGCACCTAAAGGGGTTAATTGTACTATCATATTCCCCTGTAAGAGATCAGGGCTGCCAGGCAGCAGGGGGCAGACCCCCCCCTCCCCAGTTTGAATACATACACCATCGCCCCCCCCTCCCTCCCTCTAATGTTAGAAATCGTTGGTGGCACAGTGGGCGCCCACCATCGCCCCCCCCTCCCTCCCTCTATTGTAATAAATCGTTGGTGGCACAGTGTGCGCCCACCATGGCCCCCCCTCCCTCCCTCTATTGTAATAAATCGTTGGTGGCACAGTGTGCGCCCACCATCGGCCCCCCCTCCCTCTATAGCAGTAACAACATTGGTGGCAGTGTGCGGCCTCCCATTCCCCCCCCCCATCATTGGTGGCAGCGGAGTTCCGATCGGAGTCCCAGTTTAATCGCTGGGGCTCCGATCGGTAACCATGCCAACCAGGAAGCTACTGCAGCCCTGGTTGCCATGGTTACTTAGCAATAGTACAACAGTAGAAGATTCATACTTACCTGCTTGCTGCTGCGCTGTATGTGACCGGCCGGGAGCTCCTCCTACTGGTAAGTGACAGTTCTTTAGCAATGCGCCGCACAGACCTTTCACTTACCAGTAGGAGGAGCTCCCGGCCGGTCACATACAGCGCAGCAGCAAGCAGGTAAGTATGAATCTTCTACTATTGTACTATTGCTAAGTAACCATGGCAACCAGGACTGCAGTAGCGTCCTGGTTGCCATGGTTACCGATCGGAGCCCCAGCGATTAAACTGGGACTCCGATCGGAACTCCGCTGCCACCAATGATGGGGGGGGAAATGGGAGGCCGCACACTGCCACCAATGTTGTTACTGCTATAGAGGGAGGGGGGGCCGATGGTGGGCGCACACTGTGCCACCAACGATTTATAACAATAGAGGGAGGGGGGGCGATGGTGGGCGCACACTGTGCCACCAACGATTTATTACAATAGAGGGAGGGAGGGGGGGCGATGGTGGGCGCACACTGTGCCACCAACGATTTCTAACATTAGAGGGAGGAAGGGGGGGCCCGATGGGGGGGAGCACACTGTGCCACCAACGATATTCAAACTGGGGAGGGGGGGGGGGTCTGCCCCCTGCTGCCTGGCAGCCCTGATCTCTTACAGGGGAATATGATAGTACAATTAACCCTTTAGGTGCCGCACCTGAAGGGGTTAATTGTGCTATCATATCCCCCTGTAAGAGATCGGGTGCTGCCAGGCAGCAGGGGGCAGTCTTGTACAAAGTTTGTAGTGTATTCTAACTAGAAGCGTCCCCATCACCATGGGAACGCCTCTGTGTTAGAATATACTGTCGGATCTGAGTTTCACGAAGTAGCTCATATCCGACAGTATATTCTAACATAGAGGCGTTCCCATGGTGATGGGGACGCTTCAAGTTAAAATATACCATCGGATTGGAGAAAACTCCAATCCGATGGTATAAAAGAACTCCAGACTTTACATTGAAAGTCAATGGGGACGGATCCGTTTGAAATGGCACCATATTGTGTCAACATCAAACGGATCCGTCCCCATTGACTTGCATTGTAATTCAGGACGGATCCGTTTGGCTCCGCACGGCCAGGCGGACACCAAAACGACTTTTTTTTCATGTCCGTGGATCCTCCAAAAATCAAGGAAGACCCACGGACGAAAAAACGGTCACGGATCACGGACCTACGGACCCCGTTTTTGCGGACCGTGAAAAAAAACTGTCGTGTGCATGAGGCCTTTGTAAGGAAAAAAGAAAAAAAAAGAAAAATCATCATTTTCCGCTAACTTGTGACAAAAAATAAAAAATTCTAGGAACTCGCCGGAATACCTTGGGGTGTCTTCTTTCCAAAATGGGGTCACTTGTGGCGTAGTTATACTGCCCTGGCAATTTAGGGGCCCAAATGTGTGAGAAGTACCTTGCAATCAAAATCTGTAAAAAACGGCCTGTGAAATCCGAAAGGTGCTCTTTGGAATATGTGCCCCTTTGCCCACCTTGGCTGCAAAAAAGTGTCACACATCTGGTATCGCCGTACTCAGGAGAAGTTGGGGAATGTGTTTTGGTGTGTCATTTTACATATAACCATGCTGGGTGAAAGAAATATCTTGGCAAAAGATAACTTTTCCCATTTTTTTTATACAAAGTTGGCATTTGACCAAGATATTTTTCTCACCCAGCATGGGTATATGTAAAATGACACCCCAAAACACATTGCCCAACTTCTCCTGAGTATGGCGATACCAGATGTGTGACACTTTTTTGCAGCCTAGATGCGCAAAGGTGCCCAAATTCCTTTTAGGAGGGCATTTTTAGACATTTGGATCCCAGACTTCTTCTCACACTTTCGGGCCCCTAAAAAGCCAGGGCAGTATAAATACCCCACATGTGACCCCACTTTGGAAAGAAGACACCCCAAGGTATTCAATGAGGGGCATGGCGAGTTCATAGAAATTTTTTTTTTTTTGCATAAGTTAGCGGAAATTGATTTTTTTTGTTTTTTTCTCACAAAGTCTCACTTTCCGCTAACTTAGGACAAAAATTTCAATCTTTCATGGACTCAATATGCCCCTCACGGAATACCTTGGGGTGTCTTCTTTCTGAAATGGGGTCACATGTGGGGTATTTATACTGCCCTGGCTTTTTAGGGGCCCTAAAGCGTGAGAAGAAGTCTGGAATATAAATGTCTAAAAATGTTTACGCATTTGGATTCCGTGAGGGGTATGGTGAGTTCATGTGAGATTTTATTTTTTGACACAAGTTAGTGGAATATGAGACTTTGTAAGAAAAAACAAACAAAAAAATATATATATTTCCGCTAACTTGGGCCAAAAAAATGTCTGAATGGAGCCTTACAGGGGGGGTGATCAATGACAGGGGGGTGATCAATGACAGGGGGCTGATCACTTATATAGACTCCCTGATCACCCCCCTGTCATTGATCACCCCCCTGGTAAGGCTCCATTCAGACGTCCGTATGATTTTTACGGATCCATGGATCGGATCCGCAAAACACATGCGGACGTCTGAATGGAGCCTTACAGGGGGGTGATCAATGACAGGGGGTGATCAGGGTGATCACCCCCCTGTCATGCTCCATTCAGACGTCCGTATGATTTTTACGGATCCATGGATACATGGATCGGATCCGCAAAACACATGCGGACGTCTGAATGGAGCCTTACAGGGGGGTTATCAATGACAGGGGGTGATCAGGGAGTGTATATGGGTGATCACCCCCCTGTAAGGCTCCATTCAGACGTCCGTATGATTTTTACGGATCCATGGATACATGGATCGGATCCGCAAAACACATGCGGACGTCTGAATGGAGCCTTACAGGGGGGTGATCAATGACAGGGGGTGATCAGGGAGTGTATATGGGTGATCACCCGCCTGTCATTGATCACCCCCCTGTAAGGCTCCATTCAGACGTCCGCATGTGTTTTGCGGATCCGATCCATGTATCCATGGATCCGTAAAAATCATACGGACGTCTGAATGGAGCCTTACAGGGGGGGTGATCAATGACAGGGGGTGATCAGGGAATGTATATGGGTGATCACCCCCCTGTCATTGATCACCCCCCTGTAAGACTCCATTCAGACGTCCGTATGATTTTTACGGATACATGGATCGGATCCGCAAAACACATGCGGACGTCTGAATGGAGCCTTACAGGGGGGTGATCAATGACAGGGGGTGATCAGGGAGTGTATATGGGTGATCACCCGCCTGTCATTGATCACCCCCCTGTAAGGCTCCATTCAGACGTCCGCATGTGTTTTGCGGATCCGATCCATGTATCCGTGGATCCGTAAAAATCATACGGACGTCTGAACGGAGCCTGACAGGGGGGTGATCAATGACAGGGGGGTGATCAATGACAGGGGGTGATCAGGGAGTTTATATGGGGTGATCAGGGGTTCATAAGGGGTTAATAAGTGACGGGGGGGTGTAGTGTAGTGTGGTGTTTGGTGCGACTTTACTGACCTACCTGTGTCCTCTGGTGGTCGATCCTAACAAAAGGGACCACCAGAGGACCAGGTAGCAGGTATATTAGACGCTGTTATCAAAACAGCGTCTAATATACCTGTTAGGGGTTAAAAAAATCAGATCTCCAGCCTGCCAGCGAGCGATCGCCGCTGGCAGGCTGGAGATACACTCGCTTACCTTCCGTTCCTGTGAGCGCGCGCGCGCCTGTGTGCGCGCGTTCACAGGAAATCCCGGCCCTCGCGAGATGACGCGTATATGCGTCGTTGTGCGCAGGGCTGCCGCCTCCGGACCGCACATCTGCGTTAGGCGGTTAACTCGCTCAGTCAGACCATAATTGTGACCACAGAGACTCAATTAGAGAATCACACCGATAAGTGACATACTCTTCTGTAGACATCTTTATCTAGGCCTGGCAAGGAAATAATAGCGCTGTCACACTGTTATCCCAATTCTACACCTAGTATTATACTAAGAGATTTTCCACTCACAGCAACAGTAAACTGACAATGGATTACCTATTTATATAGAAGTCATTATCACTTGTGCTGACTACATCAGAAAGACAATATGTTGTATTTACTTTTCAAATGTCACCCCTTGCATGTATATAGATATACATACATGTCTTTGAGCATGTACTGTATGTTTCATATCAAATACATACAACATAGTGGGACCTATGCTCTAGAGGCAGCCTGGTACCAGAGAGAGAATATGACATAGTGGGACCTATGCTCTAGAGGCAGCCTGGTACCAGAGAGAGAATATGACATAGTGACACCTATACCCTAGAGGCAGCCTGGTACCAGAGAGAGAATATGACATAGTGCCACCTATACCCTAGAGAAATGATGGCTAACCTTGGCACTCCAGCTGTGGTAAAACTACAACTCCCAAGATGCCCCCCTTGCTTGGCTGCTCTCAGAACTCTATAGAAATAAATGGAGCATGCTGGGAGTCGTAGTTTCACCACAGCTGGAGTGCCAAGGTTAGCCATCACTGTCCTAGAGGCAGCCTGGTACCAGAGAGAGAATATGACATAGTGACACCTACACCCTAGAGGCAGCCTGGTACCAGAGAGAGAATATGACATAGTGCCACCTATACCCTAGAAGCAGCCTGGTACCAGAGAGAGAATATGACATAGTGCCACCTATACCCTAGAGGCAGCCTGGTACCAGAGAGAGAATATGACATAGTGCCACCTATACCCTAGAGGCAGCCTGGTACCAGAGAGAGAATATGACATAGTGCCACCTATACCCTAGAGGCAGCCTGGTACCAGAGAGAGAATATGACATAGTGCCACCTATACCCTAGAGGCAGCCTGGTACCAGAGAGAGAATATGACATAGTGCCACCTATACCCTAGAGGCAGCCTGGTACCAGAGAGAGAATATGACATAGTGACACCTACACCCTAGAGGCAGCCTGGTACCAGAGAGAGAATATGACGTAGTGCCACCTATACCCTAGAGGCAGCCTGGTACCAGAGAGAGAATATGACATAGTGCCACCTATACCCTAGAGGCAGCCTGGTACCAGAGAGAGAATATGACATAGTGCCACCTATACCCTAGAGGCAGCCTGGTACCAGAGAGAGAATATGACATAGTGACACCTACACCCTAGAGGCAGCCTGGTACCAGAGAGAGAATATGACGTAGTGCCACCTATACCCTAGAGGCAGCCTGGTACCAGTGAGAGAATATGACATAGTGCCACCTGTACCCTAGAGGCAGCCTGGTACCAGAGAGAGAATATGACATAGTGACACCTACACCCTAGAGGCAGCCTGGTACCAGAGAGAGAATATGACGTAGTGCCACCTATACCCTAGAGGCAGCCTGGTACCAGAAAGTGTAATATATCAATACCAATTAATTTTATATCACATATTATTTAACAGAAAGAGAAGGCAAACCCAACCCAGATTGACGATTCCCTTTGTGTGAATGGAAAATGTGACCCAGTCGTGGGCTTCTCCTCTTCACAGATACCACCGGTAAAATACGTTCTGGGAGCCCACAGTATGGCTACATGCAAATATTACCTGACTCCCATTTGCAAATCCCTAAAATTGTGGAAAACACATTTTTTTTGTAGTAGCCTGCCACCTGGCCTGTGCCTCAGACAGTTCTGTCTGGTCGCCCCTGGCAGTATCCTGTTGATTGGCAGTTTGCCTTGAACACGTGGTCACACAGCAGCAAGGTGCTGCAGGACTACTAATAGAGCAGTTTGTTAAACAATCTACCCAGTTCTTATATGGATGCCTAGGCTGGTTGAGATGCTGTACGTTGCCTATTTGTATGTAGTATAGTCTACTGTGCCATGTGCCATTTGTGCAGGGCTTCTGGGACTAAGGATTCATCTGTTCCCCTGTGGGCCCGCCAGGGGTCTCACAGAGACTGTGACGCTAACAAACAACCGGCCCAAAAAGTATGAGCTAGTAAGCAAGAATTGGACCCTAAGATGGATGGGCGATGTGTTAGCCAATATTAGGAGACAGGGTCCCATTTCTATTTCCTGTCCTCCTCTCGTGTAACAGCATTTTTAAAAGGGGTTTTCCATGATACTCATATTGATTGCTTATAGGTCATCAATGTGAGATCAGTAGGTCTGACTCCTGGGACCCCCACCGATCTGCTGTACGAAGAGGCTGTGGCACTCCATGAGTACTTAGAGCTCTTCCTAAGTCATGAGACATCATGTTCATCAATCGCGTGGCCTAGGCGCATCTGAGGCCCATTGAAGTGAATGGGGTTGAGCTGCGATACCAAGCACAGCTGCTATACAATGAATAGAGCTGTGCTCGGTGAGCTGCGAGGAGGCCGGGGCACTCACCTGAACCGCTGATCGGAGTAGTGTTGGGAGTTGGATCCGCACCGAACTCACATTGATGACCTATGTGGAGTCTAGATCCTGGAAACCCTTTTATTGCTGTGTCAAATAAATGTAAATTATGAGAACTGAAGAAAGCCCACAAATACATTCTTTATGTTCCTGAAATGTACTGAGAACTTGAATGTACGTTTTTCTCAGAACACTACATTTCAATATCAATGAGTTGTCTGGGATTTACCAGAACCAGCGTCACATCAGTCCATAGCACCTGATATAGTTCCTCATCCCCAATCAATACTGGACACAGGCAATGGACAGAAGGGGCGATGTTTCTACAAAAAAAAATTTTGCCCTTTTCATTTACCCTTATAAATGTACTTGAGCAGTAAAGAAGCCACAAACCTCTCATTCACTCACTGACCAGTAACCTCAGCTCCTATATTTGAGCCTGTAATTAATTGCTAATGACTTGTATATGATTATCTCGGACATTTCTTACAACTGATTATTCATCTCATCTCCTGCATTTACTTGATCTCAACAGGACATTGCATAATTAGATTCTGTATATTGTATAATTAGGTTATTAACAAAGGGCTCTTTCCTGATTTTAGAGTAGTGACTGAACGATGCTGGATTTTGGCCATTTATAATGCTCAATGGTTCAGGAATGATCTAATTACAATTATCGTATCATGTCTACACATTCTACCATACTGCAGCACATGCTCTCGTTTCCCTCCGCCACTGAATGACAGCTCTCTTTCTATTGCAGGGATCAGCAACCTCCAGTACTCCAGCTGTTCTGAAACTACAACTCCCAGAATCCTCCTTTTGCCTCTATGGGAGATACATGCTGGGAGTTGTAGCTTCACAGCAGCTGGAGAGTTGAAGGCTGCTGAACTGTGTCCTACTGACATCAATCGTAAGTAGGGTAGGGGCGGACTGGCCGTAGACCCTACAGGGAAATTGCCCATTAAGCTGATGCCAAGGGGCCCCTTAGATACACCAGAGGATTCTGAAGGCTGACCTACATTTACACAGAGAATCCTCGGTATTCCAGTGGACCAGTCTTACCCTGAAATGAATACCATACTGTACAAGAGAGTAAATAGCAGTGCCAAACAATTTCCCAAAAATTTATTTTTAACATACATTTGACGGTAAACATTGTGCCTTATCTGTATATATCTGTATGCTGTTAATCTATCTAAGGCTACTTTCACACCTGCGTTTGATCGGATCCGTTCTGAACGGATCCGCTCATATTAATGCAGACGGTGGCTCAGTTCAGAACGGATCCGTCTGCATTAGAACTTAGAAAAATTTTCTAAGTCTGAAAGTAGCCTGAGCGGATCCGTTCCGACTTTACATTGAAAGTCAATGGGGGACGGATCCGCTTGAAGATTGAGCCATATGGTGTCATCTTCAAGCGGATCCGTCCCCATTGACTTACATTGTAAGTCGGAACGGATCCGCTCGCCTCCGCACGGCCAGGCGGACACCCGAACGCTGCTTGCAGCGTTCAGGTGTCCGCTCACTGAGCGGAGCGGAGGCTGAAGCGCTGGCAGGCGGATGCATTCTCAGTGGATCCTGCCTCCACTGAGAATGCATTAGGGCCAGACGGCTGCGTTCAGGGCCGCTTGTGAGCCCCTTCAAACGGATCTCACGAGCGGACACCTGAACGCAGGTGTGAAAGGAGCCTTAGAGTGAAAACGCTTCGGTGTCACCATGTGTCCTTTGAAGATGAAATAAAAATATTCTGTGTATTTTATGCAATTGGCTGGACTTCATTTTCCTTTGTTAATCTATCAATACAACAAAAAAGTATATAATACATAAAAGTGCTTCCAGTAGTAATAATGTCCTCATAGTGCCCATAGTAGTAAACATGTTCTCCATAGTCCCCCATTAGTTATAACTCCCCCATAGTGACCCAGTAGTAATAAAGCCTACCATAATGCCTAGTAATAATGGCCACCAGTAGTGCCCTCAGTAGTACTAATTCCCCCCCCCCCCCATAATAGCCCCTGTAGTAATAAAGCTGCCATAGTGCGTCCCCAGTAATAATAATGACCCTCTATAGTGGCCCAATAGTATGCTCCCCCAAAGGAAAATAAATAAATCAAATACTCACCTCATTCCCGTTCCCTGCCGGTGTCAGCAATTGGGTGCAGGACATAGACCTCTTCCAGTCTGCATCCCGGCTCAGGCAGTTGCGATGACGTCAATGCACCACTTGTGCTGTTCCCTCATACGTTCAGAGCTAGAAGCCTGTGGCCTATAAGAGTGAATGGGAGACAAAGGTTCCTGTGCCCTGCTGTAGGATTTAACAGTTTTAACAGGACGGCGATAGCGATGAATAAGAAGTGCTCCTACATCAGTGCTGTAGCAACCAGCGATGAAATATTGTTGGATGATAGGTGTACGCAGGACTACCCTCACCCTGCCCCCGGGGTGCATGCAGTGTCGGACTGGGGTAACTATGGCCCAACCGTAAAATTTATTTTGGGGGCCCACCGTACAGATACAAAAAATAAGTTTTTTATATGAACATAGGCTAGTTGAGGTACTGTACACTGAATATATGTATGTAGTGCAGTAAATCTAATGTGTTATGTGCCACTTGTGGGTGGGAGACTAGGGGCCCACCTTGCTCAGGGGCCCACCGGGGATTCTCCTGTACCCCTGTGGGCCAGTCCGAGCCTGGGTACATGTACCACAGGTTGAGAATCACTGGTGTGCAGGATTAGTAAATCTGCCCTAGTGTTTATAGCAATCAGTTCCTGGCAAAAGCATTGTACTCCGCCGGTACAGTTCAGGGAGATTGCTTCATTTCAAAGTGGGTTTGAATGTTAACATAAGATGTAACTTGAGGTTTTTGGTTTTCCTGACCAAGATAATTGTGCGGCCAGCAGTCTCATACTCCATTTCCTTCCTGATTAATACGTATTGTCTAGAGCAGTGCTTGTGCCCTGATAAATGTATCTTCGATACAACGCAGGCCGCACAAAGAACAAAGCCACTTACACAACTGCACATTGACAGGCGGTTCATTGGGGAAAGCATGCTCTATGTAAATATTCAATGCTTTCACTTTTATAAAGGGGCCGAGCTTTGTTCATAGCTGTGCCCACAGTATAGCTGCAGCTGCAATGCCAGGGAGAGTCGATTCTAGCCTTTCTGCTCGAGAATGTAAATGGTGTCCCCCCCTGCAGTATAATACCCCAGTATATATAATTCTCCCCCATAGTATAATGCCCCAGTATATATAATGCTCCCCCGTAGTATAATACCCCATATATAATGGTCTACCCCCTGTAGTATAATGCCCATATATATAATGGTCTCCCCCTGAAGTATAATGCTCCTGTATATATAATGCTCTCTACTCTGTAGTCCCCCTGTAATATAGTCTCCCCCTGCAACATAATGTCCCTGTATATATAATGACCCCCCCCCTAGTTTTGCCATACATATATACTGTGGAGTCTCTTACTGCCTGTGGTGCCATATCCCGGTGCAAGGGGTCATGATGACATCGCTGCAACCTCCTGCGCTGGGTCACGTCATTGCGCAACTAACCCCCCTCCCCCAGGTGACCCATGGCAGGAGGTTGCGATAATATCATCCCAACCACCTGCATATTCTCATGTTCTACTGCCTCATAGGATTCAGGCCTATAAGGCTGAATGGTGGGGACAAGAGACCCACTGGAAACTGATGCCCCTCTCAGAGGCAGGTCAGCTGCTGTCTGAGGCAAGAATCTTATATCACCTCATGGCAGAAGTGGGTGCGATGCCAGGCACAGTCTGATCCTGAAGAAATGCTTTAACTGGATGATACTTCGGACTGTTTCATACTGGCGTTAATGGTTCTGGCGGGCTGTTCTAGCAGAGGTCCTCTGGTATCTGGTACCATGACATTTGCAGTAGATCCTTTAAAAAGATTGATCTCTGTCTGAGATGGAAATAACTTACAGTAAGCGCCGGCCAAGGGTTACAAGTTACAGAAACAGCTGGTGCACCCATAGCGGTGAGTAGGAGCTGCACAAACAGCATAGCACAGCAAGCTTCCGTAATTAATTGTAAACCCTTCACAGGGCTTAAAGAGGACAACTCTTTACAAGGGTATGTATAACCTTTGGGGGCCAATTTATTTATTAGTGCATTGTACTCATTATGAGTTAAAATATTTTTTTTCAATTGGCCTTTATTAAAAATTTGGAGTCCTTTTCTCTGTACAGAGCTGAGATGCTCTACCAGCAGGAACTGAATTTTCTCTCAGTCAGGCAGGGAGCTGATAGGCTCCTTATCTCTGCTCTCAGATCATATAAACACTTATCAAAGCTCAATCAATCTTACTGATAAGAATATGACTTAGATAAGTGTTATTGACCTCTTTGTAATTTAGAGATAAGATTTAGATTTAGATGACCGGCACAAAGTAAAAGTAGGATGAACACACGCTAGAAAAACAGTTAACCCTTTGTAACAGACTGGCTCAATATTTTTAGTAAAGACCAAGTGAAAAAAATAATATTTTTAGCCCTAAATGAGTAAGATGCAATAATAAAAAACTGTACCCAAATGTGTACATAGCCTTTAAGCCCTGTAAGTTGTAAGGGGAGCCTCCATAGATCAGACTAGTTTTATTTTCAGACTTGTTTTCTAGTATGTCACACTATAGAATTAGGACACATCATCACCTTGAACTGTTATTTTCTTCAAACCATTCATGACCAATATTTGCAGGGTGGCAGGGTAAATTATCCTGCTGAAATTGGCCACTACATTTAGGGCACACCTCTGCCTCGAAGGGGTGTATTTGATCTACAACAATATTTAGGTAGCTGGTATGCGTCAAAGTAACATTCACATGACTGTCAATGATCTTGTCCAGGGCAAGAATCACCAACCTTTGGCAGTCCAGCTGCTGTGAAACTACAACTCCTAGCATGCAAATTTGCTTGGTGCTCTTGTAACTGCCACAGAAGTACATGAAGCATTCTGGGAGTTGTAGTTTCAGAACAGCTTAAAGAGAATGTGTCACCAAAAATTTTATCTGCCACAATCAAATAGCAGCACATATCATTTTTTACAGAGATTACAGATTTTTTACAAAGATTACAGATTTATTTATTCTATTTCCTGAACGTGTCTATGGGGCGGCCATCTTGCCTGAGCTGTTAGAAAGCATTAAGAAAATTGCTTTACGGCAGCCCCATGGTCCATAGACACAATGGAAAGGAGGGGGCTTCATTGACTTCTAAGGGAGAGTTTTCTAGGCATGCTCTGTGACCTGTGCAGAGGTCATTGTACAAGGAAAGTTTGGCATCTGCGGCACATACTGTAGATCCGGCTGCCTAATCTGGCAGAAAGTTCCGGGAATTGGGCGGATGCAAACCGCAGTGTGCAGCAGTTTGTGTCTAGCCGATTCTCTGCCGGGCCCCATAATACTAAATGGGGCTGATAGGAACTCCGTTTGTGTCCGGCAGTGCCAGATCCAGAGAATTCCGGCAGGTTGTTCTCTGACGGAATTCACACCACAGGCCTAAGCTAGTGAATTGTGAAGGGTGGATCCTGTCTTATCTATATACAGGGTTGATATCATTATAGGCAGTATTAGAATCATTATAGGCAGTAACCAAAATCATTCGGACCTTCCCAAATAGGAAACCATGGATAAACAGAAATGTCCAAAACCTTTTGAAGGCACGTGACATTGCTTTCCGAAAGGGAGACCAAGAGGAGTACAAAACAGCCAGGTCCAATCTGAAGAGGGGCATTAAGGAGGCGAAGCACTGCTACAAAACAAAAATACAACAACATTTTGCAAGCTCTGATTCCCGACGCATGTGGCAGGGTATCAAGTCCATTACAAATTATAAGAGCAACACCTGTTCTATCAACACTGGAAATGCTTTCTCTCCTGATGACCTAAATCATTTTTTTGCACGATTTGACAAAGACAATGAGCTGCCTATCATCAAATTTGCCCAGCAAGAGGCTCCATCATGTTCCCTGATACTGAGAGCACATGAGGTAGAATGGGCCTTAAACCACATTAATCCCCACAAAGCAGCTGGCCCTGATGAAGTTCCTGGAAAAGTCCTAAAAAACTGCGCTAAACAGCTGAAAGCAGTGTTTACCAGTATATTTAACAGCTCACTAGAGCAGGCCATTGTCCCCATATGCCTGAAGTCCTCCACAATTGTCCCAATTCCAAAACAGGCCAGGGTGAAGACCTTAACTGATTATCGCCCGGTGGCTCTCACTCCTATTGCTATGAAGTGCTTTGAACAACTTGTCCTCAGGCACATGAATCTGCACCTCCATGGACCAATACCAGTTTGCTTACAGAGCACATAGGTCGGCTGAGGATGCTGTCTCACTTACCCTTCACACTGCGCTGTCACACCTGGAATAGAGAGACAGCTATGTGCGGATGCTGTTCATTGATTACAGCTCGGCCTTTAACGCCATCCCTCCCAACAAATTGGCAATGAAACTGAACAGCTTGGGTCTCAGCTCACACCTGTGCAACTGGATACTGGATTTTCTTACAAAAAGACCACAAATCGTACGCATGGGCAAGCACTTCTCTTCATCCTTAATACTAAACACTGGGGTACCGCAAGGTTGTGTGTTGAGCCCTCTCCTTTATTCCCTCTTTACAAATGACTGTAAACCTATTCACAATACCAATACCATTATAAAATTTGCAGATGACACGACCGTGATAGGCCTAATCTCCAACAATGATGAAACAGCCTATAGGAAAGAGGTTGAGAACCTAGAGAGATGGAGTAAGAACAACAATCTCATACTCAATACCAAGAAAATAAAGGAGCTAATTCTGGATTTTAGGAAGAAGAAACAAAATGGACACCATCCCAGTAGCATTAATGGTGGAAACGTGGAGATAGTTCAAAGCACTTCCTACTTTGCTCTTGCTATATATATGCTGTGAACTGTGAATAGTAATGCCTTCTAGTGCAATGTTTTGTTTTTTGTGTAATGCTTTAGTTTAAATGTCAGTTCTTGTTCCTCTGTCCATGGCATCTAGGATTGCTCCAAACAACATTTTATTGTATTGTACATTGTATTACATTGTATTGTACAGTGACAATAAAGACATCTTATCTTATCTTAGAATGACAGATAATCAGGTAACTGCGGTAAAGTGGTCTATACAGACCACTTGTGAAAACTGGCCAGTGCTGAATTTTATGGTTTTTGTTGAATTATAGATATTGACCTGGAAAATGAAAAAAAAAAAAAAATCACCAAAGATTCCCTTTAAATAAGCTGCTTAAAGGGGTTGTCCGAGTTATGAAAAAAAAAAATATAGTACTGAAAATCAGATGGGCAGCAATATATAACTAAGCTAAGCAAGTTTTATGCAAAAAAAAAAATATATATATACAGGTCCTTCTCAAAAAATTAGCATATTGTGATAAAGTTCATTATTTTCTGTAATGTACTGATAAACATTAGACTTTCATATATTTTAGATTCATTACACACCAACTGAAGTAGTTAAAGCCTTTTATTGTTTTAATATTGATGATTTTGGCATACAGCTCATGAAAACCGAAAATTCCTATCTAAAAAAATTAGCATATCATGAAAAGGTTCTCTAAACGAGCTATTAACCTAATCATCTGAATCAACTAATTAATTCTAAACACCTGCAAAAGATTCCTGAGGCTTTTAAAAACTCCCAGCCTGGTTCATTACTCAAAACCGCAATCATGGGTAAGACTGCCGACCTGACTGCTGTCCAGAAGGCCATCACTGACACCCTCAAGCAAGAGGGTAAGACACAGAAAGAAATTTCTGAACGAATAGACTGTTCCCAGAGTGCTGTATCAAGGCACCTCAGTGGGAAGTCTGTGGGAAGGAAAAAGTGTGGCAGAAAACGCTGCACAACGAGAAGAGGTGACCGGACCCTGAGGAAGATTGTGGAGAAGGACCGATTCCAGACCTTGGGGGACCTGCGGAAGCAGTGGACTGAGTCTGGAGTAGAAACATCCAGAGCCACCGTGTACAGGCGTGTGCAGGAAATGGGCTACAGGTGCCGCATTCCCCAGAAACAGCGGCAGAAGCGCCTGACCAGGGCTACAGAGAAGCAGCACTGGACTGTTGCTCAGTGGTCCAAAGTACTTTTTTCGGATGAAAGCAAATTTTGCACGTCATTCGGAAATCAAGGTGCCAGAGTCTGGAGGAAGACTGGGGAGAGGGAAATGCCAAAATGCCTGAAGTCCAGTGTCAAGTACCCACAGTCAGTGATGGTCTGGGGTGCCATGTCAGCTGCTGGTGTTGGTCCACTGTGTTTTATCAAGGGCAGGGTCAATGCAGCTAGCCATCAGGAGATTTTGGAGCACTTCATGCTTCCATCTGCTGAAAAGCTTTATGGAGATGAAGATTTCATTTTTCAGCACGACCTGGCACCTGCTCACAGTGCCAAAACCACTGGTAAATGGTTTACTGACCATGGTATTACTGTGCTCAATTGGCCTGCCAACTCTCCTGACCTGAACCCCATAGAGAATCTGTGGGATATTGGGAAGAGAAAGTTGAGAGACGCAAGACCCAACACTCTGGATGAGCTTAAGGCCGCTATCGAAGCATCCTGGGCCTCCATAACACCTAAGCAGTGCCACAGGCTGATTGCCTCCATGCCACGCCGCATTGAAGCAGTCATTTCTGCAAAAGGATTCCCGACCAAGTATTGAGTGCATAACTGAACATAATTATTTGAAGGTTGACTTTTTTTGTATTAAAAACACTTTTCTTTTATTGGTCTGATGAAATATGCTAATTTTTTGAGATAGGAAATTTGGGTTTTCATGAGCTGTATGCCAAAATCATCAATATTAAAACAATAAAAGGCTTGAACTACTTCAGTTGGTGTGTAATGAATCTAAAATATATGAAAGTCTAATGTTTATCAGTACATTACAGAAAATAATGAACTTTATCACAATATGCTAATTTTTTGAGAAGGACCTGTATTGTATCTCTTTTCCCTGGTTCTTTGTTGGCCCTTGTTTACATGCAATAAAAACTCTCTCTGCCCCTCCCCCTGCTGTGCTAAGGGAGTGGCTACAAGAGCAATGTGTAGAACTACAAGTCCCAGTTGTACAATGACACTGATAAGGGAGTGGATACAAGAGCTGCCTTGAATGCTGGCAGAATCAACAGCAACTTGTAAGTGTAGAACTAGAAGTCCCAGCTGTATAATGACACTGATAAGGGAGTGGATACAAGAGCTGCCCTGAGTGCTGGGAGAATCAACAGCAACTTGTAAGTGTAGAACTACAAGTCCCAGCTGTATAACGACACTGCTAATACACAGGATCTTCCCCCTACCTTCTTGTGCAATGCTCTCTCTAGTCTGTCAGCTCCAATTCCCAGAATTGTCACTGCCTGCAGCTACCCAGTCTGTGCAGCGGAAGGGGTTAAAAATCCTAGGAGAGAGCAGACAGCCCGGCAGTGAAGGGGGTGTGGCCAGCACAGTGACGTCTCGCTTACAGGCTTGTAAACGAACTTTATCAGAGCAGAGGGAGAAGCTGACATCACAGGTCATGCGACCCTCAGTCAAATCTGATAAACCAGGCACTGCAGATAAAGTGAGTTAATTGTAAAGTTGTTATATTTGCCTAGTTAGGAACATAGAAAGGACAAAAAAATAACTTGGACAACCCCTTTAATTGGCTAAATTCTAGAAGGGTATGTGCACATGGTCAGGTTTCCTGATGCAGTTTTGGAAGCAAAAATCAGGAGTGGATCATAAATAGCAAGAAAGTATGAAGGACAGATACAACCTTCTCCTCCTCTTTATTTGAATTAACTCTTGGCTTTGGCTTCCAAAACTGCATCAAGAAACCTGACTGTCTGGTTTGCACCCTCACTGCATGCAGTTTTTACCTGCATCATAAGTGCACTGTGTGGCAGCATCTATACAGTATTTCCAGGTGTTTCTTTTTGTACTATTACAAGGATATGCTCTTGAGCAGTGGAGTCCATGGATTTTACTCTTGAGGAGCTGACCGCCCTCTTCATTAGATTATATCTAAGACACCCATTAGGCGTTGGAATGCTTGACAGCCAGAACAATGTATATGAATCACACAGGAAGTATTGTGTTTTGGACTCTTAACAAAGGGTGTGATTGTGACCTGGCCATAAACCTCACACCCTATCATTTCCAAATACCATCTGGTTATTCATATTATCAAAAGGTGGCAATAAAAATAAAATGTGTTTGTTACAGAACACCCATAATAATAAGGCAGATGTATCATGTAGATAGATGACAAGCTACTCACCATCAGCCACATGGCAGGCTGCTGTAGCTCACCGGATCCTGCCTAGTCATATACTGCCATTCACCTCCAGACCCTATTGACTATAATGGGATCCGGCAGAGATCTCACCGCTTTCCAGAATGAGTGCCAGAAAGAGGCTGGACAATCACTGGTGCATATAGTGGGTTTTGTCCAGCCAAAACCCGGCACTCATGCCAGAAAGCAGCTGGGTCCCCGTTGGATCCCATTATAATCACTGGGGTCTGGCAGTGAATGGCAGTATGTAGCTAGGCAGGATTCAGTGAACTCCAGCAGGCTGTCGGATCAGTTAAACAGAACTGGAGCCAGGACCGCTGGGCAGCCCATTCTGACATCGGGCCAATGAGGTGGCATGCTGGGGCTCCAGGGAGTGTGTATTTGACTCCTGGTTCTGACTTTTTGACGTGTTGGTTTTCTCGTTTGCCACAGGCATTTTTGTACTTTATTGTCCAACTGGCATTTGACCCTTTACCGTAGGACTACTCTTTGTGTATATTTGTTTGTTGTTCCCCATAGTGTACTGCCTTGGGTGACCATGCAAGTACGTAGGAATAGTGGGTCCGGGAAGTTTTAGGGCTGCACTATCCCTGTTTGTGTGTGACGGTAGTCGCCCATTCCTGACACTACACTTATCAGTGCAAACAACTCAATTCTGGAGAATCATTGCAGGTCTGACTTCAAAAACTCCGGGTGAACAGTCGCAAATGGTCATATATTTTCCCTGCAGTGCCCACTTCAAGGGAAATGTAGTATTTTAGGTGACCATTTAAGTGAAAGGGTCCTAATCAGAGGCATGGAAAGAGTTACCAGAAGCAAAGTTTTAAAACATTAAAAATAATTATGATTCTAACAACCTTGTTAGGTAATTAAGTAATTATCATACATGCCAGAGAAAAACACCACACTTCATTATACCAAGGAAGATTTCATGACTACTCATCAATTAACTCTACTGGCTGATTCAGCAAATGTGATTCATAGTGTAATCGGCAATAGTTCACACACACATCCAAATGGGAAGATTTATGAAAAAGGTGGCCACACACATTTGTCTAAAGTTGATCAAAATTGACTATTTCAACAAAAACGAACGTTCATCTTACTCAACCCATGACAGAGCCTGATCTTTTGAAAACGAGTCGGCCACTTTTAATATGTTCATCCGAAAGTCAGGCGAAAGATCTTTCATTGAAAGAAAGATTGTTTATGAACGAAAAATCCTTATTTTAAAGAAAGTTCCCAGGAAGATCCTTTGTCCATTGCCTGGTTTAATTGAATATGTATGGGCAGTCTGGACAACTGAAACGGCCAATATGGTCTAAAAAGGTGTATGGCCATGTTTGTTTCTTCAACTGCTATTTAACCGTCAACTAGCTTCTACTTAATGTGTATGGACACCTTCAGGGACATTCTTTTATGACTGCATTTCACTTATTTTGCGATAAATTTTTTTTTTTTTCAATTGGTCTTTATTAAAAAATGTTCAGCTGTTTCTGAGTTAGAAGGGTTAAAAAATCAGTCTGGTTGTAAGCTATGACTTTGTTTTCTTTGAACCCTGTCAGCTGATGTGTACCTCTTCTCTCTGGCCTTATAAACATTTATCAGTTTGATAAGAATTCCGCTTTATTAAGTGTTTATGAGGTTAGGATATCAGCGATAAGAGCTCTGCGTGAGTCATCAGCTGACGAGATTCAAAGAAAACAGACTGTGACAACTTGCAAACAGATGTTTAGCCCTGTATCTCAGAAACGGCTGAACATTTTTAAAGGGAGTCTGTCACCACATTTTGACATTATAGACCGCTTACACAGCGCTGTGTTCTTGTGAAGTTCACCCGAGGCAAAAACTGGCTCGCAAGTGCCCAGGGGCGGCGTTCACTTCGTTGTAGCCCAGGCTGCTCTGCCACTTTTGCTCATATCCCCGCCCCTGCCTGCCCTTCTCTTCCCTTGCGTCCTCCTTCTCTCCCAGCGAGATCCCGTGCCTGCGCTCTCCTTCGTTGGGCCGGGGCATGCACATTGTGGGCACAGCATCACTGTAGCTACTGTGCCTCTGGTCCGTCTCCTTGCCGCTGGTTTTGCGCCGTTGGCCGGCGCATGCGCAGTAGCTACAGTGATGCCGTGCCCACAATGCCCCAGCTCTCATTTACATACTAATAAAAGTCAGTTTTTTTCGGGTGAACCTCACAAGAACACAACAAAGGTACCATTCGAATCATCTACAGTTATGCTACAGCTCTATGTAAGCGGTCTATAATGTCAAAATGTGGTGACAGACTCCATTTAATAAAGATGAACAAAAAAAATGATTTTTAGCTCAAAAATGAGTAAAATGCCCCTGAAGGTGTCCATAGCCTTTAGCTGGAATGGAGAGCCACTAAGAGTACCTCGCTGTAGAGCGCACTTGACTGGCCATGTAGCACATGGTTGCCCACTCATCCAGCCGTATTTGCTCCGTGAAAATCTGGACTTTTTTTGTGGAATAATGCTAGTGCTCAATGAGGCATAATTCCTGATAAACCTCCATTAGGCTCAAACAAAGCCAGTGCTGTACATCAAAGTCTCTAGTTCTCCAGCTTCAGAAAGTACTTTTTGTATATGTCTCTAGAGATGCAGTGTATATGCTGTAACTTTTTCTAAATATATATAGATATAACCTAGAAGAAGCTAAAGTAATCATGGCAGAACTAGCGACATTTCCCTTTTGAAGTCCACTAGACCCTAGCAGTCCCCTCATTATACTTAGCCCTCCACGCTGCTGTCTTTCTTCCCAGAGATGCAGCAATTATCTGTCTCTTCTATTTTTCATCACACGCAGGCAGGCGTCACTCATGTGCCTCCCTCGCTCAGCTGTTAAATAATGCACCGTATTTTCCCTTTAAAGTGCTTTCAAGCCTGTATTGGCGAGATGTTTAAGGCTACCATACATAAGGATGACCTTTAACACTTCCGCTGACATCAGCGCCTGTGCATACTGAATATAGAACATGAAAGATAATGACCGGCAATGGTTAATTAAAGGTTAAAAGAATTGCTTTGTATTCTATTATTAGGTTCAACTACGCAGTCACACGCAGCGAAGAGGTAGCCGGGGATAGAAATTACAGGCACAATGCGGAGTGATAAAACTATTATCATGATTATCTTTTATCACTCACGTCTTTGGTTGTTACGCTCAATATTGTAGCCTAATAAAAACTGTCATTTTACTTTATCATTCTGGTTTTACTAGTAGCAAATTTGCGACAAATTTACAAACTGTAATGCCGTTTGTTAGAGTTGTCGCATGGCCTCCAGGGGACTGGAGTACACTTGAAAGTTTTTAGGGTGACTGGCTGTAAAAATGAAACCCCACCCACAAAACATCTGTCCATCAGTAAATGCATCAGTAAATGCAATTTGCCGGGGGTGGCACAACTCTCCCTAACAAAAGGTGCAAATGCATCATCAATTTGGGGCAAAGTCCTACTCCACTGACAAAACAGCTAAAAGCTCTCCAATTTTCTGGTGCAGCATACTTGATACGTCACGCCATCTATAGGGTAACATTATGTTATGTCAGTGATGTTGGATGAGAGGCCCTGGCTCTCAAACCTCCATTCTATTTCATCTCAAAGATTTTGGATAGGGCTGAGGTCAGGGCTGTGTGCGGGCAAGTCAAGTTTTACACCAAACTCGCTCAACCATGCCTTCAAGGATCCCGCTTTGGGCACCGGGACAACAACCCCACACCATTGTCCCTTCTCCACTAAACTCACCCAACCATGCCTTCAAGGATCCCGCTTTGTGCACCGGGACACAGTCCCGCAAAAATGTCTTGGTTTGCTTAGGCATTAAGATTTTCCTTTATTGGGACTAAGGGGCCTAGACTAACCCCTGAAAAACAACCCCACAGCATTGTCCCTTCTTCACCAAAGTCACCCAACCATGCCTTCAAGGATCCTGCTTTGTGCACCGGGACAACAACCCCACAGCATTGTCCCTTCTCCACCAAACTCACCCAACCATGCCTTCAAGGATCCTGCTTTGTGCACCGGGACAACAACCGCACAGCATTGTCCCTTCTCCACCGAACTCACCCAACCATGCCTTTATGGATATTGCATTGTGCACTAGGGGCACAGTCATATAACAGAAAAGTGCTTTGCCCAAACTGTTCCCACAAAATTGGAAGCATACAATTGTCCCAAAATGTTTTGGTATGCGGACCCATTAAGATTTCCCTTCTCTGGAACTAAGCCTAAGACATTTCCTGAAAAACAACCCCGCAGCACTTTCCCTCCTCCAACAAACTTTATAGTTGGCACAATGCATAAAGGCATGGATGGGCGAGTTTGGCTGGCCCATCAGAATCCTTAATCCCATCAAATATCTTTGAGATGAATGAAGATTGTGAGCCAGGTCCTCTCATCCAACGTCAGTGTCTGACCTCACAAATGCTCTTATGGAAGAATAGGCTAAAATTCCCACAGACACACTCCAATATCTTATAGAAAGTCTTCCCAGGAGAGTGTAAGCTCTTATAGTTCAGAGGGGACCTACTCCATATTAATGCCTATGGATTTAGACTGAGATATCATAAAAGCCTATATAGGTGTAATGTGTAGGTGTCTCAATAACTTTGTTCATAATATATATGTCTATAACAATATGTAAGAATACTAAATCATTCTGAATATCCTATTATTTATAAAGGGTCAATATATTCCCTAGGGCTCACCACAGAATGTCTCCATTCACATTGGTCACAGGTTTCACATTTATTATAAATGGATAGATTATTACAGTATAATTTGGATGTTGAATGCTTGCAGCTGAGTAATACAAAAATACACAATACGCAATTACAATAAAAAAAAAGATCAACTAGAATTAACAAGCCCATGCTCTACCATTCTATAAAATTCAGATGGCATTTACTAAGCTCGAATCCTCAGTTAAAGGAAAATCACTAAACTGCGGGAAACAGCTCAGCTGACAGTTGGTGTCCTGTATGATTTACAGATTAGTAATGGCTAGATCTAATCCCATAACCAACATGGAATCCTCCAATATAATCCCTCACACCTGGTCAAAAGTGGGGGATGGGAGATTTATTAATAAAAAAAAAGACACATGGAACACAGATTATTTTAAAATAAAAATACTGGTGTGATATTGCTGGGATATGACACCAATGTCCAATCTGTGTGGGAGCTGACAAATGTGAAGGTGGAAATATCTAGAAAGAAGTGCTAGGGAAGTGATGTCTCCAACTGAATCCGTCTGGACTTTTTCCAGAAGTAGTTGAGCACAGCCATAGTGGCACACAGCATTCCTGCCATCACAGCCATTTCTTCTAGAATTGGGTTGTGGTCACAGTTATGCACCAATGGTGCAGATTTACTAATCTTGTCTGATATTTAGACTGTATATCAATATGCGACTTTTGGCATGTTTTTTTGAAGTGTTTGCTTGTTTTGAAGCTAGTTTGTGACAAATTTCGAAAATCACGCCTGTCAATTCTTAAAAATTTGTCGCACAAATTCCCAATAGATTTTTCAGTCTAGCAGGGTTTCTCAACTCCGGTCCTCGGGACCCACCTGACGGTCATGTTTTCAGGATTTCCTTAGTATTGAGCAGGTGATATAATTAGTGTCCATGCATCAGGACTTACCACAGGTATTCATTCTTTGGGATATTCTCAAATCCTGACCGGTAGGTGGGTCCCGAGGACTGGAGTAGAGAAACCCTATAAAGTCTAATCATATTTACTACAAAGGTTCTGGCGGCCTGTAGACCACCAGGGGACTGAAGGACACTTCAGACTTTGTAAAAAGTTGCAATGATAAATGTTGCTAAAATTGTAGCTCCGCCAACAAAACAACTGGCCGCCCCTTAGTAAATGCAACGGCAAGCATGACGTAAGCCACTCTAAAAATGGAGCAAATACATCATAAATTTGGCACACATGCCTGCTCCACTGACAGAACAGCCAAAATCACTCCACTTTTCTGGCGCATTGCTCTCAACACGTTACCCACTTAGAGTAGACAGATTAATGGACTCTGTAAATTTGGTGCTTTGCCAGACACTTGTGTCCTGGTTGGATTATTTTTGGTGAAATTTTGTCACACCCCTATACAGTGACACATCTTCCCAAAAAGCAACTAGGGCTACCTTCACATCAGTGTTTTCCTTTCCGGTATCGAGATTAGTCATAAGATCTCAATAGCAGCGGGAAAACGCTTCCGTTTTGTCCCCATTTATTGTCAATGGGGACAGAACTGAACTGAAAAGAATGGAGTGCACCAGAATGCATTCTGTTCCGTTTGGTTGTGTTCCCATGCCGGACAGAGAACCGCTGCAAGCAGTGTCATGGGATACTGATGAAGACTGATCTGGCATGAAATACATTGTAAATCAACAGTTCCGGATCAGATTTCTCGGAAACTGAAGAAAACGGAACCGGCGCCCATTGACTTACAGTGGTTTTAGTGCTGGATCCATCTTGGTCATTTTAGATAATACAATATATAATAGCCTAAAACGCACAATAAATGTGGTGTAAAGCACACGTGCTAGTTTTTGTTGCAAATTAGGCCACAATTCTGGAGCAGTTTATTAAATGTCCCCCCAAAGAATGTAATGAAAAAAAACAAAACAGTATTTTAGCCCCAGTATGGTAGTGCGAATGCTGTATAGAAAACTCACCCATATCATCCCAAGGTCCTGCTTATAGCATGGGAACCGGAGAGAATACATCTGGCCCCTGGCTTGGTTCCTGCTCCATAAATCACGTACACTTCATCCTTCATTCAGTTTCTCCTCTTTCCTTCAGGCCGGCTCGCTCCTTCACTCAGAGATACTTCCGCTCAGCTCTATTCTCTTGTCTCCTCACTTCATCCTTCTTATCCATCATCATCCACTTACCCGTCATCTGTCACTCATGTACACATCCTCCGTTACAGTGCAGATGACTGCAATTATTATAGATTTGTCACAATGAATCGTTTTTGTGCTTTTAAAAAAAAAATGTAAATAAGACAAGGGAACCTGAGTAACTTGTAGGAAGTTAAATACAAATAACAGCGCCACTATCTACGTCCCACACATCTATCGGGGGTGGGGGGGTGCAGCGATGCAGAGATATAAATGTATATATTACAACTTTTACTGGATCTTTTTCCCATAAACTATGTATCAATCTGCTCAGCTCCTCCTGCGCTATACCATGGTGCTGTCAGATTGCATTGCATTTTGTGGTAACAGTAGCCACATACTTATATAAATACAATTTCTAACATACCGAATTCTATAGTACTATCAGGAAAATGACATCCTTGTGTCAGCTGCCAGAATTCTTCCTATACCATTTGATCTCTGGATGATGCTGATCACAGGAGAACTAGAACAGAAGATGCACCTTGGTACTTGTCGTTGGCAAAGCAAAACCGGGATAATCCTGGGACTTGATGTACGGCAATAAAGAAAATATGTGGACGTGAATCAAACAACATGCAGATTTGCTTTGCACCAATTTGGATAAATCTCTATTTTTATGCTTCACTAAGAAATAGACATTTTATTCCATTTAAATTAATGTAAAGGGCTTAAAGGGGTTCTCTGGGAATATTGTCTAATTAATAGTTTAACCTGTGGAGGGAAGATCTTTTACATAGTACTTACCCTTTCTCGCTGGGGGGTCTTCCACTTGGGTCCCGAATGGACGTGGCCCCTTCATTTCCTGCTCAGCTTCATTATAATCAAGGCAGCTAAACAGGAAGAGAAGTAGCCACAGCCAGTCGGGACCTAGACGGAAGAGTCTGCAGCACGTGCGAATCAGAGGAGATGGTGGCAATGGGGGAGTCAGGGAGGGTAAGTACCATGTATAAGGTCTTCCCTCCACAGGTTAATTACAACTACTAATTGTACAAAATGCCCATAGATCCCCTAATGGTTACTACGTTTTCACACAACTTTTCATGAATCAATAGTACAAGCGACTACAAGAAACTTTGTAATATGTCTTATCAGAGACAAATGGGTATGGCAGAAGAGAGAAGCTAAAAATCTATTGAAGGTGTTCAGGACAGAGCAGCTCACTAAAGGAACATATTACACATGTCAATGCAAGTCTATGGAGGGGGGGGGGGGGAGCAGTAACGCAGAGACAGGCACAGCAAGAGAAAGATTCTGCCTCAGCCCAAGTTCTAAATTCACATCCATGCAAGTCAGTACCTCTCTGTAATGTCCTCCATAATCTTGGGGCTGCTTCTGAGTAAGAACTGCAAACTAAATTGCTAAAGTATGGCAGATACAAGTCATATAATGGCCAGAAAAAGTGTTTTTCCATATGTGCACACACTGTACTATCGATAAATAAAAGGTTAGGTTTAAACCTTCTGGTAAGGGATTTTCCAGACAAGAAATATGAAACTTGTCCATGTTCCGCACATGGGTGATGCCCCTGAGCAGTCCATTTTGCTCATGCACCCAATTACTAAAATGGGCGAGTGTTGCAGGAAAAACAGACCTGGATGGCGCTTGCTGTGATATTTTTTTCCTGCACAGACCAATGGTTTATGAGGGACACTACACATGTTAATTGGCCCAAGTATTACAGGTATATTGAGTCAGTATTTAGTTCAAGTGCTGTCCATTGCACACTCAGACGTGAACATTGCCCATCTGAATGAGCGCCAAACCATTAGTCTGAATCCAGGTGCAGTGGATTACCGCCACTGCGGACTGTGCTGTGAGTCTGTGTCAAAATCTGTACCGCAAAGGTATCCACAGCAAATGCACTGGATAAAAGGTGGATTTGAAAATGGTCTCAAAATTTGGTGCAAAAATCCACAACAAATCTGCCGCATCTGTGGCCTTACAATTCACATGAGTTCCCGGAATCCTGAATGTCACATATGCCTAATTATTCAGTGTTATCAGAGAAATAGCATTGTGTTCCTATTTGTTCTCCTGTCCTGACATAACACTGCTCTCTACTTTTTTTTTTTTTTTTTTTAAATGCCTTCTCTTCCTGCCTATGGCGCTATACAGATATATATACACTCACCTAAAGAATTATTAGGAACACCATACTAATACGGTGTTGGACCCTCTTTTGCCTTCAGAACTGCCTTCATTCTACGTGGCATTGATTCTACAAGGTGCTGATAGCATTCTTTAGAAATGTTAGCCCATATTGATAGGATAGCATCTTGCAGTTGATGGAGATTTGAGGGATGCACATCCAGGGCACGAAGCTCCCGTTCCACCACATCCCAAAGATGCTCCATTGGGTTGAGATCTGGTGACTGTGGGGGCCATTTTAGTACAGTGAACTCATTGTCATGTTCAAGAAACCAATTTGAAATGAATGGAGCTTTGTGACATGGTGCATTATCCTGCTGGAAGTAGCCATCAGAGGTGGTCATGAAGGGATGGACATGGTCAGAAACAATGCTCAGGTAGCCTGTGGCATTTAAACGATGGCCAATTGGCACTAAGGGGCCTAAAGTGTGCCCAGAAAACATCCCCACACCATTATACCACCACCACCAGCCGGCACAGTGGTAACAAGGCATTATGGATACATTTTCTTATTCTGTTTACACCAAATTCGGACTCTACCATTTGAATGTCTCAACAGAAATCGAAACTCATCAGACCAGGCAACATTTTTCCAGTCTTCAACAGTCCAATTTTGGTGAGCTCGTGAAAATTGTAGCCTCTTTTTCCTATTTGTAGTGGAGATGAGTGGTACCCGGTGGGGTCTTCTGCTGTTGTAGCCCATCCGCCTCAAGGTTGTGCGTGTTGTGGCTTCACAAATTCTTTGCTGCATATCTCGGATGTAACGAGTGGTTATTTCAGTCAACGTTACTCTTCTATCAGCTTGAATCAGTCGGCCCATTCTCCTCTGACCTCTAGCATCAACAAGGCATTTTCGCCCACAGGACGGCCGCATACTGGATGTTTTTCCCTTTTCACACCATTTTTTGTAAACCCTAGAAATGGTTGTGCGTGAAAATCCCAGTAACTGAGCAGATTGTGAAAAACTCAGACCGGCCCGTCTGGCACCAACAACCATGCCACGCTCAAAATTGCTTAAATCACCTTTCTTTCCCATTCTGACATTCAGTTTGGAGTTCAGGAGATTGTCTTGACCAGGACGACAACCCTACATGCATTGAAGCAACTGCCATGTGATTGGTTGACTAGATAATCGCATTAATGAGAAATAGAACAGGTGTTCCTAATAATTCTTTAGGTGAGTGTATATATGCCGGCCAATCCTCCTGACACAGATTACACATGTCAATGCAAGTCTATGGAAAGGGGAGGGGGAGGAGTGAGCAGGAATGCAACGCAGTGTGAGCCAACATAGTGTGAAAGCCTTTGTAGACCCCATTCACATAGTTTTTTGCTGATAAAATATGCCGCACCAAAAAGGCGTCGGTAGAAGCACTGAATCTGCCTACGATTGTTCTCAATGGAAGGCCGCTCTGCACTTCACGTGACCGTGGTTTATAGCCGTGACTGCGCCAAGAATGTGAAAGTCTTTTCTTGGTGCAGTGTTCCGATGGACGCGGCTGGAACATGCAAAAAAACCTGAAAAATTTCAATAGTTCCTGCTGAAGAATATGTGGCATATTTTACTTTTGCCTCGTGAAGTCGTCCTTCGAGGGCTAGATTATAAAAATCCCTGAAACCCTTTAATTGGACCCCTGTAAATCCTTTTTTTTTACGTTGTACCCAGCAACTGTACCACCCAGTGTGCTGCCCGTACCTCTTTGCGCCCATAATCAGGTGGGAAATCAATATCAGAAGGACACTTAACAACACGTAAACTTGGTATTTGTGTTACTACAATAGATGACTCTGCCTCCCTAGTGTAAGGGAAACCTGATCTACACCTCCTAGGAAGATGGCAGCCACTGAACAACACCGCTGCCAAGTTTAAGTGGTATGCAGCAACTATTCAGGTATATCGCCCAAGGCAGGCATTGTTTAGCACAAAAGGCCAAAACAGTAGAAGACGTCTCATCTGAGAATGCAGAGTAACCAACTTTCCAGCAGAGGAACCGAGCCAGGATTGAAGTCTTGGATGAGGGCCTAGAACAACACTGGCATAGCTTTGGATATGATCCCATCCTGGAGAAGCCACTATAAAGCCTAGATCAATAAAACTGTGAATTCTGAATTAATGGGATAAATAATAGACATGCCATGTTACAAAATCTAAGCTCCAAGTGTCATGCGTCGCTGATACAAGTGATTTCCATATTACAAGTGGGAGATATTCGGGTTTCTATTACGCACATTTCATCCCACTTTTATTCAATATTCAATATGTAAATTAGGTTCTAAAGGCCCCTAGTCGCTTTTCATATGAAACCCCTCCCCTTTCACCCCTCTGGCCCACCCTAGGTTCTTTTAGAAATCCGGCACCAGCGCCGTTCACAAGATTCGCCGTGCCTGCGCACTTCATTCCCCATTATGGGCTGAGGCACAAGGCTGGCTAGATGTATGGGCCGGCACATGCGCATTAAACGCTCTTGTGCCTCTGCCCATAATAGGGAATGAAGTGCGCAGGCGCGGCGAATCTTGTAAACGGCGCTGGCGCTGGATTTCTGAAGAACATAGGGCGGGCCAGAGGGGTGAAAGGGGAGGAGTTTCATATGAAAAGCGAACAGGGGCCTGGGCACCAGCTGCTTAAACGCCGCCCCTGGGCACCTTCAGAACCTAATTAACATATTGAATAAAAGTATTTTTTAGCGAACATAAGCGACGGACAGCTATACGGTAAGTAGCATTCCAATATGGGGACTATAATGCAGATCATGGGGTTAGTGTTCTATAATTGTCTTTTTAGGGTAAAGACTCCCCTTAAAGTGAACCTGCCAGGTAACAAAGTGATTCCTGTCATCAGCAGGCCTTCTTCACCTCTGGGGGTGGAAGTACCCTTCTGCCACTAGCACAGCAAGGGCAGAAGCTCTACTTTGGCTTCAGAGCAGCAACTGCACAGGCGCCACTACACTACCAGGTAGCAGCGCCTGCTCAGTCACAGCCCAGAAGTTGAAGCAGAGCTTCTGCCCTTGCTCAGAGAAGCAGCGCAGGGAAGAAATTGTCAGTGTTGGGCTAAATGTTGCAGCAGGTGGGTGCTTCTTCACCTGCGGGGACAGCCACCCATAGGTGAAGAAGCCCTGCTGATGAGACCAATTGACATCTTTACTGCCATGTGATTTCTGCTGCCCTGTGTGAAATGAGGATATGATAGAGGTGAGGAGCTGAGCTCTGTAATATACAGGACTCCTAGGAAAGACGGTGAGAGTCCTGATTACTCTATTCACACAGTCTGCTCTATACACACATTGATGCGGGGAGAGCTGTCAATCACCCTATGTGGATGGGTAATCTGAATGCAATGTCTCCCCTGTTTTTTGCAGCCCCATTGAAGTGAATGAGTCCCAACAAAGTTTGTGTGCATGAGCCCTAAGTTTTTGCTGCTTGGTTGCGGACCCATTCACTTCAACGGGGCCGCAAAAGATGCGCATGCTCGCCTATCCGCATCCATTGTTTCGTTCCCCAGCCAGGCAAAAAAAATAGAACATGTCCTATTCTTGTCCGTTTTGAATAGCCTGTTCCATTCCAGAAATCGTGGAACACACATGGACGGCATCCATATTTTGCGGATCTGCAATTTGCCCTTACACGCAGAAGGTTTGCGGATCCGCACACCCGTACAGTAGAGCTCTGCTTCTGCATTCTTAGGGAATACACCATTTACATCCTACAAATACAAGCCTAGGCGATTTCTTAAAATAAAGTCATCAGTATCTTACAAGAAAATGTGATCAGGGACGCCTCTCATACTGCTGATCGCAATGTTAATGGGTGCAGCGACCTTCATTTATTACTTCTTAGGATGGACATGTGTAATCCGAAGATTAAAAACAGCAAATCTGTCATTTTACTGGTACCTGCCATAGTAATTCTAATTAAAACAATTAGCATGCCTCCCATTACATTAGTTAGTGATTTTAATCATCTAGATGCAGTGATTTAAAAATGAAAGCAGGAAAGTAATGAGAAAAAAAAAAAATCAGCAGCCCCATCACCGATATGCGCTCCAGACCCCCCCAGGTGTCTTATCATCACCTCTTCGGGAACATATTATGCACCAAAAAATATATCATATATATTAAAAAATATATTCAAAATTGTTTTGCAGTTTTCCTTCAATAAAAAAAAAAGCTAAAAAAATGCTAAAAAATAAATAAAAATGTCGCCATGTAACAAATAACCATTAAACAACCACGTGCGCTAAGTCATGACAAAGAATCTGGTCATTAAGGCCTCTTCAGGGCTGGTCATTAAAGGGTTAAACAATGAGCACTTTCCCCATCAGTAAGGCTCAACGCACACGACCTTATCCATGTTGCGGATCTGCAAAATACGGAAACCTTCCGTGTGCAATTCGCATTTTTCTTACTCCCATTGCTAGAAATGACTGTTCTGGTCTGTGATATGGACAAGAATAGGACGTGGTCTATGATCTGCGCCACACGGATGCGGACAGTGAGCAGATGGCATCTGTATGCTGTCCTTTTTTTTTTTTTGCAGACCCACGAATGGGTGTGTGTGCAATCTGCAAAAAAATGCGGATCGGACATAGATACAAAATACGGCGGTGTGCGTGAGGCCTGAGGGAAAGTGTTTACTGGTTATTGCATAGCATCGGTCAGACAGATATAGCCTATCACTGGGGGGCAGGAGGCGGTAATGACCAGTGGACGCCAGTGGACATTTTTTGTGGGGCCCCTTAAAATAGAATAATGTGATAATATGGCCCCCAGACCAAAACAGGTTGTGCACCCCTGATCTGCAGCATATGCCAGGGGATTTCTACATCCTAAGGCTAGGGCTACACGACATTTGTCGCAGTAATGTCATGCGACATATTTTAAAATGCTAGTCTATGGTGCCACACTGCAAAAAACCCATAGACTAGCATTATAACATGCTGCGTGACATGAATGTCGCCGTGTACGACCTTATCCGTTTCTCTACTAGAACAGACAACAATCGGACTTCTTCAATGTGCGGAATGGCTGCACAGATGCTCTCTGCATTTTCTGCACTCCCGTAGAAATAAATGGGTCTGCGTGCAAGCCACAGAAAATGCAAATCAGTCGCGGAACAAGTCAACAGGCGTGTGCGTGAGGTCTAACTTTAATAGCGCTTTTACAGCAGGTGATAGAAGAAATCACCCATCCATACAAGTATTTTACAGGGAAAACCGGCTATCTGCCATTAAAGGGGTTTTCCCATTTCAGACAATGGGGTTGCATATCGCTAGGATATTCCCCCATTGTCTTATAGGTGCGGGTCCCACCTCTGGGAGCTGCACCTACATCGAGAACGGACCCCTAAAGATTGTGGAGGGCGCACTGCGCAGCCGCCCTTCATTCATTTCTATGGGTCCGATGAAAATAGCAGAGCGCTGGCTCAGCTATTTCGTCGGCCCCACAGAAATAAATGGGAGCGGTGGCCGCACAAGTGCGGTGTTCTCCCATTCAATCCTATGGGGACAGCGCTTGATGGTGGCCGGACCCTGGAAAACCCGGAGCCCACCGGCCACCACCTTCCCTGCTCCGTTCTCGGTGTAGGTGCGGGTCCCAGAGGTGGAACCCGCACCTATCACACAATATCTTAGCAATATGCCCCCATTGTCTGAGATGGGAATACCCCTTTAAGGAGACAAATTGTGGGCATCTGGGGTACACGTGGGGTATACACCAGGGTTGTGTACAATCAAGTATGAAATGAGCAGATGCAAACAACCTCATGTGCACAGGTCATACAGTGATGACATTACATAGAGGGGCTGTGAACATCCCTGGTCAGGGCCCCCCTCTATGAGTCACAGTGGCAGCGGCTTCCAGGACTTTCCAGTCTCCATAGCTTCTCATTAGTATCCACTGCAGGGCAGACTGCTGGAAACAACAGGGGGTAAAGCAGAACTGGCTCAGTTGCCCATAGCAACCAATCAGATTCCACCTTTCATTTTCCAAAGGAGCTGTGAAAAATGAAAGGTGGAATCTGATTGGTTGCTATGGGCAACTAAGCCAATTTTGAGAAATCTCCCGCAATTTCTCTGATCTCTTTCACAAGGGGTTGTCAATTCCTTAGAGGGAAGCTGCACACTTGTCACTCCCATAGCTGCCCACACAGCAGTCATCATCATGGGGCATCTACTCTCAATGTACAGCCAGCCCTATTGTCTGACTACACAAACACACAGACCAGCAGGACAGGCGGGGACAACAGGTCGCAGCAGCACTAGAGTGAGAGGAGCTCTACTCCAATCATATGACCAGACGGCGCCCGCTGCGAGCATGCGCGGCAGAGCACGGGACACGTGCGCATGTTTACGTTCCTTCTCACAGGTCGTGACGTCAGCACCGGCCTGACAGCTTTGTTGTCTCCATCGTCCTGAGAAGGGGGAGGTCGCTGCTGAGGGCAGAGAGGAGGAGGCAGCGGCGGCGGTGGCGAGGAGTCCGGTCGGCGGTAGAGGAGACTACGTGATGCGGGTGGAAGCCGAGGAGGTCATGCTGGAGATAAGACGGGCGACAACGGAAGGAGAACGGGGCCGCTGCCCGGTGACGGTTAACGAGGCGCCCATGACCGCCGAGCAGCGCGGCCGCTGATGACAACAACAACAATAGGGGCACAAGTGTAGAGAGATCCGGCCGCAGACACCGGGCGCAGCGCCACTCGCAGGGATCCATCCGCCGCCGGAGCCGCGCACGTATACAGCTAGTCCGCAGCGGATGAGGCTGTGAGGGGGCCCCGGCGACATGTCGTTCTCTCTGGAGGACACGCTGGAGTCGGACTGGGTGGCCGTGCGGCCCAATGTCTTCGAGGAGAAGGAACGGCACAAGTTCGTGTTCATAGTGGCCTGGAACGAAGTGGAAGGCAAGTTCGCCATCACCTGTCACAACCGGACCGCGCAGCGGCAGCGGAGCGCCGACAAGGGGGGCAGCCGGAGCCCCTCCCGGAGGGAAGAGCCGGAGGGCAGCCCCGTGAGGAGGGACACGACGCCGTCCGGCAGCCCCGCTCGGGAGGCTGAGCAGCAGGACGAGGACTGCAGCTGGGCCGGCCTCTTCTCCTTCCAGGACCTGCGGGCCGTGCACCAGCAGCTGTGCTCCGTCAGCGCCGAGCTGGAGCACTGTCTGCCCGCCTTCCCCGAGGAGCCGTCCGGCATGTGGTCCGTGCTGTTCGGGGCCCCGGAGCTGAGCGAGGAGCAGGTGGAGGAGCTGAGCAGCCGCCTGCAGCAGTACCTGGGCCACAGCCTGGACACCTGCGGCTGGAAGATCCTGTCCCAGGTGCTGTTCACGGAGAGCGACGACCCGGAGGAGTACTACGAGAGCCTGAGCGAGCTGCGGCACAAGGGCTACGAGGAGGCGCTGCAGCGGGCCCGGCGGGGGCTGCACGAGGTACGGGTGCCCCCTGCTATACCCCCACACTGTCACCAGCACCGGCCATACAGGGTGAACTGATTCTCCATAACTAGAGATCAGACAACTTGTGATTTTACATCCAGCGTACAAGGTTCGGGTTATCTAAGAATTCTGTCATGGATTCCGCTACCACAGACCATAACTTACGGTCCAATCCGTGGTAGCGGAATCTATAACAGAATCCTTAGATAACCTGAACCTTGTACGCTGGACGTAAAAACACAAGTTCGCCCATCACTGGGTCTAAGGACAGAAGATGGCTATGCCGATCCCCATACAGCAGAGGTGACGGCTGCACCTCTGGGAACATTTGGTTTATTCCAATAATTGCCTGATATAGTGGTCTGTGTAAGAGGACGTGCAAATATTGGGGGGGGACAACAGCCCCCAACCCCCCACCCCCCATAAAGTGAAGCTCATTTACTTGCTTCTTGCGTTGGCTCCCCGCTCCATTTCCCGTTCTCTGATGCTCCACTCCTCTGCAGCCAATCACTGGTCACAGTGATCGGATCCCCTTACTTCATGTGATACAAGCCACTTACTAATGTATTGTGATAGTCCATCAGCGGTGGCCGTGCTTCACTTTATAGGAACCGGCACTGTGAGAGCGCACATAGGCTGGTGCTTTTTCTATAGTGTACAAGCACGACCACCATTGATGGATTGCAGGCTGGTCGTAACCATGGAAACGAGCAGTGTATGATGTGATGGAAAATGAATCCAGCCAGCAAAGGAGACAATATGGACAATCACAATACATTAGTAAGTGCCTTGTGTTCACTTTCTCTACATGATAAATGCCATCTGCTGAAGTGACACAACCCCTATGAGGCTACCTGCGCATGGTTCAGATTTGTATGCAGAAAGTCTTTATAACATCCACAGCAAAACCGCATAAAATGTACCTAAATCTGCACTATGTAGTGCCGTAGTGTGTTTTTTAGGATTTTCTGTTAGTTTTCTGGGATTTACAAGGGAATCTGTCACCTAGAGAATTGATATTAAACCAAAAGTATGTCCTTACAGGTCGTTAGACCTTCTTTCCATAGGTTTTTCTTTGTAGCTGGTATTATAGCTTCATAAAATCCACTTATATCCGTATGCTAATGAGGCATTAAGGTGCCCAGAGGGGCGTTATTTTCTTTCAAAAGGTGCCCAGGAACGCCCCATCAAGTGCCCAGACCGACCCCCCCCCCTACAGAGCCCAAGCATGCCTCTCCTCCGCTCGTACACTACACCCCTTTAGCAGCGTCGTTGCCCCCCCCCCCCTTCCCCGGCTACATCACGAGAGGCCGATAACCTCACCCACCCTTTCCCTTCAGCATAGCCTATGGGCGCAGCGCCAAACACTGCCTGCGCTCTTCCAGTTCAACAGAGGGCATCAGCTTTAACTGTTAAACTGGGCATGCGCCGAACATGCTGAAGGGAAAGGGTCGGCTTTTTGTGACATACCCGGGGGTCTTCATCGGGCTGTTCTCGCTACTGCCTGCTCCCGGTGACCGCATTTGTTTCAGACCGGCTCGCGGCACAGGTAAGGGCTTACCTGTGCATCGCTGGACTTGTCAGTTAAGATGGCAGCTCGCATGTGTTCATTGGTGAACACTGCGAACTGGCCATCACTGCTAATGACCAACCCAGAGGATAGGGCATCAGTATTAAAATAAAAAGAATAGTCCGCGTGACAGGTCAGTTTCCGCCCTTAACTACGCAGAGTGGACATGGGATTTGGCAAATGTCATTCACTTTACTTATGCTGTATTCCATGAAAGTCCGCAACGTGTGCAGGTACCCCGACGCACACCGCTTTTTTCAGGTGTTTGTCTGCACTTTTGTGTTTTTGGCAATAAAACACCAGCTCCAGATGTTAGCTGAGGGTCTAAGGGAAGTACGAAGCGCAGGACACACGGGCGTTTCTTCTCTGCATTAGGTGACATTTTTTTATCTTTCTGGCTTTGTTACAAGAAGGCAGCGTGCGGGAGCTTTTGGCGTTGCTTACAGACATTTTGGCATCACCTTCTCTATAGGGGAAAAATGTGGAAAATGATCAGTGCTAGGGCTGCAGCTAACGATTATTTGAATAATCGATTAGTTGCCGATTAATTTCTACGATTAATCGATTAATCGGAAAAAACGACAAAATTACAAAACAGAGGTTTATATGATCTTACTTGAAAAATTATGTTCAAAGGCCATATTAAAACAAATTGTGGACGACACTATTATGGGGGATCTGTGGACGACACTTATGGGGGATCTGTGGACGACACTATTATGGGGGATCTGTGGACGACACTATTATGGGGGATCTGTGGACGACACTATTATGGGGGATCTGTGGACGACACTATTATGGGGGATCTGTGGACGACACTATTATGGGGGATCTGTGGACGACACTATTATGGGGGATCTGTGGACGACACTATTATGGGGGATCTGTGGACGACACTATTATGGGGGATCTGTGGACGACACTATTATGGGGGATCTGTGGACGACACTATTATGGGGGATCTGTGGACGACACTATTATGGGGGATCTGTGGACGACACTATTATGGGGGATCTGTGGACGACACTATTATGGGGGATCTGTGGACGACACTATTATGGGGGATCTGTGGACGACACTATTATGGGGGATCTGTGGACGGCACTATTATGGGGGATCTGTGGACGGCACTATTATGGGGGATCTGTGGACGGCACTATTATGGGGGATCTGTGGACGGCACTATTATGGGGGATCTGTGGACGGCGTAGTTATGGAGAGGGGGATCTGTGGACGGCGTAGTTATGGAGAGGGGGATCTGTGGACGGCGTAGTTATGGAGAGGGGGATATGTGCACTGTTATGGGCATAACAGTGCACAGATCCCTTTCCTCATAACAGTGCACAGACCCCCCTTCCCATAGCAGTGTCATACACAGACCCCCCCTCCTCCCCATAGCAGTGCTATACACAGACCCCCCTCCCCATAGCAGTGCCATAGACAGATCCTCCCCCCTCCCCATAGCAGTGCCATAGACAGATCCTCCCCCCTCCCCATAGCAGTGCTATACACAGACCCCCCCCTTCCCATAGCAGTGCCATAGACAGATCCCCCCTCCCCCTTCCCCCTAACAGCCCCGGCCCCGATGCTTGCATCTTTATTTTACCTTTTTACAATGACGCTCCCGCTCCTGTAACAGCCAGGCAGAGCGGACGGCGGCGTAACGTCACTCAATCACGTGACGCGCATGCTCCGCCCACTTCATGAATGAAGGAGGCGGAGCAGGCGTGTCACGTGAGTGAGTGACGTTACGCCGCCGTCCGCTCTGCCTGGCTGTTACAGGAGCGGGAGCGTCATTGTAAAAAGGTAAAATAAAGATGCAGCGACCGCCCGCCCGCCCGAATAGCAACGAATCGGCGATTATTCGATAACTGGATTCGTCGACAACGAATCCAGTTATCGAATATAATCGATTACATCGATTAATCGTTGCAGCCCTAATCAGTGCAATCTTTCACTCCTCTTACAACTTTTCAGAAAAGTGGAGGGGCCTGCTGCAGCCCAACAGATTTTAAAGAGGTATTCCGGTTTTAATGATTACGTATTTTTATGTCGAGAATAGGATTTTGAACAGTTTTCTAAAATACATCAATTTAAAATTATGCTCACTGACATTTATTATATCCATACAATAGCCTCTTCCTAAAGGGAAAAAAAATGGTATGGCCCATTTTAGTCCTGTAAAAGGCACCCATAGGAGAGCTACGGCCTGTTCACACTGCCGGCCTTGTCGATCCAGAGTGCTGGGGCAGCCTGTTCTCTGCTGGAAGCCATAACGGCCTAAACGTGGCATCAGTCATGTGACCCTCACAAGTATCATGTGACCTGGCCTACAATTAAAGGTTATTCCCATTGCTAGGATATGTCCCCAATGTCTGTTAGGTGCGAGTCCCACCTCTGGCACCAGCACCTATACGGTGCCCGCAAAGTGGTGGAGGGCGCGCCGCACATGCACGACCGCCCTCCATTTATTCCTATGGGAGAGTTGAAAATAGCTGAGTGACACGCTCTGCTATTTTCGGAAGTCCCATTGAAATAAATGGAAAGCATAGCGCACAAGCGCGGCCATCACTCCATTCTCTTCTATGGGGCTTACGGAAATAGCCGAGCCAGCTGGCTTGGCTATTTTCAGCGCTCCCATAGGAATGAATGGAGGACGCTTGTGCGGTGAACTCCTTAATTAGTATAGATACGAGTCCCAGAGGTGGGACCGGCACCTGTCAGACATTGGGGGCATATCCTAGCTGTATGCCCCCAATGTACAAGATGGGAATAATCTTTTAACTGTCTGGATATCTAACAGAGGAGTAGTAGTGTATGGTGTAGAGCAGAACATATACACTATATACAGTGTTGCTACCTGCAGCGGAACCTCAACATGTCTGTCAGTGTCTGTGCTTTTTTTTTTTTTTTTATTGAATTTTTTTGTTTAAACACTAAACTTTATTAATAACATGACAACATCACCTAGAGGCAGGAGGCCATGTAAATGCACACAATAATGTAGTTACTGTAAGAACTGCGGTAGAATCCTTATGCCACTACTAGTCCTATGTAGTTATCACATGGATGTGCCCTGTATGTTGACCCCTGACATGTATGTCATGTAACACTGCTGCTTACTGGATGTCAGGATCTTATGAAGATGCCAGGTTTCAGGTTTGCCATGGATACATTAACAGGACTGGCACATGGGTGATACCATTCTACTACATATAGGGGTCACCTGCCTGATATAAGAAAGGTATGTATGCAGAATTTTAAATACATGGATATTAGAAATTTTTGATTTCCTATCATATACTTTTTTTTTTTTAACTGGAATACCCATTTAATATCATTATTACCAGAAACTGGCATCCTGTGATAGTTCAGATCTACAGTAGATCATAGCCGATGTAGATCTTGAACTTCTGGCACACGGACTGCCTGGAGCTATGTCAATTTATTCAAGGGGTTGTCCATGTTCAGAGCTGAACCCGGACATACCCATAATTTCACCCAGGCAGCCCCCCCGATGTTAGCATTAGAGCAGTTCATGCTCCGATGCGCTCAGTGCAGGGCACAGACTCTTTTATTTACAATAACACACTGCCGTGCAGAGGTTTCCGCCCAGCAGTGTTTGGTGACTTCACCGGCTGTGATGGGCGGGCTTTAGAGCTGCCCTAGCCATTTTACAAGCTAGGGCCGCGCTAAAGCCCGTCCATCGGTGCCGGTGACGTCACCGGGCTCACTGCTCGGCGGAAACCTCCGCCTGGCAAGCCATATGGAGAGCTCAGTTCGTCACTGTAACTTCAGAAAATGCCTTTACCCTGCGCGATTCAGTGCAGGGCAAAGGAGAGCATCGGAGCATGAACTGCTCTGATGCTCAAATCAGGCGTCGGGCTGCCTGGGTGAAAATGGGGATATGTCCGGATTCAGCTCTGAACCCAGACAACCCCTTTATGTGGATTGTGCTTCTTAAAGGGATTTTCCAAGAATGTAATATCCTATACTCAGGATGGGTCAGCAGCAGCAAATCGGCTCCAAGCACTCACTGTATATTCCTAGGTCAGTGATGTCACTGTACATTGGTCACCTGACCTAGGCGCAACTTATTTGCTTTGAAGTGAATGGCCCTGAGCTGCAGTACAGGGCACAGCCACTATGCAATGTGTGGCGCTGTACTTGGTAAGCTGCGAGGAAGCTGCAGCTGACTCCTAGCCCCCGGCCGATATGATATTGATGACTTATCCTGAGGCTAAGTCATCAATATATTATATATAAGCTATTATATTTGGCACATTCTGCACTGACGTACTTTATACTAGGACTGGTGTTTGTAATGACAGTCTTTATATGTACCCTACTGTGTGCAATAAAAACTACAGATGGCCAAAAAAACTGCCAGAGCCAAATTCATTTGTGTAGAGACCCTATAGGAGTATCCGGAAGCAGAGACATGCGAATGTATCGATTCTCCCCCTCCCCTGAGAGGTAGAGCAGCCATGCTTTCCTTCTGTGATCCTCAAATCAATTAAGAAATACACAGAAGCCTCCATGACATTTCCCAGAACAGAATTCAGCATGTCGCAGTGTAAGGCCTCATGCACTTGACCGTATCCATTTGCGGACCGCATAATACGGATACCAGCTGTGTGCGTTCTGCAGTCTTCTCACTCCCATCAGTACAACTACCTACGGACAACGTTAGGACTTTTTCTGTCATTTTCAGAATGGCCACACAGATTCGGACCCATAGAAATGTAAGCCGCAAAAAAATGTGTATAGGATGCGGGCCAAAACTACATTCGTGTGCATGAGGCCTAAGACTGGGGCTGGACAGCCATCTTGGGGGAGACAAGTGTTGCGCTGCCAAGTTTCAAAGTGTAGTAGTGCCGCCATAGAAATGGACGGAGTCGCAGTGTGATTCACAAGTTTGATGTGATCGTGATCCCAGAATTGGAAAAATTGTTTTTGGGCGCTTTTGGTTTTGCGCTGGTATAAATCATGCGACCCCAATTTTTCCTATAGCGGCACTGCTACACTGTAAAACGTGCCCAAGACTGCAGTGTAGCCCAAGCCTTAGGCCTCACACACATGACCAAAGTTTTGGTTGGCACCCGATAGGTCTAAAATTGCCTTGTAACCCTAGCCTTAAAGGGGTTGTCTCACCTAAGCAAATAGCATTTATTATGTAGAAGAAGTTAACACAAGGCACTTACTAATGTATTGTGATTGTCCCTATTGCCTCCTTTGCTGGCTTGATTCGTTTTCCCATCACATTATACAATGCTTGTTTCCATGGTTATGACCGTCCTACAATCCAGCAGTGGTGGCCGTGCTTGCACACAATAGGAAAAAGCGCCAGCCTCTCTGGTGGCCGGGCCCGAGGGAGCTCACATAGGCCAGCGGTTTTTCCTTTAGTGTGCAAGCACGGCCACCGATGCTGGATTGCAGGGTGGGCGTGACCATGGAAACGAGTAGTGTATAATGTGATGGAAAACTGATTCCAGCCAGCAAAGGAGACAATATGGAGAATCACAATACATTAGTAAGTGTCTTGTATCCACTTTCTCTACATAATAAATGCCATTTGCTGAAGTGACGCAGCCCCTTTGAGGGCACCCCTAGCCTCGAATTCTTCTGCATGACCTGCTCCTGTGGAGAGCTGCTGGTTGTGTTCACATCATGCTTTTGCCCCACGTTTACCATGCTGGTATAGTACTGCTACTACGCTTTTCCAGAGTCCAGCACAATAAAGTATACGTTAAATGGACACCCCCCCCCCCCCCCCCCAATGGAAGCCTATGGTGACAGATGCTACTGCACCTGCTTAGCTTGTACGCCATGTGTATACGGTACACGTGGGACAGAAGCCTAATGTGAACACAGACCAAGTGGCTGCCATATCCAGGGGAAGCGACCTCTCCATCCATCCTCCACCTGGGTGTGGGGGTCTCCTCACCAGGCTTTTAGGGGTCTCTTCTCTACATAGTCCCACATCTATTAGACAATTTATGGCATATCCCTGTGTCCTCCTGGAAAAATATTCTTTGATCGTGCACCTTTACCAATAACTCGTGACATTTGGAGACTGGCGGAGTCTGCAGTGTGAGGACCCGATGCCCCGGTGCACTAGAAAAGATTGCACAATCTTCAGAAAGAACCAAAGTTCATCATTGAAGCTAGTTGGAGGGAGGATTGTGCGCGGCACCGCGGTGTGTAAGCTGCCAGTGTGTGCCCGTCCTGTGCTGCTGCCGTCAGCAGAGTGGGCACTGCAGCCAGTTATTGCACGCTCTAATGAATCTGCCCAAATAGTTTGCTAGTTGCATTTTCTGTTGGCAGTTCGGCATGTCTCTCCGGTCATACCAATGGCCATGTAGCATGGGTAGCCTGCCCTCACAGATGTGTCCCAGGTATTTCACTGTCCATGTCTACCTGTCGGTATACACCTTGGGTGATCACTGTATTTTATACTCGTTTTTAACAGAGTTAGTTGACGGGTTTCATAATATTGATTAACTGTCCTCAGGTTTGGTTATTAATATCGGATTGGTGGTTGTCTGACTCCCGGCACTCCTGCCAATCGACTGTTTGAAGGGGCTGGGGTGCTCGCTCAAGGGCTGCGTCCTCTTCAGTGTTTACCGGCATGTCGTCTGCTTTGTCAGTGCGGTGTAATTCCAGCTGCTGGTTCTGTTCACCTGAATAGGAGGTAATTACACGGCACACTGGTAACGAGCCAATTGGCAGTTGTGCCGTGTGTCAGACAACCACTGGTCTGATATCCAGATCCTAAGGCCTAAAGATCAAATCTAATGGGATCATTTATCAAACTGGTGTAAAGTAGAACTGGCTTAGTTGCCCATAGCACCTTTCATTTTTCACAGCTCCTTTGGAAAATGAAAGACGGAATCTGATTGGCTGCTATGGGCAACTAAGCCAGTTCTACTTTACACCAGTTTGATAAATGATCCCATTAGATTTGATCTTTAGGCCTTACCTTCCGGCTTTTTACCACTGGACCTATTTAAAGGCACTTCAACATGGCACCCATTAGGCTGGTTTCACATCACGTCTTTCCCATCTGTTTAATGTATACAAAATACGTATAAGTTAAACGAATGCCCCAGACTGATGCCATACAGGGCATCCCTTAACCATTGAGTTCCAGTGTAAAAATAAAATAAAAAAAGGTGTTTTTTTTTCCATTGTAAAAAAACACACACAAAAAAACATTTTTTTTAACCAGATTGTACAGGATAGAAGAAGTGGTGTGCTGCGTTTTTTTTGTATCCTTTTTTTTCCCCTAACGTATACGTCAAACTGAGACATAAAATGTGATGTGAACCACCAGAACAGCAGTGGCAGGGCATCGGTGATGGCGAGTGATGTTTTTATTTTTGTAACCTATTCTGCCCCTTATTGAAAAATTGTCCTATATTTAATAGCATTTGGCCGACAGTTCTCACTATCTCGTGCATCTATTTTGTATAGTGGGAAGGGGGACTTAGGCTACATGCACACGTTCAGGATTCATGTGCGGAGAATCCGCACTGAAATCCGCAGGTGTTCGCAGGCAAATCTGTGCGGTCAATCCGCATTAATTGGTGCGGATTTGCGTGCGGATTCTGTGCGGCTTTTCCGCATGCTGATTTCACTAAGTGTATGAAGAAAATCCGGTCATGTCGCTGATTTTAAAATCCGCACCGCAGGTCAAAATCCGCGCGCAGAATCCGCACGCAATCCTGATCGTGTGCAGGGGGCCTTAAAAAGATTTTTAATATTGACGGCCTAACAATTTTTTTTCAAACTTAAAGGTGTTGACCACTTTGCTGCCAGAGTACAGTAATGCCATACACTGGCGTGTGATGTTATTGGCAGCTGCTAGTTGGCCTCTGGGTTTACCCTATTCCGCATGGAGGACATGAGGGGCAAAGTGATTTTGAAAAATCGTCGGCCCCCCCAAAGGCAGATGAGACCACAATATGCAGCAGTGTAAAGTGTCCATATGAAACCGATCCGTGAGAGTGCTGCCAGACAGTTCCCATGTAGTGCCATAGTGTGTCTCCGTAGTGCTCACTAGTCACTATTACATTGTCCACTGCTCTTGTGCTGCTGCTTAAAGAAAGTCTTTTCATGACAAACTGTACTCTTCAGTCCCTGCCGGCCTTTATTTATGTGAGTGGCATCAAGTAAGTACGGCACGTGATCGATGATTGGCTGCAGTGTCCGCATGTTGTTTTGGCACATCTTCCCTGAAAAAAAAAACAAAAAAAACATTTGTACTTATACACTCCTAAAGAGTCAGACAACTCCGTTAAGGGGGACTTTCAAATGTTTTTGAAGCCAGGAATTGATCATAAATGGAGGAGAGATACATAAAAAGGATTCTATATCTCATTTTTTACTCCATTTTGGCTTCAAAAACTGCATCAAAGCAACATTCAGACCCCCGCCTATCGAATAGGTGTCCCCTTACCATAGTGATGTAACTGGGATACCCCTTTAAAATACTCGTCTATAAATGGCTATACTGCACTTACCCAGTATTATAAAGCAATGCCATAGAAACTCGCTGCTGCAGTGGGAGACGATATATGGAGGTTTAAATTCTGTCCTTTCTTTTTGCAGCTGTTGGAAAAGCATAAAGCCACGGAGAACATGGTGGATCTGCTGGAGTTGTATCAGATGGAGGATGACGCGTACAACGCTGTCGTAGAGGCCACTACAGAGTTTTATCAGTACTTGTTACAGCCTTTCCGAGACATGAGGGAGCTCGCTATGTTAAGGAGGCAGCAGATTAAGGTATTGCTTGTATGTTTTTGTATGTCTTGTCTATATGTTAAAGGGTTAATCTGGTGCAAAAAATAGTATTCACATGGACAGAAAATGGTTAAAAAAAAAACAACAACACTTCCTGCTCCTGTCTTGATATGGCTGGGAATGGCACTCAGCCAATCACTGCCTGCAAGTGATTGGCTGCAGCGATGACCCGCCTCGGCAAGTGATTGGCTGTGATGACCCGCCTCGGCAAGTGTCGAGCCAGGGGTAGGAAGTGGAGGTCGGGGGCGGCCCAAACACCTTTGGAGCAGTGGCAGTCTTTAATTTTTTTTTTTTATTTTTTTTATTTGTCATTTTAAGAAATAAACATTTAGAACAGTTCAAAGAACCAGATTCACACAAACCAGTGGAACATGTTGGCAACGGTTTGGTACATTAAACAGATGTACTAAAAGTCCGGCAGTGTTATTCCTTCAGGGCTGCCTTTTCGCTGTTGCTTCATAACAATTATCTTATACATTTTAATATCATTTACTCTCTCATACACCCCCCCCCCCCCCCCGCATTCTCAAGCATTCCTTTAGACCACCGATGTTCTAGCAGTCAACCACAATCCCCATATTTTGTCAAATCTCAGGATTATTTCTAGCCAAATATGTCATTTTATACATTGGTAAGACTTCATCTATAAGTTGCATCCAATCCAGTCCTAACAGGCTATTTTCAGGGGAGCATACCTCCAGCAATCCCAGTTTCAAGTTAAAAAACTAATGAATTGCTGACCAGAAATCCGCAATTTTCGGACATTCCCAGATGCATTAGAGTGCTATTCGCTATTACATCTAGAACATACAGAACTATTAAGTTGACGCATTCGTTCCAGCCTGCTCGGAGTCAAATAGACCCTGTTCAACCGCTTCACCTGTATCAACTGATCCCTAGCACTTATGACTGTACTCCTCCAGTTATACGCGAGCTCTCTTTCATGCCTGTCTTCTAGTCTAGGGATATCCTTCTGCCACTTTGCCAAAGCTTTGGTCAGCGGAGAAGCCAATTGGTACATGAGTACTGAGTAGAAGGAGGATACTGGTTTACATAGATTTGTGTGTCTAGCAATTTTTTCAATCTCTCCATAGTCTATTTTGAACCTACCACTACCAAATTGCTCAGCACAGGCATGTCTTAGGCTACTTTCACACTAGGCTTTTTGGCTTTCCGTTTGTGAGATCCGTTCAGGGCTCTCTCAAGCGGTTCAAAACTGATCAGTTTAGCCCTAATGCATTCTGAATGGAAAAGGATCCGCTCAGAATGCATCAGTTTGCCTCCGATCAGTCACCATTCCGCTCTGGAGGCGGACACCAAAACGCTGCCTGCAGCTTTTTGGTGTCTGTCTAATGAAACTGAGCCACTGCCGTCTGAAATCTTGCGCAAGCGCAGTACTGCCTGTGCCTGTGCGATCCAACCGCTCCTGAGGGCAACAGCGATAAGAAGACGTCACTGGGCTCAGCACATGCCCAGTGACACTTTTGAGGCTGTTGCCCTCAGGAGCTATTGGATCGCACAGGCGTAGGCGGCACTGCACCTGCGCAAGATTTCTGACGGAAGAATTGAAGATTCCAGGTCTGTGGCATGAATGAATTTGTTGACGTAGCGGAAGGGGCGGCGCCGTTAAACTAGGCTGTGGGACGATATTGCATAACGAGGAGGCGTGCTTGGGCTCTAAATAAAGGAGGTCTAGGCACTGCAGCCGGGTGTTACTTTGCTCAGAGCGTGAAGAACAGCTCCCCTTCTGGGCACCTTCAGGGTTCATTTGCATAATAGCAATTGAAAAGAAGAATGAAAACCACTGCAGGAAATAAGGTCTGCTGTACGCTCCAACATCCCTGAAAACACCAATGCCGGCGCATTAACCCTCACTATGCCGCAGTCAGCGCTGACCGCAGGGTGTATGGAGTAAGGGAGCTCCCGACCTTCCCCATCCCCGCACTGATGTGATGGGGACCTGATGGCAGGGAAGGCAGCCCGATGCCTTCCACAGGCATCAGGGCTGCCTTCCATGTAAGCCTGTGAGATCAATCCCCCTGGATCTCAGTCAGGAAGGCTGTAAGTGTATTACAGTGTGTAATACACTTACTTACAGCCAATGCATTACAATACTGAAGCAGAAGGGGGAATAATAAATGTTGTGGGGGGTGAGGGGGAGTAAAAAAAATAAAGCGTTCTTTTCCCCAAATTAAGTAATAAAAAAGGAAAAGCATACATATTAGATATTTGCCGTGTCCGTATCGACCGTCTCTATACAAATATCACATGATCCACCCTGTCAAGTAGATGTAGTAAAAAACAAAATAAAATAAAAAACTGAATGCCAAAACAGCCTTTTTTTTTTTTTTTTGGTCTCCTTACCTCAAAAAGTGTAATACCAACAGTTTAAAAAGGCGTATTTAGCCCAAAATAGTACCAATCAAACCGTCATCTCATCCAGCAAAAAATGAGACCCTACCTAAGACAATCGTCCAAAAATTATGGCTCTCAGAAAATGGCAACACAAAAACAAGATTTAATGCTGTTCAAAAATGCATTTACTGTGTAAAACTGAATACAAAATAATAGACATCTTAGGTATTGCTGCGTCCGTAACAACCTGCTCTATAAAAATATCACATGAGATGCCCTCTTAGGCCTCCTGCACACGACCGTTGTGTGCACCCGTGGCCGTTGTGCCGTTTTCCGTTTTTTTTTGCGGACCCATTGACTTTCAATGGGTCCGTGGAAAAATCGGAAACTGCACCGTTTGGCAGCCGCATCCGTGAGCCGTGTTTCCTGGCCGTGAAAAAAATATGACCTGTCCTATTTTTTTCACGGCCAACGGTTCACGGGCCCATTCAAGTCAATGGGTCCGTGAAAATCACGGATGCACACAAGATTGTCATCCGTGTCCGTGATCCGTGTCCGTTTTTTCCTATCATTTCAATGGCAAACTTGACTTAGATTTTTTTTTTCATTTTTCATGTCCGTGGATCCTCCAAAAATCACGGAAGACCCACGGAAGAAAAAACGGGCACGGATCACGGACCTACGGACCCCGTTTTTGCGGACCGTGTAAAAAAAGTTCGTGTGCAGGAGGCCTTAGGTGAATGCTGTAAAAAAAAAAAAGCCATTTTTTTGTCACCTTGCCTCACACCAAGCGATCAAAAATTCATATGTACCCCAAAATGGTACCAATCAAACCGCAATCTCATCCCACAAAAAATGAGACCCAACCTAAGACATGCACCAGAAAAATAAAAAAAATAGGGTAGTCAGAAAATGGAATCACAAAAACAAGATTTCATTCTATTCAAAAATGGATTTACTGTGTAAAACTGAACAACAAAAAAAAATACATAATTGGTATCACCGTGTCCGTAACAACCTGCTCTATACAAATATCACATTATATGCCCCCTCAGGTTAATACTGTAAAAGAAAAATGCTAAAACAGTCTTTTTTTTAACCTTGCCTCACAAATAGTGTAATACCAAGCAATCAAAAAGTCGTATGTACCCTAAAATGGTACCAATGAAAAGGTCACCTCATTCCGCAAAAAATGAGCCCCCACATGAGACAATCGTTAAAATAAAAAACGATGGCGCCCACAAACCATTCCATCAAAAGCCATATGGCGCTCCTTCCTTCTGAGTCCTGCCATGTGCCCCCATAGCAGTTTACCACCACATGTGGGATGTTGCCGTATTCAGGAGAAAATGGGTAACAAATTATGGGGTGCTTTTTCTCCTGTTACCCCTTGTGAAAATGAAAAATTTGGGGCTAAAGCAACATTTTATTGGAAGAAATGAAACTTCATTTTCACAGCCAAGTGTTTTCAAATTCCGTAAAACGCTTAGGGGGTCACAGTGCTCAGTACACCCCTTAATATATGCTTTGAAGGGTGTAGTTTCCAAAATGGGGTCACTTTTTGAGGGTTTCCACTGTAAGGGTACGTTAGGGTCTCTTCAAATGCAAAATGGTGTTCAAAAACCATTCTAGCAAAATCTGCCTCCAAAATCCATATGGCGCTTCTTTCCTTCTGACCACTGCCACGTGCCCATAGAGCAGTTTATCACCACATATCGGGTATTTCTGTAAACTGCAGAAACAGAGTAATGCATATTGAGGTTTATATTGCTGTTAATTCTTGCTGTGTTGCAAGAAAAAAATTGATTAACATGAAAAATCTGCATGAATTTTTTTTTTATTTCGCCTCCATTTTCCTTTAATTATTGTGGAACACCTAAAGGGTTAACAATGTTTGTTACACCAGTTTTGAATAATTGGGGTGTAGTTTCTAAAATTGGGTGATTTATGAGTGGTTTCCATTATGTAATCCCCTCAAAATCACTTTATAACCGAATTGGTGCTTAAAAAAATAGTTTTGGACACTTTGTTGAAAATTTGAAAAATGAGACGAGATGTACCTTAACCCCTTGAGGACCGGGCTAATTTTCACCAGGCCATTTTTTGCAAATCTGACGTGTCAATTTATGTGGTGATAACTTTAAAACACTTTTACTTATGCAGGCCATTCTGAGATTTTCTCGTCATGTATTGTACTTCATGGTAAAATTGAGTCCAAAAGTTTTTTTATTTATAAAAAAAAATCCAAATTTACCCAAATTTTTGAAAAATTTGCTAATTTCCAAATTCCAATTTCTCTACTTTTATAATAGATAGTAATACCTCCAAAAATAGTGATAACTTTACATTCCCCATATGTCTACTTCATGTTTTTTGTGAATGCCATTTTCTTTTTTGGGGACGTTAAAAGGCTTAGAAGTTTAGAAGCAAATCTTAAATTTTTTTTAGAAAATTTCTAAAACCCACTTTTTCAGGACCAGTTCAGGTCTGAAGTCACTTTGTGAGGCTTACATAATAGAAACCACCCAAAAATGACCCCATTTTACAAACTACACTCCTCAAGGTATTCAAAACTGATTTTGCAAACTTTGTTAACCCTTTTAGGTGTTCCACAAGAATTCATGGAAAATAGAGATATAAAATTTCACTGTTTTGGCAGATTTTCCATTTGAATCCATTTTTTCCAGTTACAAACCAAGGGTTAACAGCCAAGCAAAACTCAATATTTATGGCCCTGATTCTGTAGTTTGCAAAAACGCCCAATTTTTTTTTTTTTTTTTTTTTTTTTTTTTTTACAGTGTTCACCTGAGGGGTTAGGTCATGTGATTATTTTTATAAAGCAGGTTCTTGCGGACACGGCGATACCTAATATGTATACTTTTTTTTATTTTTATTTACTAAGTTTTACACAATAACAGCTTTTTTTTAAAACAAAAATAGTGATGTAAAACATCACAATTTTTGTTTTAAAAAAAGCTGTTATTGTGTAAAACTTCATATTCTTCATATTCTGAGCCATACTTTTTTATTTATTTTTTGGGCGATTGTCTTTAGGTAGGAGCTCATTTTTTGCGTGATGAGGTGACGGTTAGATTGGTACTATTTTGGTGGGCATACACCTTTTTGATCACTTGCTGTTGTACTTTTACCCTGGTTTCACACCTAAGCGTTTCGCAAACGCGCGTTTTTGACGCGCGTTTTTGTAATAGTAAACACGCGTTTGATGCGCGTTTGTGTCATTGACTGCAGTGTCCTATGGCCACAAACGCGCGTCAAAACGCCCCAAAGAAGCTCAAGTACTTGTTTGAGCGTCGGGCGTTTTACAGCGCGATCGTACGCACTGTAAAAAGCCCAGGTGAGAACCATTCCCATAGGGAATCATTGGTTTCTCCGTGTTGAGCGTTTTACAGCGCGTAGGAACGCGCTGTAAAACGCTCAGGTCTGATCTTAGGGTTAGTGATGCAAGGTGACAAATGGTTTATTTAGCACAATTTTTATTTTTCTACGGTGTTTATCTGAGAGGTTAGGTCATGTGATATGTTTATAGAGTCGGTCGATACGGACGTGGCAATACCTAATATGTCTACTTTTCTTTTTTTCCCTATTTTTTCCCCCAATTATTTTATTTATTTTTTTGAACTTTTTGGGGGAAAACTTTATTCTTTAAACCCTTTTTTTTTTTCACTTTTTTTTTTTTTGTCCCACTTTGGGACTTCAACTTTTGGGGATCTGATCCCCCTTTACAATGCATTCCTTCTGTATTGGAATGCATTGGCTGTATGAGTAATACAGTGTGTATTACTCATACAGCTTCCGGCCTGTGTTATCCAGGGGGCTGGATCTCACACGCTCTTCACCGGAAAGCAGCCCTGATGCCTAAGGAAGACATTGCGATGCCTTCCATGCCATCGGGTCCCCATTACAGCAGCATGGGGACCCGATGGCACCGCTGATCCCCGCCGAAACGACCTGTAAACTCTGCAAACCGCAGGTCTGAATTGACCTGCGGTTTGCAACGATCGCCGATACGAGGGGTTCACAGGGCCCCCCTTGGCATTGTCGCAGAGTGCCTGCTGAATGATTTCAGCAGGCATTCTGTTCCGATCACCACGCGGCAGTGATCGGAAATACACATGGCGTACATGTATGCCCTGTGTCCTTAAGTACCGGGACATCAGGGCTTACAGGTACGCCCGGTGTCCCCCAGAGGTTAAAGGATAACTGTCATATTTGTTTTTTATTTGCTAGTTTATTAGAGCTAGGCATGTATACCTGAGTTAGTCTGTCAATGATTGCCAAAAGCTCTGTAATTACCTTATAATAACAGCTTTCATTAGTGTCCTCTGTCCCTTTCCACTGCTCCCTTTAAAAGACCATTGCTTTGGCTCATCTGTCTGTCTAGGAAGACAGAGGGGCGGTTCTCCACACTGCATGCTGGCTTCTGCAGTTTGTATGTGACCTGAGGGAAAGCAGTTTTGGCTTCAGAACTGGCAGAGGATCCTTCTTGAGAAGATCTTCATAATGTAGGATTCAAAACAGCTGTAACTAAGGGGGACACTCAAGGAAAACTGTGGTAATTGAAGAAACCAAAGATTGCTTTATGCATAATGCTGCTGCAGAAGTAACATATGCTAAAATAGATTTTTTTATGAACATATGACAGTTATCCTTTAACTTCTAGCATGTCATGACAGCTTCCATTGTCTCTTGGGACTAGTTTCCAACTAGTAGGAGAGAAAGTGGTTGCAGTTATGTGATAGATTCATAGAACAAGGCGTCCAAACAGCACCTGATTGACTTACAGCGGGGTTCTGCCAGGGTTCGTTCTTCTGATGGGACAGATATCATTGCTTGCTGCTCTATCTCGTCTTCGAGTGACTGACTCCCCAGCAGGGCTGAATGCATATATGAACATTACCATACTTTTGTAGTAATTTACAGGGTCGTTTTATTACTCTCTGGTGACAGGTGTGTATCTGCACATAGAGCGAGATTGGCAGAAGGTTGCTTCACAGGCATTGATTGATAAAATGAGCTGACAACGACTGCATTTTCAGAGACCTGCCTTTCAGCCGGCTTCTGGAAACAAGAAAGCAATCTATGGGAGTGTGTTGTGGGCATGGTTTGATTTGTTATTCTTCATGGTGATCCTTCCCTCTGATGATCATGAAATGATTGCTGATCCCAGTGTACACTTTACAAGCTGAAAAATAAAACTGCAAGTTGCCACATATGGTGAGGACTCTGGACAGTGAAAACTGTAACATCTTAACCCTTTCCGGGCCAGTTTTCACCTTTCTTCTCAGCCCGTTTTTTTACAAATCTGACGTGTCACTTTATGTGGTAATAACTTTGGAACACTTTTACTTATCCAGGCCATTCTAAGATTGTTATTGCGTTACACATTGTACTTCGTGACAGTGGTAAAATTGAGTCAATATATTTTTCTTTATTTATAAAAAAAATCCCAAATTTACCAAAAATTTGAAAAAATTCTGAATTTTCAAAATTTTGAATTTCTCTACTTTTAAGACTGATAGTAATGCCTCATAAGATAGTTATCAGTCATCATTCCCCATATGTCTGCTTTATGTTGGCATCATTTTGTAAATATCATTTTATTTTTTTAGAATGTTAGAAGTTTAGAAGCCATTTTTCAAAATTTCAAGCAAATTTCCAAATCCATTTTTTCAAGCAAATTTCCAAATCCATTTTTTCAAGCAACATTTATAAAGTGATTTTGAGGGGCTTGCATAATGGAAACCACCCATAAATTACCCCATTTTAGAAACTACACTCTCAAATTATTCAAAACTGATGTTACAAACTTTGTTAACCCTTTAGGTGTTCCACAAGAATTAAAAGTAAATGAAGGCAAAATTTCTTTTTATTTTTGCAGATTTTTCATGTTAATCAATTTTCTTTTTTCCAACACAGCAAGAGTTAACAGCAACATAAATATGCATTACTCAATATGCATTACACTGATTCTGCAGTTTACAGAAATACCCGGTATTTGGTGGTAAACTGCTGTCGGGGCACATGGCAGTGGTCAGAAAGAAAGGATTTTGGAGGCAAATTTTGCTGGAATGGTTTTTGGGCACCGTTTTGTATTTGAAGAGACCCTGACATACCCTTACAGCGGAAACTCTCAAAAAGTGACCCCATTTTGGAAACTACACCCCTTAAAGAATATATTAAGGGGAGTACTGAGCACTTTGACCCCGTAAGCGTTTTACGGAATTTGGAAATACTTGGCTGTGAAAATGAAAAGTTTCATTTCTTCCAATAAATTGTTGTTTAAGGGTACTTTCACACTAGCGTTTTTCTTTTCCGGCATAGAGTTCCTTCACAGGGACTCTATACCGGAAAATAACTGATCAGGCATATCCCCATGCATTCTGAATGGAGAGTAATCCGTTCAGGATGTCTTCAGTTCAGTCATTTTGACTGATCAGGGAAAAATATGGGTTTATCTCCGGCGAAAAAAACTGAAGACTTGCCTGAATGCCGGATCCGGCATTTTTCCCCATAGGAAAGTATTAGTGCCGGATCCCGCATTCAAAATACCGGAATGCCGGATCCGTTCTTCCGGTCTGCGCATGCGGTAAAAATGTGGAAAAAAAGATAGAAGACAGCTCAGTCTGTCCGCATGACAAGCGGAGAGACGGATCCGTTCTTGCAATGCATTTGTGAGAATGCAGACCTGAACGGCTCCCCTGAGATCGAGAGAGAGCTGTATGGTTGGTATGGCAGCTTCAGGTCTTCTGAAGGCTCTGAGGCCTGCCATAGTGAAGTTCCTTTCTGCCAAATCATTGCAGTCTATAGGAGAAGTGATCAGAGGATCACATGTTAAAGTCCCCAAAGGGAATTAATATAAGTATGAAAAAGTTTGTTTTATAAATATAAAAGAAAAATCTAATCACCCTTCTTTCCCCATTTTATAAATGAATAAAAAAATCCCAAATTGGCATCCCAAAATGTTTTTATCCGGTACAGTGAACGGCATAATGGGAAAAAGAAATGGCCAATTTGCAATTTTTGGAGTCATACACACTCCAAAATGGTATGGATAAAAGCTACAGATTGCCTGGCAGAAAATTAGCCCTCACATAGCTCTATAGACAGACATATAAGAAAGTCAACGGGGGTCTGAATATAGTGATGCAAAGAAAGAAAAAAAATATTTTTTTTCAAATTTTATTTTAGTTTTTTAAATATTAAAACACATTAACAACTCTAAAAATGTGGTATCACTGCAATCACACTGACCTGGAGAATGAAGGGAATAGGTCAGTTTTACCACATAGGGAACGCCAGAAGAACAAAATCCATAAAACTATAGAGGAATTGCGGGTCCTTTTTCAGTTCCACCCCTGCCCTCCACATACAACTGCCCCACAAAAAAATTATATGTGAATGGAAATTTATGGCTCCGGGAAAAAAAATGGAAAATTGCAGAGGCATGAAGGGGTTAATGTAAAAACTTGATTTTGCCAAAAAGTTGGTCTCTGACCATGTATTTGCATTAAACACATGTCATATTGCTGTACGTGGTAACATTTGGCTGTATGTGCCCGAGGGCTAACCAGTGAAGGATGATTTGTGTACTTCTTATCTAGGAGTAACTTTTTTGCCTTTTCCCTTTAATCTCATTATATAAGAAATATGGGTCTTGCCTCGATTGTCCCAGTTGTGTCAAGTAGTTATAGCCTTTGATGTCTCATTTCCTTTCTATGCAAGTTGACAACGTGGACTTGATTTCAGAATGACACAGTCAATTAAAATTCTTTTACATCTTTTGAAGAAGAAAGCAGACAAACTACTGTGTCATTACAGAAGTACCGTATTAGATGGAAAACCTTGTAATAGATGCAATGCCATCAGAACCGCATTCTATGTTCCTTAATAGGGCATTCCCATTCCTCCTCTGTACGTGCCCTGTGTGATGGCTGCAAAAACCTAATACCTTCAGGTCATATCTTAAAGCATACCTGAGTAAAAAAAATAAAAATAATGGCTGTGCTTCATTGTAGAAAAATAACTGCCTTTGAATATCCCACCACCTACCTTACATGTGAAGAAATCCATGTGCTCAAGGGACAAGGCCGACGGTCAGTACCGAATGCTTGTGATCTAGGGGCTCTCAGGCAGCACCACCTTAAAAACGGGCATGATTCTGTACTGCATGGGATCAGGGGCGCTCCCAGAAATCACTGACTGATCACAGTTTGCAGTGCAATCCACAAATGCAAGTTAAAGCTGCATCATGCAAAGAAAAACCATATGTCAGCACAATCCAGATACACTGCTGTCTTCTCTGGGCCAAACCTCATTTAAAATGAATCTGAATTTGAAATTCTTTTTGGAAATCGCTGCCATCTGTGTCCTTTGGGCTGAAGTGGAGAGGAACAATTCACAGTTGAGAAGTCTGCATCTCTGATGGCATTGGGCTGCATTAGTGCCTATGGGCAGCTTACACTTCAATGCGGAGCAGTATATAGAGCTTTTAGAACAACATACACGTCTAACCCAACAATGTAGCTTGCCTATTTCAGCAAGAAAATGGTAAACCACATACTTCATCCATCACAACAGCATAGTTTCACATAAGAAGAGTCCCACCTGCAGTCCAGACCTTTCACTACATTTGGTGCATCATGAAATGGAAAAATCCAGCAGAAAAGACCCAGAAGTGTTGAGCAGCTAGAATCCTACAGCAGGCAAGATGGGACAACATTCTTCTCCCAAAACCCAAGCACTTGGTCTCCTCACTTCTCAGACCTATACAGACTGTAAGAAGAAGAGGGGATGCTACCCAATGGCAGACATGACCCTGTCTCAAATTTTGTGAGCTGTGTTGCTGCCATCAAGTTCTAAATCGGTTACGCAGATTTTTTTCATTTAATGATAAAACGTCTCGCACTCCGCATCTGATAAGTGTTCACAGCAGGCTTATTACAGTCAGAGCAGCGGTATAACACTATCACCACAGCCTAAATGTTCTTTTTTAATATTATGAAGAATTTTAATCAGTACATAGAAAACAACAGAAAGTCATCAAAATACCCCATCAGCCCACCCATAGACACCCCAATTGGAGAGGGACCACTTCTAATCGTGTATAATTAACTTTTTGTCCCTTCGTTGTTCTGTATATGCTCTCCTCGGTGCAGCAGGCTTGTCTTCAGCAGCTGCCCATGTGGCTAGCCTACTACAGTTCTCATCTTCCATCGCTGGCATCAATTCCATATTCCCCTGGGTGCTGAATGCAGGTCTCCCACCTCTTGTGCATCTCATATTGTGTTCCCTCACTGCGGAGCCTCTCACATTGGTTCCGGGTTACAGACTCCTATATCTCCTAGTGCTGGAACTGAGCTAAAGATGAGCTACAACTCATCATCCTAGGCAGCGAGCTAGAAACCTCACATTTCTGGCCAGTAAGTGGTGAGTGATCATATCGGAAACTACCGAAAAAGATCAATTTACTATATACTGACGATATTTACTCCATACTTTCAGTAGGAGGTAAGTTTTGTATACTGGAATACTCTTAAAACCAACCTGGTACATACTTTCACCAGACCCATAGACCTCCATTATATGGATGGAGCCCCAACAAGTGTTCTCTTTCTATTTCTCACTCCTTGGTATACGCAGAGCTCAGCAGACTGTACTGCTCTACACAAAGGCAATATCTATGTGCGGGAACGCGCGACAAACGCTCAAAAAAAAGCTCAAGCACTTGTTTGAGCGTCGGGCGTTTTACAGCGCGATCGTACGCGCTGTAAAACGCCCAGGTGAGAACCATTCCCATAGGGAATTATTGGTTCTTGCCTGTTGTGCGTTTTACAGCGCGTAGGAACGCGCTGTAAAACGCTCAGGTCTGAACCCAGGGTTAAAGACATGCACCCAAGATTTAAATCCTGCAGATTACCTCTCCTCCAGAAGGTAGAAAATTAATTTCTACTGTTAAAAACCTTTTTCCGAACTCTGGTTCGGTTCCAAGTGGTACCTTGGATCCGAACCAGAGTTCAGAAAAAAAGTTTTTTTAACCATAGAAATTAATTTTTGCAGTTATTACCCGAAGTCTCGCGAGACTTTGCAAAGTAATAACTTTGGCTCATTTGAGCCAATACATTCTAATACTGTACAGAGCGCTCTCTCCGTACAGTATTGAAACAAAGTTTTATGCGAATCAACTCCAAATGTTTCATCCGAAGTCGATTCGCTCATCCCTAATCGTCACCTATCAAGTCCCTTCTGGCAGCTCTAAGGCCCCTCCCCTCCATGTTCTCTCTTGTCTAAAGGACCAGGAGTACAGATGTATAGTAGGTCAATGTATCCAGTGATTAGCTGCAGTTATATAAGCCTCCTGACTCACACTGCTGCCTGTACTATCTGTGTGTGCTGACTCTCCAGTGTAGTTCTATGAGATGTAGCTTCACACTAGTTTCCCTACCTCCTTCATGTAAGTGATGACAGGAGAGAGAGAGAGGTGACGGGGCAGACAGGCTCAAGCTGCATCTCATAGGAGAACATGAAGACCCTGCAGTGTCAGAGAATAACAGCTGTGTCACTAATCTGTCATGGCTGCCCTCAGAGGATGCACTGCAGATTCATTAGGAAATCCATATCTTAGGGAAGAAAGAAGATGGCAGACAGCCTACAAATTGCACATCAAATAAGAGGTATACACAAGAGCCTGCATCTTATTTTTTAATAATGGCCTATCCTGCACTATATATGTGGGCAAAAAAAAAGTTTCACCATGCCGTTCTCTGTATTGTGTTCTGCTTACACTCTTGTACTATTCACGATTTGGCTTTATATTTTGACTGTCCTGAGAACTTGGTTGGGTTGGAGAACTTTCACCCTGGTATAGCTCAGTGAGATTTGTTTTCATCGGTCTGAAATAAGCATATTCATGACCATGCAAATGTGTACCGGTGAAGGTGGACTAGATTTGTAAATGTGTCGTCCATGTAAACACAGCTGCTAACGTCTGCTGGAGCATGGAGGCAGCCTGTGGATCCAGGTCTGCTCAAAAAACACGGATTCATAATGTCTTTTGGCTTATGACTTGAGAGGTGGCTTCAGTATTCCCACATAATTCTCCTTCCTCATAATACCATCTATTTTGTGAAGAGCATCAATCTTTCACAAACAACAACACGATGCTTCCACCCCCATGCTTTACACATCCTCCTTTTTCCACCATATGTAACTACAAGTCTTTATGTCCCCGGACTCCCCATGTGCAACTGCACCTGCAACCTGTCTTTTCCTTGCGGAGCAGCCTTCAGGTCATGTTGATATCGGACACATTTTACAGGTGATATAGGCACCTTTGTACCTGGTCCATCCAGCATTTCCTTCGTAAGTTAATTTGCTTTTGTTCTTGGCACGTGTACACCTCCAATTAATGATGTCATTTTAAAAACCATGATGTCATTTTCTGGAATTTTCCAGGCTACTTAAAGGCACAGTCCACTTGATGTATGTAAACCTCTGCACCGCTGGCAATGTGAGGAAAGAAATAAAAGCTGAAATAAACCAAATGTAATAGTGTTACTTACTGATCTAAGAGAGAGAATGTGTACTAAGATTAGATGGCCATAATTGTGTGAGTTTTAATGATTGTGGCTAAGATGGTCAGTGAGTCACCTGTGAAGATTTCTGTAAAGAATTTGGTCTGCGTGTCCGTACTTTGCTCTCCATGTGTCCTCAGTGTTCCACGGAAGCTACACAACTGAAAATTAATTTTTAGAGCATCTTCTCTTAATGGTCCATGAAACGCAGATTACGTCTGTGTTTTTCACTGACCCCCCTAGACCAGGCATGGCCAACCTGAGGCTCTCCAGCTGTTGTAAAACTAAAACTCCCACCATGCCCTGCTGTAGGCTGATGGTAGCCTGGGAATGCTGGGAGTTGTAGTTTTGCAACAGCTGGAGAGCCTCAGGTTGGCCATCCCTGCCCTAGACTATAATGAGCGTGAAGGATCTGTAAACACGGACAAAATAGAGCATGCTCCCGGGCTAACTCATGGATGTTTGAAAACGCACATTAAAATTAATAGGTACATGTGCCGTCCGTGGAGAACATGGATGGCACACGTCCGGGATTTACTGGCATGTGAATAAGGTGTATGGAAACTTATGACTTGATCTACAATTTTCTCTCTGAGCCATGCTGTGCCCTTTCATGTAGTTTCTTATATGGACTCTTTAGAGCAGATTTTACAAGTTTACAGTACAGACAGGTGCTGTAATATTAAAGGGATTGTTTTCTTTGGACAATGTCTACTTATTGGACTGGTCACATGACACTAAACAGATCACAAAATATCTGCCTTCTTGGAGCCCCAGCATTCAGCTGTAATTTGTAAGAAAACCTTGGCAGTGAGTCCTCCGTCTCCCTGCACCACCTCCACAGGAAAAAGTAAGCAATGTCTCCTCTTAGTAAGTTCTCTCCATTAACTCACTGATGGGGTATGTGAAAATGGGTTTTCAAAACTGGACAATGCATTTAACTCACTGCCAAGGGTTTTTGGACATTTTGCAGGTATTGGGAACTATACAGGCATATATTTTCCATTCCCTGTACAAACTGTAATCCTAATCATTAGCTATTAATCAGTAAATTTAATATGGCTGCTTTCGGACGGACATAATTGTCTTCCACTCTGGCTGAGATTACAGCCAGCTGAGGACAGGTAGTTCAACCATAAGACAGAATTTGTCACCACTGAGGAAGGAACATGATTTTCCATAACGCGTCTGGTGGGCACAGCTTGTCGAATATTGAAGGCATACAGTTACAGTTTAAGTCCGTCTATACAAGAACATCCACGCTGTCTTGGGGCTCCAACGGCACATGCGTAGCTAAACCATCCAAGCCAGCATTGCACGGAGCAGGCGGCCTATACAAACATAGAGGGAGGACCGCATCGCAACAAAAGCTGTAAGTTACAATCCCCAGAACTATTACCGGTATCTACAGTCGTGGCCAAAAGTTTTTTGAGAATTACATATTGGAAATTGGAAAATTTGCTGCTTAAGTTTTTATAATAGCAATTTGCATATACTCCAGAATGTTATGAAGAGTGATCAGATGAATTGCATAGTCCTTCTTTGCCATAAAAATTAACTTAATCCCCCCCAAAAAAACTTTCCACTGCATTTCATTGCTGTCATTAAAGGACCTGCTGAGATCATTTCAGTAATAGTCTTGTTAACTCAGGTGAGAATGTTGATGAGCACAAGGCTGGAGGTCATTATGTCAGGCTGATTGGGTTAAAATGGCAGACTTGACCTGTTAAAAGGAGGGTGATGCTTGAAATCATTGTTCTTCCATTGTTAACCATGGTGACCTGCAAAGAAACGCGTGCAGCCATCATTGCGTTGCATAAAAATGGCTTCACAGGCAAGGATATTGTGGCTACTAAGATTGCACCTCAATCAGCAATTTATAGAATCATCAAGAACTTCAAGGAAAGAGGTTCAATTCTTGTTAAGAAGGCTTCAGGGCGTCCAAGAAAGTCCAGCAAGCGCCAGGATCGTCTCCTAGGATTCAGGTGCGGGATCGGAGTGCCACCACTGCAGAGCTTGCTCGGGAATGGCAGCAGGCAGGTGTGAGTGCATCTGCACGCACAGTGAGGCAAAGACTTTTAGAAGATGGCCTGGTGTCAAGAAGGGCAGCAAAGAAGCCACTTCTCTCCAAAAAAAACCCCATTAGGGACAGATTGATCTTCAGCAGAAAATATGGTGAATGGACTGCTGAGGACTGGGGCAAAGTCATATTCTCTGATGAAGCCTCTTTCCGATTGTTTGGGGCCTCAGGAAAAAGGCTTGTCTGGAGAAGAAAAGGTGAGCGCTACCATCAGTCCTGTGTCATGCCAACAGTAAAGCATCCTGAGATCATTCATGTGTGGGGTTGCTTCTCATCCAAGGGAGTGGGCTCACTCACAATTTTGCCCAAAAACACAGCCATGAATAAAGATTGGTACCAAAACACCCTCCAACAGCAACTTCTTCCAACAATCCAACAACAGTTTGGTGAAGAACAATGCATTTTCCAGCACGATGGAGCACCGTGCCATAAGGCAAAAGTGATAACTAAGTGGCTCGGGGACCAAAACGTTGACATTTTGGGTCCATGACCTGGAAACTCCCCAGATCTTAATCCCATTGAGAACTTGTGGCCAATCCTCAAGAGGCGGGTGGACAAACAAAAACCTACTAATTCTGACAAACTCCAAAGAAACTGACAAAGAAGTGATTATGAAAGAATGGGTTGCTATCAGTCAGGAATTGGCCCAGAAGTTGGTTGAGAGCATGCCCAGTCGAATTGCAGAGGTCCTGAAAAGGAAGGGCCAACACTGCAAATACTGACTCTTTGCATAAATGTCATGTAATTGTCGATAAAAGCCTTTGAAACGTATGAAGTGCGTGTAATTTATATTTCACTACATCACAGAAACAAATGAAACAAAGATCTAAAAGCAGTTTAGCAGCAAACTTTGTAAAAACTAATATTTGTGTCATTCTCAAAACTTTTGGCCACGACTGTACATTTAATAAGGAATCATTTACTGGGCATCTGATATTGAGACAATTAAAGGGACCCTATATAAAAGCTGGAATATAGTGGTACTACAAGTTCCATCATATGTAGAGGAGCGCCAGTAAACTAAACCTCATTAGGACTCTATAGAATCAAGACAAGGGTCACTTTTAGTGGACATGAAATACTGGAATATTTAAGCAAGATTCTGACTGCACCATAAGTCCCGGCATAAACACGGGAGCACTAATAGACTGGACACTACCCTGTCTAAACAATCTTTATGCCTAATTGAGCACGACAAAGCCATACCTTTTTATTATATACATGAGTTTTTATGCGTGAGCTCCGCATGAAGAAATATCTTAAGGGACCGAGAGTATATATTTTAATTAGATTTAATGTTTTACTGTTTTGATTAAAACATTGTTTTGTAATACAGTCAATTTAATTGAGTAAATATACCATATACAAATTAACTGTGAGCTAGCCAAATTTGTATACATATTTTTGCGTCTTATGCCACAATCGCCATTTGGTAGTTGGTGGGCCGAGCTCCAGTATATACTGGTTGAGCTTCTCTAATATAGAATCTGGGTGTAGCTTTAAAACAAGACCTGGCCTGAGATACAGCCATCAATAACATGGACGTGTGAGATGCATCCTTGGCAGACAAAGGGTTACAGACTCTGTTATTAGCACATAGATCCATCGATATAAGAAAATTGTAAAGCCACAGGATTTCTTGTTTTGTTTTTATTCTAGATTTCTATAGAAAATGATTACTTGGGCCCCAGACGAATTGAAAGCCTGAAGAAGGAAGATGCGGACTGGCAGAAGAAAGCTCATATGGCCGTGCTCTCTATTCAAGACTTAACTGTTAAGTACTTCGAAATCACAGCAAAAGCTCAGAAAGGTAAATGGATAAACGTATCTTTACCTCTTCATCTGGATTGTAACTAGTTTTGTAGTGTATTCTTTATTGCTCTAAATTCCTTACTTTCATCACCCGTTTATAATATTAATTAGGAAAACCGCTCGAATAACAATTTGACTGCAAAAAGGACAATTTCAGTAGCACAGTTATGCCACTAAATAGACCTGTTGTCGCATAGGCCTAGAGTAAGTGCAGCTCATGTATTATTCAAGTATTTTTAATACCAGTTATTTGAAAAATTGACATCTGTTATTGAGGTTGCTCATGTAGGATTCTGAATATGTATTTTTGTATATGAAGCTGTCTCTGATCGGATGCGAGCAGACCAGAAAAAGTTTGGAAGGACTACCTGGACGACGGCAGTGGAACGCATGGAAAAACTTCAGTACGGGGTTTCTAAAGAGACATTGCAGTTGATGAGAGCAAAGGAAATCTGTCTTGAACAAAAGAAGCATGCACTAAAGGAGGAGGTAACTGCAAATTGTACAGGGGTGCCTGATGGTTTTTGATCACAGGGAGCTCAGCAATCGGCTATTATTTATGGGGTCCTGGCAACAAGGGTTCAGGTTCCCTGCAGCACCACCATAGGGGAATACGGGAATGTGCAGAGTCCATGTGAAGGCCTTTGTCGCCACTCCCTATATTAGATAGATATACCAGATAGATATATTTGATTTGTATATTATATTTAGTATATTGTCAGTGAATGTCCATATATTAGTCTCCTGTGTAGTCAACAGGATCCGGGTCTGTTCAAGCGCCTGACACATAAGCCAATTACATGCCAAAACTGTGTCCTTTTGGCACACATGTTTGTATTTTGTATGCCCTTTTTTTTTTCTGGAAATCATAGTCTGCTGACCTTTTCTATACAGAGATACAAGTTACAGTGTAAAAACAAAAACAAAATAACATATACTGTGCGGTATTCATTCTGTTACAATGGGAATCAGTGGCTGACATAGGCAGCTGTACTCCTGTACAGTGGTATACTTTGGAGGGTTCTATCTGAGGTTTGTGGTAATACTCCTGACATCAAGCAATGTAATAGGGGCTTAATCAGCTTTTAGTAAGTAGTCACAGGGCCAATGTAGAGTATGACACAGACCAGTAGGGCTCATTGAGAATAGGTAAGCCTTCCTATGCTGCTTACTTCTTGTACACGTTGAGGCACACATCAGATATCCCAGTTTAACTTCCTAACATTTCTGCCCGAGTGCTCCAGCAGCAGGGGATGGTGGTGGGCTGTTTTAGTTGCTCATATATCTGGATTGGTAGTAGCTAGGGATATGTATTGTTTGCTGCCATTTCAAGCTTTTAAACAATACCAGAATCACAGCATTATCTTCACCACATGGGAAGATATCGCTGTTAGAAATTGAGATGCAGTGAATGCAGCTGAAAGTGAAAGTAAATGCAGATTTTACTGCTTTTATTCCCAACTCGATTTCTAAGGCCGAATGCACACTGCCGTGGAGTGTATTACTGTAGTGCAGTGGCGGCATGAATCGCACGGCGTCGTAGCAACCAATGTCGCCGTGCGCTCCTGCTGTCAGCAGAAGGCCAGGCCGGGATACCACGGACCGGGTTCCACGGCTGTGTGCATTCGGCCTAAGGCCGAATGCACACGGCCGTTGTTCACGGCCGTGAGCGGTCCGTGGGACCGCGGCAAGGATTCCTGCTGAATGCAGGAGCGCACGGCGTCATGGGTTGCTATGACGCCGTGCGCTCCCTGCTGCCGCCACAGTACAGTAATACACTGGTATGATCTAACTGTAATATTTCCTGCTAAGGTTGTGCTAATGCTGGGATTCTGGTCTTGGACTGCCAGCTTTCAAACAAGACTAGGCACATATCGCTAGCTGCTACCAATCGAGAGATATGAGCAGCTAAAGCAGCCCACCCCCCATCCCTTTGCTGCCCAGGCAGAACTTTTATGTGGTTAATGGTGGTTATGCTGAAGGCATATTCTGTACAGGGTGAATCTCTTGGCTTTTATTATTTGTTAGTGATCACCCACAATCATTTGATGATGGTTGGTGTAGGTCCGGAATCTGCAGCAACATTGTTTTGGTGTCGATGCAGTAATGTTTCTGAAGCAAGTCAGATCCCCAGCTGTTTGAGACGGAGTTTATAACTACTGGTGCCTTTTCTTTTCTAGACTATAAGGTGGTCAAAAGCTCAAACAGAGAAAACTGCAATTGCACCCGGCGATCATGTGATCGGTGTTCGCTGGGCACACAGTGCTGCAGGGTCTTGGACCATATCATATCTGCGGAAGGCTTTTTTTCCGTTACTGGGCTCCTATGAGTGTCCAAGTTATAGTGGAAAAGTGTAAAATAAAATAAAAAAAGTCAGTGTCATTGTCCCTAAGTGCTCTTTAGAACTAAAAAAGAAAAATATTTCTCGAAAAACATAATAATCGGCTCCATGACTGGCCACAGTAAACATTCACTGCTATGGGACATCCAAAAATAGCTAGGTGAGAGCGCTAGGCTATTTTTTGGAAGTCCCGTAGCATTGGATGAAGAGAGCCACGAATATGTGGCCACCTCTGCTTTCACTGCAGCGCGCAATAGGGTTCCGTTCTTGAGATAGGAGAGCGTCCAAGAGGTGGGATCCATATCTGTTGGACATTTATCATATCCTGTGGATATGCTATAGATGTGCAGGTGGGACAACCCCTTTAAGGTCTTTTCAGGGCTGGTCATCATGGGGTCAATGCTAAGATATCCTCTGATTCCCCATTATGCCATCTGCCATCACAGTAACTTGTTATGGTAATAACCATGAGGGCAGAGCAGAATATTGGTCATTTAAGCCTAATTTAAGAAAGTGTTGCTTCAGGTGTTGGGCTCTGGTGTCCTTGGGGTGTCTGCTGTTTTGGACGGTAGCTGAATGTTAATGTTAGGTTATCTGTTCTGTATTGTACGGTCATTGCCTGCCTCTGCTCTTAGAGATTCCTTGAAATGCAAATGATCTGACGTTTCTAACCAGTTAAAATCTGCATATTATTCCGCTCATTCAGTCTGGTTTTACCAGATTTTCCAGACTAAGGGTCCATTCACACATCTGCAAAATGGGTCCGCATCCGTTTTTGTGGCGGAACAGTTGCGGACCCATTCATTTTCAATGGGGCCGGAAAGTGCTGTCCGCATCCGCGCTTCCGTTCCGCAAAAAAATAGAACATGTCCTATTCTTGTCCGCAATTGCGGACAAGAAAAGGCATTTTCTATGAGAGTCCCGTCAATGTGCGGTCCGCAAAATGCGGAACGCACATTGCCGGTGTCCGTGTTTGGATGTGTGAATGGACCCCAAGTCTGTTATAAATAAGATTTACCAAAACTAATAATCAGGAGAGAACAGCTGTTCATATGAGCCAGTTAGATGCCACCTAGAATTTTTCTTTAAAAGTTTTTAGAAAAATAAATCTTATTGTTTGTCATGGGCAACAGCTTCTCTTTTGGGTGTATTGTAGGACATTGTTCTGCCTAGTTTATTCCAACCTGAATGTACATGGTTGAGGTTACAGTACAGTGTGCATTTGCAGAGTGTTTATTGCCATGTACTCCAGTGCCCACATCTGAACAGGCTCCGAAGTGTTGGCACCATTTTCCATGTCTGCATACAATCACAGGGCTGGAGCTTTTTGGCTTTCTTCTTCCAGCATATTAGTTGTTTGTTTCATTTGAAAAGCATACAAGACCACCAAGCTAATGGAAGAACGATATCCTTATTAGGTAAGAATCTGTTGTATGATATGCTGCCTGGCGCTAATCGAGGCTTCTGTTTTTTTTGTACCATCCAGATGCAGAGTTTACATGGTGGAACAGAAGCAATAGCCATATTAGACCAATTAGAAGCGGACTATTACGATCACCAGCTTCAGCTCTATGAAGTACAGTTTGAGATTCTCAAGTGTGAGGAGCTGCTGCTCACAGCTCAACTGGAAAGCATTAAGCGGCAGATTTCAGGTGCAGCCTTTTTGTTATTGCATGAGATGTGTGCCTAAATGCAAATGCATATCTGATGTATACACTAGAGAGTAACAAATGGATCAGGTCTAAGTTGTATCTCCATATACTCATGACTGCAGTACACTTGGAATATACACTGCAACATTTTCTAGGTGCTAGATGGTTGCACCAAACCTCTTGTCGGGATTTGTACGTATGGACTGGGTCGGTGATGACAGACTCTACTGGATTAAACAGGTTAACAGTCCAAAGCACTTTATTTTCACCCAAAACAATAACAGCAGCCCAAAGACATGCACTTTGGTAAAGTCCTGACTTAACAGAAAAAGAAATGTGTTAACAAAACGCCTTGCTAAATAAACACAGCAGTTTCCTCACCTATGTCTTCAACACGGTAGATCAGGCTTTCATAGCAAGCAAGTTGCAGTTTACAGGCTGTGGCACTGACTGAGCATTTCAGCCCTATATTTATCCCTTCAGTAATGTGTCTAGCAGCTACACCTGTTGCCTCCGGCTAGGGGAAAGTTGTGTACTGGAGTGAGGAGGGAATGGCAAGTCCCACTACCAACAACAGTCTGCCATTCCATAAAAATCCAGCTCATAAAGCACCTTTGTAAAAAACGCCTCAGCAAACTTCACTTTGCTAAGCTTTCTGGGTGATATACACCCTCTCCAGTACCTTTTCAGACACAGTATTGCTATTCTTATGGAATCAATTTTGCCTGCTTTATATTTGTTTGTGATATTATTTTTAGTGTTTTGAGATGACTGACTTGGTTTTAAGTGATTTACTTTTCCCACTATGGTTAGAATAACGGAGGTCAACTTCTAGTTCTTCCAGTGATGCGGAAACTTTTAGTGCCAAGTATGTGAAATCTCAGATAATTTCTAAAGGGGTTTTCCAAAACGTCAAATCTTAAGTCACAAAGACTTAAAGGGGTTATTCAACACTAAGGGCTCATGCACACAACTGTTAGCTGTTTTGCAGTCTGCAAATTGCGGATCCGTAAAACAGATACCAGCCCTGTGCATTCCACATTTTGTGGAACGGCCAGCCCCTAATAGAACAGTCCTATCCTTGTCCATAATGCGGAAAAGAATAGGACATTTTCTATAATTTTGCGAACAGCGCGACAAAAATACGTTTGTGTGTGTGTGAGCGAGCCCTAAAAAAGTGGCCCAAACCTGCCCGACCCAAAACTTATAACATCACAAGGCAGAGCAATAGTGTTAAAGGAGTTATCCAACACTAAAAAAGTAGCCCAGACCTGCCTGACCCAGGGTGGGGGTGATGCTCACCGGATCCCCACCGCTGGATCCAGTCTGGGCCGGCAGTTCAGCTCCCATGTGCGCCAAGGACACCATCCATCAACGGGGGCACACGTGACCGCTGCAGCCAATCACATCACATGTCTCACATCACATAACAGACTGGATCCAGTGGTGGGATTCAGGTGAGCATCACCCCCCACCCTGGGTCAGGCAGGTCTGGGCTACTTTTTTTAGTTTTGGAAGACTCCTTTAACACATAGCTCTGCCTTGTGATGTTATCACATTGTACAAGGGCTCTGGTACAGTAGTTTTTCAACTTGGGGTACTTTCACACTTGCGGCAGAGGATTCTGGCAGGCACTTCCGTCGCCGGAACTGCCTGCTGGATCCGGCAATCTGGACACAAACGGATGCCTTTGTGAGATGGATCCAGATGCAGATAGATCAGTCTCACAAATGCATTAAAATACCGTATCCGTCTCTCCGGTGTCATCTGGAAAAACGGATCCGGTATTTTATTTTATTTTTTTTGCATTTTTAAAGGTCTGTGCATGCGCAGACCAGAAAACCGGATCCGTTTTGCCAGAACACTTAATGCCGGATCCGACACTAATACATTTCAATTAGACGCTCTCCATTCAGAATGCATTAGGATAAAACTGATCAGTTTTTTTCTGAAATTGAGCTCCTGTGATGGAACTCAATACCGGAAAAGAGAAACGCTACTGTGAAAGTACTCTAAGGCTACTTTCACATCAGCGTTTTGGCTTTCTGGTTTTGAGATCCGGCAGAGGATCTCAAAACTGAGCGATATGGTTCAGTTTGTCCCCATTTCATTGTCAATGGGGATAAATCTGATCAGGATGCATCAGTTCAGTTTTGTTACATTTTGTGACTTGACACAAGCAAGCTGCGGTTTTGTGTCCAGTCTGTGAAATGGAACAAACCGAATCCAGCATAAAAATCTTTGACGGAAAATAATTTTAATGCCGGATCCGGTTTGTTCATTTTGGATTTAATGCAACCACATACAAATGGAACAGATGCAAAGTGTTATAAAACAGATCCATTTTATTCAGGTTTTGAGATCCTCTGCCGGATTTCAAAACCTGAATAAAAACGCAGATGTCAAAGTAGCCTAATTCAAATTGCTTGGTCCACAGCGTGGGTAGTTTAGTCTCTTGTTAAAATAATTAGAATGAGCCTTGGCTGTATTCTGTACAACTTTTAGTTGTTTGTACAGAATATGGCCACTGTATGTCACCTTCCCAGTTTCTTTGATTGCTGTATATTGGTCACAATTGAATGTTTCAGATGCTCACACTACTTTTAAAGGGAAACTAAAGCCAGAATCCAAAAACAAAAAAGAACAACCAAAAAAACATAACCTAATCTCCTTATGTGTCTTTGTTATTTTCTCTTGTTTCGTCAGCTATCGCAATTGCAGATTATGAAAAATACAATAGAAAAGCTGTGCATTGTTCTCTCAGACTACAACCATGTCTTCAACTCCCTCTCACCCTCTGATGCTAGTACACGTAAGGCAGAAAGTATAGGAGGAGGGGCTGGCATTAGTCTGGATAGCTTGTCTACACAGTGAGAGGGGCCATTTTGTTGGAAGGAATCTCCTAGTTCCAACCATGTGGAACTGTAAATGACTAAAGAATACTAAATCTGCCAAGATAAATACCCCTCCTCACTCCTTCATAGTGCCACATGCTAGTGACAGTTGGTGAAAGAAAATGTCTATTCTGACCGAAACCTTCTGTCAGAGATCTTCCTCTGCTAGTCATTATTACTCAAGCTTCTACGGGCTCTTTCACACGAGCGGATGCCGTACGGGTAATCCGCTGCGTGAAAGAGAGCCAAGTCCCGTTCCGGACAGCAGAGACACGGAGCACTAACATGACTGATAATGCTCCGTGCCTCTCTGTGACCTTTTTACTACAAAATAACGGTGACGACTTTATCTCACTGTGATTTTGTAGTAAAAAGATCACAGAGAGACATGGAACATTATCAGTCGTGTTAATGCTCTGTGTCTCTGCTGTCCAGAGCGGGGCTTGGCACTCTTTCACACAGCGGATTACCTGCACAGGATCTGCTTGTGTGAAAGCCCGAAGGCCGTTAGTATGGGACATTAGTGGACATTATAGGGAAAGGGGTATAGGAGGAGGGAACTACAACTCGGCATTTCTAGGATATTATTACGAGCTATCAGAAGACATTACAGGGAATGAGTATAAGAACTTCTACTCCTAGTATTTGCCAACGTATAGAGTGACTAACCTCTCACAGACACACAGCACAGGAGCACCACCCACATTGTGACATCACTCAGGTCCTTCACCAATTCTCTGCACTGCTGAGCTCTGTCTCAGATGGTAAATGGGGTGGAATGAGCAAGATGAAAAGGCTTGGAGGCAGCCGATGTCAGGGGAGTAGGAGAGAAAGGGGGGCTGCTCCTGAACTTCCTGTTCAGTGTGTAAGAGTGTTAATTTCCCTTTAGGCTACATTCACACGACCGTATGTATTTTGCGGATCGCAAAAAATACGGATGACATTCATGTGATGTCCATGTTGCATCATGTTTTTATTTTTTTTGCGGATCCATTGTAACAATTCCTATCCTTGCCCACAAAATGGACAAGAATAGGACATGTTCTATCTTTGTTGCGGGGCTGCGGAACGGACATACGGATGCGAAACGCACAAGGTGTACTCTGTGCATTTTTTGCAGACCTATTGAATTCAATGGGTCTGCATCCTATCCGCAAAAAAAAATAATAAAAAAATGGATTGGATGCGGACCAAAACTACAGTCGTGTGAATGTACCCTTAGTATTAGAAAAAGATAACCCAAATAAACACAAAAGGCTGTTTTCAAATGATTTCATTTATTGAAGGAAAATACTTTTCAGCCCTATCGGACCCTTTGTGAAAAAAAAGTATTGTCCTGTTAGGTACCTCCAGGCCTGATTACTGCCAGACCAGTTAAATCTAAACGTCACTTAAATAAAACCTGTCTGGCAATGTGAAGCAGGCTAGGAGGACTCAAAAAGCGTCCCCGTGCCACTTTCTAAAGAGATTCAAATCCTATGCGAAATACAGTGATTGAAATCTGGAATGGACTACAAAGTCATTGCTAAGGCTGTGACACGCGAGCAAACCACACTGTAAACTATTATCCACAAATGGATAAAACTTGGACCAATGGCGAACCTTCCTAGGAGGGGCCGGCCTACCAAAATTTCACCAGGAACGCATTGATGGCTCATCCAGAACGTTGCAAAAAAATTTAATAAAATCCCAGACAAAAATGTAAAGAACTATGGGTCTCACTTGCCTCAGTTAAAGGGCTTGTCCTATCTAAACATTAATGGTATATCACTAGGATATGTCAGAATTGGACTAGCGATGGAGAGCACACCATACATGTACATTGTCCTCTCCATTCACTGCTACGGACTTCCGAAAGTAACACTTGGCAGTTTTTATAAGTCCCATAGCAGTGAATGGAGAACAAGAAGTGCCAGAGCTCCACCATATTCGGAACTTGAGGCTGCTCTCCCTTCACTTTGGGGGCTTGTTCTACAGATAAGTGCGCAGTCCCACCTTTGGGACTCACTTCTATCTGATATTTATGATGCCAAGACCTTACTGATCCATAGAACGAGGAGAGAGAACCACTTGCATATAGCGCTCGCTCTCCTTGCTGATGGGGACTGAATAAAGACAGGCCTACAGCCTTTTCTTTTTTATTGGATTCATCTCTCTTGCAGCGAGGTGAGAGCACAATATGCAGGAACTTCTCTCTCTTCATTCTAGGGATCGTGGGGGTCTCGTCACTCAGACCCACACCAATCAAAATTTTTTGTATGTCTGTGTCATATCAAAAGTATAACTGTCGTATATTTTTTTTTGGAGTATTGGATTAGTGATGATTAATATCACCTTGGTGGTCCTATTTAAAATTTTCACTGTGTATTCAGTTACCCCTCAATTCCACAGTTTTGTTCCCTGTACTGCCTACTTTTACCTCTGCTTAAAATAAGGTTGCTAGGCAGGTCCGTCTATGTGTTGAAGGACGGAGGACGCAGCATGCAGGGTCAGATTACTGACAGCCAGGGACTGTAAGTAAATGATTAAAGCCAGGTCCTCCCCAGCAGCTGATAACAGTGCCTGGGCTGTGTGCACTTCTCCCTGTCCCTGCGCTTGGCAGACGCTCCCTCACTCAGCAGAGCTGGACAATGCAGAGTCGAAGCAGCGCAGACCAGGGAAGGGAGATTTGCCGTCTGCTCAGTGTATAAATGAAAGCAACATGTGGTAAGAGGACCCCTTTGTGCTGCAGGAGATTACCCCTTTAGGGGGTTACTGACACTTTTGGGGGCTATTGGTACTGGCTAGTGAGGGCAGGCGGGATTAGCCTCAGGGTGAGGGCAGTGGCGGCCATCTTAACTGAATAGTGAAATTGCAGTTTTATGCAGACTGGTTCCTAAGGGCTGAATCTTATTAAATATGGGGTAAGTCAGTCTAATAGTAACTGATTCTGGAATATCATGTTATTAGTAACTACATATATGAAAATTGAAATTAGGGTCTAAGTGTGACAGTTATCCTTTAAGAAAACTTTGGCTCTTTAAGTTCAGTGTACATGATTCCACAATAAAAAAGACACTGGGTAAAAATCACATCCATGCAGGAGTTAGAAGGCGCAAACCACTGCTGGCTGAAAAGAACACAAAGAATTCATCTTGCATTTGCCAGAAAACGTCTAGATGGCCCTCAAGAGTTTTAAGACCATATTCAGGACTGATGAGCCAAAGGTGTAACTTTTTGGAACATGTGGCTTAGTGCTGGGTGATTGTGACCAAAATTGAAATTGTGATTAATTGAACATTTTTGCCCTCATAGTTCACTATCAATAGTTGGAGCAGTGGGAGATAGGTGACCCCAGTTGGAGAGGTGGTGGTGGGATAAGCGGCTGCAGTTGGACAGGTGGAGGGGTGGGGGTAGGCAGACGCAGTTGGAGCATTGGGGGAGGGAGGAGACCGCAGTTGGAGCAGTAGGATGGGGGCAGGTGCAGTTGGAGGAGTGGGGTGAGACGGACACAAACATCTAAAGAGCAGGGGAGAGGAGACTTGGAGTAGAGCAGCACCAGCCGAAACCATAATAATTGAAATACTTGACATGGCAAGATTATGTTGATTAATCAAGTTGCATTTTGATTTCGGTTAATTTTCAACTAATCGCTCAGCCCTAATGTGGGTCCCATCACATCTGCCATAAAGCTAAATGCACATTACAGCCATACAAACAGTCAGACATGGTGCTGGGTTGGTGGTCTGGGGCTGCTTTGCTTCTGTAGGACCTGGAATACTTGTCATAATTGATGGACCATGAATTCTGCTCTCTATCAGATCTGATAAGAGTGTCCGGCAATCAGTTTGTGACTTGAAGCCTAAGCATAGTTGGATTATGCACCGGAACAATGACCTGAGGTGCACAAGCAAGTCCACCTCTGAATGAGTGAGTCCTGACTCAAATCCTACTGAGATGCTGTGGCAAGACCTTAAACAGGCAATTCATGCTTGAAAACTTCCCGATGGAGCCACATTAAAACAATTCTGCAGAGAAAAGTGGCCCAAAATTCCTTCACAGTGATATAAGATACTCATCGCAAGTCATCGCAACGTTTGATGGGGGCAATTTTTCACTTGGGTGATGGACTACTCATTTAAACTCTGCTTATTGTGTTTACTTGTGTTGTCTTTATCTTTACACTTAAAAGTCAATCTAATATATTTATCTGTCTAATCTATCTTTCGTATACACACACTTCCACTAAGATTTATTTTATTTTTTCTTATAATCTTTACCCGCAGAGAAAAGAGAGGAAGTGGTTTATTATGATACATATGAAAGTATGGAGGCAATGCTCGATATAGAAGACATGGCATCATCCATACATTTACAGATGGAAGAGTTGCATAAACTTCAGCTAAAAGTTCGGCAGCTGGAGGCAAAACGAGGCCGAATTTCAGCGAAAAAAGCCTACCTCAGAAATAAAAAGGTATAATCTACTGTCCTGTGAATGAGAAAAAGAGGGCCCCCTTCTTCCCCATGTGATGTAAGAGAAAGCTGACGGTAGAGTTACAAAGGAACCTTTCTGCAGATTCATGCTGCCCTAACCAGAGGCCTCCTCATTACAACGGTGCAGCTTTTCAGAGAGAACATAGTTTCAAAGAGAGCTGGACATGGGGAGAATTGTCCCCTGATTGTTAGCACTTGTGGTCCAAGTGGTCCAGATGATTTAACTTCTTCAGGACCACTGCTGGACATGTATGACTGGAGTCCAGGGTTTAAAAGTGGAGCCATCATTCGTCAATATATCCTTGTGCCGTCAGTGGGCCTGCTTGAATATATTGGACAAGGCCATCCTTCCTGCCATCCGGGCCAAACACTGCATCATGACAAATCTTTCTCATGTCCTAGACTCTCCTGCTGTCAATGGTATATTGTAACAAAGTCCATCAAATTTTTTTTTGACCCTGTCCAGATTACTTGTCCAAAGCAATACACAATCTGAAAGTTGACTGTATGCTTGAATTGACTAGACGCTAGAACATGATCTTTCCCCCTTATATCGCATTGTGTTTATTAACATTTTTTCCCAATGGTTTTTAGGAGATTTGCATCGCTAAGAACAGTGAAAAGATGCAGCAGCGTCTTCAGACTGATGAGCAGTATAGACTTCATCATGCCACACCAATAGTGAGTTTATACTTTTATGTTATGAACATTTACATTCTTGTTTTTCTTAAAAATGACATTTTATTTATTTGTTATTATTTCGGCATTTGAACTCAGGCCCGTTCTCTTAGAGAGAGAGAGAAGCTGCAATACTTAGACATATGCCATGGACAAGAGTGGAGTATCGGAGCAACGAAATGCTCTGATGCTCCACTCATACCGGATAAATGAGTGAAGGGGAGCTTGTATCCGGGTTCAGCTCTAATGCATTTACACAGCATAAAAAAAAAAAAAAAAAAAAAAACATCAAAAATTCTCTACAAATATGTTAAGCATAAAAACGTGATTTACACAATAGGATATTTTCTGATGTCATATTTCCTACAACGTCACTTCATCACGTTATATGTACTTCATGAAGAGCCTTTAGTTAAAAGGAGGCTGCCTGCAGTTTTGACCATGTTAATCTGCTGAAATTACTAGGCAGGTGAGCAGGGCAGACATGCCAAGTGTGGAGTTTTTATCATAGAGGTAATGTGAATAGGAACTTTTATTCTGCCAGGTTTTAAAGGGATCACGTTCTCAGGCGTTGTTTACTAGGTAAACAAAGAAAAGGCGCACCATAGGGTGAAAACGTATATACAATTAGACAAGATACTCCAATTGGAGGCTCACCTTAAAGGCTTGTGCAAATAATAGGCACAACCCTACTGTAGACGTATTGGGAGTATATTTAATCCCCAGGAGGTGTAAGGTTCCATTCAGACGTCCGTATGTGTTTTGCGCATCCAATCCGTGGATCCGCAAAACACATACGGACCTCCTGAATGGAGCCTTACAGGGGGTGATCAATGACAGGAGGGTGATCAGGGAGTCTATATGGGGTGATCACCCCCCTGTCATTGATCACCCCCCTGTAAGGCTCCATTCAGACGTCCGTATGTGTTTCGCGGATCCGTGGATCTGAAAAACACTGACACCACGGATCCGCAAAACACGTACGGACGTCTGAATGGAGCCTTACAGGGGGGTGATCAATGACAGGGTGGTGATCACCCTGTCATATCACCCCCTGTAAGGCTCCATTCAGACATTTTTATTTTATTGCACAAGTTAGCGGATATTGATTTTATTTTTTGTTTTTTATATTTTTCTTAAAAAGTCTCATATTCCACAAATTTGTGACAAAAAAATAAAATCTCACATGAACTCACCATACCCCTCACAGAGTCCAAATGCGTAAAATTTTTTAGACATTTATATTCCAGACTTCTTCTCTTAGGGCCCCTAAAATGCCAGGGCAGTATAAATACCCCACATGTGACCCCATTTCGGAAAGAAGACACCCCAAGGTATTCGCTGAGGGCCATATTGAGTCCATGAAAGATTGAACTTTTTGTCCCAAGTTAGCGGAAAAGGAGACTTTGTGAGAAAAAAAAAAATCAATTTCCGCTAACTGTGCCAAAAAAAAAAAAAGAACGGAACGGAATGCATTTTGGAGCATTCTGTTCAGTTACGTTTTGTTCCCATTGACAATGAATTGGGACAAAACTGAAGCGTTTTTTTCCGGTATTGAGCCCCTATGACGGATCTCAATACCGGAAAATATGAGCGCTAGTGTGAAAGTAGCCTTAGAGTTATGGCTCTTTGGAATGCAGCTATGAAGAATCAAAAAAGTGTCTGTCCTTAGCCTTCAGGCTTTAAAGGGGTTTTTCATAACTGTATTAATAACTTATTCTCAGGATAGGCCGGTTGTTTACTGTAATCGGCTCAATCCACTACAGAAATGTACAGAACTACTGCAGAACAGCTGATCGGTGGGGGTGCGGGTCTCGGATCCCCATCAATCAGATATTGGTGGCCTATCCTGAGGATAGGTCATCAATATTAAGGTATCGGAAAATCCCTTTAACCACCTCCCGACCGCTGTACGCGTATATGCGTCCGGGAGGTGGTTGCTTTATTCCTCCTGGACGCATATACGCGTCTTCTCGCGAGACGCGAGATTTCCTGTGAACGCGCGGGCGCACAGGCGCGCGCGCTCACAGGAACGGAAGGTAAGCGAGTGGATCTCCAGCCTGCCAGCGGCGATCGCTCGCTGGCAGGCTGGAGATCCGAATTTTTTAACCCCTAACAGGTATATTAGACGCTGTTTCATAACAGCGTCTAATATACCTCCTACCTGGTCCTCTGGTGGTCCCTTTTGTTAGGATCGACCACCAGAGGACTCAGGTAGGTCAGTACAGTCCCACCAAACACTACACTACACTACACCCCCCCCCCCCCCCGTCACTTATTAACCCCTTATAAACCCCTGATCACCCATGATCACCCCATATAAACTCCCTGATCACCCCCCTGTCATTGATCACCGCCCTGTCATTGATCACCCCCCTGTCAGGCTCCGTTCAGACGTCCGTATGATTTTTACGGATCCACGGATACATGGATCGGATCCGCAAAAAGCATACGGACGTCTGAATGGAGCCTTACAGGGGGGTGATCAATGACAGGCGGGTGATCACCCATATACACTCCCTGATCACCCCCTGTCATTGATCACCCCCCTGTCATTGATCACCCCCCTGTAAGGCTCCATTCAGACGTCCGCATGATTTTTACGGATCCGATCCATGTATCCATGGATCCGTAAAAATCATGCGGACGTCTGAATGGAGCCTTACAGGGGGGGGTGATCAGTGACAGGGGGTGATCACCCTGGTTACCCTGATCACCCCCTGTCATTGATAACCCCCCTGTAAGGCTCCATTCAGACGTCCGCATGCGTTCTGTGGATCCGATCCATGTATCCATGGATCCGTAAAAAATCATGCGGATGTCTGAATGGAGCCTTACAGGGGGGGTGATCAGTGACAGGGGGGTGATCACCCTGATTACCCTGATCACCCCCTGTCATTGATAACCCCCCTGTAAGGCTCCATTCAGACGTCCGCATGCGTTTTGTGGATCCGATCCATGTATCCATGGATCCGTAAAAAATCATGCGGATGTCTGAATGGAGCCTTACAGGGGGGGTGATCAGTGACAGGGGGGTGATCACCCTGATCATCCCCTGTCATTGATAACCCCCCTGTAAGGCTCCATTCAGACGTCCGCATGCGTTCTGTGGATCCGATCCATGTATCCGTAAAAAATAATGCGGATGTCTGAATGGAGCCTTACAGGGGGGGTGATCAGTGACAGGGGGGTGATCACCCTGATTACCCTGATCACCCCCTGTCATTGATAACCCCCCTGTAAGGCTCCATTCAGACGTCCGCATGCGTTCTGTGGATCCTATCCATGGATCCGTAAAAAATCATGCGGATGTCTGAATGAAGCCTTACAGGGGGGGTGATCAGTGACAGGGGGGTGATTACCCTGATCACCCCCTGTCATTAATAACCCCCCTGTAAGGCTCCATTCAGACGTCCGCATGCGTTTTGTGGATCCGATCCATGTATCCGTGGATCCGATCCATGTATCCATGGATCCGTAAAAAATCATGCGGATGTCTGAATGGAGCCTTACAGGGGGGGTGATCAGTGACAGGGGGGTGATCAGACGTCGTCGTCCCCCCCCCCCCATTTTTTGGCACAAGTTAGCGGAAATTTTGTTTTTGTTTTTGTTTTTTCTTACAAAGTCTCATATTCCACTAACTTGTGTCAAAAAATAAAATCTCACATGGACGCACCATACCCCTCACGGAATCCAAATGCGTAAACATTTTTAGACATTTATATTCCAGACTTCTTCTCACGCTTTAGGGCCCCTAAAAAGCCAGGGCAGTATAAATACCCCACATGTGACCCCATTTCGGAAAGAAGACACCCCAAGGTATTCCGTGAGGGGCATATTGAGTCCATGAAAGATTGAAATTTTTGTCCTAAGTTAGCGGAAAGTGAGACTTTGTGAGAAAAAAACAAAAAAAAATCAATATCCGCTAACTTATGCAAAAAAAAAAAAATTTCTAGGAACTCGCCATGCCCCTCATTGAATACCTTGGGGTGTCTTCTTTCCAAAGTGGGGTCACATGTGGGGTATTTATACTGCCCTGGCTTTTTAGGGGCCCGAAAGTGTGAGAAGAAGTCTGGGATCCAAATGTCTAAAAATGCCCTCCTAAAAGGAATTTGGGCCCCTTTGCGCATCTAGGCTGCAAAAAAGTGTCACACATGTGGTATTGCCGTACTCAGGAGAAGTTGGGGAATGTGTTTTGGGGTGTCATTTTACATATACCCATGCTGGGTGAGAAAAATATCTTGGTCAAATGCCAACTTTGTATAAAAAAATGGGAAAAGTTGTCTTTTGCCAAGATATTTCTCTCACCCAGCATGGGTATATGTAAAATGACACCCCAAATCACATTCCCCAACTTCTCCTGAGTACGGCGATACCAGATGTGTGACACTTTTTTGATGCCAAGGTGGGCAAAGGGGCACATATTCCAAAGTGCACCTTTCGGATTTCACCGGTCATTTTTTACAGATTTTGATTGCAAAGTACTTCTCACACATATGGGCCCCTAAATTGCCAGGGCAGTATAACTACGCCACAAGTGACCCCATTTTGGAAAGAAGACACCCCAAGGTATTCCGTGAGGGGCATGGCGAGTTCCTAGAATTTTTTATTTTTTGTCGCAAGTTAGTGGAATATGAGACTTTGTAAGGAAAAAAGAGAAAAAAAATCATCATTTTCCGCTAACTTGTGACATAAAATAAAAAATTCTAGGAACTCGCCATGCCCCTCACGGGAATACCTTGGGGTGTCTTCTTTCCAAAATGGGGTCACTTGTGGCGTAGTTATACTGCCCTGGCAATTTAGGGGCCCAAATGTGTGAGAAGTACCTTGCAATCAAAATGTGTAAAAAATGGCCTGCGAAATCTGAAAGGTGCACTTTGGAATATGTGCCCCTTTGCCCACCTTGGCTGCAAAAAAGTGTGACACCTCTGGTATCGCCGTACTCAGGAGAAGTTGGGGAATGTGTTTTGGGGTGTCATTTTACATATACCCATGCTGGGTGAGAAAAATATCTTGGCAAAAGACAACTTTTCCCATTTTTTTATACAAAGTTGGCATTTGACCAAGATATTTTTCTCACCCAGCATGGGTATATGTAAAATGACACCCCAAAACACATTCCCCAACTTCTCCTGAGTACGGCGATACCAGATGTGTGACACTTTTTTGATGCGAATGTGGGCAAAGGGGCACATATTCCAAAGTGCACCTTTCGGATTTCACCGGTCATTTTTTACACATTTTGATTGCAAAGTTCTTCTCACACATTTGGGCCCCTAAATTGCCAGGGCAGTATAACTACCCCACAAGTGACCCCATTTTGGAAAGAAGACACCCCAAGGTATTCTGTGAGGGGCATGGTGAGTTCCTAGAATTTTTTATTTTTTGTCGCAAGTTAGTGGAATATGAGACTTTGTAAGAAAAAATAAAAAAAATAAAATCATCATCATTTTCCGCTAACTTGTGACAAAAAATAAAAAGTTCTATGAACTCACTATGCCCATCAGCGAATACCTTAGGGTGTCTACTTTCTGAAATGGGGTCATTTGTGGGGTTTTTTCTACTGTTTGGGCATTGTAGAACCTCAGGAAACATGACAGGTGCTCAGAAAGTCAGAGCTGCTTCAAAAAGCGGAAATTCACATTTTTGTACCATAGTTTGTAAATGCTATAACTTTTACCCAAACCATTTTTTTTTTTGCCCAAACATTTTTTTTTTATCAAAGACATGTAGAACAATAAATTTGGCGAAAAATTTATATATGGATGTCGTTTTTTTTGCAAAATTTTACAGCTGAAAGTGAAAAATGTCATTTTTTTGCAAAAAAATCGTTACATTTTGATTAATAACAAAAAAAGTAAAAATGCCAGCAGCAATGAAATACCACCAAATGAAAGCTCCATTAGTGAGAAGAAAAGGAGGTAAAATTCATTTGGGTGGTAATTTGCATGACCGAGCGATAAACGGTGAAAGTAGTGTAGTGCCGAAGTGTAAAAAGTGCTCTGGTCATGAAGGGGGTTTCACCTAGCGGGGCTGAAGTGGTTAAAGGGGTTGTCTCACTTCAGCAAGTGGCATTTATGTAGAGAAAGTTAATACAAGCCACTTACTAATATATTGTTATTACCCATATTGCTTCCTTTGCTGGCTGGATTCATTTTTCCATCACATTATACACTGCTCGTTTCCATGGTTACAGACAACCATGCAATCAATCAGTGGTGGTCGAACTTGCACAATATAGGAAAAAGCGCCGGCCTGTCTGGTGGCCGGGACCGTGGGAGTGCCCATAGGCTTTTTCCTATAGTGTTCAAACACAACTACCTCTCATAAATTGCAGAATGGTCGTAACCATGGAAACGAGCAGTGTATAGGATGTGATGGAAAAATTAATCCAGCCAGCAAAGGAAGCAATATGGAGAATAACAATGCATTAGTAAGTGCCTTGTATTAAAGGATGTCCAGGATTTGAAAACTATGGGGGAGATTTATCAATGATTTCCTTAACTGGTGTTAAAGAAAACTAGCTCAGTTACCCATAGCAACCAATCAGATTCCACCTTTTTTATTTTCCAAAGGAGCTCGGAAAAATGAAAGGTGGAAGCCTATCTATATATATATATATATATATATATATATATATATATATATATATATATATAATGTGTGTGTGTGTATATATATATATATATATATATATAATATGTGTATATATATATATAAATTTTAACATTTTTTTTTTTGTACGCTATGATTCTTTTAAAAACACATTTGCTTTAATTTTTTACATTAATTTTGTATGTATTATATTATGTCTTCAGGCACGAGACAAACTACAAGATGAAGAAGATCGCAAAAACACTTGGGTTACTCAGGAGCGCCAAAAAACATTGGACAGGCTACGCACATTTAAGCAGGTTCGCTCCTCATTCCGATATATTTAGTTTAGGAACATTTGCACCTGGGTTGTACAACGTATGATACTTATTAATTAATGGTACCGTATGTCAAAAACATGACGTTGACCCAGACTAACTGGTTTATTATAGAGAGATTTCCCATTGAATTTTTTATTAATTTTTTTTACCAAATATTGGTTTCACCCGTTTGAATTTTGCAGTAGGGAGTTCTGTTAAAGGGATTCTGTCACAAGTTCTATGTTTTCAGGTCTCTCCAGAGATGTTTGATTAGGTTCAAGTCAGGCGTCTGGAACATTCATAGAGTTGTCCCTAAGCCACTCCTGTGTTCTCTTGGCTGTGTGCTTAGGGTCACTGTCTTGTTGGAAGGTGAACCATCAGCCCAGTATGAGGCCCAGAACGCTCTTGAATAGGTTTGCTCCATTCACCTTTCCCTCAACTCTAACCAGTCTCCCTGTCCCAGCTGCTCAAAAACAACCCCACAGCATAATGCTGCCACCACCATGCTTTACTGTAGGGATGGTATTGGGCAGGTGATGAGCAGTGCCTGGTTTCCTCCAAACATGATGCTTAGAACCAAGGTCAAAAAGTTCAGTCTTGGTTTCATCAGACCAGACCATCTGAGAGTCTTTGAGGTGCTTTTTGCAACCTCAAGACAGGCTTTCATATATATTTTCTCGCCCATTTTCCTTGGGGGACACAGACCTTGGGTATAGCTCAGCTCCCTAGGAGGCGTGACACTAAGTAAAACTGTTAAGCCCCTCCTCCATCAGCTATACCCTCAGCCTGGAGATAGAGGCTACCAGTTTTAGCTTAGTGTCCAAGGAGGCAAGACACTCCCTGCTACTGCAGGGCTGTTTTCTCCTTGTTGTAATTTTATTTTATTTTTGTGTTTTCCTAGAGATACCAGAGACGCATTGGGCCTCTCTGCTCTCCCGGGGTGAGCTGCGCCAGTGCCAACTTATCTGCACTGCTGCCTCCCCCACAGAAGCAATAGGAGGATCTGGGCAGCAATGGCTCCCCTACATCCCGCCAGCTAGGGGGTCGCCCGCACGCAAAGCCCCTCTCCCAGCTTCCTGCCACTGCGGTGCCAGTAGCTGAAGGGGCGACCCTGCTGGAAGGAACTGAGGGTGAAGACAGGTGAGATGGCTTTTCCAGCCCATACCCGTCCCTATCGGCAAGCATGTACCCCTCTGGGTAAGGGGGGCACCCGTGGTCGCTCATTCTGAGCGCTCCAGCAGACCCTCCCCAGCTCCCCTCCGTGTATCTCACGCCGTTTTCCCCCATTTTCAGGCTACTCTTCAAGACGGCTGATCTCTCCCTCTCTCCCTCCCGCCGCCGCCCGCTCCGTTCCGAACGGGGGGCGGGGCTTATGCCCGACATGACCATACCGGCATCGGCGGGGCAGGGGACGATGGTGGCAGAAGGTCACCCACCTGGGAATAATCGCCGCACTCTTGGGGCCTGCGGGCTCTTTATTTCATGGCATCCTGCTTCTGCTTAGCCCTGCGAGTTTTTTCGGCAGCAGGGGGCGTGGCTTACGCGCGCGCGCGCCATTTTGGGGGCGGAGTTAGGTTCTCCTTCACAGGAGACATTTCAAGCGCTGGAGGGGGCGGAGCTTGTTCCCCGCGCTTCTGCTGAATTCTTCCCGCGTTTCCTCACTCCTAGACAGGAAGCTGGGACACGTGGGGGACTCTGAGCACCTGGTGTATCGCTCGGCTTCTGTGGGCGCTATCTGCAGGCTCTCTGCTGTTTGCTGCTCCCTGCTGCTGCTGCTGCTGCAGCTGCTGCTGATCCTCTCTACTCCTGACGTTCTTCTGAGGCACTGGTAGGACAGTTAACCCTCTCCTAACCCTCCTGGTCATAGTTGCTATATCCCTTGTGGTCTCTGTATTGGTACGACCACTTTTTCAGCATGTCAGATCCCACGGGTGCCCCCAAACCCTGGTACCATGCCTGTACCGCCTGTAAGGAACTTTTTTCGTGTGGGCAATCTGAGCCGCATTGCCTTGCATGTCAGGCCCCGGTGCAGGGCCCGCTCTCCGCTGCGCCCCCCGGTGCCTCTGAACCCCCTGACTGGGCTAGGTCTCTGTCTCAGGCGGTGGAAAGCCTTACACACGTAGTGGGCCGTCTCGTGGATAGACCGCCTCTCCCGCAGGCTGCCACAATCCCTGTCGCACCCGCTGGGACTACCGTTTCTGCCGCCCCCACTGATTCCCTGCCTCCCAGCGAATCTTCCAGGGCCCGGCATATTCAGAAACGTTCAAGGGTTGAGCGCACATCTTCTCCAGATGCTTCGCTCTCTCCGCCATGCGTGCGAGCTCAGTCAAGTCTATCCTCTCAAAGGGATACGCTTTCTGAGGGAGAACTGGCGGATTCGGACGTGGACATGGACTCAGAGCTTCCGTCCAAATTGGCGTCCGCGGTGGGGCATCTTATCACTAGCATCCGTGATACCTTTCACATACACGATGACCCCCCCAACTCTGAACAGGCCGGCGTGTCCTTTCTTCGCCCCAGACAGACCTCCAAGGTCTTTCCCATCCACGCAGATTTTTCTTCTGTGGTGTCCAAGGCTTGGACCCGGCCTAACGTCCGCTTTGTTACACCCAAAAAGCTGGACATTTGTTATCCCTTTCCAGCGGATTCTGTGACCACGTGGACGTCCCCGCCTAAGGTTGATCCTCCCGTGGCTCGCCTGTCCAAAAGCACTACTATTCCTGTACAAGACGGATCTTCCCTCCAGTCTGCTGAGGACCGTCGTACGGAATCCCTCTCCAAGGCCATATTTACTGCCTCTGGTTCGGCCCTTAGACCGGTCTTTGCCTCCGCCTGGGCTGGTAAAGCGGTCTCTGAATGGGGTTTGCAACTGGAACGGGAGTTAGGGTCGGACGTCCCTCTACAGGACCTCCGTTCCTTAGCCCAACTAATTGTCCAGGCCGTAAAATTTGTCTGTGAGGCCTCTCTTGATGCGGGTGCCCTCATTGCCCGTTCCTCTGCCCTGGCAGTTTCTGTCAGGAGGGAACTCTGGCTGAAGGTTTGGGCGGCGGACGCCGCTTCCAAACGCTCTTTGGCTGGCCTACCATTCTCGGGTTCCCGCTTGTTCGGAACCCGTCTGGACGAACTTATATCTGAGGCCACGGGTGGGAAGAGTACTCTCCTCCCCCAGTCCAGGCCGAGGGGCGCCCCCCGCGGTCGCGCTGGTTCGTCCCGTTTTCGGTCCTTTCGCAAGCCCACCGGGTCTAGACCCGCGGCCGGTTCTTCTTCCTCTGGCCCAGCCCAGGATAGACGCAAGAAGCCGTTTTTTCGGACGCAATCTACCTGGCGCAAGCCCCAGCCCACACGGGCTCCCTCAGGCCAGCAGCCCTCTGCCTGAAGGTGCGCCCCCACCCACCCGGGTGGGGGGCCGCCTTCTACTGTTCAGGAACGTATGGCGGGCCCACATCTCAGACGCATGGGCGCTCGAGATTGTATCTTGCGGATACAAGATCGAATTTGCGTCCATTCCGCCAGACCGTTTCTTCCGGTCCCGTCCTCCGCGGGATCCCGTACGAGCGGCCGCCTTCTTCACGGCCATTCGCTCTCTAATGGACAAGGGTGTCGTCGCCCCCGTGCCTCCGACGGAAAGGTTCAGGGGGTTCTACTCGAACCTCTTTGTGGTTCCCAAGAAGGAAGGCTCAGTGCGACCGATCTTGGACCTAAAGCGCCTGAACCGTTTTCTCCGACTGCAGAGATTCCGGATGGAGTCTCTCAGGTCCGCAGTGGCCTCCCTGGAAAGAGGGGATTTCATGGCCTCAATCGACGTTCAGGATGCATATCTCCACGTTCCGGTTGCTCCATGTCATCACCGCTTCCTGCGCTTCGCGGTGGGGGACGATCACTTCCAATTCGTCGCCCTTCCCTTTGGTCTGGCGACGGCTCCTCGAGTATTCACCAAGGTCCTGGCCCCTGTCTTGGCCCTTCTGCGTTCAAGAAGTGTTTTTCTTCTCCCTTACTTGGACGACATCTTGGTCAAGGCACCCTCCTTCTCTCAGGCATCCGGCAGTGTGGGACTCACTCTGGAGACCCTGACGCGGTTCGGTTGGATCATCAACCACCCCAAGTCTTCTCTTACCCCCTCCAGACGGCTGATCTTCCTGGGGATGCTCCTGGATACGGAGTTGGCGGAGGTCCGCCTCCCGTCGGACAAGCGTCTGGCCCTTTGCGGGTCTGTTCGCAGTCTCCTCCGTCATCACCGCCCTTCCCTCAGAACCAGCATGCGGTTGTTGGGGAAGATGGTTGCCTGTTTCGAAGCGGTGCCGTTCGCACAATTCCGATCCCGCACCTTTCAGAGGGCAATTCTGTCGGCCTGGGACAAATCACCGAGGAGTCTGGACAGGACCTTTCTTCTGCCTCCCCTGGCTCGGGCTTCCCTCAGCTGGTGGTTGCATATCCCCCTACGGGGGAGGTCCTTCCTCCCACTGAACTGGCTGGTGATTACCACCGATGCCAGCTTACGGGGGTGGGGGGGGGTTTTCCCTCCCCGGTCCGTCCAGGGCGTTTGGTCTCTATCGGAGTCCAGACTTCCAATCAATATTCTGGAACTGAGGGCGATTCTTCTGTCCCTCAGACACTGGACCCATCTACTGAGGGGCCACCCTGTTCGGATCCAATCGGACAATGCCACGGCTGTGGCATACATAAACCATCAGGGAGGCACTCGCAGCGCTGCAGCGATGCAAGAGGTGACCCTCATTCTCCTCTGGGCGGAGGCGCATGTGCCGGCCTTATCCGCGATTTACATCCCGGGGGTGGACAACTGGGCGGCGGATTTCCTGAGCCGGTCCACCATCGACCCGGGAGAATGGTCCCTGCACCCAGAGGTGTTCGAAGCCCTTTGTCTTCGCTGGGGTCGCCCCGACGTGGACCTCATGGCTTCCAAATTCAACCACAAGGTCCCCCGATACCTGGCCAGGGCACGGGACCCGAAGGCGTACGGCGCCGACGCGCTCGTTCTTCCGTGGCGCGAATTCTCCCTTCTGTACGTCTTTCCTCCTTTCCCCCTCCTGCCACGGGTTCTTCGGAGGATCGCGGCAGAGGGCGTTCCCGCGATTCTGATCGCCCCGGATTGGCCCCGCCGGTCTTGGTACGCCGACCTAATGTTGCTGTTGGCAGACGCACCGTGGCCACTGCCCTCCAGGGAAGACCTTCTCTCTCAGGGACCGATCTTCCACGAGCATTTAGGCTCGCTACGTTTGACGGCGTGGCTATTGAGACCGCCGTCTTAACGCGACGGGGTTTCTCCGCGGACGTAGTCCGCACCATGATCCGTGCTCGTAAGCCCGTGTCCTCTAGGATCTACTATCGGGTTTGGAGGTCCTATCTGGGGTTCTGTGAGTCCCGGAGCATTCCACCTCTCCGGTTTTCTCTTCCCACGATCCTGTCCTTCCTCCAGTCGGGTCTGGACCTGGGGCTGAGCCTCAGTTCTCTGAAGGGACAGATTTCGGCGCTGTCTATTCTTCTCCAGCGTCCCCTGGCCCCTCTGGGGCCAATTAAGACCTTCTTACAAGGGGTGGCTCACTCTGTTCCGCCGTACCGCCCTCCAGTTCCATCCTGGGACCTGAATGTGGTGCTCTCGGCGCTCCAATCAGCCCCCTTCGAGCCTTTACGGGAGGTCTCCCTTCGCCTTCTGTCCTACAAGGTCATTTTTCTTGTGGCCATCACATCTCTCCGACGGGTGTCGGAGTTGGCGGCTCTTTCTTGCTCCGAACCTTTCCTGATCTTCCACCAGGATAAGGTTGTGCTTCGGCCTGTCCCGTCCTTCCTGCCAAAGGTGGTCTCCGCCTTTCACATCAATGAGGACATCGTCCTTCCGTCGCTCTGTCCCTCTCCTTCCCACCCCAGAGAACGGGAACTGCACCGTCTGGATGTGGTCAGGGCGTTGAAGATTTATCTGGAGGTCACCGGATCCTTTCGGCGCACGGACTCCCTGTTTGTGGTTCCGGAGGGTTCGCGCAAGGGTTTGGCGGTCTCCAAGGTGGCTATTGCCCGTTTCATTAAACTGGCGGTGTCTGAGGCTTATCGAGCCAAGGGTAGAGCTCCGCCTTTCAGCGTCACTGCTCATTCCACCAGAGCAGTCGGAGCTTCCTGGGCGCAGAGGCATCGGGCCTCGGCTGAACAGTTGTGCAAAGCAGCCACTTGGTCCTCTCTGCACACTTTCACAAGGTTCTATAGAGTGCATACGCATGCATCAGCGGATGCTGCTTTGGGCCGCCTGGTTTTGCAGGCAGCGGTTTCCTGATGCTCCGGTGGTGGTCCGCCTTGGGTTTGTGGTCCCTCCCTTCTTGGACTGCTCTTGAACGTCCCAAGGTCTGTGTCCCCCAAGGAAAATGGGCGAGAAAAGGAGATTTTTGTATAACTTACCAGTTAAATCTCTTTCTCGCTCTTCCTTGGGGGACACAGCACCCACCCTTCTGTGTTTTGTTACAGGGTTATGGTCTGGCGCCCCGTTGGGTTGCTGGCTGGTTGTTTCCGTTATTGGTTGTTATCCTTTCACTACTTGGACACGCAACTGGTAGCCTCTATCTCCAGGCTGAGGGTATAGCTGATGGAGGAGGGGCTTAACAGTTTTACTTAGTGTCACGCCTCCTAGGGAGCTGAGCTATACCCAAGGTCTGTGTCCCCCAAGGAAGAGCGAGAAAGAGATTTAACTGGTAAGTTATACAAAAATCTCCTTTTTATTGTGGAGAGGCTTCTTTCTGGCCACTCTGCCATAAAGCCAAGATTGATGAGTGTTGGGCCTATTGCACACGGCCGTTTTTTTTTCCCCGTTTACTGGCCGTTTTTTGCGTTCCGTATACGGAACCATTCATTTCAATGGTTCCGCAAAAAAACCGAATGTACTCCGTATGCATTCCGTTTCCGTATTTCTGTTTTTCCGTTCCGTTTTAACATAGAACATGTCCTATTATTGCCCGCAAATCACAGTCCGTGGCTCCATTCAAGTCAATGGATCCGCAAAAAAAACGGAACTCATACGGAAATGCATCCGTATGTCTTCCGTTTCCGTTCAGTTTTTTCCTGAACCATCTATTGAAAATGTTATGGCCAACCCAATTTTATCTATGTAATTACTGTATACTGTATATGCCATACGGAAAAACGGAACGGAAAAACGGAACAGAAACGGAAACACAACGGAAACAAAAAACGGAACAGCGGATCCATGAAAAACGGACCGCAAAACACTGAAAAAGCCATACGGTCGTGTGCAATAGGCCTTGCTGTGATGGTTGACCTTCTGGAATTTTTCTCATCTGCACACAGGATCTTTGGAGCTCACCAGATGTCAATTGGGTTCTTGGCCCTTTTCCCCCCGATTACTTAGTTTGTAGGGATGGCCAGCCCTAGGAACAGTCCTGGTTGTCCAAATTCTGTTTAAGAATTATGGAGACCACTGTGCTTATAGGAACTAAGTACATCAGAAATTTTTGGTACCCTTCTCCAGATCTGTGCCTCGACACAATCTGGTCTCTGAACTCTACAGGCAGTTCTTTCCTCCTCATTGTTTGTTTGGTTTTTTGCTCCGATATGCATTGTCAGCTGTGAGACCTTATATAGACGGGTCTTTCAAAATCATGTCCAATCAACTGATTGACCAAGAGAAATGGAAACTCGCACAGCTAAATATCAAGTGTCATAGCAAAGGGTTGGAATACTTGTCTACTTTTTTAAATAAATTTGCCAAAAAATTCTAAAATTTAGTTTTTACTTTCTCATTATGGGGTATTGAGTGCAGATTGATGGAGGGGAATTTTTTTTTTTTTAGCACAACGCACACATACAAAATAGATTTTTCTGAATTGCATTACTGCTATACTTACTATATTAGATTTTTTTTAATCAAAATTGTGTTGGGCCCAATTACGGTACCAACAATGCAGTGGCTACCACAGATTGGTCTTATACCATCAAGTATTTGCCTCTCCTGGGCTTTAAGCCTACAACATTCAGGGCAGTGTAGGATCCAGCTATAGTACACTCCATTTAAAAGCCTTGAAGCCTGCTTGAGGCTGTCATCCATTGTGCTAATGTAACAGGTTTCCGAATCTGAGCCGGGGAACATTGTTACAGGAGCGTTGCATCTAAGGGGTTAAATGTATGCAGTTAGCCTTATGGCTAATTGCCTGCATCCTCCTCGGGTCTGTTTTGAAACACCAGAAACCCTATGGCTATTGCACCTGCTGCACTTGAGTAGGCTCCATCTTTAACTCCTTAAGGACACAGCCTTATTTCACCTTAAGGACCAGGCTATTTTTTGCAAATCTGACCAGTGTCACTTTAACGCTGGGTTCACACCTAAGCGTTTCGCAAACGCGCGTTTTTATGCGCGATTTTGTCGCGCGTTTTTATGCGCGTTTTTTGTAATAGTAAACGCGCGTTTGAGTGATTGACAGCAGTGTTGTCCAAAGAGTCTATGGCCCAAACGCGCGTCAAACTCGCCAAAAAAAGCTCCTGTACTTGTTTGAGCGTCGGGCGTTTTACAGCGCGATCGTACGCGCTGTAAAACGCCTAGGTGTGAACCATTCCCATAGGGAATCATTGGTTCTTGCCTGTTGTGCGTTTTACAGCGCGTGGGAACGCGCTGTAAAACGCTCAGGTGTGAACCCAGCGTGAGTGGTGATAACTTTAAAACGCTTTGATTTATCCAAGCCATTCTGAGGTTGTTTTTTCGTCACATGTTGTACTTCATGACACTGGTAAAATGAAGTAAAAAAAAAAAATCATTTTTATTTATAAAAAAAAAAATACCAAATTTTCTAATTTTTTTTTTAAAAAGTTGCAAATTTCCAAGTTTCAATTTCTCTACTTCTATAATACATAGTAATACCTCCAAAATAGTTATTACTTTACATTCCCCATATGTCTACTTCATGTTTGGATCATTTTGGGAATGATATTTTATTTTTTGGGGATGTTACAAGGCTTAGAAGTTTAGAAGCAAATCTTGAAATTTTTCAGAAATTTTCTAAAACCCAATTTTTAGGGACCAGTTCAGGTCTGAAGTCACTTTGCGAGGCTTACATAATAGAAACCACCCAAAAATGACCCCATTCTAGAAACTACACCCCTCAAGGTATTCAAAACTGATTTTTACAAACTTTGTTAACCCTTTAGGCTGGTTTCACACGAGCGTGACGGATTAGGTCCGGATGCGTTCAGGGTGCGTTCAGTGAAACTCGCATTATTTTGCAAGCAAGTTCAGTCAGTTTTGTCTGCGATTGCGTTTAGTTGTTCAGTTTTTTCCGCGCGGGTGCAATGCGTTTTGATGCGTTTTTCACGCGCGTGATAAAAAACTGAAGGTTTATAAACAACATCTCTTAGCAACCATCAGTGAAAAACGCATCGCACCCGCACTTGCTTGCGGATGCAATGCGTTTTTCACACAGCCCCATTCACTTCTATGGGGCCAGGGCTGCGTGAAAAACGCAGAATATAGAACATGGTGCGATTTTCATGCAAAGCAGAACTGATGCGTGAAAAACAACGCTCATGTACACAGACCCATTGAAATGAATGGGTCCGGATTCAGTGCGGGTGCTATGCGTTCACGTCACGCATTGCACCCGCGCGGAAAACTTGCTCGTGTGAAAGGGACCTTAGGTGTTCCACAAGAATTAATGGAAAATAGAGAGATAATTTCAAAATGTCACTTTTTTGGCATATTTTCCATTTTTTTATATTTTTTTTTCGGTTGCAAAGCAAGGGTTAACAGCCAAATCAAACTCAATATTTATGGCCCTGATTCTGTAGTTTACAGAAACACCCCATATGTGGTCGTAAACCGCTGTACGGGCACACGGCAGGGCGCAGAAGGAAAGGAATGCCATACGGTTTTTGGAAGGCAGATTTTGCTGGACTGGTTTTTTTGACACCATGTCCCATTTGAAGCCCCCCTGATGCAACCCTAGAGTAGAAACTCCATAAAGGTGACCCCATCTAAGAAACTACACCCCTCAAGGTATTCAAAACTGATTTTTTACAAACGTCGTTAACCCTTTAGGTGTTCCATAAGAGTTATTGGCAAATGGAGATGAAATTTCAGAATTTCAATTTTTTGGGCAAATTTTCAATTTTAATCCATTTTTTTCCAGTAACAAAGCAAGGATTAACAGCCAAACAAAACTCAATATTTATGGCCCTGATTCTGTAGTTTACAGAAATACCCCATCCATATGTGGTCGTAAACTGGAAGGTTTTTGGGAGGCAGATTTAGCTGTTTTTTTTTTTTTGGTTTTTTTTTAACACCATGTCCCATTTGAAGCTTCCCTGATGCACCCCTCAAATAGAAACTCTAAAAAAGTGACCCCATTTTACACAATGATTTCATTTTTGAAGCAAAAAAAAAAGTGTTAGTGTTTCCATAGTCTGAGAGCCATAATTTTTTAAGTTTTTGGGCGATTACCTTGGGTAGGGTATGATTTGTGCGGGATGAGATGACTGTTTGATTGGCTTTATTTTGGGGTGCGTGTGACTTTTTGATCGCTTGCTATTACACTTTTTGTGATGTAAGGTGACAAAAAATGGTTTATTTAGCACAGTTTTTTTTTTTGTTTTGTTTTTTACGGTGTTCATCTGAGGGGTTAGGTCATGTTATATGTTTATAGAGCCGGTCCATACGGACGCGGCGATGCCTAATATGTATACTTTTTCCCCCCTCAATTTTTTACCTTTTTTTTTTTTTAACTTTATTTGGGGAAAATGACATTTTTGTTTATTTTTACTTGAAACTTTTGTTTTTGGGGGGGAAAACTTTACTTTTTAAACTTTTTTTTTTCACTAAATTTTTTGTCCCACTTTGGGACTTGAACTTTTGGGGGTCTAATCCTTTACAATGCATTCCAATGCTTCTGTATGTACCGTGTGTATTACTCATACAGCTTCCGGGCCTGTGAGATCCAGGGGGCTGGATCCCACAGGCACGTCACAGGACGTGCCTTCCTCAGACATCGCGCTGCCTTCCATGCCATCGGGTCCCCCCTACGGCCGCATGGGGACCCGATGGCACCCCCGTGCATTTTGCCGAGGTGCCTGCTCAATGATTTGAGCAGGCACCTGCTTCCGATCATCGCCCGCTGTGCGGCGGTGATCAGAAATACTCAGGGCGTACAGGTACGCCCTGTGTCCTTAAGTACCAGGACATAAGGGCGTACCTGTACGCCCTGTGTCCAGAAGAGGTTAAAGTGCCGTCTGCCGCCATACATGTACGGCAGAGGTCGCAAAGGGGTCACTATCTGGTTTTAACTGGCAAAAAAAAAAAAGTTATAGATGACACATTCCCTTTAAAGGAGATCTGTCCCATGTTTTATGCTGTTCTATCTGAGGGCAGCATAAACTGGTGACACAGTCCGTAACTGAAACGCCGGGTCATTTTTCTTAAAATTCCTATTGGGCAGCTTTAGTGAGGAGTCCTCATATTCACGAGCTCCTGATTCTCCCCGCTGCTGATTGGCAGCCTTCATGGCAGCACTCGCGTTTGTCCTAAAGCTTCTCACCAGGGATTTTAAGGAAACTACTTGGCCCAAAAAAGTATGTGACCCAGCATTTCAATCAAAGTTGAAAGTTTTTGCTGCCCTCTGATAGGGTATGATATGACTGGTAGCAGATTCCCTTAAATCATGCCGAGAAAAATCCTTCATCATGGCTTAGGGTCCCGTGTAACATTATGTTTTAGTAGCTTTAAAGTTTCCCTTGTAATTTTCAATAGGAAATATCTGTTATAGATTTCTTGCTGGAACTCGCATTCACTGCAAATGCTTGATTAGTACCCCATTAAAAAATGCTGGCAATGCCTCCAGCCTGGAGTGGTTGAGAAGTAAGAGGACTTGCTAAGTAATCTCAGTATAGCACGATTTGGCAGTATTTTTATAATTCACAATTGATTTATCACTAAAGTTACTTTTTATCTGTTTAGCGACATCCTGGGCAAGTGATCTTTAAATCAACAAGACTGCGCTTGACTCATAGTAGAAGAAAGACCATGGGAAAAGTTGCCCCAGTGTTGATGAACCACAGTCCCTCTCTGTCAGTATTCAGACACAGGGGACACTTGATATGGAGTCACCAGAAAACATGCAACCTTTGGAGCTCAAAAACCTAAAACTTGAAGAGAATATATTACCTCCTGATGTAGATACCTCTGGACTTCAGGAAACCACTTCTCTCCCGACTTTAACTCACAAAACACTTGAAGCTAATGCTGTGCAACCCCTTTCCCTTCCATTGTCCTCCCCACCACCCCCGCCACCACCTCCGCCACCTCCTCCACCTCACAAGAAAGAAGTTAATCCTTTAGAAGTCAGAGTTATTCATGTTAAGAAGGAGTCAGAAGAGACTGCACCCCAAACACCTTCCAGCGGCCCATTGTCCCAGTTATTTGACAGCAGTCAGCTTCTCAGTGCCAGAGAAAAACTGAAGAAAACTGGAGATCTGGAGGGCATACAAAGGAGAAGAGGTATGGAGCCACGATTATTATTTAATTTATTATTTATTTTAAGGAACCATTCAAGCTGTACACATAAAATGAACCCACCTTTACCTTTTCATAAATTCCTTTAAAGCGAACCTTTCACCTGCATTTCTATCAAAAGTACCTTATAGATCATCCTCATTGTGTTATCATACAGTCTTGTCCCGCTTTTCTGCCATGTATATGCATGAAAAAATCGCCTTATAAAGTACTCTTCTCCAGCTCCACAAGTCACGATAGAAGTCAAGGGGGTAGCCCTTCCCTCACTCCAGGCTGTAACTCCCCTGCCCTAACCCCGCCTCTATGCAGTCTAATTGACACCTGGCTCAGTCGCCGGGACCGCACTTGTACAGGCGGCGCATGCGCCGTCGGCCTCAGTAGCAGCGCGATCCCGTCTAGTGAGGGAAGGGCTACCCCCTTGACTTCTATCGTGGAGCTGGAGAAGAGTACTTTATAAGGCGATTTTTTTCATGCATATACATGGCAGAAAAGCGGGACAAGACTGTATGATCACACAATGAGGATGATCTATAAGGTACTTTTGATAGTTTATTAAGTGAAATGCAGGTGAAAGGTTCGCTTTAAGGCATGCTGCGGTATTTTCTCCGGCCAAATACCGTAAGAGTGACTGAACTGAAGACATCCTGATGCAAACTGACAGGAATGCTTTCCATTCAGAATGCATTCGGATAAAACTGAATAGTTTTTTCCGGTATTGAGCCCCTGTGACGGAACTCAATACCGGAAAACAGTGTGAAAGTACCCTAAAGTAGAACTGGCTTAGTTGCCCATAGCAACCAATCAGATTCCACCTTTCATGTTTCACAGCTCCTTTGGAAAATGAAAGGTGGAATCTGATTGGTTGCTATGTGCAGCTAAGCCAATTCTACTTCACACCAGTTTGATAAATCTCCCCCACAGTACATACATCGGCATATGATAAATTATGTGTCACTAGTTCAGTTGTAAAGAAATTGATAAAATGTACTTTGTTGCCCAAAACAAGTAATGCTTATAGTTACCTCTTCCCCAGTACATGTAGCAGCTTTATTTATCGACCAGTTCATGAGATGGTACATCACAGCTAATTTTTGTAAAACTTATTTGAAATGAAAACAGATTACCACATTTTGCAAGTATAAGCTGTGGCAGTGATAATAAATAGAATGCCAGCAAATTTTTCAGTTTTTGCCTCATATTGTTTAGGAGAGACCTGTAACAACAAAATCCAATGCAATCTGATAGCACCCGGTTATAGAGCAGGAGGAGCTGAGCAGATTGATATACAGTTTTTGGGAAAGGATTCAGTAAAACTTGTATTTTAAAGTTCTTTCCACACCATAAGACGCACCTAGGTTTTAGAGGAGGAAAATATGAAGAAATATTTTTCATCAGACACCCAGTTTTCATCAGACCTCAGATCAGACCCCAGTTTCTCATTAGACTTTAGATCAGACCCCAAAGCTTCATCAGACCTCAAATCAGACATAAAATAAACTAAATAACTTACCTGCTCTGCTCTGGACAGCGCCGGCGCTCTTCCTGCTCTCACTTCTCCCTGGTCTTCTACAGGCATCAGAGCGGTGGGTACAGCCATCTCCAGGAGCATGGTATTCACAGCTCCCCAGTCCTATACTTCTATTTTCTCGCCCATTTTCCTTGGGGGACACAGACCTTGGGTATAGCTCAGCTCCCTAGGAGGCGTGACACTAAGTAAAACTGTTAAGCCCCTCCTCCATCAGCTATACCCTCAGCCTGGAGATAGAGGCTACCAGTTTTAGCTTAGTGTCCAAGGAGGCAAGACACTCCCTGCTACTGCAGGGCTGTTTTCTCCTTGTTATTTTTACTTTTTCTTCTAATTTTGTTATTTTATTTTTTCCTAGGGATACCAGAGACGCATTAGACCTCTCTGCTCTCCCGGGGTTGAGCTGCGCCAGTGCCAACTTATCTGCACTGCTGCCTCCCCCACAGAAGCAATAGGAGGATCTGGGCAGCAATGGCTCCCCTACATCCCGCCAGCTAGGGGGTCGCCCGCACGCCAAGCCCCTCTTCCAGCTTCCTGCCACTGCGGTGCCAGTGGCTGAAGGGGCGACCCTGCTGGAAAGGACTGAGGGTGAAGACGTCGGACGGTGAGATGGCTATTCCAGCCCATACCCCGTCCCTATCTGCAGCATCTACCCCTCTGGGTAAGGGGGGCACCCGTGGTCGCTCATTCTGAGCGCTCATCTGCAGGACAATGCAGCACAGCAGCATCCTCAGCACCCCCACGCCGTTCCCCCCCCATGCTGCTATCTTTCTCCCCCCCCCTCCCCCTCATTCAGGGCTGACTCCATTTTTCTCTTCTCTCTCTCCCCCCCCCCCCCCCCCTCCCCCTCATTCAGGGCTGACTCCATTTTTCTCTTCTCTCTCCCCCTTCCCGCCGAGAACGGGGGGCGGGGCTTAGCGGTCTCGGCAGGGGGCGGGGCTTACGCGCGCGTCATTTTGGGGGCGGAGCTACGTTCTCCTTCACAGGAGACATTTCAAGCGCTGGAGGGGGCGGAGCTTGTTCCCCGTGCTTTCTGCTGAGGTTTCCCGCGCTTCCTCACTCCTGACAGGAAGCTGGGACACGGTGGGGGACTCTAACCTCCTGTGTACATCGCTCGGCTTCTGTGGGCGCTCTCTGCTGCTCACTGCTGTTCACTGCTTCTCTGCTGCTGCTGATCTGGGCCATCTCCTGACGTTCTTCTGAGGCACTGGTAGGACAGTTAACCCTCTCCTAACCCTCCTGGTCATAGCTGCTATAACCCTTTGTGGTCTCTATATTAGAGTACAACCACACTTCAGCATGTCAGATCCCACAGGTGCCCCCAAACCCTGGTACCATGCCTGTACCGCCTGTAAGGAACTTTTTCCGCGTGGGCAATCTGAGCCGCATTGCCTTGCATGTCAGGCCCCGGTGCAGGGCCCGCTTCCCGCTGCGCCCCCCGGTGCCTCTGAACCCCCTGACTGGGCTAGGTCTTTGTCTCAGGCGGTGGAAAGCCTTACACACGTAGTGGGCCGTCTCGTGGATAGACCGCCTCTCCCGCAGGCTGCCACAATCCCTGTCGCACCCGCTGGGACTACCGTTTCTGCCGCCCCCACTGGTTCCCTGCCTCCCAGCGAATCTTCCAGGGCCCGGCATACTCAGAAACGTTCAAGGGTTGAGCGCACATCTTCTCCAGATGCTTCGCTCTCTCCGCCATGCGTGCGAGCTCAGTCAAGTCTATCCTCTCAAAGGGATACGCTTTCTGAGGGAGAACTGGCGGATTCGGACGTGGACATGGACTCAGAGCTTCCGTCCAAATTGGCGTCCGCGGTGGGGCATCTTGTCACTAGCATCCGTGATACCTTTCAGCTACACGATGACCCCCCCAGCTCTGAACAGGCCGGCGTGTCCTTTCTCCGCCCCAAACAGGCCTCCAAGGTTTTTCCCATACACGCTGATTTTTCTTCTGTGGTATCCAAGGCTTGGACTCGGCCTAACGTCCGCTTTATTACACCCAAAAAGCTGGACATTTGTTATCCCTTTCCAGCGGATTCTGTGACCACGTGGACATCCCCGCCTAAGGTTGATCCTCCCGTGGCTCGCCTTTCCAAAAGCACTACTATTCCTGTACAGGACGGATCTTCCCTCCAGTCTGTTGAGGACCGTCGTACGGAATCCCTCTCCAAGGCCATATTTACTGCCTCTGGTTCGGCCCTTAGACCGGTCTTTGCCTCCGCCTGGGTTGGCAAAGCGGTCTCTGAATGGGGTTTGCAACTGGAACGGGAGTTAGGGTCGGACGTCCCTGTTCAGGACCTCCGTTCCTTAGCCCAACTAATTGTTCAGGCCGGAAAATTCGTCTGTGAGGCCTCCCTTGATGCGGGTGCCCTCATTGCCCGTTCCTCTGCCCTGGCAGTTTCTGTCAGGAGGGAACTCTGGCTGAAGGTTTGGGCGGCGGACGCCGCTTCCAAACGCTCTTTGGCCGGCCTACCATTCACGGGTTCCCGCCTGTTCGGAACCCGTCTGGACGAACTTATATCAGAGGCCACGGGTGGGAAGAATACTCACCTCCCCCAGTCCAGGCCAATGGGCGCCCCCCGTGGTCGCGCTGGTTCGTCCCGTTTTCGGTCCTTTCGCAAGCCCACCGGGTCTAGACCCGCGGCCAGTTCTTCTTCCTCTGGCCCAGCCCAGGATAGACGCAAGAAGCCGTTTTTTTCGGACGCAACCTACCTGGCGCAAGTCCCAGCCTGCACGGGCTCCCACAGGCCAGCAGCCCTCTGCCTGAAGGTGCGCCCCCACCCACCCGGGTGGGGGGCCGCCTTCTCCTATTCAGGAACGTATGGCGGGCCCACATCTCAGACGCATGGGCGCTCGAGATTGTATCTTGCGGATACAAAATCGAATTTGCGTCCATTCCGCCAGACCGTTTCTTCCGATCCCGTCCTCCGCGAGATCCCGTACGAGTGGCCGCCTTCTTCGCGGCCATTCACTCTCTAATGGACAAGGGTGTCGTCGCCCCCGTGCCTCCGACGGAAAGGTTCAGGGGGTTCTACTCGAACCTCTTTGTGGTTCCCAAGAAGGAAGGCTCAGTGCGTCCGATCTTGGACCTAAAACGCCTGAACCGTTTTCTCCGACTGCAGAGATTCCGGATGGAGTCTCTCAGGTCCGCAGTGGCCTCCCTGGAAAGAGGGGATTTCATGGCCTCAATCGACATTCAGGATGCATACCTCCACGTTCCGGTTGCTCCATGTCATCACCGCTTCCTGCGCTTCGCGGTGGGGGACGATCACTTCCAATTCATCGCCCTTCCCTTTGGTCTGGCGACGGCTCCTCGAGTGTTCACCAAGGTCCTGGCCCCTGTCTTGGCCCTTCTACGTTCAAGAAGTGTTTTTCTTCTCCCATACTTGGACGACATCCTGGTCAAGGCACCCTCCTTCTCTCAGACATCCCGCAGTGTGGAACTCACTCTGGAGACCCTGACGCGGTTCGGTTGGATTATCAACCACCCCAAATCTTCCCTTACCCCCTCCAGACGGCTGATCTTCCTGGGGATGCTCCTGGATACAGAGTTGGCGGAGGTCCGCCTTCCGTCGGACAAGCGTCTGGCCCTTCGCGGGTCGGTTCGCAGTCTCCTCCGTCATCACCGCCCTTCCCTCAGATCCAGCATGCGGTTGTTGGGAAAGATGGTTGCCTGTTTCGAAGCGGTGCCGTTCGCACAATTCCGATCCCGCACCTTTCAGAGGGCAATTCTGTCGGCCTGGGACAAATCACCGAGGAGTCTGGACAGGACCTTTCTTCTGCCTCCCCTGGCTCGGGCTTCCCTCGGCTGGTGGTTGCATATCCCTCTAAGGGGGAAGTCCTTCCTTCCACTGAACTGGCTGGTGATTACCACAGATGCCAGCTTACGGGGGTGGGGGGTGGGGGGGTTTCCCTCCCCGGTCCGTCCAGGGCGTTTGGTCTCTATCGGAGTCCAGACTTCCAATCAATATTCTGGAACTGAGGGCGATTCTTCTGTCCCTCAGACACTGGACCCATCTGCTGAGGGGCCACCCTGTTCGGATCCAATCGGACAATGCCACGGCTGTGGCATACATAAACCATCAGGGAGGCACTCGCAGCGATGCAAGAGGTGACCCTCATTCTCCTCTGGGCGGAGACGCACGTGCCGGCCTTATCTGCGATTTACATCCCGGGGGTGGACAACTGGGCGGCGGATTTCCTCAGCCGGTCCACCATCGACCCGGGAGAATGGTCCCTGCACCCAGAGGTGTTCGAAGCCCTTTGTCTTCGCTGGGGTCGCCCCGACGTGGACCTCATGGCCTCCAAATTCAACCACAAGGTCCCCCTATACCTGGCCAGGGCACGGGACCCGAAGGCATACGGCGCCGACGCGCTCGTCCTTCCGTGGCGCGAATTCTCCCTTCTGTACGTCTTTCCTCCTTTTCCCCTCCTGCCACGGGTTCTTCGGAGGATCGCGGCAGAGGGCGTCCCCGCGATTCTAATCGCCCCGGATTGGCCCCGCCGGTCTTGGTACGCCGACCTAATGTTGCTGTTGGCAGACGCACCGTGGCCACTGCCCTCCAGGGAAGACCTTCTCTCTCAGGGACCGATCTTCCACGAGCATTTAGGCTCGCTACGTTTGACGGCGTGGCTATTGAGACCGCCGTCTTAACGCGACGGGGTTTCTCCGCGGACGTAGTCCGCACCATGATCCGGGCTCGTAAGCCCGTATCCTCTAGGGTCTACTATCGGGTTTGGAGGTCCTATCTGGGGTTCTGTGAGTCCCGGAGCATCCCACCTCCCCCAGGTTTTCTCTTCCCACAATCCTGTCCTTCCTCCAGTCGGGTCTGGACCTGGGGCTGTGCCTCAGTTCTCTGAAGGGTCAGATTTCGGCGCTGTCTATTCTTCTCCAGCGTCCCCTGGCCCCTCTAGGGCCAATTAAGACCTTTTTACAAGGGGTGGCTCACTCTGTTCCGCCGTACCGCCCTCCAGTTCCTTCCTGGGACCTGAATGTGGTGCTCTCGTCGCTCCAATCAGCCCCCTTCGAGCCTTTACGGGAGGTCTCCCTTCGCCTTCTGTCCTGCAAGGTCATCTTTCTTGTGGCCGTCACGTCTCTCCGACGGGTGTCGGAGTTAGCGGCTCTTTCTTGCTCCGAACCTTTCCTGATCTTCCACCAGGATAAGGTTGTGCTTCGGCCTGTCCCGACTTTCCTGCCAAAGGTGGTCTCCGCCTTTCACATCAATGAGGACATCGTCCTTCCGTCGCTCTGTCCCTCTCCTTCCCACCCCAGAGAACGGGAACTGCACCGTCTGGATGTGGTCAGGGCGTTGAGGATTTACTTGGAGGTCACCGGGTCCTTTCGGCGCACGGACTCCCTGTTTGTGGTTCCGGAGGGTTCGCGCAAAGGGTTGGCGGTCTCCAAGGTGGCTATTGCCCGTTTCATTAAACTGGCGGTGTCTGAGGCTTATCGAGCCAAGGGCAGACCTCCGCCTTTCGGCGTCACTGCTCATTCCACCAGAGCAGTCGGAGCTTCCTGGGCGCAGAGGCATCGGGCCTCGGCTGAACAGTTGTGCAAAGCAGCCACTTGGTCCTCTCTGCACACTTTCACAAAGTTCTATAGGGTGCATACGCATGCATCAGCGGATGCTGCTTTGGGCCGCCTGGTTTTGCAGGCAGCGGTTTCCTGATGCTCTGGTGGTGTTCCGCCTTGGGTTTGTGGTCCCTCCCTTCTTGGACTGCTCTTAAACGTCCCAAGGTCTGTGTCCCCCAAGGAAAATGGGCGAGAAAAGGAGATTTTTGTATAACTTACCAGTTAAATCTCTTTCTCGCTCTTCCTTGGGGGACACAGCACCCACCCTTCTGTGTTTGGTTACAGGGTTATGGTCTGGCGCCCCGTTGGGTTGCTGGCTGGTTGTTTCCGTTATTGGTTGTTATCCTTTCACTACTTGGACACGCAACTGGTAGCCTCTATCTCCAGGCTGAGGGTATAGCTGATGGAGGAGGGGCTTAACAGTTTTACTTAGTGTCACGCCTCCTAGGGAGCTGAGCTATACCCAAGGTCTGTGTCCCCCAAGGAAGAGCGAGAAAGAGATTTAACTGGTAAGTTATACAAAAATCTCCTTTTTACTACTCTTTTTTTCCTACCTAAAGCACACCATTCCCTGTGCACTTAAAACTCTATTCTCTGTACACTGCTGAGCTGTCGGCAGAGTACGGAGTACACATTTTCTCAATGGGCAGCAGCAGTGCTGTGAGTACAGGCAGTAGCTCATATTGCTGGTCATGCCCGTACTCCCTGGAGGATTACTAACTCTTGGCATAGCACATGTGTACCCATGTACTATGCCAGGATTCGCTGAGCGGAGCAGGCTCCTGCTTCGCTAAGCGAAGAGCTGACATGCAGTTCTTTTAGCTTAGTGGAGCAGCTAGAAGCAGGAGCCTGCTCCGCTCAGCTAATCCTGGCATAGTACATGGGTACAGGGTAGGTAAGTATATTTATCCCTCCCTTGTTGGGCACTGGCGGAACTATCAGGGACAACCTATGGCTGGAAGATCACGATCCAGGGGGACCGCTGCTGTGCCGCCAGTGTCAGTGTGCTAAGACACAGTGAGCGTGCTGCTCTGGAGGGGGTTAACTGTCGCGCAATCGGCCATGCACCGCATCAGTGTTCCGGCCCGCGTGTTCACCGTCGGCCCGTGTCAGTAGTAGAGTTTTTTTCGACGGGGCAGGCGCTGGTGTACTGCTCCGGTTTCTCTGCGCCCCTATGGACTCAGGTCGGCCGGGCGCAACATGCGAATCCGGCCACCCCTATGTAGGATCGCAGGTGTCAGGGGACTGGAGGGTTAATAACAGGCGCAAATTATTCCCGCCACTCACCCCCGCCCCCCTTCATCAGGGCAGCTTAACCCCTTCTGGCCAGCCACCTCCAGATATTCTGAGGATTCTCAGTACAAGGTGCCTGTAAGTAAAAACAGTTAACCCCTTCCTGCCTCCATCACCGTGCTTCCTGTTGCATTCCCCTTCCACAAGTATTCCGCTTACAGGGGAATACCTGAGCATCTTAGATTACTACAGTTCAACTACGCCACGGCGCTAGATGCCTTAGCTGCTTCTCTGGGGCGTGGCAACAGTCGATACCCGTGGGTGCTGGTGCTCTGCATCTGCGGTGTATGGGTGCCGCCAGTGGATACTGTCGCTGTTTCCACTTGGTATCCTTCTTATCTTTGGTACTGGTTTGGAGCATGGTTGTGCCATCCTCTGTCTTTCAGAGGAGTTGCCTAGCAACATTTATGGGTCCTACAGACCACCCTTCTCCATGGGCCTCCTCGTTTCCAGTTGGTCAGGACATTGTCCTCATCACTACGTAGTGCATATGCCATTGCGCATATTCTGGGGAGTACGTTTCAGCGAGTCGAGTGTTCTTTGACTCTGCAGTCCTCCTCAGCTGGGGGTTCTACCCTGATGCTAGCTTCCTGTTGCTCCTGTTCAGAGCCTTCCAGGTAAAGTGTTATAGCTAGCTCTTCTCAACTGGGGCAGTATGGTGCCATGGCTCCTACGGATGGCCTCACGGCTTCCCTTTAGTTTGTGCCGACAGGGCAGGCACTGGCTACTTCTGAGAGAGTGGTATTTGCGTTACCACTACATACTATGGTTCTTACTGCATAGCTCCTTCGTCAGGTGGCGGATTCTTCTAGATCTGAATTGGTGGCCTCTGCGGTATGGCCCCCTTCTCTGCTGGAGTATGGGCTAGCGATACAGTTGTGGCTCCCCTTACTTGGCTTCCTCCTCAGGCAGAGTTTTTGGCACAGCCACTCAATCCCTGGCTACATCTGCATTGCACGGGGTATTCTTTAGTGGCCTTCTATTCCAGAGTTCCGGACCCAGCTGGTGGGATGTGGTGCGTTCCACATCTCTCCTTCTGCAGGTGAATCCTTCACATTGGTCCTGGGTGAGTTACTTATAATATATTCCTCTCTTAAGACATCACTAATGTCTAAGTCACGTCATCCCTCTGGTGATCTTACTTCCCACTGCCCATTCCGAGGGTAGACTGCGAGACTCCCTACACCAGACGGCGCGGGGTTGCTGTCACGTCTTGCTGTGATGATAGATGTTCCATTCCTGGTAGGAACACCCTTCTATTTCTTCTTCCCCCTCGAACAAACGGCTGCCGGCCTCTCCCTTCTGTATTCCTGGACTGCGGATGGTGTTCGAGGCGGGCTGTCTGCGTTGGAGTCACCTGGACGTGGACTTAATGGCTTTCCACCCCGAAGCTTGCGGCGTGGATGCCCTGATTCCCTGGTAAGGGTTCTCCCTCCTTTGCGTTTTCCCCCTTCCTCTTCCTACCCAGAGTTCTACAGAAGATAGTCGCCCTGGGGATTGGCCGTCGCACGTAGTACACCGACCTCGTCTCCTTCTAGCGGACGTCCTGGTCACTGCCACTCAGAGATGTCCTTCCTTTAGAGTCCGGTTTTCCATTAGTATTTTAGGTCTCTTCGTTTGCCAGCTTGGCTATTAAGACCACCATTTTATTCGAAGAGATTTTTTAGGCGGATGTCATCCGCAAGCCTGCATCGTCCAGGATCTGTTCAGGACCTGGATGTCCTTCCTGGGTTTCTGTGGAAGCTGAAGTGCTCTGCCACTTCATTTTTCTCCCCACGGTCCTGTCCTTTCTCCAATCGGGGTTGGACCTTGGTCTGGTGTTAGTTCGTGCAGGGTCAGGCGTCATCGCCTTCTATCCTTTTCCAGCGCCTGTGAGGACCTTCTTCAGGGAGTAGCTTATACGGTTCCTCTGTACCGTCCTCCTTTACCTCCTTGGGATCTGAGTTTAGTCCTCTCAGCGCTCCAGGTTTTCCCTGGAGCCCGTGTGGGAGAGTTTCTCAGACTCCTGTCCTGGAAGGTAGTTTTTCTGGTCGCTATCACTATCGGCGTTCTCTGCAGAGAACTCTTCTTGGTTCTTCATAGGGTCAAGGTGGTTCGCTGGCCTGTCCCTTCTTTTCTTCCGAAAGGGGTCTCTGACTTCCATATTAACGAGGAAATTGTCCTTCCCTCACTGTGCCCCTCTCCTCCACCCTAAGGAAACGGAGTTACACCATTGGACGTGGTCAGAGCTCTGAAGATCTAGTTAGCAGCCTCCGGTCCCATCCGCCGTGCGGATCCCCTTATTGTCATTCCAAAGGGTCCTCGAAGGGGACTGGCGGCTTCCAAGGTGGCAATCGCACGCCGAATTCGATCTACAATTGCTGAAGCATACCGCACCTGAGGCAGGGTTTCGGCCTTAGGTGTCACGACTTACTCCACCAGAGCGGTGGGCGCATCTTGGGTGCGGAGGAATCGTGCTTCTGCTCAGTTGTGTGAGGCGGCTACTTGGCCCTCTTTACACACATTCACAAATTTTACCAGGTGCATACTTATGCATCGGCGGATGCCGCCCTTAGGCTGCATGGTCTTGCAGGCGGCAGTTTTTTTAGATTCCTGCCGGGGCGCTTGCTTCCATGGGTCTGTGGTTTTTCCCTCCCTGTGGACTGCTTTTGGAAGTCTCACGGTTCCTGTGTCCCCCAATGAATATGGGCGAGAAAAGGAGATTTTTGTATAACTTACCAGTAAAATCTCTTTCTCGCTCTTCATTGGGGGAAACGGCACCCACCCAGTTTTGTTGTTCGACCACAGTTGAGCAGTTGCTGGTTTGAACCCCGTTGGGTCCTTTTGGCATGGTTGGTGTTCCATGTTTCTTTCTTGGTTGGCTTGCTTCTCCTACTGCTTGTACACAAACTGAAGCTCTCTCTCCAGGCTGGAGGGGGTATAGCTGCCAGGGGAGGAGCTAACAGCTTTTACTAGTGTCAACGCTTTCTAGAGGACATAGCTATACCCACGGTTCCTGTGTCCCCCAATGAAGAGCGAGAAAGAGATTTTACTGGCAAGTTATACGACAATCTCCTTTTTCCATTAATTCTAAAGGGTTAACAAAGTTTGTAAAATCAGTTTTGAATACCTTGAGGGGTGTAGTTTCTAGAATGGGATCATTTTTGGGTTGTTTCTATTCTGTAAGCCTCACAAAGTGACTTCAGACCTGAACTGGTCCTTAGAAAGTGGGTTATGGAAAATTTGTGAAAAATTTCAAGATTTTCTTTTAAACTTCTAAGCCTTGTAACATCCCCAAAAAATAAAATGTCATTCCCAAAATGATCCAAATATGAAGTAGACAAATAACTATTTTTGTAGGTATTATTATGTATTATAGAAGAAGAGAAATTGAAACTTGGAAATTTGCAAATTTTTCCAAATTTTTAGTAGATTTGTTTTTGTTTTTTTTTTGTTTTTTTTTTACTCCATTTTACCAGTGTCATGAAGTACGATATGTGACGAAAAAACAATCTCACAATGGCCTGGATAAGTCAAAGCGTTTTAAAGTTAACACCACATAAAGTGACACTGGTCAGATTAGCAAAAAATGGCCTGGTCCTTAAGGGGTTAAAGGGACTTTCTGCTTTGAGCAATGCCAAAGATAAACCAGTAATCTAATGTTCTGGACCCCAGTGATCAGCTGTACTCTATAGGGGAACCAGCAGCAGATTTTCAGTTCTCTGAATGTCTAGTCTCTCTTACATAAAGCATCCTGTTGGCAGCTTCACTGACTCACATAATACATGAATAGACTTTATATAGGGGATTTTTAGTTCTAGGCCATGACGCGTGGTTCTTGTAATAAACTAAACGTTTTCATTTAAGCTGTCTTATGAGAAAACTGTTTTCTTGAGCCTTATGTTCTTTTGCAGTAAGCTCCCCAATGGATGAAGTCCTGGCATCCCTGAAACGTGGTAGTTTTCACCTGAGGAAGGTGGAACAGCGAGCCTTAGCTCCTTTCCCAGATGAGGATGACAGTGATAACATATTAGCTCAAATCAGAAAAGGGGTAAAATTGAAGAAAGTACAAAAGGATGTTTTAAAAGAATCCTTCGCCCTTCTGCCTGACACCGACCCACTGACACGCAGCATTCACGAAGCACTTAGACGGATCAAGGAGGCCTCGCCTGAATCAGAAGATGAGGAGGAGAGCTTGCCTTGCACAGATTGGGAGAACTAACTGGTATTAAAGCTTATCTTATTTTAAGAGTTAGAAAATGTGTAAGAAATGTTAATTATGATACAGATTTACTGTGTGCATGAGCCCTCTGTGTGCTTCCCTTAGCAAGTTTGCCCAAGAGACTTGCTTAACTCTCTTAAATAATTAGAAAACACCTGAAAATAGTCATTGTTACCAGTGCTCTGTATATAGAGACAGCAGGGACATGGAGATAATGTTTTGTGCATTCAAAGTAAATAATAAATAGAAAGAAATATGAAGAAAAAATTAAAAATGCAAGTAAAAATGAAAAAAAAAGTGGATTTATTTATTCACCCAAACGCTCAATGGCATTGAGTCTTGGGTGAATAAAGGAATCTACTTGTTCACTGAAGTCAGAATGCTGCCTTTCTTCCAAAATTTTCGATAGAAAGATGGATAGAATTTTTTTTTATAAAACACAAGCGGCACAGCAGGAGCAATGTGAATGACGCCGTGACAGCAGCTGTGGAAGTGATCCAGCATCCAAGTAAATGGAAAAGAAAATTTCACGCTGCTCCCAAAAGTTGTTCAATTCGGACGTTTCAGTCCTTTTCTCACATAGTATTTTTATAATGCTTGAGAAAAGTCCTGGTAAGAGGACTGAAATGTTGCATTGAACAACTTTTTGGAGCAGCATGGAATATTTTTCTAGATGGGTAGATAGATAGATATTAGATAGATATGAAATTGATAGATATGAAACAAGGCCCTGTACCCCAACTCGGGCAACCAGAGGCAAAAACTATGGAGGAAACCACCCGCCTCACACAGAGAAATACAGAGCAGAGACCGAGACGAGGTAAAAAACCTGCTCGGAACTCTGTGTAGAACATTCAAGTGACTGGACAACACAAGCCTCATCTATCATACCAGAACCAGTCAGACCCTCAGCTCTTCCTATGAAACCCGCTCTTTACAAGGTATAAGGACCCGCTATGACATCCTTTATAATCAGCAGCTGGAACATCCAATGTCTGAACGTGTCAGCCTTTGGATGTAAAGTAAAGGATCCCGACTTCACCCAGAGTTTGAGAAACATCGACATTCAGATCCTTCTAGAAACATGGACCCACTGGATACAGGGAAATCTCTGTCCCGGCCCTGAAAAATAAAACCACCAAACTTGGCTGCTGTTTGGGAGGAATACTAGTGTAGTATAAAGTGGAGCTCCATGAGCAGATCAAACCACTGAAACGGGGAAACAGCCACATCTGGATCAGAATAGACTGCTCCATCCTCACCTCCCAGTCCGACATCTGCCTCTGTGCGGCCTACATACCACCACCTGAGTCCCCTTACTACAACCCAGAATGCTTTGAGATCCTGCAAAGGAAAGCCACCCACTATCAAACCCTGGGCAAAGTCCTTATCATGGGAGATCTCAATGCCAGAACAGGCAGGGAAAGAGACTACCTGACCACAGATGGAAACCTCTATATAAATGGAGCACAGACCGACGGCGACAGCTCAGTGCATACAGAGAGGATCAGTCATGACAGCACAGTAAATAAAAGTGGCAAAAAATTGTTGAATCTTTGCCGAAGCCTAGGACTCCACATTCTCAACGGTCGCACCAAGAGAGACTCTTTAGTAAGGACTACATTAAACTCCCATGTGGGTAGCAGCGTAGTGGACTACGCCATCACAGACATGGATCCCGCAAACATTGGGGCCTTCATAGTCAGCCCACAATCGCACTTGTCTGATCATAACCAAACATCCCTATATATTAAGTCCACAAACAAACCACCAGGGCAAATACCTCAGCAGGCCGGCCTCTTCACATTACCTCCATCTTATAAGTGGTCCAAGACATCTGCTCAGAAATATAAAGAGGTGCACAATAAACCAGAAATGCAAGGGATGCTCTACTACTTCAACAAGGTGTTTGAGATAAACCCAGAAGGAGTCAATCAAGCTGCAAGAGATCTAAATAATTTATTTTTCACCATGGCAGAAATGTCTGACCTTAAAAAGTATAGCCACCTGAAGCAAAAAGAAGATAACCTCAACACTTTGTTTGATGAGGAGTGCAGAGCTGTACGTAAGACCTTAAGATCGGCCTCAAATAAAAAGCATAGAGATCCCAACAACCCCAACCTGCGGGAAGTCTATGACACAACGCAGAGGCAATACTAAACCCTTCTCAGAAGAAAAAAGCAAGAATATACCTCAACCAAACTTACACAACTTTAAGATGCCCTCCAAGATGACTCCTGGGAACTATGGAACCACCTGGACACAAATGAGAAGAAAAACAACCTCCATATTCAGAACGGCAACATCTGGCTCCAGTATTTGAGAGACCTCTACAGAGACATCCCACATGTAGAACGTAACCCAGACCAAGAACAAATGAGGTCAAAACTGAAGAGCATAGAAGAGACAATTAAAGATTTCCAAAACCCACTAGACTCACCCATAACACTGCAGGAGATGGAGAGAATATCAACCATAAGAGTTAAGAAAGCCAGCGGCACAGATGGCATCCCACCCGAAATGATTAAGTACAGCCCACCATCAATATAGGCAGCCATAGCAAAACTGCAACATTGTGCTAAGCGCTGGATACTTCCCCCAAGCCTGGAACCAAGGTGTCATAACCCCAATACACAAGAGCGGGGACAGATATGACCCGACCAACTATCTGGGGAAAATATTTAACAGTATCCTGAACCGGAGAATCCTCAGCTTTCTCATCCAGCACAATGTACTCAGTAAAAGCCAAGCAGGGTTCATGCCAAACCACCGCACCACAGACCAGGTTTACACCCTGCACCGCCTTATCCAGAGCCATGTCCACAACACAAAGCAGGGAAAGATATATGCTTGTTTCGTGGACTTCAAAAAGGCCTTTGACTCGGTGTGGCACCCAGGATTGCTCCTGAAGCTATTGGAGAGCGGAATAGGAGGAAAGACATACGTCATCAAAAGCTCCTACACAGAGAACCGATGCAGAGTGAAGGTAAATGGGAAAAGAACGGCTTCCAGCAGAGCCGAGAAGTCGGACAGGGCTGCAGCCTCAGTCCAACTCTCTTTAAAATTTACATCAACGAGCTGGCAGCGGCTCTGGAGTCATCCTCAACACCAGGTCTCATGCTCCATGACGCTGAGGTGAAAGTTCTCCTGTATGCGGTCATTCTGGAGAAATTCAGCACCACATGGGCCCTTCCCATCAATTTAAAAAAGACCAACACTGTGGTGTTCCAGAGAAGGAAAACAGTCAGCCAGGCCCCCTACACAACCGCCCTCTTACAGGTACACCTACCTGGGCCTGATAATGGACCAAACTGGGAGCTTTAAATCAGCCATTGAGGAGCTGAAAGACAAAGCATGCAAGACCTTCCACAACATCAGAAGATGACTGTACGAACTCAATCATTGCACCAAGCCTCCTGTATGGCAGTGAAGTCTGGGGCCTTTACACGTACCCCGACTGGTCAAGATGGGATTCCAGCCCAAAAGAAATATTCCTCCTGTAATTCTGTAAGAATCTCCTCCAGGTCCATCGGAGCACCTCTAACAGTGCCTGTCGAGGGGAGCTGGGCAGATTCTCTCTACACTTTACAATCCAGAAGAGAGTGCTATTATTCTGGTGCCATCTACATGGTAGTAGTGAAGGCTCCCATCACCATAAAGCCTTGCTACAAGGAATCCCAGGCAAGGCAAAGCCCCAAAATCAACTTGCTGAAACCCAGCCCGACCAGAAAATCACCCCACACCACTTCACAAAAGCCAGTAAACAAGAGACAAGAGGAATATGTCAGTGAATGGAGGAAGGAGGTAAGAGCATCCCAGAAGCTGACGGTGCACCAGAGCCTGCAGAGAAAAAAGTGACTATTTTGAAAACGACAAAGCAGCGCTCAACTGCGAGCAACAACTCAGGAGGCACAGACACAGCCTGGACTCGGCTGTTCGAACTGCAAAAAGAAAGTGGTGGTAGTCCAGCTTCCAAGAAAAGAAAAAAACATAACATTATAAAGTCATTCAGAAATAAAACAACATCACATTATGCTGTTTTTTTGGCACATATAGTGTTAATTTTTAAGGGAAGTTTAATTCGGGTTTCTCCTGATTTGTATGAACCACGTGAACCTGCATTCCAGATTGGATTGGCGGAAGTGTGATTCATAGGGAGCACGAGTTAATGGCAGCTCTGTCATGAGTAAGGACCGTGATTTATAGGTCCAAAATGTGTAGACTGCTTGCCTGTCTTTTTTTTTTTTTTTTTTTTTTATGGAATTTTTTTACTGCATGAAATAAAGCACAATTTTTTTGAAGCTGGACTACCACCTCTCTCTTTCTGCACAGCCTGCAGAGAGACTACAAACTGGCCCCATATCTGGAGAAACTAGGGAACCCCAGATACCAGAAAATCCTGAGCCGCTACAGACTGAGCGCCCACAGCCTGGCCATTAAATCCGAACGGCATTGATAGAGCTACATGCCTAGAGCAAGCAGACTGTGCCAGCCATGCCACCTGGAGGCGGTGGAGGATTACGCCCACTTCCTGATATACTGTCCCAAATACTCAGCAGTGAGGGACATCCACTTTAGGAGACTCTCTGATCTACTCCCAGACTTCAGCTCCATGGAGGAGGAAGAGAAACTGCCCATTCTGCTGGGAGAGGAAGAGAACACTGTGGACATAGCAGCACAATATATCAGTGCCTGCCACAGACTAAGAGGAGCCTGATACGCCACGGACTCCTATACACCGACCCCGGGTGTGTTCCGATTTCTCAACCCCCTATTTCCCACATGCTTTGGCAATACTAATGTATAATTTTAGACCTGCCAATAAAGCTTTATTGATAGATATGAGAAATACAGATGATAAAGATATATGGGTAGATAGACAATGCAGAAATAAAGATATTTGTGAGCTAGACAAGCATTAGATACATTAGAAATATGACATTATATTGTTCCATGCAGCAAATGGTTAAACAAAAAAACAGCTATGGGGGGGGATGCAGTACATTTGATTCTGTACATTCTCTGTAGGCTGTCTACCCTCCTGTTAGTCGGGGGTCTGGACTGTTCAGGTTATGTTTGCCAACAAGCAGCCCTTGTCATTTATTGCAGTACAGAGAGGAGAGAGGGGCCGGCAGCACATATTTGTCAGGTCATTAGAGGGTGACATTCTGAACTCACCAGAAACGCTGTTGACCTCGGGGGCAGGCTAGAAGAGTCCATTACATTCACAGTGCAGGGCCTCCGGTGAGAGAGAGGAAGGGGGCGGGGCCAAGGTCTGCCTGACTGCTGTGGAACCGGTGCTATGGATGCAGCACCCAGCTACTCACTACAGCATAAGGACCCTGCGGGCTACAGTGGGCGGGAGACCAGGGACCAGTGCTCCTTGCTGTGCTGTCTGTGCTCTTCTCAGGTGCAGCCACCTGCTCTTTTCCACATGTGTCTAGGCAGCTCAGCAGGGGGCCCCATTTAGGGATGGGGGGCCCTGGGCAATTGCCCTGTTTGCTGGCCCTGTCCAAATGAAGCGGCAATGTCCATTTGGGCAGGTCATAGTTAGGCAAGTGCTCAGGCCCTCCTCACCCTTGCTCCTGATAGGGAGGAGAAAGAGATGTCAAAGTCACGCATCCCCACTCTGAAATCTGGTGCAGTCGCAGTGTGCAGCCAGGCCGTACATTACCAACTATGGACAGTGGCCTCATAGAAGGCACTGCACAGTTAGGATACCCAAAAGAGGTCAGGCTGTAGAGTGGGGAAGTGTGACATCAGAAGGAGAGCGAGGTGTCAATCCGGAGCAAGGGGGAGGGATGGGGCTCAGTTAGGAGAGGAGAACCTAGACACTAAACGTGCTATGGACTGCCCAGTTGGATACTTGCATTTTGGAAGAAACTTATTTTCCTGGGCCACCAAACCACCAGCAAGGGAAAAATGTATGCTCTACATGTTGTATATGTCACCTACAGACCACTGCTAGTAGGTTAATAGATGAAAATGAGCCGACAGACTCCCTCAAAAGCTGTGCATCAGGAAAACAAGTCTGCAACTGCTCACATATAGTCAGATCCGTTTGTTTGCTTAAAATCTGTTTCTTCTAGGCAAAAGTAATTCGAAATGATAGCCGCCATAAAAAAAAAAAAAAAAAAAAAAAAAAGATCCACAATGCTGCACTGGATTTTCTTCTTAGCCAGGATTGGACGCACATGTGGGAGATAACATGGTGATCTTGGGTTGTAACCCACTGGGCATATACTGTATATGTTTCTCTGCATAAATATAAAGTAAAGGGAAATTTCAGTTTCCTGGTCTTATTATTGATGGCATATCACTATGGTATATCAGACAAAGCTGCTGGATGAGACTGACCCTGTGTCTAGAGGACTAGAGTGTAAGGAGGCCATGTTCATTCTTGTGACTGGGAGAGGATCCTGCAGTTGGAGCCCACATTTGGGGCACATCCTAGTGATGCCATCTATGATAAATGTTAGAGATTTTGTATTTCAGCTGTTTAGTATTTCAGTATACACCCATCAGTCATAATATTAAAACCACTGTCCAGTAAAGTGAATACATTGGACAGTAAGTTCATGAAGTTGATGTATTAGAAATAGAAAAATTGTGCAAATGTAAGGAGCAGCTATGACAAAAGCCAAATAGTGATGGCTAGACGATTGGGTCAGAGCATCTTCAAAACAGCAGATCTCTTGGGGTGTTCCTGGTATGCAGTGGTATACCTACCAAGAGTTGTCCAAGGAAGGACAGCTGGGAAACGTACGTCGTGGTCATGAGCGCCCTAGACTGATTCATGCATGTGGTCCTACAGAAGAGCTGTTGTAGCACAGATTGCTGAGATTTTGTGGAGTCCATGTCTGATGGGCCATAGCTGTTTAGGTAACACGAGAGGCCTGTACAGTATTAGATGGGGGGGAGAGGGGGGTGTTAATATTATGGCTGGTTTGTAAAGCTCATTCATGATGGACACTTCATAAACATGATAATATGGTCTCTTATTTGCACACACAGGTGGATCTCATGAACCCTTGAGCTATCCACAGCCAAACGGAATTGCTTTTGCTGCATGAAGAAACGAAAGAGGAGGCCAGTATGTCAGGTACATTCCACTATAGAGAAGCCTCATACAACGACAGATCCGATGGCAACCATGACATACTTTACGTAATGGATGTTTTGGCCTTTCCTCAGCTTCCAAATCCAGTTTTTATCTTCATGTCGCGTATTGGCCAGTTCAAAGGTTTGGTATTTTTATGGCAAACACTATTCACTTATTTGTTATGTCGGAGTCAACAAATGACATCTTTAAAATCCATATCACTGGATGCACTGAACCCAGTCCACCTGGAGGAGAAGGACGAAAACTGACCTCCTTTTCAGCAACTGTATTAATCAGAAGCAGAATGTGTCCTGCTTACTCCAATCGAGGGTCCAATGGATTGCAGTAACATTACGGTGAGGCGGCCACGGTTTGGTGCTTACCATTACTTAATATTACAGCATATCTGGTAAGGTCCACCTGAGACTTTGGTCTGACGTCTCTCACCCTCTTTCCCTTCAAGACTATTGTGTTGCCATGGACGAAGAGCTTTTTCCATGCACAAATACATGTAGCTGCTCCCGCCACCGATTACGTACTGTACATAAGGAGCAGTTAGTCATTTTACTAATTCTTATATTTTTTGCATTTTTAATATTTGTTGGCTTTTAATTTTTTTGGTCTTAATTATTTTTTTGCAATATCGTTTTGACTTCCTTACCGGGTTTCCTAAGGAAAATGCAAAATTTATATTTATACATCAAACTTTCAGAAGAACCTAGTATTATTTACTGTGCATATTTTCTTTGATACGGCCGTTTAGCATTTAGCGTGTGATGGCCGTTCTGTGGTCTCTAGGGAAAGCGCCCCATAACAGATTATTTTTAACCAACCTGCTTACCTAAATTCACTACTAATTGAAGGATTTAGGTTAAGCATTGGGTTTGGCTGCTCCGCTTACTACTTATACTGTAGGTGTCACACACACAGTCTATTTTGCTTAGTTTTGATAAAACCAAAAATAACATTTGCTTGGTAGATAAAACTATTTTCTGTAGAAATGAACTGAATTCCGATGTGCAGGCATGATGCTCATGTGAAGCTTTTGCATCCAATTTCTCCAAGTAGTACATAGCATGCACAGTGATAAATCGGCAACGTGCTTTTCTACATATGTCAATGAATTGTAAATCATTACAACCCCAATATTTTAGGGTTTCATCCTGTAAATACCACTTTGCAGTGGTTTTTGTATTACTGTGTTCAGATGGTTGAGATCCCCTTGGCTGTGAAGTATGGAGTGACCCGGAGAGAAAATGTCCCTCCTATCCATGCTTTCATCAACCTACTTTGCTTTCTTTACTGAAAAACGCCAGCAGGGATTGTTGGAACCAAGTTGATGTAGTTTACCTCACTCTATATGTAAAATATCTGGTAAGTTATAGGGGGACGAAAGTTAAAAATATATATATGTGGTCAGTAAGTTTTAACTTTGTCTCTCCAGTGGTGCATCGGGATCAATAAATTTGGGGCTGTTGCTTCACCTTTGGCTAGGAGGCAGATTTCTGCAGCAGAATGCCCCCCCCAGACCAAGCAAACAAAGCCCTGCCCACCTTAGTTATTTCCCTTTTGCTCACCCTTTCCTAGTTAATGATGGTTCAGTGCCTCAGTTATAACCTGACTCTTTAGGCTGGAAACACGCATGCCGTTTTTAAAGGGGTTTTTCTTAGAGTTCAGTATTGATGTCCCGTCATCCATAGCTGATCGGTCGGGTCTGACTCCGTTCACCCCCGCCAATCAGCTGTTTGAAAAGACCGTGGCCCTCTAGTGACAGATGTGGCCTCTTCCAAGGTCTATAACGTTGTGTTAATTGGCCTCATGGCCTAGGTGTGCAGCTCAGTCTCTTTTGAGTGAAAGAGCCTGGGCTGCAGTACCAAGCACAGCCACTATACAATGTAAGGAGAATTAGCGCCTCTTTAACTAGCTGTTCGGCAGGGGTGCCAGGAGTCGGACCCCCACCGATCAGATATTGATGGACCTATCTTGAGGATAGGCCATCAATAGTGAACTCTTGAAAAACCCTTTGATTTGCAGTTTTTTTAAGACAATATTTGCATCAAAGCCAGTAATGGATCCAACAGGAAGTAGTGGTTTAAGGCCTTCCTTCTTCTTTTGGCAAAAAAAAATAAAACTGGCAAAAACGACAGGAGCGGTTCCAGCCTTATACCAACATTTTTGGTTGTTGGATTATTATTATTTTTTTTTATTATTATTATTTTTTATTGTTACCTACTAAAATGGTGTACATTGCCTACTAGGTAAAAAGACTGAGTGTGACATTGTTAGTTTTTCCTCCCATATTATTATGGTAAATGTATACAGATATTTTTTTAAAATCTTTGCCACTCACCTTTATATAACACAATATCTTTAAAAAATATAAACTATGCAAACTATTGTTTTAAAAGCTCTTAGCGCTAACTTGGCACTGTGAATGCTGGGAGAACTGTGAGTCTGGTGTTTTTGAGTGCTAACGTAAATCCACTAAATTTGCTCTTTTTTTGGTTGAAGTGAACCTGGGACTCGTTTCTGGTATATAAGATTTGAGTATAGATATAATCCACAGGAAATCTTTGCAAGTCAGCTGGTTTTTATTGGAAACAGTCAAGAACCTTTTCACCAGATAAGTCTTCTGACAGCTTTGTTCCGTTTCTGCAGTGAGAAAGTGGGATTTTCTTTTTTTCTCTACACTGTCTGATGTAAAGATGACACTTCCCAGAAAGCGAGTTGTTAGAATAAGGTCCCTTAGGCATCTTTCAGACGAGCGTGCCCTGAAAGTATAACTCTGTAGAAGTAAGTTTGCGCAGAGACACACAGCATTATAAATCACTATAATGCCGTCCGCTCCTGAGAAATGAGCAATGTCCTTAACGGGGAATCACGCTCACACACGAAGAGTGATTTCCACACAGGACACTCATCTCAAACAGACCTGACAGAGATATACCCTCCAGGGGATACTGGGAGATTACAGTCCTGACAATAATAATGGCAGCTGCTCCAGCTCAATGCAGAAAAAGTAATGTACGGTAGGTTTACATGTAAAATGATGCTAAAAGTTGGAAATAATGCGTTAAATTCCTCGGTCATTGTCTGTTAAAGGTCTTGTCTAGCTTATTTAAAAAGCTTCCCAAAGCCTCTAAATGTGTAAACATAAAAATAAAATGGTATATTCGCCGCTTAACTAGCTGCTGTTTCTAGCGTTGGTGCTCCAGTGTGTTTACATGGCTGCAGTGGTGATTTAGCTGTATATCCCACGTGACTGCTGCAGCCAATCACTAGTCTCAGCAGTCTCTAATGTCAGTGATTGGCTGCAACGGTGATGTGGGGTATATGGCTACGTCATCGATGCAGCCAAGTAATCAAATATCAGTGAGATGCTGAGTGGCGTCACTGTATTCATTGAGGAGTATAGATAGTTAGACAATCCCTTTAATCCAAGAGAGGCCATTTCTACTTGATATAAACTTATCATAAGTGTAAGGCCTCATGCACTTGTCGGTTGCCTGGCTGTGCCTGTATTTCAGCCCACAAACAGTGGGTCCACAATATATGGACACTGGCCGTGTGCACACTGTATCACAGATGCGGACCCGTTCACTTGAACGGGTCCGCAATACGAAAGGTGTGGTGTAGAACTGAGGCATGGAACCCCACTAAAGCACTACAGAGTGCGTCCATGGGGTTTCTCTCCATGCCTCCGCAGCGCAAAGAAATAGAACATGTTCTATTTTTTTTGTGGTGCAGACAGGTCACGTACCCATTCAAGTTGAATGGGTCTGGATCCGTCCCGGCCGTTGCACAGGTGGGGCCCGTGTATTGGGGACCATAAATTGTTTTGTGTGCATGAGGCCTAAAAGGAAGAGAGAGCAGAATAGCTACCTTTTAGTTTCCATTCAAATAAATAGAACGAGCCGTTGTAATTACACTGCAGTGACTCTGCGAATGAGACTTCAAACACCTGATCAGTAGGGGTCCTGGGAGTTGGACCTTCCGCCAGTCTGATATTGATGACCTTTTTCTGAGGATAGGTCATCAATGTCTTTGCAGTGGGAAACCCCTTTAATCAGTTACCCCCACATTAAACATCTCGCTTTGAATGAGATGCGAGAAGCAAGTGCCCATTCTTTACAAATTTGCAAGGAACGGCCGCACAGCTCGAGAAGAAAATGAAGTCCTGGTGAGATTTATTCCTTTTTTTTTTTTTTTTTTACTGAATATTTAGCATTTTGCACATAATATGTATTATGAAGTTCATTTTGGAATATTTGTGCCTTTTTGAAATACCTGTAGGTTTCTATATATACTGTCCCCAGCGATATAATTTATTTAAGCTCTGCTTTGTACGAGAGGTGACAGATTTGTATCTTTAATATCATCGCCGTGTGTGTGTGTGTGTGTGTTTTCTGTGTAATTTAGGAGATGAAAAGTTAATAACCCACCAAATACTTGCTTCCCTTTTTTTTTACTTATCAAAAAATGCACCAACATCTAACAAACTAAAAAATAAAATACCGTAACATAAAAGCCATATTCATAGACATGCTCTATTTCCTCATTAGCATGCTGTTTCTTATTAATTTTACTCAATTTATATAACGCTGACATATTCTTCAGCGCTTTACAGACATTGCTGTACCCAATGGGGCTCACAATCTAAGTTCCCTATCAGTCTTTGGAGTGTGGGAGGAAACCCACGCAAACATGGGGAGAACTACAAACTCCATGCTGCCCCATATTATGATTTTATGCCGCAATATTCAACATGCCATCATTGTCATTTGTTTTAAAGGCGCCAGCAGGATCAGTTATTTGTCGGCAGATCAGGATAGGTTGCAATCCCTTTTACGCCTCCACAAGATAGCGGATTTCAAGCTATCCCTACTTCATTGAGGTGACACGCAGTTCTACCATATCTTGATCAGTAGGTTCCTGTGGTAATTAGCTATCGTGGCTTTCAATGAAATGATCTTGTGTCCAATAATTATTTTCTATCTAGCCATCTAAAAAAAAAAACTGCTTTTCTGGTAAATGACTGCAATGGCCTGCTTTTTTCATCGAAGATGTTTTTTTGTTCTGTTCTTCTTTTTTTTTTTTTGGGTGTTTTGTACTGAAATTCAAAGCTGAACATGGACATACACTTATTTTTATTATTTCCCTTTAAAGGGGATGTCTGATTTGGATATCAATATATAAAATATAGTCACCCAAGTGATCAGCTGTTGACAGGAAACGTTGTATGTTCACATGAATAAGCATTTCATACAGGGTTATACGGAGTCCACCAGAGCTCTGGCTCATAGTGGGGGACTCCCGCTATGAAGTACCAATGGCCTAATTACCCACATGGAAAGGAATTGTCCATATGAGGGACAGCCCCTTCAAGTTATAACTTCATCTGCCAAAGTGTGTCATCATAAAATGTCCTATTGTTTAAAAAAAAAAATTTTTTTTGTTTTTACCGTCATTTTCCATGTCACTATATTTAAAAAAAATTTCATATAATCCTGCAATTTTTGCACTGCCCACTAGGCCTAATAATGGGTCATGATTTTCTGTTCTGTACAGGTAACTTTTAAGCAGAATTACAATGAGAAGTAACATCTCTGTATAGATAAGAATGGATCCACCATTCACAATAGGTGATATCACAGCTTATCTTCTCCCTCCTGACCTCTATACAGGTCACAGAACTGTCTAGAAAATTCTCCCATAGAAGTCAGTGGGATTCCCTCTGGTCCATTGTGTCTATGGCCCATGTGGCTGCTCTCAGAAAACAGGGAGTCTTGACATATCTTAGACCTACATAAAATATAGATAGCAACATGGGGGGAAAAAAAATAATCACCAAAATCCTTAACATAAAAAGCGATTTAAACACTGCTTTTTTCTGATTGCACATTCCCTATAATCTAACAATATATACCTATAGGGGAAAACGTATTGTGAAAATAATTAGTCAGTCCTTTGCCGTAGTAAGATTGAGACCATTTTTGTGACTTTTTAAAAACTTGCAGTTCCTAAATCTGGCTTCACTGAGCGTAAATGGTGAATATTCTTTCAAAATACATTTTTTATATGTCATAGAGACATGTCAAAAGTCTTAGTGCTGAGACCCTCACGATCCCTAGAACAAGGAGAGAGAAGCCCATGCATATGGCACTATCTCACCTCTCTGCTGAGGACTGAATCGAGACTGGCCCATAGACTTCTATAGAGCCCATCTAGTGCAGGGAGGAGAGGGCACAATATGCACGTGCTTCTCTCCCCTCATCCACAGATCTAAACTTTTGATATGTCTTTATGGCATTTCAAAAGTTTTTTTGAAAAGTTAATGACCCTTTAAGGCCCCTTTCGGACGATCAAGTCTCACGCTCTGGACTCGCAGCGTGGGTATGCAGCAGCACCCGTCCTGCCCTTCCAGCACTGTCGGTGGTCCCATAGCATTTTATTGATTTTATGATGCTATGTAACCAGTAGAGGTCTGGAATTTATTGAAGAACACTGACATAATGCTGTCAGTGTTATCCAGTACATTCCAGAACTGTAAGGGTTACATAGCATCTTAAATCAATATAATGCTATGCGACCCCGGCAGTGCTGGAAGTTCAGGACAGGTGCTCTCCCTGACACGCGCTGCCAGTCCAATGCGTGGGACTCACCTGTCTGAAAGTGGCCTACCAGGCTAACCACACCACTTTCTCACCCATTTTTTGAAACTAGAGTGGGTGGAATAAAAATGCAAAATGGCACAAATTGTTTGGATCAAATAAGCCCAAAAGTTGCAACTTTTTCACACCAGATTTTTGCAGAGCAGGGCTTGATAAATTCCCTCCACGGTTCATAATTTGTGAAGAAACCTAACAATCTGGTTGATGATCTTGTGTAACATCCATAACTATGACATGTACAAATGTGTACACTCCTGTAGATGGATTTAGCGGGTGATGTTTTCCCCCCTCATTTGACCTTGTAATCTTTCACTGGATCCTACAAAGAAGCTTTTTGTGCAGCGTAGCACGTTAATACAGCTCTATTTTCTTACCCACCAGTAATAGACATTACTGGATATATAATAATCTATGTGACATGCCCAGTGGTTCCTGCAGCCGGTTGTATAATGGGTCTTACTGGTAACAGATGCCAGCAGTAGTCTTCTCGAAGTGTTTTTGTTGAAGTGCCGCCCGCCTTACCCGATATTGTGTAACCGCCAGAACAGCTAGGTCAAATCTGTGTTTTGGGAATAAAAGATCGGTTCAAAAGAGAAGCTTGTCTTTTGATGATGTGGAGCTGTTCTTTAATTCATGTCCTAATACAAGTGCATTCGCTGGGAGAAAAAAAAGGTGATTAACTTGTCACCCACTTTTGCAGCCCTACATGAAAGAGTTTTACTTAATCAGAAGCTCCCTTCCCTGCTGGTGTATTCCTGAACACAGAGGATATGTTCCAATGAGTCCCAGGTATTTCATTTTGCATTAGGCGCCCACACAGACTGGGGCTTTGATATATTATATTACTGTTATTATCTTTGATTCGCGGTAAGGCTACTTTCTCACTGCCTTTTTCACTGTCCAGATGAAAACTCCCGGCTCATACGTGAAATGTATGCATAGACCCTTATGTACGTGATGGAGGCAGGCAGCAGTGTCCCTTCATCCGGCTGGTGGACATCAGCATACCTTCGTTGCTGACGACTGCTATTCCATACGGAGGCATGTTGGGCGATGCATTTACCGTAGTATCCATCAAAGATCTATGTCAGGGAGATCCTCAACGTACACCTCTAACGCACACATGTAAAACGGAGTGTGAATGCAACCTGTAAGGTGTGGTTTGACCCCTTCCCTCTACACAGTGCTCTTCATGTCTGTGATGTGTCCAATATTGAAGCTTATTTCATGAATAATGTAAAAATATCCGCAAGTTTTTGGTAGCGGAGACATGATTAAAGGGGTTATTTTATGAATAATGTAAAAAATGGAAGAAATAATCTAGTACATGTCAACCTCTTTCTAACGAAGCTAGAACCAACCCTGTGCGTCAACTGGATCCAAAGATCTCCCCATTTATTGCTCCAATTGTTCTGCTAGATTTATTTAAAGCTGTCAGCGCAAGGGGAGTGTCCTTTCTGCTGCAGCTATTAGTAGTTGAGTGATGGAACTAAGCATTTGCTTCTGTCTCAGTGAGCAGGACAGAGAAATTAGAAAAAGAGCCAAAAGGGGGAGGTTTGGTGACCTGCCGCAGCATGGAGTGAGAGGCCCCTAAGAACGCTCCTGCCAGTATCCTGATGCATCCTGCTGAAAAAGATACCTGGAGGATGGGAAACACCTTGAAAGTGTGCTTAAAACAGGGGGATCCATCTGCGTTGCTCATTAATGAGCAAGGATGCCGAAGAAGGGGAAGAACTCCTTGCGATCATAAACAACTTGGCACTGGCGTAGAGGAGGGCCCGCATGAGGTGGTGAGTAGGAGCGTTGTAGCGCGACTTAGCAGATTTGCCAGGGTGTCGGAAGGGGTGAGAACCCACTCTAAACAAGAACCCACTCTAAAGATCTCATGGTGGCAGTTGCCAGCTGCAACACCACCCTCTAAGCACCTGATCATAAATTAAGCTAAAATTTCCATCTTCCCGGACTATTCTACAGAGGTCCAGAAGAGGAGGGCACGTTTCCTGGATGTTAAGAGAAGACTCAGAAATCTGCAAATCCAATATTCTATTTTGTTTCTGGCTAAATTCAAAGTGGTGGCCCTGGGATCTACACGGTTCTTTGAGGATCCAGAAGAGGCGGCACAATGGCTAGATTGCCGCGAAAATCAATTAAAAGAGCAAAACAAGGTCATCTGAGAAGTTGGCGTCCAGGAGGATAGGTTTTTGTTGTTCCACCCGGCTTCTTGGGGGTGTTTTCCTGTTCCCCTTTTTTCTTTTTTTCCCCCCTCTCTCTTTTTACCAGATTGTCTAGGATGACAACTCGTCACAGGACGATTCTACTGATTCGACAATCTGACTGACATTTTACTACCGGTTCCTCTGATGCAGGAGTGTGAGTTGCATGGAAGGTGTTGTTAACGGTTTGTTTCTGAGTTTGGGAATTGTAGGGCTGAACATGCTGTGTACTTACGATCAACTGGTAAAAATCGGCGCTGATACCCATTGATGGTCAGGCTGTGTCTGCCATGGCCATCGCTTACAATATCCCATGTGTTGAGAGTATTTAGGGATTCAAATTTCACCCAGGCTCACGGACTTTGAGGAGTTAAATTTGTATCCGCTGTTGGCGAAATTTAGAGTGAAGATTAGAGCATGGTGTAAGTTGTTTCTATCAGTAGTGGGAAGAGTTAATCTCCAAGATGGTAACGATGCCCCAACTCCTATACATACTCCACGACGCCCCTGTCTGCTTGCCCCTGGATAGATTCGATAGAATTAATTCCATCTTCAGCGATTTAGTATGGCGGCAGGGGGTAGGATAATGAAATGGGAGAGAGATGTGGGGGAGATATCGCAGGATCAATGGGATGATATTTTAGAGGCGGTGTCATAGAGTGAATAGGGGGAAACTCTCCCAACTTTTCATTATTCATAGAGTATATAAAACGCCAATATTTTTACAGCACATTGGTGTCAGAAACGATGCAAAGTGTCCAAGATGCTTATTGGAAGCGGCTGATCTGCTTCACATGATGTGGCACTGTCAGAGATTAGACGGGTATTGGGTGGGTATATTAGAGATTATACGCCAAGTATTTTCCGTAAGAGTAGATAGAGACCCCAAAATATGTATATTGGGATATGTCTCGAAGGTAGGGACGGACGAGGCTATAAAGGTCGCATTGGGAAGGCTCTTGTATGTAGCCAGGAAACTGATAGCCTTAGGCCTCTTTCACACGGGCGTCATGTTTTTTGCCCGGATAAGAGGCGGGTGCGTTGCGGGAAAATGCGCGATTTTTCCGCCCGAGTGCAAAACATTGTCATGCGTTTTGCACTCGCGTGAGAAAAATCGCGCATGTTTGGTACCCAAACCCGAACTTCTTCACAGAAGTTCGGGCTTGGGATTGATGTTCTGAAGATTGTATTGTTTTCCCTTATAACAGGGTTATAAGGGAAAATAATAGCATTCTGACTACAGAATGCATAGTATAATAGTGCTGGAAGGGTTAAAAAAATAAAAAAGTTAACTCACCTTATCCTCTTGTTCGCGTAGTTCGTTCCCCGTCTGTTCTTTGCTAGCTGTGGGCTTGGGCTGATTGACCTGTGGTGACGTCAGATCACATGCTCCAATCACATGGTCCATCACCATGGTGATGGAGCATGTGATCTGACATCACCACAGGTCCTTTAGCCCAAGCCCACAGCTAGCAAAGAACAGACCGGGAACGAACTACGCGAACAAGAGGATAAGGTGAGTTAACTTTTTTATTTTTTTAACCCTTCCAGCACTATTATACTATGCATTCTGTAGTCAGAATGCTATTATTTTCCCTTATAACCATGTTATAAGGGAAAATAATACAGTGAATAGACTGTCACCTAGAACCCATGCGTGAAAATAGCACCGCATCCGCACTTGCTTGCGGATGCTTGCGATTTTCACGCAACCCCATTCACTTCTATGGGGCCTGCGTTGCGTGGATTATCGCACTGCAACGCACAAAGAGGAGCATGCTGCGATTTTCAGGCAACGCATAAGTGATGCGTGAAAATCACCGCTCATGTGAACAGCCCCATAGAAATGAATGGGTCAGGATTCAGTGCGGGTGCAATGCGTTCAACTCACGCATCACACCCGCGCGGAATACTCGCTCGTGTGAAAGGGGCCTTACACTGGATACAGGTGAGACCACTGACACCTGAGGAATTCCACTTAAAAGTTAATAACATGCTGGTGTATGAGAAAAACTATATTCCTAAAAAAAATAAAAAATGTTGCCCACAACATGAAGTTCAACAAGCTATGGAGTAACTGGATGTCTCATAACCACATTGTGATCTAAGAGTATAGGGTAAAGAGACGAACCATTGCCGGAGTGAGTAAGGGTAAGAGAGGGGGATAGGGAATACTGGGGGTCGGGTGGGGGTGGTAGGTTTTTAGATGTTTTCTTATCTATAAAGTGACTCGAAAGTACAAAGTGGATTGTATCAAATAGGTTTATTTTGATATGACCTTATATGCCCAATGTGAATTTGTAACCTTATTCTTCTCAATATAAAAAGATTTGTTTTAAAAAGTAAAAGAGCCAACAGCAGATGGCGCTATACAGATAGATTTCAGTGAATAACTCAGTAGCTGTAATATATTTTTAACTACATGCAATTACAGAAGTATTCAGATCCAGGTGCTGGTTTGAAAACTGTAGAATATATTTAGTGGGAGAACCCCTTAAAGTGAATGGGCCTGAGTTGCTGTATACGTCATCATGGACAAGAGTGATGTGGTTTGTGGGAAAAAGCAGGCCATCTTTTCTAATATCAGATTGCTGTATTACTGCTCCGTCAGGGGAACGTAGGAAAACCATTCCCAGTGGTTTTTAGGAAAAGTTCCTTTGCAAGGATCTGTTTATGGAGGTAAATATACTGTATGACTCCCACACGGAGACACAATAAAGTCATCTGAATGCCGGCATTGGTACGCACACAATACCGTCTGTGTCGGTACCGTCCTTTCCATGTCTAGGCTCTCAACAGACCAATCTTCCATCTTTTTTGTTATTGGTAAAATGGTATATATTGGCATTCAGTTACTTAGATGCTCCACACACATCAGCATAAAGACTGAATCTGTGGAGGCTGGCATGTGCTCTCCGACATTCTCGGTCACTCTGAATGTGCATAGGCGATCTGAATCCCATCCGTAAAAGGCCTAGAAATATTGTATATAGTTTTTATGGATTTACGGTTGTGTTCAGAATAATAGCAGTCAGACATCACTAACCTAATGCTAATCATCCTGGGCTGGATTACCTGTTCACAGGGGCCAGAAGTTGGTTGACTCCACGCAACACAGATGTACAGCAGTTCTCAGAAACAGCGGTCATACAACTAAATATTAGGAAAGTGATTCAAAGGAAAGCAAAATCTTCAACCATTTTTCAGTTTATATAGTGAATGTTTGAGTTTGTAAAGAATACAAACACTGCTATTTTTTTTTTTTTTGAACAGTCTAATATTCACTTTTCTTCAATTTGTTATTTGATATATTTTTCTTCCTGTTTTGATTTGGAATAGAATGTGTAGTGTTCCCAATGCATGTGTGTGTATGGGAATAGGAGCTATTAGAAGGATTTTGAGCATTATTCGCTTATTCAAACACACTGCTATTATTTTGAACACAACTGTAGCTAATTATTTTCAAAATGCAATGCTATGTGACCATGTTCTGAATGTTGTTTTTAACCCCTAAGGCTACTTTCACACTGGCGTTTTGGTTTCCGTTTGGGAGATCCGTTCAGGGCTCTCACCAGCGGTCCAGAACGGATCAGTTTTGCCCTAATGCATTCTGAAGGGATAAGGATCCGTTCAGAATGCATAAGTTTGCCTTCGTTTCGTCTCCATTCCGTCTGACGAAACTGAGCCAAACGGATCCGTCCTAACACACAATGTAAGTCAATGGGGACGGATCCGTTTTCACTAACACAATATGGCACAATAGAAAACGGATCCGTCCTCCATTGACTTTCAATGGTGTTCAAGACTGATCCGTCTTGGCTATGTTACAGATAATACAAACTGATCCGCTCTGAACAGATGCAGACGTTTGTATCATCAGTGCGGATACATGACGGATCCGAACCAAACGGCAGTGTGATAGTAGTCTTAGGTGTGACATGAGCCACTGCACTTTAAAATGAGTAAAGCACTAAAAATGAAATGTGGACATTCTTTGATCTGTGCTGTCCTGTATAAAACTGTAATGAAGAATACTACACAAAACTGGGAATATATATCTTCTAGCGAATCCTCAATAATAGCAGAGTTGTATCCAAATGCTTTTCAATTTAATTAGAGTGTGCAATTGAATGTGTGTTTTCCTCTACAGGTGCTATGCTTTTCCTCTGTTATTCCTCCTGGAAACAAATGAAAACATTGAAAACCGATGATAACCTTTGTCAAAGGTTGCCTTACATATTCTGACGCTGTCCAGCCAGTACCTGCAGTGCAGTCTGTGTAGGGAAACACTTCACTAACAAGGGGAAGGGTAACTCCCAGTTGTCAATTTATTCATATCTTCCTGGAGGAATAACAGAGTAATAGCACAACAGAGATTTCTAAGAAAAGATGCTCCAGCATTGTTATTACATGGGGGATACAAGTAGTTGCTAAAAGGAGAACTGATCAGATTTAAAGGGGTTTTCCATCTTACCATTTTTGGCATATTGCTAGGATTGGTGTGGGGTCCCACCTCTGTGTTCCTTTCAGAGCCGTTGAAGCGAAGGGGGGGAACAAAGCGTGCACCCACCTCTCCATTCACTGCTATGAAACTTCAGAAAATAGACAAGCGAGTGCTCTCTGCAATTTTCGGCAGTGCCATGCGTGGCCACCTCTTTATTCACTACTATGGGACTGCCGTAAATGGTCGAGCCGACGCCGGGCTATTCTTTGGACCTCCCATAGTGGTGAATGGAGGGTGTGGGCGCAGCTTCTGTCTTCACTTCGGGGGCACTGTTCTGGAGGTAGGAGCACCTATCTGACATTTGTGGAGTAGCCTAGCGATATGCCACCCTGTTATCTTCCTATAACTGACACTTCTGTCCTTTCTAAACCCCAGTTGATGTTTCTATGAAACATACTGTAAGTAGCTTTCTTTTGGCCGATGCCAGTTGCTGAGATGTGACAATGTAGGTCATTTCTGACATTATCCAGACAGGCATGGCCAGCACTGACGTGTTGTTTTTTACTTGGGAGGAGCCATATTTACTCTTCTCCAGGTTTAGCTGGCCATCTTCAGTAACCTCGACCAACTGTAATTCATTTGGAGGCATCAGGGAGCAGAAAGATGGCTCTGCTGGCAAGTAAGCCCCTGCATTAGGAGTCTGTCATCGGCTTATTCCCTTCTTTTCACTGACATGAATGTGCATGCTCAGCTCTGCTAGGCATGCATCTTTACGGGGGGATGTACAGGACAGATGGCTGCTGTCACTTCTAAATAAATCTTCAATCTGCTGCTGATTTAGTTAAAATCATATTTATAAAATTGTGTAAAAAAAATTCCCTGACTTTTTTTTTTTATAAGGTAAAGCCTACCACAAACTAATTTTAGGCAGTAATGGTCATTTATGAGAGAGTTTTGTTGTACTTTTTTCCCTTGTGGTTCTATTTTTTGGGATTGATTGGGCTTATATTATAATGCTTTGTCTCACAGCTGGCTCCGGATGCAGAGCGTATACTGTGCCCTCCAACTCCATGTACCTTATTTGAATGCAATCTGTAACTACATCCAGGGCTTGTGTACTTGGCATATTGCCCTGTGACGGCACAGGTTACCTTCTGTGAATGCTGATGACTACAGTACGTCTGCCTGTAGATTGGTTCACATATACAGTACGCTGCCTGTACCTCTTTTGCATATAGCCGACCTTATTAAAGGTATGAAGTCATCATAGGATCATGCAGCGTGCTCATGTTATAGCTTTGTGCAATATTCTAAACCTGAAGCTACGATGGCACGTTCCTGTGCTTTTTCTACGAGACAATATCACTTTAATAAATGACTATTTTCAGATGCACATTGTATTGTAAATGGTGATGCAGAAGTGTCCAGTTCCAACAAATGGTCCTTTATTCTAAAGTATTTATTAAGTGATTAAAGTATGATTATTTTTTTTTTACATTTATATATGGCAATACTATGAGATGAAAATATTTAATTTTGTGTTTCTCGTTTGCTTATTTTTTTCTATTTTAGTTCAGTTATTCTTTCATTTTATTCCACCCATCCCTTATTTTTACTATTTGATATTTTTTTAAATCACAATTCCCATATTAAATGTAACTGCATACTCACACTTTTGGTGCTTAAAACTATTAATTTGTTTTATCCAATAAAGGTTATTTATTTGAACCAAAATGTGTCCTTTCTCTTTTTCAGTTCATTTTATGCTATGGTAAGTATGTACAGTACAAAGCATGCCTACAGTTACCCAAAAAATGCAACTCAATATAATACGGTATATTAGGTCATATATAGTACATTAGTGTATATATGTTATAAGGCACACTAAAATAATTTATCTAATTTGATATAAATATATATATATATATATATATAATAGAAAGGCGCAAGGGTCCCTTGTTAATGGAATGTGTCAGCGAGGTTCCTGGCCTCGGTGAAGTAAGAGCCGATATTTTCAGGTGTCAGCGGCAGCTAATGCTGATTGACACTTTACTATTTTAGTATGGCTGTATAGCTGATCCGGGACGGCTCTTACTGGGAGTAGGCAAAGTACTGGGTGGGTGACTACTCCCCACGTTCCAGACCGGGTTTTGACTGGCCTATAAAAAAAACAGCCGGCAGTGTCAGCTGGAAGTGATTACCTCTCTCTGACAGAGGAGCTCTGGCAATCGCTGGTGTGGGAACTGAGCTCTGTGCTGGGCTGGAAAGCTGAGACCTGTGTGTTGGGAGAGCAGGCCACCTAAAGCCTGCATTAGGACTGCTGGAGGCAGAACCGCCGACAAGGTGACCTTTTTTATGCACAAACTTGCAAAGAGTGTTTTTGTTTTACCTTATGTGTGAATAAACACGGACGTTTGAATTACGAACTTGTACTTTGCCTCTGTACTGCACCTGCTTATCCAAACTACCAGAGCGAATCCCCACAATTGGTGGAGGATGCAGGCATTGCAGTGAGGGTGGCGTGACGAGTATACTGGCTGAAAAATCGGGGTCGTGTGTATACATGGAGATTTAAAGGACTATCCCACCGCCCTGGTGTCTCTATCCACGGGAGGCGGCAAGTAGACCTACGAGGTGGCCGTTGCCACCACTTTACCTTATGAACTAATAATAGGGAGAGACTTCCGATTATAGAGGTTCCGTTCGAGCAAATCGCTATGGATCTCATAGGCCCAGTACCAAAGTCCGCTAGAGGGCACCAACACATCTTGGTCGTCCTCGACTACGCCACTCGGTACCCGGAGGCAGTGCCACTGCCACATACAGTGGATATTAAAAGTCTACACACCCCTGTTAAAATGTCAGGTTTCTGTGATGTAAAAAAATGAGACACAGATAAATCATTTCAGAACTTTTTCCACCTTTTAATTTGACCTATAAACTGTACAACTCAATTGAAAAACAAACTGAAATCTTTTAGGTAGAGGGAAGAAAATGTTTTAAAAAATAAGGCTACTTTCACATTTGCAGCAGGATGGATCCGTCCTTCCGCTATTTCGCCGTGCTGCCGCTCCGCCCCCATTGACTATAATGGGGACGGAGCTCTGGCGCAGCACGGCGAGAGGCCGCCTGACTAAAAGTCCTGCATGTCCGACTTTTTAGTCCAGTGGCCTCTCACCGCGAACTGCCGTACTGTGCCGGAGCTCCGCCCCGTCCCCATTATAGCCAATGGGGACGGAGCGGCGGCACGGCGAAATAGCGGAAGGACGAATCCGACAGGGTGAACAGCCTGTCGGATCCGTCCTGCCGCAAGTGTGAAAGTACCCTAAAATAATATGGTTGCATAAGTGTGCACACCCTTAACTATTACTTTGCTGAAGCACCTTTTGATATTATTACAGCACTCAGTCTTGGTATGAGTCTATCAGCATGGCAAATTTTGACTTGGCAAGATTTGCCCACTCTTCTTTTCAAAAACAATACAAATCTGTCAGATTGCAAGGGCATCTCCTGTGCACAGCCCTCTTCAGATCACCCCACAGATTTTCAATCGGATTCAGGTCTGGGCTCTGGCTGCGCCATTCCAAAACTTTAATCTTCTTCTGGTGAAGCCATTCCTCTGTTGATTTGGATGTATGATTTGGGTCGTTGTCATGCTGAAAGATGAAGTTCCTCTTCATGTTCAGCTTTCTAGCAGAAGCCTGAAGGTTTTGTGCAAATATTGACTGGTATTTGGAACTGTTCATAATTCCCTCTAGCTTAACTAAGGCCCCAGTTCCAGCTGAAGAAAAACAGAGCATGATGCTGCCACCACCATGCTTCACTGTGGGCATGGTGTTCTTTTTGTGATGTGCAGTGTTGTTTTTGCGCCGAACATATCTTTTGGAATTCATATCTTTTGGAAAAAGTTCAACCTTGGTTTCATCAGACCATAACACCTTTTCCCACATGCTTTTGGGAGACTTCAGATGTGTTTTTGCAAAATGCAGCCTGACTTGGATGTTTTTCTTCGTAAGAAAAGGCTTTAGTCTTGCCACTCTACCCCATAGAGCAGACATATGAAGAATACAGGAGATTGTTGTCACATGTACCACACAGCCAGTACTTGCCAGATATTCCTGCAGCTCCTTTATTGTTGCTGTAGGCCTCTTGGTAGCCTCCCAGACCAGTTTTCTTCTGGTCTTTTCATCAATTTTAGAGGGACATCCAGTTCTTGGTAATGTCACTGTTGTGCCATATTTTCTCCACTTGATGATGACTGTCTTCACTGTGTTCCATGGTATATCTAATGCCTTGGAAATTCTTTTTTTACCCTTCTCCTGACTGATACCTTTTAACAATGAGATCCCTTTGATGCTTTGGACGCTCTCTGTGGACCATGGCTTTTGCTGTGGGATGCGACTAAGAACATTTCGGGAAAGACCAACTAGAGCAGGTGAACTTTATTTGGGGTTAATCAGAGGCACTTTAAATGATGGCAGGTGTATGCTGACTCCTATTTAACATGATTTTGAATGTGATTGCTTAATTCTGAACACAGCCACATCCCCAGTTATAACCACATTATTTTAGTTTTTTTTCCCTCCACCTAAAAGATTTCACTTTGTTTTTCAATTGAGTGGTACAGTTTATAGGTCAAAGGTGGAAAAAGTTCTGAAATGATTTACAGCACAAAAAACAGACATTTTAACAGGGTGTGTAGACTTTTTATATCCACTGTAGATCAGCCAAACTCATAGCTAAGGAGTTAATGGAGATGTTTTGCCGAGTGGGTCTACCTAAAGAGGTTCTGACTGGGGGACCCCTTTTATGTCCAAGGTCATGAGGGAACTCTAAGTTGCTCCACATAAAACAGCTATGGACGTCAGTGTATCATCCGCAAACGGATGGCCTGGTAGAGAGATTTAATCAAACATTGAAAAATATGTTAAAAAGAGTGGTGTCTAAGGATGGGAGGGACTGGGACCTTCTTCTGCCCTATTCCATGTTCGCAGTGCGAGAGGTGCCCCAGTTCTCGCCCTTCAAACTGCTATATGGCAGACACCCTCGTGGTCTATTGGACAATGCCAAAGAAGCATGGGAACAACAACCCACACCGCACAAAAGTGTTATTGAGTACGTCACCCAGATACCAACCGTAGACAGTAAATTCCTAGCTAGGTGGCAGGGGCCCTACGAGGTACTCAAGAAAGTGGGAGAGGTAATTTACAGGGTACACCAGCCGGGCGGCGAAAGCCCGAGCAGGTGTACCATGTGAATTTACTAAAACCATAGATAGATGGGGAGTCCTCTACTGAAGACAGCCCACGGCAAGGTTTTGTAGGAGAAAAGGTTTGAGCTCCTCGGTCTGATGCAAGAGAAGCAGTTGCCACCGTAAAAATTGCTGACAACCTCTCCTCTAAACAGGCTCAGGAAGCCAGGGTGTTCGTTAGTCGGAACGCACTTCCACAATCCAGCATGACATTTTCACTGAGCCTCAGGCAAAAGTCTGGTTAAAACCATACCTGGTACCCGAGGCTCGGCGACAAGCCATCGCGGAGGAAGTGCAGCTAATGATGCAACTAGACGTCATTGAAGAGTCCAAAAGTGAATGGGCCAGTCCGATAGTCTTAATACCCAAGCCGGATGGGAAGTTGCGGTTCTGTAACGATTTTCGCACACTAAACAAAATCTCCAAGTTCGATGCGTATCCAATGCCCCGGGTAGATGAGCTTATCGAGAGGTTAGGACAAGCCTGATATTTTTCTGTTTTGGACCTCACGAAAGGCTACTAGCAGGTGCCCTTAACGGAGGCTGCCAAAGAGAAAACTGCCTTTGTCACTCCTGAGGGGCTGTATCAGTATAAAGTGTTACCCTTTGGTCTGCATGGTGCCCCCGCCACGTTCCAACAAATCTTGGACATTGTACTTCGTCTACATCGTCGGTACATGTCGGCTTACCTGGACGATATCGTCATCCACAGTACCGACTGGGAAAGTCATCTACCCAAAGTGCAGGCTGTAGTGGACTCCCTTAGGAAGACGGGACTGACTGCTAACCCAAAGAAATGCGCAATAGGGTTAGAGGAGACTAAATACCTGGGGTACATCATTGGACGTGGAGTTATCGAACCCCAAGTGAATAAAATAGAGGCGATTCGGAATTGGCCACGACCTGTCACCACGAGGCAAGTTAAGTCGTTCCTGGGAATGGTAGGCTATTATGAGGTTCGTTCCCCATTTTGCCACTTTAGCGGATCCGTTGACAGGGCTCTTGAAGGGGCGGAAGTCTGATGGTTCGCTTGAATGACCAGGCGGAAGAGGCTTTTTCCGTGTTGGTTGGTCCTGTGTGGGTTATCTGTTTTGGTGATGCCTGACTTCAAGAAGGAGTTTGTGGTACAGACCGATGCCTCTGAAGTAGGCCTCAGAGCTGTACTCTCTCAGGAAATCAATGGGGAGAAGCATCCCATTGTTTTAGTGAGCCTCAAACTCACCCCAGCCGAGACTTGGTACAGTATAGTGGAGAGAGAGTGCCTGGCCATCAAATGGGCACTCAAGTCTCTCCACTATTATCTGTTAGGGAGAAAGTCTAGTGACCGACCACTCCCCTCTCAAGTGGATGAGCCAGGCCAAAGAGAGGAATGCTCGGGTCACTAGATGGTTCTTGTCATTACTACAGAACTTCAAGTTCTCAGTGGAACACAGGGCAGGCCGCTTGCAGGGAAACGTGAATGCTCTGTCCCGGGTACACTGTCTGTCTGGCAAGTGTTCACCCCCTCAGGGTTGAACAAAGGGGGGAGGTATGTAAGAAGGCGCAAGGGACCATCGTTGACGGAAGGTATGTGTCACCAAGAATCCAGTGCACAAGAAAAATAAAATTGTGGCACTTACCTTGGGATGTCAAAAACTTTCTTTATTCTTCCATTGCTTAAAAATGGGCCAGCGGGACAAACAACATTTGATGCACATGTAAAACAGAGCTTGTATGCGCTTCCTCTGGCCTCAGTCTGTATGTAAGTGCAATGCAGATCTTAAAACCACACCTGGTGCAAAACACACCCTCAGGTGATAGCATCACTCCCTATAATGGGAAGTTAACAATAGAGACTGAATTGCACTACATATACTTACAGACCTTTATCAAAAGACGACGCCAACCTGATATACAAAAACAACATAACAAACAAATCTACAAAAACACTCCCATATCCAACTTTTCATTAAGTCCCAGGGGTCCCATTGCTCTGGAATGGAATATCCACCTTCCTTCTCTCCTCATTAGTTCCAGCTCTCTGTCGCTCTCTTGTGGTAGAGGTGGCACCACCTCCACTCCTGCAAACCTCGATCTCCACCGTGGTCCTTGTTCACATGTTGTAAAAGGCAAGGAACACCTCTGCCAGTGTTCAAGGTATTTAAATGTTCACAAAACCTCTCAAACATGCTAAGGGTGGTTTTCCCAATATAAAATCTCCCGCATATACAAAATATTACATACACCACAAACTTAGTTGGACAAGTAATTAATGTGTTCACTCTGTGCCTCAAACCCCCAAAGGACAACACGTCCCACTGAGGGTTAAAGGCACAGAACGAGCAATCTCCACAGTCTATTGCCCTTAGACTGGAAACTATCTAACCATGTAGTTGCACTATGTACAGTAAAGCGGCTACGAACTAACCTGTCCTTCAGAGTATGCCATTTTCTAAACGCTATTAACGGGCGAATACCCCTTATACTTTCCAAGCTCTCGTCCTGCTTTAGCGAATCCTAGTGGGTCCTCACTACTTTTTTTAATGAGATCTGCCATCAGACTGAACTTAAAAAACAAACAGTTTTTGAGTATTTTGCCCTTCTTTACCTTGTTTTACCACAGATTTTCCTGAACTCATATCAGTAACCCTAGAAAGGGCCTCATTCAACAAGGCCGAGGGATAGCCCATGGAAGACAGATGGCCCCTAAGGTCCATAGTCTGTCTCCTGAAACCCTCCTCGGTCCCGTTGATGCGCCGCAATCTTAGGCTACTTTCACACTAGCGTTCTGCTGTCCGCTCGTGAGCTCCGTTTGAAGGAGCTCACGAGCGGAGCAGAACGCTTCCGTCCAGCCCTGATGCAGTCTGAATGGATGCGGATCCGCTCAGACTGCATCAGTCTGGCGGCGTTCAGCCTCCGCTCGCCTCCGCACGGCCAGGCGGACAGCTGAACGCTGCTTGCAGCGTTCAGCTGTCCGCCTGGCCGTGCGGAGGCGTGCGGATCCGTCCAGACTTACAATGTAAGTCAATGGGAACGGATCCGCTTGAAGATGACACCATATGGCTCAATCTTCAAGCGGATCCGTCCCCCATTGACTTTACATTGAAAGTCTGAACGGATGGGCTCAGGCTACTTTCGCACTTAGAAATTTTTCTAAGTTATTAATGCAGACGGATCCGTACTGAACGGAGCCTCCGTCTGCATTAATATGATCGGATCCGTTCAGAACGGATCCGATCAAACGCAAGTGTGAAAGTAGCCTAACAAACTGGCCATAGAGGACAGTCTTCTTAACGTGAGTCGAATGGTAGCTAGAAAAATGTAACAGAGTTAGTTGCCGTGGGCTTACTATAGCCCTCGGCAACCAACTCTCCCCCCTGTACAGATATGAGGACATCCAAAAACTCTAATCTATCACCTCCATAGTTGTATGTGAATTTCATGTTCGTGGCATTGACGGTATTGAGATGTTTGACGAAGTCCATAAATAGGACTTCCGTCCCTGACCATACCATGAACACATCATCCACATACCTCAGGTATAACTTAATATAGGGGAGGAAAGGGTTAGTTATGGCATAGCTGTAACGATCCTCAAACCTTGCCAAAAATAGATTGGCGAAGGTGCATGCGACGGGAGTCCCCATCGCCATACCAGACTTTTGAGTATACAAGGTATCCCCGAAGACTAAGGCATTGTTTTTAAGGACCAATCCTAGACCTTCTCTGATAAAATTCAGAAAGGCTTCACTTCTATCCATATTTTTTTAGAATCATAATGACGGCTTCTATAACTTCGTCTTGGGGGATACGGGTATATAGGCTTTCCACATCCAGGGACACCAACCGATGATCCCCCTGCCACACAAAGGATCCTGGCCTTGGTGAAGTAAGAGCCGGTATTTTCAGGCGTCAGAGGTAGCTAATGCTGATTGACACTTTACTATTTTAGTATGGCTTAGTATGGCTGTATAGCTGATCCGGGCCAGCTCTTACTGGAAGTAGGCAAAGTGCTGGGTGGGTGACTACTCCCCACGTTCCAGGCCAGCAGTGTCAGCTGGAAGTGATTACCTCTCTCTGTCAGAGCTGGTAATCTCTCTGGCAATCGCTGGTGTGGAAAGATGAGACCTGTGTGTTGGAAGTGTGTTAGGGGTTTGTTCACATGTAACAGCAATTATATTGTATACTTACTAAAGTGCCCTTGTGGACTTCTATACATAGGAGAAACATCTATGCGAATGAAAGATCGCTTCTCTAAACACAAGTCCACTATAAGGAAAAACAACTTGCTTTTACCGGTCCCTTACCACTTTAATCGCTGCAAACATAATATTGCGCAATTGCGCTTTCAAATCATTGAACATGTGGCACAACCTCGCAGAGGGGGTAATCGGATTAAAATGTTGAAAAAACGCAAATCCTATTGGATTCATACATTACAGACATTGGAACCCATGGGGTTAAACCAGGAGTATGATTTGAATAGCTTCCTGTAATTTTCCAAGCTCCATTTTATATAGTGTGTATATACAAAAATGTTGTATTTATTTGTCTTTTTATGTATTTTTTCAGAAAACGTGAGGAACCCCCAACCGCATCATCTGAATTAGAAGTCGCCATGATCATTGAAAGAATTCCGTATGATCTTCAAATACTACTACTTTGATTGATGCTGCTGCAGTTGGGTCGCTTCTCACGTGTTTCTGTTGTTGTTTTATTTTTGTTTGATTGATTACTATGGTTACCTGATGTCATTTCCGCTTAGGCGGTCTATTTAAATCGTGTATACTGTGTCATTTTGTATGCTATATCTGTTTGAGAAAGGCTTGTATTGGAGCCGAAACGCGCGTCACAGAATATCTCATATGTGACGTATAAAGAGATTTAATCAGCAGAAGAAAAAGTGAGTGCCGGTCTTTTCTGTCTACTCCTCAGAATAGGTCATCAGTATCTGATCGGTGGGTGTCTGGCACCCGGGACCTCCACTGGTCAGCTGTTTGAGAAGACACCGGCGCTCCTGTGAGCGCCGCAGCCTTCTCACAGCTTTTCCTAGGCCAGTGACGACACATTCATCGATCACATGAACTAGGAGCAGCTCACCCTCAAAGAAGTGAATCGGGCTGAGCTGCGATACAAGCACAGAAGCTATACTATGTACAGAGCTGTGCTTGATGAGCACGGAGAAGGCCAAAGCACTCACAGGAGCACCAGTGCCTTCTCAAACAGCTGAGGATAGGTCCTCAGTATTAAAATCTCAGAAAACCCTTTTAAGTTCTTGCCATTATGGCAGGTTGAAAGCTACTCTTCAGTTTCGGATTCTCTCCGTACAGCTCCGGCTGTACAGCACGAGCCACAGGATGAGAATATTACTGGGGGCTAGGGTGGCCACTGGCTTCACCCTAGAAAGCCGGACCGGCCCAAACCACTCCCACAACACCCCAAACAACTCCCACAACGCCCCAAACCACGCCCCCAAACCACATAAAGCCACGCCCCATGCCAGTGAAGCCACGCCCGCACCATTGGCTGGAAAAAACACGGGGGAGGAGAGGGAAGAACTTTGTGAATGAAAGGTGAGCGGGGGCAGCCCGGCGCTTTTCTTCCCCTCAGTCATCCACAGGGAGTCATATCTGCGGCTCTAGTGACTGACTGGGGATGAGAGAAGCCTCGGTCAGTTGCTGCAGCTCACACTCAGACAGCGCAGTGCTGCTGTCTGAGACGTGAGCTACTGAAAAGGAGGACATCCCTGTGTCCGTCCAGGCACTGCGCCGGACGGAGGACAGGGAGCCTGAAAACCCGACTGTCTGGCCTAAAACCGGACGTCTGGCCACCCTACTGGGGGCTGGGATATTACAATTTTGGAGGGAAATTAAAATATTAACGTTTGGTGATCTTATTGCTATAATTCTCACCCAGGCGTTTTTAACCTCTTACTGTTTGAGTTTTTCAGTGTGAAATAATCATGAGATTGAGGACTTCACAAGGAAGTGAATGTAAGGTAGTAAATGAAGGAAGTTGTCATAGAAACTGGTTTCCTGTAGTAAAGTGTCATCATTGCATACTATCAGTGTGTGCTTCAGAGCGGTGCTGGATGTCTGCATTTAGTCTGAGCAAGGAATATCTGCATGGCATTTGTGTAAGATCTAATGAATTTTCGGAGGGGGGACGGGAATATCAAAGTTCTACCCCCATAGAAAAGTCGCAAATTTTGGTGCAAGTTGCATTGTGCGCCAGAATTTGCAACCTTTGTATTTTACGAGGCTCCTGCCATTTTTGAAAAGTGGCTGCAGTTAGCTATGTAAATTAGTTTCACTCCAGATATATCACTGCCTATTTTTATTTTATTTTTAACCCCCTAAGGACACGACCATATTTCACCTTAAGGACCAGGCCATTTTTTGCAAATCTGACCAGTGTCACTTTAAGTGGTGATAACTTTAAAACTCTTTGACTTATCCAGGCCATTCTGAGATTGTTTTTTCGTCACATTTTGTACTTCATGACACTAGTAAAATGAAGTTAAAAAAAATTATTTCTATTTATGAAAAAATTACCAAATTTACAAAAATTTGGGAAAAATTTCCAAGTTTCAATATCTCTATTTCTATAATACATAGTAATACCTCCAAAACTAGTTATTACTTTACATTCTCCACATGTCTACATCATGTTTGGATCATTTTGGGAAGGCCATTTTAGTTTTTGGGGACATTACAAGGCTTAGAAGCAAATCTTGAAATTTTTCAGAAATTTTCAAAAACCCAATTTTTAGGGACCAGTTCAGGTCTGAAGTCACTTTGTGAGGCTTACATAATAGAAACCACCCAAAAATGACCCCATTCTAGAAACTAAACCCCTCCAGGTATTCAAAACTGATTTTACAAACGTCGTTAACCCTTTAGGTGTTCAACAAGAGTTAATGGCAAATGGAGATAACATTTCTGAATTTAGATTTTTTTGTAACATTTTCCATTTTAATCCATTTTTTCCAGTTAGAAAGAAAGGGTTAACAGCCAGACAAAATGCTATATTTATTGCCCTGATTCTGTAGTTTGCAGAAACACCCCATATGTGGCCGTAAACTACTGTACGGGCACATGGTAGGACGTAGAGGGAAAGGTGCGCCGTGTGAAACTACGGGATAAGGTGACCGTTTTGTCGGGACTATTTTTAGTGTACATATGATTTTTGGTTTATCTATATTACATTTTTGTGAGGCAAGGTTATCAAAAATAGAAATTCTGAAATTTAATCTCCATTTGCCATAAACTGTTGAGGGACACCTAAAGGGTTAACAAAGTTTGGAAAATCAGTTTTCAATACCTTGAGGGGTGTAGTTTCTTAGATTGGGTCGCTTTTATGAAGTTTCTACTCATGGGGTGCATCAGGAGGGCTTCAAATGGGACATGGTGCCAAAAAAAAAAAGGCCATCAAAATCTGCCTTTCAGAAACCATACAGCGTTCCTTTCCTTCTGCGCCCTATTTATGTTTTACACTATATTATCTTTTTATAAACAAAAATAGTATCTCCATAGTCTGAGTCCGTTCTTTTTTTTTGTTTTTAGCTGATTATCTTAGGTAGGGGCTCATTTTTTGCGGGATGAGAGGACGGTTTTATTGGCACTATTTTGGGGGGGCATATGACTTTTTGATCGCTTGCTATTACAATTTTTGTGATGTAATTTTTGTGATTGATTAATTTTTTTATGACAAGTTTTTATTTTATTTTTTGACCGTGTTCAACTGAAGGGTTAGGTCATGGGGTATTTTTATAGAGCAGATTCTTACGGATGTGGCGATACCGAATATATGTCTGCATTTTATTTTAATTTTAGTTTTACTAAATAATATTTTTGAAAAAAAACATTGTTTTAGTGTCTCAAGTCTGAGAACCATAGTTTTTTATCCGATTTGTCAGTGGCTAAATTGGGGAAGGGGAATATAAATTTAGTACTCCATGGAAGTGTGGTACTCCCTGAAGCCACCAATAATGCAGAGGACAGGATGATCGGGGCACGTGTCACACTGAGCAGTGGTGTCCTTCAGTATCCCCCTCCTGTGACACACTCTGCACATTTTTTGAGTCCGACCCTTCTTTCCAGTATGGGGGACCACACTTGGAACGTGTTGGCCAGGGACGATCCGGGCGCTTTCAGTTCCCAAAGTACTCCGGCCTGCTCTTTCCCGGTCAGAAGAGATCAGGTCCTTGAGGACTGCCTCATAGAACTGAAGGAATTACCCTGTGTTGCCAGCGCTCCGGGACAGCACAAAAGAGTTGTACAAGGCAACCTGTACCAAGTAGACTGCAACTTTTGTACCATGCCCGGGTTTTGCGCATGGCATTATATGGCTTGAGGACTTGATCAGAGAGATCAACTCCTCCCATATACCGATTGTAGTCGACGATACAATCGGTCTTGAGGACCGTTGCCGCGGTACCTCGCACAGGGACAGGGGTGATGCAGTTACCGTGAATTGTGGACAGTACAAGGACATCCCTCTTGTCCTTATATCTGACCAGCAACAGGGTACCACTGGTAAGGGCACGGGTCGCACCCCTGGAGATAGGTACCTGGAGGGGGTGGGTAGGGAGGCCGTGTTGATTTTTCTGCACGGTCCCACAAGCGGACGTGGATCTGGCGGCGAGGGACTGGAACAAGTTTCCCGCTAACACCCAGAGTGGGGGAACATTCTGGGGGTTGAATACGGGAATCTCGCCCCTCGTACACACGAAACTTGTAAGTATACCCTGAGGTACTCTCACAAAGTTTGTACAGCTTCACGCCATACCTCGCCCACTTAGAGGGAACATGCTGGTGGAAAAGGAGTCTCCCCTTGAAAGAAATGAGAGAATCCTCAACCGCGAACTCCCTTCCAGATACATAGGCCTGCACAAATTTGGCCCCAAAGTGATCGATGACCGGCCTGATTTTGTACAGGCGGTCATAGGCAGGATCACCTTGGGGGGACATGCTGCATTATCTGCATAATTTCCGGATGGCCTCAAACCGGGAGCGTGTCATGGCCGTACTGTAAAGTGGGGTCTAGTAGAGGACGTCCCCACTCCAGTAATGCCTGACACTAGGTTTTGTTACTAGGCCCATTTGCAGCACGAGGCCCCAAAACGTCGTCATCTCGGCTGCACTGACCGGAGTCTAGCCACCTGGCCTAGCCAAAAAGGAGCCCGGGTGTTTAGCAACAAATTGTTGGAAATATAACTGAATTGTGGGGTCACCTTAAAAAGTAACTTTTAATAGTCAATGTTAAAATAGTAGGCCCAATAATTTGTCAAACAAGAAGCTACATACATCAGTAGTCATGCACCACCAAATAGTATAGTGTGGTAGAGAGTAGAAGCAATTGTGAGATGTACACGCTTGCTAAGAGGGTGAGTTTTAGAAACACAGGGATACAAATAAAGAGGGAGACAGATGCTGGGTCTCTTCCCCTAATTTATCCCTAGGTTCTAACTCGAAAATGAAGCCCTCACTGTATGTCCTTTGAAAGCAGTGACAGTGACTGCCCAGCTTCGTCAGAATACAAAGGTAACACTCACCAGGGAACACACAGACCGTATTTAAAATGAAAAGAGTCCCAGATTCCCGACGCGTTTCACTGGCAGTCAGCCAGGTCACCAGGGGACCGATAGACACCATAGGATATACAAGTACACACAGTGGACAAATGTCCAATCCAAGGCGCTTCCAGGTATGCTGGGGTGAACAAGGAAATAGCAGTATTGCAGATAAGACAAATACTTAGCTCGCCATGTATATGAGATCCAGGGTCTGCTCCTCTCCTGCTTATGGCAGTGACTGTTGGGCGTACAGGTTTGTTTGCTTTGTTTACAAAGTGGTCACTGAAAAAAAGACTAAAGTAGTCGTATTCAGTGAAGCCCACTGTGGAAATCTGGATTCCTGGTTGGCCTACATAATCAGGAATCGCGGGCTCAAAATGCTCTGGGGTACACCATGCAAGTTCACTGGCAGGGGGCTCCGGTGGACTTAACTGGTGGGCCGGAAAACGAGTACGAGCTCCAGAGCTGCTCGTACTAGTGTGGGCCACAGGGTCCCTAGCAGGGCGGTCCCCTTGCTCCGCCGCCTTGGGGACTCTTCATCATCGCTAGACGATGAGGCGGACGCGGATGACAAAAGGAAAGTGGGGTCATCCTCATCCTCAATGGGGCTCTCGGACTCGGAGGCAAGCTGGGCGTAAGCCTCCTCAGCCGAGAACATCCGACGGACCATAGGGGAATGTGTGTGTGCGAGCGTGCATGATAATCTTTATTTGGTGTGCGTGTGTGTGGGGGCACGGGTGTTCGCGAACTTACCCTAAACCTAACAGACAAAAAAATATAAAAAAAAGGCCAAAAAATTTGAAAAAATAAAAATACAATTCAAACTTGCTGATCCACCGTCCGAACTTGATCAGCAGTGGGCTGTGCGATGCGCTAACAGTGGACGGACGCTAAGAGTGACGGCCACAGTCAACGTACGCAGAAAAATAAATACAAAATCTTGCATGCGTCCCCAAAAAAATTGTGGGGGGGGGGCAGGGGGCCAAGCTGCAGCACCCCTGGGGGGTCTAGGGTCACACAGCTGTGCTGTGGACCCCAGACACCGATTTAGGGTGATGCAACAAAAACTGTTTATTTTTTTTATTTTTTTCACTAACTTTCCCTGAATATCCCTGCCTAACCTAACCTGTCCCTAACCTTTCCCTAAATACCTGGGTGAAGGTGGTGCACAGATGGGGGTGCTGGGGCACAGATGGGGGTGCTGGCTGATGATCCCTGCAGCTGGATCTGGAGATCGACGTGCAGCGCTCCTCTCTCCTCTGCTCCCAGACACAAAAGGAGGAAGAGAAGAGCGCTGCAGTAATTTGAATGGCCCGCCCGCCCCAGCCCACCAATGAGAGCCGATCCTGAGAGGTGATGTCACCATCACCTCTCAGGACCGCAGGATGGTGATTGGTGGTGTATTATCACACCACCGATCACTATCCTGTTCCGGGTTATCTGGTCCCCAGAGACCCGAATAACCCGGAAACGCAGCAAACCGCAGGTCTGAATTGACCTGCGGTTTTCTGCGATCGCCGACACGGGGGGGTCACAGGACCCCCCGGTGCATTGTCCCAGGGTGCCTGCTCAATAATTTGAGCAGGCACCCAGTTCCAATCACCGGAACGTCATGTGTCCTTAGGTACTGGGACATCATGCCGTACCAGTACGTCATGTGTCCTTAACAGGTTAAGTTGCATTTTGTCTCCAGTAAGGCAAAGGGAGGAGGTGGCAAAAAAATATTGGAGTAGCATTTCCCAACCAAAAATGTCCATCTAATATACAAAAAAAGACGCACCAAAACCGCAACCATTTACTTGTGAGTGTTCACTTTCATCTTCATAGAAAACAATGTAATGAAGAATTTACATCACATATCCAGCATGTCCATAAAAGTACTTTTAAAAGTCCCAGGTGATTAGATTTTAAAGAAACAGCATCCGAATGTGATTAACATGCAGCAGCACATATGAAGCTACGTTTCGGGGGAACCTTGCCCCCTTTCTCAAGCATGATAATGATGGTGATGCTTGAGATAGGGGTTCCCCCGAAACGTAGCTTCATGCATGCTTTATTTTGGTTCAACTTGTGCAAACTCAAAGCAAGTCAACCCCTCCCATGATAAATTCCCCCCTTTGTATTGGTTTTCTTATGGTAGTCTTGTCTCTTTTGTCAAATATTAATGTAATCTCATGTTAGACATGTATGGAATAGCTAAAGGATATGCTGTAAATGTCTGATAGGTGCTGGTCCCACAGGTGGGAGCCATATCTATCTCCAAAACAAGGTTCTCCCGACCTTCTTTCCACCTGGTGTTGCGGCCTATGTGAATGGAGAGGTGACTGCACGTGTGTTGCTCTCTCCATTCACTTCTATGGGAATACAGCCAAGCAAGTACCGTATTTTTCGCGCTATAAGACACACATAGGTTTTAGAGGAGAACAATAAGAAAAAAATATTTTTCATTAGACCTCAGATCAGACCAATAATGAGACCCCCAATGTTAATCAGACCTCCGCTCACAGCCCCAATCAAACCCCCATGTTAAGAAGACCCTCAATCAGACCTCAGATCAGACCCCCAATTTTAATAAGACCTCAGATCAGACCTCAGCTCAGACTTCAATGTGAATGACCCCAATCAGACCTCAGAAAAGAGCCCCAATTTAAATAAGACCCTCATGCCTAAAGATGAGGCACCAATGCCTAATATCAGAATCCCCATGCCACTGATCAGACCCCCAGCCTCAAAGCAAATAACAAGTAAAAATCAGCTCACCTCTCCTGCTCCTGATGCCGCAGGATCCAGCAATCTCTCTTCTTCCTGACGTAGTTTGTGCTGTGACCTGATGGTCACAGGGCTTCCTCACGAGGTGTGCAGGGTGAACACCTGTGTGTAACAACATTCAACTGAACATATTTCTCTCAGTCCACTCAAGGGTGACCAAAGTATACTCTAGACTAAGTATGTTCAGGAGGTATAGTTAGGGTAAGAACGCCAAGGGGTCCTGGTAGTTTCGGTGATAGAGGGGTCTAGAATGGTGCTTGGGAGTGACCCCTCAAATTTATAAGTGATGTTTAGGACAGTGAATACTTCTTGGATATCTGGGGGGGGCAATGGCGTGTAATTACTAATTTATTCCAAGAGGTATCTAACGCCTGGCAGGAAACGGTGGATACCTAAGAACAACACCGGGGCTGGTGAAGGTTCGACAGTTTCCGAGCTGATATCAGATCAAAGACCTGATTCCAGACGCTAAAGAGTTTTCTGCATTACCATTGTATGTGGAGAAGAGTGCCTGTGCAACCAAAATTCCGTCAGCAGCATGGAGACGTTCCAGGGTATATATGGCTCAATTTCACAGGGGTAAAATACCAACGTAACAGAGTTTTTTCCCTGCTTCATAATGAGTAACACATTTAAATGAAGCAACTAAGAACTGCAAGGCTTTGACCCACTCCTCCTCTAATAGTCTAATAATGTTAGTATTGATCTTGTGGGGAGGTGGAGGAGTTGGCCAAGGCAGTGTTGCACTCTCAAGTAGTTAAATAGTTCCCTTTTGGGGATTGAGTAAGTGTTTTTTAAGTCCTCGAAGGGTAGGATTGATAGATTTTTCAATAACTGGGCTACATGAGCGATTCCTGCTTCCCGCCATTGTGTCAGGTCCAATCCTTTTAAGTTTGCCTCTAGCACCGTTATGGATGCATGAGAGGGTAAGAATGAGTTAGAAGTGCTGTTTTGGGTATGTATCTGCGACCAAAGAGAGTAGGCATGGGACATGGTAGGGAGATGGCCTGAGGGTAGTTGAGCATTTCAAAGAATACCAACTAGTTGGTCTTGTAAAGAATATCTGCCTGCAATATATGACTCAATTTGTACCCACGTTTTTTAAGGGTTAGGGGTCTACCAGTCTCACGCAAAAGACAGTCCTAATGCTCTATAATAGTCTTTAATAGAGGGGAGGCCGATGCCTCCTGCTCTTCTTCTTTTGATTAGCAGTGAATATGCTATACTGGGTCGACCAGATTTCCAGAGGTAGTTGTTTAGGAGTGTCTGTGCTGTTTGAAAAATATCTCTGGGAGAGAGATGGGTAGGGTCCGGAAAAAATAAATCAGTTTCGGCAGGGTCATCATTTGAAGTCCTTCCCTGCATAACGGGAACGGGACGGATCTGTTTTGCAGCCCATAGACTTCTATTATGACCGAATGAATAACAGAATGCCTCTAAAGGCATTCTGTCATAGAATTGCGTTATGGTCCGTCGTCACAGAATCCATAACGCAATTCACCTTTTACCAACAAATGAAGTGTGAACGAATTTCATAAGCGGAAATTCGCTCATCTCTAATTAGGAGCATATAGGTTAACTAGAGTGTAAATAATATTATTCATAGAGCATATCAGAATGACATATCGTCCTTTAGTATCTATTATTTTGGTAGTAATGGAAAAGGCTATTGTGTTTTTGACAGTTATAAAGACTCCTTTTAATTTTTTGACATTATGGGAGTGGATAATATTGGGAAAAAGGCGGTATTTTACTCAGCTGGCATCGGCAGACAACAGGTGTGACTCTTGAATACATAGCACATCTGCATGTGCAGTTAAGGCTTCCTTCTATACATAGGCCCGTTTCTGAGGGCAATTAAGTCCCTTGGCATTTAAGGACATTATCTTAACCCCATCAATGTATTTAAGGCAGCGGTCATGGTGGAACATGAGATAGTAGGCATCAATTAAACTAAAACCAAACTGTAGGAGAAAAGAAAGTTATAACATAGAAAAAAAAGCATTGTCAGCAACGGTAACAAACCGCGGTAAAGTGGAGCGACAGTTCAGAGAAGAGGCCAGGATGGAAGGCCATATGTGCAGTGCTCACCGCACCATATGAATAAGGAAGAAGGCCTCATCTTCCACGGGAACGTCCCTGAAGAACTTACTGCCATTCTTTTTGTACATGGAGTAGTTGGGAAGGATCTTTTATTCCCGACGGATCCAGAGGGATTTTCCATGTTTGCAGCAAGGATTTTCCATCCTCTAGTGACTTAACCATATGTAGGAAACCATCCTGGGAATGATCACCTTTAGTGGATAAACCCATCTGTAATGGATGGAGTTATTGCAAAGGACAGCTGTTATAGGCAACAGAGACCGGCGTTGCCGCAGAGTGGCAGGTGAAAGGTCAGTGAACAACTTCACATTTTCAAAGGGAGATGGCAAAGTCCCAATTTTCCTGGCGGCGGTCATTAAGGCTTCATTGATGTGATAGAAATGGAGCCGTGCCAGTGTATCCCGGGGAAATCTGCATCTAAGTGCTTTGGTTTTGGGACTCTGTGTGCCCTATCGACAATCAGGTCCTGTGGAGACGTTATCAGATTAATGAACAATTTGCGTAGGTAGGCTTGTAGTTCTGAAGGAGTGATAGTCTCTGGTATGCCTCTGAATTTGATATTATTTCGGCGAGAGCGGTCTTCAAAATCTGCTATCTTAGCTTTTAGCACCTCTAACTCATCAGACATGTCGTTATGTGCGTCAATGACCGTGTTTTGGGAGGTAGAAAATTCCTCAATTTTTGTCTCAATATGGAGTACCCTCTCTTCTACTTCTTGGACTCTTGCCTAAAGAGGGTTAATCAAGCCCACTAAGTCGCTATGAAGAGAGTCCTTTAGGACTATCAGCATATTTTTCAAAGTATCCTCAGAGAGGGGGATATCTGTTGTGGGGTAATCTCTAAAGGGGTACCCTGCAGAAGACCCAGATGTAGTGGCAGAATGGGGGTCACTGATCTGAATGGTTTGTAAGAAGTCAAGACGCGGTCGTTGTTTGACCAGGCCAGTGTTAAGAGATGAGGATAGCTGCATCATGCAGGCGCCATTTTTGCAGCATGAGGATCCAGCTAAATGGGGTCTGATGTTTTCCAGAGTTTGAGGTAAGGATGGCGTCAGAGGACTTTGTGGTAAAAGAGGGCGAGGATTCTCCGTCGGAGAGAGCTGAGCCGAAAGCCGGAGACTGGAGACTGGCTAGGGGGACCGACGCCATCTTTGCTGTTTTCCTGGTCGAAGTATTGTTCCAATTTCTTGACAGAGAGTTGGGGTAGCTGTCTTTTGGTTTTCCTCATGATGTCTGTGGGGTCTGCAGACAGGCAGGGAACAGTTAGATGTCAGGGAAATGCTTTGTAGAGTCTCTGGGTGTGGGAGCTCCCTGTTCAAGCAGCCATTCTCCCCGGTAGCCTAGCCACGCCCCCATTACAATATGTTTATAGAACCAGCCCTGTATCAAGCATGGATCCAGAGATCTCCCCAATCATTGCTCCAATTGCTCTGCTAGATTTATTTCAAGCTGGCAGCTCAGGGGTCGTGCACATTCTCAGTGGACGTGTCCTTTCTGCTACAGCTGGTGTTGGTTGAAGGATGGTGTATGTCCACCTCAGTGAGCTGAATATAGTATTTAAAAAAAAAAAAGGCAAACAGCAGGTGGCACTATTCAGATGGATTTTAGTAAATGACTCAGTGGCTATACAAAATTTAGAAGTACATGCAATTACAAAAGTATACGGATCCAGGTGCTGGTTTGCAAAATGTTGAATATTTTTCGTAGGACAGCCCCTATCATAAAATTTAAAAGGGGCTGGCTGTGCGGGCTAGGAGGGCGGATAGTCAGTCATGGCCATTTAAGACATGGACTAGGTACATCTCCGAGCTGACTGGCTTTTCTCTTGGTGGCTGAACTGGGGCCTTGCTCATGTAACACCCCAGAGTGGCATTACCACTTCTGCATCCCACTACTATCTCTAATGGGCTAGTGTCATGTCATCTGTGTATTTATTCCAAGTCCTTCACAATGTGCATTCCTATTTCTTGTAACTTTTTTATGTATCGTGTAATTTACCTGGTTCTCCAGTAGGTGGCAGCAAGCATGGCAGTGCTACAGTTACAGAGAATGGAACTCTTCGTTCCATTCTAACTCTCCCTCTAATGAGGGGAGGGGACTAGTTTCTAGGAGCAGTCTAGTACACCCCCAGCTAGGGGCAGGGTGTGCAGCATGTGCATGTCCCTGCTGGACGTGCCCCAGCCAAGCAAAGCCAAGCCAGCTAGAGCACCCTAAACTCTGCTGGAGTCAGAGGCCACAGCTTGGAGCCTCAGGAGCCAGGAGGAAAAGTTGCCTGGATTAAGCTAGAGTCAGACTACAAAGAGAGAAGTTGCAGCATACAGCTAAAGCAAATTATTCTGTCAGCACATCAGAGCCAGAGAGAAACCGATGTAGCAGAGTTGAGTTTGTTTGCCTGCCAGAGTTAATGCTAAAGCCTGCTGGGACCAAGACAAAGTCTGTAAACCATTTGGAGAAACGTTTATGCAAAGTAAAGTTGTTATTGAACTTCATCACAAGGTCTGGACTCAATTTATCCTTCATCCCACAATTCAATTATCCCCTTTGTCTGCTTCATAGCCAACGCCTGGGGTTCCAGTGTATCCAGGTAGGAGCACCATGACACGTGCAAAAAACATTAAGGGACATTATAGGCCACCCTATACCACTCGGCCATTCCTACACCTGGGTACCAACACCATTTCTTAAAGGGATTCTGTCCCGTTGTTGCTTCATTGCAACTGGTGTCGCAAAGCACTTCTCATCTTAAAGGGACCCCTTGCGGACTGCGCCTCTGTTGCACTCACAGCACCACTTAGGTTACAAAGATCTTCATCTCTTGCCCACCAGCCAACTTCATGGTTGTCTCTTTAACACCTTAAGGACTGAGCCTATTTTAATTTTAGGATTTTTTATTTTTTTCTCCCCACATTCCAATAGCCATAACTTGCTGAATTTTCAGTCCACATAGCCATATGATGGCTTATTTTTTGCAGGGCAAGATGCATTTTTTAATGCCACCATTTAATTTACCATGTCTTGTATTGGAAAACGTGGGAAAAAATCTAAATTTTCTTTGCATCGCCATTTTCTGACAGTCATAACTTTTTTAAATATTTTGGTCAACAGAGCTCTATAACTTGTTTGTTTTTTGCAGGATGAACTGTAGTTTTTATTGGTGTCAATATTATTTACCTTTTTTTGCAAGGGACAGGGTGACTAAAAATGGCAAATTGCTAATTGCTGGTTTTTAACCCCTTAAGGACTCTTGCCATACATGTACGTCACAGCTGGACGTGACTTAACCGCCTCCGGACCGCCTAATGCAGGATTGCGTTCCAGAGGCGGTCGATTTATTCCTCCTGGACGCATATACGCGTTATCTCGCGAGACGCGAGATTTTCTGTGAACGCGTGCACACAGGAGCGCACGTTCACAGGAACCGGAGGTAAACGAGTGCATCTACAGCCTGCCAGCGGCGATCATTCGCTGGCAGGCTGTAGATGCGACTTATTATGAACTCGCCATACCCCTCACGGAATACCTTGGAGTGTCTTCTTTCCAAAATGGGGTCACTTGTGGGGTATTTATACTGCCCTGGCATTTTAGGGGCCCTAAAGCGTGAGAAGAAGTCTTGAATATAAATGTCTAAAAATGCCCTCCTAAAAGGAATTTGGGCCCCTTTGGGCACCTAGGCTGCAAAAAAAGTGTCACACATGTGGTATCGCCGTACTCAGGAGAAGTTGGGCAATGTGTTTGGGGTGTATTTTTACATATACCCATGCTATGTGAGAGAAATATCTCTCTAAAATGACAACTTTGTATTAAAAAAATGGGAAAAGTTGACTTTTAGAGAGATATTTCTCTCACCCAGCATGGGTATATGTAAAAATACACCCAAAAACACATTGCCCTACTTCTTCTGAGTACGGCGATACCACATGTGTGACACTTTTTTGCAGCCTAGGTGCGCAAAGGAGCCCAAATTCTAAAGAGCACCTTTAGGATTTCACAGGGCATTTTTTACGCATTTGGATTCCAAACTACTTCTCATGCTTTAGGTCCCCTAAAATGCCAGGGCAGTATAACTACCCCACAAGTGACCCCATTTTGGAAAGAAGACACCCCAAGGTATTTCGTGATGGCATAGTGAGTTTATGGAAGTTTTTATTTTTTGTCACAAGTTAGTGGAATATGAGACTTTGTAAGAAAAAAAAAAAGAAAAAAAAAGAAAAATAATCATATTCCGCAAACTTGTGACAAAAAATAAAAACTTCTATGAACTCACTATGCCCATCAGCGAATACCTTAGGGTGTCTACTTTCCGAAATGGGGTCATTTGTGGGGTGTTTCTACTGTCACTGTCACTGGCATCAGGAAACATGACAGGTGCTCAGAAAGTCAGAGCTGCTTCAAAATGCAGAAATTCAAACTTTTGTATTATAGTTTGTAAACGCTATAACTTTTACCCAAAGCAATAAATATACACTTATTGCATTTTTTTTTTATCAAAGACATGTAGAACAATAAATTTAGAGAAAATTTATATAGAAATGTAGTTTAAAAAAAAAAATTACAACTGAAAGTGAAAAATGTCATTTTTTTGCAAATATTTCGGTCAATTTCGATTAATAACAAAAAAAGTAAAAATGTCAGCAGCAATGAAATACCACCAAATGAAAGCTCTATTAGTGAGAAGAAAAGGAGGTAAAATTCATTTGGGTGGTAAGTTGTATGACGAGCAATAAACCGTGAAAGTAGTGTAGTGCAAAATTGTAAAAAGTGGTCTGGTCATTAAGGGGGTTTAAGCTAGGGGGGCTGAGGTGGTTAAAGGGGTTCTCCGGAAATTAAGAAAAAAAAAATACTTAAATATTACTATGGTATAAATATATTCCCAAATACATTTCATTAGCTATAATTGTTCATTTTGTCTAGGGAGCAATTAATAGGAGAAATAAAATGGCCGCTATCCTATCAGTACACACAAAACCTGTCCTCTCACACAGCAGGACAAGTTACTTTACAACGCTGAGTTAAAGAACTGCCTCATCCTCCTCTCTGCTCTGCTTGTCAGGGATTATGATCCTGAATACGGATACTAAGATCTTCAGCTGAATCTCTGTAGAAATGGAGTTCATGAGGAGACATGAAGTACAGAGAGGATGGACAGGACAGTCTGTGGTAATAGAGACTGCATACAAGGGCTGCTGCTCATTATCTACATCCTCACCTCCTCTCTGTACTTCATGTCTCCTAATGAACTCCATTCCTACAGAGATTCATCTGAAGATCATATTAAACTGTATTCAGGATCAAAATCTGACAAGAGAGGAAGATGGTGCAGCTCTTTAGCTTGTCCTCCAGTGTAATTAGGACAGGTTTTGTGTGAACTAGTAGGATGTCGGCCATTTATTTTCTCCTAATGATTGCTCCCCGGACAAAGCAAGCCCTTATAACTAGTTAAAGGTATTTGGTAATGTATTTATAATGAAGTAATATTTAAGTATTTTCATTTTCTTAATTCCCAGAGAACCCCTTTAAGGACCAGGGACGTACATGTACTGCGGGCTGATCAGGTGGGTGCAGGAGCTGTGCCCGCCCAATCAGCAGCACGGGCCCGGCAGTCACTGACAGCCGGGTCCCTGCTGCATACACCGGCATCGGTGAAGACAATGATGTCTGCGTATTAACCCCTTATATGCCATGGTCAAAGCTGACTGCAGCATGCAGAGGGTTTGCGGAGGGTACAGGTGCCCTCCGCATCTCCATCGGGTCCCCGTGCTGCAGTGGCAGGGACCCCATGGCAGAGAAGGCAAGCCCAGTGCCTTCCATAGGCATTGGGGCTTGCCTCCTATGGTAGCCTGTGAGATCTAGCCCTTAGGCTGGGTCTCACAGGCAGGCTGTCAGCATAAAAGCTGACAGCCAATGTGATACAATACAGCTTGTATTGTAATGCATTGCAGAGGGAATCAGACGCCAGAAGTTGAAGTCCCATAGTGGGACAAAAATAAAAAAAGTGTTTTTCATAATGAAAAAATAAAGTTTCAAGTAAAAGAATAAAATAAAATTTCACAAAATAAAACACAAAATTGCAACAACAAAAAAAAAGAAGAAGAAGAAAACAGACATATTGGGTACTGCCGCGTCCGTAACGACTGGCTCTATAAAAATATCACATGATCCACCCCCTCATCTGAACGCTGTAGAAAAAATAAAATAAAAACTGTGCTAAAACAAGCACTTTTTGTGATGTAAGGTGACAAAAAATTGGAACACCAAGCGATCAAAAAGGCATATGCTTCCCAAAATACAACCAATCAAACGTTCACCTCATCCCGCAAAAAATAAGCCCTTACATAAAAATAAAAATAAACTATGTGAAGACACTAAAAGATGATTTTTTTTGTTTGTTTTAAAAATGCTTTTATTGTGTTAAAAGTAAAGTGAAATCTGCCCTCCAAAAACCATATGGTGTTCCTTTCCTTCTGCGCACTGCCGTGTGCCCGTACAGCAGTTTATGACCATATATGGGGCGTTTCTGTAAACTACATAATCAGGGTAATATTGAGTTTTGTTTGGCTGTTAACCCTTGCTTTGTTACTGGGAAAAATGGATTAAAATAGAAAATCTGCCATAAAAGTGACATTCTGAAGTTTCATCTCCATTTTCCTTTAATTCTTGTGGAACACCTAAAGGGTTAACAATGTTTGTAAAAATCAGTTTTGAATACCTTGAGGGGTGTAGTTTCTAAAATGGGGCCATTTAAGTGTGGTTTCTATTATGTAAGCCCCACAAAGACCTGAACTGATCCTTAAAAATTGGGTTTTGGAAATTTTCTCAAAAATTTTAAGATTTGCTTCTAAACTTCTAAGCCTTCTAATTTCCCACAAAAAAAAAAAGAAAATGTAATTTACAAAATTATCCAAACATGAAGTAGACATATGGGAAATGTAAAGTAATAACTATTTTAGGAGGTATCACTATTTGTTTTGAAAGCAGAGAAATAGAAATTTGGAAAATTGCTAAAATGAAATATTTTGACTCAAATTTACCACTGTCATGAAGTATAATATGTGACGAGAAAACAATCTCAGAATGGCTTGGATAAGTAAAAGCGTTTTAAAGTTATCACCACATAAAGTGACACATGTCAGATATGCAAAAAATGGCCTCGTCCTTATGGCAGGGTCCTGAAGGGGTTAAAGTGTTTTTCCGTTACAGCATTCACCACTCTGAAACATTTTTCTAATATGTTCATAGTTCAGACATTTTTTAACACTGTGATACCTGATATATATACTGTGTGTATATATATATATATATATATATATTTTTTTTTTTATATACACCATTCACAAAAAGGTTAGGGATATATGGCTTGTGGGTAAAATTTCAGGATGAATCTAAAATGCACTCTAACTTTTACAGGTGAACTTAATGTGACCTTCTCCAAACTTTTGAATGCATGTGTCCAATTGGTCAATGTTTCAGTCATTTTTTCACAACTTGCTTCTCTCTATCAAGAAGCTTAGTGGTAAAATTCACAACAGATGTTTGATCCATGAATCGCCCAATACATTTCCTGGTTCAATTAGATTTGGTATTTAAACAGTCCTCCTCATCATACTGTTCACATTTGGACATCATGAGACCAAGACGACACCTAACAATTAATCAACAGTACCTCGCAATTGTACCCCAGAACCCTTAATGACCTGAGGACTGCCCTTCAAGAAGAGTGGGATGCCATGCCTCAGCAGAGAATAAGTCCATGTGTACAGCATGAGACGTTGTTGTCAAGCTGTAAATGATGCTGAAGGTCACATGATAAGTTTTTGAGACACTGACATTTTTGTGGGGGTATGCCCACCACTGTTGTTGGCTTTTGTTTCAACAAATTGTTTGAGAAATCACCATTGCATGCTTCTAATTAAATGCCATACTTTCATGATATAATATCACTGTAGTCTGAACTTTTTACGTTTTCCATAAATTTCACCCGAAAGCCAACTATCCCTAACTTTTTGTGAGTAGTGTATATTAATATGTAAAACTGTATCGTTCGTGTGAAAGAGGCCTTATACCTTGTCCCATTCACCCTTAGGCCCCTTTCACACGGGCGAGTATTCCGTGCGGATGCGATGCGTGAGTTGAACGCATTGCACCCGCACTGAATCCTAACCCATTCATTTCACGGAAGGTGTACAGGAAACTATATCCGACTCACTGGATCCAAAACTAAGGAACAAAAGGGAGAGCCCTGCATCAGACCTAGCTCTCTCCCTGACTGCTCAGCCTATGCGAAAATCCCAATGGTAGATGATCGCATATCCTCGTACCTCGACTGTATAACACCTGAACACCCTATAATAGTGAGGGGACACGGCCACCGGCTCCCTACACCTGATACGGAGGGAGTCAGGGTCATCTGGGATCCAGCAAACAGAAAAACACAAATGAATGAACAAAACTTATCTGTAGAAGACTCAGAAGTAGGATCAGCATGCACACACTCCAGGAAGGAATATAAACCGCAAAGTGAAGCAGTCTGGGAAGGGATTTAAAGGGATGCAATCAGTGCAACTACATGACAGCTGAGAGAGGCTAACGAGATGAGAAAATGAAAGCAAAACAAAAGGAAGCTCAAGGAGGAGGTTCTGAAGGGCATCTGTCAGAGCTTCTCAGATGTCTGGTGGTGACATTTCTATGGGGCTGTGCACATGAGCGGTGATTTTCACGCATCACTTGTGCGTTGAGTGAAAATCGCAGCATGCTCTATATTGTCCGATTTTCACGCGACCATGGTAAAAGATCATGTGACGTACCATGTGATGACCGGAGTGACGTCATCAAAGGTCCTTTACCTGTATTTAATGCTCACCACAGGCCCTATTCATCAAAGGAGACACAAGGAGATGCCGGGCTTCGCGATCAAGTGGACTAAGGTGAGTTAAATTATTATTTATTTATTTTTTTACCCCTCTAGCGCTGTTTTACTATGCATTCTGTATTCAGAATGCTATTATTTTCCCTTATAACCATGTTATAAGGGAAAATAATACAATCTTCAGAACATCAATCCCAAGCCCGAACTTCTGTGAAGAAGTTCGGGTACCAAACATGCGCGATTTTTCTCACGCGAGTGCAAAACGCATGACAATGTTTTGCACTCGCGCAGAAAAATCTTGCATTTTCCCGCAACGCACCCGCCTCTTATCCGGGCCAAAAATATGACGCCCGTGTGAAAGAGGCCTTAGTCTTCTTTCACACGAACAATACGGATTGCATCAAGTTGCCTTCAGGATCCGTTCAGTGAAACTCGCACCATTTTGCAAGCAAGTTCAGTCAGTTTTGTCTACAATTGCGTTCAGTGTTTCAGTTTTTTCTGCGCAGGTGCAATCATTTTGATGTGATTTTCACGCTTATGAAAGAAAAATTAAGACTTACAAACAACATCTCCTAGCAACCATCAGTGTAAAATGCATTGCATCCAGATGCAATACGTTTTTCACTGAAGTTCCCTTCACTTTTATGGTGCCAGGGTTGCGTGAAAAACGCAGAATATAGAACATGCTGCGATTCTCACACAATGCAGAAATGATGCGTGATAAACAACGCTCATGTGCACAGACCCATTGAAATGAATGGGTCAGGATTCAGTGTGGGTGCTATGCGTTCATGTCATGCATTAAACTCGTGCGGGAAAACTCACTAGTGTGAAAGGGGCCTAATAGAGATCTATTGGGGGTGAATGGGAATCTAAAATAGACCTCAAGCAGGTCCCAGGCTGTTATAGTAATTGATCAGGGCGCTGTGATATCACTGCGGGGGCCCCAAATGAAAGGTAGAGGGAACCGCATCCCGCTGCCTAACCTCACAGATGCCGCAATCGCTGTTGAACGTGTCATCTGATGAGTTAATTGCCGGGGTTCAGAGTGATTCCCATTCCCTGTCATTGCGGCGGGGTGCCTGCTGTATTATACAGCTGGCATGCACCACATATGGAGCGGGCTCAGCGCAGCAGCCTATTCTCTGCCTTCAGCTCACTGGCTTGGCACACTCACAGCAGCTCTGTCATTACACACAGCCACGCTGTACACTACCTTCTGAAATAAAACTCTCCCCTCTTCTGACCTCTCCTGTCCCTTCCTATTGGCATCGTTGCCCAACGCTGAACACTGCAATGATTGCCAGCACTGGTGCCCAGCAACTCTGACATGGTCACCAGCCATTATTTACATAAGGCAAAACTTTGTACAGTATAGCAATAAAGTTAAAAAGGAATACACAAGTTACCATAAAGGGAGGATATGATGGTGTACCCCCCGACATGCTGGTGTCCCGCTTTTGCTAGGAGATCTGTAACTGTCAAACTTTAGCTACGTGCAGAATATGCCATGCTACGTTATTTCAGAGTCACCTTGTTTTACTTTTTTGTCACCGTGACTCTGTCTTAAGTAAATTGAGTACATTTATATGAGCTGCAGTCATGTACCCGCACAGTACATCTGTTTCTTAGCAACATGGCTGCCTCGGTTTTTGAAAGAACATAGAAAAAAAATGCTATTTAAGCACATTGACATTTTAAAGTAAGATGCAAATAATAAAGTGTCATAACTTTGCTTTTGTAAGTCTTGTCTTTGCAAAATAGCTGTACAGTATATTAGACTTATTCTGATGGGGTCAACCGATTGCTGTGTTGGATAATGCAAACACAAACTGCACCAGGAGAATTGTGGAAGGGCTGGTCCCAGTACACATAACCAAAGCTATATCTGGGCAATTACCCGGGTACTGCTCCCAGTACCCCAGGCAAACAGATGATGATTTTGTCATGGTCCCAGTCCAAGTGTCAGCCATTCAGATGAGTAGCTGTCTATATAAGGACTCCAGTCCTCCATAACTGGAGATGACCATGCATAGAGATTGTCCCTTCTGGCTCACAGAGGAAGGATCCTGAGCATATAACCCTGCTGTGTGATGTAGTGGAGATAGGGGTTGTCTTTATGAGACAACCCCCATAATATTAATATGGTTCTTGAAAGAATGCTAAAGCTACAATGAAGACCCATCTAGAGGACACAGTAGAAGACCCATCTGGAGGACATAAAGAGTACGTACTCTAATACAGATGCGTAGGTGATTCAGGGTCTGTGAAAAGTCAGGTATCAAACCTTAAAGAGTGTATTCAGAAGTTGTGGATGTTTGTTGTAAGTTCTGCACTGTAAATCTTCAACGATTTACAGTAGAATACGTTACTCAAAATCCCAAAGGGTTAAGTCCTGTACATCCACAGGAGAAACACACCTGTAAGGCAAATGCAGATTTACTACAGGAAAAACTCTTGTGTGTGTGGTCATTCCCAGAAGGTCTGCATCCTGGGTTCCAATCCGACCAAGGGCAACATTGGCATAGTATCTGTATGTTATCTGCATGGGTTTCCTCCGTGTACTCTGGTTTTCTCCAAAAACGTGGATGATAAAGGGAATTCGATCATGAGTGCCATTGTAGACATTGACTGATGTATGTGATGACTATCTCGCATTGAGCAGCTGATTGGGACTGTTCAGGGCGGAATGGCAATTTCTTGATCACGCATTACTGTATTAAATATATAACGCCCCAGAGTGGCATTACCACTTTTGCACCCTACTACTATCTCTAATGGGCTAATAAAACGTAATCTTATGTATTTTGTTCAGGTCCTATACACTGTGCATTTCTAATGTTTGCAACTGTTGTGTTCAAATGTAATGTGCCTGGTTCACCAACAGGTGGCAGCAAACATGGCAGAGCTACAGTTAGGTTGAATGGAGCATTCCATTCTAACCCCATCCCCCCTCTGGAGGGGTGTGAGTGAGTCCTACTTCCTGCAGGAAGGGTGGGTCCCAGTTTCTAGTTAGTTCTAGCTTACCCCCTTCTTGGGGAAGGTGTGCAGGGCATGTCTCTGCTGGATGTGCCCAAGCCAGCCAGAGCACCCTCAGCTCTGCTGGCCATGGAGGTCAAAGGTTGAAACCTCAGAAGCCAGGAGTATAGTTAACTTAACTTAAGAGTCAGACTACAGAGAGAAGGCACAGCAGACAGAAAAAGCTGAGTCATATGGTCAGCCTGTCAGTACAGCAGAGTCAGGGAGAAACAGATGTAGCAGAGATTAGTTTGCCTTCCAGTTTCATGGTAAAGCCTGCTTGGACCAAATAAAGTTTGAAGATTGCTGATGAACGTTTATTCAAGTAAAGCTGCTATTCAACTTCATCTCAAGGTCTGGACTCTGGACTAAATTTTTCTTCCAATCCCTCAATTATTCGCCCTATTTATTGCTTCGAAGCCAAAGCCTGGGATCCAGTTATATCCATGTAGGAGCACCGTGACACACATAAAAGGACATACCACTCGGCATTCCTATACCTGGGTTGCATTACATAGTGGGTCCTAGTGGGAGACACCCGTCGCAAATACCCTAGCACATACAGTGCCTTGTGAATGCATTCACTCCTTTGGTGTTTTGTATTGCATTGAAACTGTCAGTATTACACTGATATGTCGCCCATGAGACCCAGTCTGGGGGCTGGGTCTCATAGGCCTCCTTAGCTGGCAGGTCCAGAAGCCTTTGTTTAGGCTTCCGGGGGCCACAGCAACTATCGGCTCCACGTTAGCGCAGTGCAGGGAGCCAATAGGTTCAGAGAGGGAGCCCACTCCCGCCATCTGAGGGGTTAATCTGTTGACATTAGTGTTGTCAGTGCAGCCGGGTCCCTGCACTGATCGGGCAAGCACAGCTCCTATGCCAGCCCAATCAGAGCACCTTACATGTACGACACTTTGCGTGAACATGTACGGCACTCATCCTCTACGGGTTAATTAAGTGAACCATAGCTTGTGTCTATGCAAACAGCTTGATAAAGTGGTTGTTCGGTTCTCCGTGAATTAAGAAAATGAAAAAATTACTTTATTATAAATATATTCCCAGATACATTTCATTAGCTATAATGGTTTGTTTTGGGGAGCAATCATTAGGAGAAATTAAATGGCTGCTGTCCTATTAGTAAACACAAAATCTGTCCTAATCACACAGCAGGACAAGTTACTTCACAACACTGAGGTAAAGAGCTGCCTCTTCCTCCTCTCTGCTCTGCTTGTCAGGGATTATGATCTTGAATACAGGTAACATATTCAGATGAATCTTTGTAGGAATGGAGTTCAAGAGGAGACATGGAGTACAGAGAGAAGTGTGGGGATGTGGTTAATGAGCAGCACTTGTATGTAATCTCCATTACCACAGTCTGTCCTGTCTATCCTCTCTGTACTTCATGAATCCTCATGGACTCCATTCCTACAGAAACTCAACTGTAGATCTTATCATCTGTATTCAGGATCATAATCCCTGAAAAGTAGAGAAGAGAGGAGGATGAGGCAGCTCTTGACGGGTTTTATGTGTACTAATAGGATGGCAGCCATTTTATTTCTCCTAATGATAGCTCCCTGGACAAAGCAAGCCATTATAACTAATAAAAGGTATTTGGGACTATTTATAATAAAGTAATATTTAAGTATTAATTTTTTTTTCATTCCAGGAGAACCCCTTTAATGTTTGTAGGATGTTCAAAGTGTGATCTGTACAACTTTGTTGCTTGCGTTTCAAAACAGGTGTATTTATTCACATTATGTGAAAAGTCATTTGAGACGTCAAGTGCCCTTCTGAAGGAAGATATGTAATTCCATTGTAATGATTTGGACCAGTTTGTCAGGTCCATGATATAAAATCAAAATAAAAATCCACTTTAATTCTAGGTTGTAATTTAGCAAAACAGGAAAAACACCAAGGAGGGTGAATAGTTTCTGAGGCACAGAACATCTAGTACGCAGATATATATTACTATTCTGCCCTATAACCATGCTGCTAAAAGTTGCCATGCTGGTTCGTTCCATATGATTGAGCTGGCGGCATAGGGAAGGTAAAAGTCTGGACAACTACAAAAGTATAGTTATATCAGCAGGGACTGGTGGAAGGTGGTGAAAAATATATTTTCCGATGTAATATATATATATACAAACCGGATTCCCAAAAAGTTGGGACACTATACAAATCGTGAATAAAAACTGAATGCAATGATGTGGAGGTGCCAACTTCTAATATTTTTATACAGAATAGAACATAAATCACGGAACAATAGTTTAACCCTCCTCTTATGTTAACTTTCTGTTACTATCCATGATGTTAACGGGTCGGTTTTGACCCGTGTCTTAAATCAGCCATAAAATACCCTCTGAACAATTATTTATCATCCAATTTGTTTCTTACCTCTTGGTTACCTTGTTAGGCTTCTTTATCCTTGAAAAGATTGGTTTTAATATTTTTGGTGTGACCCTTAGACCTTTCTTTTGATAGCATACCTCCCATGCTGCATATTGGAGATGATTACTCTGCAAGTCAGCAACTCTGAAATGTATTGGTCCTATGTTTCTTTACTTTATTTCGAGAAGCAGACAAGCAGGCAAAAAGATAGGCCCCTCCCTAACTACAGCTCACAGGGTTGAGAGGGGATTGGCTGTCAGTGTTACTAAGCAGAGAGAGTGTTTATGATTTCAGTTTTGGCACTTATTAGTGTCCTAAAATCCTATATTATAACTGGGTCAGAATTGACCCTAACACCATAAACGTCTTAATTTTAACCACAGTATTTTATAATTTAGTGAAAATTATTATTTTTCTATTACATTGTTTAAATAGAGGTTCCTGACAAAGTAAAAAAATCTTGATGCAATAAACAAATTTATGTGATACTTATAGACATTCAAAACCTGAAAACGGGTCGGTTCTGACCCTAACATAAGAGGAGGGTTAAACTGAGAAAATGTACCATTTTAAGGGAAAAATATGTTGAATCAGAATTTCATGGTGTCAACAAATCCCCAAAAAGTTGGGACAAGGCCATTTTCACCACTGTGTGGCATCTCCCCTTCTTCTTACAACACTCAACAGACGTCTGGGGACCAAGGAGACCCGTTTCTCAAGTTTAGAAATAGGAATGCTCTCCCATTCTTGTCTAATACAGGCCTCTAACTGTTCAATCGTCTTGGGCCTTCTTTGTTGCACCTTCCTCTTTATGATGCGCCAAATGTTCTCTATAGGTGAAAGATCTGGACTGCAGACTGTCCATTTCAGTACCCGGATCCTTCTCCTACACAGCCATGATGTTGTGATTGATGCAGAATGTGGTCTGGCATTATCTTGTTGAAAAATGCAGGGTCTTCCCTGAAAGAGATGACGTCTGGATGGGAGCATATGTTGTTCTAGAACCTGAATATATTTTTTCTGCATTGATGGTGCCTTTCCAGACATGCAAGCTGCCCATGCCACACGCACTCATGCAACCCCATACCATCAGAGATGCAGGCTTCTGAACTGAGCTGTTGATAACAACTTGGGTTATCCTTGTCCTCTTTGGTCCGGATGACATGGCGTCCCAGATTTCCAAAAAGAACTTCGAATCGTGACTTGTCTGACCACAGAACAGTCCTCCATTTTGTCACACTACCCATCTTGGCTTCTGAGAGACACTGCCACTCTGAGAAGCTCTTATTATACCCAATCATGTTGCCAATTGACCTAATTAGTGTTAATTGGTCTTCCAGCTCTTCGTTATGCTCAAATTTACTTTTTCCAGCCTCTTATTGCTACTTGTCCCAACTTTTTGGGGATTTGTTGACACCGTGAAAATTTGAATCAACGTATTTTTCCTTTAAAATGATACATTTACTCGGATTAAATGTTTGATCTGTCATCTACGTTCTATTACAAATAAAATATTGACATTTGCCATCTCCACATCATTGCATTCAGTTTTTATTCACAATTTGTTTAGTGTCCCACCTTTTTTTGGAATCCGGTTTGTTCATATATATATATATATATATCATGTCCTTATGAACCAACATTTGGAAAGACATCCAGATGGAATAACCAGTGATGTAGCTATAACTGACTGGGCCTCACAGCAAATTTTTGAATGGGGCCCTTCCAACAACCCCCTCCTCCCATGCAACTCTCACTCCTGCGGCTAGTCAAGGTTGCTCTTTCATACCAGGGCAGGCTGCTGCTCAGTCCGTTTCCTACAGGTATATACTGTACAGGGTGGGCCATTTATATGGATACACCTTAATAAAATGGGAATGGTTGGTGATATTAACTTCCTGTTTGTGGCACAGCATATGCTGTGAAGATACGAGATGTGCAGCACCTGAAACTACGGATACTGGAAGCCTGTGCTAGCATTTCTCCTGCGGTGTTGCTATCAGTGTGTGAAGAGTGGGAGAAGAGGGTTGCAATGACAATCCAACACAATGGGCAGCACATTGAACACATTTTTTAAGTGGTCAGAAACTTGGAAATAACTCATGAAAGAATAAAGTTACGTTAAAACCAAGCACACCATTGTTTTTCTTGTGAAATTCCCAATAAGTTTGATGTGAAAAGTTGGATTCAAAATAGCCGACTTCAAAATGGCCGCCATGGTCACCTACACATCTTGAAAAGTTTCCCCCTCACATATACTAATGTGCCACAAACAGGAAGTTAATATCACCAATCATTCTCATTTTATTAAGGTGTATCCATATAAATGGCCCACCCTGTATATCATGTCACTGTATATAATGTATATTGTGAATACTGTTGATAGGGCGCTGACAATAAAATATTTCAGTCCTCATTGACTGGCACCTTCTGAGTTCGAGCCCCATAGCAGCTGCTTCCACTATATACTACGCCGCTGTGGATAACATTTTCTTTAAACAGTCCATATACTTTCACACAATTGCATTTAATAGAGAATGGTGTACCTAGAAAATTTCTAAATCAACTTATTTAAATAATCTGCCTGCATCCACCTCATAAATAACTGCAAAATCATGGCCACTAGGGGTCTCACTTCCACCTAACTTGCAGTCTACTTCCTGTAGTCAGGCAAGATCCGTCCCTGGTAACAGAGACAAAGAATGTGGCAGGAGCAGCACTATGAAGTGCCTTTTGCACTGTGGCATTATAAGAATTTTGATATCTCTGACTAACCAGACCATCTATTACTATGTAATTCCTCTAGCGCCGTTCTATGGAAACAGTAGGTTTAAAGAGCACACCAAATGCTTGAGATAACTTCTTTATTAACTCTAACTTTTCTTTATATATAACACTGCCGCCTCCACAGCAGATAGTCCATGTACATAACACGTGTTGAAAATATATCACAAAATGGCGGTATGCATAAGATGGTGGTTCAACTGTTCAATCTTGTCATTCAACATAAAATGGTGGATATATTTCTCTCTTGTGTATCTGTACTCTCACTTTAAGTTATTTAAGCACTTTATGATCTCTCTGAGAGGTTTATCCGAGGTTAACCAATAGTTCACTTGCTCTACTTGGTCTGCAGTTTGCTCTATACAATTGCTTATGATCTGGTATGAGCAGTTCGCATTTGTATGCAATTTTTTGGGATTGTATGATTGTATAGCTCAGTAGTTAGTTTATATGGTGGAACTGTAACTAAATACATATAACTGGCTCAGTATACAGTTCTAATCACTATATTAACAGTAGGAACATTATATAACTGTTTAAAATACCTATTTTGGCCTCTCTGCTTCCATAAAACACTCTTAGTGGAGTGAATGTCTGTTCAGCTTCTCTCCTCTGGTGTAATGATTTTAGCGGCTCCTGCTAGGGGAATTTCCCACACAGGCTGTGTGTGAGGCTCTTACGGTGTGTGAGACTGGCTGTGATTGGTCAAGACTCCTGCCCAGCAACATCAGTTTAACTCTATGCTTTCTGTTGTTTCTGCTGTGTCATTGAGCTTACCTTACATTATATAATGAATCTTAAAGGCATATTATCTTTTATGCTTCTGTGAACACAATATATAACAGTTTTATGATATCCAAACATGTAGTCACTGTAAATAACTCTGCTTTTGTCTTTAAAGGGTTTCTGTCATCAGAAAAATCTCCTGTAAAGGTGATTGACACCCTCGGTCTCCTCCGCAGTGCATTGAGTGAAGGACGGCAGCAGGCGAGCATCCTTTACTCACTGCGCCTGCGTCTAATACTAAAATGGATGGCGCAGGCGTGGGATTTGTGGAGCACAGAGGAGACCAAGGATGTCAATCACCTTTACAAGGCCTTGCCAAATGGTGAGAGGACGGAGCCTCTAGGTGCTGCAGCAACACCCCACTAGCACCTAGAGGCTCATTTGCATATTATAAAAGTCATTATTTAGCGTGCATGGCGGCAGGCAGAGATATATAAGTCATACAGTTATGTTCTGCTGACATTAGCACATCGCTAATGTCAGCCAGCTATATAACGATTTTTATGATGACAGAAACCTTTTAGCACACAATCATAGGAACTGTATTAAGGTTATTGGCATGTTTAGCTATTTACAACCTAGGACAGGTCTTAGCTGGCCATCTACGCAGAAGATGGCTGAGAGAAAGAGGGGCGTGTCAGAGCTAGCTGAGAATCGTGAACCTGATAATTCAGCAGTACAGAAGCAGTTGTTTTATCACAGGAGCCTCCTGCATTTCTGTAAGTGTAATTTATCTCTCCTTATGAAAACAAACATAGTGGAAGTAAGTGAAGTGAGGTCACTGAATATAGTACTGGCAGAAGGGAGACACCCACTGCTTCTGAGAGAAAGGCATCTAGCTGTGCAGCTGAAACAGGAAATAATATGAATAAAAGAGACTTTAGGGAAGCCCAAAAAAGACCAATTCCTTCACAATAAGGGTCCATTCACATGTCCGTAAGTGTTTTGCGGATCCGCAAAACACTGACACCTGCAATGTGCGATCCGCAATTTGCGGACCGCACATCACAGACACTATAATAGAAAATGCCTTTTTCTGGTCCGCAATTGCGGACAAGAATAGGACATTTTCTATTTTTTTCAGGAACGAAATTTCGGATCCCGAAAAAACAGATGCGGTTCCCGAAATTGCGGATGCGGATCCAGGAAATGTGGATTTGCATCCATTCCAGCGGACCCAAATTACGGACGTGTTAATGGACACCATTGTGCAAACTTGTTTTGAAAACTCAGGTACGCTTTAAGGTCAGTTTGACACTATGCAGTTCTGATACCTTTGGGTGCTGCCACATGTTCAGGTTTTTTTATGCAGTTTTTTTAAGCCAAAACCAGGAGTGGATTGAAAAAAGTGGAGAAGTTGTATTTGCCCTTAATACTTTCTCTCCTGTTATGATCCACACTTGATTTTGTCTTTAAAAACTGCATAAAAAAAGACTGAACGTTTGGCAGCACCCATTCACAGACACTGGAAAGGAGTAATAAAGAAAATCTGGCATATACCCGCTGTAAATTGTGTTTCCAAAATAGCTGCTGGACCAATTCTTCGCTTTTCCACAGTTAGCAATTTATAGCATTAATTAGTTGATTCCCATAACAGAACAATTTCAGTATTTTTCATCTTTATACTTGCTCTTGGCTTGGCAGCTGCACAGATATCTCCAGTCTCTATCACTCACTGCATGTGATATTATGTCTCTTGGAAACTGCCCATCGTAGCAGATGCTATACATATGGATCTTTTTCTATCCTTAAATTGTTTGTCGGCAAAGAGTAAAATGAATGGACTTTTTTCAGTTTAAAAATATTCCTCTGAAATAACAAAACATGTTATTTTGTATTTGCTTCATTTAGTATTCTGCTCATTTCTTAAAAATGTTACCACATCCAGACACCTCTGCTTGCACCCACGTGTTCTCCTACCACACATGATCTGCATTCTTTAAAAAATCATGAAAACACTGCAGTATTAAAATATAAGTACAGTTTATATACTGATCATGAGTAGGAATTCACCATGTGCTGCATCAGTAGGCCTCAGATCTTACAATATGTCATACATGTGTATTGCACTGCTGATTGGGCAGGGATGAAGATAGCCCTTCTTTCATTCTGGGCGCACCTTGCTGCTGGTACCAGTGACAACCCAGCAGCCAGGGAAGCATGCCCTAGTTAAGTTGAAGCCATAAAACAGGTTGCGGTAGTTCTTAGGACCGATTTACATATGCAGATTATGGGGCCTATTATTTGGGATGAAGGTTAGTATTAACTCTCATCCTCCTTAAATATCTTGTGTAAACGTGCAAACTCAGCTACATCTATAGGTTGCCATGGTGATCACTCACCTTTTATGTGTGTTCTGTCATTTGCTTTTGTGATATATTGTTATCATCCAATACAAATAGTTTTGTTTCCATAAGCAATCCTTAAAGGGGTTGTCTGAGTTATTTTTTGTTCTTTGTATGTTTCTAACTAGGCAAATGTAAGGACTTTACAATTCACTTACTTTATCTCCAGTGGCTGGTTTCTCAGATTTCACTGAGGGTCACATGACCTGTGATGTCAGCTTCTCTCCCTGCTCTGATGAGGTTTCAGGCACAAGCCTGAGAGAGCAGATATGTGCCTGTATACGAGAGGCTGGCCACACCCCCTGCTCTGCCATCTGCTTCCTTTTGCTCTCTCCCGGGATTCTTGAGGAAAAATATTAACCCCTTCAGTAGCACAGACTTAGGGCTAAAGGCTTTACTGAGTAGCTGCAGGCAGTGAGGAGACAAATGCTGGACATAGAGCTGACACACTAGAGGAGTTCTGTAGAGCATTGCACAAGAAAAGGTAGGGGAAAGATTCTGTGTGTATCAGCAGTGTCATTGTACAGCTGGGACTTGTAGTCCTACACATATAACATGCTGCTGAGTATCCCAGCAGGCAGATATGTCACTCAGGGCAGACTTATTCACTCCTTTTGCAGAGCAGGGGGAGGGACAGAGATTGTTGTTATTACAGGTAAACAAAGGGCCAAAAGAGAACCAGGAAAATGAGAAAATATTAATTTTTTTGCCTAAAACTTGCTTAGCTTCTTTATATATTGCTGCCCATCAGATTTACAGTGCTATATATTTTTTTTTCATAACTCAGATAACTCCTTTAATTGTAGGATTTATTCTCGTATATATATCTGCAAGACCAAAGGTAAATCTGGCTTTGATTTCATTTTTTATCTTCTTCAAGTGTTTATTGTAAGTATTGTGGGGATCCGCTCTGGTAGGCAGTGGTAGCGAGTGCAGTATAGAGGCAACACAGACCGGTCTTGGTGTAAAACACGATGCTTTGTTTATTCACACGGTGCATATTTGTGAAAGACGGTGCAGTTCATAGGGAGGGTGGTCACACACAACAGCAAAATAATAGTTCAAACACAGCAAGTCCCTGCTGCAGGCTACTTGAGGCCTGTTTCAGTCACATAAAGCAAAGTCTATTTAAAGCCAGGTGTAATGTCACCTTTTTCTCCTTGGTGAAGTAAGGGGGTCCTGCTTCTAGCCACAGGACACGGATCCCTCCTGGCTTCAGCTGCGGGATCCTGTACACTCCTTTACAGGCCTCAGCACACAGCCCAGCTCATCTTCACTTCTTACTCTCACAGCCAGAGAACACACAAGCTCCACATTGCGCCCCACACCCTTGTTGCTGGTCAGGTTTTAACCCTTCCCTGCAAAACCTGGCCTGGACCGTGGGGAGACAGGCACCCGCCCGCATATCTGCCTGCTCCCAATAAGAGCCGGCCCGGATCCGCTGTGTTAACAGCATAACCGCTGCAAAATGCACTTTTCCGGCTCTTACTCCACCGGGGCTAGGACCCCCGGTGGCACGTACCTCCCGTCTACCACCACCCCAGGTACTCTCCTACAGTGTTTACAATATAGTACAGTGAATATAGGCAAAGCATTAGTTCACGAAATGCACTGAAGGTTCGCAGTTTGGATTTGGATTCCATTATATGTGCCATCCCATGGTGGAGGCAAGCAGAGGTATATAATGGCTCTATAGCATGCTACATGGACTATCAGGACTAAAGGTATCCTCAGAACCAAATTTACCTACAGTGGAGAAAATAAGTATTTGACACTGGCGATTTTGCAAGTTTTCCCACCTACAAAGAATGGAGAGGTCTGTAATTTTTATCGTAGGTACACTAACTGTGAGAGACAAAATCTACAAAAAAATCCTGAAAATCACATTGTATGATTTGTAAATAATTAATTTGCATTTTATTGCATTAAATAAGTATTTGATACAATAGAAAAACTTAATATTTGATGCAGAAACCTTTGTTTGCAATTACAGAGGTTAGACATTTCTTGTGATTCTTGACCAAGTTTGCACACACTGCAGCATTCTGGCCCACTCCTCCATACAGATCTTCTCCAGATATTTCAGCTGTCACTGGGCTGGGCATTGAGTTTCAGCTCCCTCCAAAGATTTTCAATTGGGTTCAAGTCAGGAGACTGGCTAGGCCACTCCAGGACCTTGAAATGCTTTTTACGGAGCAGCTCCTTAGTTTCCCTGGCTGTGTGTTTCAGGTCATTGTCATGCTGGAAGACCCAGCCACAACCCATCTTCAATGCTCTTACTGAAGGAAGGAGGTTGTTGGCCAAAATCTCACTATACATGGCCCCATCCATCCTCCCTTTAATACGGTGCAGTCGTCCTATCCGCTTTGCAGAAAAGCTCCCCTAAAGTTTGATGTTTCCACCCCCATGCATCACAGATGGGACAGTGTTCTTGGGGTTGTACTCATCCTTCTTCCTCCAAACACGGCGAGTGGAGTTGATACCAAAAAGTTCTATTTTGGTGTCATCTGACCACATGACCTTCTCCCATGCCTCCTCTGGATCATCCATATGATCATTGGCTAACTTAAAACTAAACCTGGACATGTGCAGCATAGTGTGTTACTAATAGTAATCTTTGAAACTGTGGTCCCAGCTCTCTTCAGGTCATTGACCAGGTCCTACTGTGTAGTTCTGATCTGACCTTTCTCAGAATCATCCTTACCTCACAAGGCGAGATCTTGCATGGAGCCCCAGACTGAGCAAGATTGACAGTCATCTCGTGTTTCTTCCATGTTCTAATAATTGCACCAACAGTTGTTGCCTTCTCACCAAGCTGCTTGTTTATTGTCCTGTAGCCCATTTCAGCCTTGTGCAGGTCTACAATTTTGTCCCTGGTGTCCTTAGACAGCTCTTTGGTCTTGGTCATGGTGGAGAGGTTGGAGTGTGATTGATTAAGTATGTGAACAGGTGTCTTTTATACAGGTAGCGAGTTCAAACAGGTGCAATTACCGTATTTTTTGCTTTATGAGATGCACTCCCCCCCCCCCCCCCAAATTAGGGAGAAAATGGGCGTGCGTCTTATAAAGTGAATACTAGTGAGCGCTTCCATTATGGAATGCATTAGGTGCCGGGAGCGGGGGAAAAGCGCTGCAAGCACTTCCGATACTCCCCCTCTATGACCTGATGCTGCACTCTCATTTGAGGTCTGATGGGGGTCTGAAAGAAAAGGTCTGATGGGAGTCTGAAAGAAAAGGTCTGATGGGGGTCTGAAAAAAAATGGGCTGATGGGGGTCTAAAAGAAAAGGGCTGATCTGACGTCTGATGGGGTTCTGAAAGAAAAGAGGCACCCCTGATTTTAGTAGAGAAAAATATTTTTCATCAGACCTCATATCAGATATCAGGTCTTGTGCATATTATGATTTTTTTTTTTTTTTTGTTCATTTGAGTTTTGTTGGGTTGGGGTAATGGGTTAATTATGTTACATGTTTTAGAGATGTATCTATGGTTCCTGTAATTAATAGCTTCAAAATAGGTATACTTCAGGATTTATTTCGTCTGTGTCTGAAAAATGAGGAAAAACTTTGCACTAATAAATTATCTGATAAAAAAAAAACTGCAGATAGTCCAGTAAATGTCATAACCAGTGGTGAGAACAGAAACCGAGCCCGGAATCTGCCTCTTCTTGCTGATGTGCAGGTCACCAGATCCTAACACTGAGGCCACTATGTCATTGACTTGTAGGACAGTTGTCACCATTACCTGAATTCCATATTCATTGTCAGTACACAGCAAGGTTGCGCTTTGTAATGGTAATCTGCAGAAACAGTAGTATAATTTATTATGACTGAATATGGAGCAGTAGAATATTGCATACTCACAAATGTGGATAAATTGTTAGTACCCTTCTGTTAAAGAAAGAAAAACTCACAATGGTCACTGAAATTACTTAAAACTGACAAAAGTAATAATAATAATAATTATAATACATAATAAAAATGTACTGAAAATCAGACACTGCTTTTGAATTGTGGTTCAACAGAATAATAATAAAAAAAAAAACTAATGAAATTGAACAACAATGATAGTTCCCCTAAGAAAAGACTGAAAATAATTTGACCATAGGTACATGTTAAACTAAGGCGTGTCTTGTAATCAGTGGCGTACACACAATCCATGGGGCCCCGGTGCAAAACTGATCCATGGGGCCCAACCCGCCGCCCCCTACCACTACCATTCACCCAACGTGCCTCCCAACAGTACCGCTTTGTGTGGGACAGGCCGATTTTGGATGGCAATCCTGCTGTACTGCAATCTGTGGAGGACACTGTTATGGGATATCTGTGGATGACACTGTTATTGGGGATCTGTGGAGGGCACTGTTATGGGGCATCTGTGGAGGGCACTTATGGGGGTATCTGTGGATGACACTGATATTTGTCATCCACAGATATCTCCATAACAGTGCCATCCACAGATCCCCCATAAGTGCCCTCCACAGATCCCCCATAAGTGCCCTCCACAGATCCCCATAAGTTCCCTCCACTCTCCACAGATCCCACATAAGTGCCTGGCTTCTAGTAATGTATCAGTGGGGAGGGAGGAGGTGTGGACACTGGTGGCAGGGCTGGTGCAGTGCCCGGCGCTGTGCACACATTGGGGGCAGCTCCTACCTTCTGGGAGTAACTTCTGCTGCAGGACATTTTGCTCCATGGTCATGGCCCAGCTCCTCCCCGCGCTTCTTCTGCTGCTGCTGAGATCCAGAGCACGGGGCAGTGGGGCAGGCACATGGGCCATGAACTGCAGGGGTCCACGAGTCGGCATCTCTCCCTGAGCTCCCTCTGTCATGCTCCTCCTGCCCCGCCTGCCTGCTTCATTCATAAAGTGGGAGGAGCAGGCAGACGGGGCAGGAGGCGCATGACGGGGATTTTTCTGACACTCACTGCTGGGCGCTGGTATTTTGCCAGAAGCTTGAGCGGGGCCACAATAATTGCTGCGCGGCCGCCCACGCGCGCAGCTGAAGAGGACTTTTCATTACAATAAAAAATCTAAACTAAGTATGCTGACATGGAGAGCGGCGCCCAGGGATCTCCCTGCACTTACTATTATCCCGGTTATTAGCTCCGTTCTCCCGGTATAGGCTCCGGTATCTTCAGATTTTTGGCTCAACTGGGAGGAGCCTGCTTTTGTTCTCCTGGGCGTCTCCTTCTCCCAGGCTGTAGCGCTGGCCAATCGCAGCGCTCAGCTCATAGCCTGAGAGTTTTTTTTCTCCTGGGAGAATGAGAAAAAACACAGGCAGGCTCTCCCAGTTGAGCCGAAAATCTGAATATACCGGAGCCTATACCGGGAGAACGGAGCGGAGCCCCGGGATAATAGTAAGTGCAGGGAGATCCCTGGGTGCCGCTCTCCATGTCAGCATACTTAGTTTAGATTTTTTATTGTAATGAAAGGTCCTCTAGGGCAGTGTTTCCCAACCAGTGTGCCTCCAGCTGTTGCAAAACTACAACTCCCAGCATGCCCGCACAGCCAAAGGCTGTCTGGGCATGCTGGGAGTTGTAGTTTTACAACAGCTGGAGGCACATTGGTTGGGAAGCACTGCTCTAGGGAACACTGACTGCAGGGGCCAAGGGGGTCCACAGGCGGCTGGGCCCCCTGGAGTGCCGGGCCTGGTCACAACTGCGAACCCTGTATGTACGCCACTGCCTGTAATTAGTATCAAAAGTGTCTTCAACGTTTAATAAGTCAGTCTGCCTATTTAAAGAGTAGAAAGGGGTCACTGTGCAGTTTGGTATCATGGTGGGTACCACACTGAACATGGACGAAAGAAAATATAAAACCATCTCCAAACAGCTTGATGTTCCTGTTAGTACAGATGCAGATATTATACAAAAGTTTAAGGTCTACGAGACTGTAGCCAACCTCCCTGGACGTGGCTACAAGTGGAAAAATGATGACAGATTGAAGAGATGGATAATACAAATGCTAACCAAAGTGCCCAGAACAACTTCCAAAGAGATTACAGGTGAACTCCAAGGTCAAGGTACATCAGTATCAGACTGCAACATCTGTTGCTGTCTTAGCCTAAGTTGATTTAATGGAAGACAGCCACTGGTGAAAACAAATCATAAAGACTGGAAATTGCCAAAATGTATATTGATTAGCCACAAAGCTTTTGGGAGAATGTCCTTTGAATAGATAATACACAACTGGAGCTTTTTGGCAAGTCACATCAGTTCTATGTTCACAGACGCAAAAATAAATCATACAAAGAAAAGAACATTGTAACTACTGTGAAGCATGGAGGAAGCTTGGTTATGTTTTGGGGCTGTATTGCTGCATCTGGCACAGGGTGTCTTGAATCTGTGCAGGGTACAGTGAAATCTTAAGACTATCAAGACATTCTGGAGCAAAATGCACTGCCCAGTGTCTAAGTTGCAGGTCATGGGTCATCCAACAAGATAATGACCCGAAACACACAGCTAAAAACATCCAAGAATGGCTAAAAGCAAAGCATTTGACTATTCTTAAGTGACATTCTATGAGCCCTGATCTAAATCCTATTGAACATCTGTGGAAGGAGCTGAAGATGCAGTCTGGAGAAGGCACCCTTCAAACCTGAGACAGCTAAAGCAGTTTGCTCACGAGAAGCGGGCCAAAATACCTGTGGACAGGTCCAGAAGTCTCATTGACAGTTACAGAAATGACTTGGTTGCAGTGATTGCCTCAAAAGGTTCTGCAACAAAACATTAAGTTCAGTGTACTGTTGTATGAAATATTAATATTTGGGGTTAATAATAATATATAGGAGGCGATTACTACTGCTATAACTAACTCCTCCTGCTTCCTATGCTCTCTGTTCCCTTACGTTCCTGAACTGTATGTTCTTGTACTGGCCTATTATGGATCAGAATGAAAACTCTATATTCAGTATTTAAATAGAAATATATATATTAAAATAAAGTTTACAGTCAATTATACTGTATATATACTCTGCATGTGTGTGTATCTATATATATATATATATATATATATACAGTCATGTGAAAAAATTAGGACACCCTTTGAAAGCATGTGGTTTTTTGTAACATTTTTAATAAAAGGTTATTTCATCTCTGTTTCAACAATACAGAGAGATTAAAGTAATCCAACTAAACAAAGAAAACTGAAGAAAAGTCTTTTCAAGATCTTCTGTAAATGTCATTCTACAAAAATGCCTATTCTAACTGAGGAAAAAGATAGGACACCCTTGCCCCTAATAGCGAGTGTTACCTCCTTTGGCTGAAATAACTGCAGTGAGACGGTTCTTGTAGCCATCTACCAGTCTTCGACATCGGTCTGAGGAAATTTTACCCCACTCCTCAATGCAGAACTTTTTCAGCTGTGAGATGTTTGAGGGGTTTCTTGCACGTACAGCCCTTTTCAAGTCACCCCACAGCATCTCAATGGGATTCAAATCTGGACTTTGACTTGGCCATTCCAGGACTCTCCATTTCTTCTTTTTCAGCCAATCTTTGGTTGATTTACTAGTATGTTTTGGGTCATTGTCATGTTGCATGGTCCAGTTCCGCTTCAGCTTTAATTTTCTAACTGATGGTCTCACATGTTCTTCAAGCACCTTCTGATACACAGTAGAATTCATCGTGGATTCTATGATGGTGAGCTGACCAGGTCCTGCTGCAGCAAAGCAGCCCCAAACCATGACACTTCCACCTCCATGCTTCACAGTTGGTATGAGGTTCTTTTCTTGGAATGCTGTGTTTGGTTTACGCCAAACATGTCCTCTGCTGTTGTGTCCAAATAATTCAATTTTGGACTCATCTGTCCAAAGAACATTATTCCAGAAGTCCTGGTCTTTGTCAACTTTATCTCTGGCAAATGTCAGTCTGGCCTCGATGTTTCTCTTGGAAAGCAAAGGTTTCCTCCTTGCACACCTCCCATGCAAGTTAAACTTGTACAGTCTCTTTCTGATTGTAGAGGCATGTACTTCTACATCAACAGTAGCCAGAGCCTGCTGTAGTTCTCGAGATGACACTTTAGGGTTTTTGGAGACCGCTTTTAGCATCTTGCGGTCTGCTCTTGGGGTGAACTTGCTGGGGCGACCAGTCCTGGGCATGTTGGCAGTTGTTTTGAAAGCCCTCCACTTGTAGACTATCTTCCGGACAGTGGAATGGCTGATTTCAAAATCTTTTGAGATCTTTTTAAATCCCTTCCCAGACTCATAGGCTGCTACAATCTTTTTTCTGAAGTCCTCTGACAGCTCTTTTGCTCTCACCACGGTGCTCACTCTCACTTCAACAGTCAGGAGCACACCAAACTAAATGTCTGAGGTTTAAATAGGGCAAGCCTCATTCAACATGCAGAGTAACGATCTACTAATTATGTGCACCTGGTGTGATATACCTGTGTGAGATCTGAGCCAATTTAAGAGGGAATACATGTGAGGGTGTCCTATCTTTTTCCTCAGTTAGAATAGGCATTTTTGTAGAATGACATTTACAGAAGATCTTGAAAAGACTTTTCTTCAGTTTTCTTTGTTTAGTTGGATTACTTTAATCTCTCTGTATTGTTGAAACGGAGATGAAATAACCTTTTATTAAAAATGTTACAAAAAAACACATGCTTTCAAAGGGTGTCCTAATTTTTTCACATGACTGTATACTGAACAAAAATATAAACGCAACACTTTCGGTTTTGCTCCCATTTTGCATGAGCTGAACTCAAAGATCTGAAACATTTTCTACATACCCAAAAGACCCATTACTCTCAAATATTGTTTACAAATCTGTCTAAATCTGTGTTAGTGAACACTTCTCCTTTGCCGAGATAATCCATCCCACCTCACAGGTGTGGCATATCAAGGTGCTGATTAGACAGCATGAATATTGCACGGGTGTGCCTTAGACTGCCCACAATAAAAGTCCACTCTGAAATGTGCACACAGGACAATGCCACAGATGTCGCAACATTTGAAGGAGCGTGCAATTGGCATGCTGACTGCAGGAATGTCTACCAGAGCTGTTGCCCATGCAATGAATGTTCATTTCTCTACCATAAGCCATCTCCAAAGGCGTTTCAGAGAATTTGGCAGTACATCCAACCGGCCTCACAACCGCAGACCATGTGTAACCACACCGGCCCAGGACCTCCACATCCAGCATGTTCACCTCCATGATCGTCTGAGACCAGCCACCCGGACAGCTGCAGCAACAATCGGTTTGCATAACCAAAGAATTGCACAAACTGTCAGAAACCATCTTAGAGAAGCTCATCTGCATGCTTGTTGTCCTTATCGGGGTCTGGACCTGACTGCAGTTCGTCGTTGTAACCGACTTGAGTGTGCAAATGCTTATATTCAATGGCGTCTGGCACATTGGAGAGGGGTTCTGTTCACGGTTGAGTCCCGACTTTCACTATTCAGGGCAGATGGCACACAGCGTGTGTGACGTCGGGTGGGTGAGCGGTTTGCTGGCGTCAACGTTGTTGATCTAGTGGCCCGTGGTGGTGGGGTTATGGTATGGGCAGGTGTATGTTATGGACAACGAACACAGCTGCATTTTATTGATGGCATTTTGAATGCACAGAGATACCGTGACGAGATCCTGAGGCCCATTGTTGTGTCATTCATCCACGTCCATCACCTCATGTTGCAGCATGATAATGCACGGCCCCATATTGCAAGGATCTGTACACAATTCCTGGAATGTGCCTTTATTTCCATCCACAGGCAGCATTCTGGGGCACATGTGAGGCCTGGGCTATATCAGCCAGTCTTGGGTGGGGCTCAGAGCTCTCTCTCCTCCCACTGTATGCATGGTCACATTGTTTGCATTTTTGCTGGGGATTGCCATTAGCAGCGGGCCATAAGTGCAGGATCTTCCCCCCCTGTATAGATGCACCACTGCATATGGGGTTGAGCACTTCCTGCTTTTTAATACCACGCCAATCTGTAGTTTGTTTATTGAATTTTTTTGAGGTGTAGAAACTCCTAGTCTGAATGTGCCTTTATTTCCATCCACAGGCAGAATTCTGGTGCACATGTGAGGCTCGGGCTATATCAGCGAGTCTTGGGTGGGGATCAGAGCTCTCTGCCTCCTCCCATTGTATGCATGGTCATATGCTAGATGCTACTGGGAGATTGCTCTGAGTCAGACCTTGCGCTCCTGTAATTTGCCCAGTGACTCCTGGTATTGCCCATACGGGCCCAGGTAGGTTTAGTGTTAGGTCCCAAGCTACTTAAGAAACCTTGGCGCAGTGCTCGGGCTGTAGACATGTCCTCCAAGCAGGATATGTTGGCTAATCTCTCAATTTTACACCAGTATGAGGGTTAAATGACCGCAGAGGGCACCTGTCTTTGTTATATTATTTTTACTGTTCATCACATCCACACATTTGCTATCCTGTGTGGGATGTCCATTGTGGTACTTGTGCTCCGCTGCAGGCATCCTCCATTGTATGCATTTTTGCTGGGGATTGCTATTAGCAGCGGGCCATAAGTGCAGGATCTGCCCCCCCTCCCCCCCCCCCCCCCCGTATAGATGCACCACTGAATATGAGGTTGAGCACTTCCTGCTTTTTAATACCATGCCAATCTGTAGTTTACTTATCTATTTTTACCTACGTTTGGTGCATTCCTATCCAGAATAGGACCTTTGCACCTGGCTAACCTTAGGAGTGCTGCTATTTTTTCGTCATATATATATATATATATATATATATATACGAAAAAAATAGCAGCAGACTACTTAATGCACTAATACTGGGTGAACAGGTGAATGTTTGAACAGGGTCAAATACATGATGTCCATACTATTAAACAGGGTAGAAACTCTTAGCGCTTATAATTGATCAAAAATATCTCGGGACGATCTACCAAACATCAAGGTGGTGTGCTGCTATTTTTTTTGTGTTTTTATACATTGTTGCCTTGGTAGCTTGCACCTGCGATTTTGTCTGGAGGTGCTGTTCTTTTCTTTGGTTATATGTATATATAGTAGAGGAGTAGGAGTCCTCTGTGGAACTTAGCACTCCGGCCCACCCCCTGGTGCTTTTAGTCAGAGTAACAATGGAGGTGGACACTCCATGTTAGAGTAGGTCCCATCTGATTAGAAGCCACCTTGACGTCTGGTAGATGGGCCTGACATATTTTTTATCAATTATATGCGCTAAGAGCTTCTACCCCGTTTAATAGTAAGTATGGGCATCATGTATTTGACCCTGTTCATACATTCACCTATTCACCCAGTCTTAGTGCATTGAGTAGTGTGCTGCTATTTTTTTTCATGTTTTTATACATTGTTGCCTTGGTAGCTTGCACCTGCGATTTTGACTGGAGATGCTGTTCTTTTCTTTGGTTATATATATATATATATATATATATATAGTGGGGTTTTGCTCTGGTAGATAGGGTAAGCGGACGCAATACAGAGGCAAAAGACAAGTTCTTAACACAAAACTTGCACAATGCACAAAACAATGCGTTACTTTGCAGTCTTGGTGTTCATTTTGCACACAATGTAAAGTACAATTGGTGTTACTTCACACAAATTGGAAAGTTCATATAAGACAAGTCACCTTGATGTCAGTTCTGCCTCCAGCAGTCCACGGCAGACTTTAGGTGGCCTGTTTCCTTGGCCCATGGGTCTCAGCCCTCCGGCAATTAAAGTTCAGTCCAGTATTTGACCCCACCTGGCTGCAAATCAGCCCAGCAGCACACGCTGGGAGGAAAATACCTGTTTTCCCCAGACAATTCCTCTCACTGTGTCACATACCCCCCCCCCCCTTTGTTTAACCCTGAGGGGGTGAACACTCGCCAGACAATGTACTCGGGACAGGACATCCGCATTTCCTTGCAACCGGCCTTCCATTGCAAATTTAATGTTCTTTAGGGAAAGGAACCATCTGGTGACCTGGGCATTTCTGTCTTTGGCCTGGCTGTTGTGCATTTTCATAAGTATACAGTATTGTCTAATGATATTATAGAAAAAATGAATGCTCATTGCCTTTAAGAGCAAAATCAGCTTGAACCAAAGTTCTGTTATGTGGCTGAAGAGGCCAAGATGAGTTCATGGCAAGTTCAGTTTGTATAAGAGTTATAGTGAATATAAAGGACATTGTATTTTAAAAGTTATTGCTAAAAGATATGGGTTTATCTATAGGGAGTATACTGGTTTCTCCAGACATGTCTGTCTGAAGGGAACAATGTTTGTTTCATGGCTAAGCCATGACAATATGAGAATTTATATTCTTAAGACAGATCTGGTGTGTGATGTCTATTCATATATTCATAAGTATTATATATATTCATGTGTGCATTTATTTAGATTTTTAGTATGAACATATTAATACTTCATGTATTATATGCAATATTGATATATAGTATAACCAAATATTAAGGTATACTTTATGCCCTGTGTATCTCACTGAATGGATATAATCTCAGGAGGTATAGAAAGCACTAAGGTCTTCTACTTATGGAAGTTTCTCAGAAAAGCTAATGTTATTCCAGGCGTCGTTACTCAATAGCTTGGACAGTTAGATATACAAACCCACGGTGCAAGTGTAAGGTCCATTGTATTTCTTATCAAGCCTATAAATTCAGGAGTCTGGGAAAATCATAATGGTACCAGTAAGTCTGGGAAAGATTACTTCAGGGTGTCAGAGAAGTATTCCTCCTCTTTGATATACATTGAGAAAGGTTAATAGGTACTCATATCAAATAAAGCCACGTTATCTAAGTTTTCACTTAAAAGTCTAAAAACATCTGGAGGCAGATGGACAATATTATATTATTTTACAATTTTTTTTATTTCATGTCAAGGGTTAATATGATATCATTATGTTATTAGCATACAAATACACCAACCTTACCTGATTGAAAATCCCTAATCCAGAAGGGGATGATTCTTAGATAAGGTGGGGAATAATTACTTGTGTGCAGAGCATCAGGGGGTGGCTCAAACCAAAAAGAAAAACTTGCAAAGGAAACTGATCACAAGAAAGATATACTAAAAGAAACTTGGATTATATTTTGACTACTAGAAAACTTCTTGAGAACTGGTCCCATCTGAAACTCTGTCTATCTTTGACCCAGTAACGTATACTGTGCTTATTGCTTGTGATATTATTAAGATATTTCTCTCGGTATATAGCCAAAAGTCCCCATACTGTGGGAATTTATAGTGTTAGGCGTCTCCATAATGCTGATTATTCTCTTAGCAAAGATGCATATTGCTAACGGAAGATCTGACATTATTTGAAAAGAGGAATAAACCCTTGGGAAGTTATATTCCGTACTCTGATTGCTGAGCTGGATATTTTGTCATATTAATATCATATATTTTTGATTGGTCATAGGGAAACAGAGTCAAGGGATACCATTTATTTTTCCTGTATTAATCTGTGTTTTCTTATAGCCTGTTTGGTAAACAGAAGATCCTAAGTTTCTCTTGGTATATAAATCATTGGTCTGTGTTAAAGGGGGTATTAATTATTGATATTTATGCAAATCTCAATAATTAATATTCATAAATAGGCGTGAATCATCTAGTGATGACTCCGCCTATTTATGCCTAAATCATAAATATATATATACCTAGCTAGGTTAACTAGCTAACTACCTCTGTTACCTATACACTCCACTGAACTACACTACGTCTATTGCTGCAGCGCCTTACTACTACAGACGTGGACAAAATTGTTGGTACCCTTTGGTCAATGAAAGAAAAAGTCACAATGGTCACAGAAATAACTTTAATCTGACAAAAGTAATAATAAATTAAAATTCTATAAATGTTAACCAATGAAAGTCAGACATTGTTTTTCAACCATGCTTCAACAGAATTATGTAAAAAAATAAACTCATGAAACAGGCATGGACAAAAATGATGGTACCCCTAACTTAATATTTTGTTGCGCAACCTTTTGAGGCAATCACTGCAATCAAACGCTTCCTGTAACTGTCAATGAGACATCTGCACCTCTCAGCAGGTATTTTGGCCCACTCCTCATGAGCAAACTGCTCCAGTTGTGTCCGGTTTGAAGGGTGCCTTTTCCAGACTGCATGTTTCAGCTCCTTCCAAAGATGCTCAATAGGATTGAGGTCAGGGCTCATAGAAGGCCACTTTAGAATAGTCCAATTTTTTCCTCTTAGCCATTCTTGGGTGTTTTTAGCGGTGTGTTTTGGGTCATTGTCCTGTTGCAAGACCCATGACCTGCGACTGAGACCAAGCTTTCTGACACTGGCTAGTACATTTCTCTCTAGAATTCCTTGATAGTCTTGAGATTTCATTGTACCCTGCACAGATTCAAGACACCCTGTGCCAGACGCAGCAAAGCAGCCCCAGAACATAACAGAGCCTCCTCCATGTTTCACAGTAGGGACAGTGTTCTTTTCTTGATATGCTTCATTTTTTCGTCTGTGAACATACAGCTGATGTGCCTTGGCAAAAACTTCGATTTTTGTCTCATCTGTCCACAGGACATTCTCCCAGAAGCTTTGTGGCTTGTCAACATGTAGTTTGGCATATTCCAGTCTTGCTTTTTTATGATTCGTTTTCAACAATGGTGTCCTCCTTGGTCGTCTCCCATGTAGTCCACTTTGGCTCAAACAACGACGGATGGTGCGATCTGACACTGATGTTCCTTGAGCATGAAGTTCACCTTGAATCTCTTTAGAAGTCTTTCTAGGCTCTTTTGTTACCATTCGGATTATCCGTCTCTTAGATTTGTCATCAATTTTCCTCCTGCGGCCACGTCCAGGGAGGTTGGCTACAGTCCCATGGATCTTAAACTTATGAATAATATGTGCAACTGTACTCACAGGAACATCTAGTTGCTTGGAGATGGTCTTATAGCCTTTACCTTTAACATGCTTGTCTATAATTTTCTTTCTGATCTCTTGAGACAGCTCTTTCCTTTGCTTCCTCTGGTCCATGTCGAGTGTGGTACACACCATATCACCAAACAACACAGTGATTACCTGGAGCCATATATATAGGCCCAATGGCTGATTACAAGGTTGTAGACACCTGTGATGCTAATTAGTGGACACACCTTGAATTAACATGTCCCTTTGGTCACATTATGTTCTGTGTTTTCTAGGGGTACCATCATTTTTGTCCATGCCTGTTTCATGAGTTTATTTTTTTACATAATTCTGTTGAAGCATGGTTGAAAAACAATGTCTGACTTTCATTGGTTAACATTTATAGAATTTTAATTTATTATTACTTTTGTCAGATTAAAGTTATTTCTGTGACCATTGTGACTTTTTCTTTCATTGACCAAAGGGTACCAACAATTTTGTCCACGTCTGTACAAAAGACTACACACTGTGCTTAAATAAAAGGTATTTATTAACACACTATACGTCACAGTCTAATATTTGCTTATAATTATATATATCTATATCAATGGAATAGATATATATATTTATAGCAGCACACAGCAATATAAGTAAACAAACACACTAATACGGTCCTAACTACGCTAACACAGTCCCAAGTCCTCCCAGGTTCTAACTACAATTACAATAATACACTTACATACACACACATATCAGTAACCCACCCGCCTGGCTAATCACTATCCCTACGGGGTTCAAGGGGTTAAACACAATTGTGGCACTGCAGGGGTAAATACATGCAGGCCAAGGAACACAGAGTTCTGGGAAAGGCAGGGCAAGGGGTGTAAGGGATGGCAGGGGTTATAAGGGCAGCAGTAGCAGGGATCAGGCATTGAAGGGGGTTAATGGTCAGGGCTCTGCAGGGACAGGGCAATGCAGTTAATGCTCTGCAGGGACTTGCAGGGCAGACTGCAGCGGTGTCAGGGCAGAGCAGGGGAACAGGGCTGAGGTTAATGCTGCAGGAGGTCAGCAGCCAGGGTTAGGGTATAGAGGGAAAAGGTTACTCAGCCATCTCCAGGGGCATGTGGCCTCTCTTCCTTCAGGGAGCTGTTCCCATGTGTCTCTGATTGTAGTCCGCTTCCAAGAGGCCGCACCTTTGTCCTGCTTGGGCTAATATAGCCCAAAAGCAGCCCCCTCCTCCTTCAACAGGAGGGTGATTACATCATCGTGGCCATGTGATGGAATGCTTGAACTGAACCAAAGGACTTCCTGCCCAAGCTGTAAATGAGAGCCTCCCTCCCAGCTGCTACACCATAACATCACACACTCCCACGTCATAACAGAACCAGGCTGATCAATATATATATATTGTGGGGATGTGCTCGTGGTAGGCTACGGTAGCGGCGGCAGTATTGAGGCAATCACAGACAGTCTTTGTGATACACCGTGACTTTATTCACACCAAAGGCATAACAGGCAATGTGCAGACCACACAGGGGCATATTCACATAGTGCATAAAACAAAAGTCCTTCCATAGAAAATAAACAGCAGGTTTGAGTCACCTTGGTTTGGACAGACCACAGCAGTTCTGCAGGCTTGTAAGCTACCTGCCTTTGTCTCCCTTTGGCCAGAGCCCCTTCGGCTCGTAGCACCACAGGTCCCAGGCTGTCCTTCAATGTGTGCTGCGCCCAGACTCTCCTTCACCAGCACTGACTCTGTCTGTGTAAATCTCCAGCACAGCAAGACACACCCCACCCCCATCATCAGCAGGCTGGGTTCTTTAAAGGCCCAGCTCCACCAAAAACCTGGGCTGGCCGTGGGGAACAGGCACCCCCCCAGCTCTTTACCTGTTCCCAATAAGAACCGGCCCGGACACGCTGCGCCAGCAGCATTCGCCGCTGTAACCGCAATGATCCGGTTCTTACTCCACCAAGGCCAGGACCTCTGGTGGCACGTATCGTCCGTCCATTATTATTCCGGGGACTCTCCTACATATCCCCCCCCCCCCTTTGTTCTCCCCTGAGGGCTTGAACATGCTTTTCAAGCCTGAGGGGGTGAACACATGCACAGCAGTGTACCCGGGACAGGGCATCTGCGTTCCCCTGTAAGCGGCCGGCCCTGAGCTCAACAGTGAACTTAAAGTTCTGGAGGGACAAGAACCACCTGGTAACCCGAGCGCTCCCCTCCTTAGCCCGACTCATCCACTGGAGAGGGGAGTGGTCGGTCACCAGACGGAACCTTCTCCCCAGAAGGTAATATCTGAGAGACTCGAGTGCCCACTTGATGGCGAGGCACTCTCTCTCCACAATGCTATACCGGGTTTCTGCTGGGGTAAGCTTGCGGCTTAGAAAAACCACGGGTTGCTCTTCCCCGTTGAGCTCTTGGGAAAGCACAGCCCCTAGTCCTACTCCCGAGGCATCTGTTTGAACTACAAACTCCCGCTTGAAGTCGGGCGTCACCAGAACTGGGGACTCACATAGGGCCGACTTCAAACGGGAGAACGCCTCCTCCTCCTTCTCCCCCCAGCGAACCATCACCGACTTTCTACCCTTCAAGAGGCCGGTTAACGGGGCTGCCAAGGTGGCAAAATGGGGAATGAACCTCATGTAGTACCCAATCAGGCCCAAAAATGACCGTACTTGCTTGGACGTACGAGGCCTGGGCCAATTCCGGATTGCTTCAACTTTAATCACTTGGGGCCTAATGACTCCGCGTCCAATCACATACCCCAAATAGCGAGCTTCCTCTAGTCCCACCGAGCATTTTTTTGGGTTGGCAGTTAACCCCGCCTTCCTTAGAGAATCTATCACTGCCTGAAGTTTTGACAAATGACCCTCCCAGTCTGGGCTAAACACGACTATATCATCCAGATATGCAGAGGTATACTGGTGATGGGGCTTGAGGACGACATCCATCAGACGCTGGAACGTAGCCGGAGCGCCATGCAACCCAAAAGGCAACACCCTATACTGAAAAAGCAACTCCGGGGTGACAAAGGCCGTCTTCTCCTTTGCCGCCTCCGTCAGAGGTACCTGCCAGTAGCCCTTCGTGAGATCTAGGATCGAAAAATACCGGGCTTTTCCCAGCCGCTCTATCAACTCGTCTACCCGAGGCATGGGATAGGCGTCAAATTTTGATACCTCATTCAATTTCCTAAAATCATTACAGAACCGTAATGAACCATCCGGTTTGGGAATAAGGACAATCGGGCTAGCCCACTCGCTCTTTGACTCTTCTATGACCCCTAGACGTAGCATCGATCTTACCTCCTGCGAAATGGCCTGTCGCCGAGCCTCCGGTACTCGGTATGGTCTTAGGCGGACTTTCACCCGGGGCTCAGTGACAATGTCATGCTCGATCAAGGTGGTACGTCCAGGAAGGTCAGAGAATACGTCCCTATTCCGACTAACAAATTCTTTCACCTCTTGTGCTTGTTTGGTCGACATATGGCGCAATGGGACCGCCTCCGGATAGCGAGTGGCATAGTCTAACACTACCAGGATGTGTTGGTGACCTCGGGCTGACTTAATAATGGGGCCTACCAGATCCAAGGCGATCCTTTCGAAGGGCACCTCTATAATGGGCATAGGTACCAGTGGACTGCGATACTGAGGCTGGGGGCTAGTCAGCTGACACACTGGACAGGACTGACAGAACCTCCGGACTTCCTCATATATCCCAGGCCAATAGAACCATTGTAGAATTCGCTCCAGCGTTTTCTTAACCCCCAGATGACCACCCAACACATGCGCATGCGCTAAATCCAAGACCATTCGCCGGTAAGGCTGGGGCACCACCAGTTGTTCCACCACCTCCTGCCTCACCTTGTCTACCCTATATAACAGGTCCTGGTTATAGGCCAGGTGAGGAAATACGGTATCGGCGCCGGGACGCTGGGCAACACCATTAACCACCGACACACCTTCTCTAGCCCGCAATAACGTCGAATCCTGGAGCTGGGCGGTCCCGAAGGTTTCTCGGGGTACCTCCAGATCCAGGATGGACGAACTTTCTACTGTCTCACCCGCCAATACTTCTAGGGGAAACCGGTCAGGGTTACACTCTACCTCCTCTACGGTGACCCCTACTGCTGGGGCCCCTGCCTCGGGGTCCTCGGGCTCGGGACCTGGACATTTTCCTTCCCCATAGGTAGGCAACCCGTTCCTCCACAAAGTCCAGAACAGGGGAAAGTCCCTCCCCAATATTGCGGCATAAGGGAGCCGTCTCCCCACCCCGACGACATGTGGTACCTCCTTTCCACACACTGCCAGGGTAACCTTAGTGGTGGGATACTCCCTGCGATCCCCATGTATACAGACAATGGTAAGGGTTCGCCTTTCTGGGAGTTTTTCCGTTACCAGCGACTCATGGACCAGAGTTACCAGGCTCCCAGAGTCCAGCAGGGCCTGCACGGAGTGTCCATTAACAACGACATCACACACCGGAGGGTTGTCCGCCGCCAGCAGGGGGTCAGCTATATACACCGGTTGGGCATAAAAAGAGGACCGGCGAGCGAACCCGCAGTCCATGGGTTCGGATGCCCTAGGGCAGTTGGATGCCACATGTCCCCAGTCCTGACAATGCCAACATCTGATCCTCGCAGCCTCCCTCCTCCCCAGGGTATTCCTCCCACGGACTGGAGATCCACTCCCCTCCTTATGTGGTGGGATCCCTTTTTCAGGATCCCGGGTCGGCAACGGGGGCTGACGTGACTTCGGTAGTACCGCTGAGTCCCGCACCAAATCCTGAGTGGCCATATACCTCTCCACCAGGCTAACCAGTTGTTCCAGGTTGCCTGGATCGCCTTGTCCCACCCAGCGCTGTATGGCTCTCGGGAGGGTACGCACGAACCTGTCGACCACGACCCTTTCAACCACCTGAGAAGTGCTCAATATTTCAGGCTGAAGCCATTTTTTTACTAGGTGAAGTAAGTCATAGGCTTGTGACCGGGCGGGTCGGGACTCGGCAAACACCCACTGATATACCCTGTGCGCTCGCACATAGGTGTTTACCCCCAACCTGGCCAACACCTCAGCTTTTAGCCTCTCATAGTCCTTGGCCTCATCGCAGCTGAGGTCAAAATAGGCCTTTTGTGCGTCCCCCACCAGAAAAGGCACCACCACCTCGGCCCACTGCTCCAACGGCAGCCTCTCTTGCTCCGCGGTTCTTTCGAATACCATCAGGAGTGCCTCTATATCATCTCCCGGACCCATTTTCCTTAGGGCGGATCGGACTTTGTCCCTGGCGGTAGACACAGTCGGGGTTGTCGCAGTTGAAACTCCTTGCAGGGATGTTCGCACCGACTCTTGCATGGCTACCAGCTGCTGCATTAGGAGATTGTTTGTTTGCTGCTGTGCACACATAGCCTCCTCATGTCTTTTTTGCTGTAGCTCATTACTTTCCCTCTGAGCCTGCAATGCCTGTTGCTGCTGTACATTACTCTGAATCAGGTGCTTAATGGCCTCCTCCATCTTGTCAGGAACCATAAAACTTGCAGGCCTGATATATGACATGCAGTCCAACACAACTTTTGCCTCAGGCCTGCCTCACTGCAGGAATGCCCGCTCCAAGCCACCAATTGTGGGGATGTGCTCGTGGTAGGCTACGGTAGCGGCGGCAGTATTGAGGCAATCACAGACAGTCTTTGTGATACACCGTGACTTTATTCACACCAAAGGCATAACAGGCAATGTGCAGACCACACAGGGGCATATTCACATAGTGCATAAAACAAAAGTCCTTCCATAGAAAATAAACAGCAGGTTTGAGTCACCTTGGTTTGGACAGACCACAGCAGTTCTGCAGGCTTGTAAGCTACCTGCCTTTGTCTCCCTTTGGCCAGAGCCCCTTCGGCTCGTAGCACCACAGGTCCCAGGCTGTCCTTCAATGTGTGCTGCGCCCAGACTCTCCTTCACCAGCACTGACTCTGTCTGTGTAAATCTCCAGCACAGCAAGACACACCCCACCCCCATCATCAGCAGGCTGGGTTCTTTAAAGGCCCAGCTCCACCAAAAACCTGGGCTGGCCGTGGGGAACAGGCACCCCCCCAGCTCTTTACCTGTTCCCAATAAGAACCGGCCCGGACACGCTGCGCCAGCAGCATTCGCCGCTGTAACCGCAATGATCCGGTTCTTACTCCACCAAGGCCAGGACCTCTGGTGGCACGTATCGTCCGTCCATTATTATTCCGGGAACTCTCCTACAATATGTACACATACAGACGTGGACAAAATTGTTGGTACCCTTTGGTCAATGAAAGAAAAAGTCACAATGGTCACAGAAATAACTTTAATCTGACAAAAGTAATAATAAATTAAAATTCTATAAATGTTAACCAATGAAAGTCAGACATTGTTTTTCAACCATGCTTCAACAGAATTATGTAAAAAAATAAACTCATGAAACAGGCATGGACAAAAATGATGGTACCCCTAACTTAATATTTTGTTGCGCAACCTTTTGAGGCAATCACTGCAATCAAACGCTTCCTGTAACTGTCAATGAGACATCTGCACCTCTCAGCAGGTATTTTGGCCCACTCCTCATGAGCAAACTGCTCCAGTTGTGTCCGGTTTGAAGGGTGCCTTTTCCAGACTGCATGTTTCAGCTCCTTCCAAAGATGCTCAATAGGATTGAGGTCAGGGCTCATAGAAGGCCACTTTAGAATAGTCCAATTTTTTCCTCTTAGCCATTCTTGGGTGTTTTTAGCGGTGTGTTTTGGGTCATTGTCCTGTTGCAAGACCCATGACCTGCGACTGAGACCAAGCTTTCTGACACTGGCTAGTACATTTCTCTCTAGAATTCCTTGATAGTCTTGAGATTTCATTGTACCCTGCACAGATTCAAGACACCCTGTGCCAGACGCAGCAAAGCAGCCCCAGAACATAACAGAGCCTCCTCCATGTTTCACAGTAGGGACAGTGTTCTTTTCTTGATATGCTTCATTTTTTCGTCTGTGAACATACAGCTGATGTGCCTTGGCAAAAACTTTGATTTTTGTCTCATCTGTCCACAGGACATTCTCCCAGAAGCTTTGTGGCTTGTCAACATGTAGTTTGGCATATTCCAGTCTTGCTTTTTTATGATTCGTTTTCAACAATGGTGTCCTCCTTGGTCGTCTCCCATGTAGTCCACTTTGGCTCAAACAACGACGGATGGTGCGATCTGACACTGATGTTCCTTGAGCATGAAGTTCACCTTGAATCTCTTTAGAAGTCTTTCTAGGCTCTTTTGTTACCATTCGGATTATCCGTCTCTTAGATTTGTCATCAATTTTCCTCCTGCGGCCACGTCCAGGGAGGTTGGCTACAGTCCCATGGATCTTAAACTTATGAATAATATGTGCAACTGTACTCACAGGAACATCTAGTTGCTTGGAGATGGTCTTATAGCCTTTACCTTTAACATGCTTGTCTATAATTTTCTTTCTGATCTCTTGAGACAGCTCTTTCCTTTGCTTCCTCTGGTCCATGTCGAGTGTGGTACACACCATATCACCAAACAACACAGTGATTACCTGGAGCCATATATATAGGCCCAATGGCTGATTACAAGGTTGTAGACACCTGTGATGCTAATTAGTGGACACACCTTGAATTAACATGTCCCTTTGGTCACATTATGTTCTGTGTTTTCTAGGGGTACCATCATTTTTGTCCATGCCTGTTTCATGAGTTTATTTTTTTACATAATTCTGTTGAAGCATGGTTGAAAAACAATGTCTGACTTTCATTGGTTAACATTTATAGAATTTTAATTTATTATTACTTTTGTCAGATTAAAGTTATTTCTGTGACCATTGTGACTTTTTCTTTCATTGACCAAAGGGTACCAACAATTTTGTCCACGTCTGTATACACACTACACAACCTGGGGATCATATCAGTATATACATATATATCCACCCAACCTGGGGGCACTTAGGTATACATGTATATACAGTACAGACCAAAAGTTTGGACACACCTTCTCATTCAAAGCGTTTTCTTTATTTTCATGACTATGAAAATTGTAGATTCACACTGAAGGCATCAAAACTATGAATTAACACATGTGGAATTATATACATAACAAAAAAGTGTGAAACAACTTAAAATATGTCATATTCTAGGTTCTTCAAAGTAGCCACCTTTTGCTTTGATTACTGCTTTGCACACTCTTGGCATTCTCTTGATGAGCTTCAAGAGGTCGTCACCTGAAATGGTCTTCCAACAGTCTTGAAGGAGTTCCCAGAGATGCTTAGCACTTGTTGGCCCTTTTGCCTTCACTCTGCGGTCCAGCTCACCCCAAACCATCTCGATTGGGTTCAGGTCCGGTGACTGTGGAGGCCAGGTCATCTGGAGCAGCACCTTATCACTCTCCTTCATGGTCAAATAGCCCTTACACAGCCTGGAGGTGTGTTTGGGGTCATTGTCCTGTTGAAAAATACAAACCGGATTCCAAAAAAGTTGGAACACTAAACAAATTGTGAATAAAAACTGAATGCAATGATGTGGAGATGGCAAATGTCAATATTTTATTTGTAATAGAACGTAGATGACAGATCAAACGTTTAATCCGAGTAAATGTATCATTTTAAAGGAAAAATACGTTGATTCAAATTTTCACGGTGTCAACAAATCCCAAAAAAGTTGGGACAAGTAGCAATAAGAGGATGGAAAAAGTAAATTTGAGCATAATGAAGAGCTGGAAGACCAATTAACACTAATTAGGTCAATTGGCAACATGATTGGGTATAAAAAGAGCTTCTCAGAGTGGCAGTGTCTCTCAGAAGCCAAGATGGGTAGAGGATCACCAATTCCCACAATGTTGCGCAGAAATATAGTGAAGCAATATCACCCAGCGAAAAATTGCAAAGACTTTGCATCTATCATCATCAACTGTGCATAACATCATCCGAAGATTCAGAGAATCTGGAACAATCTCTGTGCGTAAGGGTCAAGGCCGTAAAACCATACTGGATGCCCGTGATCTCCGGGCCCCTAAACGACACTGCACCACAAACAGGAATTCTACTGTAAAGTAAATCACAGAATGGGCACAGGAATACTTCCAGAAACCATTGTCAGTGAACACAATCCACCGTGCCATCCGCCGTTGCCAGCTGAAACTCTACAGTGCAAAGAAGAAGCCATTTCTAAGCAAGATCCACAAGCTCAGGTGTTTTCACTGGGCCAGGGATCATTTAAAATGGAGTGTGGCAAAATGGAAGACTGTTCTGTGGTCAGACGAGTCACGATTCAAAGTTATTTTTGGAAATCTGGGACGCCATGTCATCCGGACCAAAGAGGACAAGGACAACCCAAGTTGTTATCAACGCTCAGTTCAGAAGCCTGCATCTCTGATGGTATGGGGTTGCATGAGTGTGTGTGGCATGGGCAGCTTGCATGTCTGGAAAGGCACCATCAATGCAGAAAAATATATTCAGGTTCTAAAACAACATATGCTCCCATCCAGACGTCATCTCTTTCAGGGAAGACCCTGCATTTTTCAACAAGATAATGCCAGACCACATTCTGCATCAATCACAACATCATGGCTGCGTAGGAGAAGGATCCGGGTACTGAAATGGCCAGTATGCAGTCCAGATCTTTCACCTATAGAGAACATTTGGCGCATCATAAAGAGGAAGGTGCAACAAAGAAGGCCCAAGACGATTGAACAGTTAGAGGCCTGTATTAGGCAAGAATGGGAGAGCATTCCTATTTATAAACTTGAGAAACAGGTCTCCTCGGTCCCCAGACATCTGTTTACTGTTGTAAGAAGAAGGGGAGATGCCACACAGTGGTGAAAATGGCCTTGTCCCAACTTTTGGGGGATTTGTTGACACCATGAAATTCAGATTCAACATATTTTTCCCTTAAAATGGTAAATTTTCTCAGTTTAAACTTTTGTTCCGTGATTTATGTTCTATTCTGAATGAAATATTCGAAGTTGGCACCTCCACATCATTGCATTCGGTTTTTATTCACGATTTGTATAGTGTCCCAACTTTTTGGGAATCCGGTTTGTAAATGATGGTCCAACTAAACGCAAACCGGATGGAATAGCATGCCGCTGCAAGATGCTGTGGCAGCCATGTTGGTTCAGTATGCCTTCAATTTTGAATAAATCCCCAACAGTGTCACCAGCAAAGCACCCCCACACCATCACACCTCCTCCTCTATGCTTCACGGTGGGAACCAGGCATGTAGAGTCCATCCGTTCACCTTTTCTGCGTCGCTCAAAGACACGGTGGTTGGAACCAAAGATCTCAAATTTGGACTCATCAGACCAAAGCACAGATTTCCACTGGTCTAATGTCCATTCCTTGTGTTCTTTGTGTTCTCTTCTGCTTGTTGCCTGTCCTTAGCAGTGGTTTCCTAGCAGATATTCTACCATGAAGGCCTGATTCACACAGTCTCCTCTTAACAGTTGTTCTAGAGATGTGTCTGCTGCTAGAACTCTGTGTGGCATTGACCTGGTCTCTAATCTGAGCTGCTGTTAACCTGCGGTTTCTGAGGCTGGTGACTCGGATGAACTTATCCTCCGCAGCAGAAGTGACTCTTGGTCTTCCTTTCCTGGGGCGGTCCGCATGTGAGCCAGTTTCTTTGTAGCGCTTGATGGTTTTTGTGACTGCACTTGGGGACACTTTCAAAGTTTTCCCAATTTTTCAGACTGACTGACCTTCATTTCTTAAAGTAATGATGGCCACTCGTTATTCTTTACTTAGCTGCTTTTTTCTTGCCATAATACAAATTCTAACAGTCTATTCAGTAGGACTATCAGCTGTGTATCCACCTGACTTCTCCACAACGCAACTGATGGTCCCAAGCCCATTTATAAGGCAAGAAATCCCACTTATTAAACCTGACAGGGCACACCTGTGAAGTGAAAACCATTTCAAGTGACTAACTCTTAAAGCTCACCAAGAGAATGCCAAGAGTGTACAAAGCAGTAATCAAAGCAGAAGGTGGCTACTTTGAAGAACCTAGAATATGACATATTTTCAGTTGTTTCACACTTTTTTGTTATGTATATAATTCCACATGTGTTAATTCATAGTTTTGATGCCTTCAGTGTGAATCTACAATTTTCATAGTCATGAAAATAAAGAAAACTCTTTGAATGAGAAGGTGTGTCCAAACTTTTGGTCTGTACTGTACATACCATATACTGGTCCCACATTTAGGTATATACATCCATATAGATGTTTGGGGCACATCTACCTGCATGTATATATACTCAATATAATTCTGGGGCATAAATGGGCAGTAATAAGCCCACCTGCATATGGATATATTATATATAGAGATGTAGGCTGACAAGGGGGCACACATACATCTCCATGTATACACCCATACCACCTGGACCGGCCCATGCAAAAGGGCCAATATACATGCATATATGTAAGGGCATATATACATATATATTTAAATCCAACACTTCCCTCAACAGTCTGTTTGTTAAAAGTATAGCATTGGCATTTTGTCATTGGTAACTTTAAGTTGTACTGTGCTGGTGAGATAGTGGTGTGTTAGCACCACCGTGTGGCATATTTGGGGTATTATTTTACAGCTTCGTTGTTTGTCTTTGCAATTGTATTGATTTTATATTCTTGGTTTGTATTGTGTATAATAAATTGCATATATATTTTTGCATAGACAATTGTCCCTTTGTTTCACTGCTTGCACAAATCAAATTAAGATACTCGATAAAAGAACTTAGAGGCGATTATGTCCGCCTGAAGGATCATATAATTTTTTTATATTTTTTTTTATCCTCTCTTTTATATGAAGATTCTTTTTATATAGAAGATATTCGACATAAATGGAGGTCCCACTGACATCGAGATAATTCTTTAATTGTTTGTGCAAATAGTGAAGGGTCCCATATTTCTTCTTGGATAGCCAGATTGTTGCTGACATCTGTGATAATAAAGATGAGTGCAACAGGCAGTGACCCGGGTAGTGGCCTTGCTACAGCAGATAGTCCATCTAACCCGGAGCAGCTGATCCATAACATTGTCGAATATATACATTCACTGGGTAAAGTTGATAAAGATATACATGAATGGATTAATGAGCTGCAGGAAAGAGCCAAGGAAGAACGTGGGGATATATGGAGGCCAAGTGGCCTGGTTTATAGATACCTGACATATATTGATGTATTACAAGATAATACCAAGAGAGACCAATACCTTTTATGCAGATTGCCACCTGTTTTGTATGCATTGTTAGCAGTCAGTACTCTTTCACAAGATAGATATGAGTCTATGATGGGAACGAAAACCTATGTATTCTAGATAGAAACAGAACTAAAATCCGCAGAGGCAACGATCAAGGACTTAGAGTACAAACTTGATCATAGCCATGGAGAAGTTGCACCTCAGTTATTCCAAAATTTAGCAGACAGGCAAATCAAGCTTTACTATAGTTAATGCTGATAGAGATCCGTCAAATACTGTGGGATCTCCAGACCCCCCCAAATCTTATGCCCCAACATCCAGACATGTCATCACATGCTCTTAAAGCAGACTCCATCCCAGACCCTAAGCCACCCAAAAGTGATGGCATGATTACACAGGAGGCATTGACCCAATTAAATTGGGTATTCCAAACTGTACCCGCCCTACTAGGTGCCAGCAACACGGAAGCCCCTAGAAGTGTATCTTTACATATTCCCTTGGAGAGAGATGAAAGGGTTAAATCCCCTGTGCCATATGTGTTTTATGGAAGTGATTAAAGTGCATGTGATTCTGACAGTGATGTGGAAAAAGGATCAGAGTTCCTAAAGCATCATTAAGTTTCTGAATGCCACTGTGCCCAAGTTCTCTAAGAAAGGTTCTTCTCAAATAGCAAACCACTTAGAACTATAGATTCCACTATGGATTCTTTAAAGTTGTACTCTGATGTTGATTATATCAGATTCCTACCATGGGCATTTGAAGATAAGTACAGTCACTATTTTACTTCCTTTAGGGATAGAGGAATTCAAGATTGGCAAGATGTCTTGCATGAAATTAAACTGGAATTTGGACCTTACCAAACCATTACTGCTGCAAAACGTGAGATTAATAAACTCACATGTAGGCCCAATCAGAGTCCCTGTGAATTCCTCTCCATCCTTAAAAATGCCTGGGTTAGCATATAGATCCCCAAATTGGGAATCTGAAGAGTTTAAGCAGTTATTTTATGATGCAATGCCAACCCAGATCAAACTTAGCCTAGCTAGAGATCTTTATATTGAAGCTCCCTTGGATAGGTTGGTGACGGCTGCCACCTCACTGTATAATATCAATGAGTGCCATACTACAGGTGAGAGGAGGTTCAAAAAGTCCCCAGAGCAAAATGTAGCTGAAGCTATGGTAAACCCTAGCTTGGGATTTGAAACACAGCCACGTAAGTTCCCTCAGTCTACAGGACCTGTCCAACAAACCCAGCGACAACAGGTAGGAACCAAACAGATAAAACCCCAAAACCTCAATGGGTCACAAGGGGATAATTCTGGTGCTGGGAGATCTAACTACCATCCCTATTACAATAGGGGTCCCCAGGGATACAGGCGCTAGAATAACAGGCCCAGACAACAGAGGGAAGGTAGGCCTGAACCCTGTAATTCACCTAGGAGTAGGTCACCCACCAATAACCAGGGTGCGCCACAGGACCGCAATGTGCGCAAATCAAATGATCGGTTTGATCAGTTGGCAGAACAAGTGGCTATGCTGAGTGATATAGTAAGTAAATTGTCCCAGGGGTCTCCAGGAAAACAAGCTGAACCTTTTTAAGGGGCAACTCTAGGTCCCAGCTCAGCCCCATAAAGCAGACTGGGCAGGGTCAGAGCGGAGGCCAACGCACGGTTATCAAGGTCGTTGAGGAAGAATCTAAATTGAGGAAGAATCCAAAGAGGCCAAGATTGAAATCGTTCGATGGCTCTCTGATAAGTGTAGGTGGAGACGCTTTGCAGGTAAAAGGTACAGTATGGTTGAAATTTAAAATTGGCAAGAAGACAATTAAACACCCCACACTGATTGTGGACCTTCCATATGATTGGCTGATCATAGGAATTGCCCTTCTGAAAAGGTTGAGTTCCATAATAGACTTCATTAATGAAAACAGTTTGGACTCAGGTGAAGGCACCCATTGCCTATGAATACTCTTGCAATGCACAAACTGAACGTAGTTGTCATGTGATTAAAGAAAGGCCTAACTCTGTTGAAGTTCATTTTAGAAACAAGCGCCGGATGTCACGATCCTGAAAAATGGTAAGCCTGAGGAAGCTGTCAACGGCGCCGCTAATATGATTACCATCCAGAGGGACAGAATCGAAAAGGTAACCTTGAATAAGGATGTATTGACTATTTCTCTTGAAGGGGGAAATCACGAAGTCATGGACCTGGCCAAGTATACTCAATCCATGGTACGGATGAAAAGGTCAATGACAATTTATTGATTCCCATACAGGTGAACAATATAGCCCGGGTGAAATATGCCAAGTTGGATCTGAAATACGAATCCAGCTACATAAGCCTAGGACTCTTAAAAGAGGTCACCAATCCTAAAATGATTAACAGTTCCTCTTCACAGGACCATTGGGTTTATGATCTGGATGGAGATTCCCAGAGTCATAATGTTGTTGCAAGATGTCTTTTGTCTATCTCCATAGGAAGTAAGACTACAGAACACGTTTTCGTCGTGTTGAATGAACCACGGCATCAGATTCATATAGGTAACGACCTTCTATACCGGTTTGCCATGCAAATTGATCTAGTCAATAAAAATCTATGATCCAGATTACCGGGAGACCCAGAGGGATTGCAGGATGTAGAGCTAGCCTTAAGATGGGGACAACAGATGCCCTATGCCATGAGTATCATGGTTGCTGATGAGGTTTAAATCCCTGAAAGATGCAAACCATTTCTTCTTCCCATCCAAGTGAAAAAGGGACAAAATTTTAAGAACACAGATGCTTTGATCTTTTCGTCCAACCGGATGCAGCAACTCGGCCTAAAGGTAATGCCCACTCCTATAATAAACATCCATCAGGATCCTTTGCACATGATAATCCATAACATGGCTCCCCATAGCATATCCCTGCAAAAGAACACCGTAATTGGTCTAGCTATGGATTCGGAATACTATACTTTTGGATTCCAGAATGATGTCAATGGACTTATTCCTGATGAGTACCTGTCACAACCAGACAGCTGAGAAGCTCTGACAGAGGCCTTTCAGAACCTCCTCCTTGAGTTCTCTTTGTTGTGCTGTTCAGTTCCTTGTCTCGTTAGCCTCTCTCAGCTGTCATGGAGTTGGACTGATTGCATCCCTTTAAATTCCGCCCCATAATGCATTACTGGGCGGCTTATACTACTTCCTGGAGTGTGTGTGCATGCTGATCTTGTTTTCCAGTCTGCTACAAAGTTAAGTGCTGAACATTTATCTCTTATTTTCTGTTTGCTGGATCCCAGGTGACCCTGACTCCCTCCGTGTCTGGTGTAGGGAGCCGGTGGTCGTGTCCCCTCACCATTGTAGGGTGTTCAGGGGTTATATAGTCGAGGTACGTGGATATGCAACCTTCCACCTCTCGGATCTTTGCATAGGCTGAGCAGCCAGGGAAAGTGCCAGGTTTTGTGCAGGGGTCTCCCTTTTGGTTCCTTAGCTTTGGATCCAGTGAGTCATATATGCATGTTGCTTTGTCTTGTTTCCTGTACACCGTCCGTGACATTATAAGCCGCCAAAACCGTCTCAAGCATGGATCTGGTTTCACTTTTGGCTGAACGCTTCCACGGTCTTTCATTGGAGGTAGCTGATCTCCGTAAGACTTTTTCTCAGCTTCAAGTGACCGGTTCAGCTTGCGTTCATGGAGTTTGTTCTGAGCCTAAGATCTCGCTCCCGGATACGTTCTCCGGGGGTAGTGAGAATTTTGTGCGTTTTAGAGAGGCTTGCAAACTCAATTTTTGCCTTCTTCCCCATTCCTCTGGTGATGAGGAACGGAGGGTGGGGATCATTATATCGCTGCTCAGGGGTAACGCTCAGTCCTGGGCCTTTTCGCTGCCGGAGGGGGCACGGCCTCTCCGTTCAGTTGATGAATTCTTTTTAGCCCTGGGTCAGATATATGATGATCCGGATCGTATTGCTCTGGCTGAGTCTAGACTACGTCTATTATGCCAGGGTAAACAATCCGCAAAAATATACTGCTCAGAATTTCGGAGATGGGCAGTTGATACTGGTTGGAATGATGCTGCACTCCGAAGTCAATTTTGCCATGGTCTTTCAGAGGGATTGAAAGATGCATTTGCCTTTCATGAGAGGCCTATTTCTTTGGACTCTGCTATGTCTCAGGCCGTTCGTATTGACAGGCGTCTTAGAGAGAGAGGAGAGATGTCCCCTTCCTGTCATACTCAGTCCCAGGACAGTGCAGCGGTCCCATTCTGTGCGCAGGGCTCTCAGTCGCTGTCAGCCCCTTCTGAGCAGGAGCCCATGCAGCTGGGGTTGATTGCTTCTGACAATAGAAGATTCAGCTCGCATGGGAGGGTTTGTTTATGTTGTGGAGGTATAAATCATTTGGCAAATATTTGTCCCTCTAGGAGATTCAGGCAGTTTTCTGGGAGTAATAAAGAAACAAAAAGGAAAAAATCTTTTAAAAATGTTCCGTCTGTTACTATTGGCAGGGTTGAGGCGGAAATTGAAGGTTTTCCGTTTGCTTGTAGTTCCCATTTTGTCCTGCCGGCTAGGGTGGCGCTAGAGAGCAAGAACATTTTTTGTGAGATTTTTGTGGATAGTGGAGCAGCTGTCAATCTCATTGATAATCAATTTGCGATAACTCGTGGTTTCCAGGTGCGCACTTTGGTAAAGGATGTTCCGGTTTTTGCTATTGATTCCGCTACACTTTCTCAGAAATCATTAAAGGGCATAGTTCACAATATCCGTTTAATTGTGAGTGATGCTCATGTTGAGGATGTGTCATGTTTCGGCCTTAGCGGTTTACCTACTCCTCTAGTGTTGGGGCTACCCTGGCTCACTAAACATAACCCCACCATTGATTGGCAAGCGAGGCAAATAAATGGTTGGAGTGACTTTTGCAGAGAGAATTGTCTCACGACATCTGTTTCTGAGGTTGCTACTAAGACTGTACCATCTTTTCTCTCTGAATTTTCGGATGTCTTCTCTGAGAGTGGAGTTCAGGATTTGCCCCCGCACAGGGAGTACGATTGCCCTATTAATCTCATCCCAGGCGCCAAACTGCCTAAATCTCGTTTATACAATCTTTCCCAACCTGAGAGGATCGCTATGCGTGCTTATATCTCTGAGAGTCTGAGAAAGGGACACATACGACCCTCGAAGTCACCTGTTGCCGCTGGTTTTTTCTTTGTTAAGAAAAAAGATGGTTCTTTAAGACCTTGTCTGGATTTCAGGGAGCTGAACAGTATCACTATTCGTGACCCTTATCCGCTTCCTCTGATCCCGGACCTGTTTAACCAGGTTGTTGGGGCTAAAGTATTTTCCAAATTAGATCTAAGAGGGGCATACAACCTGGTCAGGGTCAGAGAAGGAGACGAATGGAAGACGGCCTTCAATACCCCTGAGGGCCATTTTGAGAATTTGGTTATGCCTTTTGGTTTGATGAATGCCCCAGCCGTTTTTCAGCATTTCGTGAACAGCATTTTTTATCATTTGATGGGAAAATTTGTATTAGCGTATTTGGATGACATTTAGATTTTTCCTCCTGATTTCAAAACTCATAAGGAACATTTACGTCAAGTCTTGCTCATCCTGCGGGAGAATAAATTATATGCGAAACTGGAAAAATGTGTGTTTGCGGTTCCAGAAATTCAATTTCTGGGGTTTCTTCTCTCCGCTTCTGGTTTTCGCATGGACCCCGAGAAGGTCCGCGCTGTGCTTGAGTGGGAGCTTCCTGAGAATCAGAAGGCGCTGATGCGGTTTTTGGGCTTTGCCAATTATTACAGGAAGTTTATTTTGAATTATTCCTCTATTGTTAAACCACTCACTGATATGACCAGAAAGGGGGTAGATTTTTCTTCTTGGTCAGTAGAGGCGCGTAAGGCTTTTTCTAATATCAAGGAGAGTTTTGCTTCCGCTCCCATCTTGGTGCAACCTGATATTTCTTTACCCTTCATAGTCGAGGTTGATGCTTCTGAGGTGGGTGTGGGGGCGGTCTTGTCTCAGGGTTCCTCTCCTGCCAAATGGCGACCGTGTGCCTTTTTCTCGAAAAAACTCTCCTCCGCAGAGAGAAATTACGATGTGGGAGATAGGGAATTGTTGGCCATCAAGTTGGCTTTTGAGGAATTGCGCCATTGGCTAGAGGGAGCCAGACACCCTATTACCGTATTTACTGACCATAAAAATCTGGCCTACTTGGAGTCAGCCAAGCGTCTGAACCCGAGACAGGCCAGATGGTCTTTGTTCTTTTCTAGGTTTAATTTTGTGGTCACGTTCCGCCCTGGAGTTAAGAATGTGAAGGCAGATGCCCTGTCACGTTGTTTTCCGGGAGGCGGGAATTTTGAAGACCCGGGTCCCATTTTGGCTGAAGGTGTGGTGGTCTCTGCTCTCTTTTCTGAATTGGAGGCAGAGGTGCAGGCAGCCCAGTCAGAGGCTCCTGATCTTTGTCCTCCTGGGAGGTTGTTTGTGCCTCTCGCTTTAAGACACAAGATTTTTAAGGAACACCACGATACGGTCCTTGCTGGGCACCCGGGGGCAAGAGCCACACTGGATCTCATCGCTCGGAGATTCTGGTGGCCTGCGCTTCGTAAGTCGGTTGAGGGTTTTGTGGCAGCCTGCGAGACTTGCGCTCGTGCCAAAGTCCCTCATTCACGGCCATCAGGTCCTCTCCTTCCCTTACCCATTCCTTCCCGTCCTTGGACACATCTGTCCATGGACTTTATAACGGACCTGCCTCGTTCCTCGGGGAAGACTGTGATTCTGGTGGTGGTGGACCGTTTTAGCAAAATGGTGCATTTCATCCCTTTTCCTGGTTTGCCCAATGCTAAGACGCTGGAGCAGGCATTTATTGATCACATTGTCAAATTGCACGGTATTCCTTCAGACATAGTCTCTGATAGGGGCACGAAGTTTGTTTCCAGATTCTGGAAGGCTTTCTGTTCTCGCTTGGGGGTTCGGTTGTCATTCTCTTCTGCTTTCCACCCGCAGTCGAATGGCCAGACAGAGCGCGTCAATCAGAATCTGGAGACATATCTGCGCTGTTTTGTGGCGGAGAATCAAGAGGATTGGTGTTCTTTTTTGTCCCTTGCTAAGTTTGCTTTAAATAACCGTCGTCAGGAGTGCTCTGATAAGTCACCATTTTTTGGTGCATATGGGTTTCATCCGCAGTTTGGGACTTTCTCGGGAGAGGGGTCTTCTGGTTTACCTGATGAGGACAGATTCTCCTCGTCTTTGTCATCTATTTGGCAAAAGATTCTGGATAATCTAAAGAGCATGAGTGAGAGATATAAGCGTGTGGCAGATAAGAGACGTGTGCTTGGTCCGGACCTGAATGTTGGTGATCTGGTGTGGTTGTCTACCAAGAATATCAAATTGAAGGTTCCCTCCTGGAAGTTGGGTCCTAGGTTTATTGGGCCTTACAAAATCCTGTCTGTCATCAATCCTGTTGCCTACCGTCTTGATCTTCGTCAGACTTGGAAGATCCATAATGTTTTTCATAAGTCCTTATTGAAACCTTATGTTCAACCTATTGTACCTTCACCTTTGCCTCCTCCTCCGATTATGGTTGATGGGAATCTTGAATTTCAGGTCTCTAGGATTGTGGATTCTCGTCTTGTCCGCGGTTCTCTTCAGTACCTTGTTCATTGGGAGGGTTATGGTCCTGAGGAGAGGATGTGGGTCCCAGTGAGGGACATTAAGGCCTCTCATCTCATCAGGGCTTTCCATAGGTCCCATCCTGAGAAGGTGGGCTCTGAGTGTCCAGAGTCCACTCGTAGAGGGAGGGGTACTGTCACAACCAGACAGCTGAGAAGCTCTGACAGAGGCCTTTCAGAACCTCCTCCTTGAGTTCTCTTTGTTGTGCTGTTCAGTTCCTTGTCTCGTTAGCCTCTCTCAGCTGTCATGGAGTTGGACTGATTGCATCCCTTTAAATTCCGCCCCATAATGCATTACTGGACGGCTTATACTACTTCCTGGAGTGTGTGTGCATGCTGATCTTGTTTTCCAGTCTGCTACAAAGTTAAGTGCTGAACATTTATCTCTTATTTTCTGTTTGCTGGATCCCAGGTGACCCTGACTCCCTCCGTGTCTGCTGTAGGCAGCCGGTGGTCGTGTCCCCTCACCATTGTAGGGTGTTCAGGGGTTATATAGTCGAGGTACGTGGATATGCAACCTTCCACCTCTCGGATCTTTGCATAGGCTGAGCAGCCAGGGAAAGTGCCAGGTTTTGTGCAGGGGTCTCCCTTTTGGTTCCTTAGCTTTGGATCCAGTGAGTCATATATGCATGTTGCTTTGTCTTGTTTCCTGTACACCGTCCGTGACAGTACCTAACAGAAGAACAGGGAGTAGAACGCTACAACCAATCCATTGTGAACATTTTAAAAAAGTTTGTCAATGAATCCGGTAAAGACTGGGATGTCAAGTTGCCTTTGGTTCTTATGGCCATCAGAGCCACCCCGAGCGCGGCAACCAAGCTTTCTCCCTTCGAAACGATCACAGGCACGAAGATGGTGTTACCCCAGCATTTATTCTACTGGACGACAGACCACAATTTAATAAATGCTACAACATCTCATCAATATGTGGAAAATCTACGCAAGCACCTTCAGCATGCTTTTGCATTTGTTCAGAAGAATATAAAGAAAGCCGCAGTAAGTGCTAAGACATACTACGATCTGAAGACTACACAGAAGGAGTATAAATTTTCCGATCAGGTTTATCTCGGGATCAAGTGAAGGAGAGAAAGTTCTTACCTTCCTGGAAAGGACCTTATGTCATGATAGACAAGTTGTCACCTGTGGTCTACAAAATAAAAATCCCTAATGCGGATGAAATTGTAGAAAAATGGGTTCACATTAACCAATTACGTGTTTGCCATCCTAGCTCACGACTTCGCGAGATAGAAGGAATAGGATGAAGAGAGGTGAAGAGATTTCAAGGTTCCAGCTAAAGACGGAAATCAGGATTGGTATCGTATAAACAAACATGTGTACAAACCCATCCTCATGTGTGTTTCCTCCGTAACTAAACATCTCTTAACTTACCTCTAAAACAAAGAACTTGCTCTGTTCAAGAAAAGAACCTATGCCAATCAAAGGTATATGATAGCATTAACTCTTTTTTTGTGCAGGATAAAAAGTGAAAGATGTATGTATTCATGTGTCGTGCAATATTTTAATGGCACAAGATGCCATCACAGATTATTGCCATTGTCTATGTCATCCTAATCTTAGAGAAGGAGTTCCATGCCGAGCCGATTGCTGTGCTAGGTCCTTCATCCAGAATCATGCTGCAGTAAACCCGCTTGGTTCATACTGACGAACAAGAGGATTCTATCCCAGAAGATCTACATCAGCCTGGATCCACGCGTCTTCGTTGAGAGACAATTCAAGGTGTCCGAGATCCTGTCGCTGGAGATCCAATCCTGGTATCAGATGCACATCAGATTTTCCCAAAAATGGATTACGCAGATCCTGGAACAGGCAAGAAAGACCCTGACCAGAGAACAATTTTCTACAAACCAAAGACCAAAGCGATTAATTTCTGCCATCGTAGCCGCCATAATCTTTGGTGTAGTGGGTGCTGTTATTGCTACCGGCGCATCAGTCGCCAATTCCATCTATAGCAAAAACATTAGAGCTTGAAATTGGTCAATTGAAAAGGAACCTACTAAATATTCATGCAGAGATGGAGAATCAAAACAAACATTTATCGGACTTATATTGTGTTATGCAGGATCATCCTGGGATGGTTGAGCTTGTTGACCATCCAAATGGTGCATTGGATAAGATTCTTAAAAAAGACTTTGGACAAGTTATGGCTGAAACAGTACAAGCAAAGTTCACGCACCCAATCCTTAGAGGACTCCAGATGAAAAGACTTTTGGACATTCCAATACATTCACATTTATAGCAATAGAATATATTGTAATGAAGGAGGATGTGTTATGCATTTTCATAAGTATACAGTATTATCTAATGATATTATAGCCAATATGAATGCTCATTGCCTTTAAGAGTAAAATCAGCTTGAACCAAAGTTCTGTTATGTGGCTGAAGAGGCTAAGATGAGTTCATGGCAAGTTCAGTTTATATAAGAGTTATAGTGACTATAAAGGACATTGTATTTTAAAAGTTATTGCTAAAAGATATGGGTTTATCTATAGGGAGTATACTGGGCTATTTGACCATGAAGGAGAGTGATGGGGTGCTTTGCCAGATGACCGGACCTGAACCCAATCACCGGACCTGAACCCAATCGAGATGTTTTGGGGTGAGCTGGACCGCAGAGTGAAGGCAAAAGGGCCAACAAGTGCTAAGCATCTCTGGGAACTCCTTCAAGACTGTTGGAAGACCATTTCAAATGACTACCTCTTGAAGCTCATCAAGAGAATGCCAACAGTGTGCAAAGCACCCCATCACTTTGCCAGATCACCGGACCTGAACCCAATCGAGATGGTTTTGGGTGAGCTGGACCGCAGAGTGAAGGCAAAAGGGCCAACAAGTGCTAAGCATCTCTGGGAACTCCTTCAAGACTGTTGGAAGACCATTTCAAATGACTACCTCTTGAAGCTCATCAAGAGAATGCCAACAGTGTGCAAAGCAGTAATCAAAGCAAAAGGTGGCTACTTTGAAGAACCTAGAATATGACATATTTTCAGTTGTTTAACACTTTTTGTTATGTATATAATTCCACATGTGTTAATTCATAGTTGTGATGCCTTCAGTGTGAATCTACAATTTTCATGGTCATGAAAATAAAGAAAACTCTTTGAATGAGAAGGTGTGTCTAAACTTTTGGTCTGTACTGTATATCCTTAAGACAGATATGGTGTGTGATGTCTTTTCATATATTCATAAGTATTATATATATTCATGTGTACATTTATTTAGCTTTTTAGTATGAACATATTAATACTTAATGTATAATATACAATATTGATATACTGTATAGTATAACCAAAGATTAAGGTATACTTTATGCCGTGTGTATCTCACTGAATGGATATAATCTCAGGAGGTATAGAAAGCACTAGGGTCTTCTACTAATGAAAGTTTCTCAGAAAAGCTAATGTTATTCCAGGCGTCGTTACTCAATACCTTGGACAGTTAGATATACAAACCCACGGTGCAAGTGTAATGTCTATTGTATTTCTTATCAAGCCCATAAATTCAGGAGTCTGGGAAAATCATAATGGTACCAGTAAGTCTGGAAAAGGTTACTTCAGGGTGTCAGAGAAGTATCCCTCCTCTTTGATATACTTTGAGAAAGGTTAATAGGTACTCATATAAAATAAAGCCACGTTATCTACGTTTTCACTTAAAAGTCTGATGTTACAACAGTGCCATCTGGAGGCAGATGGACAATATTATATTATATTATATTTTTTTTATACCATGTCAAGGGTTAATATGACATCATTATGTTATTAGCATACGAATACACCCACCTTACCTGATTGGAAATCCCTAATGCAGAAGGGGATGATTCTTAGATAAGGTGGGGAATAATTACTTGTGTGCAGAGCATCAGGGTGTGGCTCAAACCAAAAAGAAAAACTCACAAAGGAAACTGACCACAAGAAAGGTATACCAAAAGAAACTTGGATTATATTTTGACTACTAGGAAAGTTCTTGAGAACTGGTACCATCTGAAACTCTGTCTATCTTTAACCCGGTAATGTATACTGTGCTTATTGCTCGTGATAGTAATAAGATATTTCTCTCGGTATATAGCCAAAAGTCCCCATACTGTGGGAATATATAATGTTAGGCGCCTCCATAATGCTGATTATTCTCTTAGCAAAGATGCATATTGCTAATGGAAGATCTGACATTATTTGAAAAGAGCACTAAACCCTTGGGAAGTTATATTCCGTACTCTGATTGCCGAGCTGGATATTTTGTCATATTAATATCATATATTTTTGATTGGTCATAGGGAAACAGAGTCAAGGGATACCATTTATTTTTCCTGTATTAATCCGTGTTTTCTTATAGCCTGTTTGGTAAACAGAAGATCCTAAGTTTCTCTTGGTATATAAATCATTGGTCTGTTTGTTAAAAGTATAGCTTTGGCATTTTGTCATTGGTAACTTTAAGTTGTACTGTGCTGGTGAGATAGTGGTGTGTTAGCACCACCGTGTGGCATATTTTGGGTATTATTTTACAGCTCCATTGTTTGTCTATGCAATTGTATTGATTTTATATTCTTGGTTTGTATTGTGTATAATAAATTACATATATATTTTTGTTGTTCAAATACTTTTATTAGCAAGAGCCAAAGTAATCATTTTACATTGAAAACAGCCCGATTCCAAGTCAGGGCTGTGTATATTATCAGCGTACAAGTAGGTGGTCACAATAAATGTAAGCAAAAACCTTTGTAGACATGAATATGGAAAGAATAACATGTGATCCCAACATTCAAAGTAAAGGAATCTCATAGACCCAGTTACGGGAAAGGAGGTACCGAGAGCTCCTACTTAAATTACACAACAATTTAAGACAGACAAGGACAGGACCACATAAGAGGAGGAGGGGAAGGAGAAGAGGAATCCCTGACCAGACAAGTAGAGATAAGACGGACAATGTAAAATATATCCTATTAAGGCGTGTAGAATGCAGGTGGAATAAACTCTAACTTAGGCGCATCCATCAAGGAGGCAAAAAGAGTAGAAATCCAAATGGGAGGTACAGTCTCCCTAGGGACCGGCAACCCCTCTGTTAAGCCACGTGATAAGATCAGGAGATCCCCTAAACAGGATCCAAGGAGTCCAAATTTTCAAGAACTTAGCGGAGTCGCCCATGTCCTCCGCCCAGAGCTCCTCCATTCTGTAAATTTTTTCAAAGGTGGTGAGCCAGTCCCTAGGGAGAGGGGCGCATGTGGACTTCCAGAATCTAGGGATAACCAGACGTGCTGCCTGAACACAGAATCTCAGAAGACCCTTTTTCAGAGCAGATATAGAGCTAGGGAACATGGAGAGCAAAGCGCCCTTAGGAGTCCATCTGGAGGAACTACCGCAAACCATGTCATATAGATCATTAATAGCCTCCCAAAAAGGAGTGATTTTGCTGCAGAACCACCAGTTATGGGACATGCTACCCTCCACATGGCCGCATCTCCAGCAAGTGCTAGGACAAGAAGGAAAGAAAGAGTGCAGCAGGACCGGGGTCCTGTACCATCTGGACAAAATCTTAAAATTCTTCTCCTGAAGACTGCTGCTTATTGACGATTTATAAGATATCTCAAATGCCTTCTCCCATATGTCAGGAGGAAAAGATTTCCCTAATTCTCGTTCCCAAGCCCTTACAAAGGGAAGGTCAGATATGGTATCATCTCTCCTCTGGAGTAGCCCGTAAATCAGAGACACTAAATGCGTGGGTAGGGATGTTTGGGTGCACAGCGCCTCAAATGGGGAAAGGTCCCTAGATAAAGTGTTATTGGGGCCTAGCGAGGACAAAAAGTCTCTCAAACTGATATACTGAAGCCATGCCCCTCTAGCTGACCCTCCTCGGAAGGAGGAAATTGGTTGCAGGGTTCCCCTCTCCCAAACCATAGATACCGTAGGATTGTCCGCGCGGTCCAAACCCAGAAAGGACGTACAACCTAAGCCCAAAGGAAAGTCAGGATTGTTGAGAAGGGGAGTCAAAGGGCTGGGGGACTGAGTGAGGCCTAATGGTATTGCTATTCTATCCCAGATTTTCAAGATATCCAAGGTCAATAGGGGGAGTCGCGAGGGCCTCTTGGATTTAGAAATCCAAAGTAGATTTTGGGATGGGAATCCCACCACCTGCTTCTCGAATTGGACCCATCTTTTAGAATGCCCCTTATGGAACCAATCCAATATGTATGAAAGAATTGCCGCTTTATGGTAATTTGGTAAATCCGGAACCCCCACGCCTCCCCTTGACCTGCTGCGCACCAAAAATCTCATCCCCGTCCTAGGGGAGGATCCTGCCCAAATAAATTTAAGGATCATAGATCTCAGAGTCTTAAAAAAGGGTGTTCGGGAGGGGTATTGGTATGGTGCGAAAAAGGTGTGTGAATCCTACCAAACCAAGACAATAGCAACCCCCCCCCCCCAGTCCTTCAAGTCCCTACAGACCTCCTCAATAAGGGGAATGAAATTCAAAGAGAAGAGGTTGGTCAAGTCGGAGGGAATGACCGTGCCTAAATAAGATATGTGGCTGCGGGCCCAGCGAAAGGGGAAGGAGGACTGTAGGTTATTGACCAGTTCCTGGGGTAAGGTAATATTAAGGACCTCAGACCTGTGAAGATTAACTTTAAAATTACTGAGGTCACCAAAGATCGAGAATTCCTTTAGAATGTTAGGGAAGCTGACTAGCGGATCTGTGCAAAAGATCAGGAGGTCATCTGCATAGATGGCAGTCTTTAACTCCAAATCACCCGTACTTAGGCCCCTGATGGAGTCATTGGCACGTAGAGCTCTAGCTAGAAATTCCATAACCATAATGTATAACAGAGGGGAAAGTGGACACCCTTGTCTGGTTCCATTATGGATACGGAAGGGAGTCGATAATGATCTGTTAACTCGGACCTGGGCGCTAGGGTCACGGTACAATGCCAGAATCCTAACGATCATGCCAGGGCCGAAGCCGAACGCCTTTAGGGATTCTGATAAGAAGGACCAATCTACTCGATCGAACGCCTTCTCTGCGTCGATCAACAAGAGACACAGAGGAGATCCCCCTTTGCTAGCATGGTCAATGATGGCCATGGTTCGGATGGTGTTATCACGTGTTTCCCTCCCCGGGACAAAGCCCGCCTGGTCCACATGAATCAAAGATGGAATAAGGGGCGTCATTCGATCTGCTAATATTTTTGCGTAGATCTTCACGTCTACGTTGATCAGAGAGATAGGGCGATAATTGCCCAAAATAACGGGTCCTTCCCTGGTTTCGGAATAACACATATATGGGTCATTAAAGCCTGAGGAGGGAAAGACGAGCCCTCCGCCAAGGAGTTACACATTCTAGCAAAGGGGGATGAGATCTCGTTCAGAAAGTTCTTATAAAAACGAGGCGTGAAGCCATCTGGTCCTGGGCTTTTGCCGACCATCAAGCCCTTAATAGATTTATGGATCTCCATTTCCGTTATTTCACCATCTAATTCCTCCCTCTGCTCAGCGGACAATGTTGGGCCAAGCAAGTTGGACATATAGTCCCTGATCTTTTTAGTTTTAGCTTCCATGGGTAAATCCGCAAACTTCCCCTTAATGTTATACAATTCTTCATAATAGGAACGGAATTCTTGGAGTATGTCCCCTGTAGCATGTATTTTCCCACCTAATCTGCGATTCAGGGAAGGAATATAAGAAGCGTTCGATTTGGGCCGCAGCATCCTCGCCAACAATCTGCCACTTTTATCTCCGTGACCATAGAAGAGTTTTTGCAACCTATCTCTAGCGCCCAGGTACTTCTGATCAATTATTTTCCTGAGAGCTGTGCGAGTCTCACATAGCTCCTGGAAAGCTTCATTTGAGAGTGATCCCTTATGTTTCTGCTCCAGATCTGCTAGTTTTATCAATAACGATTTAACTTCCCCAGCTCAAATTTTTTTAAGTCTAGAAGCGTGTGAAATGAATCTGCCTCTGATTACACACTTCAGGGCTTCCCACTGAATGGTCGGGCTAGAAGGGTCAGATTCATGGTTTAAGGCAAAGTCGGTGAGGGCGGATCGAATGTCAGCAGCGCAGACAGGATCCCTAAGTATGTTGTCATTGAGTTTCCAGGTACCGAACGACCTGGAGGGGTCACCAATGTCAAGGGCCACCCATGTCATGGAATGATCTGAAAATAAAGCAGGTTCAATCCCTGCAACTGGACGCGAGTCGAGTAAGGAGTGGGAGATAAATATATAGTCCAGGCGGTGATATGTGTTGTGAGATGCAGAAAAGTACGTGTAGTCTTTCGTGGTAGGGAATAGAATTTGCCACACGTCTACAAGTTTAAGAGATCTGAGATGTCTCTTGAAGCCACGGGCTACCCCAGGGGAGTTAGAGGACCTACCGGAGGAGGCATCCAGGGATACGTCCAGGGGAAAGTTGATATCACCTCCCAGGACAATCGGCAAGCCATCTGCAAAGTCAATCAAGGAGGAGAACATCTTGGAAGCAAAACGAGAATGCCCTGTATTAGGAAAGTAAACGTTAGCGATTATCAAGAGTCTTGAGGATAGGGACACCTTAATAAAAAGGAATCGGCCAGAGGCATCAGAAACTGTGTCCAAAATTTCGCATGGTACTGATTTGTGGACAGCAATGGACACGCCCCGAGATTTGGACTCGGAATGGGTACAATGCGACCAGGTCGTGAAATACCTATTTTTGCAGGAGGGCACATGACCAGTTTTAAAGTGTGTCTCCTGCAAAAGAGCTATTGAGACTTTTTGTTTGTGCATGCTATACAGGATTTGATTGCGCTTAGCAGGTTCATTAAATCCATTCACATTATAGGAACTGATTCTAACAGACGCCATCAAAGGAAGTAAGTACAAGAGATCTGAGTACACCAGTGTCAGGGACAAAGGGGGAGGGGAAGAACGGCAAGGAAGACAGGACAAAACAGGGTGGACAACACATAAACTCACACTTAGCACATAAGGCAAGAACCAGTGGCAAACAGTCTGAGAAGGCGGCATCTCAGGGGAGTCTCTGCCACACAGACTCTGTCGGAAGGAGCGGTGGAAGCTCAGGGTGAGCTGACACTCTCCCGCCATTCATAATGAACGGAAAACAGGCATAAAGCTATTATATATAACATAGTACTGCCCATGCAGTAGTCCCTATATGGGAGCCTAGGCACGGCCAGCACCAACAGTATTGCAGGAAACACACATAGGTGAGCATAAATGAGAACCGAGAACAGTCAGAATAGACTATATGGAACAATGGACAGAAAACTGAGTACGTGGGCCCAAATAATATACAACAGGTGTAGTGGTCCACTTAATAGATGGACTAGGAGTAGGCCAACATAAGGAGACTAGCCACGAAAATCACGGTGACTTCTTAGGTTTTGCGGACCGCGGAGAAACTTGGGTCCACTGCACTCTGTCTGGCAGCTGTGCAGGAGATGGCAGCACTGGCCAATCTGGGAGAGAAACCTTGGGCAGCGAGAAAGTCTCCATGAATTTCAGAAGATCGTCCAGGTCTCGGAACGTCGCTGTCTTGCCGTCCTTCCTGGCATGAAGCTGAAACGGGAAACCCCAACGGTATATGATGTCCCTCTCTTTCAGCAGGGTGAGAATAGGGCGCACCGCTCTACGTAGTTGCAGTGTTCTCCTTGATAAGTCAGGCAGGATCTGAATCGGGGTCCCTTGATAGGACAAGTCCTCGGACTGGCGCGCTGCCTTCATAATGTCCTCCTTGACTCAGAAAAAATGCACCCGGCACACAATGTCCCGCGGTCTGTTAGGGTCAGCCGATTTAGGCCCTAAGGTCTAAGCTGGACCCGGTCCAGCTCGATGGGGGAATCGTTCGAGCCCTGCAGCAGGGAGCTAAATAACTCCTGAACAGAGGCCTCCAAGTCGGCCGGTGTAACAGATTTCCGGCAGTCCCCTTATCCGTAGGTTGTTTCTACGATGACGATTGTCAATGTCGTCAATGTGAGATAAGATCTGGGATATCTGTAAGGAGTGGGCAGAAAGCACCTGCTGGTGATCTGCAAGGTGTTCGAATACAGTCTCCTGCGTTTTCTCAGAGGCCTCCACCCGATGACCCAAATGCACAATCTCCCCCTTCAGTACCTCCATCTCTGACTTGTAAGTTTGCTCGAGGCGGGAGACCGAATGTTCTAAGTCCTCCTTTGTAGGTAAGGCTCTTAGTTGTGCTCGCAGGTCCCATCCAATATCGGAGGTGCACTAGGAAGGACTCCTGGAGTCAGTGTCTGAGGGGACCGACCGGGAGCCGCTCTCTGGAAGCGGCGTGGAGGTGCCGGCGGTCATCTTAGGAGCTCCCTGCTGTCCCACTGTGCTCAACTGGGAGCCGAAGAACTTCTGGATTCCGGCTCCATCACCCGGCTGGTCGGCGTCCGCCGTGGTCTTGGCTGTCTTTCTGCCCATATCGGTCTGTTGAAAGCTGATTTTATAGCGTGGAAATAGCTAAAGCTGTTAGAATGGCGGGAGAGCTGCAGCGACGCACGTCTCACTCTGCCATGAGCAAGCCACGCCCCCACATATACATTTTTGCATAGACAATTGTCCCTTTGTTTCACTGCTTGCACGAATCATATTAAGATACTTGATAAAAGAACTTAGAGGCGATTATGTCTGCCTGAAGGATCATATAATTTTTTTTATATATTTTTTTTGATCCTCTCTTTTATATGAAGATTTTTTTTATATAGAAGATATTCGACATGGCTCATCCACTTGAGAGGGGAGTGGTCGGTCACCAGGCAGAATTTTCTCCCCAACAAATAATAACGGAGAGACTCGAGTGCCAGACACTCTCTCTCCCTCCACTATACTGTACCTGGTCTCGGCTGGGGTGAGCTTACGGCTGAGGAAGACAATGGGCTGCTCCTCCCCCTAGACTTCCTGAGACAGTACAGCTCCAAGGCATCGGTCTGTACTATAAATTCCTTTTTTAAGTCGGGCGTCACCAAAACGGAGAAAGCCTCTTCCGCCTGATCATCCCAGCAAACCATCACTGACTTGCGTCCCTTCAAGAGCCCTGTCAATGGCGCAGCCACAGTAGCAAAGTGGGGGACAAATCACATGTAATAGCCCACCATTCCCAGGAACGACTTTACTTGCCTAGTGGTGACAGGTGGGGGCCAATTCCGTATCGCCTCTATTTTGTTCACTTAGGGTTTGATGACTCCGCGCCCAATGACATACCCCAGGTATTTAGTCTCCTCTAACCCCATCGCACATTTTTTTGGGTTAACAGTTAGTCCATCCTTCCGAAGGGAGTCCACTACGGCCTGCACTTTGGGTAGGTGACTTTCCCAGTCAGTACTGTGGATGACAATATCATCCAGGTAAGCCGAAGCTTACCGACGATGTGGACGAAACACAATGTCCATAAGTCGTTGAAAAGTGGCAGGGGCACCATGCAAACCAAAGGGTACCACCTTATATTGGTACAGCCCCTCTGGGTGATAAAGGCAGTTTTCTCTTTGGCAGCTTCTGTCAAGGGTACCTGCCAGTACCCTTTGGTGAGGTCCAAAACAGAAAAATACCGGGCTTGTCCTAACCTCTCGATAAGCTCATCCACCCGGGGGATGGGATACGCATCGAATTTGGAAATCTTGTTTAGTTTACGAAAATCGTTACAGAACCGTAACGTCCCGTCTGGTTTGGGTATTAAAACTATAGGGCTGGCCCACTCACTTTTAGACTCCTCAATAACGTCTAGTTGCAGCATTAGCTGGACTTCCTCCAAGATGGCTTGTCGCCGAGTCTCGGGTATCTGGTATGGTTTTAACCGGACTTTTGCCTCAGGCTCAGTGACAATGTCATGCTGAATTGTGGAAGTGCGTCTGGGGAGGTCTGAGAACACATCAGTGTTCCTGCTGACAAACTTTCTGGCCTCCTGAGCCTGTTTAGAGGAGAGACTGTCAGCAATCTTCACTGTGGCGCCCAATGACATACCCCAGGTATTTAGTCTCCTCTAACCCCATCGCACATTTTTTTGGGTTAACAGTTAGTCCATCCTTCCGAAGGGAGTCCACTACGGCCTGCACTTTGGGTAGGTGACTTTCCCAGTCAGTACTGTGGATGACAATATCATCCAGGTAAGCCGAAGCTTACCGACGATGTGGACGAAACACAATGTCCATAAGTCGTTGAAAAGTGGCAGGGGCACCATGCAAACCAAAGGGTACCACCTTATATTGGTACAGCCCCTCTGGGTGATAAAGGCAGTTTTCTCTTTGGCAGCTTCTGTCAAGGGTACCTGCCAGTACCCTTTGGTGAGGTCCAAAACAGAAAAATACCGGGCTTGTCCTAACCTCTCGATAAGCTCATCCACCCGGGGGATGGGATACGCATCGAATTTGGAAATCTTGTTTAGTTTACGAAAATCGTTACAGAACCAGAACGTCCCGTCTGGTTTGGGTATTAAAACTATAGGGCTGGCCCACTCACTTTTAGACTCCTCAATAACGTCTAGTTGCAGCATTAGCTGGACTTCCTCCAAGATGGCTTGTCGCCGAGTCTCGGGTATCTGGTATGGTTTTAACCGGACTTTTGCCTCAGGCTCAGTGACAATGTCATGCTGAATTGTGGAAGTGCGTCTGGGGAGGTCTGAGAACACATCAGTGTTCCTGCTGACAAACTTTCTGGCCTCCTGAGCCTGTTTAGAGGAGAGACTGTCAGCAATCTTCACTGTGGCAACCACTTCTCTTGCATCAGACCAAGGGGCCGGAATCTCTTTCCCTAGAAAACTCGGCTGCGGGCTGTCGTCAGTACCGGTCTCCCTATCTTTCCAAGGTTTGAGTAAGTTCACATGGTACACCTGCTCCGGCTTTTGCTGCCCTTGCTGGTGTACCTTGTAGTTTATCTCTCCAACTTTTTAGATTACTTCGTAGAGTCCCTGCCACCTAGCCAGGAACTTACTGTCCACGGTCAGTACCAGAACTAAAACACGATCTCTTGGGTTAAAGATCTGGACCCGAGCCTGCTGACTATAGACCCGACTTTGAGCTCGCTGAGCTGCCTCCGTATGCTCTCTTACAAGAGGCAACAATGTTTTCATATGTTCCTGCATCTGGCTGACGTATTCAGTAATACTTTAATGCGGAGTGGGTTGCTGTTCCCACGCCTCTTTGGCTATGTCCAACAGACTACGAGGATGTCTGCCATATAGCAGTTCGAAGGACGAGAACTCAGTAAAGGCCTGGGGCACCTCTCACACTGTGAACATAAGATAGGGCAGAAGGAGGTCCTAGTCCTTCCCATCCTTAGACACCACTCTTTTTAACATGTTTTTTAATGTTTGGTTAAATCTTTCTACCAGGTCGTCAGTTTGCGGATGATAAACGGACGTCCGTAGCTGTTTGATGAGCAGCAACTTACAGTGTTCCCTCATGACCTTGGATATAAAAGGGGTCCCCTGGTCAGTCAGAACCTTTTTAGGTAACCCCACTCATGAAAACATCTCCATTAACTCTTTAGCTATAAGTTTGGCCGATGTATGTCACAGTGGCACCGCCTCCGGATACTGAGTGGCATAATCTAGGACAACCAAAATGTGTTGGTGTCCTCCAGTGGACTTCGGTACTGGGCCTTTGAGGTTCATAGCGATTTGCTCAAACGGTACCTCGATGATCGGGAGAGGTACTAAGGGACTACGGAAAAGGTGCTGGGGCTAGTTGTTTGGCAGGTCGTCCAACACTTGCAAAATTCGTCCACCTCTCTAAACATACTGGGCCATTAAAACCATTGTAATATCTGGTCCTGTGTTTTCTGCATTCCCAGATAACCCCTGAGAACATGTTGGTGGGCCAACTCTATAACACGAGTTTGCGATAAGCCTGGGGCACCACCAACTGTTTAATATGTTCACCCCGCAGCTGGTTTACCCGATACAGCATATTCTGATGAACCACAAAACTGGGAAACATCAACTTCACCATCAACTTCACCATCAATTATTACCACATTCTCCCAGGCTCGGGATACGGTTGGGTCCCGGTGTTGTGCTGTACCGAAATTTTCCCCGGAGACGTTGAGGTCTGCCAACTCAGGACCCAGTGGCAAGTCCTCCACGTCTCCTACCATTACACTCAGCGGGGGTTGTCTCCCCCTCTTCCACCGAAGTGGCGGTCACCTCTACTGCTGGCCCTTGGGCCTCAGGTTCCCAGGGTTCTGGCCTTTCTCCTGAACAAGGCCAATCTCCTGGGTTTACCCCTGACTCACGGGTATCAGTAACTCTCATAACCAGCCATAGGGCCGGGAAGCCCAGAAAGTCTCTCCCTATTATGAGTTCGTAGTGTAGATTTGTGGCGACTGCCACTTTGTGGGTCCACCTGACAGCTACCGTGGTTAAAGACACCAGCGCGGTGGGTTAGTCTTTTAAGTCTCCATGGATGCACATCACCCTGACTTTCCAGCCAGTATATTCAGTGGACCGCACTAGGGCAGCCCTTAGTAGGGTCATCAGGCTGCCTGAGTCCAGAAGCTCCTCCGCTTGAGTGTCTCCCACTTGGCACAAGTCTAGAGATTCCGGGGTACCTGTTGCACACAGTTTCCTGGCATATAGCGACTAATGGTAACCACAATTAGTGTCCATGGACTCAACCCGATGAGTACAGTCAGCCCTTACATGGCCAGGCTCCTGACACTGCTGTAGACTAACAGAGCCATGCCCATAGTGGGTACATACCGGGTGGGTTTCATCGGCTCAAATCTCCAGGCCTGGGGTGGAGGTTTCCGGGGTTTGACTGCCCCCCCTCCCAAAATAACCCCCCTGTAGATTCTTAGTAGCCTCATAGAGTTCCACCAGGTCCTCCATCTCCAGGGCATGGCCAGGAGACACCTGGCCGATCCAGTGCTGGAGAGGGGGTGGCAAAGCCCTTTAGAACATATCAGCATATAGTCGATCCAGCATAGCTGTGGGACTCAGCACATCAGGCTGTAGCCACTTTTACAAGAGGTGAAATAAGTCATATTGGGGTCTAGCGGGCTCAGCCTGATTAAACCTCCATTGATGTACCCGCTGGGCCCGGACCAACCCATTCACCCAAGTCTTGCCAGAATCTCAACCTTTATTTTCTGGTAGTTGGCCCCTTGATCGTCCGGCAAGTTGAAATACACCCGGTGAGAATCGGATGTCAGGAACGGAGCGACGACCTCAGCCCACTGGTCTCGGGGTATTTTCTCACTTGTGGCCACCTTATCATACATCGCCAGGTAGGTTTCGACGTCATCTAAGGGTGTCATCTTGAGGATTGCCGCACGGAATGCTTTCCGGACATCATGGACGCTTTGGGATGTTCCTGCCGTCTGTATAGCCATCACGTGTTGTAACAGCAGCTGGTTTGTTATTTGCTGCTGGCTGTTAGCCTCCCATTGTTGCAGGTTGGTTTCTCATTGCTGCTGGTTAGCCTCCACAAGAGCCTTCATTATGGCCTCCATTTTGTCGAGGGTCACGGGTTGAAATTTAGCAGGTTTAATGCAAGACATACTGTCAGGTCCATAAATATTGGGACATCGACACAATTCTAACATTTTTGGCTCTATACACCACCACAATGCATTTGAAATGAAATGAACAGGATGTGCTTTAACTGCAGACTGTCAGCTTTAATTTGAGGGGATTTACATCCAAATCAGGTGAACGGTGTAGGAATTACAACAGTTTGCATATGTGCCTCCCACTTGTTAAGGGACCAAAAGTAATGGGACAATTGGCTTCTCAGCTGTTCCATGGCCAGGTGTGTTATTCCCTCATTATCCCAAATATAATGAGCAGATAAAATGTCCAGAGTTCATTTCAAGTGTGCTATTTGCATTTTGAATCTGTTGCTGTCAACTCTCAAGATGAGATCCAAAGAGCTGTCACTATGAGTGAAGCAAGCCATCATTAGGCTGAAAAAACAAAACAAACCCATCAGAGAGATAGCAAAAACATTAGGCGTGGCCAAAACAACTGTTTGGAACATTCTTAAAAAGAAGGAACGCACCAGTGAGCTCAGCAACACCAAAAGACCCTGAAGACCACGGAAAACAACTGTGGTGAATGACCGAAGAATTCTTTCCCTGGTGAAGAAAACACCCTTCCCCTTCACAACAGTTGGCCAGATCAAGAACACTCTCCAGGAGATAGGTGTATGCGTGCCAAAGTCAACAATCAAGAGAAGACTTCACCAGAATGAATACAGATGGTTCACCACAAGATTTAAACCATTGGTGAGCCTCAAAAACAGGAAGGCCAGATTAGAGTTTTCCAAACGACATCTAAAAAAGCCTTCACAGTTCTGGAACAACATCCTATGGACAGATGAGACCAAGATCAACTTATACCAGAGCGGTGGGAAGAGAAGAGTATGGAGAAGGAAAGGAACTGCTCATGATCCTAAGCATACCACCTCATCAGTGAAGCATGGTGGTGGTAGTGTCATGGCGTGAGCATGTATGGCTGCCAATGGAACTGGTTTCCTTATATTTATTGATGATGTGACCGCTGACAAAAGCAGCAGGATGAATTCTGAAGTGTTTCAGGCAATATTATCTGCTCATATTCAGCCAAATGCTTCAGAACTCATTAGACGGCGCTTCACAGTGCAGATGGACAATGACCCAAAGCATACTGCAAAAGCAACCAAAGAGTTTTTTAAGGGAAAGAAGTGGAATGTTATGCAATGGCCAAGTCAATCACCTGACCTGAATCCGATTGAGCATGCATTTCACTTGCTGAAGACAAAACTGAAGGGAAAATGCCCCCAAAACAAGCAGGAACTGAAGACAGTTGCAGTAGAGGCCTGGAAGAGCATCACCAGGGATGAAACCCAGCGTCTGGTGATGTCTATGCGTTCCAGACTTCAGGCTGTAATTTACTGCAAAGGATTTGCAACCAAGCATCAAAAAGTGAAAGTTTGATTATTCTGTCCCATTACTTTTGGTTCCTTAACAAGTGGGAGGCACATATGCAAACTGTTGTAATTCCTACACCGCTCACCTGATTTGGATGTAAATATCCTCAAATTAAAGCAGACAGTCTGCAGTTAAAGCACATCTGGTTTGTTTAATTTCAAATCCATTGTGGTGGTGCATAGAGCCAAACATGTTAGAATTGCGTCGATGTCCCAATATTTATAGGACCTGACTGTACAACCGTGCCAGGAGCAAAAATGAAAAACAACAATACTTCCTGCGATCACGCCTGCCTCACTGCGCTTGCCCGCATCCTCCACCAATTGTGGGGTTTAGCTCTGGTAGATAGGGTAAGCGGATGCAGTACAGAGGCAAAAGACAAGTTCTTAACGCAAAACTTCTGTGTTTATTCACATTTGAGGCAAACACACAAAACAATGCGTTACTTTGCATTCTTTTTTTTCTTGATTTCTTTTTTTACCCAAATTCTTTAATTTACATTTTGTCCAATCCAAAAACATATTGACACAGTAAGCATGTGACATGTGTTACATAGGATAACCAATTCCCATTGTACTATTGACAGAAAACATCCCATGGACCATTATAAGATGTAAATAAACTAATCATGTCGCTATTGGGAAATGCTGCTGAGTAAATAAAAGACATTAAAGGGACACTGACAGGGCCAATAAGCATATTGAGGTATATATATGGCAGTACAGGTCTTATAATGGGTATTACAATCATCTAAGTATCCCCTCTATCCACATTATACATACAGTAAACTTAAGTTTTATAACCTGCTCCAACAGTCTTCAATCTGCCCAAGGGGCGGCGTTTCACCTCTCTTGCGCCCAGCCAGCCTCCCCCAACTGCCGCTTTGAAGCACCGCCCAGCTCATGAATATTCAGTTTGCTGGGCGGCTTCTGCGGTCCCCGCTCTGAAGCGCTGCGCTTAACAGTGCCCGGCGCATGCGCCGGATCTTGTGAAGTCCGGTACAGTAAGCGCCGCCCAGCTCATCAATATTCACTTTGCTTGGCGGCGCTTACTGTCCCCGACTTCACAAGATCCGGCGCATGCGCAGGGCACTGTTCAGCGCAGCACTTCAGAGCGGGGACCGCAGAAGCCGCCCAGCAAACTGAATATTCATGAGCTGGGCGGCGCTTCAAAGCGGCAGTTGGGGGAGGCTGGCTGGGCGCAAGAGAGGTGAAACGCCGCCCCTTGGGCAGATTGAAGACCGTTGGAGCAGGTTATAAAACTTAAGTTTACTGTATGTATAATGTGGACAGGGGGGATACTTAGATGATTGTAATACCCATTATAAGACCTGTACTGCCATATATATACCTCAATATGCTTATTGGCCCTGTCAGTGTCCCTTTAAACGTAGACAGGAAAATAAATACCATTCTTTCATAAGTGCCCCTGTCCCTCGTGACAGCTAAGCATTTGAGATAACTCTTCTTACTTGCATATAAGAGAGTGGTGAATGTATGATAAGATGAGAAGAGAATTAAGATAGTCATGATATAGGTTAGTGAGGGGAGGAAAGAAGAGAAGTGAGGTGAGGGGGGGGGGGGGTGCTCATCCAACATTGTATCCAGTTCCATTGTTTAAACTACACCCATAAAGCCATATACTGTATTCATCCCACATCGTTCTCCCTGGAATTCGATGTTTGCCATACTTTCAAGTACGTATCATGGCTCCTAGTCATCCAGCTAGACATCTCCTCAAATTGGCGTATCTGACTCACTTTAGTTCTCCATTCCTGTATGGAGGGAGGATTTACATCCATCCAGTGGAGGGGAATAAGAGCTTTTGCCGCTGCAATGAGATGGGTTACTACATTTCTCTTAGAGGGGGTGTACTGATTGGATGACCTGGATAAAACAACCATCTCCAAAGTGATCTTAAACTCTGGTGTGGTAATCTTTTTAATCTCCTCATTAATCCCATCCCAGTAACACATAATTAGAGGGCATGTCCACTAGATATGGGACAATCAACCCACCTCTCCCCCGCACCTCCAGCACCGCTGAGTAGGAGACAATCCTCTTTTAAAATGGAACTTTGGCGTTCTTTACCACCTGGAAAAAAGTTTAAAATGATTCTCCTGAAGGCGTACACATGGTGAAAAGCCATGTGAGGACGCCAGGATTTTCATTGACTCCTGTTCTGACAACACTATATTGAGTTCTTTTTCCCATTCCATTAAATAAGGTTGTTTCAGAGTCTCTCCCTGGCCTCCAATCAATGGGTAAAGCTCGGAGATCTTTCTTTGTTTGATTATTGGTGTAGTCACCTGTTTCTCAAACTCAGTCAGAGGTCTCTGAAATACATATTTATCCCTGACTCCCCTGCACACCGACCGCACATGGGCCTCTGCCAAGAAGATTGCTGGTGACAATCTTATTGGTTCAGGGATCCCCTCTTTCAAAAACTTTTCTGTCTCTGTTATTAGGTCCCTCGCCCTAATTCTCGATAGAGGTGTCCATATTTCAGCAAAGCCTTCCCTTGTGAGTCCCAACAACTCCGGGAGAATGTTGCCTGGCATTAAGGGGATCGGAATGGGGCAAGATCACTACCCAGGGCTGTCCACATTTCGCATACTCCTTTGAGCATAGGATCCAGTTCTGTTGCCTTGTGTAGATTTTTATGCGGTAGCAATATATGGCTCTGAAATAACGGACCTACGCTATATTCACAGATTTCCTTAACATCAGTTTGTCTCTTTGGTTCCACCAGTTCCAGCCATCTATTTAATTGTATGGATTGTTAGTATGCGGCCACGTCTGGGAGCAGGGGAGGGCTGGCACCCTTAGTCCTGGGGGGCAAATCCAGTCAAGTGCCCCAATTTTATTTTTCAGACTTTTATTTTCTTTATTACAGGAACACATTGCATTTACTGCCCCCCAATGTGACATTTGTAGCGCGCTGCGCCAATTCTTTTGCCCGCCCATTTTTAAAAGCCCCCATCATATTAAAAAATGCGGCACGTGTAGCGTGCTGCGCCGATTCTTTTGCCTGGCCATTTCTAAAGCCCTGTAGGAATGGAAAAACGCGGCGTGCATATTGTACCGTGCAAATTTTTAGCCCCGCCCATTATTAAAAGACCCTCCTACATATAATAGGCCACTCCCAACAAACACTGTACAGCTGAAATTCTATTGTTGAGACCTGTCTCTACACATCATACGGAGAGGAGAGGGCGTGTCCTGGCTGCACTACCTGCTTAACATTATACAATAAACAGCAGGCTACAGCCAGGAAGCTCCTCTGCTCTCCTCCCTCCCCAGATCCTGCTCAAGGCCTGTAGTTCCCCCCACCATCTGCCAAAATACCCCTATATAGTGCCCCAGTAAATGCCCTCATAGTGCTACTCTCTCCTTCCCCATAGTGTCCCCTATAATATGCCAGTAAAAAAATGCCCCTTCTTAGTGCCCACAGCAGATGCTCCTATAGTGCTCCTCTCCCCATAATGTGCCAGTAAAAAATGCCCCTTCTTAGTGCCACCAGATGCCCTAATAGTGCTCCACTCCCCCATAGTGCCCCCAAATAATGCCCCATAGTGCTGCTCTCCCCTATAGTGCCTCCCATAATGTGCCAGTAAAAAATGCCCCCTTAGTGCCACCAGATGCCATAGTGCCCCACATAATATGCCAATAAAAAAGGCCCATTTAGAGCCCCTACTTCCCCATAGTGCCCCCAAATAATGCCCCTATAGTGCCAACAGATGCCCCATAGTGCTGCTCTCCTCTATAGTGCCCCCCATAGTGGGCCAATAAAAGAAAGCCCCTTTAAAGCCCCCATATGCCCCCACAGTGCTCCTCTCCCCCATGGTACCCCCCAATAATATGCCAGTAACAAATGCCCCCATAGTGCCCCCCCAAAATGGGCAAGAAATAAATGCCCCAGAGTGCCACCCCCCAAAAATGATGCTGTAAGAAATGCCAGATGCCCCCATATGCTACCTCCTCCTGCAAAAAAACCCACTAATACTTACCTCCATCAGCAGTGATGCGATGTAGGCCTCTTCTGGCCTCGCTGTGTGCTGCCCGGCTCAGGCGGCGCGATGATAATGACATCATTGCACCGCCTGAGCTGGCCTCTGATAGGCCGCAGGCATTAGTGCCTGCAGCCTATCAGAAGAACAGGGAAGGGAGACGCCTCTCCCTCTCCTGCCCTGCCGCAGCACAGTCATCTGTATCGCTGTCCTGAGGATGGCGATACAGATGAATATGGAGATGAGTGTAGTGTCCCACTAGGTAAATGTGGGCACTATGCAAGGGTCAATTGGGCCACGTTGTTCTCCAACTCCCGAGGAACAGTGGCATTGTATTTTACAGTCCATTTTAATGTATATTGCTATGTTTTTATGTATATTTTCCCTGTATTTTGGGTATCAGGCCTATTAGGGTGTAGTTCCTCCTCCTAGACAGTAGAGGGAGCGAGGGAGCCCCTAGTATAAATAGTTAGGTCCTGTTCAGGGAAAGTAGTGTGTGTGCAGAGTTGAGAGTTCAGAGTGTGTCTTTAGCCAGAGTGGAGCTGAAGGCCAACTACTGCCATGCAGCTAGACAGCCCAGGCTTCTAGTTGCCACCAGGAGAAGAAGTTGCCTCCTGAGAAACCTGAAGTTCCCATAACCAGAGCAGAGCCAAAGTGTTTCCAGCCAACCTGAGGGCTGAAGGGCAGAAGGATATACTGAAAGCAAGGAGATATATACCTGAGGAAGTTTTCCCCTACCAAGGATAAAGCCAGCATTAGGGCATACGGGCCTTGGAATAAAGACAGACAGGATTCTGAGGAAAAGTGCAACCTGATCTGTAAGTGTTTAACCCTCTGAGTATATTGCAAGAACATTGTGCCTGCCATTTGTATAAGCCTGCTAGTGACTGCTGCTGACATATGGAACTTTGCCAAAAGACTGTAAATAGTTAACTGTTTCCAGTAAAAGGAAGTTTTGGTTCACCACAACATCGTGTTCCTCAATTATTCCTACCATGAATTGGTGTGCCACTATTACCGGCACTGGCGTCACAAATTTAAAGGGATCTTGCCACCGGCACCTTAAACACCTGCAACATCCAGGGCACCTCATCTACCATTAGGCCTGGTCCCTATACACAGAGAGTGCCCCAGAGGTCCCCTGTGCCAGCCTCTCCATCACTGCTGTACGTCTGCCCAGGGTATACAAAAGACTGTGAGTACTACAACCACCCTCGTTAGTAACTACCCCTGTGACCTCACTATTCGCCTCACGCTGCAGGGTGGCGTACTGCATAAGCGCTTCCACAATGGAAACGCTCATCTCCTACTGACCCCCCCACCGCAACCGGCAACTAGAACCAGGGCCACGCCGCCTGTGGTGATTGGCGGTGCGGCCCTGAGGAATTAAAAAAACTATATAACATTTTTCGTTATTATCCGTTTTTGACATGCTTTAGGGCAGCCTGGGGGGCAATTGCCTCCCTGCCCCCCGTCGCAGCCAGCCCCTGTCTGGGAGTCCGAGTCCCTGTGCCTGATCAAAATATTACATGAGATACGGGGTCTTTTTCCATTCTAGCAGTGGCTTCATGATACGTAGTTTTGCCAACGTGGAAGGAGCAATATCTTGATATATGGCTATGTCTGCTCCTGCGTAAGTAAGCTGGCCTCTCTTTCTGGCCGTGGATAAAATACGTGCAGTGTCCACAAACGATAAAATGCTGCACACCACATCTCTAGGTCTTTTAGATGGTTTTGGCGTTGGTCTGAGAGCTCTGTGGATGCGTTCTATTATAATCGCCGAGGCAGCCTCTTGGCCCAACAACTCAACAAATATCTCCATGGCCTTTTTACGTAGCGATTCAGCCGGCCATGTCTCTGGCAACCCTTTTAAACATATGTTGCACCGCCTGCTGCAATTTCCCTGATCCTCTATCATTATCATCGCTCTGTGGAGCCCCGCTGTATGCATCTCCATATGTTCCGCCATTCCTGCAGAGTGTGTTACAACCCCCTGCACTGTGGTCTCTAAGGCCTCTACTCTGTGCCCTATTTGCATGAGCTCAGTTTTAATGTCCGACAGCTCTGTGAGGACAGGTCTTATTGCCCGCTCTAACTCTTGTCCCAGTACCTTGGTTAAAAAGGATTTGGACACTGGCAAACAGTTTTGAGCCTCCGTCTCCTTTCCTTGTGTGCTGTCAGCTTCCGAGTCTTCTCCCTCCTCAGTTTGCGCCACTGCCTCCGCCATCTTGGAGCTGATACTCGATGCCTGCGTGTCTTTTTTTTTGAGGAATCGCTGCAAGTCCTGCTGGCCCTTTTGATTTTTTGGTGTGTCTAGAGCAGGCATGCTCAACCTGCAGCCCTCCAGCTGTTGCAAAACTACAACTCCCAAGTTGTACTTTCTAATGTCACTATTAATTATGGCATACAATGTAGTGGGAAGCAGTAAAAAAATTCCAAATGGGGTGGAATCGGAAAAAAACGCAAATCCTCCACCGTTTTACAGGTTTTGTTCCCACATTTTATTTGTGGCAACCTGACCCATGCCCTTCATTCTATGGGTCAGTACGATTACAACAATACCCCATATGTATAGGTTTTGTATGTCTAAATAGTGTAAAAATAAATGTAAACTTTGGAAAAAAATTTTTTTTTTTACATCACCATATTCTGACCCCCATAACTTTTTTTTATACTTATGTCTACTGAGCTGTATAGGGGCTCATTTTTTGCGGGACAATCTGTAATTTGTATTGATACCAATTTGGAGTGTCTATGACTTTTTGATCACATTTTATGAATGTTTTTTTAGGTAAGAGAAGCAATGAAAAAATAGCAAATCGCCCATTTTGACCCTTTTTTACATTACGCCATTCAGCATATTTGATTTTTTTTAAATATTTTAATAGTACGGGCATGTTTGGTCGCGGTGATACCCATGGTGTTTATATTTATTGTTATTTGGGTATTTATTGTTTTATTATACAGAAAGGGGGGTTGATTTAAACTTTTATATATTTTTTTTTTTACATTTTAAAAACAATTTTGTAATGATTTTGAAGCCCATATGAGCTTATAAATTCTATTTTTTAATTTGTAATTTTGTACAACCAGGGATTTTTAAAATGAGTTTATGACTATCAATTGCTCATTTCTTATGTTGGCCTGCCATCTGGTGATCAAAAAAAGAATTGCAGCATGAATACTATAAGCCTTGTCAGCGTAGCTTATAGTATTCAGAGCAACTACCGATAGCCACATTGGCCGCAGGGGGTGTCGGTAGGAAGCCTGGAAGCGCGACCTTTTGGGTTTTTGCACATTTAGATGCTGTGATCTCACTTGAACACGGCATCTAAAGCCATTAATTACCGCGATCGGCATTATTGCCGGTCACAGTAATTAGCCGCAAGGTCTCTGCGGCAGAGACCTGCCAGCCATGACGCCCGCTACACGTGCTAATGGGCGCCATGTTTACACATTACTCCAGCACCGTACATATACGACACTGGTAGCGAAAGGGTTAATTACTGTTTTTGGCCGAAAAAATAATACAACATTGGAAAGAATTGATGACTGGGTGTAGCCGAGTAATGTGCAATCAACAGTCATGACATGCACACTGCTTATTGGGTGTAATTGAGTTATTTAATGAAGGGGTGTTCAAATTAATAGCAGTGTGGAGTTCAATTAGTGAGGTCATTAATTCTGTGAAGAAACAAGTGTCAATGATGGCCCTTATTTAAAAAAGGAGGACAGCAAATGTTTTAGCACTTGCTCAGTGGGTAAAATGGGTGGTTCCAGACATTGTACCGAAGTAAGAACTTTGATCAAGAAGTTGATTGGAGAGTCAAAAACATATAAAGAAGTGCAGAAAATCATTGGCTGCTCAGCTACATAGACCTCTAATGCTTTAAAATTACAAACAAAACCCGGGGGGCGGAGCCTGGACGCCGAGGTGTATGGCAGCGTGAAGCTTCAGCTCCTCCACGCTTAGGCGATAGAAAGCCAGAAAAGTAGCATCACCCGATGAAATGCAGCAGGAAATGCAGCGTATTTTCAAGAAGAAAGCAGCACACTCACCGGGCTTAAGTGCCTTTCTCACCAAGGTACTGGGTCAGGCGCTTGAGCGAGCTATTAAGCACGTTCTCACTGAACTGTATGACATTAAAACCGAACTTAAGCAAATAGGCCATAGGGTAGAGGCCCTTGAAACTACGGCCCAGGAAGTAGTGGCGCACTCTGCAGGAATAGCGCAGCATGTGGAGGTTCATACAGCGGAGCTCAACAAGGTCATGATAATGATCGACGACCAAGAAAACCGCAGCAGCAGGAATGTGCGCATAAAGGGTTTACCAGAAACTTGGGCAAATGAATCGCTGCACAAGGTAACAATGGAAATCTTAGCAAATCTAGTTGGCCATGATACAGCCTTGTCTATTATAATCGAACGAGTTCATAGGCCCCTAAAGCCGGCTCCAAAGCTTTCAGAGAGGCCTAGAGACGTGGTGTGTGGCATTTTATCATACGTCGACACAGTCCGCATTTTAGTCGCAGCGAGAGAGAAAGATCACATCTCATATGAAGGCGCAGAAATAGCCATCTACCAAGATATCGCTCCTTCCACAAAACGCTGTATCATGAAACCGCTGCTAGAAGTTCTGAGGAGTCAGAGAATTCCATACACCTGGATGTACCCTTTTGGACTTTCTATCCTCAAGAACGGGAAAAGAATAGTAATACACAAGCCGGAGGACTTGAACAAAGCATGGTCAGTCTTAGGTCTCCAGCCTATAGAGATACCCACTTGGATGCTCATTGTACAACCAACATCATTACCGCGCCTACCGATAATTGAGCCCTGGAAGAAGATACCCATGAGCAAGGCGACTAAATCAACTATCTTCACCTCCACCGTGACTGACTAAAGAAACAGAGGAGTTTCAGTTTTTCAGTTAGATGTGGTCACTTTGATATGCTTTTTCCTCCCGACCTGACTAGGATGGGGGATAGAGTGACAGGCCCGGGGTTTAGCAGGGCAATATGGGGCACTAGATAAGGCTGGGCAATAGCCCAGAATTACTTAAGATCCGTTAACGTTCAAAAAAATATATATATGCAAAGTTTAGCTATAGCCTATAACTGCATGGCAGCTCCATATCCTCTCCTAGAACAACCGCACCAGATCTAGGCGCTGACCTCTACCCTCCCCCTTCCCTCCCCCCATCCCCCCCCCCCTTTTCTTACCGCCCCCCCCCCCCTTTTTCCATTCCACTACCCCACCACCTACACCCTCTCCGCCCTGTCCTCCAATGACCCTCTTACCTTGATTTACATGTCTCTCAGGGAGCTGGAAGGATATGTTTGGTGTAACGCTACGGTGACTATATTATCTTAAAAATGTTCTCAAATGTTTCAGGTGATTACAAAACGTTTGATTATAGATCTGGCTTTCAGCCTGAGGTAGGCTGAAAGGCTATAAGTAGTATATAACTCCCCTATCTACCTCCCCATTGTATCTGGGACTTGCGCAAGGGGTCTTACCCCCTCGCCTGAGTTACAGATATAGCGGAGAGCTCGCTGTCTTCTGATGGGCCCTCCCCCTAACATCTATAGGGGTTTCTCTTTTTTAAATAGGCATTGCTGTGCCTATAGAGGTCGACTATGTTGAGACGCCAGTATAAATCCAGCAAAAGAATGCATAGTCGGTTTCACTGTTACTGCTACATTATACTTAATCTTACAATTGCTGTTCATAATTTGTAAAAATTTACGTGTTTGTATTTGTTTACTCTCTCCTTATCCCTAATCCCTTATTTCTTCCATCCCCTCTTCCTTTGTACACACGATATTCCTGTGTTGACACAGGGTAACCTTTCAAAATAACATACACAAGCAACCCTGCCAATCCTTCAGAAGTAGTGCATTATGATCGATTTTAAGATCACAACATTCAATGTTAAAGGGTTAAACTCCCCTGCCAAACGCAGCCAACTGATGCTCACACTTAGAAAACTCAATTCTCACATTATATTCCTTCAAGAAACACATTTCCGCCAAGGAAAAATACCAAAAGTGCAAACTCATCCATATAAACAATGGTTTCACAGTACACACCCAACTTCTGCTTCCAAAGGAGTTTCGATAGCCATTCACCACACTATTCCGTTCATCATAAAACAACAACTATCGGATGCAGAAGGCAGATTGCTGCTACTAAAAGGAGATATAGGAGGTTGCAGATTCACATTTGCGAATTTATACGCTCCCAATACATCCACAGTACCATGGCTGATAAAAAGCTTTGATACAATTAAAACGTTTACAGAAGGGCACATACCGGTAGTTCTAGGAGCAGATCTTAATCTGACCCTTAACTCTCTAGTAGACTCATCTACTACTAGAACACACATCTCGCAAAAGCATATAGGTAAATTGCATACAAAATTGCTAGAATTACACATAGTAGACGTGTGGAGATGTCTTAACCCCACAGTTAAAGACTTCTCTTTCTACTCCAATCCGCACAGGTCCTACCAGAGACTGGATTATATACTTACCTCTGCCTCTCTTTTACCCCTCTTTAGCACCGTTGGGATAGGAAACATCATGATTTCAGACCATGCTCCCTGCACGACGAGCCTAACCTTGGCCTCCCTGCCCAAAAGAGACTGCAACTGGAGGTTAAATGAATCAATTCTGAACAACAAGCAAAACTCGGAACAGGTTAGATCTCATTTAGAGACCTTCTTTGCAGTTAACTCTCCTGCACACAACAAACACACGGTTATATGGGAAATGCATAAAGCGTATATTAGAGGGATTTTCATAGCCCTGGGCACCAAGGCTAAAAAAGAATAACAAAAAGAGATAGATTCGCTCCTTGCCCAAATAGCTGCTCTAGAGAAACTAAATAAACAATCTACATGCAGGGCTTTCCAAGATGATCTCAAGAACATTAGAATCAAACTTCACAATCTCTTATCCCAAAGAGCAAGTGACGCATATTCCCAATATCAAGGATGTAAGAGGAACCATTCACTCGGACACTCCGGCTATAGCAAGAGCTTTTCAGGAGATCTACGCAGCGCTATATAACCTAAACAAAAATGAACACAGGGACAGCGCAAACACTAAGAAGGAGAACACCACAAAATTTCTAAGCTCCCTAAATCTACCCTGCCTTTCATCAGAAGGAGCATCTTACTTAACAAGCCTGATTTCACCTGAAGAGATTAGACATATAATAAATAGTTTTTCCCCGGGTAAAAGCCCAGGCCCAGATGGACTTCCCCTGGCCTATTATAAGAAGTTTGAAGATACCCTTATCCCCATACTCACAGATCTATGCAATTCCCTTATGCAGGGAGAATCGTTGACACGACAAACACAAGAATCCTTTGTAACCCTTATACACAAGGAGGGTAAGGATCCACAACACTTGTGGCAACTATAGGCCTATTTTGCTACTGAACCTAGAACTTAAAATTTGGGCGAAAATACTGGCTACCCGATTGAGTGGGCTTCTTCCCGATTTAGTAGGGTCTGAACAGGCAGGGTTTGTAAAAGGGAGAGAGGGGAGGGACAACTCTCATAGGGTGTTTCATTCCATTCATGTAGCATGAACAAGAAACCTGCCATTAGTGTTGCTAGGGATTGACGCTGAAAAAGCGTTCGATAGGGTAAACTGGAGTTATATGAGAGCAACTACCAGAACCCTTTATCGACACTATATTCACCCTGTATAAACAACCGAATGCCAGGCTGAGAGTAAATGGCACACTCTCGCCAATGTTCGAAATTACAAGCAGTCAGACAGGACCCAGAGATCACAGGAATTAAATATCGAGAGAAAAAGCTTAAATGCACAGCAGTTTCTTGTGACAAACCCAAATGTAGGACTAAGTAACTTAGAAAAATTTTGGGAAGAATTCGGTAAGCTCTCAGACTTTAAAGTGAACACTGCAAATTCTTAATATCACACTCTCTAAGGACAAAGTAGCACAACTTAAAAAAAAGTATCCCCTTTTGTTGGTCCAAGGGACCCATTAAATACTTGGGAATAAAAATTTCACAAAGTTTGGGAGACTCATTCAAACACAACTACGTACCACTACAGGATAACATCAAACATTTACTTCAAAAATACAATATACCATTCTTGTCATGGATGTGCAGGAAAAATATAATTAAAGCATACGTACTGCCCAAGATCCTGTACACTATGCAAATGGTGCCCATACACATCCCACTGCGATTCTTTTCAGACATAAAGCGTCTGATTTCCAACTTTCTCTAGTCTAGGAGGAGACCGCACATTTCATATAAAGTCCTGATAAAGAGCACAGAGAGGGGTGGCTTAGAATTACCCGACATAGGCATATACTATAAAGAAATACAACTACATAGATGGCTTGAATTAGCAGACCCGATAAGATAGAAAGATGTCAAGGACCTATGTGAATACAGTGTGGGGTCTTCTTTTCAAAAATACCTTTGGCTCACAAATAAAAAGACAGATGCAATAGAGGACATTGACCCTATGCTTAAAGGATTGTATGAGATGTGGAGCTCTGAGAGGGGTACTCTGGCTCTGTCACCCTTGGTCATGGTCGTGACTGGCTCCTACTCCATCTCCACTGATGCCAACAAGTCTCCTCCCAGATCTGTTAGACATTCCAATAAAAATGTTTCCGGAACTATGGTCTTCCCTTACGCAGATTAGAGCGGGAGATTTCATGGGAGACACAGAACACTACTTAAAAGAAAAGCTCACTGAAACGGCTAGGAAATCTCCAACATTTTTCTTGGCCAATTCACATATAAGAACTGTGTGCAGGAGAGCGGCAGGGAAATACCTGTTCCAGAGACCCCTTACCGACTTAGAGACACTGCTGACAACAACTCAAGCGAAACTAAGGAAAGTTTCTGAGATCTGCTTGGTGCTGGGAGGTCGAGGTCAGGTTACAAAACCACCATACCTATTGGCATGGGAAAAAAGAGTTAAATATTGTGCTCTCAGAACAGGAGACAAAAAAGATACTGGCAACCTCTCATGGATTTACACAATGTGTTAGTCTACAAGAGAACCATTTTAAACTCCTCTCTAGGTGGTACAGAACTCTGGCGTTCTTATTTAAAAGAGGGCTTTCTGAATCCCAGCGGTGTTGGAGATGTGAGAAAGGGGGTGGGCTCCTTATCACATATCTGGTGGTCTTGCCCCCAGATCATAAAGTATTGAGAAGAGGTAAATAAAGCGGTTAAGAGAATAGCCACACCAGATTTCAACATCACTCTTGAGATGGTAGTTCTGTCAAAACCTTCTAGCCAATACACTCTTGCAAAGAAAAACCAAATAACACACCTGATAGCAATAGCTAAGGCACTCATACCACTACACTGGCTAGATACACGGCCTCCCACAATTCAAGAATGGAAAGCCAAAGTAGATCAAATTTATAGATTTGAGTAAATGACTAGCTGGATAACTAGAAGCCACAATAGTTTCCTAATGGTTTGGCGATTTTGGGAACTTGTGAAAGCCGATGTTTAGGAATTTATAGAAAAGTGAGATGGCAGTAACGTATTGATTCACAGTCAAGAATGTGGAACCAATTTAAAGCAAACTGAAAACTAGACAACGGTTAGCTAGGAAAAAAATAAGGAAGAATTGGCTGCCCTCCCCCTCTCCCACCTTTCACCCAGTCCCACGCCCCCCCCTCCCTGATACCTCTTGAGGTTCTGATGACACTTAGCAATACTATCTTCTCTGTCCGTGACAGTCTAGAATACTGAATGTGGGATTTATGTCGAAGGAGGACAAGATATATGTGTATGTGCAACGCAGATGATCCCCTCTTAAACAAATATGTACATGTGTGTCTTGTAACAACTGCTATTTTCAGCTGTTTTGGACATGTGTCGATTGAGCGACAGTTATCAGATTGTCATTGAAATGTTTATTGGATCTGATATAAAAAATAAAAATAAAATATTTACAAAAAAAATTAAAAATTACAAACAAAACCCAAAGCATGTGGTTGGGAAAGAAATACTGCCATGCATGTAGGTCATAGAATAACAAGAACGGCAAAGAAGCATCCAGTGATCAGCTCCAGGGAAATCAAAAAAGGTATTCAGTTACCTGTGAATACTGCAACAATCAGAAGATGCCTACGTGAAGCCAAAACCTCGTAAAGTACCATTGCTGAGAAAAAGATGTGTTGAAAAGGTTACAGTTTGCCAACAAACACATTGACTGGTCTAAAGAGAAGTGGCAGAACATTCTGTTCACAGATGACAGCTAGATTGTTCTTATTGGGTCTAAAGGCTGCAGTTTGTGAGACGACCCATGAACAGTGAATTCAGGCCACAGTACATTGTGAAGACTGTAAAACATGGAGGTGCAAGCATAATGGTTTGGGGCTGTTTCTCATACTCTGGAGTCTGGCCCATTTATCGCATACCAGGCACCATGGACCAGTTTGAATATATCAAAATACTAGAAGAGGTCATGTCTTATGCTGAAGAAGAAATGCCCTTGAAATGGGCGTCTCACCAGGACAATGACCCCAAACACACCAGCAAGCGGGTAACATCCTTATTCCAGACCAACAAGATTGAAGTTATGAAGCGGGCAGCCCAATCCACAGACTTCAGTTCAATTGAGAATTTGTGGTGACATCAAAAATGCTGTTTTTGATGCCAAACCCAAGAATGCAGAAGAAGTGTGGAATGTAGTCTGGTCAGCTTGGGCTGGAATATCTGTTTGTGGTCTCAGATGTTAGTTGACCCCAATGCCTTACAGATGTAAAGCAGTTATCAGAAATAAAGGTTATACAACTAAATATTATGAGGAATGAGCTTTTTCTCAGTTAATTTAAACACACTGCTATTATTTTGCACATAACTGGTTATGTAAGCAACCAGCCACACAGAATGGCATTGCAGGCAGTATATGTAACCCATGAACTGCAGGTCGTGCACCCCTTACGTATAGGATCATAGATGGATGTGCCATAATAACATTTTTACCCATGCAAAACAAAACAGCCGCCATGTTTAAAGGAAACCTGTCACCTAGAAAACGCATATTAAACTGTCAGCATTACCTTATTGCTGATTCCAAAGTTGTTTGTGTCTTTGCTGTTTGATGTTCCAAAAGTCTAAAATAAAGACTGTAAATGCAACTGTAAATTGTGGTCTTTAAGTCAAGGGGGTAGTGGCTTTCTCGCTTGAAGTCAATCTCGCTGAGCTCACTTTCCTGCCCCTGAGCGTTTGCTAGAAGTTCTCATTCCCTCAATGACAGACGCCCGAATGTGGTCTTGTGCACACCACTAAACATTCATGCACATGATGACACGGCACATGCGCGAAACTATGTTCTGGCGTCCGCATTGAGAGAATGAGAACTCCATACAATCTAACGCTAAGGGGCAGGAAAAGGGGCACGGAGAGCTTGACTTCAAACAAAAAAGCCGCTGCCCCCATGACTTCAAGACTGTAATTTACATAGCGCAGGCAGTTGAATAAAAGTCTTTTTTCCGACTTTTGGCAAGCCAAACAGGAAAGAGACAAACAAATAAGGTAATTAGGTAATGCTGACCGTTTAATATGCCTTTTATAGGTGACAGGTTACCTTTAACCCTTTCCTGCTGACATATTAGAATACCCTGGGTCATGTCACGTCTGTCCAGTGAAAGAAGCGAATACCTGAATTGAAAATACCACCTTTATAGTTATATCTTGAAATGGCTTATTCAACAGTTGACTTGATTGATCAGTTATTGCATATTTTGTGCATTATAACAAGCAAGGCAATTCTGAAAATAAATAAACCAACACTAAAACAGAGAAAGAAGTTTTTTTGTTTTTGTTTTTTTAAATCAGTAACATCAGTTTAAAAGAATTGCAACACCTCTCGGTGCCGACATTGGAGATAAAATGCCCCTCTGTACCTGAAACTTTTAGGCCCACTGTACAGGTAAATGTGAATTTACAGAGAATTCTTAAAATATGTACAGAAGGGAAAAACAGATGGTAATAAAATTCTGCCTGCCCCCCCCCCCCATCAGAATATCATGTGAAGAATCCCCATAAATATTGTCTCATGATGTTTGCATCTGGTAAAATAAGTTAAAAAAAATGTATCTTCTGAGAATGTTTCTTAAAATAAATGTATTATAAAGAAACGCATGGTGCCAAATGTAGTTAAAAGAAGAACTTTAAAACCTTGCTGTAGAGGAAATGAAAGAAATCACATCAATGTTATAGTCAATTAACAGTATGGAATAATGCTGGCTGAGAGGGTGTTCATTAGCGAATACTCCATCTAAATGAAATCCCTATTTAATATATGCTCGCTTTTGTCAAGCTGCAAAAAATTCTGTTCAGATGCTGGGTGACAACCAATATCTATTTCCCAAGGCGCAGGGTTTATGCAAATACAAATAAATATCGGTTCTTCTAGACAGTTTTGGGAGTTCCTATAAAAATTATCAGAGGGCCTTCAAAGGGGTTGTTTGGGCTACAGATATTGATGACCTATCCTCAGGATAGGTCATCAGCATCAGATCGGGGAGGGTCTGACACCCGGCACCCCCAGCAATCAGCTGTTTCAGCTTAATGTTGGCACCAGAAGCTATACAAGTTAAGGAGGGTTCCCTACTCTGTGTATTTTCTGGTCCGGGCGTACTGCAGCTCAACTCCCATCCCCTTGAAGGGACCCTGGCATGGCCACTATACAGTGTACGGAGCTGTCTGCGTCCAGCTCCATGCACTGTATAGGTTCCAGCACCACCAATCAGTGGTGGTGTGGGGTGATAGACCCTTACCAATCTGATATTAATCAATATCTTTATCCAACACAACCTAATTAAACACCTAGTTTGAGGAGTTGGCATTCAAATGCATTTGTTAATATGCCACATGGTCCAAAGTTCTAAATGTTAAATTTATGTAGGCATAACTGCATAGACACACTATTCAAGAGGATCGGAATCTGGATGACTACCAATACAGCCACCAATAGAGCTCCAAGGGTAGTCAGTCAGACTCCTGCATGGCAGGTATCACTAGCTATGGGGTGATTTGGAAGTCAGTGATAAATCACTGCATAACTTCACTCCTGGAAAGCTCTACTACTATTCCCAGATATCAGAGAACCCTGGCCTAGGGGCAGGTGGAGCATCGTATAACTTGATTGCTCCGTCTGCCCCCATGGCAAGAGAAAAACACTCTGCACTCCTACTGTAAAACTGGCTAAGGATAGTTTCACACTGCTGTTTTTAGATGCGGCAGGCTATTCGGCATTGCCGGAAGCTACTGTATCGTCATCTGGCTCTACTTACTATAATGGGGAGCAGCGGAGATCTGGACGCAACCTGGCAAATATGCAGAGAATCAGACAGATGCAAATCGGTGCATGCAGCGGTTTTCGTCCAGATGATTCTCTACATGTTTGTCGGATTGCGGTCAGATCTTCGCTGGTCTCCATTATATTGCATGGGGCTGGCGGGTGTCAGGTAGCATCTGGCAGTGTCGGATACAGACACCTCTGGCACCTGTGGAGACCTCTAGTATGAGACTAGCCCAAGATTTAGCGAACTCTTTTTGCAAATAACAGGTATAACTAGATCAAACCATTCATAACCCGGAGATGTTTCTAGTGAGAGCTGTGCTTTGGTTGTCATCCAGTCATGCAGAAGTTTTATCAACCTTAAAGTCATGGACAACTCAAGAACGTATATTTACTGGTATTTTTAGATGGTAGTGCTCTTTAATGACCACTGAGCAATGGGTTTGTAGCCCCTTCATCCTTGTCAACCTCTCTTACACTGTACATCAAAGCACTTGAGGCGGCCTCCCACTGACACCAGCTCAAAATGAACGGAACAGATCAAGTTTTAAACATAATTTAATCATAAAACATTTTGGCATTTCCATGGTGTTTTTTTTTAAATGCTTCATTTTGAACCCAACTAAAAATATAAAATGAAGACGAATTTCTTTATTTGAAGTATCAATCGCATTCACTGTAAAAAAAAATAATAATAATAATTTAACTTGTGTTAATGCCACAATGATTGCAAGAGGCAATTTCTGTATATTACAGTGTCGTGGTTAAGGCAGAGATTGCACCAGTATTATTTCTAGATATCAGCAAAGTGTGTCTTCATTACTTCCGGCTTTAAAAAGAAATTATATAGAAACTGATAATTGAAATACAAGGGAAAAGCTGAGCAAAGAAGTCACCTATACACATTCATGGGTATTATTGCTTTCAAATACATTTTACTATGCAGTTCATTGCCAGGTAAATAATCTGCCTACTGGGGGCCTTTAAAAGTCTATAAGGTACATCCATGAAACTACGTGACTTCCTGATCATTAAAGACAGAGAATAACTGGTTTTAAGGCTCTGGTTAGACTGCCATGATAGCTTCTGTATATGACTTAAAATGGATACAAGAGGTGACCAATGAATCCCATAATGGGGTATGTCTGGCTTCTTTCATATTCTTGCCATGAAAAGTATATGAAACCCCAACAGAGGCTCCCAACAGCAGTGTGAACAGAGCCTAATTTAGTTTTGGTTGCTTCTGCTTATCAGGATTAGAACCAGATTTGTACAGATAATTATGCTATAAAAGGAGTATTGAAAGAAGAAAGGGGTTCTCCTTGCTTCTCTTTTAAGCCACCAAACCCAACCATTTAGAGATAAGATAAGCCCAACTCTCCTAATTTTCTAATGTTGTGTTGCCTTTGGAGAAAAGGGGACCCCTGCCAGACTTAGGCCTAATTCGAATAGCCATATTGTACATGTCCGTAATAGTTAGTATCCCAGATGTTATACCCAGAACCCCCACTGTTTCTACAGCACCATAGGGACCTATGGTCTCAGTAGCCCAATTCTTTCTAACCTGGTCTGTGTCTTACATACACATTCAGGTACAATACATCTGTCTGATTGAAGCCTTACTCTGTTGAGGATGGGCCAACCTGAGCTAATGCTCCCCACTCTACAGGTCCCTAAGAGCCCGCAACGATTGCCTCTGTGATACATATGATTTCTCTGTGAAGGCTATAGAACATTTCATCCATAATTATGGGTCCTACAAAAATGCCACAGGATATTGTTTTCCAGAAACTGAAATGGGTGGAACTTCCCCAATTTTATGAAGCAGAATGGCCCATCTCTCTATTCAGTCAACATGATGCATCAATGACCTTAAGGTGGTTTTCTGGGACCCTGTGGGCTCCACAAACTCTGTGGAGGAAAGTTTAGTAATATTCTCACTAGCTCAAAGTTGCATGGATTGGCCACTTGGGAACCCAATCTTGTGATACTCATCTTCTGAAAATCTTGCTTCTGCTGAACTCACATCTTTTACCAGGTTTCTGGTCTAGTTAATGGTTGGGGACATCATTCTGCTGTAGTTGGGCCCCCAGGGCATGCACAAACTCCTGCATCCACTTCATCTGCACATGCGTCATGAAGAAGTATGGTTATAGTTCCGTCCACAGCAGAAGTGATGGCCTTGCTATCAACCAGATTGGAAGCCTGGTAAGGGCATGATGTCTGCAGAAGCAAGATTTTCAAAGAGAAGCTTCTTCTCACTGGGTTCCTGAGTGGCCGATCCACATAACACTGAGACGGTAAGTATAATAGAAACTTTCCTTTATAGGCAATATGTGAGTAATTAAGCTTTGTGGAACCTGCTGGGCACTGAAAGACCCTTTAATGTGAATGAGATCAGAAAATGATGTCTGAAGTATAGAAACATGGCCACTGTGAGAGGTACTATACACATATCAAAGTATATCATCCCAGTGGGTGGTGAGCTATGGAAAAATAAAAAAAAGATTAATTCTGCGCTTACAAAATCATGTTGTTGGGAGGAATATCTTCACACTCAGTACAAGATGCTCCCCCAGTCTCAGCAAGTGGACATTTAAAATTGCTGTAACTGTATACTTCTTAAATAAATGCGCATTAAATAAACCATATTGTTGCATTAAGACACAGACAAGAGCCTATACCTAATAAATGTGTATTTTGAGGTATTAATACCCAGCAAGTGCCTAAGTATATGCTTATAAATGCAGCACCAGAAACACACTGTGAACATCTCCTCATCTACTTCTCGGGAACCTAATTTACATTATTACTGGCACTTGTCACCAAATGGGAAACCCATTGGCATGTTGGTAAAGCTGCATTCTTATCCCAAAGGAGTGCTTTATAATGAAAATTACTGAATTCCAGAGAAACTTTGCAGAAATGGTCTTCATGGATGAAGGGGCTAAACCGGGATCATTACATTTCCAAGAAATTGAGTTCACAGTTTGATCAATTAAAATGAACAGCTTCCCAATAGAGGTACATCCTTAGATATAATTAAGAACAAACAGGATTTCCTATTATCACTTACTACGTACATTGAGATGCATCGGACGTTCGGAAATGATGTCTTCCAAAATACATAAGTAAACATTTTGCATTCATTTCAAAACATACTCATATGCAGTTAAAAGTCCATATATTAAACTCTTGTTAAATATTCTTAGTAATACTCTTCAAATATATACTAATGTAACAACTTCAATCTCCATAATGTTCAGCTGCCTTTGGAGTTGGCTTTACAGTGTATAAGAAAATGAGACCGATTTTTTTTTATTATTTTTTTTCCTTTTGCCTTAAAATTAACTAAAATGAAAGGTAAAACTTTACACCAGACGGTTCTAGTAAAGAAATAAACACCAGAGTGAAGTTTTGCAAAGAGACATCTTCCAGTATAAAAAGAAAGAACATTATACAACGGGTAGGCGGGTACTCTAACTAATGTCAGTTAAAGTGAAGTCTCCTCATCACTCCTGGCTAGGTCAAATAGTAATGCACTTTTTTTTCAACAGTGCAAAAATATCCTGAGAAAATGTTCAGATTTCAACAAAAATACAAAGGGCTTCTCCCGTGACTAAGTTTTTTGTTTTTTTTGTATTATCATTTTTTTGCACAAAACATTGCAAGCAGGTATTTCATAGAAAAGAACTAAATAAAAACCTATAAAATAAAGCAATATTCTGTATAGTATGTCTGAAAAAAAAAACAAAAAAAATAAACACTGGTGACTACTTTTTTTTTATATTCATCTGTCAGCAATCCGGAGATGGATTACTCAAAAACTACTGGAAAGAATCTTGTACATTCAGGGCTAGAGTGTAGGACTACCTGGCACTGAATGTGTTAAAGTTCATTATGGCCAATAAGGGAATAAGGAGGTAATTTGTAATTCAAGTTTTATTTTTAATTTCCTCTCTGTTAGCTAATAAAGCAAGTCTCAATTTCACACTTCAGCCAACTACTAAATTTGCAATTAAACTCTCGGAAAGGAGTTTTTCCGTTCAGATTTTGTGCAACTCTGATACAGAGCCCACCACCGTGCTGTGAAGTGAGCCGGTGCGTCTTTGAGAAGGTTGGTGGTGGCAGCCCTTTTTTTTTGCCTTTTTAACTGCACTCTATCAACTTGGCCAGGCTGTCTCTCAATTCAGTGAGTTCAAAGATTTTGCCATCCAGGATTTCTAAAAGAGTCTTCAAGTTATTGCGAAATGCTTCTTGCTCGCCCTGACTTTTCTGCAGTCGCTGTTCTAAGTCGCCCAGTTGTCCTTCCAAGTCTTTGTTATGTGACTCCACTTCCTGCAGTTGAAAAATGAAAACAGCAGATTAACTTTTCTGAGGGTTGACTTACTTGCCATGGAGACAGTAACAGGGTGAGATTGTTCTAAACTTCTTAAAACCAGTAAAGATGTTGGGAGCCTCTGGAAAAGTCTGCAAAGATCTCCAAGTCAATGAAATTCTACTTTGTCGAGGAAGGCTGCTGCTAAGGCCTCTTCTACCCAGTGGGGCAGCTGTCCTCGTGGAAACATCAGCTAATAAATGACAGCACTCAGCAGTAAAGTCACCCATGTATGGTGGACTTTCTTCAGGACCATCCTGCATAGCTTGCCATTTGTCAGCTGGTACAAAACAGGGAACTCATAATGCTAAGACTGACAAATAACCAATGTCGAGAAGGAACTACACCATTTGTAACGTCCCCAGGTTACTTACTGTAGCTTCCAAATGTTTATGATATATACATATATTCATTATTTGGCCAGTATTTGATTGAACATTGGAGCATAAAATACAGCAAAGTATTTCATCATGGAAGAAAGAAAAGCTGAATCTCTAGTGTATGGCATATATAACGTTATGGTATGAGCTGTGTGTAGGCTGGTCTAGAGGAGGAAAAATCCACATGTTTGGTGACAGTCTAGTCTAAACTTTTCAGGTTATCATTTGTAAAACAAAAGCAGAGCTCTTCCTCAGGAGTAACTTATCATAGACCCAGTGTTGACCCAGAACTGGCCATAGACTCAGGCTTATGGCTAACTCATGTGCATCACCCTATACAGTGGCATATGGAAGGCCTAGACATTCTGTGTGCTGCAGTGAATTACCTCCATAAAACAAATAGTGCAGGATTTCTTTTAGAGTGGATACTTACCGAATACAGTAAAAGCCCATTAAAGTGTAATAATATTAAATATCCCTATAAACAATCATAAGTAAAAAAAAAAAAAAGGAGGGGAGTCTTGCTACTTTCACACTTGCGCTTTCCCTTTGCGGTATTGAGATCCGTCATAGGATCTCAATAGCGGGGGAAAACACTTCCACTTTGCCCTCATTCATTGTCAATGAGGACAAAACTGAATGGAACTGAGTGTACCAGAAGGCATTCCATTCCATTTGTTTGCGTCCCTGTCACGGACAGAATAATGCTGCAAGCAGCATTTTTCGGTCTGCAATGTGGTGCGGAGCAAGACGGATCCGTCCTGACATACAATGTAAGTCAATGGGGACTGGATCCGTTCTCTCTGACACAATAGAAAATGGATCCGTCCCTCGTTGACGTTCAATGGAGTTCATGACGGATCCGTCATTATGTTAAAGATAATACAACCGGATCTGTTCATAACGGATGTAGATGATTGTATTATCAGCAATGGAAGCAAAAACACTGGTAGCCTTAGATGGCATACTGGCATCAAATGCAACCGTCCAACTAGCATATTGTCAGCTATTCATTTGAATGGCCATCATGCAATCCCATATCAACCCTGTAGAAGCCATTCCCAGCTTCTGAGAGTGATAGTAGCTGATCACTATGGGTGGGAGAAGTGTGTCCTGCAGATAGAAATCATTTAATCTGCGGGCTAGCCTCATTACACAAAGGGTTGTCTTGAGGAGACAACAAGGGGGGCAATGATCCCAGATGATCCCATATTGCACATCTAGCAGCAGTCATCTCTCACCCGTTGCATGCACAGGCACAATACTGTGCCATTCATGCCAGCAAAGTGAATGTGTTCAGTCATAAAGAAGGGTTCTATCTATTACTGCAGCATGGCACGTCTTGCCATACTGGCATCATGCAAAGATTGAGTCCAGAGCAATGCATGCAAGAAGAGGTGCTGATTTCTATAATATATGCTGGCTGCTGTGCTAGGCCCACTGGTTGACTGTATTATGCACCGACAGACGCCTGGATGTACTGTGATAAAGTATGCCAGCCTGGTGCTAGCTGACTGTATGCTCTGGGGCCCACAAAACTTTAGTCACACCACTGGAGACAACTTTAATGTCATGCATGGTTGGATTGTTCTGGCGTCTCTCAGTTTTTCTGATCTCGCAGCTAAAAGTAAGTTGCGTGCATGTCTTATTATCGGCCCCTGTGTTATAAGTGCAGATGTCTATTAGGACAATTAACTAGATGCCCTTACCAGCCTTCTGCTGTACCCACTTATGAAACGTTCCCGAGGAGAAGTGTAATTAATCTCTGTCTACCCTCAACTACAAAGCACCAAGTTGACTGCTATGACTTGAAAATATTTTACATTTTATTATTGCAATTAAGTGTCTGTCATTTTCATTGCTCTCTATATTATCCCAGAGCTTTATTTTTAATTAATTATTAAAGGCTTATCAAACCTCCTTTCATATTCGTTTAAGCAAGATTGCTGTGTCCATATATTGGCTTCTGGATGAACCATGCAATTAGAATCTTATCAGTCTATATTAATATTCCTTTAATGATACAAAGAATCTGAATATTTAAGCAGATTTTACATTTCACGCAGAGGTAAGCATTTTCAGAGATGCTACAAGAATGTGAAGAGTGTCACACTTTATTTTTCATGTGTATGTGCCAGCAGGTAAAAATTGGTCACATCTGGAATAATGATGTGGAAGAATACCTGTAATTTTTGGCTCAAAGAATCCCTCTGGTCTTGTAGTTCCTTAGCGTGTTCAACTTCTTCCTTCAATCTCTCTATTTCCTAAAACAGCAAACATGACAGTAAGTTCAAGGACTCGTGAGGTGGTAGAGTCACTGGCCAAGACATATACAGATGCATCGCCACTATTGTAGTTTCTGGGGTTTGCATTAAGTTGGCATGACTCCCTTCTGATTAACAATTAGACAATTAACAGCCTGTTTTATAGTCCAGAGCTGCATTCACAGTTCTGCTGGAGGTTACTGGAAACCGTCAACAAGCTTGCTGACAAACACACCCATAACAATTTAGCTGAGCCTCTATAAAGTAATGGAAGGGTAAGGCTAGTTTCACACTAGTAAACAGCCTGCCGGAGCCCTCTGGATCCAGCATTGCCGGACGGTGCCTGAATGCCCACCAGTCCCATTAACTATAATGGGGTCCAGCAGAGATCCAGCCACTACCTGACAAATATACTGAAAATCGGCCGGACAGAAACCACTGTGCCAGAACAGCCTGCCGCTAGTGTGAAACTAGCTTAAGACTGGGTTCACATCAACATTGTCATGTCCACTGTTCTCCTCCGATTACCTCAGGTTACCGTACGTGCCTGGTGTTGGGACGTTTTCACACAGTGCAGTTTTTGTACAGTTTATTTCCATTTGTCTTTTTTACTTTAAATTTTTATTTCAATACTGGATCAAAAACGAGAAATATAAGTCAGAGATTTATTCTCATAATTTTTGGATCCAGTCCCAGTTTTGACTTAAGAAAGTATATATAAAAATTACATGAACATTTCAATGTGTGAATAAGGCCAACAGATGACACTTCTCAGAACGCAACTCATCAGATGACGCTGTGTACTGGCATCAATCCAACAGGAAATGTATACAGTTCTGAAACCTGCAGAATTGTAATTTCACCTCCGGGGTTTTAAAATGTTAAAAAGATTGAATCAAGTCAAATGTCGGTATATGGTTACAAGATATAAACATAGCTAACTAATAAAAACATAATGCAAACAGCGCTACTCAAGAGCATAACCCAATCATGGACAAGGCAGCTACAACACTGGTGTCACCACCTCTTCTGTCTATATGGACAGTTCTTTTATATTTCAGGGCTCAACAGGGGAAAAAGATATGCGGCATGTCCATTCTGAACTGTCCTCTCACCTCTCCTGCTCCCTCTTTGACTGGCTACAATCTGGCTTCCGACCGCACCACTCGACTGAGACTGCCCTTACCAAAGTCACCAATGACCTACTAACGGCCAAAACCAAAAAACATTACTCTGTCCTCCTTCTCCTTGACCTGTCCTCTGCCTTTGACACTGTCGACCACTCCCTTTTGTTGCAAACTCTCTCATCTCTTGGCATCACTGACCTGGCCCTCTCCTAGATCACATCATACCTCACAGACCGGATGTTTAGCGTCTCCCACTCTACCACCAACACCACCTCCTCATCTCATTCCCTCTCTGTTGGTGTCCCGCAAGGCTCTGTCCTAGGACCCCTGCTCTTCTCTATTTACACTTTCGGCCTGGGACAGCTCATAGAGTCCCATGGCTTTCAGAATCATTCTTATGCTGACGACATACAAATCTACCTCTGTGGTCCAGACATCACCACCTTATTATCCAGAATCCCACAATGCCTATCTTCCATATCATCCTTCTTCTCCTCTCGCTTTCTAAAACTTAACATGGATAAAACAGAATTCATCATCTTTCCCCCATCTTGTTCAACCTCCCCAACAGACCTATCACGATCAATGGCTGCACACTCTCCCCAGTCAACCAAGTCTGATGCCTTGGAGTGACCTTAGATTCTGCCCTCTCCTTCCGACCGCACATCCATGCCCTTTCCACCACCTGCTCCCTTCAACTCAAAAACATCTCCCACATCCGCGCTTTCCTCAACTTTTAATCTGTGAAAATGCTTGTACATGCCCTCATCGTCTCCCGCCTAGACTACTGCAACATTCTCCACTGTGGCCTTCCATCTAGCACTCTCACACCCCTCTAATCTATCCTCAACTCTGCTGCCCAACTAATCCACCTCTCACCCTGTTACTTCTCTGCCTCTCCCTTCTGCCAATCCCTTCACTGGCTCCCCATTACCCAGCGAAATTCAGTTCAAAATACTAACAAATACATACAAGGCCATCCACAACCTGTCCCCTCTCTACATCTCTGAGCTACTTTCCCGATACTTCCCCACAAGCAATCTCCGATCCTTCTCTCCTCTCCTCTTATCACCTCTTCCCACAATCGTGTCCAAGATTTCTCCAGTGCATTCCCCACACTCTACCCCAACATATCAGACTCTCACCTACAGTGCAATCCTTAAAAAGAGACCTAAAAACCCATCTCTTCAGACAAGCCTACAACCAGTGACCCTGCTGCCTCTATACCGCCATGACCAGCTTCACCTTCATCTACTGTGTCCTTCTCCCATACCATGTAGATTGTAAGCCTCACGGGCAGGGCCCTCTCTCCTTCTGTACCAGTTTGTAACTCGTCTTGTTTATGCTTAGTGCAATTGTTTGTATTATGTATGTATACCTCTTCTCATATGTACAGCGCTATGAATGTTTGGTCATATTAAATTATAATTCAGAGCTGATGGAAATGCCAATATGCTGCCCGTCCAGAGGAATATTTTATGTATGTAATCAGATATAGACATATGAGGGCACCTCGGATGAAATCCAAAAAAACTCCAGGTGTATCATGCAGTAATGTACTGTGCATCCACTATGTGTCACACAGAAGTGCACTGACCTCTTCTTTCTTTTTCAGTGTGGACTCTAATTCTTGTATAGTCTGGTTGAGTTCTGTTTTGTGCGTTTGCACTGCATTTGCTTGACCGCTGAGACATTCTAACTCACTCACCTGCGGAAAGAGAGGATGACAGTGAACGATTCACCAGGTATAGATAGATTAAAGTGGTTGTGAAGAGAACTGTACTTACCTGCACTTTCCTACTAACCTATCCCAGACAAACATGTTAAAGGCTATGTAAACCTTTGGGGACAATTTTTTTATTATTGCATTGTATATATATATACGTATACTTTATTAAAAAAATATAGCGTCCTTTTTTCTGTACAGAGCTGAGATGCTCTAGTAGCATCCTTTGGATTTTCTGTCTTTTCTGTCAGACCAGGAGCAAACAGACTCCTTATCTCTGCTCTATGACCTTATAAATACATAAGAATGTGGCTTAAATAATGACCTTACAGATAAGGTTTATTAGATGACCAGCACAAAGTGAAAGTACCAGTCACACAGCTAGACAAACAGTTAACTCTTTGTGACAGAACAGCTCAATATTTTTAATAAAGGCCGATTGAAAAAATTATTTTTAGCCAAAATGAGTAACATGCAATTATAAAAAACTAAATTGCCTCCGAAGGTATACATAGCCTTTATGGTCATACAAAGACAAGTTATCTATAAGTATGTTTTTGGATACTAAACATAGGCCTCATGCTCATGGCAAAGCTGCTATAGACCCATAGTGCGGAGTTGGAGACAATGACGCACATATGCCACCATTTGAAATAAGAGGCAACTAAAGGAACTCCACAGGTGCCAAACGACAGATCTGTACAAAAAAAGATGTATAATATGACCATGTTCATTAGGGCTCATGCACTGTAACATACGCTGTTTTGCAATCCGCAAATTGCGGATCCGTAAAACACGAATACCGGCTGCGTGCATTCAGTATTTTGTGGAATGTAACGTGCAGCCCATAATAAAACAGTTTTATCCTTGTCCATAATGTGGACAAGAATAGGACATGTTCTATATTTTTGTGGGTGCCACGGAACGGACATACGGATGTGGATAGCACACATTGTGCTGCCCGCATCTTTTGCAGCCCCATTGAAGTGAATGGGTCCTCCTCTTACTTATACTTAGTGCCTCATTCACACATCAGTGTTCGGTCAGTGATTTCCATCAGTTATCGTGAGCCAAAACCAGGATTGGAGCCTCCACAGACATTAGGTATTAGGGAAAGATATGCTCCTGTTCTGTGTTTAAAGCCGCACCTGGTTTTGGTTCAAAATCACTGATGGAAATCACTGACTAAACACTGACGTGTGAATGAGGCTTTATACAGCAGTTCCTCTCATTGTTTGCCGGCATAGGATGTTTGTGATAGAGGAAAGAACTCTGAAACAATATGAAGCCAATTGGGCAAAATTTTTCAGAACTAAAAATAATGCCATTTCAGTTGTTATACAGTATATCAATATACTTCCTGTCACCTTAAACCCTGATTAAGAGACAAATACATGCAGGTACCCAGGTCCAGCAACAGGGCTGCCAACGGTGCAGAAATTCCCGGACAGTCTGTGAAAGAAGGTGACTTACAGTGTCCATGAAAAAAAAATAGCTGTGTCCATGACTCTTGTTCAGGCTGGGGATCCTTGAGCAGGTCACTGTGATTGTAATTATCATTATTTTACATTAGTTCATATCAGTATATTAACTTATAGAGGTGTTTTACTTCTAATCTTTATTATTCATTATGGTTTTTCAGGTTGGCTATACTGACTCTAAGCAAATCTTCATACTAGGGTACTTTCACACTTGCGTTGTTGGACAGAACTGCCTGCCGGATCTGGCAATCTGTATGCAAACATATGCGGATCCGTCTTACAAATGCATTTCAATACCAGATCCGTCTCTTTGGTTGTCATCCGGAAAAACGGATTTGGTATTTATCTTTTTCAAATTTTGAAAGGTCTGTGCATGGGCAGACCGCAAAACCGAATCCGTTTTTCCGGAACACTTCGGGCCGGATCCGGCAATAATGAATTTCAATGGGCAAGTGTTCCGGAATTTTGGACGGAGAAAATACCGCACCATGCTGCGGTATTTTCTCTGTCCAAAAAACATACAGTGACTGAACTGAAGACATCCTGATGTATACTGAACGGATTGCTCTCCACTCAGAATGCATTAGGATAAAACTGATCAGTTTTTTCCCGGTATTGAGCCCTGAGGCCGGAAAAGAAAACCGCTAGTGTGAAAGTACCCTTACATACTCATCCTCAGCACCTGCTGATAATGATCCGGCTTTCCCAAAATGTATAAGGCAGCACTATTAAAATCGCCTAAAACAAACATTTCAAGAATGTATGGTAAATTTGAAAAAATGCGTTGAAGGAGTTGACTGCAGGAAATGAATAGGACATGTCACTTCCTGTGAATTGAATACATAAAAACAATCTGGTTCGACTTACCACCTGCAGCTCTACATTATGACCCAGCACTGGCACAAGATGTCGATACCCACCCGTTTGTGGAGACGTTCTGCTTCTTCCTGATACGCAGCAAGCTGTTGTTTCCATTGTTTGACATTGGCAGTAGACTCCAGCAAGGCTGCTGTGAGCTTGGCATTGTTTCCTTTGAGTGTGGCCAGTTCTGCTTCCCAGTGCTTGTTAATTGCAGAACTGTGATAAAAAAAACACAACATAAAAGCAATGAGATAGATACAATGTATAGGAGAACATCATATAACAAAACGCAACAATGTAACAAAACAAAATGATGCTAAATAATCAAATCTGTCGACCGTTGGCAATCACTACAAATCGTGTCCACTTATTGACCATGCGGATCTTGTCCCATTCTGGAGAATCCACAGAACTGAGATCATAGTCTTTTCCTCTGATTCCCTCATTATTTATTTTACTCACTTATAAATCGCTGACATATTCCGCAGAACTTTACAGACATTATCAATGCTTGGTGTCCCCGGTGGAGCTCACATGTAAATTCCCTGTCAGTATCTCTATGGAGTGTGGGAGAAAACTGGCGTACCCAGAGGAAACCCACGCAAACACACAGTGAGCATACAAAACCCATGCCGTCCTTGGTCGGATTTGAACTTAGGACTTCCCCACCGCAAGGCACCAGTATGAGCCACCGTGCTGCCCATATACAGCAGCACTTCTTAAGTGCATAGTACTGAATATGGGACCAAGTAAAGACAGCTAGGTTCAACTTCTTTCCCAAGATTAAAATCATGAATTGATTTTGCTACAGACTGTTCACTTGAATCATCGGATGGAGGCCTTGTGGCTCCCATTTATGGATGATGCATATGAGTATATGAGTATGTCTATGGTTTTGTGTACATGCATTAGTAAAATGTCCCTCTTCAGTTTCCATTATGTCCACTGCAATGTGCAGAAGAGGACTGGTAAAGTGAAAGAACACCCTGTGCTAAACATAGGTAACAAAAAGCACATAGTATCAAATAGTGTCCATGTAATACTACTATAGAGTGCCCAAATATCAGCACCCAAATAGTAGTGAGGTACAACTCTCTCTCCTACTCATGTGCTAGCACTTGGTCACTCACCCACTCACTCAAACCCTCTCCATTGCCACAGTAAGATTTTATAAATATAAACCTTTAGCAAGGACTACATTTCCACTTAGGACCAGTTATCTTATAGGTAGAAGGACATGGGTGGCAAAAGTCGGAGTTGGATTTGTGGCTGGAGAGAACTGAGAAATCATATTTCCAATGACACCATATAGCTTGTAGTGTTTGCCATGTACTCTTTCTGGTCTAGCCAGAAAGGGGGTGGGGGAGCCTGGAATGACATGAGAGAAGAATCACCTTGGGGCCCGAAAACAGAATGATAGATCAGAGAAAGTAATAGACCTGTATATGTGGTAGCGCTCCATAAGTAGATGTAAGAATGGAATCCTAAGGGTAATTGCCCCCATTGCCCTTTTAATCCTTCTTTTTATGTACATATATGTGGGTTTTTTTTATGTTTCAAGGCTATTTAAAGGGGTTACCCCACCATAAGACCTTGACTCCCATCCATAGTATAGTAGTCAAGGATCTGAATGGTAGGGGTCCCAACAGTCAGAGCCCACCAATCACAAAAATAAGATGTTGAAGTCCCCACAGTGAATGAAATAGTGGTCATGCTCCCACTTCATTCAACTCTAAGGAACTTCAAGAGATAGAGGAGCACTGTACTTGGCTCCTCTTCAGCAGAGGTGGTGGAGTGGCAGCGCACATGCATAACCACCCCCTCGATTCACTCCAGAGACTCCAGAACCTCATTCTTATGATCATGGGGGTCTCAGCAGTTGGACCCCCACTGATCAGATACTTATCCCTTATCCTGTAGTTAGGGGATACATTCTTATGGCGAGACAACCCGTTTAATGGGTTGGACATTGACTTACAGGGTAACTCCCTATAGGTGGCACTGGATACTGAGCTTTCTTCCTTGTGGAGGAAGGCTAATTTGCTTATTTTTGTCCAAGGAAGCATTGCCAGTACGACTACACCAGTTGGACCTGTGTAAAGAGAACCAGTACCAACTGAGAGGCAGGTGTGTTAGTGGTGGAATAAACATTATTGGTAGATAAAGTTTTTTTTCTTTCGTTTTGAGGCTTTCAAACATGGCCCAAGGTAAATAAACCGTCTCTGAGACCTCCACAGCTGCATATTAAATATACTGCAGTAGTAATATGAAATCACTGCTCTATTTCACTGTAAATACTGTACCCTAAGTGTAATAACACTGACGTGAATTGCAGGTTAAATGTATCAGCTCAAGTATGAATTGGTGAGATATTGCATCTTTTTTATTTCTGTTGCTAAAATAGATATTCCACAGCACTGTACATGGGTCATTTACTGTGCCCAATGTGGTTCACAATTTTAATTTCCAAATGTATTTTTTTGAAGTGTTGGAGGAAACCCACAAAACACTGGGAGAACATACAAACTCCATGAAGATGTCTTCAGCTGGACTCAAATCCCGAAAACCTATTGCTGCAAGGCAACCTTACTGAACCACCATGCTGCCGTGGCTAAAGGCTCCTACAAGCCAACATCTGAGACAGCAGGAATTTTCTGAATGACTGGACCGTTTATAGTGCAGAAATATCCACTGTGCCTGTATTTCCCCATTGCCTTTTATGTTGTTAGCTTTGGATCCAGTAAATCAATATTGTTGTATTACTGCAATAATGTGGGGCTTCCTTTAGGATGCTGGATAACCGGACCCTTGGATGTCAAATATTGGACTGTATAGAGATTCAGTCTTGTGCATAAACGCCATGTTTTAGATAATATTGGATATGTATACAACAGCAAACGAACAGAGTGATGTTTCAAGCATCCACTACATACATATTTGTGATTGCATTACACAGAATTGTGGCGTAATTTTGGAGCAAAATGGTGTCTATTAGACTCCACCCCATTGCTGCCAAGTTATGTTCTTTCCGCAAAGCCCCAATCCCTTGTCGAGCATGGCGGGAAAAAGTGTAGAAACACTAGATGCGCCAAATTGCACCAATTTGTGCCACTTTGTAGACAGACTTTTGGCGCAGACACATGAGTAAATCTGGGCTAGTGTCTCTTTAAGAATGATCGCTCAGCTTAGTAGGAAACATCAGCTCCTCGGATCCCTCAGGAGAGGTTTCGACATCAGTTCTGTAAATTACTTTTGATCTCTGCAGTTAGTGTTCAGCCTTAATCATTCATAAATCTGCAAACAGTTCAAAGCACATCACCCATTTCACACAGAGCGATAGGGACAAGTTTATTTATCTAAGGAGGGAGCAGTCATCAGATGTGTACAGATGCCGAAAAATCACCTCATTAGACGCAGTTTATGAATAAAGCAGAGAGAGGAAAAGGTAAATCGGAGAAGTGCTTCATGTTCTGTGAACAGATCTTACAGGAACTGAACATATACATATACAGTATGTGCTGTGTAGTGCCAGGGGTGTAGCTATAGGGGGGCGCAGAGGTAGCCGTTACACCTGAGGTGTGAAACCAGAGGGGCCCCAAAGACATTACAGCATATTAAAGGGATTCTGTCGGCCAGATTTTCGATACAGAGCTCTTCATATCATCATATCAGTCTCCTTTATCTAAATAATATATACTAGTTTTCCCCCCACCTGTCCTTTCATTTTTGATAAAAATTGCTTTATTTATATGCTAATTACCTTCATAAGGTGCCCAAGGGGCTGTCCCTCTGGCCGTTGGAGCCCAGCCGCACCCTTATCTTGGAGCTCAGTGCCGCCCCGCTGTTAATTATTGACTCCTCTCCTCTGCTTTTTTTTCGCAGTGCATTGTAATCTCACTCATGCGCCAATGTTACACATGTCCGGGCCTGCGCGGTGTCCTGGCAGCAGCCTCATCCAGGGGAATCGCGCATGTGCCAGCTTTCTCCTCTCTGTACCCTTACTGCAGACTGCTAGCAATTCACTCATAACTTCTAGTAGAAATAATAAAGGAATGGCACAACATAGAGCCATACGAATAGATGCTCCAGAATTGTTATTACATGGGGATCGCATGAAGCTATTAAAACAGGCATGTCAGGAGGGGTGACAGGTCCTCTTTAATATTATATGTGGCACATTGTACATGCAGGGCCATAGTACACATTTTCCAAGGGAGCTTCAATTAAAACATATTACTGACATGGCATGGCTTTCATTTTATAAATGCTTAATGCTTGGCTTGTCTAGAAAGAAAGGGTCAAAATATCACCTAGTACAGTATCCATCACTCAATACCATTACATGGAATGGGATATGAATGTACCCCTACACATGGCCCTGTTCTCCAGGGGCCCCAAGTATTTGCTTGGTTTTCATGGGGGTAAACTCCACCCCTAGGAGCTGGATTAGGGTAAGTGGTGGCCCCCTCCCCGGTGGCTGCTGGACAAATAGGATCTAACAGCATTCTAGTGTATGTAAGGGTCTGAGTTTGAGAAAAGAAGAAGCAGCATGCTACAGTCTAAGGGCTCACACACACAGCCATGTTTTGCGGTCCGCAAATCGCGGATCCGTAAAACACAGTCCCCGCCCATGTGCATGCTGCTATTTTCTTTTTCACTTCAATAGAAATGTCCTATCCTTGTCTGCAAAATGGACAAGAATAGGACATGTTCTCATCCATTCATTTCATTATACATACTGTATACGTTTTTACAATGGGCTCTGAGTTTGGTGGAACATGTATGATTCACAGTGAGCGATGGAGCTGGAGTGGTGCCCACTATTGTCTCACTGTTTTATTGGGTCACTGTTTACGCTTTTCGATTAATAACTTTTGCGTGTAATTTTGATACTACGTACTGACTTAGGGCTCATGCACACAAACATATGTATTTTGCGGTCCGCAAAATATGGATTTGCAAAAAATACAGATGACGTCTGTGTGCATTCCGTATTTTGCGGAACGGAACAGCCGGACCCTAATAGAACAGTACTATCCCTGTCCATAACGCGGACAACAATAGGACATGTTCTATATTTTTTGAGGAATGGACATATACAGAAACTGAATTTCAGTTTTTTTTGTGGCCCCATTGAAGTGAATGGTTCCGCAAACGGGCCGCAAAAAAAATGAACCAGAAACGGAAACAAAATACGTTCCTATGGTATTTATGTCAGATCTCTGGACATATGTTATGCCATATTTTTTCAATAAATTAGGTTTAAAAAACAGAAAAGGGCATGTTCTATCTTTTTTGCGGGGCTGTGGAACGGAGGTTCAGATGTGGACGGCACATAGTCCGCTGTCTGCATATTTTGCGGTCCCATTGAAATTAATGGGTCAGCATCTGATCCGCAAAAAATGCAGATTGGATGCAGACCAAAACTACCGCCGTGTGCATGAGCCCTAACACATCTAATTTACTAATTTTGGAGATAAGCAGAGCCAAACGTGCCTGGCAGCTGCTTATTTTCATTTTTCTTTCATTTTCCATCTTAATAAAAATGCACCACTGGATTCTAGGTATCTGAGCTCAGTAAAAGAACAGAGCTCTAATCCTTAGTAATATACTACTAACACAACTACTTTGTCGTTGGGGGAAAATCCTTGTGCCCTCCTTATAATTGGGCCCTGGTCTATATAGATGTAGGTTGCACCGAGCTGTCACTTGGAGGCACTCTATTTAGCAGCTTTGCTATGGAGCACTTCAGTGCAATGTGGAGACATAGGAGGAGATTTATAAAAACAAGTAAATGAAAAAGTAAAGAATCTCAATCCACATATTTAATGTGCAATTGTCTTTTTAATAAAACTCACTCAATGGCAGAGTGATTGTTCACTGGGGAGTCTCGTGGTCTCCCTAATGGATAATTACACCCAGAAAGTCTATTACTCTTACATACTCATCAGGTATGGTGACCTATGATTCAGTAGAACCATGGGGGGTCAGAGTTGTGCAGCCGCAATATAGATCGTACAAGGCTCACCTAACCATACTATGGGAGGTGGCATGGTGCCATCTGCACTGATGATCTAAGGAGAGAAGGTGATGCAGCAGTGGGGTAAAATCTGACCGGACAATGGTTACAAACTCCATGGAGCCATTCTCCAAGGTCCCCACCATCATACAACACATAATAGAGAAGCTGCACTCCAGCAAAGTCAAGCAACAATGATTTATTCACCCACGTCCAGCTGCTCAGTTCTGTGAACATGGGGGAGTAAATCACCATGACCTGACTTTGTTGGAGTGCGGCTTCTTCTCCATTTGTTGTACAGTAATAATCTGGTGTGCCTTGTAGTTGTTTTCATACATCTCAATGCTTCTGCAGTATGTGCATGGGATTTTTATGTGAACATATCCTTATACCAACCTGCTGCTGATGCTTACAAAATAATGTCCTTCAGATATAGTTTCGCAACAGAGCTATGCCCCTCCGGTTGGTACTATAGGCACACAGTATGCCACTGTATAACGCCATTGTATTCTCATCTATAGGCTAGGTGAGAATATCTGCATAACATGGCATAGGACATACAACACTTTTGTGTTGCTCCGTAAGGAGCACGGAGGTACAGTATAGCCCCATAGCAGACAAATGATGGCAATTGCCTAACGCGCAACCTTTGCAGCCTCTTGAATGGGCCAAAACCACCGCAATGAACACCACCATTAGTTCTGGTTGTATAATCTGGGAACATGGTACCTCGTTTAGAACCACTAAACACGTCTTAGACATGAATATTGTATTACCTATGCAAACCATTAAAAGGAAAGCTAATGAACTTCCAGGTACCTGAACCCATAACATTCCGTTCGTGGTATATGAAGTAATTAAAACACCAATGAAGACGAAACCGACGAACAAAATTAGGGTTTCTCTTAAAATAAAACACAAATGCATCCCAGTCAGTCCTATTTCACATACACACGGCTCTCCTGATTAATTTAATGGCGTACATCAATGCTATTTCACGCTGTTAGACCATAAACCCAGCTGAACGAGCCGCTCTCCATGTTGGAAATTATCATTAGAATTAATGTGAGTCATTAAAGAAGTACCTTCTCTATCTGTGCGTCGGATCAGAATTCACTGCCAAAGGCTATGAAAGCAGTTTTATTTTCTGCAAAGTAGGTCAGTTATGAAAAATAAATCCCATTAGTTTCACCATATGGAGTATTATTTGGCATAGAAGATAAGCATACAATTATTTAAGCTCACAAAAAAAAAAAATGCAGAGCAAGAGATTATTAGGGACCTAGCTTTCTATACAAGGTATTACTCCAAGAGAAGCAAACGTTCTCCTAAGATCGGAAGAGTAGGATCTTGAAGAGATCTGCAAGGAGATGATCTATTATTGTAATATTTTCATAAATTAAACTAAATTGTTTCTATTTAGTTACTAACATATGTGGTGTCGGTGCAGGGGTAGCAGCCACACCCAGGCCCTGGTTTCTGAGGGGACTCTGCGACATAAGGGACACCAATATTTTAAGTCGTAGGTAGCACATGGTGGGTAGCAGAGACATGCACAGATCTCATACAGCCCCATAGCAAAGCTTGGTATGGCCCTCCCTGCCAGGCTCAGACTGGCCCGCAGGGGAACAGATGAATTCTCCGGTGGGCCCTGGGCAAGGTGGGACCCTAGTCCCCTACCCCCTGCTCAAGTGGCACATGGCACAGTAGACTGACATATAGAGAGGCTGGCTGAGATGCTATACAGTACATTGCCTATGTCCATATAAAAAACTGGGTTGTGTGAGCAGGTAGTATATGCATGTAGCTTTACAATGGGCCCCCAGAATGAATTTTACTGATGGGCACTGTGTACCCCAGTCCGACACTGCTCCCAGCACTACCAATTTCCCAGTATGCGTACCACAAACATTCCCAGGTTACGCAGAACGCAAACTGCAACCGAAAATTTTTATACAAATTTATTAAGCAGAAGAAATTAAAAAAATTGTAATATACAAAAGTCACCCTCAGCTTCACCTACTTTATCAGACTTCTATGTCGGAAAAAGCGGAACTGGTTATTCGAAAATATGGCGCTTAGTCTTAACACCATATTTCTCAGACAACGGGCATAAATACATAGATACATTTCCTGCTTCATCTCACATATTCCAAAGCTGTCTGTCTGCAGATATCACTAGGGGGAACTCAGTCCATCAGAGTTTATACAGTTACTACTGTCTGCAATGGAAGCTGTATTCATCTCTATGCACTGAGCTCCCCCTAGTGTCAACTGCATGAAAGTTCATTCTTTTCACATTGAGAACAGAAGAAGTTCAGTGCCAGGACTCTCCTCCTCCAGGGCCCCATAGCAGTCACGTGGTTTGTTTTCATTGTAGGCATGCCACTGCTGGGTAGTGGAGACCTGTTACAGATTTTGTATCTCTGCTAACAAATATCAGATCATGTAACCAACTGCTGTTTGAACCTGATACCCCAATGTCACTGTTTTATGCTACCATACCTGGTAAATACAATTTTATTTGTAGAATTCCAGGAAATTAGGCTGATCGTAGGGTGGATTGTTGCTGGGAACCTTAATGATCAGATTTAATCTGCAGAGGAACTCACCAACAGGTGTTTCCCTGCAGTGCCTCCACAGGGGAAATAAAGCATTGCACAAGTCTCATTGAATTCAATAGACTATTTGGTCCTCCATTTAAAAGGTCCTCTTTGTGGATGCTTTTCACTTTGGCTACTTGATGAAGGTCCTTAATGAAGCCTCCACTGATCAATCTCAGAATTTTTTTAATTCTTTAAACCACACAACCTCTTTACGGCTAGAGACACAGATATACAGTAAGTCCTTCTGAATGTATAGCGCATAGCTTTATGACTTCAATCCTGATTTCAGAAGATTCCAGTTTTATGTTCACTAGACATGGGTTCAGGCTTTATGGCCTAGGTTCACTAAACCTGACATTCTGTACCAAACCATTCAAACAATAAATTCTTCACCTAACCCCTTCCCTCAAGCCAGAGCTATAACTTGACCAGCATGCACTTTCTATAAAACTGGTGTCTTTCTATAATACTGGTATCTTCTTATGTGGCACAAGGATCTTTGGGCCCCCTCAGGCTCCTGGGCCCAGTATCGACTGCTACCTCTGCACCCCCTATAGCTACGCCCCTGCTCCCAGCATGTTCTTACTAACACAGGCTATGGTAAAGGTAGTTACAGGCAGTCATTTTTATTGAATGCGGTTACAATGCCTATGGCTATTTCAGCTACTGTTCTGCTTTGTAGGGTTTGCTGGGACTTTGCTGTTTCACAATGACTGGAGAGCTATGGCATAATATTATAATACGGATTCTTCATATGTAGATTATTTCCAGACTGTTACTCGTATGAATGGAATAATTTTGGTGTACCATAAAATGATGGTACGCAAGTGAGTTATGAACATTGGAGCACAGCAATATTTAACGTTTCTATGGAGACAAGATGACTTTTCTTTCCAAAGCACCCAGATATCCTAATATATCCAAGTACTAAAACACAATAGGCTTCACTTTATGAATAACGCTATATTATCTGTGGCTATGTAATTAGTCATTTTACTATTGTTTCTTAATCTGAGCATGATATAGAAAACTGAGGATATTGTACACGGGATGAATACTTTTATATTTTAATAGTTTGCCATTTTGGGACATGACAATGCCTGTGATTTATTTTTTGTTTGTTTATTTTTAATATAGGGATGTCGTTGGTCTGTGTGCTTGTTGTGGGGCTTAGCAATGACAAACTCATAGATTTTGGGGGTTAAAAGTCCAAACAAATTTTATTTTTCTACACAATGTAGGACATCCAAGGTCATTGGGCACTTTTAAGCATCCACATGTATGTGACAGAAACAAAGTAAATCACCTTGCCCATCTGGGAACTCACTTAGGGCACATGCACATGACGGTATGTATTTTGCAGTCCGCAAAAAATTGATCTGCAAAAAATACGGATAACATCCATGTGCATTCCGTATTTTGCGGAACTGAACAGCTGACCCCTAATAGAACAGTACTATCCTTTTCCGTAATGCGGACAATAATAGGACATGTTCTATTTTTTTGCGGAATGGAAATACAGACACACGGAAACGGAATGCACACAAAGTAATTTCCGTTTTATTTGCGGATCCATTGAAATGAATGGTTCCAGATCCGGTAAGCAAAAAAAAAAAAAACGACACGGAAACAAAATACGTTCATGTGCATGAGCCCTTACATATAAGTGCTCCATGTCCACAAGGGGATCAGACTTTGCACAACTAAGGCTACTTTTACACTCGTGTTCAGCTTTTCCGACAGGCTGTTCCGGCAGGGGAACAGCCTGCCTGACCCGTACTACCATTTGCACACATATACTGCTGGAAGTCTACCCCGGCCCCATTCACTATAATGGGGACAGGCCAGAGATCTGGCTGCAGCACGGTTTTTGTCAGCGTGCAGCGTTTTCGGATCTCCGACCGGTCCCAATGTACAAACGTTATTACGAATCCAGCAGGCTGTTCCCCTGCTGGAGCAGCCTGTCGGGAAAGCTTAATGCGAATGTGAAAGTAGCCTGACAGGACAGGCAACTTCCAGGCTCAGACACTGAATGAGCTTTTAAGTCTTGTATTTATCCCCTCAGTAATGAGCCCAGCAACTACTCCTGGGTTCATCTCAGGCTAGGGGGAAATGTTGTACTGAAGTGGAAGGAAATGGCAGGTCCCTCTACCGACCTACCCACCATTCCATAAAAATCCAGACTCATAAAGGAGGATTAAGAAACGAGCCTCAACAAACTACACTTTGCAGAAACCACCCAGCTTTCCTGGATTTTTTTTACCTCACCCATCTGAGCATTGTGGGTGAGATATGTACCCCCCCCCCCCCCCAGTAATTTACCATACACCATGTTACAATATATTTTTATTTTTTCATATTGTGAAAACATTTTTCCCCCCAGTTATTTAAAGTCTCCCTAGGGGACTTGAACATATGATTGTATGATCACTTCTCCAATAGACTGCAATAATTTAACATTGCAGTCTATGGGTTTCAATAGAACATAGCTGTGGAAACCCTCAGATCCTTCAGAGGGCTGATGGCTGCCACTGCAACTGAACAGATCCCTTGATACTTCAGAGGGCAGATGGCTGCCACTGCAACTGAACAGATCCCTTGATACTTCAGAGGGCCGACGGCTGCCACTGCAACTGAACAGATCCCTTGATCCTTCAGAGGGCCGAAGGCTGCCACTGCAACTGAAAAGATCCCTTGATCATGGTGCAGGGGAGCCCTGTGAGCGCAGCTTTCCCGGGGTTTCCCCACTGAGATGCCAAGGTCCCTATTTTTTTTCTTTTTACACAGTAAAGTTTTTAGTGGTTTTATTTTTATTTTTTAGCTCAATAAAGGCAAGTCTTTCATTTTCCTCTCTTTCCTTTCCACAACTAAAACACATTAAAAACTGCCCTGTGTGAACCTGGACTTGGTCATTAGTGCAGATGGTTGTGTTTGTATCTGGCAGAAGATCACAATGTCAAGTGTTAAAGTCAACCAGTTTATCTGCTGACACTTTACTAAGGAAGAAAATTCCAAATACAACATACAGTAGCATTCCATGCCCATACTGGGATATGTTATCAGGAGGCTTTCCAGAAACCTTCAAGAATCACACATCTAAATTAAGAATGTACATGCTTATCACTTTCATTCATGATTACAGAAATGCCTTCCCTGTCAAACAGATTCCAGTAACGTCTCACTTCTTATGGATAATCTTACTTCTCCTTTGCCAATTTTCTCTTATAATGAAGTATCATTCAACATTTTTGTCCATTGTAATAAATTACCATGGACTTGGCAATGTTCTTCACCAGACACCAAATGTCTTCTTTACAGACTTCAGCGTCATGGTAAGAAAATCGAAAACACAAAGGTAATAGAAATAGGACAGGAAAAGTGTAGTTGGCCTTGTCTTGTGCACCTAGTGTAGTCTGCCATCAGTCACTCATCATATTTTATGATCGGAGCAAGGTGAGAACATCCTCTCACGTGGCACATTTCCCTGATTGGAAAGGGCAGTAATTTGACAGATAAACAGTCAAATAGGGTAGGTCATCAATAACAAAATCCTGGAAACCTCCTTTAAGCCCATTCCCTGATGAACTAAAAAAACAAATGTAATCTGGAACTGCTACAACAAATGTTAAAGTAAATTTTATGCCTAATCTATGTTTATTGGGTCCAATATCTACAACAGAGGAGTCAGTAACTTGTGAAATTAGAGTAAAGCAAGTCGAAGACAATGGAAATCCAGGTGATATAAGAGTGAGACATTACAAATCATATATAGTGGCAGAGAAAAATGATAACATAAAAAGAAGGAATGAATATGTGGAAAAAGTTTTCACCAAGGTATGAACGCACAATTTACTAGTTAATTTATGTGATATAAAATTAGTCTGGCACCAGTATAAAAAGAGGAATTGTATCTATGTATAGGTAATGTGAGGAAATAATAGATTACTCAAAACTAGAGATATGATATGGCATAAGATCTCCAGTCCATAGTATAGGTCATGACAGTCCATCCTGGGACATCATACATGAAGTAAGGTCTCGTGCCCCCCCCCCCCCCTTGCAGAGGAAGGTGGAAGTGCCGATGTGGGAGGAGCCACAGAGACCAAATCCAGCGTTGGGGATCGGTCGGCCACATCTAGAAGTCTGATTATCTCTTGGATAACTCCTTTAACTGCTCATTCTGAGTATTTTTTCTCCAGAATGAAGCAGGGGATCGCTAAGGGAAAGGTATCATTACATTCAGCTGAGCTAGCCCTAGAATGTACTGTGCCTGGTTTATCAGTGAATTTCCTGCTGTCAGACTCCCTTTAAACTCTGGACAGGATTTGCATCTGCCCTGCAAGGTAGTAACAAAAGTATAAGAAATAAAGTTTAGTTATTAAGAACAAACATGTTCCTTCCTAAGTATTAAAGGAATGAAAAGCTGCAAACAAGCCTACTTAGACATCTGCCAAAGCGTTGGTGGTGTTAAAAAGTGTTTGAGAGTAAAGTGTATGTAATAACATGAGCTTGTCTATCAGATAACTCAGTGATGCTCCAGGAAACTAAGTCATTAGAGAGTAGTGTGTTTCAGGGTAACAGCAACTATTGTGGAAGAAAGCAGCCATAATTGTCTAATCTCATATGCATAGTTAATACGGTTTAAAAAAGACATGTTTATCAAGTTCAACCAAGGGATAGATGGGGATGTGAATTTTTAAAATAGATAGATAGCTATTTACTGATGGCTCCTAGCCTGCTTTGGCTATTGAATGATTCATGCTTACCTGCCATCTGATGATCCGGTCCAGCGTGCTGGCTCCTGTTCTTCTATCTTCTGATCCTGACTTGGTTTCTTCCGGTTGGCGTATGGACATAGTCACCTGCGCCATTATAGCAAATGAATGGCTTCAGTGGTGATGTTTTGCCCAAGGACAAGTCTCCGCTAAAGCCAGATCATTTGACCATGTCTATACCGGGATTAGAAGATGGACAAACGGGAGCCAGCCTATAGGACCATAACATCACTGGAGGTGCTAAAAAACTGCTGAACGGCAGAGGTGCTGGAAGTCTGACCCTCACCAATCAGATATTGATGACCTATCCCAGTGATGGCTAACCTCCGGCACTCCAGCTATGGTGAAACTACGACTCCCAGCATTCTCCATTCATTTCTATGGAGTTCTGAGAACAGCCAAGCAAGTCTATATCTTGGGAGTCGTATTTTTACCACAGCTGGAGTGTAGGAGGTTAGCCATCACAGACCTATCCTAAGGAAAGGCCATCAAAATAAAAGTCCTGGAAAACCATTGAATTCCTTATGTAAAGTTAGTTATCATTCCCATTTAATTTATTAGAACACAGTGTATAAGGTACGCACCTTAAAAAATATTAGTCACTGTCAATAGTCTATGACTCAATAATAATAATAATCTCTATATAACCAACATAGTCCGCAGTGCTTTTTAAGGCTACTTTCACACTAGCGTTCATAGGTCCGTTCGTGAGCTCCGTTTGAAGGAGCTCACGAGCGGACCCGAACGCCTCCGTCCAGCCCTGATGCAGTCTGAATGGAGCGGATCCGCTCAGACTGCATCAGTCTGGCGGCGTTCAGCCTCCGCTCCGCTCGCCTCCGCACGGCCAGGCGGACAGCTGAACGCTGCTTGCAGCGTTCAGCTGTCCGCCTGGCTGTGCGGAGGCTGAGCGGATCCGTTCAGACTTACAATGTAAGTCAATGGGAACGGATCCGCTTGAAGATGTCACCATATGACTCAATCTTCAAGCGGATCCGTCCCCCAGTGACTTTACATTGAAAGTCTGAACGGATCCGCTCAGGCTACTTTCACACTTAGAATTTTTTCTAAGTTATTAATGCAGACGGATCCGTACTGAACGGAGCCTCCGTCTGCATTAATATAATCGGATCCGTTCAGAACGGATACGATCGAACGCTAGTGTGAAAGTAGCCTAAACCAGATAATTAAAGCTGAAGGTATCTTTTTGGACCCAACAAAGGATAGTGGGAACACAAATTTCCCTGGGCTAATGCAATGCTAATACAAGGACTGATGTCAAACCTAAGATAAAGACATTTCTGCTTACAGCTTCAGTAGCCATTGACACATGCACATTTGATATATATCAGGTTTTCGCCGAATATATGTATATTTCTATTAACATTCTCTTAACCTGGCTTGTCCAATTTTTGTTTAGAATTACCTTCCTCAATAAGCTTGCGAGACCTCCAGAGATTTGCTCTCATCTGTGAAAGAAACTGTCAGTAAGTGTTCAATTTCCTGGCAGCACCACCACACTGGAAATGATGCATTACATGGTGCCCACTGAAATCAATTGGTGGGGTCCGTGCAATGCCCAGACATATAGTCCTCTTCAAAGAGAGACATGCTCTTTGTAGCAGATCATTGCTACTCATAACTGATGGTCCCAAATGAGGAACTCCTTCCATCTCCCTATTAAAGGAGATGCCCTATCTTAGCCTTTCAAAGCCTAGCTGGGAATAGCCCATATTAAGAGCTCGCCCAAGGTGTCAGTTATGAAAACCTTTGACACTTCACTGTTTCCGTAGCTCCCATTCACTGCTATCACAGTTGTGAAAACAGCAGGGTGATAGTTAAAAAATGGTTTTCTAAACCAGATAACAGGCAGTGATTGTGAGCTAAAAGCAGGAGCGGGTCAAAAAACAGAACAGGTGCTAATCTTTCCATTATACCTCTGTTCAGGCTCCATTCCTTGGTTTCACAAGCACTAATGAAAAATACTGATCATACACTGACCAAAACTTTGAAGGGGTATTCCCATCAGAGACAATGAGGGCATATCGCTAGGATATGCCCCCATTATTTGATAGGTGCAGGTCCCACCTCTAGGACCTGCACCTACGCTGAGAACGGAGCAGGGAGAGTGGTCACTGGAGGACCCCACTGCCAAGCACTCTCCCCATAAAAGTGAATGAGAGCACACCGCGCATGACTGGCCACCACTCCCATTCAATTCTTTGGGGCCGACAGAAATAGCCAAGCCAGAGCATGACTATTGTCAGTGGGCCCATAGAAATGAATGGAGGGCGGCAGCGCATGCGCACTGCGCCCTCCACCACCTTTCCCTATTCCGTTCTCGGTGTAGGTGCGGGTCCCAGAGGTCGGACCCACACCTATTAGACAATGGTGGGATATCCTAACGATATGCCCCCATTGGCTGTGATGGGAAAACCCCTTTAAGGTTAGCATTCCGACATGGCGGGACATTTTTAAAATTCCATCAGCCGGAAGAAAACCTCTGTGCACAGCAGTCTTCTTCTGGCCAATTCTCAGCATATTTGCCGCTAGTGTGCAACTACCCTTATGCGGGAATCAGGTCTTAAAGCATAACTGTCGTATTTTTTATTTATTTTTGAGTATTGGATTGTGGTGATTAGTATCACCTTGGTGTCCCTATTTCAACTTTTCACTGTGTATTCAATTACCCCTTAATTCCACATTTTTGTTCCCTGTACTGCCTATTTTTACCTGTGCTTAAAATAAGGTTGCTAGGCATGGTCCGTCTATGTGTTGAAGGACGGAGGACGCAGAAGCCGGCAGCGTGCAAGGTCAGATTACTGACAGCCAGGGAGTGTAAGTAAATGATTAAAGCCAGGTCCTCCCCAGCAGCTGATAACAGTGCCTGGGCTGTGTGCACTTCTCCCTGTCCCTGCACTTGGCAGACGCTCCCTCACTCAGCAGAGCAGGAGAATGCAGAGTTGGAGCAGTGCAGATCAGGGAAGGGAGGTCTGCCATCTGCTCAGTGTATAAATGAAAGCAACATGTGGTAAGAGGACCTCTTTGTGCTGCAGGAGAATACCCCTTTAGGGGGGGCTCTGGTTACTGACACTTTTGGGGGGCTATTGTTACTGGCTAGTGAGGGCAGGCGGGATTAGACTCAGGGGGAGGGCAGTGGCGGCCATCTTAACTGAATAGTGAAATTGCAGTTTTATGCAGACTGGTTGCTAACGGCTGAATCTTATTAAATATGGGGTAAGTCAGTCTAATAGTAACTGATTCTGAAATATCATGTTATTAGTAACTACATATATGAAAATTGAAATTCGGGTCTAAATATGACAGTTATCCTTTAATTGGACTGGAAAGGTAATAACATAGAAAGGAAAGGATCTCATTGCTAACATCACATGTGAAGAGTGAATGGCTTCTTCACCCCCATTTCTTTTAAAAGTAAACGACTGTGTGAAACTTTGATGGGGGGGCTGAGGCATCTGCGCTGCCTTCTGGTGACGAGCCTGTGAGATCCAGCCCCCTGGATCTCACAGGCAGGAAGCTGTATGAATAATATACACTGTATTAATCATACAGCCAATGCATTCCAATACAGAAGCATTGGAATGCATTGTAAAGGATTAGACCCCCAAAAGTGGGACATAAAATAAAGTTTAAAAAAAAGTTTTAAAAAAAAGTTGCAAAAAAAAAGTTTTCCCCCCAAAAATTAAAGTTTCAAGTAAAAATACACAAAAACGTCATTTTCCCCAAATAAAGTAAAAATAAATTGGTGGAAAATAGGGGGGAAAAAAAGTATACATATTAGGTATCGCCGCGTCCGTATCGACCGGCTCTATAAACATATCACATGACCTAACCCCTCAGATGAACACCGTAAAAAATAAAAAACTGTGCTAAATAAACCAATCACAAAAAGTACAACAGCAAGCGATTTTGCCCACTAAAATAGTACTAATCTAACCGCGACGTCATCCCGCAAAAAATGAGCCCCTACCTGAGACAATCGCCCAAAAAATTAAAAAACTATGGCTCAGAATATGGAGACACTAAAACATAATTTGTTTTGTTTTAAAAAAGCTGTTATTGTGTAAAACTTACATAAATAAAAAAAAGTATACATATTTGGTATCGCCGCATTTGTATCGACTGGCTCTATAAAAATATCACATGACCTAACCCCTCAGATGAACACTGTAAAAAATAAAAAATTAAAACTGTGCTAAATAAACTATTTTTTGTCACCTTACATCACAAAAAGTGTAATAGCAAGCGATCAAAAAGTCATATGCATCCCAAAATAGTGCCAATCAAACCGTCATCTCATCCCGCATAAAATGAGACCTTACCTAAGATAATCGCCCAAAAACAGATAAAACGATGGCTCTCAGAATATGGAGACACCAAAACATGATTATTTTCTTTGTTTCAAAAATGATATTATTGTGTAAAACTTACATACGGTAAATAAAAAAAAGTATACATATTAGGTATCACAGCGTCCGTATCGACCGGCTCTATAAAAATATCACATGACCTAACCCCTCAGATAAACACTGTAAAAAAAATTAAATAAAAACTGTGCTAAATAAACAATTTTTTGTCACCTTACATCACAAAAAGTGTAATAGCAAGCGATCAAAAAGTCACACGCACCCCAAAATAGTGCCAATCAAACCGTCATCTCATCCTGCAAAAATCATACCCTACCCAAGGTAATCTCCCAAAAATTGAAAACATTATGGCTCTTAGACTATGGAAATACTAAAACATGATTTTTTTGCTTCAAAAATTAAATCATTGTGTAAAACTTACATAAATAAAAATAAAGTATACATATTAGGTATCGCCGCATCCGTGACAACCTGGTCTATAAAAATATTCCATGATATAACCTGTCAGATGAATGTTGCAAATAACAAAAAATAAAAACGGTGCCAAAACAGCTATTTCTTGTTATCTTGCCTCACAAAAAGTGTAATATAGAGCAACCAAAAATCATGTACCCTAAACTAGTACCAACAATACTGCCATCCTATCCCGTAGTTTCTAAAATGGGGCCACTTTTTTGGAGTTTCTACTCTAGGGGTGCATCAGGGGGCTTCAAATGGGACATGGTGTCAAAAAAAACAGTCCAGCAAAATCTGCCTTCCAAAAACCGTATGGCATTCCTTTCCTTCTGCGCCCTGCCCTGTGCCCGTACAGATGTTTATGACCACATATGGGGTGTTTCTGTAAACTACAGAATCAGGGCCATAAATATTGAGTTTTGTTTGGCTGTTAACCCTTGCTTTGTTACTGGGAAAAATGGATTATTTAAATTCTGAAATTTCATCTCTATTTGCCAATAACTCTTGTGGAACACCTAAAGGGTTAACAACGTTTGTAAAATCTGTTTTGAATACATTGAGGGGTGTAGTTTCTTAGCTGGGGTCACTTTTATGGAGTTTCTACTCTAGAGTTGCATCAAGGGGGCTTCAAATGGGACATGGTGTCAAAAAAAACAGTCCAGCAAAATATGCCTTCCAAAAACCGTATGGCATTCCTTTCCTTCTGCGCCCTGCCGTGTGCCTGTACAGTAGTTTACGACCACATATGGGGTGTTTCTGTAAACTACAGAGTCAGGGCCATAAATATTGAGTTTTGTTTGGCTGTTAACCCTTGCTTTGTAAAAGTAAAAATAAATATTAAAATGGAAAATCTGCCCAAAAAGTTAAGTTTTGAAATTGTATCTCTATTTTCCATTAATTCTTGTGGAACACCTAAAGGGTTAATGACGTTTGTAAAATCAGTTTTGAATACCTTGAGGGGTGTAGTTTCTTAGATGGGGTCACTTTTATGGAGTTTCTACCCTAGGGGTGCATCAGGGGGGCTTCAAATGGGACATGGTGTAAAAAAAAACAGTCCAGCAAAATCTGCCTTCCAAAAACCGTATGGCATTCCTTTCCTTCTGCGCCCTGCCGTGTGCCCGTACAGTAGTTTACGACCACATATGGGGTGTTTCTGTAAACTACAAAATCAGGGCCATAAATATTGAGTTTGGTTTGGTTGTAACTGGAAAAAAATTATTAAAATGGAAAATCTGCCAAAAAAGGGAAATTGTATCTCTATTTTCCATTAATTCTTGTGGAACACCTAAAGAGTTAACAAAGTTTGTAAAATCAGTTTTGAATACCTTGAGGGGTGTAGTTTATAGAATAAGGTCATTTTTGGGTGATTTCTATTATGAAAGCCTCACAAAGTGACTTCAGACCTGAACTGGTCCCTAATAATTGAGTTTTTGAAAATTTCAGAAAAATTTCAAGATTTGTAACATCCCCAAAAAATAAAATATAATTCCCAAAATGATCCAAACGTGAAGTAGACATATGGGGAATGTAAAGTAATAACTATTTTTGGATGTATTACTATGTATTATAGAAGTTGAGAAATTGAAACTTGGAAATGTGCAATTTTTTACCAATTTTTGGTAAATTTTGTATTTTTTTATAAATAAAAATGATTTTTTTTTTACTTCATTTTACCAGTGTCATGAAGTACAATATGTGACGAAAAAACTATCTCAGAATGGCCTGGATAAGTCAAAGCATTTTAAAGTTATCAGCACTTAAAGTGACACTAGTCAGATTTGAAAAAAATTGCCAAGTCCAGAAGGTGAAATAGGGCCGAGTCCTTAAGGGGTTAAAACTGATTAATAATATATGGTTAAACTTGTGATATGTGACTGCCGGAACTTGTACTTGTAGGAGGGGTCGGCGATGACAGACTTCACAGGATTCAGCAGTTTAAAAATCCAATACCTTTAATTTTCATCCAAGTTATACAATTATTTCAGTGAATCCATGGCACCATAATGGAACATAAACAACAAAACAAAAGTCCTTTCCCACTTGGGCGCTAACTAAATATTGGGTTTCTTCTCACCTATGCTCTCAGCATAACACGGGAGATTAGACTTTACACAGCCAACAGGTCGTGTAGCTCCCAGGTTTCTCACCGTGAATGAGCATTTCAGCTCTGTATTTATTCCCCCAATAGTGAGGCCAGCAGCTACACCTGGGTTTGCCTCAGGCTAGGGAAAAGTGTTGTACTGGAGTGGCAAGGAAATTGCATGTCCTACTACCAACACCTTGCATGTCCATAAAAATCCAGGCCTGTAAAAGACTTTAAAGTGCCCCAGCAAACTACACTGTGCTGAAACCACCCAGCTGGTATTCTTTTGTCTCTCTGGGTGAAATATACACCCCGTTTACTAGCCACCACGCTACAGTGATGAACTAGTGAGTTAATATAAGCTTTTAATTGCCATGATACCTGATATTTACAGTGTCCTGTCGAGTGGTAAGAAAGTTATGAACCTACAAAAACCTCTATGTCTGTAGTCGACAACACAACACTCCACCTGGGATAACACACAATGTCATAACAAAAGAGCCAGTGGAAATAATATATTAAAATAATATATTAAAAATAATATCAGTTTTATTGCATATAAAAATATGAAGGAAAAAAGGGCAAGATGGAAAAGGTATACAGAGAAGCAAAGGGCATTCCCTCAACTGGACACCCATGTATCCCCACAGAGATAGTAAGCACTTTCCGGGTACCAGGCCATACACTGTGTCTCACAACAGCCCAAATTGTGTACCACAAAAGATGATACCATGTGTAAAGCACCCCAATAGGGGATTATGCACTGTGGTGCAATTATATCAAAAAATAATCCCTGGACATTTTTGGGGAGATCCACAGCCCAGGCCCCTGGTAACCATAGACAGCATGTATGTAAATAGCATGATAGTGATATATTCACAGCCTAGTCTATGAACACAGCATAGTGATGGTATATTCACAGCCTAGTCAATATCATAGGTCTAATATGGATACTGTATGTAGCCGTGTCTTAATAGACACACCTAACCGGGGACGTACCTGAAGACATGATCTAGCGCAGGAGAGATGAGAAAGCCCTAAGCGCAAGACCTCGACGAGCGTTTCACCTCAGCGGTAAGAAAGACCACTGATCCATAGGCAATCCTTTAATATTCTATATATTATTTATCATGGATATCTTTGCCCTTTCTTCTCAAAGGGCATATAATACTGCTTAACCCTCTCACATCTTCTGTAACTTCTTCCTCCTCTTCCTGTACAGTATATTCTTTTCCTGATATTTATTGTTGTGTACATTTTCTCCTACTCCAGTGTGAGTCAATGCGTCAACACTACGCAATAGGTCGAACATTGACTTAAAGGTTAGCCACCTACAGGTAGCACCAGAGAGATTGCTTCCTTCCTTCTGGAGGACAGCTATTTTGCATATCTTTCTTAACAAGCATTGCCCTGCCCTGAAGGCCCCAGGTGTACCAGATACTTAAAAGGGGTTGTGCAGCAATTTATATTGACCTACTCTCAGGATAGGTCATCAATATCTGATTGGCAGGGGCCCGCCACCTCTGCCGATCAGCTGTTTGACGAGGAGGAGGCACTCCATGCAAGTGCTGCTTCCTGGTCTTTACACTGCGCATCGACTCAAGTGAATGGAGCGAGTACTTGTTATTCCACTGCACTTCCGAGACAACATGCACTGTAATGAAGAGGAAGTAGTGATCACATGTAGTCCCTTCTCCTCTTCAAACAACTTATTGGCAGGGGTGTTGGACCCATGCCGATCAGATATTGATCATGTATCCTGAAGATAGGTCATCAGTACTAAATCTTTTTACTCTACTTTTACTATATTTGCCCATTAGCTAATAAGCAGTTAGGATTTTGTTTTAAAGTCGAACCAAATTAAAATGCATGATTAAGATTACAATATCCAGTTGTCAAATATATGTGATTCTTAGTTTTATTTGCAGCTGTTTTCTGACAAGTAATTACTATAAAAAAACTAATTGCGGGTGGCCTGGACGTCTCGGGAGATGGCCGCATGAACGCTGAGCTCCGCCGCTACAACTTGCTAAGGGGACCCATCTGCAAGAGTGACGCATCCCATGGGGAGGAAACTGCCATAATAGGAGTCCGGCTCCCACACCTCCCGCTTGCGACCTACTTCCGGCTCTGATCTCCGCAGATTTGAGAAGCACGGCGGCCCCGGCACTCCCGCAAACCACGAGGTCTGTCGCAGAACACCCTTTAGAGGGCTCTTCTGTCCCCCCTCTCTCCAGCAGCTGGGGAGTTTATCCCCAGACATCGCGGCCAGACAGCAGGTGAGCTTGCAGAAGCACTTCTAAGGCCTAATATATAGGGACATCAGTTAACTGCCCTGCCGCCTAAATCGGCAGCAAGGCAGGGGAAGAAGGCGGCAACACCATCTCAGTGGCGGCGGGATTGGGGAGACCCTTCAGGAGACCTCGCAGACCAGGCTCAGACCCTGGGAAAAGGGGAAGGAGACAATGTAAGCTGGGATCAGCTATCAGACTCGGTGGAGGAGGGAGAAGAGAGTGCAGTACCATCCTCACAGTCATCCATGTTGCTACACCAGACCCTACAGCATTTGCCTACCAAAGAAGACTTCAAGGCGTTAATAGCAGAGGTGAGAAATGCATGTAAATCTGAAATATCCTCTCTGCGTCAAGATCTTAAACAGATGTCTGCTCGCATTGACTATATTGAATCGGACCACGATGATACACGTAGATATATCGCCCACTTACAGTCTATCATTACTAGTCAATCTCAGACTGTCAAAGATCATTCCCGTCATCTAGGAGATGTGGACAATAGAGGGCGCAGGAATAATACTAGAATTAGAGGTCTGTCAGAACCAGAGTCAGAGGAGAATTTGTATGATTTATTGGGAGAACTTTTTAATCTAATACTGGGCTCGCAACCACCCCAGGCTATTAGGTTAGACCGAGCACATAGAGCTTTGCGCCCCAAAGGCTCTTCCATACAACCACATGATGTGATTTGCTGTCTGCATGATTTCCAGCTTAGAGAAACCATCATGGCTAAGACTCGCTCCTTATGTTCTATTGAATTTCAGGGCACAGTTGTGCAGCTCTATCAAGGCCTCTCCCGACTAACCCTCCAAAAAAGGAGATCTTTGCAGCCGCTATTAACTTGTCTATGTGATAAGAAAATACTGTACTGCTGGGGATTTCCATTCGCTTTAATAGCCTCTAAGAATGGCAAAACATCTACCTTATGAAGTCATGCGGATTTACAGGCATTTTGTTCAGCCTTGGACATTTCTGTTCCACCCATTGAGGACTGGGAGATTCCTGATTCGTCACCTGCTCCAGCCCTGGTGTGGCATACTGTCCGTCAGAAGAGGCACCGTTCACCTCCGCAAGATGACCTGTCCAAATCTAGATACCGGGATGCGCCTCCATGAAAACAATCAACTGTGGGCTCACACCCACTCAACGTCCCCTGCTTGAAGCTCTACCACTGAGCGGCACCTACAACCATTGAAGAGACTGTATAGTGATTCCAGCTGTTTGACATGTTTTTGTTTATTTATTTTTTTCCTTTTTTCTTTCATTATCTCTTTTCTCTTTGTATGCCTCATTTCGGTGGGCGTTCAGCCATAACCCAAAAGATGTTTTTTTTTTCTTATGTCCTTCTTCCTCCACCCGTCTCATTAAAGGATGGGGGGAGGACACAGGGAGGATGCGGGGTAGATTTATACACCCTTCCGACCCCTACCTGGGTATTTATACCCAATGATTGGAAAGCTTTATGGTATTATGTTATATGTTCATGGTATTGTATGTCTCCCCATTCCCTACTGTGTCTCTCTTTTCAGATGCCCAGGATACGTCTCAGGTGCAGTGAAAAATTCTACCCAACATCCTTGGCCTTGGCTCTCCTGGAGGAATATCCTGTGCACTTCTAATAGCAAGTATGGTGCTTTGTGTACAGATGGTTATGTGCATTTTATTGAATGTAAAAGGCCTTAACGCTAATGCTGAAAGGAGGTTAGCCCTCAATGAATGCCGCTCTCAAAAGGCAGATCTGGTTTTCCTTCAGGAGACCCATTTTGATCAAACTGGCTCTTTTAAATTTGCAGTTAGGTCTTATCCCCGAATATACTCTTCCTCAGTGGACCAAAAAAAGGCAGGAGTGGCTATTCTTCTGTCTGCTAATTGCCCTCTGCAAGTTGAATCTTCAGTTTCTGATGCAAATAGTAGATATGTTATACTCAAAACCACCCTCAATGGCAATACACTCATACTATGTAACATCTATGCCCCCAACTCTGCCCAAATACTCTTTTTTAATAAGGTGTTATTGCTGCTCTCTCGGTACCTCCCTGCAGCACTGATCATAGGGGGTGACTTTAATATTTCTTTCTCAGAACATTTGGATAGAACTTCCCTTAGCGGGATTACACCCTCGACTTCCAAGCACAGACTTTTACGTCTGTTTAGACGTTTAGTCAGAAAGTTTGCACCATATGACCTGTGGAGAATAAACTATCCCACATCCAGAACCTATACTTTTTACTCCCTTCCACATTGCACGCATACCAGTATTGATTATTTCTTTGGGAATATCCCTACTCTTCGGCTACTCAGTGATGCGGAAATAGGTGATATCACATGGTCGGATCATGCTCTGATCTCGATCTCCATCAAATCATCTGATATGCATACCAGGGTGTGTCACCGGTGATTAAATGATACCTTGCTCACTAGACCAATACTTAGAACGGAACTTCAAACCAATCTCTCTTACTACTTTTCTCTTAATCAATCTTCTGTCTCCTCTATCTCTACACTATGGGAGGCGCAAAAAGCGGTTTTTAGAGGCAGCTGTATTGCTTTGGGCTCGAGATTGAAAAAGGATTGTACTTTGCATCAAGACACTATTAGGACCCAGTTGAAGGATCTAGAGTCCCAATTAGAGACATGTCGCTCATATGACTTGTTATGTCGGATAATACTTCTGCGAGCCAGATTACGCGAACTGGTCTTTGCAAAAACAGAAAAGCTCTTATTATATTCAAGGCAGCGTTTCTATGCTTGGGGTAATAAACCCCACACTCTATTAGCAAGACAACTTCGAGACTCTAACCCAGGCATGTCCAAACTGCGGCCCTCCAGCTGTTGCAAAACTACAACTCCCAGCATGCCCTAATAGTTGTAAGCTATCCAGGCATGCTGGGAGTTGTAGTTTTGGAACAGCTGGAGGGCCGCAGTTTGGACATGCCTGCTCTAACCACTCTGGATCTCCTACACTCCTGAGGCGTGCTGATGGAACTAAGATATATGACTCTAAGGCAATCTCTGACCTATTTCAAGGCTTTTATGCTTCTCTTTATTCACTCCCACAGTAGGTGCCATCTGACCAGGCGGAATGCCAAAATCATTTCACCTCTTTTTTAAACAAATCTAACTTGCCAAAGGGGAGGCATTGTCATCTCTTAATGCCCAGATTACGATGGAAGAAAATCAAGAGTTGGTTAATCAACTACCTAACAACAAATCCCCAGGGCTGGACTGCTTACCCTATGTTTACTACAAGAACTTTCCTTCTATTCCCCTCCCACATATCTCATTGCTTTTCAATTATTTTCTACAGGGCTCTTCAATACCTGCATCTATTCTACATTCCTATATAACCCTCATCCAAAAACCCAGTAAAGATCCGTTAGATTGTACAAACTACCGACCTATATCCCTCCTCAACTCAGACCTAAAAATATTTACCAAAATCCTGGCTAATCGACTTGCGTATTGGTTACCCCAGCTAGTGCATAAAGACCAGGTGGGATTTGTGATGGGACAAGGGGGGAGATAATACGAGAAGGGCTATAGATTTGATAGATGTTGTCAACAAACACAATCACCAGGCTTTACTGTTAAGCCTCGACTATGAAAAGTCGCTTGACCGCCTGAGCTGGTTCTTCATGTTCTCCACACTAGGAGCTTTTGGCATCACAGGATCTTTTATCACTGCACTACATGCACTTTACACTCGGCCAATGGCTACAATCAAAATGCCTCATGCACAATCTACACCGTTTCTCATCTTTAACGGTTCGCGTCAGGGAGCCGCACTTTCCCCCCTCCTTTTTGTGCTATGTATTGAGCCCTTGGCTGCAGCTATTAGGGCCCATCCTGATATACATGGGGTTAAGGTTAATCAGGTAGAATTTAAAGTCTCCCTGTTTGCAGATGATATTCTGCTCACTTTAACTGACTTACATAAAACCCTGCCAAACCTCTTTCGACTACTGGAAGATTATGGTAAATTGTAGGGATATAAAATAAACACCACGAAAACAGAAGCATTGCCACTTAACCTCCCTCCAAACAGACTAGCTATTCTTCAGACTAACTTCCATTTCCATTGGAATGATTAGGCCTTACGTTTCCTAGGAGTACAATTAACCTCAACATACTCTTCTTTATACTCTCAAAATTTTCCAACTCTTTTTAGAGATCTTAAAGTCCTTTTGAATAAAGGGATGTCATTGCCCATATCTCTTTTTGGTCGCATAGAAACGGTCAAAATGTCCATTTTGCCTAAAAAATTATACTTGTTTGAAACTCTCCCTGTTCCGATGCCCGGAAAAGAGTTGAGAGCCCTTCAATCTGCTGTATTAAGATTCATATGGAACAGGAAATAGCATAGACTAGCATGCAGTACCCTCACAGCCCTTAAATCACAAGGAGGCTTAGCGGCCCCGGATATCACTTGATATTACCGGGCTACACACCCTAGACAGCTGCCGGCTTGGTCCACTCTGTACGCGTACTCTAGATGGATGGAGATTGAGAAGTTGGCACCTATACATCCCAACTCTCTTTTATAGTCGCCTGTACCAACCAAGTTGATACCCCAATTACTAGGACCAATGTCTTTTACATACGATGTCTGGCGTAGGTGCACATTGAGATTTCCCTTAGTTTCTGATAAGTCTTCCATGACTTCTTTTTTGTTTAACCCTTTGTTCCCAACAGGTATGCATGCTTCCTTTTTTAAGCCTTGGTTCTCTAATAAGTTAATTAGATTTGCCGATATTGTGGATTATAAGAATTTGCTAATTTTGCCATTTGAAATTCGTAAATCATCAATTCAATTGCCAGATTCATCTAGCTAGCAATATCTGAAAATAAGGCATCTACTCTCCAGTTTATTTGGCTCCTTACAGGTATCCACATCAACAGCATTTGGGAAATTGTGCAAGCTTTCGGACTCAACTAGGGGACTCATTTCTGAGATTTATGTCATACTCTCTACTATCTCCTCTCCCACACATATTAAGGGCCCATACATGTTTAAATGGGAATCAATCCTAGATCACCCTATTTCACTGAGGGAATGGGGGCTGATTTGGAAGAGAGCTACACTAACTTCTACCTTCACTACTCATAAAGAAAGTTCCTACAAAGTCCTGATGTTTTGGTATCACAAGCCACAACTGCTGAGACATCTCAATCCCAATATTTCAGATAGCTGTTGGAGATGTGGAACGGGGGTAGGATCTCATATTCATGTTTTCTCGGAATGCACACTGGGTATTAGGTTTCCCTTGGACCCTTTGTTTTACCTATTAAATATGCCTCCTAATCCCTTGAAAAAGCATATCTTGCTTCGGACCTTACACATATTGATGGCTGCTAGACGCCTTGTAGCCAGTATTTTGAAGATCCTCCCACTCAACTTGATCTACTCATCAGTATAATGGAGGTTAGAAGAATGGAGTACCTCATAGCCACCATATCTAATCAGGTTGACAGATTTAATTAAATTTGGCAACCCTGGGATGATTATTCTGATACACGTATCTAAAGTCTTTCTTACTCCTCTCCTTGATTGTTTATCCCTTCTGTGTCCAGTCTTGTCTTAATCTTTTGGTCTTTTGTGCGTTTCCCTCACTTTTAGTTTTTTCTTTCTTTGTAGTCCATTATTATCTTTCTGCTATAATATGGAAGTATTACAAATTTACTGGTTAACAAGTATGATATTTTGTTTTGTTATATTGGAGATTCTTGCTGTTCGCTGCTTCAAATTTTGTTGATGTTAGGACGACAATATTACTTGTATTTGAATGCTCATGGTCCTCAATTACTGTACTGTTATTTACAGTAAAAAAAAAGAAAACAGGAAAAGTGGAAATAAGCACGATTACACCATTCTATTGTATTTTGAAATTAATACTTTAATAAAAAGTCAATTATAAAAATTAAAATAAATTAATTGAGAATGGTTGAGCCTTTAATACATTCAAACTGAATTGCCCCAGACTGCTACCTGTAGAGGCGTAGCATATACAGTACAGACCAAAAGTTTGGACACACCTTCTCATTCAAAGAGTTTTCTTTATTTTCAGGACTATGAAAATTGTAGATTCACACTAAAGGCATCAAAACTATGAATTAACACATGTGGAATTATATACATAACAAAAAAGTGTGAAACAACTGAAAATATGTCATATTCTAAGGTTCTTCAAAGTAGCCACCTTTTGCTTTGATTACTGCTTTGCAAACTCTTGGCTTTCTCTTGATGAGCTTCAAGAGGTAGTCACCTGAAATGGTCTTCCAACAGTCTTGAAGGCGTTCCCAGAGATGCTTAGCACTTGTTGGCCCTTTTGCCTTCACTCTGCGGTCCAGGTCACCCCAAACCATCTCGATTGGGTTCAGGTCCGGTGACTGTGGAGGCCAGGTCATCTGGCGCAGCACCCCATCAGTCGCCTTCATGGTCAAATAGCCCTTACACAGCCTGGAGGTGTGTTTGGGGTCATTGTCCTGTTAAAAAAGAAATGATGGTCCAACTAAACGCAAACCGGATGGAAAAGCATGCCGCTGCAAGATGCTGTGGTAGCCATGCTGGTTCCGTATGCCTTCAATTTTGAATAAATCCCCAACAGTGTCACCAGAAAAGCACCCCCACACCATCACACCTCCTCCTCCATGCTTCACAGTGGGAACCAGGCATGTAGAGTCCATCTGTTCACCTTTTCTGCGTCGCACAAAGACACGGTGGTTGGAACCAAAGATCTCAAATTTGGACTCATCAGACCAAAGCACAGATTTCCACTGGTCTAATGTCCATTCCTTGTGTTCTTTAGCCCAAACAAGTCTCTTTTGCTTGTTGCCTGTCCTTAGCAGTGGTTTCCTAGCAGATATTCTACCATGAAGACCTGATTCACACAGTCTCCTCTTAACAGTTGTTCTAGAGAATTTTCTGCTGCTAGAACTCTGCGTGGCATCGACCTGGTCTCTAATCTGAGCTGCTGTTAACCTGCGATTTCTGAGGCTGGTGACTCGGATGAACTTATCCCCCGCAGCAGAGGTGACTCTTGGTCTTCGTTTCCTGGGGCGGTCCGCATGTGAACCAGTTTCTTTGTAGCGCTTGATGGTTTTTGTGACTGCACTTTGGGACACTTTCAAAGTTTTCCAAATTTTTCTTAAAGTAATGATGGCCACTCATTTTCTTTACTTAGCTGCTTTTTTCTTGTCATAATACAAATTCTAACAGTCTATTCAGTAGGACTATCAGCTGTGTATCCACCTGACTTCTCCACAACGCAACTGATGGTCCCAACCCCATTTATAAGGCGAGAAATCCCACTTATTAAACCTGACAGGGCACACCTGTGAAGTGAAAACCATTTCAGGTGACTATCTCTTGAAGCTCATCAAGAGAAAGCCAAGAGTGTGCAAATCAGTAATCAAAGCCAAAGGTGGCTACTTTGAAGAACCTAGAATATTACATATTTTCAGTTGTTTCACACTTTTTTGTTATGTATATAATTCCACATGTGTTAATTTATAGTTTTGATGCCTTCAGTGTGAATCTACAATTTTCATAGTCCTGAAAATAAAGAAAACTCTTTGAATGAGAAGGCGTGTCCAAACTTTTGGTCTGTACTGTATGTCATGAATCCTCTCAATGACGTCACAAGCTATTGTATTTAATGATGTTATACAGAGGCTTCGTGCATTATGAACTTTATTCATGTGTAAAATTATATAGCTCGTCTAGTCGTCTAGTATGATTACATTAAGAAGAACTTATTGAACAATCTTCTGGTAATCCAGCTTTTTTATATGGTTGTTTTTTTGTTTGTTTTTTTGGTTATCAAGGTTTTGAGAACTTGCTGCATTTGTTGCTAGCACAACCCGTTTAGAGGGGTATCTTGAAGCTTCTAGGCCCCAATGCAAAATCTGTAACATAGTCTTCTTACGGTAAGTGGCAAATGGACCTTTTGATACCAGCCAAGAGAGTGTATCTGTAGATGATAGCTCCTAATAAATTAGCAAAAAATTAATCTCAACCCCCCCTTTGTTTTTCCTGTTTTATTGTACTAAAGGCTGGAGTAAAATTTGATTTTATGTACTGGCCCTGAAAAAATAGCCCAAATTGTTACAGTGGAATAAAAAAAAATACCTTATTCAATAAAGAAAAGTTATGTGTATATGTATCCACCCTCTTTGCTTTGAAATCCCCAAATATGGTCTGAGCCTCCAAACAGGTCAGAGACAGTTGTGGAGAAGTATACCGTGCATTCGTAAAGTCGTCAGACCCTTTCACTTTTTTCACAATTTGTTATGTTGCAGCCTTAAGCTAAAATTTAAAAAAATCCAGTTTTCCCCCATCAATTTGAGAAATGTTTGCACATGTATTAAAAAGGAAAAACAAACATTTGGCATGGATACAATATTCAAATCCTTCGCTATGACACTTGAAGTTGTTTGCAGTCTTAGTGTTTACTTCACACACAATGGAAAATACATCTTGGTGTTACTTCACACAAATTGGAAAGTTCATATAAGACAAGTCACCTTGATGTCAGTTCTGCCTCCAGCAGTCCACGGCAGGCTTTAGGGGGCCTGTTTCCTCGGCCCATGGGTCTCAGCCCTCCAACCTGGCACCAAGCCTCAGATCCCAACACAGAGATCCTGCTGCTAAGCCCAGCTGCCTATTTAAGGACAGCCAGGTCATACCAAAAACCCGGACCGGCAATTAAAATCCAGTCCGGTATTTGACCCCACCTGGCTGCAAATCAGCCCAACAGCACATGCTGGGAGAAAAATACCTGTTTTCCCAGACCATTCCCATCACTGTGTCACATCCATCTAACTTGAAGTAGTTGAAGCAGATCTACCAGGAAGAATGGGCAAAAATCCCAGGGCCTGACATACATAAATGCAGCAAATATCTTCACAAAGTATAGGCTTTCAGGGAAGGCATGTTGTGTAAATCAAATGGTACAAATCCAACACCAATCCATTTTAATTCCTGTCTACTGCACTATTCCATACAGTAAAAAAATTGGCATACAACATATACAAACCAAAGTACTCTCTATAGGGGTGTCATGAATATGATGCGGGGGTGCATACTTGTAGTAGCTATTATAGAAGTATATGTTTGTTGTATAAGGTGTAATTTCTGCTAGACAGAAGAGTCCTTCACCAAATGGCTGAGTGCTTTGAAGCCAACATTCTATCCCAGCAGGGTGGAATTGGGCAGGTTGGGACTCTGCCAGCTACAGGAGATGCAGATGGACAGTTCTCCTCATGTTCCTCTCATATCTAACACCTCTGGCTGCCAGGTTCAAAGAAGCATCTGCTCCCCCCTGATAAACCAGATACTAGAGGAAGGGGGCTCATTTTGGAGGGAGATTTGAAAACTTTAAAACAAAGAGATTTCAATATTCAATGCCCTCCACTCCCCTCATTAATTTTCCCCCAATGGAAGAACTAGGATTTGGTTAGTCAATGGTTTTACCCATATATTTTAATATTTTTAATGTTTTGTATGTTATTTTTACTTTGTCTCATCTTACATCTGTTTTTGTAAGAACATTTTCTTTTTATAAGTCCGCCTTGTTGCTCTAAAGAATCCATAGCCTGAACGTGTGACTGTGTGATTGCTTGTGAGCAGAACGTATATACGTGGAGTGTGCAACGTTTTCGGCTTAGGTCAAAGTCGGTGGTGGCAGCTGGTGTTTGGGGTGTTGAGTCTGTGCGTGTTTGGGGGTGAACTGCACTCACTTGGCGACCTGAGTGTGTGGTGTGCGCGGAGTGAGAGCTTGGAGGTAGTCTGGGGCCCCTTGCAGACCCATCCCTGGTTGCGAGACGTGGGTGCATACGTGACAAATTGGTGGCAAGCGGTGGGATGTTTTTATTCTGCTAGAGCATAAGTGCTTGGTTTATGTGATTATTCCCTGCACTAAAGGACTGGCTGTAACCTTGCTAGGATCTACGGCAGTTCTACAAGGATGGACTCAGTGCTTACTGTGAGACATATACGTATAAACAGTTTCCCTCCCCAGTTTTTCTTTCCTATTTTTAATTTGGTGAAACCCTGCTTTGTAATATGGCGGCCTGTTACGAAAAACAGACCAAAGAGGCTCTGGTCCAACTCTGCAAACAGAGAGGCATCGATGCCACAGGCAAAAACAGGACCAGGATGATTTTTGAATTGATGGGGCAAGACCAGGTGGAACCGGCTCAGGGGAGCCAAGCAATGGACGGCACTGCTATAACTGTTCCTCCTGAGGACACCAACAGCACCAATTCTCAGGAAGGTGTGGACTTAACTCTACAGTGGATTTTACAACAATTGCGTGAATGTGACCCTAACATGCACCTGCAGCTCATTACGCAACATCAACAGGCTGCAGAACGCAAATCCGAGACGGGAAAGGGCTTTTCAGGTAGAAATGGCGAGAATTCAACAGAGCAGCAGTTCCCTAAGCTCCATCTGCAGCAGTTCCCCACAAGCTCCATCTCAGGATGCACAACTAAGGAGACCCCGGGTGGAGAACTTCCCTAAGTTGGAAGAGGATGGTCACTTGGACATTTTTCTGCAGAGTTTTGAGAAAACGTGCAAGCAGTACCAACTGCCCAGTGAGCAATGGGCACAGTATCTGAAACCAGGGTTGAAAGGCAAAGCCCTGGATGCATTTTCAGCTCTTCCTGAAGAGCAAGATGGGGACTATGATGCCATAAAAGAGGCCCTGATCAAAAAGTACAATCTCACCACAGAGGTCTACCATAAAAGGTTCAGGGGAATACAAAGGACTTCTACCGACATCTATGCCGACGCTGTGAGCAGCTTAAGGACTACCTTTCGGCAGTGGACAAGAGGACTATCTATTTCCACCTTTGATGAGTTGGAGGACCTCATGATCAAGGACCAGTTTCTCCATATCTGCTCTGTGGATGTGAAGCAGTTTATCTGCAACAAAGAGCATAACACAGCAGACCAGGCAGCCCAAATTGCGGACTCTTATACAGCCAACAGGATACACGACACCCGGAAGCCACCCATGACCAGCTGGAAGGGAGGTAAGCAAGTGCGAGCCCCCACTCCCTCCCCCAGCCGATACCCAGGGCATCCTTCTTCTACATCTGTGACCCAGGGAACTAGGCCTGTTTTTACAGATCCCCGCAGATGTTTTACCTGTAACAAGGTGGGGCATGTGAGTGTCATGTGTCTCGATAAGAGAAGAAGCACCCCTACCTCCCCCCAACCATCTGTGAACCCCCATTCTGTCCTATTTGTGGACGGGGCTGAAGGGAAAGCTATGGATAACTTCCAGTCTGTTACTGTGGGCAATAGGATTACAGTTGGCCACCGCGACACTGGAGCAGAAGTGACCCTTGTGTGGCCAGAGATTGTGAACTTGGCAGACATATTTCCAGCAAAGACCATGTCGGTGACAGGAGTAGGGGGGGTTCAGCCCTGCCGTGCCCATGGCTCGTGTGTATCTGGACTGGGGAGCAGGCAGGGGACTGAGAGAAGTAGGGGTATCTGACACTATCCCTAGCAATGCGCTGCTGGGCACAGACCTGGGGCGGCTCTTGTCCCACTATGTGCCCATATCTCAAACCGAGGCCACTACTACTACAGAGACTGGTACTTCAGCAACAACATCCCGTGATAACTTGTGGAGATGTACCAACTTGGAGGGAGCGCTAGGAAATGATGGCCAGATTGATATTTCTCAGGCTGATGGTGAGGACTGTGTGCATGTTGCTGCCGTGACTTGTAGTCAGACTGCTCGCAACCCTCCAGCCACTGTCATGGATGATGAATCCCCCACTGGAATACCTATTGAAGAGGGCCCTACTCTTACCATGGAACCTCCTAATGTGATTATTCTCCCTGAGGTCCCATTTATGCCCTCAGAGGATCCCATCTCAGTGTCTGGACTAGCGACCCCATCAAGCCATGGTCTGCAGATGGATAGTGTAGCTTTCCAAAAATCCCACCATGACCGAGGGGCCTGCGCCCTGCCTGTTTGCAGTGCACCTGAGGAGGAAGAAGGTGACCCTCTCCTGGACTTGGTGGCCGAGGCTCAGAGTGCAGAGTCCCTGGAGGCTGCCCAATTTAACCCTCTCCTATCCAGCATCCAGAAGTCTGAGCTACTCAAGGCACTCAATGCCTTCAATGATATGACAGGCGACCATTCCCCCATTAGACAGTGTGCATACCGGGTCTCTGCAGAAGTGAAGACCAACATGATAAAACAAATAGAAGAGATGTTGTCTTTGGGGGCAATCCAAAAATCCCAGAGTGCATGGGCTTCACCTGTGGTCCTTGTCCCAAAAAAGGATCGCACAACCTGATTCTGTGTGGACTACAGAAAACCGAACTCGATTACCACATTTGACGCCTACCCAATGCCAAGGATAGATGAACTGTTGGATCAGCTGGCCAATGCCTCATACCTCACCATAATGGATTTGAGTAGGGGATATTGGCAGATCCCCATGACAGAAAAGGCTCAGGAGAAATCTGCCAGTTAAGCCAGTCTCCCATGCCCATTCTAAAAGGGGGGATACTTGTAGTAGCTATTATAGAAGTATATGTGCTGTGTGTCTGTTGTATAAGGTGTAATTTCTGCTGGATAGAAGGGTCCTTCACCAAATGCTTTGAAGCCTACATTCTATCCCAGCAGGGTGGTGTCGGGCAGGCTGGGACTCTGCCAGCTACAGGAGATGCAGATGGACAGTTCTCCTCATGTTCCTGTCATATCTAACACATCTGGCTGCCAGGTACGTGCTTCAAAGAAGCATCTGCTCCCCCCTGATAAACCAAATACTGGAGGAAGGGGGCTCATTTTGGAGGGAGATTTGAAAACTTTAAAACAAAGAGATTTCAATATTCAATGCCCTCCACTCCCCAATGTCCCCCAATGAAAGAACTAGGATTTGGTTAGTCAATGACTGGGCTGACCGGAAACTGGAAACCAATCCTAGTTCTATAAAATTGTTGCATGGACATATTTTCAGTGTTACACCGTGTGGGAGTCACAGCCGAGCTGATGGTTAGCCATTTTCCTCCCCTTCTCCCAGGGCAGTTCTTATTTACTGTTTTTACCCTTTTATTTTACTCTTACTGTTTTGCATGTTATTTTTACTTTGTCTCATCTTACACCTGTTTTTGTAAGCACTGCCCTATTTTTTGTGTATAAAATATTCCCTTTATAAGTCCGCTTTGTTGCTCTGAAGAATCCATAGCCTAAACGTGTGACTGTGTGATTGCTTGTGAGCAGAACGTATATACGTGGAATGTGCAACGTTTCCGGCTTAGGTCAAAGTCGGTGGTGGCAGCTGGTGTTTGGGGTGTTGAGTCTGTGCGTGTTTGGGGGTGAACTACACTCACTTGGCAGCCTGAGTGTGTGGTGTGTGCGGAGTGAGAACTTGGAGGTAGTCTGGGGCCCCTGGCAGAACCATCCCTGGTTGTGAGACGCGGGTGTGTACGTGACAGGGGCCTATGGATACATTCGATGTATATGGCGGGAGCTTTCCCAGCAGATATAGCAAGCGGATGCTACAGTGGTAAAGTAGCCTAAAGGGCCTATTAGGCCACCCAATTATCAACAAATTATCGCAAACAAGCATTCATAGGAATGCTCGTTCGCAATAATTGGCTCATATAATCGAGCAGCTAATCAGCCAATGAAGGACAGTTTGCTTGTTCATCAGCTGATGGTCATATTTTATCAGGATGAAAGATGCCCGATTAATGGCAGCACATCAGGGATGTGTAATCAGGGATCTGCTGCCGAAAACGAATAGAAAAGAATGAGGGAGGAAAGTCTGAGGTAGCAATCCTTCCTCCGGTATTCTGTTTGCATTGGCACCGTGTTCTCATCCATCGGCACTCGCACTGCCCATACATTGGGCAGTGTAAGAGCACCTTAAAGAGGACCTTTTACCAGTTTTTACTTCATGAAAGCGATACTTCACACTGTAGCCTGTGTTCAGTAGATGTCATATCACTAAAGTTTTTCATGATATTCTCCTCCGTTGCGCCGCTGTTCCCCCCGTTTGTCTTTGGCACCTGGTATGCTAATTAATAGCATTGGTACAGGGAGGAGAACACATCAGCTTTTCTCAGTGGGCGTCTGCTTCTCCCTGACTGTGGCACGGTCCAATCCCAGCAGGGGCGTCACGGCCAAACAATGCTATTAATTAGCATACCAGGTGGCAAACCCGGGGATCAGCGGGGGAATGGAGGAGCATATCATGAAGAAATTAGCAATATGACATCTACTGAACATGGGCTACAGTGTGAGGTATTGCTTTTATAAAGTGAAAACTGGTGAAAGGTCCTCTTTAACTGTAGTCCTGGGAGGGAAGAGGTCCTGAGGATGCAGATATAATTGAATACAATACCATCAGCTCCCTGCTTCACTTTTCCTCAGCCTGTGCTCTCCTCCACAGACAGCCAAAATGCACTGACGCTGGCATGCCTTCTGAGCTGAGCAGGAGATAGCACAAGCGAGGGAATGATGTGATCTGTTCATCGGTGGAATGGGGCTAGGTGAGTGTTACTTTTTTATTTTATTAAAACTACAATGGTTTTATTATTGTGAGGGGGCACTAAGGGGGACCTTCTATTGTGAATTGGCACTAATGGAGCACAACTACTGTGTGAGAGCACTAACAGGGAATTCTTACTGTGAGGGGGCACTAAGGTGGCACAGCTACTGTGTGGGGCACAAAGATGGGTGTGTATAGACAGGCATTGGGTGGAGTTTGATGCATGTCTTAGTGTAAAAACATTTGCTACAGTAAGCTAAGCTGCAGATATTTTCCCTCTTTTGGTTTTTCAGGTATAGATACTACTCAAAATGCAAACACAGAACAAAACACTGAGAGATTTCACCTTGTGAAGCCTGCAGAATTCCGAATGTAGGTCTGGACTGTAAAACAGGATTCAAGCCAGAATAAATAGGAAATATGTAATAAATGTATAAAGTTATTTTGTATGTCGATTCATTCTATACATAAACTGTAAATGGTGCATAGTGGTGTCTAGGTTGAATCATGAAATAATGTGCATTGTGCGACATGCAGAGAACAGGTAGATAAGTAGACATTACTACTTCTCATACTGGAGGACCTATGCTGGGAGCCACGTCATTGGACCTAGAATGATTAGTGATGACCAAGAAATATTTATATGACATATAAGCGGATATCTCCTAATCTCTGAGCACATGTCAGATAACCCCAGATCTTCACATGGAACTCCATCTTGCTTTGCAATTCTGCTTTCCTGGCGATCATAATGTAACCCTCTTACAGGATTACATTGTTATTTGTGTAATGCAGGCTAACCCTCTTCTCTACACGGTGTTATTACTTAACTCTTTGTGTTCACACTGATATTCGTGAGAAACTATTAACCATCTCTTGTCTATGATGCTTAAAATATCTTTTGATTAAAAACCCAACACAAGAAAGAGAGACGTAAACGGTATTAATCTTTTTATTTGGAAGTAAAACAATGCTTTCCCGTATTTTTTGTTACTAATTTACAAAAATTGTAAATCTTCTTCCAAACTTGATCCTTAAAGAGAGATACTTTTCATAGTACCCATATTGAAAGATTACTGGATGACTTGTATTATGTATTGATGGAAATTAATAGATAAATCAAAGACTTAGGCCTCATGCACACGACCGTTGTGTGCATCCGTGGCCGTTGTGCCGTTTTCCGTTTTTTTTCGCGGACCCATTGACTTTCAATGGGTCCGTGGAAAAATCAGAAAATGCACCGTTTTGCAGCCGAGGCCGTGATCCGTGTATCCTGTCCGTCAAAAAAATATGACCTGTCCTATTTTTTTGACGGACAACGGTTCACGGACCCATTCAAGTCAATGGGTCCGTGAAAGAACACGGATGCACACAAGATTGGCATCCATGTCCGTGATCCGTGGCCGTAGGTTGCTTTCATACAGACGGATCCGAAGATCCGTCTGCATAAAAGCTTTTTCTGATCTAAGTTTTCACTTCGTGAAAACTCATTTCCGACAGTATATTCTAACACAGAAGCGTTCCCATGGTGATGGGGACTCTTCTAGTTAGAATACACTGCAAACTTTGTACAAGACTGCCCCCTGCTGCCTGGCAGCACCCGATCTCTTACAGGGGGATATGATAGCACAATTAACCCCTTCAGGTGCGGCACCTAAAGGGGTTAATTGTACTATCATATTCCCCTGTAAGAGATCAGGGCTGCCAGGCAGCAGGGGGCAGACCCCCCCCCTCCCCAGTTTGAATATCGTTGGTGGCACAGTGTGCCTCCACCATCGCCCCCCCCCCTCCCTCCCTCTATTGTATTAAATCGTTGGTGGCACAGTGTGCCAACCACCATCGGCCCCCCTCCCTCCCTCTATTGTATTAAATCGTTGGTGGCACAGTGTACCAACCACCATCGGCCCCCCTCCCTCCCTCTATTGTATTAAATCGTTGGTGGCACAGTGTGCCAACCACCATCGCCCCCCCCTCCCTCTATAGCAGTAACATTGGTGGCAGTGTGCGGTCTCAACAGTAGAAGATTCATACTTACCTGCTTGCTGCTGCGATGTCTGTGTCCGGCCGGGAGCTCCTCCTACTGGTAAGTGACAGTTCTTTAGCAATGCGCCGCACAGACCTTTCACTTACCAGTAGGAGGAGCTCCCGGCCGGACACAGACATCGCAGCAGCAAGCAGGTAAGTATGAATCTTCTACTGTTGAGACCGCACACTGCCACCAATGTTACTGCTATAGTAACCACCTAAAGGGGTTAATTGTGCTATCATATCCCCCAGTAAGAGATCGGGTGCTGCCAGGCAGCAGGGGGCAGTCTTGTACAAAGTTTGTAGTGTATTCTAACCTGAAGCGTCCCCATCACCATGGGAACGCCTCTGTGTTAGAATATACTGTCGGATCTGAGGTTCACGAAGTAGCTCATATCCGACAGTATATTCTAACATAGAGGCGTTCCCATGGTGATGGGGACGCTTCATGTTAAAATATACCATCGGATTGGAGAAAACTCCAATCCGATGGTATAAAAGAACTCCAGACTTTACATTGAAAGTCAATGGGGACGGATCCGTTTGAAATGGCACCATATTGTGTCAACATCAAACGGATCCGTCCCCATTGACTTGCATTGTAATTCAGGACGGATCCGTTTGGCTCCGCACGGCCAGGCGGACACCAAAACAACTTTTTTTTCATGTCCGTGGATCCTCCAAAAATCAAGGAAGACCCACGGACGAAAAAACGGTCACGGATCATGGACCCACGGACCCCGTTTTTGCGGACCGTGAAAAAAAACTGTCGTGTGCATGAGGCCTTAAATGGTATGGAGAAAAGTGGGCCTAGTTATGGAGGGGGGTCTGGAGGGTTTGTGCTCCAGGTGCTGGGTACCAAGGAGGACACCATAAAGCCCCTCTGCTTTGACTTTAGATGCAGGACTTGTTCGGCTTTCTAAATGTAATCCATATTCATGATATTAGTTTATCAGGTTATTAAGTTCTGAATTGGCAGAAACGTCCTAAAACAGTTTGGAAATGATCACAGAGAAAATGTTTAAGGTACCACTTACAAGTGGAGTATCTCTGAATTCCAATCACTGCTGATATTGAATTTTACTTACTTATTGAGTCTGAATACCCTGTGCCAGTAACGGCTTAAGTGTTTGAAATCAGCAATTTTTCTACCATGCCATCTGTTCTGTCCCCTTAGCAAAAGCCATCAAATGTAATAGAACTCAAGGATTCTACACAATTCTCCAAGAGATGAAATGTTTGGTTCTGAGATGCAAAATGTGTTAGGATGGAATTTTCTTACTTGTTTAATTACATGGCATGATCTATCCTAGATGTTGGTTCACATTGTGGATTGTGAATTTAATTATATATGATGAATAATGAATGCAGAGTGAACGGATGATGACCAGAGCAAAAGTTCAGTGGAAAGTGTTGCTGCATACCTTTGTTGTACTAGGGTATGCCTTTGTTGTACTGGGTACTCATATCCAAAACATGCTGCTCTACTCTTGGCCACAGATCCCTTGACAAAGGTCTCTTTTGACCAAAATGTTGAGACATTATAAATGGCCTTATGATTATGTAAACTCTCTGGATATGAAATGTACTGTAGTTATATGAAATTTCTTGATTAAAAGCTTCTAAAAATTACTTGGAGTGCCAAAGAATCTTCTACATATTTGTTGTACTGCGGTCCTTATTGTGTACCTGATATGGGAGTTTATAGGCCATGTGTATGAAACAAAACCAGACTGGGTGGTTTTGCTCCAGAAATATACAGTACTCCACAAATAATGTTTATTATAGGGTAGCTAATGTAGCTAGGTTCCTAAAATTTGATTTTAAGAGAGCTGTATACATGAATGTATTCTGTGTATAAACCTATATATAACTAAAGAAGATTGCTGGGACAAAATAAAAGTGGGATTTCTAATCGAGGGACTATCCTAAACATAAGTCTTCAATATGAGATTGGTGGCTGTCCAAATCCCGGCACCCCCCACTGATTAGCTGCTTGAAGAGACCACGGCATTCCATGGGCGCTTAGGTCTCTTCTCAGCCATGTGATGTCACATTCATCAGTCACATTGCTTAAAGGGAACCTGTCATTTGGATATTTGATTATAATCTAATTATATACAATCATTAACTACTAAAAAGTGCCTTAGATGTATTCACTTACTGGTGTGACAGATGGTTACCTCATAATATACACACAAAGATGCCACATGCCGTATGCTAATGAGCTGATTTGAGTCCAGCGTTTTTTTTTTTCATTCAGAGCTATAGCCACTCCCCTGCCCATCTGCTGCTGATTCATATGGAAACTAACTGTCAATCAGCAGCAGGTAGGCGGGAAGAGTCAGGAGCTCATGAATATTCAGGACTCATCATTATGAGCGGGAGCTTTTCAATAGAAGATGTTGGCAGATTGACTGGTTCAATTAAGAAAGTGACCCAGCATTTTGCTAAGAGAATCAGTCACTTATTTATGTTGCCCTTAGTTAGGACACCATAAATCGGGTGACAGGTTCCCTTTAAGAGCAGCCAAGTTCCATTTAAGTGAATGGGGCTGAGCCGCGATACCAAGTGCAGCCCCTATCAGATGGACACTGCTGCAAGGAGGTCGCAACTTCCTCAAACAGCTGATTGGCGGGGACACCAGTAGTCAGACCCCTGGCGATCTTATATTGATAATCTCAGAAAAAAACTAAGTAGATTATTGCGGTTAGGGTAATTTCACATTTCAGTTATTTGGTCAGTTATTTCCATCAGTGATTGTGAGCCAAAACCAATAGTGAAGCCTACTCAGAGATAAGGTATAAGGGAAAGATCTGCACCCGTTCTGTGTTTTTGACCCAAACCTGGTTTTGGCTCACAATAACTGATGGAAATAACTGATGTGTGAACTTGGCCTTACTGTTGTTCGACCAACACTCAAGTAAAGGAGACATGAGATGTCACAGTATCAGCCTAGGAAATGTTTACGCATACTTGCTAATTCTCCTGGAATGTCTGGGAGGCTCTAAGAACAAGGAGAGACGTCCTGGACTTCCAGAAGAGCTAGTTAGTCTCCTATGCAGGGCTGCACTCTACCAGAATACACCTCTCCCTGAGCTCTTGCTGTATGTGTGCCAAGATACTGTGTCATCAGAGTCAGCTTCGGCGCCCATACGTGCTCTTAAGGGTTGTGGTCTATGCTAGAAAGGGGAATGCCCATGCCCAAAAATTTTTTATGCACTCTAAATTGTCCCACGTGTCTGCTTTAGGCCTCATGCACACGACCGTTGTGTGCACCCGTGGCCGTTGTGCCGTTAGACGTTTTTTTCTGCGGCTCCATTGACTTTCAATGGGGCCGTTGAAAACTCGGCTTGTGCACCGTTTTTACACCGCGCCCGTGACCCGTGTTTCTAGGCCGTGAAAAAAATATGACCTGTCCTATTTTTTTCACGGCCAACGGTTCACGGGCCCATTCAAGTCAATGGGTCCGTGAAAATCACGGATGCACCCAAGATTGTCATCCGTGTCCGTGATCCGTGTCCGTTTTTTCCTATCATTTCAATGGCAAACTTGACTTAGAATTTTATTTCATTTTTCATGTCCGTGGATCCTCCAAAAATCACGGCAGACCCACGGAAGAAAAAACGGGCACGGATCACGGTACAGCGGAACCACGTTTTGCGGGACGTTAAAAAAAACGGTCGTGTGCATGAGGCCTTAAACGTTTGCAAGTTTATGCTTAAGACACCATGATTCTCAATTTGGGATTTATACCTAATCAAAGTTCTAAAATATCTAAAACAATTGCCATTTGTAGTGCTTTTACTGAGGAGGCTTTAATTTTAATAGGCAACAAATATAAAGGTGGTTGGGGTCGACCACTGGGACCCCCAATAATCACTACAATATCCTGTCGTTATATTGATCATCAAAAATATTACTAGTTTTAGAATCCGACTGTATAATAGGAAACAATTTTCTAAAAAAAACATAATTTAAAGAAATAGAAAAAAGAGGTTTGGTCAAGCCAAGTTTAGCATTAGAGCTGACCACCTAAATAATATGATACACACTGGTTGCTAGGGACACACTGTCTGACAACCACAGACTGTAGCTGTTAGGCAGTGTATCCATAGCAACAGCCAGGAATACACAGCTTCGTATGTCATTACATGACATTTTCCATTTAGTTCATTGTTGTTAATCAGTTTTCTCTATAATAACATTCTATTCTTCAAATACCATAATCCAAGAAGGGAAACCAGATTTAGCAGTGTAGGGGATGGCTGACTCGTGTCTGCGATGGTGAAATCAGCGACCCTTGGTTAGGGTATTTACACACAGGATTAGTACAGCCAACCGAATCTTTGCCCTGGGTGGAGGACGACTCTGGCTCTTTCACATGGCTATATTATGGGTCATTGATGCACAGAGATGTAATACTGCTATTAAACCATGGCATTGGTCAGAACTTTTTCTACAGAGACACAAAGAGATTTTTTCCTTGCCGTTACGTGAGGTACACTATATAGACAAAAGTAATGGAACACGCCTCTTAATAACTGAATTTTATTAAGTCCCATTGCCACAGGTGTATAAAATCCAGCACTAGCCATGCAGTTTGCCTTGACAAACATTTGTGAAAGAATGGGTTGTCCTAAAGAGCTCACTGAATTCCAGCATGGTCCTGTAATGGGACCGCTGTACCAAGTCAGTTCATGAAATTTCTTCCCTCCTAGATATTCCACCATCAACTGTGAGTGGTATTATTGTAAAGTGGAAGCATTATGAACCAGAGCACCTCAGCTATGAAGTGAAGACCATGTAAAATTACAGACTGGAGTCGCCGTGTGCTGAAGTCCATAGTGCATAAAAGTCACTAACGCTCTGCTGACTCGAAACCTCCCGTGGCATCAAAATCAGCACGAAAACTGTGCACCTGGAGCTTGATAGCATGGGTTTCCATGACCAAGCAGCTGCATGCAACCCTTACATCCCCAAGCACAATGCCAAGCATCTGATGGACTGGTGTAATGCACCACTCCAATTTTGGACTCCGGAGCAGTGAACATGTTTTTTGTGAGGCATCACGCTTCTTAAAATCTTGTAGAAAGCCTTCCCAGAAGAGTAGAAGCTGTTTGAGCAGCAAAGTGGGGACCAACTCCATACTAATGCCTATGGATTTAGAGATGAAATAAAAGCCCCTGCAGGTGTAATGTGTAGGCGTCTCAACAATTTGATGGAACTGTATGTTCCACCAAATGTGTATCCCAGACCAGTGAGGCAGATATATTAAGAAGACTTTTGATACATACCAGTTCCTTGCCACAACATGCACCAAATTTATTAAGAGACACAGACGTATTTATAAATTTGGTGCATCTTCTGTAGTCTGTGCCCCAGCTGCTTTACATCTGGACTATGTAAAGTAAGGACTCGTTCACACAAAGGTTTTTTTGCGTTCTGTATACGGGCCGTTTTTTTTGTTCCGTATACGGTCCGTATACGGAACCGTTCATTTCAATGGTTCAGCAAAAAAAAACGGAATGTACTCCATATGCATTCCGTTTCCATATTTCCGTTTTTCCATTCCATTCAAAGATAGAACATGTCCTATTATTGCCCTCAAATCACGTTCCGCGGCCCCATTCAAGTCAAAAATGTCCACAAAAAAAAATGGAACACATACGGAGTGTACTCCTGTATGTGTTCCGTATCCTTTCCGTTTTTGTGGAACCATCTAATGAAAATGTTATGCCCAGACCAATTTTTTCTATGTAATTACTGAAAAACTGTATATGCCATACGGAAAAACGGAATGGAACCGGAAACACTACTGAAACAAAAAAATTAAAAACGGATCTATTAAAAACAGCCCGCAAAGCACTGAAAAAGCTATACGGTCGTGTGAACAAGCCATAAAAATAGAGAATGTGTCGGCAGATAAGAACCATTTGGCCCATCTAGTCTGCCCAATATACTGAATACTATGAATAGTCCCTGGCCCTATCTTATATGAAGGATGGCCTTCTGCCTATCCCATGCATGCTTAAACTCCTTCACTGTATTTGCAGCTACCACTTCTGCAGGAAGGCTATTCCATGCATCCACTACCCTCTCAGTAAAGTAATACTTCCTGATATTACTTTTAAACCTTTGCCCCTCTAATTTAAAACTATGTCCTCTTGTAGCAGTTTTTCTTCTTTTAAATATTCTCTCCTCTTTTACCTTGTTGATTCCCTTTATGTATTTAAAAGTTTCTATCATATCCCCTCTGTCTCGTCTTTCTTCCAAGCTATACATGTTAAGGTCCTTTAATCTTTCCTGGTAAATCTGACGGTAGTGGGAGATCAGCCCCTCTCAGTAAGCCCAACCTAATTTTACCGCCACTTTTGAAAAGTGGAGAGAAAAGTAAAAAGTCACAAATTATGCTGCAAATATGGCGTCCATCATAATTTTCTACTTTTGCATTGACAAATCTGCCCCAATGATTCTAGGTACCAGATGACACACGCAGTGTCTACAGGCAGGGTCGGACTGGGCCACCAGAGTACCAGAGGATCCTCCGGTGGGCCCAAGCTCAGACAATAATGGACCCCTGTTAAAACAAGACCCTTAGGGCTCTTTCACACGAGCAGATGCCATGAGGGTAATCCACTGCGTGAAAGAGAGCCAAGCCCCGTTCCGGACAGCAGAGACACGGAGCACTAACATGATTGATAATGCTCCGTGCCTCTCTGTGATCTTTTTACTACAAAATAACGGTGACAACTTTATCTCACTGTGATTTTGTAGTAAAAAGATCACAGAGAGACACGGAGCATCATCAGTCATGTTAGTGCTCCGTGTCTCTGCTGTCCGGAGCGGCTTGGCTCTCTTTCACGCAGTGGATTACCCGCACGGCATCCCCTTGTGTGAAAGAACCCTTAAGGTCCTATATACACATAGGGTGGGCGATCAGAATAATTTCCTCTGGTGGGCCAGTCTGTCTACAGGTCACACTGTATGTAACAGGGCCTTCATGTGCCGCTTTACAGGCTCTGCGTACACTGCTTTGCAATGTGCATGAGCCTAAAGTAATATAATGCCTATAAGCAAGCATTTATACGAGACTATATTGCATTTAGTACTTTTTACCTATGACTTCTGATGCCGATATTACCTGTTCATACTTATTTTTCCCAGAAAGAAAACACTATGGAGGGAATTTCTCACAAGGAGAATATTTGAAGTCAGTTTTGCTTGAGTTTGTGTTGGAGTACTTTGTGCCACATTTATCAAATGTCACCGGTTGTTTGATAAATTTGGCTTGTCCTTAAACCTAACACTTCTGTCTAGAGAAGCTACTCCACTATTCCACTCCACCCTTTTCCTGGAGTGAGATTGCGACTTTTTTAAAAAGTCGCAATGATAAATCTGGAGTGAAACTCATTAAAATAGCTAGCCACACCAACTTTCCCACCCATATTATAAAACTGGAGTGAGTGGTGTAGAAATGCAAAAAGTCGCAAAATTTTGTGCAAGCGAGTGTAAAAAGTCACAATTTTTTACGCAAGCGCTTACATTTTAGGCGGTTTGCGCAAGTAAGTGCAAAAAAGTTGCAAAGGCCTTATTTTGCGACTTTTTGATGCCAGAATTCTGGAGTGAAGGAATGATAAATCAGGGCCTATGTGGATATGTTGTGCACACTCGGCAAGTTTAATAAAAGTCTATATAACACGATACTTTAAAAATGCTCTTTAATGTGAGCCCCAGAACGTTTAGTCACTTGCATAAAAGTGAAGGAACAGACTGCAGATACTGGATTTGAACACGGAGATAAGAAGATTAGGCATAGAATTAAAATGCAGTTAAATGCACAAAATTATCAAATGCTTTTTCTGCTGTCAGTATTAATTCTGTACGCTTCACAACACTTATGGTAAAATAAAACACACATTTGATATTTGACATTTCAGCGCATGCAGGTGTATCTTAAAGGGGTTGTCCAACCCATAACAACTGATGGCCTATCCCCAGCTCTGTCTACTACTGTGTAGGTTGGCACCAGAGCTACTGCAAAACAGCTGAGCGGAAGGGGTGCGGTGATCCTAGCTGATCAGATAGTGATGGCCTATCCTAAGGATAGCCCTTTGCTTGTAATGGCTTGGACAACCCCTTTAAAGCCCTATAATCTTTTTTTTTAGCTGCATCATGTCTCCAATAAGCCCTTTTCTCAGTAGATACTGTATATAGCATATCTTGAACATCTTTTATCTCTTGTCTTGACAATTTATTCCTTGAAGACGCATAACTTCTTATACAGTCTTCTTGTTCTCCCTGTTTTCTGAGTGGAAGGGGCTTAAAAAAAAGCCTACAGTATGTAGCCTGGAGAGTCAGTGTATTGTATAGCAGATAGAACTTCCTGTGACCACTTTTACACATGTAGCTACACATACTCATATGGTGGTCATCCAGATAGAAAGACAACTGATTGCTAGGCAATAAATCACTGCGAAAAAATGAAATTATAGTTTACGCTCCACCACTAAAATTACAAATCACTGCCAAGAGGAACATTGAAAGCTAAAACAATTCATCGTTATTGGGTATCTTGATTAAAACTAATGGGAAGGAATAACCCTTTATACCAAAAAGTGTCAAGTCAAAATTAATACCTACGGTTGGTTGCTCAAGAGGTAATAATACCCTCCGAGGTGTTATAAGAAACAATCCCCCAGGGTGTGCCCTCTTCTAATTATTCTTGAGAACCAGGTAGATAAATAATTACATTCAGTTGAACATCATATGTGCCTACACAAAACAGCAGACTGTATAAAGCGCTATATCTCTTGTCCACTGTAGCGCTATTGGACAAGTAGATAATCAGCCGCTATGTTGTGTCAGTATTCAACTGTGGAAGTTGCTAAAGTGTTGCAAATTATCAGCATGAAATGGAGACTTAGTTAAACAGTCCCATTATCAGATAGATCCACCCGAGATACATATGTCCCCCTGTTTCTATGCACGCTCATACATCTGCCATGCAACACTAGTAGTAAAGCGGCTGTTTGCGCCTCATTTGTAACATAAACATAACTGGCTGTATGTGACCCGCTATACCCTCGCGTACACTCAATGCGTTTCGCTATCAAAGCTTATCAGGAGTGGCGGGTATCTTTTAGCACAGACAAACAACATCAACGCCGCCTGCCTCATGTGGTGAGGCGGCGACATCGGAGCTAGGATGGCCGTGACGCCGATCCCCGTGGACTTTATGGAGGAAGCCCCACCCATCTTACAGATCGAGCCTTTAAACCAGCGTATGGGAGTGCAGGAGGCGCAGTTGAGCCGCGATACACCACCGCACCCCACAACGGCTTACTTTATGAGGTGATCATGTAGGAGAGTGTCAAACCACTCAAGTGTCATCAGGGATTAAATAGGCGGTCAATCCCTTGGGTAAACTATGGCATCAGAACCATCATGGTCAGTGAGGCTAATCACATGACTAGTGAAATATATACAGTATATACAGAGAAATCATAAAATAGCGATGGTAATAAGGGGGAAAGTTGGTTAGATTATATCAATAGAGGGAGAGGGGGAAAGGAGGGGGTATAAATGAATACAGAAAGGAGATGTATTGCCAAAATGGGTAAAGGGGATAAAAATCAATGGAAGTCCAGGGGGTAGTAGTGGTATAATAATGCTCCATAATATGTAAAAATATGAAGAAATATACCACCATCCCAAATATAAAAGTAGCTGAATAGGGATCGTCCAAAAGGTCTATATATGCCTTGAATAAAGCATACAAAGGAAATGTGTTTGTTTAAACCTTCCGGACGCACTGTATGTAATCAGAAAATCCACTGTGCCTCCGTTTGGATTTACTCCAACTGTGCATTTTATGATTTCTCTGTATATATTTCACTAGTCATGTAATTAGCCTCACTGACCATGATGGTTCTGATGCCATAGTTTACCCAAGGGATTGACCGCCTATTTAATCCCTGATGACACTTGAGTGGTTTGACACTCTCCTACATGATCGCCTCATAAAATAAACCGTTGTGGGGTGCGGTGGTGTGTCAAGGCTCAGCCGTGCCTCCTGCACTCCCATACGCTGGTTTAGAGGCTCGATCTGTAAGATGGGAGGGGCTTCCTCCATAAAGTCCACACAGATCGGCGTCACGGCCATCCTAGCGCCGATGCCGCCGCCTCACCACATGAGGCGGGCGGCGTTGATGTTGTTTGTCTGTGCTAAAACATACCCACTACTCCTGATAAGCTTTCATAGCGAAACACGTTGAGTGTACGCGAGGGTATAGTGGGTCACATACAGCCAGTTATGTTTATGTTACAAATGAGGCGCAAACAGCCGCTTTACTACTAGTGTTGCATGGCAGATGTATGAGCGTGCATAGAAACAGGGGGACATATGTATCTCGGGTGGATCTATCTGATAATGGGACTGTTTAACTAAGTCTCCATTTCATGCTGATAATTTGCAACACTTTAGCAACTTCCACAGTTGAATACTGACACAACATAGCGGCTGATTATCTACTTGTCCAATAGCGCTACAGTGGACAAGAGATATAGCGCTTTATACAGTCTGCTGTTTTGTGTAGGCACATATGATGTTCAACTGAATGTAATTATTTATCTACCTGGTTCTCAAGAATAATTAGAAGTGGGCACACCCTGGGGGATTGTTTCTTATAACACCCTGGGGGGTATTAATACTTCTTGAGAAACCGTAGGTATTCATTTAGACTTGACACTTTTTGGTATAAAGGGTTATTCCTTCCCATTAGTTTTAATCAAGATACCCAATAACGATGAATTGTTTTAGCTTTCAATGTTACTCTTGGCAGTGATTTGTGATTGCTAGGCAACCAAACACAACAAATGGCAGATAAACAATGCTTCTAAAAAGTTATATTATATATACCAACTTGTGTCAGAACCTAGTCATCATGAAATAATAAAAACACAGGAATATACAAAAGCTTTTCTCTAAACAATGTTCATAGTACTTATTGCTGCTAAATAGTATGTTACTAAAATATGTTGTTGTTTTGACATTTATGTATTTTTGACTATAAACCACAGAAAAACCCACAGGCTCCTTTATAGATGTTCTTTTCTAGAAATCCATGGCCCACATTGCCGACAAAAGGTCTCTGAATACAAATACACATACAAAATGCTGCTTTAGTTTACGCTTGAGAACATGTAAACATATGTAAGGTCTTGGCAACCGCTCAAATTGCTTCTTGCTGCTTTGAATGTAAATGAATGTTGCTCAGTTGCACAGACCTTTACATAATCGAATCTATCTCAAAACTATCGTTATAGCTATCCCAAATTTATCTATCGCAATTCAATATTTCTATTTATCTATGTCTAATCTATCCATCTATCTGTCTGTTTATCGGTCTATCGTTGCTTAGTTGTTGTGTAAATAAATGAGAGAGGCTACATTAGGATTCACCATAGAGAGGTAGTACTATCGGTACCTACAAATACTGTAAAATGATGCCCTGCTCCTACTAGCAGACTACCACAATACACTGAAAAAGTTGTCACCTTGTCACATGGCACAGCCCTTATATGTGCTGCAAAAAAAGGGACACCATTTAAGTGTGCGTGGAAGGTGTGGACTATAATAAAAAAAGAAAGCACCAGTTTAACACTTTTTCTTTATTGCCACAACCATACTTGTCAACAGTCTGACACAGCCCCACCAATTGGCCATCAAAAGGGTGGGCAGTATGTAAGCCCCGTCTGAAGGTAGGCAGTTTTTGGGTGGTTGGGCACAGGACATGCCTACTGTATAATGGGCATTCTGAGGAGGGTGGCCACTGGATTAGGTATAAAGGAGAGATACAGGTAACAGAGCTTTAAGCTCCAAGAAAGACATCTGGAAAATAAAATGTCTGTGACTACATGTTTTTGTATTTCACCATGTTGCGTGTTGTCCATGTGCCATATTGTGAGCGGGCTGCTGAGGAGGAGCTTGCCTATGGATTGCAGGTTAAGTGATTGATTGTTTGTTTACTCTGTATATAATCTGTCAGTATATATCCTTTATCACTGTTTAGTAAACTTTTTATTCCATTGGCCTTTCTTAAGCCTATTTTATTCCTGTATCCTAGAATCCACTGTAAAAGATTTAGCAGTAACCTTCAAACACATCTTGTCAACATGTATGAAAAAACAGTTCATGCACTTAATTAGAACCCTCTGCCACTGGTCATATGAGGTAGAAGAACAATGCTACTTAGGTTAAAGCACTGGGCAAAGCTTCTAGGCCTATATAACAAACTGAAATCAGTGTCCTTCTCCACACCTCAAATATCAGACATGTCCATGTTTCTGAAACATAAATGAGTGCTGTAAGTTTTATGCACATGGCTGCAGAAGGCATTAATGGAAATATTTGGGGGAAAAGATTATTTTACTCACTAGCTAAAACAGAATTTTTACATTTTGGCTGGAAGAATAGGACTTATGTTATCTTTAAAGGGACACTGACAGGCCCAATAACCATAATTAGCTGTACATATGTATGTACAGGTCTTCTAATGTGCATTTAAAACATATAAGTATCCCCCCTGTTCACATTATGAATATTGCAAACTCACGTTTTATAACCTGAACTAATCCCTGTTCTTTCTGCCCAAGGGGCGGGGTTTCAGCTTCTCTTGTGCTCAGAGAAGCTGAAACCCCGCCCCTTGGGCAGAAAGAACAGGGATTAGTTCAGGTTATAAAACGTGAGTTTGCAATATTCATAATGTGAACAGGGGGGATACTTATATGTTTTAAATGCACATTAGAAGACCTGTACATACATATGTACAGCTAATTATGGTTATTGGGCCTGTCAGTGTCCCTTTAAGTATTTGGGTAAGTATATCTACATGTCTATGATGTCTCTATCAAGGCCTTGTTATTCTAAGAGAAGCATCACTTATTAATGCTGATGGAAAATAGTCTAATTTTATTGTTAACTTCTGAAAAAATATTTTTTGCTCAAATGCCTTTTTTATCCTGCTAAATACATCACATGTTTTATGCCACAAAATGTAACAAACCCAAAATACGCGCTCTTTCTGTCTGTCTGTCTGTCTGTCTATCTATCTAGTAGCTGAGAGCTAAACTTGACACTTTCGTAGGCCTCAGTTGTTAAACTAGTCTAGCAGAAAAAATGTCCACAGCAACCAATCACAGTTCAGATATTGAGGATAGGACTTCAATATCAAAATCCCAGAGAATCCCTTTAACGGATGAATTTACATTTAAACTGCTACGTACTGCTGTATAATGTCCTCCATGCTCTGTGTATGGGCAGATATGATTACAACTAGTCTACACTCACTAGCTGAAAAGATAGAAATACAGAAGGAAAACTCCTCAAAATGCCATAAGTTATATAATGGAGACAAATAGTGTCATTCCTCATGCAAAGACACGACACAGACACGGCAGCTTATTCTGAAGAATTACCTTAGGCGAGCATGCCCTGATTCTGTATTTGCCCCATACATTTCTGGGTGTGCTGTATTACACCTCCATACAACTTGGAGGTTTAATGAAGCTATCATACAGTCGTGAGCATGAGGCCTGGAGTAAGACACTGACTTACAGGGTAGCCATGCAGACAGTATTTGAGAGATTTTTCAGCAGTAGGTATATATGTGTATAAAGTTACAAAAGGTTAACTGGACCAGCTATTACAAGAAAAATTGTAAACAGCACAAACGATACCAGTTTCCAGATTTTACATAATTATATAAGTAACACAGAAAACACATTTATACAAATATATTAAAGTCATTTCCTGCTTTGTCATGCTACCAAGATAATATAAAATTTGTGGAGGTTTACCCCATAACAAGAACAGATACCAAGTTCAAAAATTGCATGATTATATACTGATCACGTTTCAAACAAACCAAATGTATAAACACAATAATATTTGCTTAAAGTAATGCATCTAGGCTGAAGTGAATAGACACATAGTATAATACGGTCACCTTTCAAAAATAGAAATTCAGATCAATATTTAAACAGGACGCTCAATGTCAAAGATGCAAATTAAAACCACATACTGTGTGCACGTTGTAGAGAAACTTGTGGATAAAGTACAGGGTGCAATACTTGCTATGACAACAAGCTTCAACACCTAAACATTCAACAGTGGAATAAATGGACCATTCATGTCCACTCTACATGAAGAGTTTGCACCATAGTTAGCAGCAAGTACAGGGCATTGAAATGCATACACAGATTTTTTACATATATACTATATTTTCCCACCTTGATTTTCATACATTCTCTAGTACTCACCTTCCTGTAATTTATATTTACTAGCTTGCTTTTTACTTTTGTGATATTTATCACAAATTTGCTGTTAGCATTTTGTCAATGGTAACCCTTCCCCTATGACTTATGGCACCCTTATTCTCAGATCCTAGTAACTGATAAGTGGGTACCTGGACAAATTCTCCCCACCTCTTATTTATGATAGATGAGTTAAACACAAGTTCCTTTATGTACCAAAACACTTATTTTCTTAATCTTCTGGAGACAGGCCACTACTTCTTAGTTTCCCTGTCGTCTCTAGGATATTATTCTAGACCAGTCCATCACCAGCTTTCCCATGTACAGGAACACTTCATCCACAGCTCACTATACCAGAGACCATTCATTCCTTATTTCTACTATATACCAGACCACTCAATCTCTAGCTCTCCTAATGTCCCTTAACCATTCATTCCCATACTCTCCAGACGTGTGCCAGATTTCTTCTCCTCATGCTTTCCTAATGTGCCAGACTCCTTCTCCTCATGCTTTTATAATATACCAAATTCTGATGTTTTCCCAAAGTCCTGGATCACTCATTCACATGCACTTCCTATGTGCCATAAAATTCATTCCCATGCTCTCCTAGTGTGCCAGACTACTCCTGCTCAAGTATTCCCAATGTGTCAGACTACTTCATCCCATGCTTTCCTAATGTGCCAGAACTCTCATACCCATGCTCTCCTAGTGTGTCAGACCACTACTTTCCACGCTTTCTTAATGTGCCAGACCACTCTCCCAATGCATTTACTCTACGTTTTAACTAAACTCACTAAAGCAAGGAGTAAAGTGATAAACTCAGTTCCTAACCCACTTTTTAATACCATAGACACAAACAGAAGAAGGATCTAAAAAAAAAACTAACTACCTGCCCCAAGAGAACTGGAACTCCCACATAAAGCCTCTAAAAAGGCTTGATGCGTTTCGTCTAAAGACTCATTGGGAGCAAGGTTAAAGAGCATGTGGTGGGATGATAGTAACAAACGCTGCCACACTAGTGTTCTGTGACAGCATATCCGGCACTATCTGCTGTCACAGAACACCAGTGAGTCTTTTGATGAAATGCGTCAAGCCTTTTTAGACGCTGTATGTGGGAGTTCCAGTTCTCTTGGGGCAGGTGGTTATGTTTTTGAGAGCCTTCTTCTGGGTTGGTCATCAGTATCAATTGACCAAATACCCTGGGCATTTTGGTATTGTCAGTTCTTGATAGCTGGTTATATTCCAGCGAGCGTGAGTTACTGGCCATCAGGCTTTTCAGATCTATCTTTTTATACCACCTACCCAGCTTCCTTGTATATCTGCACCAATCATCCAATCTAGGCTACCAGTCCCAGTCGGTACTTCAGGCAATACTGTTTTGCTGTGCGTTTTTTTCTTATTTATGTTAGTTGTGAATTGTGATACATTTCCCCCGTTTTTAATTACATATTAATAAAGTATATTCCTTTTAGCTCCTCTACTCTATCCGTGATACTGCCTAGAGTACCCCAAATATTGCATATTTTTACTCCATATGCCTGTTTTTCATATCAGCACTTGCTCTGCCCTGTTCTCAACATTACTGCATCCTGACTAGGTGTTTACATTCAGGACTTCCTGTTTTCATCAGCTTCCTGTTGGGTTTTCTAACTAAAACCAGCATTTCTTGCTTTGCAATGATTCACAGGGTTTACTCCACTTAATATTAAGAGGGGAGGTGAAGAGGCCATGGCTACTGCAAAGGGAACTGAGTGGCAGGCGTTGCAAGCCCTGAGAAAGATTACACAGCAAAGAATGCTGGGTGTGGTTAGAAAACCCAACAGAAAGCTGATGAAAACAGGAAGTCCTGCATGTAAACATCCAGCCAGGATGCAGTGATGTTGAGAACAGAAAAGGAAAGAGCTGACATGAAAAACCAAAAAATATGCAGTGTTTGGGGTACTGAATGCAGATTTTAAAGGGACACTGACAGGCCCAATAATTAGCTATATATATGACTGCACAGGTCTTCTAAAGTGTATTAAAATCATATAAGTATACCCCCTGTCCACCTTATAAATAAAGTAAACTGATGTTTTATAACCTGGTAGAATCGTCTTCTTTCTGCCCAAGGGGTGGCGTTTCAGCTACACTTGCGCCCAGCCAGCCGCCCCAACTGCCGTTTTGAAGCACCGCTCAGCTCATCAATATTCACTTCGCTGGGCGGCTTCTGCTGTCCCCGCTCTGAAGCTCTGCTCTGAAGAGTGCCCGGCGCAGGCGCAGAACGCAGAGGCTGAAGCGGCCTCTAAGAAGCAGAGGGGACGCAGGCGCAATGTGATCCCGGCCAGTGAGGGTGCCGGGCGCATGCGCTGAAGATGAAATGGAGTCCGATGCCCATAGCTTTGTATTGGGCATGCGCCGGATCTTGTAAAGTCGAGGACAGCAGAAGCCGCCCAGCGAAGTGAATATTGATTAGCTGGGCGGCGCTTCAAAATGGCGGTTGGGGGCAGCTGGCTGGGCGCAAGTGTAGCTGAAACGCCGCCCCTTGGGCAGAAAGAAGACGATTCTACCAGGTTATAAAACATCAGTTTACTTTATTTATAAGGTGGACAGGGGGTATACTTATATGATTTTAATACACTTTAGAAGACCTGTGCAGTCATATATATAGCTAAATATGCTTATTGGGCCTGTCAGTGTCCCTTTAAAAAATTTGTTATGGTACTGGAGGACCACATTAATGTACACTAATGTATACATGTTATGCATTGATGAGGCCATAAAATAATGCATACACAGATATCAATCAGTGCATAGTAATGCATAAAAAAAAAATAAGTTAATGAAGATGCTTGACATGTCCATTTTCCCATGTGAAGAAGTTTAAGGCGATGTCCCAAAAATCTAGAATGTTGCTGTTAGATCACACAAATCATAACAATTTTTCAATAACAATAACTTTTTTAAATTATCTAGTGTCCAGATACTGCTGCTACCTACTCATTATTGTGCAGGGTAGAATCAGTGCCCTAGTAGCGACTTCTTCTCACCACCTGACACCTGACATTAGGTGAATGTTCTGAGAGAGAATCAAAGGAACACCAGGAGGGACAATAACAAGTATGTATCAGCAAGATCCAGACACAAGACAGTTTTTGTAATGATTCTAATTGGAAAAAAAAGGGAAATATTAAAGGGGTTGTCTAGCTGTTCAGGTATAGTTCTGTCGCCAGAAGTCAGTGCCAAAACTAAACAGCACTGTCAACCTTGTAGTTGGGGGCACTTGTTAATACTGCACTGCTCCCACTTACTTGAAGGGAAGCTGCACAGTAACCTCTGCTATAAGGTTGACAGTGCTCTTTAGTTCTGGCACCAATTTCCAGCTATGGCGCTACAACCAAACAGCCCATCGTCAGGGGTGAAGGGTGTTGGACCCACACCGATCAGCTAGTGATGGCCTATCCTGAGGCTGGATAACCGCTTTAATAACAGGATAACCCTTTACAGAGGCTTAAAGGGCTAGAAAAACTGGTATTCAGTACAGTCCCATTCAAGTGAAGGCCAGTGTGTCGGTAGGTTGAAGAAGTTACTATGTAATACTTTGGTGTATTCTATTTTTGAAATGAATTCGCTATACAGTATATCTCCATTAAACAGGGATCAGTGATCCCTACCTGTGCTCCAACATTCACTGTCCTTTAGGTTGCATTCAAATGACCGTACATATTTTGCTGTCTGCAAAAAGTGGATCTGCAAAAAATACAGATGACATCCATGTTGCATCTGTTTTTTTTTGCACACCAATTGTCACAATGCATATTCTTGTTTGCAAAACGGACAAGAATAGGACATGCTCTATCTTTTTTGCGGGGCTGTGGAACAGACATACGGTGTGCTGAATGGGTCCACATCCAATCCGCACAAAATGTGGATTGGATGTGGAGCAAAAATACGGCTGTGTAAATGGGGCCTTACTCTGTTACATGCAGAATACACCAATATTGACTGGACCACACATGGGCACAAAACACTGGAGAGAACCTAACGTTTGACGCTTAGCACTGTGACAGTATTGCTCATGTCATATAATTAGTAGCAAAACATAAAGGCCCATAGCACCATCCATGAATTCACTCCCACCACTGACCTTGCACTGTATTGCCAACCATTGACTGATCAGTATAAATGACTACACATTGGCACATTGCTAGTAATAACTCGCTGCTACCAAGTTGGACCAGTGTGCTACAGCAGATGAGATATTGCATATAATCTGCCAACTATTCTGGAGGTAATGAGATAATCAAGAGTCCATAATAAGCACAATTACTGGATTATAGAGTTCTGTTAATACATAGCCCATAGCTACCTACTAGTAGCAGATACACATCAGTTAATCAAAATTTGTGAACTGAATTGGTACCTATGTGTAAATGGCAATGCATTCTGCGTAGGTTCAGCCCTTGGTTCAAAATTTTGCGTCACTTCAGGGGTTGTTCTTTCATCATCTGTTCCGTTAATGCTTTCGGGTGTTAAAGGAGACTGAATATCCCCTCCAGCAGATTCCTTGAAAGGAAAATACAAACCATTAGTACCAAGTAAGGAAATGTAATACCAATAAATATATACACAAACTGGTTATCAAAACTGATTTAAATGTCCATAGCAACCAATCAGATTCCACCTTTCATTTTTCAGAGCTCCTTTGGAAAATGAAAGGTGGAATCTGACAGGTTGCTATGGGCAACTAAACCAGTTTTCCTTTACACCAGTTTGGGTAAATCTTCCCCATAGATTCTATGCCAGTTTATGGATAAATGTTAACAAATTAATTAAGAGGTTATATACTCCATTTCTTTAGCTCTCCTCTGCTACCAGCTGATCACAGGAGAGAGACGGTTACTGCCTGGAACCTGGGTGGATTATGGATCCATGTGGTAGAGATCTGTAATACGGTGCCTATAGATCTGAGACTGCTACTGGCCTACAGAACAGTATCCATGGGAACAGGGGTGGATTGGCCATAGACCCTACAGGGAAATTTCCCAGTGGGCCGATGCCCATAGGGCCACCTAAACCTTACTCTTGGCCAAAAGCAAGGTACATAAAGATCTTATGCTCTCAGCATTAATTAATTTAGATAGTATTTTGTGCTACACTGTGGTATCTGGGGCCAGTATTAATTTTTTTTCCAGGACCACTTGAAGTTCCGTGTCCACCCCTGCATGGGAAGGAATATTTATGCCATATTATAAAGGAGGTCTTCCACTGGGAGCATTAAAGGGGTTGTCTCACTTGTAAATGGCATTCATCATGTAGAGAAAGTTACTACAAGGCTCTTACTAATATATTGTGATTGTCCATATTGCCTTCTTTGCTGGCTGGATTCATTTCTCCATCACATTATATACTGCTTGTTTCCATGGTTACTGCAATCGTACTTGCACACTATAGGGCCACGTAATAGCCCCCACTCAGTTTGGGTTTCTCAGAAACAGGCATTCCACCAAACGTATACGTCAGGCTATAGCAGCCCCTGTCTATATACAAAATCCCTCCTCCTCGAGCTCATTGCGGTTGACAGAATCAAGCTGGTACCTGTCTCACAAAACAATGGCCTCCACTCCCTGCCCATCCCAGTGTTTCAGGGAACACCTTAGGACTGCCCACCTTCACCCCTATTGTTGAACCTCTCAATAGTCCCCCTCTATAGACAACTTGCAACCGATAACCTCCATCGTCATCTAAAATGGTCAGCATTTTTATTATTATTACACATTTCTAATATTACTTAATCCCTCGAAAACATCCTGATGACATACACCAATATGGCACCCTGTAAGGCTTATTGATCAGTTAAGTTGAACGCCTTGCTTTTGAGACTAACCTGGTCCTCCAGCTATGCCTTCAGGTGAAATTTCTATCATATTCATACCTGCGAGTACAGATCACAAGGAACCCGTCTCATCTGTATAAACATAACATTGGCCCCTGTTTATCCCACCTAAAGTGTCAACTTCTGTCTTGGAAGAACTTCACATCATTTTTTTGGGGGGGGGGAGAGACTAATCTGTTTTTCACAAATTCCTCTATCCCCTCTAGTCACTCCATGTTTTTTTTAAATCCAAAGATATCAAAAGGATCAACTCATTATTTTGTGGTTTTAAATGGAATAACAGACGACTTTGTTTGGGTCTTTGATTTCCCAACAACATTGAGCAAAAGAAGGCATCAGTTTCCCTTAAAAATAATTATTAATCTAAGATGGACCGCTAGATCATATAGGATATTGTCTTGATTGCCACTTAGGTCAGCGGTTTTCACCTAACATCTCACTGACTTGTCTCCTGCACATCCTTTACTCTTCCCTCTTTGCAGACATCAGGACTAATCCTCTCATTATGACAGCATGGAAAACATGGGCAAACACTGCTGATTGCCAGGAAGGAAGCTTTCTTTCCTAACAGTCGGCCGCTCGTTCAGTGAAGGAGACTGTGAATTTACATGCAGCGATCTGGACAAGGGATCGCTATTGGTATCCTTCGTCCCCATACAGAATCATTGTTTCTGGGCAGCAGATCACTGTTTAGACAGCATGGTCTGGTGCCCAGAAATGATGACTGATGTGCCCGCACAAACCTCAAGCGTTTTACTAGTTCATCGGGTGATCGGCGGCACATTTAGTTGGGCAGATTGTCAGGAACGAGAATTCGCAGGAACAGTCTTTGCGGATAATATGCCTAAAAATCGGTCAGGCTAAATCCACCTTTAGACTAGAGAAAACCTAGGCTTAAATTCTAGATGCTTATTACTGTAGACAAAATCCTTCACCGTCTGCACTGGTTTCATGACATCAGATTAAGACATGATATTGTAGGACTGTAGATATTGTAGTTATGCCTAGAAAATAACAAGGCAAGTGTCGAACAAGGACTGGGACTTGGGACTCCTTCCTGCATCTAACACCACCACATCAACTTCACCTCAACCTAATAACTACTGTAGGTATTACAACTTCCCAAGCACAAGCTGCTCCCCGTTGCTCTGTTCCGGGCTTCACTGGACTTCCAGTCCCATTCTATTAACTTCCGGATGGAGAGGGTCACGTGTGTTGCTGCAGCCAATGACTGGTCTCAGTGGCGACATGTCTCCAAGCAGCACATGAGCCAACAGTGACATGCCACTTGGGGACACTGAGGCAGGTCACTTTGACCAGACTACATACAGGACAGTGCGGCTCGGGCCTGGAGAAGGCCAGGGAGTGGTGAGTACAGTAAGCACTAGCAGTGCCATAGTCACTGAACCCCACATCTCCTGCATACTAGTGAGTGTTTCCATAATTTAAGCACTCACCAGTATTTACTTTATAAGATGCATCTTATAAAGCTAAAAATATGGTAACTGATTTACAATATACTTATTTTTCCCAATTTACCCACAAAATAGGCAACTGAAGGGTGCCTATAGCACTTTGGAATCCGTACACTCGTACACCGCTGACCCTATTGAAGCCCTACTGTGCCAAGTTGATTTGGATGCGGTTTAAAGGAAGTTTTAACTGAATATACATATGCCTCTCTAAATCATAAGTGCACATGGCTCTGTCTTCGAATATGCTTACCTTATGAATTATTCCTCCAGCACCAATCCTCTATTTCAATTGGAAACCAGTGACATGACTTCCTCACAGATGCCTCATACATGGCCGTGGTAGCCCTCCACCACTTATCAATGAAAACAGAGGACTTATGATGGCAGCTTAATGGGGTTTTCACACAAACACTTTAAAGCACATGACAGGCTAAGCACAAATTGTTTCTGGATTCCCTCTGACCTTACCTTGTATTGCAGGAGACCTGTGTAACAAGTGGAAACTTTAGCTACTTTATAGAAAATATTGGAGAACTGTAAAAAAAAAATCTATTTAATATCAGGCCATTACATGACTTCTAAGTGATGAAGTGATACAGTACATAAGGGCTCTAGGGCAAGGGGGTGGCGGGGGTTTATATTCTTTATGGTTTCTTTCTAGCCGTGCAGCCTGGCACGCTACATAGGGTGTAATAAAAAAAAATGCATTTAGGTAAAATAATCAAATAACAAACAAACTAAGCGAGATGGGATTCTAAATGAACAAAATTTGTGTAGTGAGAATCTGGGGGTACAAAAAGGTGCTATGGCATGGCACATGGTGGTCAGCGGAATTTCTAGGACTTCCATAATACGGACCTTTTGGGAAGTATGCCACCATATAGGCTCTGTGCATAGTCTTTTTCCTGCATGGCAGCCTTGCAAGGAGTTAAATAAAAACTGGGTCTGCATCAGTAATTGTCACAAAATACAAAATCGAAATGTCATACCCCTTGCGGCAGTGACGTCCCATTCACACCAGCTGCTGTATGCCTTGCATACTGCTGAGGCCAGTGATTGGCTGCATGGTGACCTGGTGCGTACAGGATGTCATCACTGCAGCCAGGAAGATGACATCAGCACTGCAGGACCAAAACATGACACTGGAAGCAGCATGGAAGAAAAGGGACGGGTAGGACTTTTTTGTTGTTGTTATTTTATGACATTTACTGCTGCTGCCTGAGTTTTCATTTATCTTGGACATACAAAATAAAAGTCTTGTAAAATTCCAAAATTTCTAACACAAAACCTGAAATCTCCTAAAATCAGAAGCAGAAGATTGAATAGAGAGCATCAACAGTGAAACTCCTCTAATAATAAAGTATAGGGAATGTACAATTTAAAGGCTATAGATACCTTTGGAGGCATTTTTTTGTATTATTATTATTGCATTTGACACATTTTGGGCTAAAATAATTTTTTCACTTGATCTTTATATAAAAAAAAATATTATGAACAGTTTTTCTTTTACAGCTAGCAGGCTTTCTGTTTTACAATGAATTCTTCAGGGAGCTACACTGACTACTGGATGTGTAGCCCTTATCTCTGAACTCCTGGCAGCTCATAAACACTGGTTATAGCTAAGTTCTTATCAGTCTGATGAGTTTAGCAGTGTTTCTTAGGCCGGGTTCACATCGGCATTATTGAATAACGGAACCTATAATGGAATATAACGGAATTCTAGGACAGAATGCAAAATGGAAGCCTTTAAGAGGCATTCTGTTTTGCTCCGTCCTAATACATGTCTATGGGGGCACATAACGGTTCCATTTGTTTCTGTTATACATGACGGAAAAAACTGTCCTGTCGAAAGGACAATTTTTTCCGTCATGTATAACGGAAACAAACTGAACCCTCATGTGCCTCCATAGACATGTGCTAGGACGGAGCAAAACGAAATACCTTCTAAAGGCTTCCATTTTGCATTCTGTTCTAGAATTCCGTTATAACTCTGTTATAACGGAACCTATAACGGAATTCAATAACGCCGATGTGAACCTGGCCTAAGCTGTTAGGCTGAGTTCATATCACCGTTTAGCTTTCAGTTATTCTGATCCATCAGAAGAAGAGAAAGAAAAACAGGATCCTGTTGCATCAGTTGTCATCCGTTTGAGTCATTTCCATCTAAAATCCGTTTTTTTGTATGAAAAAAGTACTGCATGCAGGAATTTTTTTTCCCTGTCTAAAAAAAACGGATCTCAGACGGAAATGGCTCAAACAGATGACAACTGATGCAACAGGACCCGTTTTTTTTTTTTTACAGGATCCAGTTTTTTCCCCCTCTCTCTCAGAAAAACGGAAAGCTAAACAGTGACGTGAACTCAGCCTTAGGAAAGTTCAGACAAGGACTACTGATTGAGCCGTCAAAGCAGTTCTCTGACGGATTCAATGTAAAACAGAAAACCTGCTAATCTGCAAAAACATTTAAAGCTGTAAAAGAAAAACTGTTACAAATTTGTAATAAACACCAATTGGAAAAATTATTTTTAACCCAAAATTTTTGCAATAATTAAAAATTTCCCCAAAGGTGTCCATTTTCCTGGAGGTTATCTGCCCTCATACCTAAGTTTTATATACTTTTCTAGTGTCTTATTAACAACTGCTAATAGTCCAACCCATCAGGGCCCAACATCATATAAATGGAATTTGACTTTATATCTTTCTTTTCAGTAATAATACGGTACCGTCTGATTTCGAGGATAACCTTGAAGTGGGTTATTTCCAAAATGTCACCTTGCAAAGAACTGTTTCTCTTGTAAAATAAACCAGCAGTGCATGGATAATCCAGCAGCATGGCTTTGTTTCAGCAATGTAATGTCCGTTCTAAGCATGAATAGCATGTCCCTCTTAAACAAGAGAACCCAAATAAATGGGACTGATATCTACATAATTGGATTAGAATTTTGTGTCAGCAGGCTCTCAATCTCATCTCTCGGTGGAGATGGCTAAGCCATGCCAACTGTGATTACAGCTTTTTTTCCCAGCCAATCTGGCCACCTGTTTTGCAAAAACTGGACCATCACCAATTCCTTACTCCTCAGGAAATGACCAGATGTCAGATGCAAATGGCCTTCAATCAAAACTACTAAGCTGGTGAGTGGAGAAACCATTAGGACAACCTTAAATAGAACAGAAGTACCAGACACAGGATGTTCTTGTTCCTTTCAGTGCAGAGAGGAGACATTTGGTGGAGCATAGATCAGATTTATCTTATAACAGCATGACGTTGGATCAAATATCAAACATGGATACAATGAATTTCATATTTGTCAACATATTCCAACATCACTTGTGCCAGAGGATTCTGTATACAAACTAAGCGCTGCAGAATATAGTAGCGCTATATAAGTAAAAAAATAGAAAAAATTAACCATTTAGTATGGCGCCACCTGCTGCCTGTTCTTTACTTTATTTCGCTGTTCACTTCACTGATGTGGACGCATATGCTCACTTCCATCCTTCAACTTCCACCAGATGCAGCAAAAAGGGAAATGCCCCCTGAGAATGGACATACACCCAGAGCTGCCAGCTGGAAATAAATGTAGCAGAGCAATGAATGAGATCTCTGGATCCATGTGAGGTACAGGGCTGGTTCTTGCTTTGTTAGAAAGAGCTTATCATGTCTCATATGATGTCTGATTTACATTTTTGACATTAATCATGGGATAAATTATGTGAAAAATGATTTTGTACCGAGTGCACTGACCCCGCCCCTTGTACTCTTGGGGTTAAATTGGAATAAATATATTATTACAAGCGGGCCGCTCACCAGGCACAGACTGTCACTCTGGGGAATCTATTAAAAAAGAACATTGATTTTGGTTTTTGATAACTCCAACTGATTCTTTCAGAAGCAAAGATTCAAGATAGTCGCAATCTGGAAGGGGTCAGGTGCCCTGAAATGAGTCTAGCCTTTTGCTCCTTCTGTCGATATTGATATTGCTGTATTCCTTCATAAAAAATCAGTTGATGATGATCAAACATCTAATATCACACAGCTAAGGACTTTCCAACTACACTTTCTATTGTAGTGTCTAAGTGTCCCAGCAAGCCTATTATACCAGCATAAACACAAAGAAGCCGGCTGCTCCTATATTAGAGGACGGGACGCTTCCCGCTACTGCAGATTATTAGAGCAGTATCACAGGATTTGTACAGTGACATCTGTATTAGCATCGCGGAGACATATTATTATTACTAGTATATTGGCCGTCTAGGAGATTCACTGGGACATTCATTGCTTTGTGAATAGTATTGGGACTGCAAACAATCTGTTCCTTACTGATTACATTAACACCCTGCACACTTCCATATTACCTCCGCTAGGGCCCTGCAGAAATAAGTGGGTTCAGTAATTATGGTGTAAACATCATTGGTATTAAGAATTGTTTTTACATTCACTGAGCTTTGTATGGGGATTTATTACCGTATTTTTCGCCCTATAAGACGCACCGGCCCATAAGACGCACCTGGGTTTTTGGGGAGGAAAATAAGAAAAAAAATATTTTGAACCAAAAAGGTGTGCTGTGTGTTTGGTGGGTTTGGAACTAATGGTGGTCTGTGGATGGCACTATTACTAGGGATCTGTGGATGACGGACACTGTTATGGGGGGATCTGTGGATGACGGACACTGTTATGGGGGGGAATCTGTGGATGACGGACACTGTTATGGGGGGGATCTGTGGATGACGGACACTGTTATGGGGGGGATCTGTGGATGACGGACACTGTTATGGGGGGATCTGTGGATGACGGACACTGTTATGGGGGGGATCTGTGGATGACGGACACTGTTATGGGGGGGATCTGTGGATGACGGACACTGTTATGGGGGGGATCTGTGGATGACGGGCACTGTTACAGGGGGATCTGTGGCTGGCACTGTTACAGGGGGGGGGATCTGTGGCTGGCACTGTTATGGGCTGGGGGGATCTGTGGGTGGCACTGTTATATCTGTGCCATCCACAGACCCCCCCAGCCCATAACAGTGCCATCCACAGACCCCCCCAGCCCATAACAGTGACATCCACAGACCCCCCCAACCCATAACAGTGACATCCACAGACCCCCCCAGCCCATAACTGTGCCATCCACAGATTGCAGCCGCCCCCCCCCCCCCCCCCCCCCGGCGCCGCCGCCAGTATACAAATATAAGATGTTATATTCATTTATTGGTTATTAAACATGCCCCCTCAGTCCTATTACTACCTTACATCCTAATCGCTTGTGTAGAATTCAGGCAGGCCAGGCGGGCGGCCGGCGCGTCCCTCAGTGACGTCACTTGCCTGCGCCGCCTGCTTCATTCATAAAGTAGGCGGCGCAGGCACATGACAAGACTTGCTGCTGCCCGCCCGGCCTGCATGAATTCTACAGATGCGATTAGGATATAAGGTAGTAATAGGACTGAGGGGGCATGTTTAATAACCAATAAATGAATATGACATCTTATATTACTATACCGGAGCGGCGGGGCGGGGATACTACACTGACTGCACCGCCCTGCTGCTATTGCCGGCCCCAGCTCCTCCTCCCAGTCCCTCCCCGAGTCCCCGCTCGCATCTACATCGCAGCTTGCGATGTAAAACGGCAAGCATTCGCCCCATAAGACGCAAGGGCATTTCTCCCCCGTTTTGGGGGAAGAAAAAGTGCGTCTTATGGGGCGAAAAATACGGTATATTTTCTATTTTAATACATTCCCAGAGTGACAATGTATGCCTTGAAAGGGTTTTCTGATTTTACTTTGGAGTTTAACAGATATACTCATCTAGTTGCTTACCTCATGTACATCTTTCCCATGATTTTTTTTTCAATTTGGACTCTCCTAAGCATGTTAGCCAATCACTCTGGTTTGTTTCCATCCTGTATGTAGCACTACCCATTGCTGTATCCAACCAAACCCATGATGCACATGATGCTAGTTTATAGCTCCTCCCACCCAGCTAGTTACATAGACACTTCCCTATCCTTGCCCCTAACAACACCCAGCTAGTTTATAGCTCCTCCCACCCAGCTAGTTACATAGACACTTCCCTATCCCTGCCCCTAACAACGCCCAGATAGTTTATAGCTCCTCCCACCCAGCTAGTTACATAGACACTCCCCTATCACTGCCCCTAACAACACCCAGCTAGTTTATAGCTCCTCCTACCCAGCTAGTTACATAGACACTCCCCTATCACTGCCCCTAACAACGCCCAGATAGTTTATAGCTCCTTCCACCTGGCTAGTGTATAGCTCCTCCCACCCAGCGAGTTTATAGCTCCTCCCACCAGCTAGTTACATAGACACTGCCCCTATTGCTGCTTTGATACGCCGATGGACATCACAGAAAATAAGAAGGAGCGGCATGGACATGGTCATGTGACCACAGTCCAGAACAACAGATAGAAGCAATACAAATAAAAGAAATACAATACAAAATTACAGCTCCCTCCATAAAGGACTACCACTTGTAATAATAGGATAGATGATAATCATTAGATAGGTTAAGGTCCGACCACTGGGATTCCCACTGATCACGAAAACAGGGTCCCTGTACCCCTGAAATCAATGGAGGCGGGAAATGAAAGGGGTTGTCCTCACGCTAAGTATTGATCACCTATCCTTAGGATAGGTCATCGATATCAGATTGGTGGAAGTCTGGCAACTAGCACCCCACCAATCAGTTGCTGGCCCAGACCATAAGGCTCCATCCACTGTGCAGTGGCCATGCTGTGTAACTGCAGCTCATATCCCAATAAATTAAACAGGAGCTGAACTACAGTATTATTCCTGGGACTGTTATTTCTGTGTCCGTATGCTATTACTATAATTACTATAGTATATGTTACTAATGCAATAAATGAAAACATAGGAGGAGATTTATCAAACTGGTGTAAAGTAGAATTGGCTTAGTTGCTCATAGCAACCAATCAGATTTCACCTTTCATTTTCCAATGGAGCTGTAAAAAATTTAAGGTGGAATCTGATTGGCTGCTATGAGCAACTAAGCCAGTTCTACTTTAAACCAGATTCTAAATCTCCCCCATGGATTCCAAATAGTGTCAGTTTGCAAACCAAAGAGACCCAGCAGACTGGACGGTCTGGACGGATAGAACACCTTGAAATGAGGTAAAAGCTGAATCGGGACGTTTGCACTTAACAGTCCGCAGGTGACACGTGTACTCTTATCGTCTTGATAATAATAAATATATTAGATGGGAACGTTACCTGGGAAGGAGTACTAGTCAGTTCCATCTTTTCTTGGGATTTTTCCTTTGCTAATCGAGCAGCTTCTTTAAATTCCTGAAATTTTTCTGCAAACTAATCAATGAAATAGAAAATTAATTAAATTCACAAATAAACAAGCTGTGCCCTGGGCGAAGTACAGAGAGGTGTGTGAATTTGGGGTGGTCCCCTCACTATTTATGGCTGTTTCTGTGCTTCTATGGGGAAATACTATGTGACAAGTGTACAAAGCGCAGTACAGTGCTATATACTACAGTCATGTGTATGAGCCCCAGTCTGCAAGCTCATCTTCTGGGGGGAGAAAAATTATATGTCAAACCCGTGTAGATACAAGGTTAACCTATAGGCAAATGGGCCTACTGTAGTATGTCCCCCTCTACTCTTATAGCCAGGGTTCTCGCCTATGGTATCTTAGAACTGCTATGCTTTAAAGTCTGTTTCTGGGAAAATCGCTGATAAACCAGGCACAGCACCTTGTAGGGCTAGCTCAGCCAAATGTAATGATGTCTTTCACCAAGTGATCCATCTGGGGAAAACGTACTTTGAATCCATATGCAATTGAGCAGTTAAGTGCACCAAGGGCGGGCTCAAACCACTCTGTGCACTTTTGCTCCTGTTGCTTTCTCTGCCAGCCCCTCCCCCTCAGATTTGATTGACAGGGCCAGACAAGATGACTATGCAGAAACCTGGTCCTGTAAATCAGGAAGTAGAAGGAGGGACTGGCAGAGAAACCAAGAGGAGAAAGGGTGCACAGAGTGGTTTGGGCCCGCCCTCGGTGCTGTTCATTTTCATATGGATTAAAAGTACTTTTTCCCCAGAAGGAAGCAATGGATCAGTAAGTGAACAGTATTATTGCTTTCATCTGAGCTAGCCCTAGAAGACATTGCGACTGGTTTAACAGTGAATTTCCTGCCGACAGACTCCCTTTAAAGGGGTTGTGCCATAAAATGTTTTTCACTCCAAGGCCTCATGCACACGGCCGGTGGGCGGCCGTGGCCGTATTGCGGCCCGCAAACGGCGGGTCGGAAATCTATGGCCGCCGTCCGTGTGCACCCCGCATCACTTGAATGGGTCAGCAATTCCAGAGATGCGGAACGGAACACCGGAAGCACTACGGAGAGCTTCCCCGGTGTTTCTTTCCGTTGTTCCGCACCGCAAATAAATATGACATGTCATTTTTTTTGTGGTTCGGACAGACCACGGACCTATTCAAGTTGAATGGGTCTGGCCCGCTGCACGGAAGTTGCCCGTGCATTGGGGACCATGAATGCGGCCTTAAGTGTATTTTCATCAGTTACTCTAGCTACCATTCCTTCTTGGATTGTTTTTTTTTTTCAAGTTTACCTCATTTGCAGTTTTCTCTTATCCCCCATGCTTGAATCATACTTCCTGGTTTGTCATGTGACTTCTGCCCCATCATTCCTTAGGGCAGTGAAATGTGTCCTGACATCAGCCCCTTGTTCTTACCAATAACTCTTCCTATGTCTTGTATTACAACCTGCAGCAACTAAAAATCAATTCACAAATGCTACAGGGTGCGATGGTAGGTGAATAATTTTAGAATAAGGCGGTTTTGATAAAAGGTGGTGTATGGGGAAAGTGATATAACAGCAATAACTGTTTGGCGGTATACATATATATTAGTGGCACAACCCCTTTAAGTACAAATTATAAATATAATATAAATGTTACATGTTAAAAAATATAATATAAATGTTCCTGCGACTAGACTTGCATCCATGTTTTTTCTACCACTCTATGAGCACCAAGAAAAACGAAGGAACAATATATAAATAAGCAAAACAAGCATAAAAATGTTATAGGTTGCAAAAAAACTGTTAAAGAGGACTCCCAGGCTATGAGATGTGCGCTACGATTGGCCAGCGCTGCAGCCTAGGAGAAGGAGACGCCCACAGGACAAGGGAAGACCCGCCTACTATAACTTAAGGAGCAAAGGTACCGGAGCCTATAACGGGAGAACGGAGCGGCGCCCGGGGATAATAGTCAGTGCAGTGAGATCCCCGGGCGCCGCTCTATATGGCAGCATACTCAGTTCACATAGTTTATACAAGTGAAAGGTCCTCTTTAAATATAGGCAATGAAATCAAACAAGAGCAACAACCACAAGAAAAGATAACATATACATGCTGGGGCAGATTTATCAGTGTATTGTGAGTCACTTGCTGATTGATGGAGGTCTGACCGCCGAGACACTCGCATTCATTAGCATGTATGAGCCGCTATAGAGCACTGCACCACGGGCATCCAGGTACTGCAACCCAGACTCATTTACTTAAACTGTGCAGGAAAAATGCCAAAAGGGCAGAAGCCCCTACATTTTGATGACTAGTGGGGATGCCAGCTGTCAGACCCCGGTATTGGAATACCCCTCTTGGAACAGTTTTCTTCTTCTGGATGTTTGGGGCCCATTATTGTGTTAGAACCTGGGCCCGAGGTATCCTCTGGTATTCAGGTGGGCCAGTTTGACCCCAGGGGTGTGATCTATTAGTAGCAGCTCTACAATGTAATTATCAATGCCCAAATTTGACAAAAACAAAGCGTATACACAATAGGTTGGTGCAGAGATTGTGTCTGATGTATAATAATATACAATATTACATTTATCATGAGCCATTTAATTGTTAAAGGCTATGTACACCTTTGGGGCAATGCTTTTTTTTATTATTGCATTGTACTCATTATGAGGTAAAACATTTTTTTTTCCAACTGGTCTTTATAAAAAAAAAAATATGGAGTCCTTTTCTCTGTACAGGGCTGAGATGCTCAATTAACAGGATCTGAATTCTCTCTCTTTCATCAGGTAGCTCAGCTGACGGGCCCCTTATCTCTGCTCTCTGACCTTATAAACATTAATTAAAACTCAATAGGGCCCTATTACACGGGCAGATAGAGCAGACGATTGTCGGGAGGGAAGCGTTCCTTCCTGTCAATCGCCTGATCGCTAGAGGAGTAGACCGCTGCTATTACATGCAGCGATCTCCTCCTCAGCATAGGGACGAGCGATCGCTAATGCTTTACTCATCCCTATACCATCTCATTGTTTTCCGGCAGCAGAGCGCCTATTACACGGCGCAATCTGCCGCCGGCAAACCAGGGTTTATTTTAGCGTTTGCTCATTCATCGGGTAATCAGTGGCGGTATTACACTGCCAGATGATCGCTAACAAGCGTACACATAAATGCTCGTTAGCGATCATCTTAACGATAGACTGCCTGTGTAATAGGGCCTTAAAATAAGTGTTTATGACCTCTTAGTAATTTAGAGATAAGGGTTATTAGAATGATCGGCAAAAAGTGATAGTGAAAGTACACATAGCTAGAAAAACTGTTAACCCTTTGAGACAGAAAGGATCAATATTTTTAATAAAGACCAATTAAAAAAAATGATTTTTAGCCCAAAATGAGTAAAATGCAATCATTAAAATAAATGCCCCAGCAGGTGTACGTAGCCTTTAAATTAACGATTGTACATAGTGACAACCCTTTCCTGGGCCACAGTACTAATAAATCTACACCTCTGAGCTATACTATGCTTAAAAGGATTGTGTCACTAAGCATATTCTACATTTATCAAACCAGCACCTGGATCTGAATACTTTTGTAATTGCATGTAATAAAACATTTAGTACAGCCAATGAGCTATTCAATGAAATGTATCTGTAAATGTAACAGCCACCTGCTGTTTGTTCTTTTCCTTATTTTTTGTTCGTCCCACTGAGCTAGTTGAGCGTGCTCAGTTTAAGGGCTGATGCACACAAACGTATTCTCTTTCCGTGTCTGTTTTTTTTATGCGGACCGTGTGCGGAACCATTCATTTCAATGGGTCCGCAAAAAAAACAGAAGTTACTCCGTGTGCATTCTGTTTCCGTATGTCCATATTTCCGTTCCGCAAAAAAATAGAACATGTCCTATTATTGTCCGCATTACAGACGAGGATAGTACTGTTCTGTTGGGGGCCAGCTGTCCCGTTCCGCAAAATACGGAATGCGAACGGATGTCATCCCTATTTTTTGCGGATCCGTTTTTTGTGGACTGCAAAATACATACGGTCGAGTACATGAGCCCTAAATCTTCAACTGCCACCAGCTTTATGTACTGCTAGAAGCTGTGGCAGTTACAGGGAGAGAGCTGCAGCAGAAAGGACACACCCCTGAGCTGCCAGGCTGAAGATATTCTATCAGAGCAATTGGAGAAGTGAATGGGGAGATCTCTGGATCCATGTGAGGTACAGGGCTGGTTCTAGCTTTGTTAGAAATAGATTGTCAGGTACTGTATGATGTCCGATTTTCATTTTTTTACAATAGTCATGGCATAACCCCTACTGCTTAAAGGAGCAGAAAGGATACAGAAACAGTCCATCCCTGTTATACATACATTGGTACCTTTTACCACTGCAGAGGAGATACAGTCAGCAGAAAGAGGTGAACTTCAAGGAATGAAACTGATAAATATATGGTATGCAGTATATTCTATACTATTATTATCCAGGTCAGATTTGAAATATATTGCTGGTGCAACTTTATGCTGCGTCACCACCATTGCACGTAACAGTACCTTAAATCATTGGTGTGCAACTGTCACCACCAGACATCTGAGAAGCTCTGACAGATGCCTTTCAGAACCTCCTCCTTGAGCTTCCTTTGTTTTGCTTTCAGTTCCTCATCTCGTTAGCCTCTCTCAGCTGTGATGTAGTTGGACTGATTGCATCCCTTTAAATTCCTCCCCATAGTGCATTAGTGTGCGGTTTATACAACTTCCTGGAGTGTGTGTGCATGCTGATCCTATTTCCCAGTCTTCTACTAGTAAGTGTTGTGCATTCTTTTGTGTGTTTCTGTTTGCTGGATCCTAGGTGACCCTGACTCCCTCCGTGTCTAGTGTAGGGAGCCGGTGGTCGTGTCCCCTCACTATTATAGGGTGTTCAGGTGTTATACAGTCGAGGTACGAGGATATGCGATCATCTACCATTGGGATTTTCGCATAGGCTGAGCAGTCAGGGAGAGTGCCAGGTCTGATGCAGGGGTCTCCCTTTTTGTTCCTTAGTTTTGGATCCAGTGAGTCATATATTCATTTTGTGTTGTCTTGTTTCCTGTACACCTTCCGTGACAGCAACCCCTCGCTTTACAACTGCTATGAAATTTAAACTTCCTGCATCTCCTGAGCTGTCAGAGAATGCTGGGAATGTAGTTTAATAACAGCTGGGAAATGACATTACTGGTTTAGAATAAGTGCATAGCATCTGAGCCCTATGTTTAATATCTATGCCTGGAAAAGCTGGTGAGTCTGTCACCAGGAAATTCACTGATAAACCAGGCACAGTGCCTTGTCGGGCTAGCTCAGCTGAATGTGATGATACCTTTCACTTAGTGATCCATTGCTTCATTCTGGAGAAAAACTACTTTTAAGCTATATGCAAATGAGCAGTTAAGTGCACAGAGGGCGGACTTGATTGACAGGGCCATGTTTCTGCATAGTCACCTCGCCTGGCCCTGTCGATCACGATGGAGAGGGTGGGGCTGGCAGAGGAAGCAGGAGGAGCAAGAGTGCACAGAAGCGCCTGCCCTTGGTGCACTTAACTGCTCATTTACATATGGATTAGACGCACTTTCTCTCCAGAACAATGCAATGGATCACTAAGTGAAAGGTATCATTACATTCAGCTGAGCTAGCCCGACAAGATATTGTTTAATAGTGAATTTCCTGGTGACAGATTCCCTTTAGACCAGGGATGCCCAACCTGCGGCCCTCCAGCTGTTGCAAAACTACAACTCCCATCATGCTCGGACAGCCTACAGCTATCAGCCTAGAGAAGAGCATGGTGGGAATTGTTACAACAGCTGGAGGGCCGCAGGTTGAGCATCCCTGCTTTAGACAAATCTATAGGGATCCATGCAAGTTTTTTCTTCATTTTTAATTTCTCAACATAATTCTAGAATGATGAGGCAGATATATATCAATGTGACTTGATTTTCACCAGAATGTGTGGCACACGCTTGCTGAGCCAAATATATGAGGTGTATGCGCCACAATTTTGTTTAATTTACGACATGCTAGGCACAAGGTTTTGTTTTTGTTTTTCAGATAACTTTTGCGCCATTTTTTTTTTCTAGCCCTACTTTGCTCCCTGTTTTGTTGCAGTTTTAGGCTAGGTCTACACGACGACTTAGACAGTTTTTGGAGCATGTTTTGAATAAAAACGATACCAGCACCAAGGCGGTATAAAAAGTGGTGCAACATACTGGCTGTATAAAGTGGTGTCGCAAATAAGGGTCTTTGTGCCGCATTGTGTTACAAACAGGGATTTCTGTGTCGCATCTTCTGCTCACCACTTTCTAAAACATAGACTTAGACACATGGCGCAAGCCAGTGGCATAACTAGAACTGACTGGGCCCCACAGAAACATTTTTAAGACCCCCCTCCCCCCCAGCAACTTCTTCATAACCCCCAACTCAGTGCAACCCCCACACCTGTGGCTAGTCAAGATCAAGCTCTCAGATGAGGCCCGGCAGCCGCTCCGTCCGTTTCCTACACTATCACTGTATATAATGTCATTGTATAATACAGTTGACGGGGCCCTGACAATAAAATCTTCTCCTTAGGGGGCCCCTTGTGAGTTTGGGCACCAAAGCAGCCACTTCCTCTGCTTCTCCTATAAAATATTCTGGTATAAAATAAACCAATCTTAATATATCTGTCCCCATGTTCCTAGAATTATTTCTATAGAAAACATTGTATTTGGTTGGTTTAGTTTTTCTTGCAGGTTTACTTTAGAGCAACGGAATGATGGATTATGTTTCCCAGGCTGATCGCGCTCATGTGCATGAGAGCTTAAAAATCCTTAAGATACTGCCAAGCTTTTTCTTTTGGGTAGGACCACACCGTGCACACTGTGTGGTCGTGTTCAGCTTGCGTCACGACCATGCTGCGGTCAGATATCACGCAGCTGTACAGACATAGCGGGCTCTAATTAAGCTAACGAGGACCACTGTTAATTGCTGTACGGTATTGAAGGTGCCGCATGGCCGTTGTGCAGTCTTTATTAGCTTAATTAAAGCCCACTGCGGCCTTGCAGTCGAGGCACAACCATGAAACGACCAGGGCTATGTGGTTGTACCCTAACGCTGGGTTCACACCTGAGCGTTTTACAGCGCGTTCAAACGCGCTGTAAAACGCTCAACACATGAAAACCAATGCTTCCCTATGGCCCTGGTTCACACTTGAGCGTTTTACAGCGCGTATGAACGCGCTGTAAAACGCCCTACGCTCAAAAAAGTTCTTGAGCTTCTTTGGGGCGTTTTGTCGCGCGTTCCCATACATAGACTTTTGGGAACGCGCGACAATGGGCGTTCGCTTGTCTCTGTATGCGCGATTGTAAACGCCGGTATCGCGAACGCTCAGGTGTGAACCCAGGGTAATCGTAGCAAAGGATTCAGGACTACCCTGTTTTCCAACAGCAGTGACCACCACCTCTAGACTACACAGCCTGACTGTTATGTAGCAACCAGCATGCAGTGCTCAATCACAATGTACTCACCTTTGTGAGATGGTGCTCGGAGGAGAAGCCAAGGCCATATACTGTGTTAGCCCTGCTGTCTGCCCACTGGCCAAACTTCTGGGATGTTTTAGTGAATGTCATGTTGGGACTGATGGTGCTATTTATTATTGCCTGGCGGAAAAATACATAAAAGTGTAAAACATGAACAGTAAAAGACATAAAAAAGCGTACATTCAAAATAAAGAAAATAAAGTGGCCATTTATAGAATACATGGATATAACATAAACAGTATATCCCTTTAAATTACCTATAATTTCTTGTCTATACACCATCCTGGCAGGCAATGCCGTATTACAATAATACTAACTACATCGCCACCTTCAGGTAAGGCAGTATCATCCCGCTTACTGCTTTATGTTAGAAATCCCTGTGTATCAATCAGTGGGGTGCCACCATTTCCAGGGTGCCACAGAAGTCACAATTTCTTTGCTAATACTACCTTGCTGGTCTGGAAAACCTAGGCATGCATGAGATTACTATACGATTTCCTGCCTCACCCATAACCTCATAAAACATTTTTTATTTTATGTTTTTTTTTTTCTAATTGGGAGTCATTTTAAGCCTCAATGCCAAATTAAAATTTAGAAGTCTTTGTCCTCCATTTTTGTTTTTCATCCTGTGACACGGGGAGACAATACTTTCCAATAGTTAATTCGTTTAGTTTAGGTTTGTTGTTGTTTTTTTCCATCCATGACATGAGCAGAGGACACTGCCAAATCTATGGTTAGTGTAAGGGAAGACACTGTGGACAGGAGGTATGCGGCTGGTCTGAGCAACGTCATCAAGAAGAAACAAGTTAGAGGTTAGAGGAGGCTGGCACCATACTCACATCTTTGGGAGACACTAGGGCTTCTTATTTAGGCCCGGCAATTTACCTCTGCTATGGTTTAACCATGCCAGCCATGTGTATACACGATCATAGCCTCATTTTTGAGACAAGCACAACTTATTGGGTGCCAAAAACTAGAAGAGTCAACTGGTTACTTTCTTGCTTCAAGCCAAAGCTGGACCAAGTGACAGAGCGGTTGATAATGAAAATCTCCATGCATTGTTACATTCTATTATTTGGACATCTGCAAAGCAAAAATTCAACACAGAACACCAAGCAGAGTGCCCTAGATTTTTGAGTAATTTCCAAATTTTTTTTTATAAGGCTTCTTTCACACACAGCAATCTGGCAGGCTATTCCAGCAGAGAAACAGCCACTGGAGTTCTCCAGATCTGGCATAGCCTGATAGTGCCCTGTAGCTACCGGACCCCATAGACTATAACGGGATCTGGTAGTTATGCCGAGATTTAGCTGGATGAATATCGCTGCATGCAACAGTTTTTGTCCAGCTGATTCCTGGCATAAATGCCTGGGAACATCCGGATGACCACCAGCTCCCATTATAGTCAATGGGCTTCGGCAGTAAACAGCAGTATCCAGCTAGGTCAGATCCAGAGAACTCTGTGTGAAACTAGCCTTAAGCAAAATACATTTTGAAAAAAAAATGTAATTAAAAAAAGTCAACCTCACCCACTTTATCCCCCTGCACCAGGGACTTCATAAATAAGGAGCTCATTCTGAACAGCATACATTTCAATGTATTTACACCAGACATCTGATATAAATACATTGATAAGTGTCCTCCATACAGTTTTAAAGTATGCAGCTTCCCTCATATAGTCTATTATAAACCTCTTTGCCTGAAGCCACCACTAGGGGGAGCTCAGTGCAGGTAAATTTATACAGTTGCCATTGACAGCAATGGAAGCTGTAATAATCTCTTTGCACTCACCTCCCCCTAGTAGTGGCTGCATGAAAATGCAGTGTTTTTACATCAGAAAGAGAAGCCCTGCCAGCCCCCTTCCTGCTAAGCTCCATAACAGCCATGTGGACCGCCTCGATTAAAGGTATTACTCTGATTATATGTACTGTAACACTCCTGAAAATTGAGACGTTTATGTCAGATTTTGCACTGCTAATATTTAAGCTCAAGAACTTGCTAAAACTTGAAGAAGCCTCAACAAGACTTGTGTTATCAGCTAAAAGTATCTGCAGTTTGCATCAACTTGTATATATTTGTATAGCTGTGAATCCTGGCGGTGTTATATGTGGTGGAGCTACTACAGCCACAGATGCCAACTCTTTGTAGAGCCTTAGAAGTTTGACTTTACATTAATAACTTGGCTTCATCTTTTCGGCTATCTTACCCAAGCATGCAGTAATGAATGGATCAGCAAGTTTCATTCACAGAAAGAAGCAGAATCATCACAAAACCTCAAACATCTGTACGAGAAAACCGAGGACGAGCATTTGCTGACGAAGTCCCAAACTTACAAACATAGCTCAGAGCCAAAGGGAAAATTAATTAAACCAAAATGAATGTATTTATTGAAAACGGGTCTGCTAGACGGTGCACCTCTCCATCAATGCCGAATTTCACTAAAATAGACAGCTGCTGCGGGAATGCTCAGTGGTATGATATATATAGGAATGGGCCAACCTAGCAGATGTATGTACAAAAATGAAACAGTAGTTTTCTTCATGGAGATAAATGTACTGCTGGTAGGAATTTAAAGATTCACTGATCTTGATGTTGTACGAGATCTCACAGTAAGGCCTCATGCACACGACCGTTGTGTGTTTTGCAGTCCGCAAATTGTGGATCCGCAAAACACGGATGGCGTCTGTGTGCGTTCCGCCATTTGCGGAACGGCACGGACAGCCATTGATATAACTCCCTATTCTTGCCTGCAAAACGGACAAAAATAGGACAGGTTATATTTTTTTTGCGGACCACAGAACAGAGCAACGGATGCGGACAGCACACAGATTGCTGTCCGCATCTTTTGCGGCCCCATTGAAGTGAATGGGTCCGCATCCAAGCCGCAAAAACTGCGGCTCGGATGCGGACCAAAACAACGGTCATGTGCATGAGGCCTAAGTAAACAATTGGAGTTGGGGCTTGTTAGGGTTAAGGCTTGTTAACAATCATCATTAGGAAAGGCCAGGTGATGTAAATTTTAAAACTTTATAAATACTCAGACCCCTCTAACCTTGCCCCAAAAAACAGCAGCCATGGGTTCTTTTAAGCAGCTGCCTAACACTCTAAAAAATAAAAAGGGTTGAAGCCCATAAAGCAGGAGAATGCTATAAGAAAATAGCAAAGTGTTTTCAGGTTGCCATTTCCTCAATTTGTAGTGTAATTAAGAAACGGCAGTTAACAGAAACAGTGGAGGTCAAGAGAAGGTCTGGAAGACCAAGAAAAATTTCAGAGATTGCTGCTTGTATGATTACTAGAAAGGCAAATCAGAACCCCACTTGACTGCAAAAGACCTTCAGGAAGATTTAGCAGACTCTGGAGTTGTGGTACATTATTCTACTGTTCAGCGACACCTGCACAATATTGCTTTCATAGAAGAGTCATCAGAAGTAAACCTCTCTTGCATCCTCAGCACAAAATTCAGCGTCGGAAGTTTGCAAAAGAACATCTAAACAAGCCTTTTGCACTTTGGAAACAAGTCCTGTGTACCGATAAGGTTAAAAAAGAACGCTTTGGCCGCTTTTGGAGAAAAAAGGGCTCAGAATTTCATGAAAAGAACACCTCTCCAACCATGAAGCATATGGGCGAATCAATCATGCTTTGGGGTTGTGTTCCAGTCAATGGCATTGGGAACATTTCATGGGTAGAGGTAAGAATGTATTCAATGAAATTACAAATAAATTCTGGAAGCAAACATAACACCAGCTGTAAAAATACTTGAAAAGAGGATGGCTTCTACAAATGGATAAACACCTCAAAATCCACAATAGACTACCTTAAAACGCACAACCTGAAGGTTTTACCATGGCCCTCACTTTCCCCTGATCTGAACATCATTGAAAATCTGTGGACAGACCTCAAAAGAGCAGTGTGTGCAAGACGGCCCAGGAATCTCAAAGAACTGGACGACCTTTGCAATTAGGAATTTATGAAAATCCCTTAAACAAGAATTCAAATACTCTTGGCTGACTAGAAAAAGAGTTTACAAGCTATGATACTTGCCGAAGAAGGTGTTACTAGGTACTAACCATTCAGGGTGCCCAAAGTTTTGCTTTTGGCCCTTTTGCATTTTTGTTAAGTTATAAATGTAAAAGATGAAAAAAAAATTGTTTTTGCTTAAATTAAAAAAAGAAATGTATCATCTTAAACATTATGCCTTTTGGAGATCATTTAATCTTCAACTTGCTTAACTGTTCACAGTAACAGTAATTTGGACCAGGGGTGCCCAAACTTATATTTTACCACTGTAACAACACTTGCCCATCTGACCCTTCTTTTTTTCCTTATCTTTTCTGCCAATGTTTTCAACTTCTGCAATGACCACACACAATCTTGGTACTTCTAATCTATACCATTGCTATAGGAAGGTAGAATAGTTTTGTTGAAGATCACAAAAAAAGGGGTTTGCAAAGTTGAGGAAAGCTGACCATACAAATTAAATTAAAAGGCATAAGATGCTTCTCATTGGCGTCAAGCAGCAGCTTTGCTTTACATTGGCTATGTCTGTATGCAGAGGCAGTAAAAAGGATTATTTTACTTCATTTATTCAGTGTGGTGTTTGTCTGCAAGTTTGTCTTGTTCTGATAGAAGAAGAAACTTTGGCATTAAGGCAGACTTCAGTACCAAATAGTGGATATGGAAACCTTTTGGGGCAATTATTTGTCATTGCATTCTACTCATTTTGGGTTAAAATGATTAATAAAATGGTCTGTTCAACAGTTTTTCCTTTCAGCACATCTGCAGACTGTTCTTTTCTGCTTAAAGGGAGTCTTTCACCTACCTGACTGGTTTCAAACAGGTGACATTGTTCAGTGGGGCACAAAGACATGACACAGATGTTACCCGTGGTTAGTTCTCCTGATGCTTCAAATCGCCCAAAAAGTCGTTTTTATCATATGCTAATGAACGGTCACAAGTGCCCAGGGGCGGAGAGTTTTCTGAAAGTGCACAAGTTCCTCCGCCCTACTCGCGCCTAACTCCGCCCCTCAGTAAGCTCAGGCCAGCCCTGTGGCTCTGTGACATCATATTTCCCTACAGGTTGTTCGCGCATCACTGGGCCCGGCAGTGATGAGCGAACAGCCTACAGGTAAATATGATGTCACAGAGCCACAGGGCTGGCCTGAGCTTACTAAGGGGCGGAGTTAGGTGCGAGTGAGGCGGGGGAACTTGGGCACTTTCAGAAAACTCTCCGCCCTGGGCACTTGCGACCGCTCATTAGCATATGATAAAAACTAACCATGGGTAACATCTGTGTCATGTCTTTGTGCCCCACTGAACAATGTCACCTGTTTGAAACCGGTCAGGTAGGTGACAGACTCCCTTTAACAGTGAATCTGTCAGACAGCATTGACGGCTAGACCTGTAGCCCATTTCTCTGAACTCCTGACAGCTCATTAATATCATCAGATTGATAAGAATTTAGCTATAATGAGTGTTTATGAGCTGTTAGGAAAGTACAGATAAGGGCTACAGATCGAGACAGCAGTCAGCAGTTCTCTGACGGATTCACTAAAAAGGGCGAAGCAATAGCCCAAAGAAGCACTGACACTGAAAGCAGTAAAGGAAAAAGTGTTGAAAATTTTCAATAAAAACCAAAATGAATAGAATAAAATAAGCAAAGGCTCTCAAATGTGTCAATAGGCTTTTAAAAGGGTATTCCGGGAATAATTAACTTTTAAGTGATGCCCGCAGCCCTCTTCCGCTATTGAAAGATTCATATTTACTTGCTCCCTGCCGCTCCAGACATGTGCTGGCTCCTATGTTTCCATCTTCCGGTCTCCAGCTTGTTTACTTTGGGTCGGGTACGGTTACCTCCTCCTCTGCAGAAAATGACTGGCTTCAGTGTAGACATGTCCACAAGTGACACATCACCCCTGAAGCCAGTGGTTGGCTACAGTGGAGCAGGTGACCATGAATGGCCAGAAGTAAACAAGCTGGAGACCGGAAGATGGAAACATAGGAGCCAGCACATGTCTGGAGCAGCAGGGAGCAAGTAAATATGAATCTTTCAACAGCAGAGGAGGGTTACGAGCATCAATTAAAAATTTGATAGTCCCAGAAAACCCAATTAAGGCTGGAATAAAACATGCAGCTTTGGATACAACAGAGTGGCTTTATTCTTTCCTTTATAATTTTCATTCTTTTTGGATCCACGGAACCTCAGAACCGAAGCCAAGTTCGGTTTCAAGTTTTAAAGTGGTTTCCCACTTTAAAAATCAATTACTGCAGTTATTCAAGGAAGTCACATGCGAATTTGCGGATAACTGACTTCGGGTCATTGGAGCCCATACATTCTAATACTGTGCGGAGACGGATCTACCGCATTAATCTAAAGTTATGAACGAAGTGACTTTGGATGAAGCTCGCTTAGCTCATCTCTACAACTGATGACTGAAACAGGGTAAAAAGGAAGTGATCATTAGATGATTAGAAGAACAGTCCTGTGCTGGGAACATAAGGCTTCACAACTCATCATCAGTGCTGTGGTGACGTAGACAATGCCAATAGATGTTATCCACGGTGGTCAAGTTACATTTTCATTTGAGTGAGGAAGAAAGGCTAGAGTTAAGCAATTTGGTGAAATGAGTACAAGCTAGCTCATAGTGATGTCTACAATCTCTGTGAAGCTTTAATTGAGATGCCCCTCCACCAATAACCCCAAAGAATAAAAAAGGAAAAATAAAAAAAGATTGGAAATTATTTTATAATTTTTTTTTACCTTTGACCCATCCAGACTAATAATCCTATAGACATTCCTTGTGCTATCGTAGAAATAGGACACAGTAACTGCATGTTTGCTGGTAGGAACCCAGTTCTTCTTTGTGTTTGGATCAATCTGGAAGACATGGGCTTTGGTGCTAAAGATGGGTTGCTCTCTAAGGGAAGAAAAAGAAGACAATATGTTTTGATAGAGTAATATATGACAGATAAGACATAAATATGACAGATAGTGAGATGTAAGATTTCCCAGTGAGTGATATTCGGTCAGACAGATCACTAAGAACTCATCGAGTGGTTCCTGTCATTTAACATACATTGCGTGACGATTACCGGTATGTTTCAAAGGATAAAAATCAATCAAATATGTTTATACCGGTACATAAGATTGCTAAGTGCAAACATTTACAGCAAAAGAAAGCCAAAAAGTATTGTTTCAGAATGTCTGTAGGAATATTGCTAGGTAAAGAGTATCTATTGTTACAAAATAAGTCACAATCTCTACCTCGGTACCTGGAGATATAGAATAGATGTAGAGCAGGATTGTTGGGTATAATCTGCATTTTTGGAGTTGTTTTCTTTCCCTTAACATACGGAATCATTTTGCAAACGGTAATTCTCACTACTATACATTATTTATTGATTTATTGTAATATTCTTGCAGTCGCTACTGCCACTTACCTCTGCACTTGTCATGGTTCTATTAATAAGGACATCTGTCAGCAGATTTGTACCTATGACACTGGCTGACCTGTTACACGTGCGCTTGGCAGATGAAGACATCTGTGTTGATCCCATGTTCATATGTGCCCGCATTGCTGAGAAAAATAATGTTTTAACATATGCAAATGAGCCTCTAGGAGCAACAGGGGCGTTGCCGTTACACCTAGAGGCTCTGCTTTCTCTGCAACAGCCGAGCCCTCTTCATTTTGACTGACAGGGCCAGGTGTGATCATGTTTTTACTGCCTGGCTCCGTCAATTAAAGTTCAGAGGGCGCGACAGTTACAGAGAGAGCATAGCCTCTAGGCTCCTATGGGCTCATTTGGATATAATCAAATTTCATTTCTCTAAGCAATGCGGGCACATATATACATGGGACCAACACAGATGCCTTCAGCTGCCAAGAGCACATGTAACAGGTCAGCCAATTTCATAGGCACAAATCTGCTGACAGATGCCCTTTAAGAAATAAAAATGTTGCCATTTGTTTTAGTAGCCATGTTTTAGCAAATTATAGTTTTTAATGCACCATTTTGGGTACATATAATCACTGATTAAAGTCAGCCGTCTAGCCTAAACCCCTTTTGCTTACTTCAGTAAAAGGCGTATTTGTGGTCACTAAGAAGTTAAAACTATTTTGATTCTCCCAAACCTAGTATACAAATAATAATGTAGAAGTTTAATAAGGTAAAAGAAAACTCATTAGGTAAAATTTGCTTAAGAGAATTTGACCGCTATTAAAGTTTAGGTATTATTATAATTTTTTTTTAAAGCAGCATTGATTCTACGGCGCTGTACAGATGAAAAGGGGCATACATACACACTAGAGATGAGCGAATTTTGCAAAAATTTGATTCGGCCGGTTCGCCAAATTATTATTTTTTAATTATGTTCGATACAAATTTATATGTGGCATTTCCTGGCTGCTGGATGCTTTATAGTGGTGTAGAACACTGTGGCTTGCAGTAACACACATAGGGAGTCTGCTGTGGTAGTGAAATAATACTGTGAGTCCGTATGACATGTAGATGACAGGCGTCACTCTTAGAATCACTGCACACTTCACTTATTTGGGCAGTCACGGGGCCAAAACTGACCAAATAACTCAAGTATGTACTCAGCCTTACAGGTCGATGTTAGCGCCAAGAAGAAGCGCACTCCTTACACCGTCGTCAGCTGATTCCACATAGATGTCTACAGAACCTGTTCTATTAAACGCTTATACAATTAGAGCCCCCCTGACAGAGTGAAGAGGGTGTCAGCAGTAAGTTTGATCTGTCAGAACAATAACCCCCAATAAACAGTTCCTGTCTGTTGAGTATCCGCATTTAGAACATATAACTGCACCGCTAAAAGGCAAATATGTTTTTCTTTTGCCACTAATACATGACAAAAAGGGCTTTAGAACAGATAACTGCACCGCTGAACGGAAAATAGGCCCTTATTTTTTTCCACTTATACACACTACAGAAGGCTTTAGCACAGATAACTGCACCGCTGAACGGAAAATAGGCCCTTATTTTTTTCCACTTATACACACTACAGAAGGCTTTAGAACAGATAACTGCACCACTGAATGGTGAATATATTTATCTTTTGCCATTATTACATGACTAAAAGGGCTGTAATTTTCACACTTCACCACACAACGGCTAATAAGCCCTTTTTTCCCACTAATACAAGCCAAAAAAGACTTTAGAACATATAACTGCACCGCACAAGGGCAAGTAAGACGTATAAATATTCCCTTTTTAATAAACCCTGTTAATGGCTGTATCAAACAGCACTTGCACCCCAATAACAAGAACGGTTTGCTGGAATTACAGAGCTGTATAATGGCAGTTTGGATCCCAAGTCAGTGCAGCAAGGTGTAATAGGATTGTTCCTATTACCCAGGCTGTAACCTCCCCTACTGAACCCTGTTCTACATAAGTGCTGTGGAATGATCCCTCCCTATCCTTTTCCTACACCTTGAATCTTTCCCTGCACTTGCAAATCTTTTTTTTTAGCACAATGAAGTCTTTCCTAGCACTGTCCCTAGCGCCTGCTGACTTCTCTCCCTGCACTAAGTACACTGAAAAAATGCAGAATCCAAAATGGCTGAGGCTATGTATAGGGCTGTGAAATCACAAGGCTGGCTGCTGATTGGCTGCATGGCATTATGGGTGATCCCGCCTTTCCAGAGTTTCTTGCTCCCTGTCCTCACACGTGCAGCAGCCATTTTAGGAAAAAAAGTGATTTGTTACCACAAATCGCGAGGAAATTCAGATTTGGTGTGAATCAAATTTTTCCTGAAATTCGGATCGAATTCCACTTCATCAACTTCGATTCGCTCACCTCTAATACATACATACTGTGAAACAAAAATAAGTATAGTAAGCATGGACTAACTTTGTGAAAGACTGATACAGAGGCAGAGAGGACACTGCCCATGAGGGCTCACAATCTACAAGGGAAGAAGGATGGAGAGAGGTGAGAATAGAAGCTGCTCACTTGGTTGTGCAGTGGCAGCAGGGTTTATTGTAGGCTTTACTGAAGAGGTGGGTTATTAGGTTGCTTTCGAAAAGTTTGGATGTGGTGGGCGGGGGGAGGGAAGCATGTGAGAAATTCTGTAGACATAGGCATGTGAGGAGCAGACAAGAGAAGAGCAAAAAATGAGGTCTTGTGAGTGTGAGATTATTGGTAAATGTATTGGGGAGTTAGGTCAAAGATGTAAGGGGGGTGATAGACCATGGATGGTTAGTATGTCATAGTTAGGCCACAGAAGAAGATGTTGCAGTAGTCTAGGCAGAAGATGATGGGGCATGCACTAACATTTTAGTTGACTCAGGGTTGCAGTAGGAATGGACACGAGAAATGTTTTGAGTTGGAGGTGTAGCTTGAAGGACAGGGCATAATAAAATGTTCTCCCAACGCACAAGACATGAGACTGAAGACGGCATGGAGTCATTAATTGTGATTGACAGGTCTGGTAGGGAAACTGAGTGACATGTGGAAATTTATTCCATACTGAGTTTTCGAAAGCGGAACGAGAAGAAGGAAGATATATTTGATAGATTCTGTATAGCAGGAAAGTGACATTTGGGTCAGAGAGGTAAGTTTGAGTGTCATCAGTATAAAATGGTACTGAAAGTTGTGGGATGGGAGGGTGAGATGAGGAAGTGGTGTCTGAATGGAAGACACTGAATGTTCGGTTGGTGAGGTATGAAGACATCAAAGAGATGGTCAAGTTTGTCATGTCGAGGGATGAGAGAGCTTGTAATAAGGAGAGAATGGACCACTGTGTTGAAGGCTGAGGACAGGTCTACAAAAGTAAGATGACCGGTAGCTGTAAACCATTTGAGCTGCCTATACACATAGGATAAAAATGGCTGAAATGACCATCATTTATTCATACCACCAGTTGCAATGGCTAGCCGAAGACAAAAAATTTGATCTGTCATGCTGGAAAGTTTTGGTTATGGTTGGCTGAACCTTTGTCTGGCATGATTAGCCAAATTTAGCCGATGATATGCCACTGGTTCTTTTTTTAAGGGTGGATAGGGGATAAGTGTCCAATCAGTGTGGGTCCGAACGGAAAATCAAAGTTAGTCAGCATCTCTTATAAAATGAAAGGATTACAAAGGTGCACATCAGGGGGTCATGTGCCTCCCCATATGAATGGAACATGTACATTTCTCAGCAATCCCATAGAGATGACTGGTGCTACGGCGCACATGCTTGACCCATGTTCTATTTATACAAGTTCCACCAATTTGTGATCACTGGGGTCCCCAGTGGTCGGACTCTTACCAATGAGACATGTATCCACCATGCTGTGGATAGGGAATAACTTTAAACTTCACATGTGTTTGATCTGCGAGTTTAGTCTGTTATGTTGCTAGAGGGATCATTCATACGATCATTCATACCCTTATTTGTATGGCCAGCTTTTACTGTATGTCAATAAATGGTAAATCTAGCTACAAAAAACGACATACAAACTGATTGTCACGGGGCGCCGATGATGCGCTCACTCTCCACAGCACCGATGGCATCCCGCCTCTGTGCAGGAGCGAGGACGCATGCAGCGTCCTCATCTCCTAGGTGATACGGGGCGGGACGGACCTGGCCGCGCACGTCTCCTCCGTGCGACTGGTGTCCTCGGTTTCCCCAGCAACCTGAGTAAGTCTGAGCACCGAGCTGGGCACTCGGTGCTCAGCTGTATGCAGCAGGGTGAGTCATGTGACGCTGGCCACATCACATGACCCCTGCTAGTCAGTATTTAACAGGCAGCCTGCTGGCCATAGGTTGCCTGTAATTTAGGTTCCACCTGCAATTGTTGTTAGGGACTGCCGTCCAGTAGTCCCCTGTCATTAGGACTTGCAAGACAAGTAGGCAGGGCCAGGGGTGAGGGTAGAGCGCAGTGATCACTTCCCTCCCCCCGTGTGTGTGTACGCGGCCGTTACAGAATAACAGGCAACCTATGGCCAGCAGGCTGCCTGTTAAATACTGACTAGCAGGGGTCATGTGACGATGCCAGCGTGACATGACTCATCCTGCTGCATACAGCTAAGCACCGAGTGCCCAGCTCTGGTTGCTGAGGGAACCGAGGACGCCAGCCGCACTGAGGAGACATGCGGTGCCGGTACGTCCCGTCCCCTATCACCTAGGAGACGTGGATGCTGCATGCGTCCTCGCTCCTGCACAGAGGCGGGACGCCGTCGGCGCTGTGGAGAGTGAGCGCATAGTCGGCGCCCCGTGACACTGATTTCTTGCCTCATATTGCCTGTTTCTCTCAGAACAGGCCAGTCTGCAATCTTATCCTTATGGTGAAGCATGGTGGTAGCAGCGGCATCATGCAATGGGGGTGTACTATGTATCACAGAGTAAAGAGTTTTACTGTTTACATTAATGTGTTTTGATAGTTTTTCATTTTTAATAAACATGCAAAAATTATGTATAGATTGCTGAGAAAAACATTAATATTATAGATTTTACAAGAAGACTATAACATAGCAAAATGTAAAAAAGGGGTCTGAATGCTTTCTCATGCACTACATATATATAGTGTCAGTGAAGGTCAACTAGCCCACTGGAAATCAGAAGATCTTCTGGTAGTCCAAGGTTCTGAAATCATAATGAGAGCCTAATACTACACGGTCCCAAAGGCCCATCAGAAAACAACCCCTTTTGAAGCTGACTTTGTGGACATTGGGTATGATGTGCTCAAGTGTGAATGCCCGGAGCATTACCACATTGTGAGGAGCACCTGGTCGGGCTGAGAATTCCCTGATGATGAGTGCTGACGGAGAAAGTTTGCAAACAGTGAGCCGAAGTGAAAATAAACTGCATACATAGGGATGGGCTTAGTTCACACTATTCAGTGATAATTACAGTGACAAAAGGGAGGTGTTAAGTGTGGAAAAATATTGCACTCGCTGAAAAGCTTCGAATTTACGCAAATACCTTTCATCTGCAGATCTATTAATTCCCAGGCTCCTCTTGGTTGCACCGCTTCTCAGACTACTTGATACACTGACCATCGGTAGTCTAAGACACTTCCTGCTTGTCCAGCTCACGGATAGGCCAGCACTGGTCATGTGAGCAGCACTGGCTGATCTGAGGGCAGCAGGAAGTGCACAGTGTACATCAGGCAGTCTGAGAAGCATTGCGGCTATCTTGGATGTCAGAAGAGAAGCCCAGAAACTGGCGGTTTTGCAGTTTAAGGGTAAAAGGAGGTCACCAGGTAAGCATTCTTTATATTAATAATATTATATTAAGGAATATCATGTGATAAGTAGGCTTGCTTGTTTTCTTGTGAATTCCTTCAAGTATAATTTGCAGTAGCAGTTAAAAGATTTGTGGCTCCAGTTCCTCTTATAGACCAATTTATTAGAAAAACGTTAACACCTTATATTCGTCCAGAGGACTTTTATACTGTTATAAGTGTATTTCATAAAATCAGGTCTTTAAGACCTTTCCAAATGTATTTTATAGGTTGTATGCAAATACTTCCTTGTTTTGAAAGACATTGGGGGACATTTATGAAGCTAATTACCACATTACAAAATCACAAATTATGGCACAAAATTAATTTGCAACTTTTTAAGCTTCTCAACACTTTTTGGAAGGGGCTTAGCGGGAGAGCTGGGCTTTGAGCAGCCTGTCGGATTTACTAAAACTTTCACCAGTAAGTGTCGTAAGTTGTAGCTGAAGTCTATGCCAGCCTGTAGCTGGTGTAGACTTCAGTATCTGGTGCACGACAGGGCAGAGATGTGCCTAATATATTAAGAGGCATCTGCCTTAATAAATTAGGCGCATCTTACGCCAGTGCATGGTCAATCCAAAATTCTTTACTGGTTAGTTTTTCTCTGAGGCTCCCTCCAGATACAGGTAAAGGGTAGTTTATTATTTTATGTTCTTTCTGCACGGAGATTTGGAGACCAGCAAAAAACTGAGCTCCAGGTGCAATTAGGATACAGTATGAATGTAACCAGAGTACTGCAAACGTGTTTTATAATTTACTCCTAAATTTTGGATTCCATGTCTTGTTCTGAAAAGTTCTCTGGGAAGCGCCTGTAATGTCAACTGGACATCTCTCTAACGGAGCTGAGTAATTAGGTCTGTGGATGCTTGTTTTATCCCCTTGCCAAAATAATTTACATTAGTCTTTTTACATTCATTCATTCACTTAAAAAAATATATATATTTATTGAGAAAAAGGGAAGATCCAACAAAGATGGGAAAAAGCATACGGTGGTGTATACGTGGTGTCATCAGTATTACGTCCTTGAGAACGAAAGATGCCAATTAACGGATAATTCTGGATATTGGGTCTAGGTAGAGGAAAGTGGTCAGAGATGTCTTAACTGCAAATATCTGAAAAATTTAGAATTTGGCAGGCAATGAGTTGTTTGTAACTCCGAGCAAGTAAGCAAAGTATTCGGAGTAGATAAATCACAGAGGGCAACAATACCTGAGCCTCTTTCTAATAGTTTATGCCCTGCCCTCTAAAGCCCAAATATGTGGGAGACATAAATTATCCCAATAATATCTGTCAAATTGATTAACTTCTTAGTTTTTTTCATTTTTTTTATGTTTAAGAAGATGATCATGACTTGATACACATTCACTCTCTTCACATTGGTGGTAGGAACCTCTGTCAAGGATTTCTTCTAAGGCCACTTTCACACTCATATTGTTGCGTTCCGGTATTGAGATCTGGCAGAGGATCTCAATGCCGGAAAAAAAACTGTTTCTGTTTAGTCCTCATCCATTCTGAATGGAAAGAGATCCGTTCAGGATGTCTTCCGTTTTGTCAGCATTCCGTTTCGTGACCGGACACAAAACCGCTGCAAGCTGAGGTTTTATGTCCAGTCATAAAAAAACGGAAAACAATGGATCCGTCATTGAAAACAATGTGAGTCAATGGCGAAGGATCCATTTTTTTTTTGAGTTCACACAACCGCTTCCTATCGGAACCGAAGCATCCCGGTGTGCAAAATCAAAACGGATCCATTTAATTCTGGCATTGAGATCCTCTGCCGGATCTCAAAACTGGAATTACTAACGCAAGTGTGAAAGTAGCCTAAGGTTCTGTCGCTTTTACGGCAAGAAAAGAGCATCATGTGGAACATTTTTTGTTGTCTAAATGATAGGAATCTCAACAAAACCCCAAGCGCAAGTCAATGGAGGCCCATCTGCTACGTATCTAACACATCGTCACGGCTTCCTATACAAATGGAAGTCGTGACAGCAGTGAGAACAGAGCCTTATGTATTTCAGGACACATACATCTTCATATATAAGTTTAGATTGGGAGAGGCCAAGTGTAGCACTGATTTACGAAATTGAGCTAAGGCTGGATCGTGCCTTGAATCTTGGGACAATCCCTCTAATAGGGTTCTTCAGGGACTCTGGTCCACGTACGTACAGGGTCTCTCATTTGCCTAGTTAATAATGTGCAGTTGCCTAGCAAAAGGTCTCAGCGCAAACTAGTGAGAACATTGGCTCTCCTTTAGACATGCATGACTGGTGATGTCACCCGACAATTTAGAAGTGCTGGAAGACTAGCATTTATGATGTCTTCAGCCTTTGGATTGCTGCAGTGAAGACGACTGCCAGTACCAGGGGAAGAAAAAAAATAAAGTATTTCTGCTTCGACATTTGGCTGCAGTCAAAAATGGGCACTGGAAACCACATTAAGACAATTGCTGAGATTCTTTAGTATATAATAAATGCCCATCTTTGTGCAATTGTCAGGTTGTAAATGGAAGTAAATAAAAAATTACTAATAGCACCAATCTCAGGTGACTGTTCATAGAAATTTATATTCACAAGGGAGCCTGGATGCTAGCATTTGCCTGCCCTTGATTTACACAAATGGTGGCTGATGTCATCTGACCGACCAGCAGATTGTGTTTTATTTCAGAATAATGAAATGTGCAGATAGTTTTAGCATGTGCTTCTCCAGATATTGTAAATGGCTTTGAAAAATCAGCACATGGAATGTGCACCATTTATCAGGACTTAAAGGGAATTTCAAGTAATATTTTATCTGCTTATTGGATGGACTGGTGTTTTAATCTTTGTATTATATAATGCAGCTCAAAAACAAGGCGACTTTTATGCTGCTGACAATTTACAGATCTGCTTTCAAAATCTGTGTTATATGCAATCAACTAGAGGCTTGAGAAATCAAAGAAAACTAGCAGTTCCTTGTGTCGCACATTCATTTACGTGGGAAGGTTTTCTTCAGAGTGCTTTGTCCCCAAGGCAGAAAGGTTAAAGTAGGGTAAAAAAGCATTAAGACTATTTGTAAAGCTGTATGTTCTAGTGACTTAATTACAAGGTATAATAAAACTAAGGACAAAAATACCTGACTAAAGACTAAAAAGTCTATGATTCAAAGTTACCTTTATATATTTCCCATATGGTATAAAATGCACATAATGAATTTTTTTTTTTACAGAGATACCTAATTCACACAATACATGATGTACAGGCTATAAGCACCTTTGGAAACATTGGTTTCTAATTAATTTAGATTAATTGTAATTGATTTTTATAACAACTTTTGGTTAGTTGGATTTCTGTAGCTTCTGTGTTTCACAGTACATTTTAAGCTGTAGAATGCGGTACACAGAAAAATCCTTCAGACTGGTTGGCTGACAACTTGGCTACTTTATCTCCACTCCTGAATGATCGTCTTAGCTGATTAAACTATGACTTTCAGGTGCTCATAAATCAGTTTAAAAGAATGTTCAGGAGAGGAAAGAGAGGTGACTGGAAAACTAGCCAGTCTGATAAATTTAACACAGAACCGCACTCTGCAGCTAGCCATGTACTGTGAAACACAGAACCTAAAATTAACCTAGCCCAAGATACATTCAATTCAGTATAAGAAATGGTTCTAAATGTGTCCATAGCCTTTCACGATTTGCTGGGAGATGATACTTATATTTACATGAAAAGGCCCTATGTAAGTGTCAAATTCATGTGAGACATTATCCTATGGCTAGTTATGTTGTTCCATGTCCAGAAGGTTAGCTTGTTTAAAGATGTATTTGCTCCCTTTTTAGATGGTAGCAATTATTGCATATTTCAAAGACAAAGAAACAAAGTCAGCACAGGTGCGCTTTGCCATGGATGAAAATACAAAATGAAACCCAGTGCAACAGCACTCTGCAAGCACAGAATATATGAACTAATGCTATACTCACTATATGAATAAACATGAGGTACTTGGCAAATATAATTTTATAAAAAACATTTGTGCCATTCCACCATGGCAAGGTGACCTCTTTTCCATGGGAACCTACGCTACAAGCTACCTCTTTTGGCATCAATTGGCATCCAATGAATTTCCGAAAAGTGGTCTCTACATATATACTGAACCCCTGAGTGGGCAGCCGGGGTCCACATGTATACTGAATCCCAGAATATATCAGGAGCATGCCCAAAGTCATTGTAGACCTGTTGACACCAAAAGAGGTAGCATGTAGCATAGGTTCCCATCCAAAAAGGTCGCCTTGCTGTGGTGGATGGACACAAATGATTTTTATCAAAATATATTCACCAAGTACCTCACCAAGTAGCATTAGTTCATACATTCAGAGTGCTGTTGCATTATGTTTGATTATTGCATCTTTTTTTTACAATGAATGGATTCTAAATGAATTTAAGTAAAAATGTCACACTTGAATAAGGAAACCTTCTTAAACATAACTTTTCTTAAATTATTACAGAAATATCATTAGCTATCAAAATAGCAAATATCGGTTTAGAAAGGGTTAAAAGAGCCACTAGAATTAATGCATTGAATTAATTGGCAGTTGATGAGTGAACAAATACTCTTCATCAAGGTCATATTATATTTATTTCTAATACCCCTCCATTTCAATAAATTAATTAACCAAACTGACCTCTGAAAATCACATCAGTGCAATTTCCAAATATTTATATGCACTTTTAAATTTTGCACAGATTTATTATAAATTTTGGGTGCTGTTCCCAGCAACAAAAAATACTGTGAATCTCTGGTAATCCACATCGGTACAGCTAGCAAATCAATCTAATGGTTGGAGACTGCACTGATTAGTCCTCAGTATCCAAAACTTTAGCCTTTGGTTGGATAAATCACTCATACGTTTCCTTTCTCTGTGTGATCCAATTTTCTATCTATAGTTTGCAAAACCACCATCTGGAATTAATAAAAGTATGTCTCCAGCAATTTTTTGAAACAGACCCTTCACCAGGTTTTTCCTTTGTACAATATACCAACACTGAGGGACACACCATTGCCTTACTATAATAATATTATGGAATACGTCTGATCTAGAAGACATAAAAAGTTCCTACATGTTTTGCAAGACTCTCACTATAGAGTTTCCACTGGTGAGACTGGTCAGTGCCTATGATAATGAGTTATAGTCCTATTAGGGGTTAACTATAACCTGAACTTTTCAAATCTTGAAGACTTTCAATGATAGCTCTGTCCACCACGTCTAATTAATATTCCTAATAAAGGTTGAAGAGGACCACTGGCTTCTAATCCTTATCCTTTAGTTCAAGACAATGGAGATGTATCCTAATTGCTTAGCTTGATTGCTTTCTTTTACCACCTCTTCTTTTCACTACCAGCTCTTTCTCCTGTGTCTTTTCCCTGACAGAGTCTCAAGTGTCTACTGTCTGGATGGACCAACCAAGATAATGTCAAGAATATGGATGCCTAGATATGTGCTACACAACACAAATTCACTGAATCGTGGAGCTAGTAAATTGTAGATTAATTTGACAACAGTGGCAACAGGAATTTTTGGGGATAGTGTTCTCAATATATTTAACATCAGACATCTGAATGACTTAGGGAATGCTAGACACTAGGCACAATACAGAATGGAAGGTCAAAAAAAATCTATAATCAACAGTCTAAAAAAAAACTACATGGGCAATAATGTTAATAATGGACAGTACATCACACAATATACTAGTTCTAATTGAGAAACACAAAATAAGGGGAATACACACTATGACTTTCACATCAGCGCTTGTTATTTACGCTCTTCTGCTCCGTAATAATGGAAGTGCTGGATTCAGCACATAACTGACACAAACTGAACCTCACAGATCCCATTGGCTATAATGGATGTAATCTGCAATCATGTAATCTGTTTAGTTTCCATTCTGGAGAACATTTTTTTTCTCTACACTATTTTTGAAAATTTCTGTAACAGAAGCCCCAAACGGAGTTTCCAATGCAGATGTTAAAGGTGCCCACGATTTATATTGTGTTACTCAAGAGAAAAGACCATACAAGAAGATTAAAATTGGTCTCCCGTTATGGTGGCGTGTTTTGCCAAAATTGTAGCTTAAATTTGTGGTCCTTCACTTCTTTGTAACATTATGTACTGTATGACATGGCATACCCATTATTTTAAAGGGGTTTTCTGGGAGTAAAATATTGATGGCCTATTCTCAGGATAGGTCATCAGTATCTGATTGGTAAGGGTCTGACTCCTGGCACCCCCAGCTATCAGCTGTCTGAAGAGGCTGCAGTGCTTTTTATTTTTCTTCATGGGGAGGGCTAAACTGGCACTTTAGGTTCCTGGCAGCAGCTTAGTCCTAGAACAAGTGCGCGTTCAGAAAGAATAGCTGTCAATTGAATAAGCGTTAGGCCTGAAAACTATTATTTTAGACGTTTACATAGCGCCAAAATATTCCACAGCACTCTCATCACTCACATTGGTCTCTCTTCTCATTAAGAATTCCAATCTAAATTCTAAATTAACCTACGAGTATTTTTTGGAGTGTGGGAGGACAGCAGAGGACAGACCAATGTTGCCCTTGGTTGGACTGTTAACCACTGAGCCACTGTGCTGGCCATAGTGTCTATGACCAGCCATAGACATGGTTCCCACCACACCTGTGGTGTACTAACAGTGTATATGCAGTGAAAATCTCCTAATGTGTACACCTAAGTGTCCATAGACTTTAATGGGCAAACGGGGGATGTGTCAGGCCACCACTGAACAGTACCTTCGACTGTACGGCAGTATACAAAAACGTATAGTTCATGGTGTATATATAGTACAGACCAAAAGTTTGGACACACCTTCTCATTCAAAGACTTTTCTTTATTTTCATGACTATGAAAATTTTAGATTCACACTGAAGGCATCAAAACTATGAATTAACACATGTGGAATTATATACATAACAAAAAAGTGCGAAACAACTGAAAATATGTCATATTCTAGGTTCTTCAAAGTAGCTACCTTTTGCTTTGATTACTGCTTTGCACACTCTTGGCATTCTCTTGATGAGCTTCAAGAGGTAGTCACCTGAAATGGTTTTCACTTCACAGGTATGCCCTGTCAGGTTTAATAAGTGGGATTTCTTGCCTTATAAATGGGGTTGGGACCATCAGTTGCGTTGAGGAGAAGTCAGGTGGATACACAGCTGATAGTCCTATTGAATAGACTGTTAGAATGTCAGAATTTGTATTATGGCAAGAAAAAAGCAGCTAAGTAAAGAAAAACGAGTGGCCATCATTACTTCAAGAAATGAAGGTCAGTCAGTCCGAAAAATTGGGGAAACTGGCTCACATGCGGACCGCCGCAGGAAAAGAAGACCAAGAGTCACCTCTGCTGCGGAGGATAAGTTCATCCGAGTCACCAGCCTCAGAAATCGCAGGTTAACAGCAGCTCAGATTAGAGACCAGGTCAATGCCACACAGAGTTCTAGCAGCAGACACATCTCTAGAACAACTGTTAAGAGAAGACTGTGTGAATCAGGCCTTCATGGTAGAATATCTGCTAGGAAACCACTGCTAAGGACAGGCAACAAGCAGAAGAGACTTGTTTGGGCTAAAGAACACAAGGAATGGACATTAGACCAGTGGAAATCTGTGCTTTGGTCTGATGAGTCCAAATTTGAGATCTTTGGTTCCAACCACCGTGTCTTTGCGCGACGCAGAAAAGGTGAACGGATGGACTCTACATGCCTGGTTCCCACCGTGAAGCATGGATGAGGAGGTGTGATGGTGTGGGGGTGCTTTGCTGGTGACACTGTTGGGGATTTATTCAAAATTGAAGGCATACTGAACCAGCATGGCTACCACAGCATCTTGCAGCGGCATGCCATTCCATCCGGTTTGCGTTTAGTTGGACCATTATTTATTTTTCAACAGGACAATGACCCCAAACACACCTCTAGGCTGTGTAAGGGCTATTTGACCATGAAGGAGAGTGATGGGGTGCTGCGCCAGATGACCTGGCCTCCACAGTCACCGGACCTGAACCCAATCGAGATGGTTTGGGGTGAGCTGGACCGCAGAGTGAAGGCAAAAGGGCCAACAAGTGCTAAGCATCTCTGGGAACTCCTTCAAGACTGTTAGAAGACCATTTCAGGTGACTACCTCTTGAAGCTCATCAAGAGAATGCCAAGAATGTGCAAAGCAGTAATCAAAGCAAAAGGTGGCTACTTTGAAGAACCTAGAATATGACATATTTTCAGTTGTTTCACACTTTTTTGTTATGTATATAATTCCACATGTGTTAATTCATAGTTTTGATGCCTTCAGTGTGAATCTACAATTTTCATAGTCATGAAAATAAAGAAAACTCTTTGAATGAGAAGGTGTGTCCAAACTTTTGGTCTGTACTGTATATAGATTTTTTATTGCAGTTGCATACATCTGGCTACACGTTCAGTGAACATATACTAAATAGACATATTGCCTTATTTTTTTGGCTTTTCGTTTTCAGTTTGTATGTTGCTATACCTGCATGTGTGTTGCAGATGATTACTATGTTCAGAAGACTTGAACTACTTTCATGTGTGATCCGATATACAAAAATGAACCATAGGAAAAAAGTTAAGTGAACAAAGCACCAAAGTGACTGACCTAATGAGGCAATGTTTGGAAATTACCCTCTAGCCAGGTTTTGGGCAACTAAACAGTTTTTGTTTTTTTATAAATAGGAGAAACCAATAGGCGTCTAAAAAAAAATCTAAATCAACCATGTTCTAAAAGCAGCAACAATAGAAGCAAAGTGTAACTGGTACACAGGATATCCAAAGCCGTAAATGAGTTTAAGTAGGTATGGTAATCTGCATGCACCTTCAGAGCTAGTCATCTCCTACAAGACAAACAGTAGCAGATTTAAGCACCAGGAAACCACTTTTATAGCAGGAGGTATACAGGTATGAGCAGGCAGATGTAAAGACGCCCCACTGAATGTGACGTTCCTTCTTCTCCATGTATAAGTCAAGCATGTGGCACGGCAATGGGCAGCTTTGTATTTCGGAGCTGCCTTCCCAGCCTGCCATTCACGAGGCTGCACAATCTCACTTGCAGCCTCAAGGAAAAATAAAATAATAAAAACTGGGGAGCATAAGCCCACCATGGCATTCTCTGCTGTGGCTTTCTATTCTTCACATCCATGGGAACGGTTTTGGCAGAGAACATTGCAAAACTTAAAAAGGGACAGCTAATATTGGCCCGCTTAGTTTTACTGCCATCAATTGTCACGGCGTCATTGAGATAGACCCTTAGATTGGTGCTTTCTAAAACTGCTTCACTGAATTGTGGTGAAAGTCAATCGCAGATTTGTGTGCCAACAGTGGAAACATTATAAAAGTACATATTTAATTGGGCTGTAATTGTGATACTGGGCAGAACATTCCAAAATATACATTTTCTAGTTCACAGACACAAAGAGCATCCTCTTTATTTTCCCTTTTATTTGCTAATAAACGGTTTTTCCAGTACTTTAATATTGATAACATATCCTCAGAAAAGGCCACCAATATCTAACTGGCAGAGGTCCAACGCCCCACACCCCCGTCGATCAGCTGTTCTGCGGTAGCTCCAGTGCCGGAACTACATGGCTTCATCCATTTTTGTAGCGGAAATAGAAAAAAGACTTTACTTATTGTAAAGATTCCCACGTATCACAGAGATGGACACTTTTCTCTGACTCTATACCAGCTATTAGTTGGCTTATTTTGAGAATTCTGGCACAAAACTTAGGCTCCTGTATCTTTCCATGAAGCTCTGCCATTTTTCACTAAACACCACCCCCTTGTCAAGCATGTCAGAAAAAAATGTAAAAACCCTAGATACACCAAACTGCGCCTCTTTTCTGGGGCCAACAAATTAGTAAATCTGGGCCAATGACTGGAATTGCTATATGCTGAGTATGTATAGAGGACCAAGCAATCCAATGATTAATTAGGTGGGAGGACTAAGTGGGTAAGGAAAAGCCACGCAACCCAAGTTCTGCTGTGTAACACTGCCCAAAGACACAGAGTTTTAACACAATGAGCTAAACATTTTAATAATGGAACATATGCCTTTGGAGAGCATTACCCTAGAAGGTCTTTCATTTGTTCTCTTATGTGAACTTTTTCATTGGTAGGGGGTCTAACATCTGGGTTGCCTACCGATCCTTACTATGCAGGGGCAGCAGTGCTGGTGTAGACCTGGTATCCTTCTACGTTTGTCCTCCACAGCAGTGTTACTGGCCACCTAACTGTGCAGAGTATGGCAGATGGCTCCATTCACTTGCATGGGACCCTGCTGCGGTTCCCTGTACAGCTGGGTGGTTGGGGTACACTACATCTGTGCTGCAGCCCTTTTATTCTCAGGATTTGAGGGGGTCCTAGTGGTTGGACCCCTACCAATCAAAAAATGATGGCATATCCTGGTGATATGCCATCACTTTATAATCTTTTCAAGCACTACTAAGTCATAAGGGATAACTATGACATTGAACAGATCATGTAGTTGCTTGTCTCAGGTACATCTTCCCCATACTTTTTCATTTTGGACTCTCCTGACCCATTTATACCATGTAAACATCCTGTATGTAGCACTTCCTGTTGCTGTATCCAACCAAACCCATGATGCACTTCTCCTTTCTCTGCCACAGCTCCAGCACCGCCCCTAACAACGCCCAGCTAGTTACATAGACACTCCCCTATCTCTGCCCCTAACAACCCCCAATTAGTTTATAGCTCCTCCCACCCAGCTAGTTACATAGACACTGCCCTATCACTGTCCCATCCATGGACATAACATCACAGGAAATAGGAAAGAGCTACATGGACATGGTCATGTGACCACAGCCCAGAACAGGAGATAGCAGCAATAAAGGTAAAAGAAACACATTACAAAATTACAGCAACCTTCATAAAAGATGTTAATGTAAACTAGAAAACCCCTGTCTGTGCTCCCTTTTTTTTTTACCTATTAAGTGTACGTCTTCAGCTTTGTATTGGGTTTCTTTTTTGAAAAATACTGTACATCTTCTCACAGGTCACAATTCACTTGCAAACTGCAAGTTTTCCTTTAAAATTGTATTTTTTTGTTTTACCTTCTACTATCACAAGATGAACGCCGTGCAAGGTGCTACCATCGAATAGTGTGTTTTTTGCCTGTAAATTTTTTGCTTTAAGATTTATTTTATAGCCAAAAGAAATGTAGATTGTCTTCAAAACAACAGTTCCTTTACAGCCTTCCATATGTGTTTTTTCAAAATGTAACCAAGAGTTTTATTAAAATCACTAGCCATGACTGGACTATGGCTCAGCAGCTGTATGTACAATTTCAGTATTCTGCAACGGAGGCTTGTAAAGCTGTAACAGTTGTCAATTCTTTTTCAAGGACAATCTGCTCTAGGTTGATATGCAACTGCGCCCTACTCTTCCGAACAGGAGGGTTATCCCATGAAAACCATTCAACACCTGTTCTCAGGACAGGTGATAAATGTATGATGGCTTAGTGTCCGACCGTTAGGACACCCACCCCCAGGAGAACAAGGACCCATGAGTACCCTCCATTAATGAAGTAGTGGTCTACCCTCCATTCCCTTCTACGAGACTGATGGAGATAGAGCAGAGCACTAGTGTCACGAATACAGGGGAGGGGAGGGACACAGAAATAGGCCTCCAGACTAGGGAGAGGGAAAGAACACCTCCTAGGAAGCCCCTAAACCTGGCCCTGACTCCTGTCAGTATGTATAGACCCTGAAGGTGGGAAAAAACATACGCCGGAACCTAGACCCTAGGAGCAACTATCCTGGAGATCTGAAATTCAAGATTACTGTCCACCATGACAGGAGGGGGTGGCTGGGAGGACAGTTCAGCAGGTTCGACATGTCTTCAGTAATGATTTGTGGAAAACATTATGAATATTTAAAGCCTGCGGAAGGTCAAGACGAAAGGCTACCAGGTTAATAATGGCAGAGATCTTATATGGACCAATAAAGCTTGGGCCCAACTTCCACAAAGGTACTTTCAACTTAATGGTTCTTATAGACAGCCACACAGAATCACCCACTCTCAGGTGCGGACCACTCATACGTCTCTTGTCAGCCATTTGTTTATACTTCTTGACCATCTTTTTCAGATTGTTTAGAATTTTCCACCAAATATATGACAAAGAAGAAGAAAATCTTTCCTCTTCAGGTATACCAGAAGTCTCAGTACCAGAAAATGTGCCAAATTGCGGAACCCATATGCCCCCCAAAAAGGCGACTTATCAGTGGACTCCTGCCTATGGTTATTTATGGCGAACTCGGCCAAAGACAAAAAAGAAGACCACTCCTCCTGATTCTCTGAGACAAAACATCTCATATAAGTCTCCAGATTCTGGTTAGTGCGCTCAGTCTGTCCGTTTGACTGAGGGTGAAAGGCCAAAGAGAAGGATAATTGTACCCCCAAGCAAGTGCAAAAGGCCTTCCAGAATATGGATACAAACTGAATCCCCCTATCAGATACCACATCAGAGAGAATACCATGTAGCTTCACGATGTTGTCATCAAACACTTGTGCGAGAGTTTTAGCATTAGGTAGCCCATGTAATGCTATAAAGTGTGACATCTTACTGAAGCGATCAACCACAACCAGAATCACAGTTTTTCCTGAGGAATTCGGCAAATCTGTGATAAAGTCCATGGACAAATGAGTCCAAGTCTGGACGGTATGGACAACGGAAGTACAGATCATGAAGGCCGAGTATGTGTGACCTTAGCACGTGCACACGTACTACAGGCTGACACATAGCCCTCTACACATTTACGCAACCCCAGCCACCAGAATCTATGAGAGATGAGATTGACCGTGGATCTGCTCTCAAGGTGTCCTGTAAGAACTGTACAGTGGTGTTCCTCGAACACTTTGTGCCGTAATTCAGAAGGAACAAACAACTTTCCCGGAGGACAAGAATCCGGTGCATCTCCCTAGGCCTCCAACACCTCTGCTTAAAGATCGGGATAAAGAGCGAATATTACTACCCCTTCAGACAAGATAGGACCAGGATCTTTCGAAATCCCCCCCACGAAAGCTACGTGACAAGGCATCCGCCTTGATGGTCTTAATCCCAGGGCGATAGGTGACAATGAAATTAAATCTAGTAAAAAACAATGACCATCTGGCCTGCCTTGGGTTCAGATGTTTAGCTGACTCCAGGTAAGCCAGATTTTTGTGATTGGTAATTACCGTAATGGGATGAACCGCTCCTTCCAATCAATTACGCCATTCCTCAAAAGCCAACTTAATGGCCAGAAATTCTCTATTGCCTATGTCATCATTTCTTTTAGCATCCGAGAGTTTTAGAGAAGAAAGCACCTGGGCGCATTTACTAGGTGAAGGACCCTGCGACAAGACTGCTCCCACCTCGGAGCCTCAACCTCCACAATAAATGGCTGTGACACATCCGGCTGCACCAGTATAGGAGCAAAAGCAAAACATTCCTTAACCGCTGAAAAGGCATGTAATGCCTCATCAGACCATACTGAGAAATCCACACCTTTCTTAGTCATATCTGTTAATGGTTTAACAACAGTCGAGTAATGCAAGATAAATTTACGGTAGTAGTTGGTGAACCGCAAAAATTGCATGAGCAATTTCAGATTTTCGGGTCGATCCCAGTCCAACACAGCACAGATTTTTTCCAGATCTATACGAAAACCTGAAGATGAGAGTAGGTACCCCAGGAATTGCACTACAGGGACCGCAAATACACACTTCTCCATCTTAGCATACAGACTATTCTCCCTTAGGATCTGTACGAACAGTCTCACATGATCCTGATGTCAGGGGAATAAATTAAAATATCATCCAGATACACCACCACAAACCTGCCTACCAGATGATGAAAGATGTCATTGATGAAATGCTGAAAACAGCAGGAGCATTGGTTAACCCAAAAGGCATGACCAAATTCTCAAAAGACCTTCAGAGGTATTAAAGGCCATCTTCAATTCGTCCCCCTCCTTGACCCTTACCAGATTACCAACTCTTCCAAATCCAAGCAGAAAATATCAACCGCAAGGTATGAAGTGTGGGACCAAACTAAGCAGGGAATGCAGTAATGCCCACGGGCTGCACCTGACAAAAGGTGTGGTCATTACCAAACCACAACACGGAGAATCAAGAGACTGTCAGTTAACCTCACGTGCAGTCAGTCTCTCCGATCTTCTAACCTCTGTCACAGAAGGTACCGTGACAACTAGTCCTAGGCCGGGTTCACATATATCGGTCCATTTGTTGTTGTACAGAAACGTTGGAGGGAAACTGATACCAAAACTGATCCCAGATTTTCTATGGGATTATTTATGACATCTGTTTTGAAAATGTAAGTCTCCTAGCACCAGACAGAAAAACTTACCCTGCAGCTTTTTTCTGTCCGCTGCTTGCAGACTATGGACGCCGGGCTGTGGACTAAACTGCACATACACATACCCGTACAATGGTTGTGTTCAACTCTAGCATAAAACAACTGGACGGACACAACTGAGAGATGTGCAACCTCTCACAATCTGACAGTAGGAGATATGAACATCATAGATGGGGTTCCTCACTTAGGACACCTTGTGTTAGTCAAGAAGGAGAGCTACTGAGAAAGCGCTGCTCTCATCCTGGCTGATGTGGCCAGGTCATGTATTACATGGTCACCCATGCATTATAACTATTGAACACAAATTTATAGAATATATAAGTTTATGTATTAGGCATGCCTAGAAAACAACCATTGCCACCAATGGTTGTGCCAACCCTTCATTCTCTGTCAGACTGGCCAAGTTATAGACACATCTATGGCAACCTTCGGATGGTAACCACAAAGTAGGATATACTTATCAGATGGGGAATATAACAGACGTCATAGGATACGCTGTCAACTAAGCGTAGGTTCACATCACATTTTACGCCTCCGTTTGACGTATACATGAGAGAAAAAAAGGATACAAGAACCCAGCACACCACGTTCTTTTATCCTGCAAAGTGCGGTAAAAAAAATTATACTTTTTTTTTACAATAGAACTCTATGGTAAACGGATACCACTGTATGGCATCAGTCTGAGGCATCCGTTTAACGTATACGTTTTTTTGTATACATTAATGTGGATTTAATGCAGTTTACAGTATCAGCAAACTGATTGTGATTTGGAGATATCCTTTGAAGAACTGCGGATTTAGGGCCCATGCACACGAACGTATTTTCTTTCTGTGCCCGTTCCATTTATTTATTTATTTTTGCGGACCATATACGGAACCATCCATTTAAATGGGTCTGCAAAAAAAAAAGGGAAGTTACTCCGTGTGCATTCTGTTTCCGTATGTCCGCACGTCCGTTTCGTGAAAAAATAGAACATGTCCTATTATTGTCCGCATGAGGATAGGAATGTTCTGTTAGGGGCCAGCTGTTCCATTCCGCAGAATACGGAATGCACGCGGACGTCATCCGTATTTTTTTGAGGATCCGTGATTTGCGGACTGCAAAATACATATGGTCGTGTGCATGAGCCCTTAATGCGTAAAAAATATGTCATGTATGATCGTACCTTCAACTATTTCCAGTAATAAATCAAGACATTTTTCTCTGATTGATTGGACTATTCTGATATGAAGGGTATATACTAGAAGCACATGGTGAGGAGGACATGGAGGCCTTTAATTTCATGGCTACTTATGGTAGTTGCCGTATTTCTAACGTGTTCCATAATACCCTTCCAGCGAGGGACAGAACAAGACCTCACCCCAGGTCTTAAGTCCAACTGAACACCATTAAACAGCCCCTCCTTTCTTATTTATAATATATACCCCTGACCCCCTCCATACATCTACACTCCAAATGCATGGCCAGCCGACCACCTAACATCTACCTTTAGTAGGGTCAGCTCCACCTCCCTTCTCCGTAAAGATGTGCCAGTTGGCTATATGGGTGCCTGCCACTCAATAAAAGTAATTGTACCCCGTAGTCTCCAGCATTGTCAGCACCTCGGATCACTCCTATCATCGAGTGAGTTCTACTTCCAAATTTAAGCTAGGAAGTGACATGGCTCCATAGGCATCTGCCTACTGTGCCTACCACTGCTGTGGAGTTGGAGTCAGTTTTGAGTGGAATCGGACACGGCGTCAGAGTCGTCAGAAATGGACTAACTCCAACTATATCTTCAAAATGGATATAGTAGATATATTATTATTAATATATAATTAATTGAAATGCATCGCTTGATGCATATTTACTTACATAGCAACTTAGGACGTTTAGAAATATTTGAATATTTGTTATATTCTATCAATCTAACTCTCCTATAGTCAGAGGTCTGGCTGAACTCCACAGCTCTCGGGTCTTGAGAACGTTTTAGTTCAGGCTTTCTGAACAATATGTCACCGTCGTCCTATATTAAACAGTCCATATAATTGCTGCCACAGACAGTCTGCAACGCAGGACAATCACTAGTGGAATGCTGATGCTACTGTTCTCTGTACGCAGACATTTTGGGCCGGGAAGAGACTGACTGTGTCCCAAAAGTCACTCGTTCCTGTTTTGCATCTCCACTCTTGAGAAACCACCTACAGAAGAATGAGTTAAAGGAGTTGTCTCACTTCAGAAAGTTTATACAAGGCACTTACTAATGTATTGTGATTGTCCATATTGCTTCCTTTGCCGGCTGGATTCATTTTTCCATCACAATGTACACTGTCCAGGGGTTATGACCACCCTGCAATCCATCAGTGGTGGTCGTGCTTGCACACTATAGAAATAGCGCCGGCCTCTCTTGTGGCCAGGGTCATAGGAGTGCTCCTATTCCTATAGTGTGCAAGCACGACCACCGCTGCTGGATTGCAGGGTGGTCATAACCCCTTTAAACGAGCAGCATGTAATGTGATGGAAAAACACATGAAGCCCGCAAAGGAAGCAATATGGACAATCACAATACATTAGTAAGTGCCTTGTAGTAACTTTCTCTACATGATAAATGCCATGTGCAGAATAGAGAGAAGCCCTTTAATATTAGTACTTGTCCTCTAACAGTCCCACACTGGAGGCTGCAGTAGACGGTAGGTTACCAGCGGCCGTCCCGTCACGTGTTTAACTCTTTAACATCTGATTATTCCATCTTAAATATAATGATCTCATTTTCTCCTACAAAACGCGTGCGTTTCATCTCTACACAGGACGAGGACTCCCGCAGCTACTATCAGACATCAGGCCATGTAGATATGTGTCACATTAACACTGAACCTCGAGTGATCGTTAACTAAAGACATAAAACTGAAGTGGCGGACTAGACAATCCGGTCAAAGTACGCCGCCCTCTGTTCCGAGCCCACACACCTTAGTCGTGTCCTGCTGCTCTAATAAGGTGAGCCATTTTATCACTATAGACGGCACATCAATCACTCTTAAGCGTTCTATATGTTTTTGTGGCAGATGATAAATCTTATGTATTATATGCATTTACTGCTATTACTATGCCTTACTGTCACTTTAGTATCCCATGCGCTGATTTATGATGCATTGACCTGTAAACATCTTTCCAATAGGATCCCACCAAGCCTCGGCCATGAATCATTTAGATGTCTAGACTAAAGTACTCAATGTCAAGGTCATCCATTAAAGCCGTGCCACGGATATCAATGGTAGGTCCACACTTACCCCATTTTGCCCAGATAAGATTTTGCACTGAAGTGATGTAAAGAACTTTTACAGTGTTTCTTCCTGAACCATCAGCACTGCTCCTCAATCAGAATGTGTCTGCTCTGCCGCCGGCACTCATCGGAGGAGCACAGGAAGTGTCTGGCTTTTAAATCCAAGGATAATTCCAAAACCCGAAGGAGAAAACAAGTGAAAGGAGCGAGAAGTTTTTTTTTCTTCTTATGTACTTTACTGTAGTAAAAAATAACAATTGTATATTAAAAAAAGTATATCCAACAGAAGAAGCGCGCATTCATGTGCCTTCTTCTCCCAGAGTCTCGTAGTTTCAGGCGACACTAGGAAGCCAGCCCAATGCTCATTCCGATCATGTCCTTCTTGACAAAGATCCGCTTCCCACGCTGCTCTTCCCACACACACAGACATATATACAGTGTGCACCAGTGTGACCAAGAACTGCAGACCGCCCCAGTCTCCTGCCTGTGCGAGAACCAAACCGCGGCCTCCTCCGGGGACTCCTCTGCAGGACGGATCCAGTACTGTGTGACACAGGGAAAGCATCAGGAGCACAGCCGAGAAGCCCATGGGTGGATGTAAGATAGATAGAGAGATATTAGATAGATAGAGAGATAAGATAGGAGATAGACAGATATAAGATAGGAGATAGATAGAGAGATATTAGATAGATAGATAAGATAGGAGATAGATAGAGAGATATGAGATAGACAGATATAAGATAGGTAGATAAGAGATAGATAGATAGATAGATAGATAGATAGATAGATAGATAGATATGAGATAGATAGATAGATAGATAGATAGATAGATATGAGATAGATAGATAGATAGATAGATAGATAGATATGAGATAGATAGATAGATAGATAGATAGATAGATAGATAGATATGAGATAGATAGATAGATAGATAGATAGATAGGAGATACATGATAGATAGATAGATAGATAGATAGATAGATAGATAGATAGATAGGAGATACATGATAGATAGATGATAGATAGATAGATAGATAGATAGATAGATAGATAGATAGATAGATAATAGATAGATGGATAGATATCAGACAGACATATAGCAGACAGATAGATATGAGATAGATACTGTAGATATAGATCGCTAAACCCGCAGATAAAAGACCCCCTGATACATGGATAGTAGAGGAGTAAGCAGAGGACAGTACTCGGAGCCGCCTTCTTGATACCCGGACAGATAGTCGCTGGGGCGTCCTGGGTTCTGCCCCGGTTCCTTTTATAATAATTAGGATAAATGGCACCTTCTGGAGGGGGGCCCCTGCAGCAGGAGGGCCCCTGCATCACTCCATGTAACAATATATGGAAGTATCCATGTGGGTTACATTCTAAGGGGGGAATGTTCTTGGGGGATGGGGATTAGGGGCAGACCACTGTGACATGAAGTGGCTGGGGTCGGGTACCTACCTGTCCGGGGCCGAGGTGCTGGATCCTAGCCGAGCAGCAGCGCTGGAGGCTGGGGGATGACAGAATGTGACATTGCAGGGGCTGCAGTCGCTTCTCCTCCGGAGCCGGGCTCTTCAGCACCACGGACAGCGGGCGAGCAGCTCGTGCGCGGCCATCAGCAGGACACGGCAGGCTGCCATCCTTCAGCTGCTGGCACCGGGCATGTCTCTGTAACACACACACAGTGACAGGAGGAGGAGACAGAGACAGAATAACCCCAGATCGCAAGGACAGCGCCGCCCTCAGCAGCTGATTCAGGCCTGGCACCGCCGACCACAGCCATGCCATGCTGCTGTACCCTCCAGCCCCGCCGGGCGCTGCTGCCACCGCTCACTCATCCTTCCTTTGCCCTTGATTCCATGCCAGCTGGGTAACATGCACGAGACGCTGCCCTGGCATTGCCCCCACGTTCTCCTCCTCCTTACCTGACTGCACGGACAGATGGGCGCCTATAGGAAGGGGGGCACACCGGCGGCCACTCACCTCACACTGCAAGGGAAGGCCCCAGATCTGCCGCTGGATGAGCCTCTAGCACACTGTGCACACTCCCCCATCCGTCACAGGAGCGGTATAGCAGGAGGAGGGTGCTGCATTGGGAGACAATCCTATAGGCATATAGGTGGTGCCCAGTGTGCCCGTGTACACACTATGCGTCTACATGCGGCTAGTGACTAATGTGTATAGGCAGGCAATGCGGCTGTCAGTATAGCGTGTACCCTGCGGGGGTAGAAGCGTCGCCTATGGCTAGGAATACAGTGGGAGCGCGGATCCGCAGCGCCGCATACACACCAGCCGGGGATGATGCCGGTTACCGGGGCTCGGAGGCTGGGGCGGGGGCCTGGCCGGTGCCGTCAGTCCGCTCAGACCTTCTCTCCATCCCTCCGCTCTGGAGACATTTAAATAAGCAACGTCATCCCGTTCTCCCCTCCGCATTGACGTCACTCCCGTGTGGGGGATGACGTCAAAGTGCTCAGCGCAGCCGGAAGCGCTTTCTAAATAAGGGGAGAAAGGAGAGGCAGAGAGAGGGGGAGGGGAGCGGGGGGCGGCCAGGACCCTGCGATAACGCTTCCCTGTACTGCTCACCAAAAATAGACGTGTGAGGAGACATGATGGATATTAGTAATAACAGCAACACTGTGGAATCCATCCACCTAAACACGTCCTCCTCAGCCAGGGCACATGTGTCAGGGAGACGCTCACATCTGTCCACATTACATATCTATCTATCTCATATCTATCCATTGTCTGTATATCTATCTCTTTCTACCTACAGTATCTATCTCATATCTATCCATTGTCTGTATATCTATCTCTTTCTACCTACAGTATCTATCTATCTCATATCTATCTCTCTAATATCTATCTATCTCGTGCTCTGATCATAGGAAATGTACATGGAAATACTATATCCAGGTGTATAGTATAGGGAGAGTGTAAGGAGAGCAGAGGAAGGGTATAAGGACAGTATAAGGAGAACAGAGGAAGGGTATAAGGAGAGCATAGGGAGAGTATAAGGAGAACAGAGGAAGGGTATAAGGGGAGTATGAGGAGAGCAGAGGAAGGGTATAGGGAGAGTGTAAGGAGAGCATAGGGAGGGTATAAGGAGAGCAGAGGAAGGGTATAGGGAGAGTATAAGAAGAGCATAGGGAGGGTATAAGGAGAGCAGAGGAAGGGTATAGGGAGAGTATAAGGATAACAGAGGAAGGGTATAAGGAGAGCAGAGGAAGGGTAAAGGGAGATATAAGGAGAGCAGAGGAAGGGTATAGGGAGAGTATAAGGAGAGCAGAGGAAGGGTATGGGGAGAGTACAAGGAGAACAGAGGAGGGGTATAGGGAGAGTATGAGGAGAGCAGAGCAAGGGTATAAGGAGAACAGAGGAAGGGTATAGGGAGAGTATGAGGAGAGCAGAGCAAGGGTATAAGGAGAGCAGAGGAAGGGTATAGGGAGAGTATGAGAGCAGAGGAAGGGTATGAGGAAAGCATAGGGAGGGTATAATGAGAGCAGAGGAAGCGTATAGGGAGAGTATAAGGAGAGCAGAGGAAGGGTATAGGGAGAGTATAAGGAGAACAGAGGAAGGGTATAAGGAGAGTATGAGGAGAGCAGAGCAAGGGTATAAGGAGAGCATAGGGAGGGTATAAGGAGAGCAGAGGAAGGGTATAAGGAGAGTATAAAGAGAACAGAGGAAGGGTATAAGGAGAGAAGAGGAAGGGTATAGGGAGAGTATGAGAGCAGAGGAAGGGTATAAGGAGAGCATAGGGAGGGTGACAGGTTTGAGAAGGTCTAAAAGATTATCTGCTCATTAGTGATCTGACAACAGCTTTTGGTTTCACTTTGTCTGTGTGTTGTTTGTATGTCCACACCTCCTGTTCAGGTGTGGATCATGTGACCTTTACCTCCCCTATTTAGTTTGACTTCACCCATCACTCCTTGCTCTGGATAGCTTCATTTGGTGTTGGAAGAGCTGGAGTGTGGTTCTAGTTGAAGTCCTGATCATACATCATCCTTAGAAGTTAAGTGTTCCGCTTGTTGTGTTTTGTATTCCCCCCCCCCCCCCCCCTCTGTTTACTAGGCCTCGGTGAGACGCTGGTTCCTTCACCAGGGAAGGAGCGGGTTGTCTCTGCCCTGTCATGGTGGACGGCAATTTGGAATTTCAGATCAGCAGGATTGTGGACTCCCGAGTTCTCCGGAGATCCCTCCAGTATCTCGTTCATTGAAGAGGGTACGGACCAGAGGAGAGGATGTGGGTTCCAGCGACCGATGTTAATGCTAGTCGTCTGGTGAGAGCATTCCACAGAGCTCATCCTGATAAGGTTGGTCCTGGGTGCCCGGAGGTCACCCGTAGAAGGGGGGGGGGGGGGGGTACTGTCACACCGGTGACAGGTTTTGAGAAGGTCTGAAAGATTATCTGCTCATTAGTGATCTGACAGCAGCTTTTGGTTTCACTTTGTCTGTGTGTTGTTTGTATGTCCACACCTCCTGTTCAGGTGTGGATCATGTGACCTTTACCTCCCCCTATTTAGTCTGACTTCACCCATCACTCCTTGCTCTGGATAGCTTCATTTGGTGTTGGAAGAGCTGGAGTGTGGTTCTAGTTGAAGTCCTGATAATCCATCATCCTTAGAAGTTAAGTGTTCCGCGTGTTGTGTTTTGTATTCCCCCCCCCCCCCCCCTCTGTTTTTTACTAGGCCTCAGTGAGACGCTGGTTCCTTCACCAGGGAAGGAGCAGGTTGTCTCTGCCCTGTCATTAAGTTTAGGGCATCTGAGGGCCACCAGGGTTTTCTAGGTTCCCGTGTATGGGTATCTCTACCATCGAGAGGTGCCCATACAGATAGGAGTTAGGGCCAGGAGCAAGCTTTCATAGGTGGTGACCCTTTTCCTAGCGGTGAGGCCTAGTGTCAGGTGACAGGGAGAGTATAAGGAGACAATAGGAAGGGTATAGGGAGTAAGGAGAGCATAGGGAGAATATAGGGAGATAATAGAGAGATTATAAGGAGAGTGAAGGGAGAGTATAAACAGAGTATAGGCATTTCAGCGCATTTTAGTGTGTCAATATACCTGTTGTATGACTTCAAGATACAGTGCAGTTTCAGCAAACGTTTTTTACTGCAATTACTGCATTATTATACCCGTGTTGGTGAACACTTTGTACTACTTCAATATACTGTGCTGTTTCAGCAAACACATTGTACTGCATTAATATAGCAGTTTCATTCAACGTATTATTTTCACGGCCTCTGTTGTGTGTGCCATGACACTGTTGCCGTGCATGCTGTTGCCTGTGGCAACGTTTAGTTGTTGCAGCATGTAGGTGGCTCCTCCTTTCCCCTGGGTCTTTCCCTTTCTGGTGCCGGAGGGGTTAATTATCTGGCTGATGTAGATTTAGGTGTGTCTTGGGTGTGGCGCCTTGGCTCTTTATATGTTGTGTTGTGAGCCTGAGGTCAGTTGCCCTCCAGCCTTTGTGTAGGCTGGAGTGCTGCTCCTATCCTGGATATTCCATCTGTCCAGTGGGAGGGCCTCCCCGCTAGACACCAATGTCACCATGATGTCTCCCCTATGTCTTTACCTTCCCTGGTATCTATGTTTGGTGTGGATTATGTGCGGGGTCTGTTGTATGTCTAGTTGTCGTTACATGTCTGGCATGTGGTGTCTGTCTTCCAGCATGTTTGCTAGACATTTTCCCCTGTTAGTTGCATAACCTCCGAAAGGGGGTCTCAGGGTTCCCTGGAGGGGAAACCACAAGTCAGTGTGCAGCTCTGCCGGGGGCCGCCACGCATCCTGTCCACATGGGGGTCCGGTTACCATTGTTGTCGCGGCAGTTAAGTGCGTGTTGTCTGTTGGCTCTTACCTGCCGATTTAGTTGTGGTGCACTGACTGTCCCTTCTCCCTCTGTTGATCCGTGTCTGGGATGAACAGGTTGTCTCAGCCCCTTTCTCTATTTGAGGGATAATCAGGGCGACTCAGGGTCCTAGGTTTCCTGGGTATGAGCTGTCCTACCATCCAGGTCCGCTCATACGGTGAGGAGTAAAGGCGAGGATTAGGGACGCTATAGGAGGTGACCTGTTCCCGGCCTCCAGGCCTAGTTGCTTTTCCGTCTGCTCCTCATTGTACGGTGGGGAGTTTACCCCACTCCCCACTATGACAATTATATGACCACAAAAAATACTTGCAAGTTTGCAACCATTTGTTAATCTGTGTTGACTTTACATTTATATAGGCCTCATAATAAAATGTCTGGTAAACAGAAGAGTGGAAAACAAACGCATAATGCGAAGTGGGTCAAAAACGAATATATAGCACTATACAATATAATGCTATATATTAGTTTTTTAGAATATTCATCATTATTTTTCCATTTGAAGTCAGGATTCCTCCCTGCTTAAGTTGCTTGTGGGCCAATGACTCATTGGCCCACAAGCAAGAAGCAGGGAGGAATCATGTTTTCAGATGGAAAAAAATGACGAATATTCAATATAACGAATATATAGCACTATATTCGAAATATTCTCGAATTCTCGAAGTAGCGATATTCATGATAAATATTCGTAATTCGAATATTCGCGCTCAACACTAGAGGAGACATCAGAGAAGAATGGTGGTGCCCATAGCAGCAATAAAGGCCAAAACCTCCATAAGCACTAGCAGGGTCAGATCTGCTTCTATTGGGCAGCATGGTGGCTCAGTGGTTAGCACTGAGTGCCTACAGCACTAGTGGTGAGCGGGAGGTGCCATATTCGATTTCGCGATATTTAGCGAATATTCGATTGAATATTCGTGTTATATTCGTCGAAATCGAATATTCGTAATTATTCTAATTATCGCAAATAATATGCAATTAAATTAATCGCGTTCTGCGATTTAATTAATCGCGTATTGCGATTTTTTCTTTTTTTTTCTTTTGATAGTATAAGGCAACGTTCCTATGACTAATTGACTATGGCTAGGCTAATATGTGTATTTTATGAATATTCTTAATATTGCTCTAACTTCGTCTTTTAGAATATTCGTAATATTCTAAAAGACGAAGTGAGAGCTATTACACATTTTCGTAAAATACACATATAGATTGTAATTTAGCTAATATAGTGCTATAATCCTTTTTTTTCTAAAATTTTTTTGCCTCTTATGAACTTAAGTTTTGTAAAATATGTACACTATTAAAAAAATTACTATAGCAGTATATTAGCTAAATTACAATCTATATGTGTATTTTACGAATATTCTTAATATTGCTCTAACTTCATCTTTTAGACTATTTGTAATATTGCTCTAACTTCGTCTTTACGAATATTCGTTATATTGCTCTAACTTCGTCTTTTAGAATATTATGAATATTCTAAAAGACGAAGTTAGAGCAATATTAAGAATATACGTAAAAAGTTGAAATCGCAATTCGATTATTATAACTTGAATTAATCGAATTGCGATTTCAACGTAATTCTCAAATCCGACAGTACATTCTAGTATATGGAGACGTTCCCATGGTGATGGGGACGCTCCATGAGCACGGAAGTCGGCAGAAGCGGCAACGGGCACTGACTGGAGCAGCCAGGAATCCAAAGGACAGGTAAGAACTACTTTAGGGAAGTGGGAAAGTGAAAAAATATAACAATAAAAAAAAAAAAAAAAGAATATTCGATTTCGCGAATATATAGAACTATATTTTAAATATTCGCGAAATCTCGAAGTTACGATATTTGATAAAAAAATTCGCAATTCGAATATTCGCGCTCAACACTATACAGCACTGAGGTCCTAGGTTCAAAACTGACCAAGGACAACATCTGCAGGCTGCATCCCCAAGTAGTACAATGTCTTGTCATCATTTTCAGCTACTGTTTCTTCTGCTCCATTATGAGACATCCATGGCCATGAGAAAACTATTTTCGACCAGCAATTATCTTGTGTGCAAGCTGAACTCCCACCTGGCCAAGTTGCTGCCGTACCACTTAGTTGTAATTGTGGCGTTGTTTTGCACCTTTAACAAAATGTGATTCTTCTCTAAAATGTAATTCTTTTCTATGCCATCCTTCGGACTTTTGGACAGGTGTCCATAGAGGCACAGTTCCAAACCTCTACCAAAATTTAATTCTTCTCTCCTAAATTTAATTATTTTTTATTCTATCAGTCAAACTTCTGCCCAGGTGTCCATAGTGGCAGAATACTGCTCCTTCAACACAGTCTTTCTGTATGTCACCACTCGGACATTTTGCCAGGTGTCAATACTTAGGGTGGCCACTCAGACCACCCTGAAAAGACGGACTTCACAACCCAACCCCCGGCTCCGCTAAGTCACACCACGACATTAGACCACGCCCCTCTCTGCCCCCAGTCAAACGAAGATTGAAATGCAGAACTTCAGGTCAGCTGCGGCGGACGGGTGATTTTATCCCTGCAGCTCACGCTCAGACAGCACAGTACTGCTGTCAGAGCATGAGCTGTTAAAAAGGACATCCCTGCGTCCGTCCAGGTGGAGGACAGCGGTCCAGAAAGCCTAAAACCTAAAACCAGACCTCTGGCCACCTTACACATACTGTGTTCCCTGACCCCATGGCAGCCAGACTGGAACAGTGGCCGGAACTGGCCCAAATTGCTCTCTCTGTATTGTCTTGTCCAGCCTCCAGAGTTATCTCAGCGTGTTTTCAACGTAGCAGGTGGCAACATCACACCCAAATGAAAAAACATGACAAAAAATTAACTAACTTGTCCCCTATCAATGAATAATATACAGCATATACAGGGAGTGCAGAATTATTAGGCAAGTTGTATTTTTGAGGATTAATTTTATTATTGAACAACAACCATGTTCTCAATGAACCCAAAAAACTCATTAATATCAAAGCTGAATATTTTTGGAAGTAGTTTTTAGTTTGTTTTTAGTTTGAGCTATTTTAGGAGGATATCTGTGTGTGCAGGTGACTATTACTGTGCATAATTATTAGGCACAGGGGCGTAGCGTGGGGGGGGCCAGGGGGGCCGTTGCCCCGGGCGCCAAATTGTAGGGGGCGCCAGGCAGAAGGCAGTAAAATGAGGGTGATGGAAGCCTATGGCTCCCATCCCCTCCGTTCCGCCTGGCATCAAGCTTTAAAACGCAGTAGAGCGGCGCAGGAGTCCAGGAGATCGTGATTATATGACCGTGACCTCCTGCGCCGGGTCTCGCGAGATGACGCGATGACGCGGCGCAGGAGGCCACGGTGATGTTTTCCTGACTGCCTGCGCTGGGACGCCCAAGCAAAGACTGCAAGAGGTGATGAAGAGAGGTGAGTACTTTTTTTTTTTTTTTATGTAAGTACTGGGGGCCATACTGGGGGCACTATGGAGGTGGCCAGTATATTTAAAGAATGGGTACCGTTTTATATTATACAGAGGGGCCATGATACATTATACAGAAGGCCATTATATATTATAGTTATACAGAGGGGGCCATAATAAATAATAATTATACAAAGGAGTCATTATATATTATACAGAGGGGCCATTATAATAATACAGAGGGGCCATTATATATTATAATAATACAGAGGGGCCATTATATATTAGAATTATACAAGGGGGCCATAATATATAATAATTATACAGAGGGCCCATTATTAATAGCCTCTCTGTATAACTATAATATATAATGGCCCCTCTGTAATATTAGGATATATAATGGCCCCTCTGTATTATTATAATATATAATGGCCCCTCTGTATAATATATAATGGCTCCTTTGTATAATTATTATTTATTATGGCCCCCTCTGTATAACTATAATATATAATGGCCCCTCTGTATAATATATAATGGCTCCTTTGTATAATTATTATTTATTATGGCCCCTTCTGTATAACTATAATATATAATGGCCCCTCTGTATTATTATAATATCTAATGGCCCCTCTGTATTATTATAATGGCCCCTCTGTATAATATATAATGGCTCCTTTGTATAATTATTTATTATGGCCCCTTCTGTATAACTATAATATATAATGGCCTCTCTGTATATTATACAGACGTGGACAAAATTGTTGGTACCCTTTGGTCAATGAAAGAAAAAGTCACAATGGTCACAGAAATAACTTTAATCTGACAAAAGTAATAATAAATTAAAATTCTATAAATGTTAACCAATGAAAGTCAGACATTGTTTTTCAACCATGCTTCAACAGAATTATGTAAAAAAATAAACTCATGAAACAGGCATGGACAAAAATGATGGTACCCCTAACTTAATATTTTGTTGCGCAACCTTTTGAGGCAATCACTGCAATCAAACGCTTCCTGTAACTGTCAATGAGACATCTGCACCTCTCAGCAGGTATTTTGGCCCACTCCTCATGAGCAAACTGCTCCAGTTGTGTCCGGTTTGAAGGGTGCCTTTTCCAGACTGCATGTTTCAGCTCCTTCCAAAGATGCTCAATAGGATTGAGGTCAGGGCTCATAGAAGGCCACTTTAGAATAGTCCAATTTTTTCCTCTTAGCCATTCTTGGGTGTTTTTAGCGGTGTGTTTTGGGTCATTGTCCTGTTGCAAGACCCATGACCTGCGACTGAGACCAAGCTTTCTGACACTGGCTAGTACATTTCTCTCTAGAATTCCTTGATAGTCTTGAGATTTCATTGTACCCTGCACAGATTCAAGACACCCTGTGCCAGACGCAGCAAAGCAGCCCCAGAACATAACAGAGCCTCCTCCATGTTTCACAGTAGGGACAGTGTTCTTTTCTTGATATGCTTCATTTTTTCGTCTGTGAACATACAGCTGATGTGCCTTGGCAAAAACTTCGATTTTTGTCTCATCTGTCCACAGGACATTCTCCCAGAAGCTTTGTGGCTTGTCAACATGTAGTTTGGCATATTCCAGTCTTGCTTTTTTATGATTCGTTTTCAACAATGGTGTCCTCCTTGGTCGTCTCCCATGTAGTCCACTTTGGCTCAAACAACGACGGATGGTGCGATCTGACACTGATGTTCCTTGAGCATGAAGTTCACCTTGAATCTCTTTAGAAGTCTTTCTAGGCTCTTTTGTTACCATTCGGATTATCCGTCTCTTAGATTTGTCATCAATTTTCCTCCTGCGGCCACGTCCAGGGAGGTTGGCTACAGTCCCATGGATCTTAAACTTATGAATAATATGTGCAACTGTACTCACAGGAACATCTAGTTGCTTGGAGATGGTCTTATAGCCTTTACCTTTAACATGCTTGTCTATAATTTTCTTTCTGATCTCTTGAGACAGCTCTTTCCTTTGCTTCCTCTGGTCCATGTCGAGTGTGGTACACACCATATCACCAAACAACACAGTGATTACCTGGAGCCATATATATAGGCCCAATGGCTGATTACAAGGTTGTAGACACCTGTGATGCTAATTAGTGGACACACCTTGAATTAACATGTCCCTTTGGTCACATTATGTTCTGTGTTTTCTAGGGGTACCATCATTTTTGTCCATGCCTGTTTCATGAGTTTATTTTTTTACATAATTCTGTTGAAGCATGGTTGAAAAACAATGTCTGACTTTCATTGGTTAACATTTATAGAATTTTAATTTATTATTACTTTTGTCAGATTAAAGTTATTTCTGTGACCATTGTGACTTTTTCTTTCATTGACCAAAGGGTACCAACAATTTTGTCCACGTCTGTATATAGTGACCCCTCTGTAATATTAGGATATATAATGGCCCCCTCTGTATTAATATTATATATATATATATATAATGCCCCTCTGTATAATTATTATATATAATGACCCCTCTGTAATATTAGGATATATAATGGACCCTCTGGATAATTATTATATATAATGGCCCCCTCTGTATTATTAGGATATATAATGGCCCATTATATATCCTAATATTACAGAGGGGTCATTATACAGAGTGGGGCATTATATATAATAATAACTAATATTAATAAAACTCTGCAGAGATGTGACGTGGCTGAAAGAAGGTGTCATGGCGGTCTTATCTCTGAATGAAGATGCTGAGGAAAGTCTACATCACAGGAGACGTCACTGGATGGATGAGGTATGTGGTGCTGTATTATACTGTATATTTTGTAGTGATGTATGTAATGTCCAAACACATATTTGTTATACGGTAGGGTTGGGGGGGGGGGTGGATTGAGAATTTGGCGCATCCCTGCTGCATCCTGGCCCCAGACTTCAGGTCACACTGTGCGTGTTCTGAATTCTGGGGCCTTATACCCATCTACTACATCATCTGTACTTAGAGCGTTGTCACCATGTTATCTGTGGTGTTACATAGGACTGCTACATTAGCTGTAAAAGGGGCGTGTCCACAGGTTGGGAGGGGGGGGGGGGGTCCCCCGCAATACATGGCTCGCCCCGGGTGCTGGCAACCCACGCTACGCCACTGATTAGGCAACTTAACAAAAAACAAATATATACCCATTTCAATTATTTATTTTTACCAGTGAAACCAATATAACATCTCAACATTCACAAATATACATTTCTGACATTCAAAAACAAAACAAAAACAAATCAGTGACCAATATAGCCACCTTTCTTTGCAAGGACACTCAAAAGCCTGCCATCCATGGATTCTGTCAGTGTTTTGATCTGTTCACCATCCACATTGCGTGCAGCAGCAACCACAGCCTCTCAGACACTGTTCAGAGAGATGTACTGTTTTCCCTCCTTGTAAATCTCACATTTGATGATGGACCACAGGTTCTCAATGGGGTTCAGCTCAGGTGAACAAGGAGGCCATGTCATTAGATTTTCTTCTTTTATACCCTTTCTTGCCAGCCATGTTGTGGAGTACTTGGACGCGTGTGATGGAGCATTGTCCTGCATGAAAATCATGTTTTTCTTACCTTGCAGACTTCTTCCTGTACCACTGCTTGAAGAAGGTGTCTTCCAGAAACTGGCAGTAGGACTGGGAGTTGAGCTTGACTCCATCCTCAACCCAAAAAGGCCCCACAAGCTCATCTTTGATGATACCAGCCCAAACCAGTACTCCACGTCCACCTTGCTGGCATCTGAGTCGGACTGGAGCTCTCTGCCCTTTACCAATCCAGCCATCTGGCCCATCAAGACTCACTCTCATTTCATCAGTCCATAAAACCTTAGAAAAATCAGTCTTGAGATATTTCTTGGCCCAGTCTTGACGTTTCAGCTTGTGTGTCTTGTTTAGTGGTGGTCGTCTTTCAGCCTTTCTTACCTTGGCCATGTCTCTGAGTATTGCACACCTTGTGCTTTTGGGCACTCCAGTGATGTTGCAGCTCTGAAATATGGCCAAACTGGTGGCAAGTGGCATCTTGGCAGCTGCACGCTTGACTTTTCTCAGTTCATGGGCAGTTATTTTGCGCCTTGGTTTTTCCACACGCTTCTTGCGACCCTGTTGACGATTTTGAATGAAACGCTTGATTGTTCGATGATCACGCTTCAGAAGCTTTGCAATTTTAAGAGTGATGCATCCCTCTGCAAGATATCTCACTATTTTTGACTTTTCTGAGCCTGTCAAGTCCTTCTTTTGACCCATTTTGCCAAAGGAAAGGAAGTTGCCTAATAATTATGCACACCTGATATAGGGTGTTGATGTCATTAGACCACATCCCTTCTCATTACAGAGATGCACATCATCTAATATGCTTAATTGGTAGTAGGCTTTCGAGCCTATACAGCTTGGAGTAAGACAACATGCATAAAGAGGATGATGTGGTCAAAATACTCATTTGCCTAATAATTCTGCACGTAGTGTAGTGAGGAACGTCCTACAGCTGTACTGAAAGGAAATGAGAACTCCAAGTACAGCTTAGAATCTATTATGGTGCATTCCATTCCGGTTTGTTCAGTTTGGTCCCCATTCACAATGAATGGGGTCAAAACGGAAGTGTTTTCCTCCGGTTTTGAGATCCTCTTCCGGATCTCAAAACCAGAAAGGAAAACAAAGAGGACCTTTGATGATGTCATCAATGGGAGGAGCCAAAACAGAAGAACTATACAGCCTGCGCTAGTGCAGGGAAATGTTTTTATTAAAGGAAATCTGTCACCAGGATAATTGCTATTGAAGTAAAGCCATGGCCTAATAGCACTAAGTACCTTATTCCCAGATGTGCCTTTGTTCCAGCAATAGATGTTTTTTTATTCGCTGAAAATCCAGTATATTTGGTATGCAAGTGAGCCAGTAAGGTGCCCAGAGGGGCATCATTCTTACAGGAAGGAGCCCAGGCACACCTCCTGCCACAATGTGTCCACCCACCCCTCCTACATCACACTCAAGCCATAACTCTGCCCCTTTTTTTCCTGCTCCCAGCATAAGGGTGGGCTTGGCCAATAGCAGGAGGCGTCCCTGGGTAATAGTATTCTCAGGGGGACTGTTTCTGCAGTACAGTATTGGGAAGCACCGTGGCCAAAGTATTGGGGAAAGCAGGATGGGGTGCTCTAAAGGTGGAAGGATGATGGAAAAGTAGGAAAACTAAGATGTCTGTTTGTCAAACTCTGCAGAAATCATCATGGTGGTCTGGTCTGAATCGAGAAGATGAGGAAAGAGAAGAACTACATTACAGGAGACATCACTGGATGTAAGAGGTATGTGGCGCTGTATTACCCTGTATGTTTTGTAGCACTGTATGTCATGTTTTCCAAGTATGTATTTAACTGTAGGGCTGGAGGGAATGGGTAAGGTTGAGAATTAGGTATGGGGGGGGGGGGCATTTACATTTTTGTCTCAGGCAGCAGGAAGGCAATGTGCTTCCCTGCCCCTGGCCACAAAGCACTGAGGGAAGGGGGCCCAAGCTGAACTCTTGCACAAGGGCTCATGAGCCTTTAGCTATGGCCCTGCTTTATATAATTGCTAGGGGGCACATTTATTAAGATCAGCATTTTAGATGCCAAACTGGCGGTGGATCTGCTAAAGAGGAGCTCTCCATAACTTCAGTGCATCCAGTGCCAGTTCTAAATGTAAGTCCACTTCTGAGTGGTCTTACATTTAGACCTTTTTCTATTCCTAAAATAGGTGTAGAAAATGGTGAATGAGACAGGCCTGCTGGCCCATCCTCTTCCCTGCCCACAATTTTAGACCTGGCATGAGCGGGTCGAAGTCGCAGATAGCGGCGCAACTAACTGTTGTGCCGCTATCTGCGCCTAAAATGCGCCTAATTTAGAATAAGCCTTACACGTTCCCTACCAACCCCAAAGTAGTGGCTGGGTGGAATGCTTAAATGGCACCCTAGAATTGAAAACTTGGAAGTGTATGGAGGAATCTCAGCTGCCATGGGTGAATCATTTACCTATTGCTTTGTATTCTATCAGGACCACCCCAAGAGAGAGACAAAAACTGCCCCAAGCCACTCAGTATGTCCAGGAACTGCATGAGCATCAAATTAAAACTCATAATTGTGTTCTTCCTTCCATCCCAGATCATAACTGTACGCAGGGAACTCATGATTTAAAACCTGGAGACTGCGTGGTGGTAAAGAGACATGTTAGAAAGTTTTTAGAGCTTGAGATATAGAGTCAGCCCAAGTACAGCTCACTACAGCCACCTCTGTGAAGGTACAGGACAAAGACACTTGGATCCATGCCCGTCACTGCAATGACACTATCCATGCCCGATACACCCATTGACAATGTGCCTGCTGGGACTGACCATGCTGCCACCATGGAATTAGCCTCTAAATAATGTGTTATATAACATTTGGGACAATATATTTGTCAACTACCATCCAGTCCTGTTTTTGCGGTCTGCAAATTGAGGATCCGCAAAACACGGACACCGGCCATTTGCATTCCGCATTTTGTAGACCACACATGGCCGGCACTATGATAGAAATGCCTTTTCTTGTCCGTGGCTGTGGACAAGAATAGGACATGTTCTATTTTTTTGCGGGGCTGCGGAAGAGAAGTGCGGATGCATCTTTTGCGGCCCCATTTTCCGCAACCGCTCCGCAAAATTGCGCAACAGATGCAGACCCATTTTGCGGATGTGTGAATGGACCCTTACTTTGTAGCTTGTTGATAAATATATAGTTGTAAAATTCCTGTTTTATGCCATCTCTATGTCTACATACGAAATCAAAGGGATATGGCGGTACAGTAAGGTACAATACACTTCTATGGCTGCTGTATTAAGGCTCTGTACAACTTGAAGGTTTTATAATACACTTGTGTACATGACTCCTTATAGTTCTGATTATGCAAAGGTTGCCACATATAATGAGGGCATGTCTATTCAGCACTGATCAAATTCTAATTGAATTCTGATAGGATTTTAGGAGTCCACCAAATTTTAGATTAATAGTGGGGAGTACTGGGGCATTACTTTGTGATCTAATGATATCAGTGTACTATAGTGTTCTACTTCAGGAATACAATAGTTAACAACTATACTAATAGCGCCATTAAGTGAAATGAATTCATGTGGATAAGGCACGACAAATATTATTTGTTTTCGAAGCATTACAATGTTTCCGACAATTAGTTATAAGTGATAATATCAGGCAGTTACTGGAGCGTCCTATGAGCTGTGTGATTAATTAAAGTGTTAATTATTGTACTCAAGTTATTTCATTGTTCTAGTTAACTATTGAAATCATTACATATAATGTGTTTGTCATTGTCATAAAATTGTCAGAAATTAACTGAATATCTGAAAAATGTTGCAGTAACATCTGGGTGATAATATAACAAATTATGGTTTAGTAGCCAGCAGCTTAATTTGAAGTTTCTGGGCAACACCTGGAACAGGGTTTCCTACTTTACAGCAGGCAATTTATAGTACACCTTGTGTACCAGTCCCCGAGTATGAATCCGCATCCATAGAATTTTTGGATCTAGAGATTTTCAAAGGTCCAACTAACAGTATTCGTAGGCCTCATGCACATGACCGTAGTTCTGGTCCGCATCCGAGCCGCAGTATTTGCGCTCAGGTGCGGACCCATTCACTTCAATGGGGCCACAAAAGATGCGGACAGCACTCTGTGTGCTGTCCGCATCCGTTGCTCTGTTACGTAACCCCGCAACAAAATATAACATGTCCTATTGTTGTCCGTTTTGCGGACAAGAATAGGCATTTCTACAATGGGCCACCTGTTCCGTTCCGCAAATTGCGGAAGGCACACGGATGGCTTCAGTGTTTTGCGGATCCTCAATTTGCGGACCACAAATGTGGACAGTTACATCGAGTAGACTAGTGGCCAACATACTCCATGGCTAAGCAACGTGCCGTATACCCAATTCCAGAGGGTTCAGCGGAACTGTACCCTGGATTCCGATTTTAAAGGGGTTTTCCGAGACTTTATAATTGATGACCTATCCTCTGGATAGGTCATCAGTATCTGATTGGCGGGGTTCTGAAACCCAAAGGCATCGGATCTTCTTCTTTCAACTTTCCCTAGGCCAGTGATGTCACGTTCATTGGTCACGTGGCCTAGGAGCAGCTCAGCCCCACAGAAGTGAACAGGGCTGAGCTGCGATACCAAGCACAGCCACTATACAATGTACAGAGCTGTGCTTGGTAAGGGTGTTGGACCCCCACTGATCAGATATTGATGACCTATCCAGATAAACACAGTGATGTCACAGTGCAGAGATAATAAACACAGTGACGTCACAGTGCAGAGATAATAAACACAGTGACGTCACAGTGCAGAGATAATAAACACAGTGACGTCACAGTGCAGAGATAATAAACACAGTGATGTCACAGCACAAGGATAATAAACACAGTGATGTCACAGTGCAGAGATAATAAACACAGTGATGTCACAGCACAAGGATAATAAACACAGTGATGTCACAGTGCAGAGATAATAAACACAGTGATGTCACAGCACAAGGATAATAAACACAGTGATGTCACAGTGCAGAGATAATAAACACAGTGATGTCACAGCACAAGGATAATAAACAGAGATGTCACAGTACAGAGATGATAAACACAGTGATGTCACAGTACAGAGATGATAAACACAGTGATGTCACAGTATAGAAATAATAAACACAGTGATGTCACAGTATAGAAATAATAAACACAGTGATGTCACAGTATAGAAATAATAAACACAGTGATGTCACAGTACAGGGATAATAAACACAGTGATGTCACAGCACAGGGATAATAAACACAGTGATGTCACAGTGCAGGGATAATAAACACAGTGATGTCACAGCACAGGGATAATAAACACTGTGATGTCACAGCACAGGGATAATAAACACAGTGATGTCACAGCACAAGGATAATAAACACTGATGTCATAGTACAGGGATAATAAACACAGTGATGTCACAGCACAAGGATAATAAACACAGTGATGTCACAGTACAGTGATAATAAACACAGTGATGTCACAGTACAAGGATAATAAACAGTGATGTCACAGCACAGAGATATAAACACAGTGATGTCACAGTACACGGATAATAAACACAGTGATGTCACAGTACAGGGATAATAAACACAGTGATGTCACAGGACAGGGATAATAAACACAGTGATGTCACAGTACAGTGATAATAAACACAGTGATGTCACAGTACAAGGATAATAAACAGTGATGTCACAGCACAGAGATATAAACACAGTGATGTCACAGCACAAGGATAATAAACACAGTGATGTCACAGTACAGGGATAATAAAAACAGTGATGTCACAGTACAGAGATGATAAACACAGTGATGTCACAGTACACGGATAATAAACACAGTGATGTCACAGCACAGAGATAATAAACAGTAATGTCACAGTACAGAGATAATAAACACAGTAACGTCACAGTGCAGAGATAATAAACACAGTGATGTCACAGCACAAGGATAATAAACACAGTGATGTCACAGTACAGGGATAATAAACACAGTGATGTCACAGCACAAGGATAATAAACACAGTGATGTCACAGTACAGGGATAATAAAAACAGTGATGTCACAGTACAGAGATGATAAACACAGTGATGTCACAGTACACGGATAATAAACACAGTGATGTCACAGCACAGAGATATAAACACAGTAATGTCACAGCACAGAGATAATAAACAGTAATGTCACAGTACAGAGATAATAAACAGTAATGTCACAGTACAGAGATGATAAACACAGTGATGTCACAGTACAGATATAATAAACACAGTGATGTCACAATACACGGATAATAAACACAGTGATGTCACAGCACAGAGATATAAACACAGTGATGTCACAGCACAGGGATAATAAACACAGTGATGTCACAGTATAGAGATAAAGATAGTGATGTCACAGCACAGAGATATAAACACAGTGATGTCACAGCACAGAGATATAAACACAGTGATGTCACAGCACAGGGATAATAAACACAGTGATGTCACAGTATAGAGATAAAGATAGTGATGTCACAGCACAGAGATATAAACACAGTGATGTCACAGCACAGGGATAATAAACACAGTGATGTCACAGTACAGGGATAATAAACACAGTGATGTCACAGTATAGAGATAATAAAGATAGTGATGTCACAGTACAAGGATAATAAACAGTGATGTCATAGTATAGGGATAGCAGTGCAGTGAGCATGAAGAAGGAGGAGGATCTTTTATAGGCCTCATGCACACGGACGTTTTTTTTTTCGGTCCGCAAAAACGGTTTCCGTTGTTCCGTGATCCGTGTCCATTTTTTCTTCCGTGGGTCTTCCTTGATTTTTGGAGGATCCACGGACATAAAAAAAGTCAAGTTTGCCTTTGAAATGATAGGAAAAAACGGACACGGATCACGGACGCGGATGACAATCTTGTGTACAGCCGTGATTTTTCACGGACCCATTGACTTGAATGGGTCCGTGAACCGTTGTCCGTGAAAAAAATAGGACAGGTCCTATTTTTTTCACGGACTGGAAACACGGATCACGGACGTGGATGCCAAACGGTGCATTTTCAGATTTTTCCACGGACCCATTGAAAGTCAATGGGTCTGCGGAAAGAAACGGAAAACGGAACAACGGCCGCGGATGCACACAATGGTCGTGTGCATGAGGCCATAGGCAGAGCACATTTATTGATTTGCTTCTCTCCCTGCCACTGAGTATTATTCCTTCATGGTCAGGTTTGTCAGTTGTGTTGCTTCCCGTGGGACCCACATGTGGTAAAAAGCAAATCAAAAGAGAGAACAGGCAGCAATTCCCCAAATGGCAATTCCTGGGTAAATAGGAGTAATCTGCAAACCTCTGCTGTCTCTGACTTCTTCAGGTATTTCCTTAAAGGGATTCTGTCACCTCCCCTAAGGCAAAAAACGATTTAAAACCAGCCATGCAGCACAGCTTACCTGGATTAGGCTGTGCTGTTCAATCTTGAAATCCGTCCAGCAGTTAGTTCAAAAAACGAGTTTGATCAATAAGGAAATGCGTCCTGAAGGTGCCCAGAGGGGCGTTTTTTTCTTCTGAGAGAGCCCAGTCCCGCCCCTTTTTCAGTGCCCAGCCCGCCTTCCTTTTACTTCCTAACCGCCGCCCCCAGCCTGCCACAGCCTCCCCTTCCTCTCCTCCCCCTCCCTCTTGCCGAACGAAGTCTCGCACAGGCGCAGTACCCACTGAGGGCTGCGCCTGTGCGATCATCAGGAGACTGAGGGCGGCAGCTTCATCTTCGTCACTGGGCATGCGCCGAGCCCAGTGACGTCCGATGCTCGCTCTTCCCTCAGTCAGCAGGGAAGAGCGAGCATCGGACGTCACTGGGCTCGGCGCATGCCCAGTGACGAAGATGAAGCTGCCGCCCTCAGTCTCCTGATGATCGCACAGGCGCAGCCCTCAGTGGGTACTGCGCCTGTGCGAGACTTCGTTCGGCAAGAGGGAGGGGGAGGAGAGGAAGGGGAGGCTGTGGCAGGCTGGGGGCGGCGGTTAGGAAGTAAAAGGAAGGCGGGCTGGGCACTGAAAAAGGGGCGGGACTGGGCTCTCTCAGAAGAAAAAAACGCCCCTCTGGGCACCTTCAGGACGCATTTCCTTATTGATCAAACTCGTTTTTTGAACTAACTGCTGGACGGATTTCAAGATTGAACAGCACAGCCTAATCCAGGTAAGCTGTGCTGCATGGCTGGTTTTAAATCGTTTTTTGCCTTAGGGGAGGTGACAGAATCCCTTTAACACAGTTCCTTATAGGGGTTGTCCCACGAAAAATATTCTGCAGTTTTGAAAACAGCATGAATCTGAATCCTTTTGTAATTGCATGTAATTAAAAATGTAGCATAGTTTCTGAGGTATTCAATAAAATGTATCTGTATAGCGCCATCTGTAGTTTCTTTTTATCTAAGGCTACTTTTACACTCGCGTTTTGGACGGATCCGTTCAGATAATACAACCGTCTGCATCTGTTCAGAACGGATCCGTTTGTATTATCTTTAACATAGCCAAGACGGATTCATCTTGAACACTATTGAAAGTCAATGGAGGGCAGATCCGTTCTCTATTGTGCCAGTGAAAACGGATCCGTCCCCATTGACTTACATTGTGTGTCAGGACGGATCCGTTTGCCTCCGCTTGCAGCGTTTTGGTGTCCGGAGGCAAACGGATCGGTCCTGACACACAATGTAAGTCAATGGGGACGGATCCGTTTGCCTCCGCATTGTCAGACGGACACCAAAGCGGATTGGAGACGGAACGGAGGCAAACTGATGCCTACTGAGCGAATCCTTTTCCATTCAGAATGCATTAGAATGCAAACTGATCCGTTTTGGACCGCTGGTGAGAACCCTGAACGGATCTCACAAACGGAAACCAAAACCTCAGTGTGAAAGTTTTGACCTGCTCACTGAGAAGGCCGCACATGCTCAGTTTCATCCTTCAACTGCCTCCTGAGCTGTGATAGGCAGAGCTGAGACACGCCCCCTGAGCTACAGCAGAGAAGACACTCCCCCTTGAGCTGTCGGCTTGATATAAATCTAGCAGAGCAATGAATGGGGAGATCTCTGGATTAATGTGAGGTACAGGGCTGGTTCTAGCTTTGTTAGAAAGAGATTGCCATGTACCATATGATGTCTGATTATCATTTTTTTAGTCACGGAATAACCCCTTTAAAAAGGCACCACTCCCATCCACCTAAGACTTGCTCTTTGTAGGTGTCACAGCAGCTGGCTGGTTTTAATACTGGCCTGGGCTCTACATGCCTCATTGGCTAGGGACCTTCTTTCAACCCTTCCACTCCTGGCTTAACCCGCAAGGTAAATCTTACCCTCTCTATACTATGAGGTGGCAGACCTTATTGGCAAGTGTCACTCACCTCTACTTGCAAGCTAACTATTTGCAGGAACTGCAGCATCTCAGTCACATCCATTTCTCTATCTCCTTTGTTCCTCTACCGCAGGGCACTACTATTTATTCGCACCTGGACATGTAGCTTGTGTGAGGACGCAATATGCGATGCTGATCCAATGACATAGCTCAAACAGTGCTGCGTATGGCAGGCTGCTAGCTAACTCTTTCACTGCCACCAAAGTGCTTCCCACAATGTAAGGTTCATTTACCATTGTCCCTAGTGCAGCTCACCTGCGTGCCCAAGGTATATGACCCCAGAATCAGTTTTTTTTCACAGCTCCATAGAAATGAATGGGACCTCCACTAAACTGTGAAAAATGACGGAGCGGACGCGGATGCACACAACGGTGATGGTGATACACCACCGCAGACGACCTGCACCATTTTGCAGTATTAGATAGCTATGTCCAAATGACGGAGCGGACGCGGATGCACACAACGGTGATGGTGATACACCGCCGCAGACGACCTGCACCATTTTGCAGTATTAGATAGCTATGTCCAGGGGCAGAGCACACACTGCGTTTCAGCCACCTTAGTGCAATACCTTGTTTTGTGGCACCGCTGCTGGTGCCAAACATGGTGTATCAATAAGAATGCATGTTAAATGGCGCACCAAAATGCAGAGAGGTATAACAACACGTAATAGACACAAAATAAGGTATCCGTTACTGACGTACTCGTCAGTAATTTTACACGTTGCAGTCACATAACGTGTGGTAGAGTGATCACCGCAACAAGGTACAACGGTAACCCAAGCCAACAGTGCTGACTGAAAAGGGTACATGTTCATAGTCGCCAACAGTCCTGAAATTTGGACTGTCTCAGGATGAAAATAGCTGGGGCTTATGTAAGCCCTGCCCATCAGTGGGCAGTCACAAGTGGGTTTAGGGTGTTCTCGGGGTGAGGCTTACATGCCCCGAATTTGCCTACTAAAATATTAGTAAATTTGCATGCAAAAGGCGCAAGACAGTTTACAAACTTCTTAAGGAACAGTTACACTATCCGAGGAGCAGCCGATTGTCCTTCACCACAGTCGGCTGCTTGTTAAAGAGGACCTTTCATATTGTGTCAACTTCAAACGGATCCGTCCCCATTGACTTACATTGTAAGTCTGGACGGATCAGTTTGCCTCCGCACGGCCAGGCGGAATCCCGAACGCTGCAAGTAGCGTTCAGGTGTCCGCCTGCTGAGCGGAGCGGAGGCCAAACGCTGCCAGACTGATTCATTCTGAGCGGATCCGCGTCCACTCAGAATGCATTAGGGCAGGACGGATGCGTTCGGGGCCGCTTGTGAGAGCCTTCAAACGGAGCTCACAAGCGGACAGCCGAACGCTAGTGTGAAAGTAGCCTAAGACTATAAAAACTTGTAAACTCAGATTATTAGCCTAAACTTTAAACATGACTATGGGATTCTACTAGGGAAATCATGTTTTAAAATAAATGCCCCTTCCTGGATCCTCCCACTGCTCCATCTTCAGCAGAAGATCAGCGCACAAAGGCCTCATGCGCACGACAGTGTTTTTTCACTGTCAGTGATTTGGCTTCAGTGGTCCATGTCCGATTTTGCTTCAGCAGTTTTTTTCTTGTGTCTTCCTTTTTTTTTGTCTGACGGGGGGGGGGGGGGGGGGGGGAAGGAAGGTTAATGAAAAGTGTAATTTTATTGCACCAAGGTCTTGACCAAAATGGACACGGACGCGGACACGGATGACATACCAGTTATGCATCCATTTTTTTTTTTGACGGACCGATTGACTTGAATGGGTCCGTCCTCCGTTTTCCACTGACAAGAATAGGACAGGTTATATTTTTTTGACGGACTGGAATCACGGACGCGGAGAAAAAACGGAGGACTATCAGTTTTTTTTCACAGCTCCATAGAAATGAATGGGACCTCCGCTAAACTGTGAAAAATGACGGAGCGGACGCGGATGCACACAACGCTCGTGTGCATGAGGCCAAAGGAGAAGGCAGCAGCACCATTTGTGAACTGGTGAGGTCCCTGCTCCTGAGGTTTCTGCCGCTACTATCCGGCCACGGGATACAATAAATAAATAAAACTTTGTTGTTTTCATTGTGTTTGGCGTTTGCTTAGAAGACCGTTGGCCTCCTGGCCAGTAGTTCTGTGGTAATGACATGTACGTTGCCTTTCTTTCCTTCAAGGAATGTATAAAATACATCCGCATATTAAATACAGAGGAGTCCTACCAACTCCACAGCCCTGAAAGTCAAAACGCGAGTGTGAAAGTAGCCTAAACCGCTCTGTCCACAGAAAAATACAAAGCCATGGCTCTTGCGATGTGACCATGAAATAAATAAAAAAATCATGGTGAATTGAGGGGATCCAAAAAGTAACATGCTGCAGGACCAGGCGGCGCTGCGCACGCTCGGGCAGCAGGGGGCAGTACCACGTGATATGTCTTGGTTACCATGCCGCCGCGCTCCTCCCTGACAGACCGCCCCCATCTCTCTCTTCCTGGTGGCCGCCATTTCCTCCGGTGCTGGTGTAGAAAGTCCTAGTATTAGCGGCCGCTTGGTGTTTATCGCTTCTCCCCGGGGCCCCCAGACTAATGTGCGGCCCCAGCCGGGAGGAGCATGTTCCCTAACTCCCCCAGTGTGGGCCGCAGTCCGCACCCCTCCATACAGCGTCACACCGGGGAGCTCCTCAGCACAGTGCCGCTGGCTGTGCCCCCCGAGCTGCTGCACGCCCACCTCACCTACCAGAAAAATGCCAAGTGAGTCCGCCGGGGGGGCAGGGGGCGCTGTGGTGGGGGAGACCGGGCTGTGTGGTTCTACAGGGGGCACCCATTCTCACATATTAGGACTGGGTGGGGCCCCCTCCTGAGGGGTGACCAGTCCTCTAACTTGGCACCCATAGGACTCATTGGGTCTGTGCATCAAATGGAAGCACCCTGCCTGGGCTGGAGCCGAGGGCGCCCATTGTTATCTGTGCTCCTGCTGCTGTCATTTAGGAGAAAAACTGTGAATAATTAGCATTTTAGGTCCGTTTGTGAGTCCATCAAATTGGAAAGTTGGGTAATAACTAATATGGCTGCTAAAGCGATGATCACCCAGCTTTCCCAGGTCACGGAATGGAAAAATCTGACAGAAGGGATGTATAGGACACTAGTCACCAGTGATATCCCCCGCAGGACCAGTGTTTGGGGGGTCCCTGACAGTCTTCTCCATATCTAGGAAGGACTGTATGATGTATGGTCATGTGACTGCTGCAGCCAATCACTGACCTCAATGCATGGACAGAGCGGTGGTCAAATTTGCATCCATTTCTCTGCCTCTACTATGGCTGTAGTAGACGACAGAAGTGTTTCTTGACCTCTGTGTCTCTATAACTACTCCGATCAAACCTGCCCTGTGTGGTCTGATCCCGTAATCACGTGCAGTAGCGGACAGAAGGATCAGGCTGCACATGAAGACACATAGGCCTACATAGGAGCTGTATACACAAAACCTGGGATGCCCCACCTGCGGCCCTCCAGCTCTTTCAAAACTACAACTCCCAGCATGCCCTGATAGGTGAAGCCTGTCCCGGCATGCTGGGAGATGTAGTTTTGAAATGGCTGCAGGGCCGCGGGTTGGGCATTCCTGCTGTAGGCTGCCTGGGCATGCTGGGAGTTGTGGTTCTGCAACAACTGGAGGGCCGCAGGTTGGGTATCGGCACAAAACGATCTCAGACTTTTATTTAGAGCAGTTGTCCAGTTTTAAGAGGAAAACCTACAATTTAGGGAATAGACCTGTGATACGCCGCCTCTCTGGTTCGGATAACTGGGTTCTGTCTTCCTGGATGCTGCAGTGACATCACATCATCACTAGCGAGGTGCACTGAAGAGGCCAGTGATTGGCTGCAGCAGTCACATGATGTCACTGCAGCAGCCATGATAAGAGCCCTGCCATCAGAACTGGAGCAACAGCATGGGATCTGTCAATCATCTGTTCTTTATTACAGGTTGATCCCCTGAGTTATCCCATTACCTCTTGAAATCTGACAACCCCTTTAAAGGGTTGTCTTACTTAAAGGGAACCTGTCACCGGGATTTTGTGTATAGAGCTGAGGACATGGGTTGCTAGATGGCTGCTAGCACATCCACAATATCCAGTCCCCATAGCTCTGTGTGCTTTTATTGTGTAAAAAAACCCGATTTGATACATATGCAAATTAGACTGAGATGAGTCCTGTACGTCAGAAAAGTCAAGGACAGGACTCATCTCAGGTTAATTTGCATATGTATCATCGGGTTTTTTACACAATAAAAGCACACGTGGCTATGGGGACTGGGTATTGCAGATGTGCTAGCGGCCATCTAGCAACCCATGTCCTCAGCTCTATACACAAAATCCCGGTGACAGGTTCCCTTTAAGCAAACGACATTTATTATGCAGAGAAAGTTAATACAAGGCACTTACTAATATATTGTGATTGTCCATATTGCCTCCTTTACTGGCTGGATTCATTTTTCCATCACATTATACACTGCTTGTTTCCATGGTTACGACCACCCTGTAATCCATCAGAGGTAGTTGTGCTTGCATACTATAGGAAAAAGTGCCAGCCTCTGTGCACTGACTGGGTCCTGGCTAGTCCTTTTTCTTATAGTGTACAAGCACGACCACCACTGCTGGATTGCATGGTGGTCGTAAACCATGGAAACGAGCAGGGTATAATGTGATGGAAACATGAATTCAGCCAGCAAAGGAGGCAATATGGACAATAACTATACATTAGTAAGAGCCTTGTATTAAAGGGGTCGTCCAGGTTTAGAGCTGGACCCGGACTTATCTCCATTTTCACCCAGGCAGCCCCCCCGACTTGAGCATCAGAGCAGGGCAAAGGCATTTTCTTAAGTTCCGGTGACGTAGTGGGCTCTCCATAGGGCTGCCAGGCGGAGGCTTACGCCCAGCAGTGAGCGCAGTGACGTCACCGGCACCGATGGGCGGGCTGTAGCCTGTAAAACGGCCTAGAGCAGCTCTAAAGCCTGCCCATCAGAGACGGTGGCGTCACCGAACACACTGCTGGGCGGAAGCCTCCGCCCGGCAGTGTGTTATTCTAAATAAAAGAGCCCTTGCCCTGAGCGATCCAGCGCAGGGCAAGGGAGCGCATCGGAGCATGAACTGCTCTAATGCTAACATCAGGGGGGCTGCCTGGGTGAAATTATGGGTATGTCCGGGTTCAGCTCTGAACATGGACAACCCCTTTAACTTTCTCTACATAATAAATGTCACTTGCTGAAGTTAGACCATCCCTTTAAGTCTGTTTCTAAAGTTGTTTAATTCTTAATTTAGATAGTTGCAAGGGTGGACAGGCCCTTTAAGAGGCAGCTCCCAGTAATCTCCTAAATAGAATTACTCGGACAGATCGCCCCCATAGAAGCGGTCCTGAGCTGGGACCCTCTTCCAAATGTCCTAATGGGGCATTTAGACAGGGGTCGTCTTCATGTCCAACCCTTTAATCCACATAAGAGTTTTCTCTTTTTCCGTCAGCTGACTGGTAACAAGGGAGCGTCCGTTATATATGTTGTCTGTGTACGTTGACTGTGAAATATTTCATAACGTGATCTCTTTAGCCTCTCTAGGATGCTGATGAGTGGGAATGTCCTGACGATGCCCTCGCAGCCATGGTCTTATGGGAATCGCACCCCCTTAGTCAGTCCGGGATCCTCACCTTCCCAGTTCCAGAACAGGAAGTGAGTACGGTCAATTGTCACCTGTTTGTCTTCCATTTTTGTACTGTGTCATCCAGGTAGTGAGACATCTGCCTGACCACGTAGGTCCATCAGTTGTCCTGTCTGTATGCCATTCCAATATAACACAGATGGTGACCTGCTGATATGTAACATAAATGCAGACGGCTCCCAAAGGAGAATGCGACCATAGGCGCAGGATGACGCCATCCCTAAATCACTCTATAATTCAGGTGTTCATAAGAATAGATGCCTCCATGATGCCTTTCAAACTGGTGGAGCTTGTGCAGGTTATCATTGGAATTATCATCTTTCAGGTCACAGCACTTGCTGCTAATGTTTCCCTATATAGTCTCTTAACTGTAGACCTCTATTACGTATCCAAAAATCACCAACAAGACCAAAATGAAAATGGAAAATGACCCTGCGCATATTTGCAGATGCAGCATAAAATATAAAATACCAGCCCGCTGATATAGACCCTGTCAGTGGGCATTCCTCTGGGTGTTGCCACAGTGTGGTCTCTAAGGCTAGGGCTACACAGCAACATGTGTCGCCCGACATTTTTGTAATGATAGTCAGTGGTGTCGCACTGTGACCTGTAACGTACTGTGACACCAATGTCTATCATTGCAAAAACAACTTTTTACAGTCATGAAATCGCTTGACACGTGTCACGGTGTAGCTGCACACTTTATTGGTTTGCAACACGTCGCCATGTAGCATCTCATGCTCCGATGCCCTCCCTTGCCCTGTGCTGTTTTGTTTACATTCCACCCAGTAGTGTTCCTGGTGACGTCACCAGCACTAATGGGTGGGCTTTACTGCTGCTCTAGGCTGTTTTACAGGCTAGGGCAGCGCTAAAGCCCACCTATTAGTGCCGGTGACGTCACTGGATCTAATGAAAAAGCCCTTCGGAGCATGAAATATGAGAGGGGCTGCCTAGGTGAAACAGGGGATATGTCCGGGTTCAGCTACGTATTTTGTTGTGTTCCCTTTCCGTTACTTTCGTTTTTACACAGGGGATGTATAGTTTTGGGTCATCAGGGGGCAGGGCAATAGCTGTAGTTTGTTTTGGGGTACTTTCCCACTAGCGTTTTTCTTTTCCGGTACTGAGTTCCGTCCTAGGGTCTCAATACCGGAAAAGAACTGATCAGTTTTATCCTATTGCATTCTGAATGGAGAGCAATCTGTTCAGGATGCGTCAGTTCAGTCCCTCTTACGTTTTTTGGCTGGAGAAAATACTGCAGCATGCTGCATTTTTATCTCCGGCCAAAAATCCTGAACACTTGCCGGAATACCGGATCCGGCATTAAAATTGCCGCATAGACGGATCCGTTCTTCCGGTCCGCGCATGCGCAGACCTTTTAAATCGGTGAAATAAATAAATACCGGATCAGTTTTTTTGATGACACCGGAGAGATTGATCTGGTATTTCAATGCATTTGTCGGATCCGAATCCGGATGCGTCTGACAAATGCCGTCCGGATTGCCAGAATCCTCTGATGCAAATGTCAAAGTACCCTAAGTGGAAGCTTTCTTTATTATATTTTTTGTATACTTAATTATTTTTTTGTTATTTATTTTGTATTTGTTTACATTTTGGATACATTGTTTCCCTTGTAAGCTCCCTTTTTACATTACATTAATGTATTTTTATAATTGATTTTCCCTGTATCTGGGACTAAAGTATTAACCCCAGTTACAGGGGATATGCAGCCTTCTTACAAAGGCTGCTGCGCTGACCAGACCTACTAAGGTCTGACTGACCTACTAAGACTTAGGGCCCATTTACACGTCCGCAATTTGGGTCCGCATTCATTCCGCAATTTGCGGACCTATTCACTTTCAATGGGACTGGAACGGATGTGAATCCGCATATTTTTCGGTATCCGTTTTTTCGGGATCCGCAATTCCGTTCCTAAAAAAAAATAGAACATCCTGTTCTTGTCCGCAATTGCGGACCAGAAAAGGCATTTTCTATTATAGTGTCTGTGATGTGTGGTCCGCAAATTGCGAATCCCACATTGCAGGTGTCCCGTGTTTTGCGGATCTGCAAAACACTTACGGACGTGTGAATGGAGCCTTAGGCTCCATCATAGGGTCTTAATACCGGAGAAAAACGCTTCCTTTGTGTCCCCATTCATTGTCAGTAGGGACAAAATGTAACTGAACAGAACGGAGCGCTCCAAAATGCATTCGATTCCGTTTGCTTGCGTTCCTATATCAAAGAGCATGCTGCGGTTTTCTTTCCGTTCTGACATGCGGAGCAAGATGGATCCGTCATGACCCCCAATGCAAGTCAATGGGGACGGATCAGTTTTCTCTGACACAATAGAAAGCTGATCCGTCCCCCACTGACTTTCAATGGAGTTCATGACGGATCCGTCTTGGCAATGTTACAGATAATACAACCGGATCCGTTCATAACTGATGCAGACGGTTGTATTATCAGTAACAGAAGCGTTTTTGATGAACCCTGCCGGATCCAGTAAAAACGCTGTGTGAAAGTAGCCTTAGTAGTTGCAGCAGTAAGTGGCATTGTCACTTCTTGAACAATATTCATGGCTCTTATAAACCACTGGAAGTCCGTCTGTCTCTGACTAGCTCCCCTCTCATGCAGCTTCACAATTTCCATGCAGACTCTGCTGGAAGTTTTAGAACATCTCTGCAGGTGTTGTTAATGTTCAGTAGTCCATAAGTAGTTAAAAATGTATCTTCTGCATGTAGTACTTTTTCCAGTAGGCTATGCTTAATTTTTTGATTCTTAGTTTTATTTTTAAGTATTACTTGTGGTCCTGGCTTTAGTGCATGTTTCACTCTAAACAAGCCGCATGTAGAGTGTCTCATGTGTACCACCTGGATGATGAGTGTCCTCGGAGTATGCAGTTGTGAGGCACATCGGGATCTCCATGGGGCTGTTACAGCTGCTTGTTAAATCAAAATAGCTTTTAGAAAAAAAAATATTCTTGCATCAGGTAACAGTAGAAGATTGTATTTTTTATCTTCTCTTCAGCTGAACTAGCCTGGCTTTCTTAGCCTCTGTTCATACCACATCTATGATATACAGCTTACCTTATACCAGGGGTGGGGAACCTCTGGTTCATTTCATGTGGCCCCTGCCAGAACATATTGTGAAAATGCAAATGACCGCTTCAATTATGGAAGCGGTCATTAGCATGCAGGAGGCAATGGAAGGTGAGAACAGCACATTGCTAGCTGTACTCCCCTTCCCTGGTCTTCTTCCGGCCCCACGCTGTGTCCTGACATGTACAGTGTCAGGACGTAGTGCACGTAGATGCGCACTATGACCTGATGTTGTGTGCTGTCAGGTCACAGTACAGCGCTGCAGGAAGAAGACCAGGGAGGGTAGGTGAATCTGATAGTGGCAGATCTGAGGTCTGATTGGGGCTGATCTGAGGCTCGGGGGCCTATTGGGGGTTTGATCTGAGGCTGGGGGGTGGGTCTGATGGGGGCTGATCTGAGGCTAGGAATAGCGCCTGTACTCTATGTAATATATATATAGTGCAGGCGCCATTTTGTGCTGCAGAAATACAGCGCTCTAGATTTTTTTTTTATTATTGAAGTGCAATTTCTGTAACTTACCCCTAAGTCACTTATATGTTTGACCCAATATAGCCATCAAATTTTTAAGTTGAGAATTTTGTATGGCTCCGGAACAATGTTTCACATATCCAACTGGCCCTCTGCAGCAAAAAGGTTCCCCACCCCTGCCTTATACAGACGGTCACAGTTGTATCTGATGTGGTCAAATAAAAAAATGTTCTACAACGGCATAGTGCATTTGTGATGAGATCCTTTCGAGGTAGTTTATACACTATATTTGTGCTCCAGTGAACGTGGAGAACTCGGTAGTCCTTTTGCATACGTTAATAAGCAGATTTTTGCCTATTTATGTATAGCGAGTTCCACGCTTTGGACTAGCAGCATGTGTCAGCGAGAGCACCCATCCTGACCTCCCAGCACTGACTGGGTCGCATAGCATACCATTCACACGTCCGCAATTTTTCCGGATCCGTTCTGGATTTTGCGGACCCATTCATTTTCAGTGGGGCCGGAACGGATGCTATGTGCTGTCTGCATCCGCATTTCCAGATCCGCATTTCCAGATCCGCACTTCTGGATCCACAATTCTGTTCTTAAAAAAAAAAAACAAAAAAAAAAAAACATGTTCTATTCTTGTCCGCAACTGTGGACAAGAAAAGGCATTTTCTATTATAGTGCTGGCGATGTGCGGTCCGCAAAATGTGGAACGCACATTGCCGGTGTCCGTGTTTTGCGGACGTGTGAATGGATCCTAACCCTTACAGTTCTGGAATGTACTGGATAACACTAGCAGCATGCTGTCAGTGTTATCCAGTACATTCCAGAGCTGTAAGGGTTACATAGCATCATAAATAAATATAATGCTATGCGACCCTGTCAGTGCTGGGAGGTTAGGATGGGAGCTGTTGCATACTCACGCTGCGAATCCAGAGCGTGACTCTCGCTCGTCTGTAAGGGGCCTTAGACGGATGGATCACACAGGCAATTGTCGGGAGGGAAGCGTTCCTTCCCGGCAATCACCTGCTCGGTAGCAGAGGAGACCACTGCTATATTTACATAAATCTCCATCAATATTTACAGCAATCTCCTCTTCGGTATGGGGAGGATCCATCGCTCGTCCCCAAACTGAATCATTGCCTGCAGCTGATGGCGATTAGACACCACGATCTGCCACTTGCAAACAATGAATTTTAAACCTGTTAAGATTGGGATTCCCTATTCTTCGTGTAATTAGTGGCAGTATTAAACTGCCAGATCATCGATAATGATATAGTTAGCGATGATCTGGCAGACGATCTGCCTCTCTGATACACGCTTAAAGGGAACCTGTCACCTGGATTTTGGGTATAGAGCTGAGGACATGGGTTGCTAGATGACCAATAGCACATCCGCAATATCCAGTCCCCATAGCTCTGTGTGCTTTTATTGTGCAAAAAAACTGATTTGATACATATGCAAATTAACCTGAGATGAGTCAGAGCTTGAAAAAATTACTCTTCTCTGGTCGCACAAGTAAGATATGACTTTTTATGTTAATTTGCATAAAAGGCAGGAAGTACAAAAATGCATAATACTTATTGAATTCGTCTGCAAATGAAATGAAAAGTGTAAAATAAGTTGAAAAAATTTTGTCCCCCCCCCCCCCCCAAAATTAAGTTTCAAGTAAAATTTTCCCAAAAAAAAGTTAAAAAAAAATTGGTAAAAAATAGGGGGGGGGGGGGATAGACATATTGGGTATCGCCGCGTGCGTATTGACTGGCTCTATAAACATATCACATGACCTAACCCTTCAGATGAACAACATAAAAAATAAAAACTGTGCTAAATAAACCATTTTTTGGTCACCTTACATCACAAAAAGTACAACAGCAAGCGATCAAAATGGAGTTTTCCCACCAAAATAGTACCAATCTGACACCTTATCCCGCAAAAAATGAGCCCCTACCTGAGACAATTGCCCAAAAAATTAAAAAACTATGGCTCAGAATATGGAGACACTAAAACATCATTTTTTTTGTTTAAAAAAAGCTGTTATTGTGTAAAACTTACATAAATAAAGAAAAAGTATACATATTTGGTATTGCCGCGTCTGTATCGACTGGCTCTATAAAAATATCACATTACCCAACCCCTCAGATGAACACCGTAAAAAATAAAAACTCTGCTAAATAAACCATTTTTTGTCACCTTACATCACAAAAAGTGTAATAGCAAGCGATCAAAAAGTCATATGCAAACCAAAATAGTGCCAATCAAACCTTCATCTCATCCCGCAAAAATCATACCCCACCCAAGATAATCGCCCAAAAACTATGGCTCTCAGACTATGGAGACACTAAAACATGTTTTCTTTTTTTTTTTGGTTTCAAAAATGAAATCATTGTGTAAAACTTACATAAATAGAAAAAATGGTATACATATTAGGTATCGCTGCATCAGTGACAACCTGCTCTATAAAAATACCACACGATCTAACCTGTCAGATGAATGTTGTAAATAACAAAAAAAAAGTGCCAAAACAGCTATTTCTTGTTACCTTGCCTCACAAAGTGTAATATAGAGCAACCAAAAATCATATGTACCCTAAACTAGTACAAACAAAACTTCCACCCTATCCCGTAGTTTCAAAAATGTGGTCACTTTTTTGGAGTTTCTACTCTAGGGGTGCATCAGGGGGGCTTCAAATGGGACATGGTGTCAAAAAAACCAGTCCAGCAAAATCTGCCTTCCAAAAACCGTATGGCATTCCTTTCCTTCTGCGCCCTGCCGTGTGCCCGTACAGCAGTTTACGACCACATATGGGGTGTTTCTGTAAACTACAGAATCAGGGCTATAAATATTAAGTTTTATTTGGCTGTAAACCCTTGCTTTGTAACTGGAAAAGAAATATTAAAATGGAAAATCTGCCCAAAAAGTTAAATTTTGAAATTGTATCTATTTTCCATTAATTCTTGTGGAACACCTAAAGGGTTAACGACATTTGTAAACTCAGTTTTTAATACCTTGAGGGGTATAGTTTATAGAATGGCGTCATTTTTGGGTGGTTTCTATTATGTAAGCCTCACAAAGTGACTTCAGACTTGAACTGGTCCTTAAAAAGTTGGTTTTTGAAAATTTCTGAGAAATTTCTAGTTTTACTTCTAAACTTCTAAGCCTTGTAAGGTCACCCAAAAATAAAATGTCATTCCCAAAATGATCCTAACATAAAGTAGACATATGGGGAATGTAAAGTAATAACTATTTGTGTAGGTATTACTATGTATTATGGAAGTAGAGAAATTGAAACGTGGAAATTTGCAAATTTTTCAAAATTTTTGGCAAATTTGGTATCTTTTTATAAATAAAAATTATTACTTTTTACTCCATTTTACCAGTGTCATGAAGTACAATATGCCTACAATATACGATAAGTCAAAGCGTTTTAAAGTTATCAGCACTTAAAGTGACACTGGTCAGATTGCAAAAAATGGCCTGGTCCTTAAGGTGAAATAAGGCTGTGTCCTTAAGGGGTTAAGGGCCAGTGTGTGAACTAACAGTGATGCCAGGAAAGTTTAGCTGGTTCTTAAAATGTTTTAATAGCTTTCCTGTTGTAACATAAATGCTTTATAAGATTTGCTGCCTACTTCATAATCCTAAAGATATGTAGCAGACGGTCCTATACATCTTCCATGTCATTAGCAGTGTATAACAGTCATTTTCCTTCTGTTTTAAATGTGTTGTAATTAGAATCTAAAGGTGAAGTCCTTTCCATCTGCACAACTTGTGTGGTCTTGGGTTATGGTTAGTCTCTCATCCCCAAAATGATTTGATTATGGTTGTGGCTTCTCCCCACTTGCTTCCTCCTATTAATGATCCAGCATGTGGAAGATTAGATTGCAGGACGGCACTTAAAGCAGAGTTCCCCAACTCCAGTCCTCAGGGCCCACCTACCAGTCAGGATTTGAGAATATCCCACAGAATGAACACCTGTGGTAAGGCCTAAGGTTTTGACACTAATTAGATCACCTGCTCAATACTAAGGAAACCCTAAAAACATGACCGGTAGGTGGGCCCTGAGGACTGGAGTTGAGGAACACTGACTTAAAGGGTTTATCCTGGTAAATATAATGATGACCTATCCTCAGATCCACTGATCAGCTGCTTTTAAAGTGTTGTCTCACTTCAGCAAAAAGCATTTATTATGTAGAGGAAGTTAATACAAGCCACTTGCTAATGTATTGTGATTGTCCATATTGCCTCCTTTGCTGGCTGGATTCGTTTTCCTATTACATTATACACTGCTCGTTTCCATGGTTACGACCTCCCTGCAATCCATTAGTGATGGCTGTGCTTTCACACTATAGGAAAAAGGACTAGCCTATGTGCGCTCCCATGGTCCCAGCCACCAGAGAGGCCAGCACTTTTTCCTATAGTATGCATGCACGACCACCACTGATGGATTGCATCACCATCACCACCGTAACCATGGAAATGAGCAGTGTATAATGTGATGGGAAAACTAATCCAGCTAGCAAAGGAGGCAATATGGATAATGACAATACATTAGTAAGTGTCTTGTATTAACTTCCTCTACATAATAAATGCTATTTGCTGAAGTGAGACAACCCCTTTAAGGAGCCTCCATGTTCACTGGCGCTCTGGTGAGCGCTGTGGACTCCCAGCAGCTTTCCGATCCTCGTATAGCGGCTGTGCTTTGTATTGCAGATCAGTCCTATTCACTTCAATGTAGCTGAGCTGCGCCTAAGCCAGGTGACCGATGTACGGCGACATCACATGGCCGAGGTACTCATGGAGCGTAGGCCTCTTCTAATACCTGATCAGCAGGGGTTCTGGGTGTCGGACCCTGACAATCTGATATTGTTGACCTGTCTTGGAGATAGGTCATGAATATAATTTACTGAGTAACCCCTTTTAAGATTTAGATAGAAAAACTGAATTGGAGTTATACTTGGGGAATATAGAGCTGATATAAACATAACATTGTAGTCAAACTTCTCATATGTTCAGTGTCAAGATGTGCACAGTGAATTTGGGTTCTTTTTTGCCCAGATTACCATTTTTACTTAGACAATTTCTGCACATTGAATCACTATTATGGTAAGCGCCTCCAACAGTTTGCTTCCTCACTTGAACTTGTATTGCCTATATAAGTGGTGCCCTTCACATTCATGGTACCCATGATATTATCTCTGTTGTAGGCTCACCTTTGTATACTCGTCATCTGGTGGTGGTTTAAGCTGCGATAGAGGAGAAAGTTGCATTTTTATATTTATTTATTCTTTTCTTTTTCTTTTTCATCCAGGAGGAGAAGTGATGAGGGAATTGATCAATATGATCTGAAGAGGCAGAGGTTCCAGTCCCCTCCACAGCCACCTTCTATCTTTCAGCAGTCAGTGCCTTTCAGCGATGACCTCTATTACTCCTTTTCAGGGATGCCATTGAGGCAGTCCCCTCAGATCCCTGATGTAAATGGTCGTGTTCCGTCTTCAGGAGACTCTTGGTTGTTTGAAGAAGTAGAAACCACTTTGCCTGTTGCTAATGACAAGGTAGAACGGGGAGCAATCTTTTGTTTGCCATTATACTTTTTTGGCTTTTGATGAATGACATGGCTTGGGTGCTATTACCTTATCCTGGGTTCAATTCTGATCTGCATGTTTCTATTCACTAGGGTTTCCTTCAGTTACTCTACATTCTTAAGGGCTCCTTCTGCCTTGCGATTGGACTCGCCATGGTAGAATTATGGGGCTCTGATCGGGTGCCATTACAGCCTGGGGCTTTGGGAAACTTCCTAGGCCTGTCATAGCTAACTGCCTGAAAAGCCTTGCATGAGGCACAGCTTCTCAGGAAGCGTGTCAGAATCCCATAGACTACAATAGTATTCAGTGAGCACCACAGCCTTTTCAAATAATTGCTCAGTGGTGGGTGTCAGAACCCCATCAATTACATCCTGGTTGTCACTATTAAACACTCACACTCACTATTAAACACACCCCTTTAATAAAAAAAAAACAATAAAAATAAGATTTTTAGCCCAAAATGAGTAAAAGCACCCCCTGGAGGTGGCCATAGCCTTTATGGCTATATTGATTGTCATTTTAATGGTAAAGCTGTTCATATCAATCAGATTCCTGTCTTGCGACCAGGCAATTTACTAGAGAAAATACTGGGGCTTGTTGCACCATTTTGTAACGTATATTTGATGGAATCTACGATTAAGGCTCCAGTGCAGATTCCATCAAAACTACAGTACAAAATGGCGCAGTATGCCACACTATTTTCTCCAGTAAAATGCCAGGTCACATGACATGAGTCGGATGGATTTCATTATATTCCATCATGTGACGGACTCTGCATTTCTGTTTTCTCTGTTCTCCCCCAATGCAGCCTAAGCTGTAAATGAACTTTTAGCCTCATTTATCAAAGGTAACAAAAAAAGGCACAGGTTAGTGGCATAAATATACAGCTGCCAATAGTTGCATATTGCAGACAATTCCAAACACATCAGAGGCGTGCACGTATTCATAAGGCCAATTGCTTTTTCCAATTTCAGTGCTCAAAATATGCCATTATTAACCACTTCAGCCCCGCTAGGTGAAACCCCCTTCATGACCAGAGCACTTTTTACACTTCGGCACTACACTCCTTTCACCGTTTATCGCTCGGTCATGCAACTTACCACCCAAATGAATTTTACCTCCTTTTCTTCTCACTAATGGAGCTTTCATTTGGTGGTATTTTATTGCTGCTGACATTTTTACTTTTTTTGTTATTAATCAAAATGTAACGATTTTTTTGCAAAAAAATTACATTTTTCACTTTCAGCTGTAAAATTTTGCAAAAAAAACGACATCCATATATAAATTTTTCGCCAAATTTATTGTTCTACATGTCTTTGATAAAAAAAAAATTTTGGGCAAAAAAAAAATGGTTTGGGTAAAAGTTATAGCATTTACAAACTATGGTACAAAAATGTGAATTTCCGCTTTTTGAAACAGCTCTGACTTTCTGAGCACCTGTCATGATTCCTGAGGTTCTACAATGCCCAGACAGTAGAAAACCCCCACAAATGACCCCATTTCGGAAAGTAGACACCCTAAGGTATTCGCTGATGGGCATAGTGAGTTCATAGAACTTTTTATTTTTTGTCACAAGTTAGCGGAAAATGATGATGATTTTTTATTTTATTTTTTTTCTTACAAAGTCTCATATTCCACTAACTTGCGACAAAAAATAAAAAATTCTAGGAACTCGCCATGCCCCTCACGGAATACCTTGGGGTGTCTTCTTTCCAAAATGGGGTCACTTGTGGGGTAGTTATACTGCCCTGGCAATTTAGGGGCCCAAATGTGTGAGAAGAACTTTGCAATCAAAATGTGTGAAATCCAAAAGGTGCACTTTGGAATATGTGCCCCTTTGCCCACCTTGGCAGCAAAAAAGTGTCACACATCTGGTATCGCCGTACTCAGGAGAAGCTGGGCAATGTGTTTTGGGGTGTCATTTTACATATACCCATGCTGGGTGAGAAAAATATCTTGGTCAAATGCCAACTTTGTATAAAAAAATTGGAAAAGTTGTCTTTTGGCAAGATATTTCTCTCACCCAGCATGGGTATATGTAAAATGACACCCCAAAACACATTCCCCAACTTCTCCTGAGTACGGCGATACCAGATGTGTCACACTTTTTTGCTGCCAAGGTGGGCAAAGGGGCACATATTCCAAAGTGCACCTTTCGGATTTTGCAGGCCATTTTTTACAGATTTTGATTGCAAGGTACTTCTCACACATTTGGGCCCCTAAATTGCCAGGGCAGTATAACTACGCCACAAGTGACCCCATTTTGGAAAGAAGACACCCCAAGGTATTCCGTGAGGGGCATGGCGAGTTCCTAGAATTTTTTATTTTTTGTCACAAGTTAGCGGAAAATGATGATTTTTTTTTTCTCTTTTTTCCTTACAAAGTCTCATATTCCACTAACTTGCGACAAAAAATAAAAAATTCTAGGAACTCGCCATGCCCCTCACGGAATACCTTGGGGTGTCTTCTTTCCAAAATGGGGTCACTTGTGGCGTAGTTATACTGCCCTGGCAATTTAGGGGCCCAAATGTGTGAGAAGAACTTTGCAATCAAAATCTGTAAAAAAAAATGACCGGTGAAATCCGAAAGGTGCACTTTGGAATATGTGCCCCTTTGCCCACCTTGGCATCAAAAAAGTGTCACACATCTGGTATCGCCGTACTCAGGAGAAGTTGGGGAATGTGTTTTGGGGTGTCATTTTACATATACCCATGCTGGGTGAGAGAAATATCTTGGCAAAAGACAACTTTTCCCATTTTTTTTATACAAAGTTGGCATTTGACCAAGATATTTTTCTCACCCAGCATGGGTATATGTAAAATGACACCCCAAAACACATTCCCCAACTTCTCCTGAGTACGGCGATACCAGATGTGTCGCACTTTTTTGCTGCCAAGGTGGGCAAAGGGGCACATATTCCAAAGTGCACCTTTCGGATTTTGCAGGGCATTTTTTACACATTTTGATTGCAAAGTTCTTCTCACACATTTGGGCCCCTAAATTGCCAGGGCAGTATAACTACCCCACAAGTGACCCCATTTTGGAAAGAAGACACCCCAAGGTATTCCGTGAGGGGCATGGCGAGTTCCTAGAATTTTTTATTTTTTGTCGCAAGTTAGTGGAATATGAGACTTTGTAAGGAAAAAAGAAAAATCATCATTTTCCGCTAACTTGTGACAAAAAATTCTAGGAACTTGCCGTGCCCCTCACGGAATACCTTGGGGTGTCTTCTTTCCAAAATGGGGTCACTTGTGGCGTAGTTATACTGCCCTGGCAATTTAGGGGCCCTAATGTGTAAGAAGTACCTTGCAATCAAAATGTGTAAAAAATGGCCTGCGAAATCCGAAAGGTGCACTTTGGAATATGCGCCCCTTTGCCCACCTTGGCTGCAAAAAAGTGTCACACATCTGGTATCGCCGTACTCAGGAGAAGTTGGGCAATGTGTTTTGGGGTGTCATTTTACATATACCCATGCTGGGTGAGAGAAATATCTTGGCAAAAGACAACTTTTCCCATTTTTTTATACAAAGTTGGCATTTGACCAAGATATTTTTCTCACCCAGCATGGGTATATGTAAAATGACACCCCGAAACACATTCCCCAACTTCTCCTGAGTACGGCGATACCAGATGTGTGACACTTTTTTGCAGCCTAGATGCGCAAAGGGGCCCAAATTCCTTTTAGGAGGGCATTTTTAGACATTTGGATCCCAGACTTCTTCTCACACTTTCGGGCCCCTAAAAAGCCAGGGCAGTATAAATACCCCACATGTGACCCCACTTTGGAAAGAAGACACCCCAAGGTATTCAATGAGGGGCATGGCGAGTTCCTAGAATATATTTTTTTTTTGCATAAGTTAGCGGATATAGATTTTTTTTTTGTTTTTTTCTCACAAAGTCTCACTTTCCGCTAACTTAGGACAAAAATTTCAATCTTTCATGGACTCAATATGCCCCTCAGCGAATACCTTGGGGTGTCTTCTTTCCGAAATGGGGTCACATGTGGGGTATTTATACTGCCCTGGCTTTTTAGGGGCCCTAAAGCGTGAGAAGAAGTCTGGAATATAAATGTCTAAAAACGTTTACACATTTGGATTCCGTGAGGGGTATGGTGCGTCCATGTGAGATTTTATTTTTTGACACAAGTTAGTGGAATATGAGACTTTGTAAGAAAAAACAAAAACAAACAAAAAATTTCCGCTAACTTGTGCCAAAAAAAATGTCTGAATGGAGCCTTACCAGGGGGGGGAGGGGTGATCAATGACAGGGGGGTGATCACCCATATAGACTCCCTGATCACCCCCCTGTCATTGATCACCCCCCCCTGTAAGGCTCCATTCAGACATCCGCATGATTTTTTACGGATCCATGGATACATGTATCGGATCCACAGAACGCATGCGGATGTCTGAATGGAGCCTTACAGGGGGGTTATAAATTACTGGGGGTGATCAGGGTGATCACCCCCCTGTCACTGATCACCCCCCCTGTAAGGCTCCATTCAGACATCCGCATGATTTTTTACGGATCCATGGATACATGGATCGGATCCACAAAACGCATGCGGACGTCTGAATGGAGCCTTACAGGGGGGTTATCAATGACAGGGGGTGATCAGGGTAATCAGGGTGATCACCCCCCTGTCACTGATCACCCCCCCTGTAAGGCTCCATTCAGACATCCGCATGATTTTTTACGGATCCATGGATACATGTATCTGATCCACAGAACGCATGCGGACGTCTGAATGGAGCCTTACAGGGGGGTTATCAATGACAGGGGGTGATCAGGGTAATCAGGGTGATCACCCCCCCCCCCCTGTAAGGCTCCATTCAGACATCCGCATGATTTTTTACGGATCCATGGATCGGATCCACAAAACGCATGCGGACGTCTGAATGGAGCCTTACAGGGGGGTTATCAATGACAGGGGGGATGATCAGGGAGTGTATATGGGTGATCACCCGCCTGTCATTGATCACCCCCTGTAAGGCTCCATTCAGACGTCCGCTTGTGTTTTGCGGATCCGCTCCATGTATCCATGGATCCGTAAAAATCATGCGGACGTCTGAATGGAGCCTTACAGGGGGGTGATCAATGACAGGGGGGTGATCAATGACAGGGGGGTGATCAATGACAGGGGGTGATCACCCGCCTGTCATTGATCACCCCCCTGTAAGGCTCCATTCAGACGTCCGTATGCTTTTTGCGGATCCGATCCATGTATCCGTGGATCCGTAAAAATCATACGGACGTCTGAACGGAGCCTGACAGAGGGGTGATCAATGACAGGGCGGTGATCAATGACAGGGGGGTGATCAGGGAGTTTATATGGGGTGATCATGGGTGATCAGGGGTTTATAAGGGGTTAATAAGTGATGGGGGGGGGGGGGGGGTGTAGTGTAGTGTGGTGGTTGGTGCGACTGTACTGACCTACCTGAGTCCTCTGGTGGTCGATCCTAACAAAAGGGACCACCAGAGGACCAGGTAGGAGGTATATTAGACGCTGTTATGAAAACAGCGTCTAATATACCTGTTAGGGGTTAAAAAATTTGGATCTCCAGCCTGCCAGCGAACGATCGCCGCTGGCATGCTGGAGATCCACTCGCTTACCTTCCGTTCCTGTGAGCGCGCGCGCCTGTGTGCGCGCGTTCACAGGAAATCTCGCGTCTCGCGAGATGACGCATATATGCGTGACTGTGCGCCAGCCTGCCACCTCCGGAACGCACATGTGCGTTAGGCGGTCCGGAGGTGGTTAATAAAGGTGTTGAACTGATGTCACTAGGGTTGTTTCGGGTATTGAATATTCGATACCCAATCGATACTTTTGTCCCGGCATCGAAGCCATACGGGGATATGCCTTTTTATCGATACTCTGCTGTGCTACTGCACAGCCCAGTATCGGAGAACATGCATCGCGCTGCTCTCAGTGCTGCCATGTTCCCTAAGCAGCACAGAGAGAAGGAAGCAGTGTCTCCCTTTCCCCTGTGCTGCTGCTGCTACCAATGGGCGCGAAGAGGAGGGGAGGGCTCACTGCGCCACCAATGATAACTAACGTTTAATACATTACAAATATAGGCGGCAGAAACGCATTGCCAGCACCCGTCCGCACCTCAGGGGTTAACTGCCACTGATCGCAACTCCCTGTCAGAGGTCGGGTGCCAGCAATGTGTTTCTGCCGCCGGCTGTATTTGTATTAAACATTAATTAGCATTGGTGGCGCCCCCCCCCCCACCCCCAGGAATAAAAACATTGGTGGCACACTCCCCCTTCTCCCTCCCCAGTATTAAAATCATTGGTGGCGCAGTGTGCCCTCCCCTCCTCCCCAGTATTAAAATATTAAAATCATTGGTGGCGCAGTGCGCCCCCACCCCCAGTATTAAAATCATTGGTGGCAGTGGCCACAGAGTCCCCTGACCTCCTCCTCATTGGCGGCAGTGGCAGCTTTGATCGGAGCCCCAGCAGTGTAATCCTGGGGCTCCGATCAGTTACCATGGCAGCCAGGATGCTACTGAAGCCCTGGCTGCCATGGTAATCTCCCAGCTGTGTGTACTATGCACAGGGCAGCAGGGAGAGTGTGAAGTCCTATTCACCCTGATCGAGCTTTATTAGGGTGAATAGACAAGGGATTAAAAGATCCCAGCTTCTAGACCCTAAGGGGGGAAATAGTTATACATTTTTTTTATTTATTTTTTACTTTAAGTATAAATGACCCCCTTTCCCAACTTTACATATAAAATATATAAACACTAAATAAACATATTACATATCGCCAACGTCCAAACTATTAAAATATTTTAAAAATCTTTATCTTAAATGAAAACCGCGCGATTCGCCATTTTTTTTTTGTCACCTTGGCCCCCCCAAAAAATAGGATAGGACTGTTTTGAATTTGGGCCGAACGTTCCATAAAATGTGGTATGCACGCGGCTTTTTTTGACGTTTTTTTTTTTTTTTTTGCATGGTATCGAGTATCGCAATACTTTTTTATGGTATCGAACTCGAATCAAAATTTTGGTATCGAAACAACCCTAGATGTCACCATTAAAAAAATTGTGTTTATTCATGAGACATTAAGTTGTAAGTTCCACTAGAGCAGAGATCAGCAACCTCTGGCACTCCAGCTGTTCTGAAACTACAATTCCAAGAATCCTCCTTTTAGTTCTGTGGGAGTTACAAGAACAGCCAAGTAAGTTTGCATACTGGAAGTTGTAGTTTTGCAGCAGCTGGAGTGCCGAAGGTTGCTGATCCCTGCACTATACTCAGGAACCAATGTGAGTGCATTCTCTTTATGGTATATGTTGGTGCTATATAGATAATGAATAATAATAAAACAAATCATTTTAATTTTTTTTTTTTTCCACACAGCTGAGTCAGCAGATTCTGGACTTGTTTCAAGCTTGTCAGCAGCAGATCTCTGACTTGAAGAAGAAAGATATTTGTCGGGCAGAACTCCAGAGGGAAATTCAGCAAATATTTCCCCGTAGGTGTCTCCGTGTAGAGTTCATGAATATTTGTGAAAAGGATTGCAGTTTTATTAATTGCCTCCTCTTACTTGTTTTCTGTTTCTCCTCTTTTTGTAGAGAGCAGGCTGTACCTGGTTGGCTCATCACTTAACGGGTTTGGCACAAGGAGCAGTGATGCAGATTTGTGTTTAGTAATAAAAGATGAGCCGGTGAGTTCACTAATGTTTAGTGACAATGTGCAATATATCCAACATTACTCATGAATTAAGAGCAGTATTTACTGACTAACTGGCTATAAGTTTACATTCACACCAACAGTGAAAAAAAGTCTGTTAAAATGGCAAAACCGTCCAATTAGAACACGTGTTTTTGACTGATTCCTTTCTGAGAAACTAACGTAAATGGTCCCCTTCAACTGTACGGGGGCTGTCTGTCAGTGAAAAAGGACAAACTAGGACATGTTCCATATTTTTTTACGTCTGTTATTCACTGGCTGTCAAAAAATCTGCGGTTTAAATAACCCCATAGACTACCTTTACTACTTCTTCTCGAAACGAACGTGTGATGGCCGGTAAAAAAAAAAAGTCTGCACATCCATTTTTCACTATTGTGTGATTGTACCCTAAGACTTTTATAGATTAACCTTTCATTGAAAATTAACAACGTGAATTGATTTTTTACGGCTCTTGTAGGCCAACAGTGCAGAATTTGGAGAGTACAAGGATATTTTTCTATGTAGAACGAGTGTAAGATGTGTGCATTTCTTCTGCAAATCCTGGCCCAATACAGGTCTGATCACCCAAATTTACTGCATCCAAAGAACCTGCATTTAGTTGATTATACCTCCTATTGGCCTTTGATTTCTGGTTGTAATGCAGAAGCAGAAATGCACCATATTATGTTTATGTAAGGGTTGTTGTGGGTATCAAAATATCGATACCCAATCAATACTTTTGTCCCGGTATCGATACGACACATGCGCAGCCTAGCATCAGAGAACATGGAACGCGCTGCTGTCAGCGCACACAGTGTTCTCAGCAGCACAGGGGAGCAGGAGTCAATAAGAAGAGAGAGAGGTGGGCGCACTGCGCCACCAATGAAAGTTAATGTTTAATACAAATACAGGTGCCGGCAGCAGAATCACATAGACGCGATCAGTGGCAGTTAACCCCTCAGGTGCGGCACCTAAGAGTTAACTGCTGCTGATCGCAGCTCCCAGCTATGTGATTCTGCTGCCAGTACCCGCCTCCTGTATTAAAAGTTAACTATCATTGGTGGTGCAGTGCGCCCTCCCCAGTATTAAAAACATTGGTGGTGCAGTGTGCCCCCCCCCTCAACCCGCCAGAATTAAAATCATTGGTGACAGTAGCCACAGGGTCCCCTCCTCTCCTCCTCATTGGTGGCAGTGGCCCCAGGGTGGCAGCTTCTGATCGGAGCCCCAGCAGTGTAATCCTGGGGCTCCGATCGGTTACCATGGCAGCCAGGACGCTACTGAAGTCCCAGCTGCCATGGTAAGCTCTCTGCTGCTGTGTGCACTATGCACAGAGCAACAGGAAGAGTGTGAAGTCCTATTCACCCAGATAGAGGTCTATTAGGGTGAATAGGACAAGGGATGAAAAGATCCCAGGTTCTAGCCCCTAAGGGGAAAAATAGTTATTAAATAAAAAGTATTATTTTTTTATATAAACAATAAATAAACAAACATATCGCCACGTCCAAAAAGTCCAAACTATTAAAATATTTTAAAAAATCTATGCAGTGAAGGCCGGAACAGAAAAATAAATAAATAAAAACTGCACGATTTGCAATTTTTTTTTTAAATGTTGAATGCACGCGGCTTTCTTGGTGTTTTATATTTTTTTGCGTGGTATCGACTATCGCAATACTTTTTTTATGGTATCGAAATCAAAATTTTGGTATCGCAACAACCCTAGCTTATGTAGCACTGGCCTATGTCTGTTTTATAAAATTGCGCTGTTACTATTATAGGGGGTGGCGGCAAAGTTTGATGCTGTAGCCCTGTATCTAAATACTTTTGGCTAGGGCTTAGCAAAATGACCCTTTGCCTTTCCTAGGCACCTGACGCCTTTGGCATGTGCTCCATCGGCTGCCATTCTACCAGAAATAAACGCTTTCCCTAAATAAGTATATTACTAAAATGTTCACTGTCCCTACACATTAGCAAAAAAATTAAAATAAAATAAATTGAAACTGCAGTTACACTTTATACACTTGTTTAGGCAACAGACCGTCCTGCTTTTTGGGCAGTGTCTCCTGCCTTCACTTTTACAGTTCTGGCGGGACACTTGGTAAACGCCTAGCTGGAGCTATGTCAATATTTGACTCCTTCCAGGGTCCTGAATGAAGATAAAAGTGGATTCAGATAGTATCTATTAAAATTCTTACCAAACATTGAGTTCAGATGAGATACTTTAAAAGTGGAGAAAAACAAAAATGAGTTGAAGTAGCACTTCTCTGAGAATTTAGTGACTCAGGTCGGTACTTGTTTAGCAGTGTAAGCACATTTACTTCTGCAATGTAGTCTTTCTTGTATGTCAAGCGTTATGAAACTGTGTGATATCAATCTTTCTAAATATGAACTTGCACACAAGTGAATAGTAAAATCAGTCATGATGAATAGGGTGCGGTCTACAGATGTTTCGAATATCCCAGCCCCAACTTAATTTCTTTAATATAGTTGTACGAGTGCTGAGAAGGCATAGTCCAATAACCGGCAGAAAGGGTGCTGCCGTATCTGCTAACAAGCTGTGTCCATCTTTGCAACTATTTTTGTTAGGGTCCATTCACACATCTGCAAAATTACGGAACTGATGCCGCAAAAGATGCAGACAGCACACTGTTATGTCTGCATCCGCAGTTCCATTCCGCGGCCCCTCAACAAAATAGAACATCTCCTATTCTTGTCCGCAGCCACGGACAAGAAAAAGCATTTCTATCATAGTGGCGGCCATGTGCGGTCCGCAAAATGCGGAATGCACATAGCCATTGTCCGTGTTTTGCATACCGCAAAACAGTTGCGGACGTGTGAGTGGACCCTGTTATTCATCTATAATAAAGAAGCAGTTTTGCAGAGACTGTCCTTCCATTTCTCATCTGTCTCATTGGGGGGGCTTTGAACATGGGTATAGCTGTTGCTGCAAGGAGGCAGACACTAAGCACACAAAGTGTAAGCTCCTCCTTCTTCAGCTATACCCTTCCTACAGGAACCAAACTAAGGCTCCTTTCACACTAGCGTTCGCTGGTCCGCTCGTGAGCTCCGTTTGAAGGAGCTCACGAGCGGACCCGAACGCAGCCGTCCAGCCCTGATGCAGTCTGAATGGAGCGGATCCGCTCAGACTGCATCAGTCTGGCGGCGTTCAGCCTCCGCTCGCCTCCGCACGGACAGCTGAACGCTGCTTGCAGCGTTCGGGTGTCCGCCTGGCCGTGCGGAGGCGTGCGGATCCGTCCAGACTTACAATGTAAGTCAATGGGGACGGATCCGTTTGAAGATGCCACAATGTGGCTCAATCTTCAAGCGGATCCGTCCCCCATTGACTTTACATTGAAAGTCTGGACGGATCCGTCCGAGGCTATTTTCACACTTAGCTTTTTTTTTGCCATTTTAATGCAGACTGATCCGTTCTGAACGGAGCCTCCGTCTGCATTATTATGAGCGGATCCGTTAAGAACGGATCCGCCCGAACGCTAGTGTGAAAGTAGCCTAAATCAGTTTTAGCTTAGTGTCTGTAGGAGGCAGACCTCCCTGCGTTGCAGGTCTGCTGATTATTATTATTATTATAATTATATTTTTTTTCTTCTTTCCTTCTTTAGCGGGAAGCTTCAGGCAGTCCTTAAAACTGCCTGCACTCCCACCCAGGAGATGGGAGACTATGGGGTCACCCAGACCCCCTGCTCCTTTCCTTGCTCCGGAAGAAAAGGAGGCCCAGAGGTTCCTGTAAAAACCTCTGTCTCCCGCCAGCATTCGCATCACCACGGCCGTCGCCTCTGTTTCCGGTGTAGCGTCCCTCACCAAGGGGCTGCACACCGAAGGTGGTGATCCAGCTGGAGCCAGAGGGGCAGAAGACGCTGGACAGGTGAATATAAAGTTTGGAGACTGCCCATAGTGCCCCCCTCCCTCCAGTACCCTCTCCTCCCCACATGTGATGGGTCCCCATGTGGTCACCCTCTACTATGTGCAGTAATGAGAGCCCTTTAAATCTTAAATGGCACCTTGGGGCGTCTGTCTTCCAGGGCCAGCGTGCAGGCCTCAGGGGGCTGCTCCTGCTGTGTGGTCGCATCCTCCTGTGGCTACCTTGTTCTGGCGGCTTCCTGGTCGGAGCGTCTGCCCTGTTCTGGGGCAGTCAGTCATTATTAATTGAGGCCCTGTTTCTGTGCGGCTTATTCTTCCCTGGCCGCCATCTGGTTTTGGCCGGGGATGCCGGTGTGTGTTGCAGCGGGGGTTAGAGATGATGGGCGGGTATTGAGAGCCAAGTCATTTTGGAGGCGGGGGCGAACACAAGCAGCAGAGCAGAAGAAGAATGGTCTCCGCCCACTTTTGGATTCAAAGCACCTGGCAGGACGCTGATGGACTGGCTTGCTGCTTGGAGGGACACAGGCTGGGTAAGTGCTGTTTTGTCCCTTCTTAAAGGGCCTAACCTTCCCCTTTTCCTCGGTGCCAGGATTGTCATTATGTCTGAGCCCAGACTCCAGGTCCCGAAGCAGGCAGTCCCTTTGGTGCTTCGTTTTGCTTGTGCGTCGTGTCGCACAAAATTTCCATCCCCTTACTCAGACTCCCTCTGCTTTGCTTGTGCTGAGCCGCCATTAAGTGGCTTGGCCCTGGACCCGATGGTTCCTGCTGCCCAACCTACGGAATAACCGGAATGGGCACGTTCCCAGTCTAGGATGTCTCCAATACCAACAAAGCTATTGTGGATATATTGGGGCGTTTGTCGACAAGGCAGTCCTCTGACCGGTCCGACTCTGGGGTTCATGGGCCAAGTGCCCATCGCGGCCGTCCCACAAAACAGGCTAGAACATCCTCCCTCCAAAAGGGTGTTTGTGCCTCCCGTTTCCTTGGCCTCTCCACCTCCTACTAGAGTCTCACTCCAACGTGTCCTCAGTGGAAGAGGCATGTTCTGAGGAGAGAGGGTCAGATGAGGATGTTGTCTCGCCGGAGGGTCAGTCATCCAAAATGTCCGCCAGTTTCCCACTTGGCTAAACATACTACCTTGCCGATGGCAGATGGGGCTTCTTTTTCTGATATCAAAGATTATACGCTGGAAGCGTTTGCAAAATCTGCCTTTGAAGCAGTGGGCACAGCACTGCAGCTGGTGTTTGCCTCTACATGGGTGAGCAAGGCTGTGGGAGAGTGGGCAAGTAATTTATGTCAGGGTCTTGACGGGGGAACTTGCAGATGTGGCCCTGCAGCTCTCGCATGCCATTGCATATATTTGTGAAGCATCTTTGGACGCTGCCAGGTTTATGGCTCACTCGTCAGCTCTGTTGGTGGCTATTCCCTTGTCAGCCCTCACTCGTCAGCCCTGTTGGTGGCTATTCCCCTTTACCGGCGGCAGACTTTTTGGTAATCGCCTGGATGAGATAATTTCGAACGCTACAGGTGGTAAGAGCACCCATTTACCACAGAACAGGGGACGGTCTAATAGGTAAAAAAAGCAGAAGCCTTTTTCTCGCTCGTTCATTGGGGGGACACAGGACCGGGTGTATAGCTGCTGCTGCCACTAGGAGGCGACACGAGGCTGAAAAAAGTGTTAGCTTCTCCCCTACAGGCTATACTCCCTCCAGCCTGGAGCGAGCAACTCAGTTTTTAGCTTAGTGTCGCAGGAGGCAGACCTCCCTGCTTTGCAGGGTATCATGCTTTTGTTTTTCCTTTTAGGTTATGGGAAACAGAGTAGCCTGTTCTCCTCAGCGGCCGACCTCCCCCAAGAAGAAAAGAGGACCAGGGCAGCCTCGCTCCCCTGCTTCCCACCAGCCAAGGGTCTCCGAGATCAGGTAACCCTCCACCATTCCAGCGCTTGCCACTGATGTGCCAGCTGCTGAGGGGGTGCCCCTGCTGGTCCACCACTGGAGGGTGAAGAAAAGAGGAAAAAGGTGAGGTAAGTAGGCACATAAGGTAAGTATTAACACTCTCACAACGCAAACTATGGCTCAAGGTGTGGGCAGCGGATTCATCCTCGAAGCGCTCCCTGACAGCTCTGCCTTTCTCTGGCATTCGTTTATTCGGGTCTCGTCTGGATGAGATCATCTCTGAGGCCACTTTTTGCGCTATGTCGTCCCATTCCTGGGCTCAGTCTTTTTGCAGCTTTGCAGGTACGAACCTAGTGGCTGGGAACTCTACCAGAGCAGTCCCTCAGGATCAGCGATAGAGGCTGTTCCTTTGGCCCCATGCACACGGCCGTGTTTCACAGCCGTGTGCGGGCCGTGGAACCGCGGCCTGAATCCCTCCTGAGAGCAGGAGCGCACGGCATCACTGGTTGCTATGACGCCGTGCGCTCCCTGCTGCCGCCGCAATACAGTGGTATGATCTATACCAGTGTATTACTGTACTGTGCCGGCAGCAGGGAGCGCACGGTGTCATAGCAACCAGTGACGCCGTGCGCTCCTGCTCTCAGGAGGGATCCAGGCAGCGGTTCCACGGCCCGCACACGGCTGTGAAACACGGCCGTGTGCATGGGGCCTTAAAGGGACACTGACAGGCCCAATAACCATAATTAGCTGTACATATGCATGTACAGGTCTTCTAATGTACATTAAAAACATATAAGTATAACCCCTGTCCACATTATGAATACAGTAAACTCACGTTTTATAACCTGAAGTATCCGCTTGCGCCCAGCCAGCATCAGCCCAACCGCCGCCCAGCTCATCAATATTCACTTAGCTGGGCGGCTTCTGCTGTCCCCGACCTTCCGAGATCCGGCGCATGCCCAATAGAAAGCTATGGGTGCCGGGCGCATGCGCAGAAGCTGAAAGCGAGTCCGATGCCCATAGCTTTCTATTGGGCATGTGCCGGATCTCGGAAGGTCGGGGACAGCAGAAGCCGCCCAGCTAAGTGAATATTGATGAGCTGGGCAGCGCTTCAAAACGGCAGTTGGGCTGATGCTGGCTGGGCGCAAGTGGAGCTGAAACCCTGCCCCTTGGGCAGAAAGAACAGAGATTACTTCAGGTTATAAAACGTGAGTTTACTGTATTCACAATGTGGACAGGGGTTATACTTATATGTTTTTAATGCACATTAGAAGACCTGTGCATGGATATGTACAGCTAATTATGGTTATTGGGCCTGTCAGTGTCCCTTTAAGCCTCAACCAGCTTGGCGACCACGGGCTCAACCTGCCAGTCCCGCACCCAACAAACAGGCCTCAGCATGATGGTGCGCCCCCATCCTCTTGGGTGGGGGGGTCGCCTTTTTCTATTTCAGGAACATTGGCGGGCCCACATCGCAGACGCATGGGCACTCGAGATCGTGTCGTCAGGTTACAAGCTAAAATTAGCGTCCCCTCCTCCAGAAAGGATTTTCCTATCCCAACCTCCCAAAAGGGCGGATTGGGCCACCGCTTTCTTTCAGGCGATCCAAGCTCTCCTAGCTCAGGGGGTAATTTCCCTGGTTCCCCGCACGGAACACTTCACAGATTTTTTTTTCAAATTTGTTTGTAGTTCCCCAAAAGGAGGGGTCAGTCCGTCCGGTTCTGGACCTCAAGCTGTTGAATCTTTCTCCGGATCCAGCGGTTCCGGATGTAGTATCTTTGTTCCGTAATAGCTTCTCTGGAACAGGGCGAATTCCTTTCCTCCATAGATATCCAGGACACATACTTGCACGTCCCCATTGCCCTTGCGCATCATCGCTTCTTGCGTTTTGCAGTGGGCTCCCAACATTACCAATTCGTCACCCTCCCCTTTGGGTTGGCGACAGCTCCGCGAGTCACAGAGGTTCAGACCCTCCAGTGAGCGGTCAGCCTTCTTCTCAAGCACTGTTCCCCATCCATTTGCCTGTGCAGGTTCTAGGCATGATGGTCGCTACCATGGAAGCGGTGCCGTTCACGCAGTTTCACACCCAGGCACTCCTCTTGTCATGGGACAAGTCGGCGGACTCCTTGGACAAACCTATAGTCCTCGCTCCGAGGGTGCGCTCGGCACTCAGATAGTGGCTCTCCACACCAACGTTGGATTCGGGGAAATCCTTTCTTCCGATTTCCTGGACGGTCATCACTACCGATGCCAGTCTTCAGGGCTGGGGAGGAGTCTTCCCACCCCGGATGGTACAGGGGGTTTGGTCTCTATCGGAGTCCAAACTGCCAATCAACATTTTGGAACTTCGGGCCATTCGTCTGTCCCGCCTTAATTGGTCCCCCCTTCTGACGGGTCAGCCAATCCGGATACATTTGGACAACGCCACAGCACTGGCCTACATCAATCAAGGGGGTACCTGCAGTCAAGTGGCGATGGCCGAATCTTCGCTGATTCTTAAATGGGCGGAGAAGCATGTACCAGCCCTGTCGGCAGTCTACAGCCCAGGGGTGGAGAATTGGGCGGCAGACTCTCAGTCGGATGACAGTGGACCCAGGGGAATGGTCCCTGCACCCCGAGGTCTTCAAGGAAATCTGTCACCGTTGGGGACAGCCGGACGTGGACTTGATGGCGTCCAGATTCAACCACAAACTGCCCGCTTTCTTCTCTTGCACAAGGGATCCAATGGCGTGCGCAGTAGACGATCTGGTGGCACCATGGGATGGGTTCTCCCTCCTGTACGTCTTTCCGCCTCTCCCTCTCCTTCCTCGAGTGCTCCGCAGGATACGGATGGAGGGCATCCAGACTATTCTTATTGCCCCGGACTGGCCCGTCGACCGTGGTACTCTGAGATAATCTACCTCCTAGGAGACACACCGTGGCACCTTCCACTCAGAGAAGATCTTCTCTCAGGGACCGGTCTTCCACCAGCATTTCGAGTCGCTACATTTGACGGCGTGGCTGCTGAAACCGCCATTCTGAAACAGCGAGGTTTCCCTGATGATTGGGGCCAGGAAGCTGGTGTTGTCCAGAATCTATTAAAGGACTTGGATGTCATTTCGCTGGTTCTGTGAGGACCAGGGTTTTCCGCCGTTGCGTTTTTCGCTCCCAAATATTCTCTCCTTTCTCCAATCGGGACTAGATTCTGGTCTGGCGCTTAGCTCTCTGAAAGGGCAGGTGTCGTCACCTTTTTCCAGCGCACCCTGGCTGCGCAGAGCACGGTGAAAACTTTTCTTCAAGGGGTGGCGCATACTGTCCCTCCTTATCGCCCCCCCCCCCCCCCCCCTTTTACCTGCCGGAGACCTAAACTTGGTCCTAGGGTCTCTTCAGTCCGCTCCCTTTAAACCGTTACGCAACATTTCTCTCCGTATGCTTACCTTGAAGGTGGTATTTCTAGTGGCTATCACATCCATCAGACGTGTTTCGGAATTGGCAGCTCTATCGTGCAAGGAACCGTTTCTAGTTTTGCATCAGGATAAGGCGGTGCTCCGTCCGGTGCCGTCTTTTCAACCGAAGGGGGTCTCTGCTTTTCACGTCAATGAAGACATAGTCCTCCCTTCCTTTTGCCCTTCCCCTTCTCATCCTAGGGAATGGGCTCTCCATACCCTGGATGTGGTTCGGGCTCTGAAGATTTATCTGTCCACCTCTAGCTCCTTCTAGACTGACAGATTCTTTGTTAGTCATTCCCGAAGGGCCGCGTAAGGGTCTGGCGGCTTCTAAGGTTACCATTGCAAGGTGGATTCGTTTGGCAATTGCCGAGGCATACCACTCCCGGGGCAAGGTGCCGCCCGTCCGGATCACGGCGTGCTTCATGGGCTCGGTTCCACCACGCTTCTGCTTCGCAATTGTGTAAGACTGCAACTTGGTCCTCCCTACACACTTTTACCAAATTCTACCAGGTGCATTCCTTGGCATCAGCAGACGTGGTTCTGGGCCGCAGAGTCTTGCAGGCGGCAGTGTCTGAACGGCAATGAAGGCTTGTTCAATTGGATATAGTTCTTCCCTCCCCGTGGACTGCTTTGGAATGTCCCACAGTCCTGTGTCCCCCAATGAACGAGCGATAAAACAAGATTTTGTGAACTCGCCTGTAAAATCTCTTTCTCGCTGAGTTCATTGGGGACAGAGCAGCCACCCATTAGTTAACATTGTTTCCGCAGATGGGGCGGTTGGTTTCCAGTGGTGTCCTCTGGGGTTATTGGTTGCTATTTCCGTTTATATACATTTTTTTTTTTTTTTTTTTCCCCTCTGCTACTCCTACTGCTTGGGCACAAACTGAGTTGCTCTCTCCAGGCTCGAGGGGGTATAGCCTGCATGGAAGGAGCTAACACTTTTTTTCAGCCTAGTGGCAGCAGCAGCTATACCCACGGTCCTGTGTCCCCCAATGAACTCAGCGAGAGAGATTTTACAGATCAGTTTTTACAGCCCCAAGAGGGGCTCCGACAAGTCTGCCACGGATCAGAAACGCAAACCTTCCTTCAAGCCACTCCCTTGCTGGCGTTCCCGTCAACAAGGCTCCAAGTCCTTTGACCCTAAGAACTCCGCTGCATGACGGGCGGCTCCCGGCGCCCCCTGTTCGTGTGGGCAGCCGGCTTCGTGTGGTTTGGCTGGCTCAAGTCTCAGATGCGTGGGTAAGGGAGGTCATTGCAGAGAGCTACAAGCTGGATTTCAAATCCTCCCCTCCGTCTCGTTTTTTTTTCCGGTCGTCTCCTCTGGCCTCTCCCCCAGCTGCAGATACTATTATTTTTTTTCTGCCAATTCGCCCGCTGCTGTAGCAAGGTGTAATTGAAACATAGAAACATATGTTTCTATGTTTTTAAACATGCAACCGTCACACCCATACTCAAGAAACCTTCCCTTGACCAATCCTCTTTATCCAGCTATCATCCCATTTGCATCCAAACTCCTAGAACAACATGTCCATCTCAAATTGTCCTCTCACCTCTCGGCCCACTTACTTTTTGATCATAGGCAATCCGGCTTCAAACCAAATCACTGCACTGTAACTGCCCTAACCAAAGTCGCCAACGATCTGCTAGCTGCCAAAGCTAAACTTTACTACTCTGTGCTCCTCCTTTTTGACCTTTCCTCTCTTCGCTTGGCCTCAAAGACCAAGCCCTCTTCTGGATCTTCTTGTAAATCACCAACAGAACCTTCAGTGTTTCCCATTCATACACAACCTCCTCATCACGCCCCCTCTATGTTGGTGTCCCACAGCGCTCTGTCCTGGGTCCCCTGCTTTTCTCCACTTAAACATTCGGCCTGGGACAGCCCATAGAGTCCCATGACTCCCAATACCAGCTCTGTGCTGGTGACACTCAAATCCACCTCTCCAGCCCAGATGTTGCTTCCCTCCTATCCAGAATCCCAGCGTGTCTGTCAGCAATATCGTCATTCTTCTCTTCCCGCTTCCTAAAACTCAACATGGAGAAAACTGAATTTATTGTCTTTCCCGCATGGCACTCAGCCCCCCTATCTGACCCATCCATTATAGTTAATAGCACAACACTTTTTTCAGTCTCGCAGTCCTGCTGCCTGGGGGTAACATTGGATTCTGCCATCTCCTTTAAGCCACACATCCAAACCCTCACCTCCACCTGCCGTTTCTAACTTAACATCTCTCGTATTCATGCCTTCCTCACCCCTGAGTCAACTAAAATACTAATGCATGCTCTTGTCATCTCCCGCCTGGGCTACTGCAATATCCTCCTGTGTGGCCTCCCATCAAGCACTCTCGCTCCCCTCCAATCTATTCTTAACTTTGCTGCCAAGTTAATCCACCTCTGCCCCCGTTACTCCCCTGCCTCCCCCTCTTCCAATTTCTTCACTGGCTCCCCATTGCCCAGTCAATTCAGTTTAAAATACTTACAACTACATATAAGGCCATCCACAACCTGTCTCCACCTTACATCTCTGACCTGCTTTCTCGATACATCCCCACATGTAATCTCCGATCCTCACAGGACCTCCTCCTCAGTTCTCCTCTCATCTGTTCCTCACACAATCCACTACAAGATTTCTTATGTGCCTCTCCCCTACTCTGGAACTCACTACCCAAACACATCAGGCTCTTCCCCAACATCCAAAGCTTCAAGAGTAATCTGAAAAACCACCTTTTCAGGAAAGCCTACTGTGACGGATTGCCTGCCACCCCGACTGGGTGCCTCCATCGAACAATGCTCCTAGTGCTCGCCAAGGACCATCAGCACCACACTTAACACCATAATGACCGCAAACCCCATAAACTGCCTCAGCTTGGTTTGGGGTTTTGCCGTACTCCACCCACTCTGGACCCAAGGCCGGGCTCCAGCTTCCAGTGGGTGAACCTCTCTAGTCCAGAAAGTGAAACAGGAACAGCTCTTACAAGAGCTAGGGATTATACTCCCCAGTATAATGATTATAGCACTCCCCAGAGTGTAGTTCTCCAATCCCCCAAATATAAGCCCAGACTTCATGAAGGGTAGAACAGGACACTTTAATGCCAGCACTCAAAATGTATACAATTCCACAGGCAAGAGGCACACACCCACTCTTCCTTCGATACAGTTAACTAAGACAATGGACTAACTCAGTGAAAGAATAGGGAGAGAGTAGACACATGCAATGGGATTATCTCCTGAGTGTATCAGAGGGTGATCTACTCTACGCTGGGTTCGGCTACTTAATCCCATCACTAAAACAATGGAAGAAAGGTACAAATGAACTAACACATTCCTTGGGAGCCTCAGTGCATAGTTAACCCTTTTTGTGTTGCTGGGTTCCTCCCTGCATCTTTAATGGGCAATAGGAACGATATGGCCTATAATACTCCACACATAAATCAGGCTTAATAGTTCATTGTAACCCAAAGAGACTGAGGGGGAGGGGGGGGGGGTCTCCATAGTTCTGAGTCCATAGTCCGTAGGAAGCAGGCTAGCCCTCAGGTCTCTCCAGGAGCCTCAGTGACGGTTCAGTCCGTCACACCTACCAAGTGCAGTAAGCATGCTGCCATCACACAGCCACAAGAGCAGCCCATACCCTCACCTACTGTGTTCTCCCCTTCCATTCTAGATTGTAAGCTCTTGCGGTCAGGGTCCTCTACCCCTCTGTACCACCAGTCTGTTAATAGTTTCTTGTTTAGTGTGTTTTTTTAATGTCTTTTTCAACCCCAGCTGGATGTACAGCTCCATGGAATTAATGGTGCTTTAAAATAAATAATAGTTTAATATAGAATTTGTTATGTTATGAAGAAGTATGCGCTGTATGGAAGCGTTGTATTCCTCTAGATCAGGGGTGTACAATATGTGACCTGCAATGCCGTTCTGTGTGGCCTTCAACCCATCTACACACAGAAAAGCATGTTAGAGCATGGCTACTCAAGTGTAGCGTCCGTGTTAAAGAAAAGATGAGTAGCACACAGCTCAGGGACAGGCAAGTACTACTGGTGCATTGTGTATCCTTTTTTAGGACCCTCATATATTTGGAGCATGGGGTCTACTGACCCATGTTGAGCTCTCCAGGAAGGAGTATATGGTTTAGAGGTGGACATCTATGCATGAGGCGCTCTCCATTGTAGCTAAACAGTTACCACAACACCCATAATGATTGAGAGAGCCATATGCATGCCTGGTCCTACACTCTGCCTTGCTTATTGGGTGGAAGGGGACAACAGCAGCTTTTCCCCCTCTCCCTATTGAGAAGGCATGCTTGGTTGATCATGCATCTGGGGGATCAGGAGTATGGCGATCTGATATGTGTGGTCAGTTTAAGAAAACAACTGAGCAGCTCTTTGGCACGCTTAGGCTACATTCACACTCGCGTTTGGTGCGGATCCGTCATGGATCTGCACAAACGCATCCATTCAGATAATACAACCGCATGCATCAATTCAGAACGGATCCGTTTGTATTATCTTTAACATGGCCTAGACGGATCCATCTTGAACACCATTGAAAGTCAATAGGGGGTGGATCCGTTTTCTATTGTGCCAGATTGTGTCAGTGAAAACGGATCCGTCCCCATTGACTTACATTGTGTGTCAGGACGGATCCATTTGGCTTAGCAGCGTTTTGATGTCCGCCTCCAAAGCAGACGGAACAGAGGCAAACTGAAGAAAACGGATGCATTCTAAGCGGATCCTTTTCTATTCAGAATGCATTAGGGCAAAACTGATCAGTTTTGGACTGCGTGTGAGAGCCCTGAATGGATCTCACAAACGGAAACCAAAACGCCAGTGTGAAAGTAGCCTTATAGTAATGAGGTCTGTTTTTTTTTCTCTTAAGAATTATTTCTGTCTTCAGAGTGCGTTTATCCTGGGTTTTTTTTCTCCTCAAATACAGATGAATCAGCAAACAGAAGCCAGACATATACTCAGCTTACTCCAAAAACACTTCTACACTAGACTTGGTAAGTGATTTCTGGTTAAATAAACGGGACGTTCCTGTTAAGTATATATATGAAATGTAGAGTGTTATTGAAGTAATGACTGATCTTTATTTTATGTTCTGTTATAAGCCGGACACTAAAGCTGGCTGTATACATCAGATATATGTTGGACAAAAGCTTGTTCAGTTGTCTCCACTGACCTCCCGTAAACATGCATGCTCGGCTTGTCCGAGGATTCATGCCTGTTTAATAGGGGAGTGGGAGGCAGGCTACTGCTGACACTTCTGACAGTGATTTTTTTTCTCCTTTTAAGTACCAGGACCACTTTTGATTTAGCATTTTTGTTTTTTCCTCCCCATGTTCCAATAGCGATAACTTTTAAAGATTTTTGTTCACCTAGCCATATGAGGGCTTATTTTTTGCGTGGCACCATTTAATTTACCATTTCTGTTATTGGTAAACAGGAAAATTTTTTATTTGTGCGGTTAAATTGAAAAATACCCACAACTCCACCAAGGTTTTTCGGGTTTTGACATCACGCTACACTAAAAATGACACAACGTTCTAAGGCTACTTTCACACTCGTTTTGTGCAGATCTGTCATGGACTGATCCGTTCAGATAATCCAACCGTCTGCATTCGTTCAGAACGGACCCGTTTGTATTATCTGTAACATTGCCAAGATGATCCGTCTTGAACACCATTGAAAGTCAATGGAGGACGGATCCGTTTTCTATTGTGCCAGATTGTGTCAGTGAAAACTGATCCATCCTCATTGACTTGGGCTTCTTTCACATCACCGTTCAGCCTTTCCGTTCTCCTGCTCCGTTTAGGATCAGGAGAATGGAAAAGGCACATAACTGACGCCAAACTGAGTCAAACGGAGCCTGAGGACCCCTTAGACTATAATGGGGTCCGTTATGTTTCCGCTCAGAAGATGATTTTTAAGCGGAGCAAAAAGTTGTGCATGCAGGACTTTTGTCTCCGCTTAAAAATCATCTTCTGAGCGGAAACCTAACAGACCCCATTATAGTCTATGGGGTCCTAAGGGCTCCGTTTGACTCAGTTTGGCGTCAGTTATGTGCCTTTTCCGTCCTTTCCGTTCTCCTGATCCTAAACGGAGCAGGAGAACGGAAAGGCTGAACGGTGATGTGAACGAAGCCTTACATTGTGTGTCAGGATGGATCTGTTTGGCTCAGTTTCATCAGACGGACACCAGAATGGAGACTGAACTGATGCATTCTGAGCGGATCCTTTTCCATTCAGAATGCATTAGAATGCAAACTGATCCGTTTTGGACCGCGTGTGAGAGCCCTGCCCGGAAACCAAAATGCGAATGTGAAGTAGACTTGTTCTGCAGCTCAATGCAAATCCAGCAATACCAAACTTGTGTAGGTTTTTTATGTTATTACTACTGTTAAAAAAATAACCTTTGATAAAAATCTAACTTTCTTGCATCATCCTCTTCTGACAGCCATAACTTTTTTATATTTTGGTTTTCAGAGCTGTACAAGGGCTTTTTTTTGGCGTAATGAACTGTAGTTATTGGTACAATTTTTGCAGTACATACGACTTTTTGATCAGTTATTCAAATATTATTTTTTGGGGGGCGGAAAGGTAACCAGAAAATGGCAAATTGTGTGTTTCTCATTTTTATTTCTGTTACAGCGTTTACCGGCGAGGCCTGCTCCATACATCCCCTGCACCAACATGACGTACCAGTACGTCACGGTGGCTCAAGGGGTTAAAGTCTGTAATTTCAGTTTGGTTTAAAATAGTTTAGGGATAGTGATTTTAATTATTTTTATAATATACTTTATTAGGGAAATGCCTTAATAACACTGAATGTTGCTGAGCCCATCTTCAGTGTATACTATAGACAGCTATGTGTAACGTACCTACGTCCTCCTACCTGTACATTTACGGTCGGTGCTGATCGCTGCAGCCCCAGTTTTCTCTCTGCGCTCACTAGAAGTGAAGGGACGATAGAAATAAGCATAGGTCCAGTGAACAGCGCCAGCTCTAAGTCATATAGTATGGGGCAGGTCGGAAACATTATATGGCATATTTAGTGAGGGAAAGAGGAGGCAGCGATGATGACGGACCATAGCAGCGCTCAGTGTGTTTCTAAGGTGACTGACATGACAGTCACACTTTAAGTGGATTTCCTGTTATTTGCACTGGAGAATCTCATAATATTTCCTAAAAGAAATGTGAAGGACTAAAATTAAAACTATAATTAGGATAGGTGATCAGTGGGGGTCTGACACCCTGGCCCCCCACCGATCCGCTTTTTGAGATGGTCCCAGAGCTTGCAGTAGTGCCGTAGCCCTCTCACAACTTTCCTTAGGCCGGTGACGACACGTTCATCAGTCACATGGACTAAGTGCAGCTCAGCCCCATTCAAGTGAATGGTGCTGAGCGAGATGCCAAGCACGCCCACTGTACGATGTACGGCGCTGTGCTGTGAAAAGGTCATCGATATCGGACTGTGCGAGCGCTGCTTTCTCTTCACTGATTACCTGCTCGCCAGTCACAGTGAGCAGTGTAATTAAAAGTATGCCGCCCCATTCACTTCAATGGGACGGCTCTGTAGTATTCACTTGAATAGGAAGGATTATACTCCTCAGTGCTGCAGTTGTGACAGAGAGCCGGTAAACAGGGCAGAGAAGGTAGCATTCTTCAAACAGCTGATCAGTGGGGCTGCCAAGAGTCGGACCACGCCGATCTCATATCGATGACCTATCCCTTTTAAGCCTCTTACACAGACACTTACTTTTACAGACTAAGGGCCAGATTTATCATGACTCTGACAGCTCACTCCACTTTCAGATATGGCTAAAGTCATTTTTAGCAGAGTCAGATTTATGATCGGCCCTTTAAGACTGTGATAAATGTGGTTTGATGGTAGCAGTTTATCCGTCAGTAAGCAGCTTTACAAAAGTCGCACATCTTTACGAAAAAGTTGCACGTTTTATGAAAAAGTCACATGTTCTATTAAAAAGTCTCATAAGATAAGCATGGTCCTCACTGGAGTGAAATTGCGACTTTTTTGCGACTTTTTAAATAGTCCCAATAGTAAATCTGTCTAGAGATTCATTTACATAAGAAAACACGCCCACTTTCAGAAAACTGGCGAGCATAGTGCAGAGCAGAAAAAAGTCGCAAATATTTGTGCATTTTTTTTAGTGTTTGTGACTTTTTCACTCCATTATTCTGACCTGAGCTAATGATAAATCTGGCCCTAAGTGTCAAACCCTTTTATAAAGCTTATGCAAAATGGGTCATAGATACACTTGACGTACCTTCTGATCACTGGAAGGAAGTGGAGCAATCTTATGTGTCGGTGATTGTGGGTCAGCTGGTAGCAAATTCAGTCCAGATTCCTTAATATGGTATATTACACCCCTGCTAAGCTTAAAAACATGGGAGCTTCCACACCTGACCTATGTTTCGGATGTCAAGCAATGGCTGGCACCTTCCTTCACTGTGTCTCAACTTGCTCTAAAGTATTTCCCATCTGAGCAGAAGTTATGAAGTTTCTAAATGACCGCTTTGAGTTTACAAAAACAACAAAATTCTCCTTTTCTCTTATCACTTTGGAATTATTAATGATATTGTACATGGTTCTAATGACATGATTTTCTATGGATTTGTGCTCTTTTGTGCATGTAAGGTAGTGATCAAGGCCTGGAAATGATCCACTGATCCTACATTGCTGCACTGGATCCTATAAGTTAATAAGTATAATCCACCGTATAAGATATGGTATATGAGTAGAAAATCTATGGATGTGGTTGGAGACTCGCTTCATTGCCGAGTAACTTACTGATGTGTGGGTTGTGAGGAGAGGTGGATACATATGAATGAAGGGAGTGAATGGGTGTATATATGTGTACTACAGATTTGTTGACAAGATTGGGGTTAGTTAAGTGTGAATTTGCCTTATGTCCTCCCCTCTAGAAATTTATATTATATAACAGTAATTGTTCACCAAATTGTAAAAATGTTTTTTTTTTTTTTGTTTTTTTTTTGTTATATATACTAAATTATAAAAAAATGCTTAAAATATATAAATTCAAAGAACTTGATTTCTTTTTCAGCACAACTTTATCATGAATTTCTTCAATATATGTTATAGGTTATACAATTTATTATTTTTTTCCTACCAGGATATATTGAGAGACCTCAACTGATCAGAGCAAAAGTGCCAATTGTAAAGTTCAGGGACAAAGTCAGGTAAGTTGCTTGTCTGTGTGGAAGGTCGTCATTGCTTCTAGCTCCCTAAATATATCTAGAGAAATCAATCATTTGTTATACTAGTATTAAAGAGGTACTCCCATCAGAAGGATTTGATGTATTTGCTCCATCACAGAGAATTGGGCTATGTTGTAATCTTCTGGACGTGGGCATCACTGCAGTGCGTAACGGTTAGGGTCCATTCACACGTCCGCAACTCTGTTCCGCATTTTGCGGAATGGAATTGCGGACCCATTCATTTCTATGGGGCCGCACGATGTGCTGCCCGGATCCGGAAATGCGGACCTGCACTTCCGGGTCCGCATTTCCGTTCCCGAAAAAAATAGAACATGTCCTATTCTTGTCTGCAATTGCGGACAAGATTAGGCATATTATTATTATTATTATTTATTATTAAAGCGCCATTCATTCCATAGCGCTGTACATATGAGAAGGGGTATACATACATAATACAGACAATTGCACTAATCATAAACAAGACAAGTTACAAACTGGTACCGAAGGAGAGAGGGCCCTGCCCGTATTTAGTGCCGGCGATGTGCGGTGCGCAAAACACACACGGATGTGTGAATGGACCCTTATTGTGACTCCTTCATTCTGAGCATTGGCAGGTCATCTGGCAGTCGGACCTCCGCCATCAGAAAGTGATGGCATATTCTAATGATGTCACTTCTAATTAGGTGTCGCTACATTTTTTTCCGGAAGAGAAAAAAAAAAAAATATATATATATACACATATGCACTTAAGACATTAAGGGGTTGCTATTTATGCAGGGAAACCATTACCAGTCTCCTCTACAATGTCTTCCATGCAGAAATAGCACATTTTGGCCATTTTAAATTTATCTCTCAGAAGACTGAATCTTGAAGCACAAAATCTGTCGTGTAGGTATCGGAGCGGTAGATTGTGCAAAACTTTATGCAATAAGAATTGAACAGGGACGTCTTGTCATTGTGGCAGGGAGCAGTGGGACAAATGCACAGGAGGCAGTTATAGGACAGTCATACACGATATATTGGACTGTTGCACAGTATAGTGTACCGTATAGTCCTGTCTTTGATCTCTGGACAGTGCGCTCCATACATAAACCATACGGGAAAATAGACCTCTTAGTGGTCCAGGGTACTTACATAGAAAAACTAATAACCAAGAGGCTAAAGAAACCCCTGTTTATGACCCTTGCGTTAAAATATAACTTTCATTTGATTGCTCTAACACCTAAAAGAAAATAAATAATTTAAAAAAACCTGCTGTTTCTCTATATGACCTTTATGTTGATAGTAGTGTTAATAGAGTCTCAAAGGTCTATAAAAGTAGGGTACCTGCTTTTATAGACATTTGAGACTCTATTAAAACTATCGACATAAGGTCATCTAGAGAAACAGCAGGTTTAAAAAAATAAAATAAAATTCTTTTAGGTGTTAAAGCAATCAAATAAAAGGTATGTTTTAACGTAAGGGTCAGATACAGGGTTTTCTTTAGCCTATTAGTTTTTCCATTCATAAACCTCCACATTGAGCTCCCAGCAGCAGATAGAAGCCTGCAGGGCACATGGTCTTTGCTCAGCAGAAGCTCCTTTCCTATGCTGTTCCTGGCACTTCATCCGCAACCGGGGGTGGCGCGCTCCCCATTTTCATAATAACGGTCCATTAACACGTCCATAGAATGCGTCCGGATCTGTTATGCAACGTTGCGGAACGAATCCGGACCCATTAATTCTCTTTGGGGGCCGGAAGATATGCGGGCAGCATCTGCTGTAAGAGAAAAAAAAAAATCTTAAATGGGTCTTACTCCCAGCCCCCTGGCGATCAGCTGTTTGAAGAAAAGGGTTAATAGGAGCCCTGCGCTGGTCAAGACACTAAATAGCCAGTGAACCATATATTTCTTTCAATAGTCCGTGTTTAGTAGGAGGGGAGGTTATCTCACCTCACTTCGCGTGTTCTCTTTTCTGAAGTGAGGTGAGATAACCTCACCTCCTACTAAACACGGACTATTGAGAGAAATAAATGGTTCACTGGCTATTTAGTGTCTTGACCAGCGCGGGGCTCCTATTAACCCTTTTCTTCCCTTATTAAGATAATTTTTGTGAGCCCAGGCAGGGAGCTCACACGGAACACCAGCAGCAGCCCCCTGAGTATTATCAGGGTTGTAGAGACATAAGGAGTAGACTTTAGTAGCGGCAGGGTGACTGTGAATTGTTTGTATAATCATAGCTGTCTGAAGAGTTCCCATTGCTGCGGCTTCTTCCTGGGCTGCTTCATCGGTCACATGGCCTAGGCGCAGTTCACTCCTAGTCCTATGATCCTGAATACAATTGATAGTTAAGATCCTCAGCTGAATCTCTGTAGGAAAGTTCATGAGGAGACCTAAAGTACAGAGAGGAGGTGGGGATGTGGCAGATGAACATCAGCACTTGTATGCAGTCTCCATTACCACAGACTGTCCTGTCCGTCCTCTCTGTACTTCATGTCTCCTCATGAACTCCATTTCTACAGAGATTTAGCTGAAGATCATATTAAACTGTGTTCAGGATCATAATCCCTGACAAGCAGAGCAGAGAGGAGGATGAGGCAGCTCTATGGCTCATTGTGGTGATGTAACTTGTACTCCTGTGTGATTAGGACAGGTTTTGTGTGTACTAATAGGACAGCTGCCATTTTTATTTCTCCTAATGATAGCTCCCTAGACAAAAATGAGCCATTATAACTAATGAACAGTATTTTGAGAATATATTCGTAATAAAGGAACACCCGGAAAACCCCTTTCAGCAAGTCCAACAACACCCTGTTAAACAATTAGAATATGAGAGGTAAAGCTAATTCCGTCATGTCGGAGAGGTTCAGCCAGATGCCGCTTACCTGCTTTGAAAATCCTGTCAGATACTTCTTAGTAAAAGCTAACTGCTTAATAACTATAGATTAGATTATTCTAACTTTGCTTCAGTCTGTTGCCATGGATGATCTGAAAGAAATGTATTCTATTAATCTCCACACGGGAGATCCACTCATAAAGATTTCTCCGTACTCCCACTTTCGTTAGACCTTTATTCTTCAGTGTAGGTTACATAATGTGTGGTGTCCTGAGGTGAGCTGCTTGTGTACAGTCGGCACACCGTAGCCTTTCCTTAGTTCAATATAAGAAGCCCTTATTCAGTTCCCTTTTGCTTTTCCCCTTTAATAGTATATATGTGGGATCTCCAATTACATAGGAAAACAATGACGCCGCAGGAGTGTGCACAATCATTGTTTTTTACTGAATACATTGAATTACAGTTTTGGTTTTTAAATGGCAACAGGGACTGCCCCGGTCTGCACTGTGGGCTGTTCATATGTATGCTCCAGCGGTAGGCGTTCCTGAAGAGATTTGTTTTTGGGTTATAGTTGAAGTTTTGGATGTTGGGGGAGAGTTTGATGTCGCTAGGATATGGCACCAATGTCAGATAGGTGTGTGTCCCAGATAAAGGATTGGCACCTATCGCTAGAGCTCCCATAGTGAACAAGAATGCACTGCACAGCCACGGCCACCCTCCATTCATTTCTATAGGAGCACCGAAAATAACCGAGCTCTGGCTCAGCTATTGTCGGCACTCCCACAGAAATGAATGAATGGAGGGCGGCCACCCTTGCACGGTGTGCTCTACTTTACTTTGGGAGCTCTGTTCGAGATATAGGTGTGAGTCCCAGAGGTGGGATCCCCACCTAAATGACATTGGTGGCATGTCCTCGCAATATGCCATCAGACAACCTCTTTAATCTGTGCATTAGAAAATTGCGGGGTTATAGTGTAGCTTCCCCTGGATCAGTATGTGACGGCTCTTCTTAGACTGTTTTCAGCCGGACTCGTGTGATGCATCTTATTCCTGAAGATTGTCACCTCTGCTTCTCTTTTTAGCGGCGTGGAGTTTGACTTGAATGTAAACAATGTTGTGGGAATCAGAAATACATTCCTTCTAAGAACCTATGCACGTGGTAAGTGTCTTCTGTATCTCTCTTTATTTAGAAGAAGTATGAAGTGGTTTAGTTAGGCGAGCCAAAGCTGTGCATCTTTTTTATAGTGGAAGTCACTATGGCATAGTAAAGTATATTACACTGCAGACTGTGGTACAAAACTGGGGCAGATCTGTTGTTGCAAATGTACCCGAATTCTGGTGCACATGCCTGTCATCACTTAAAGGGGTTGTCCGGGTTCAGAGCTGAACCCGGACATCCCTCCATTTTCACCCTGGCAGCCCCCCTGACAGGAGCATCGGAGCAGCTCATGCTCCGATGCTCTCCTTTGCCCTGCGCTAAATTGCCCTGGGCAAAGGCATTTTTAGGAGTTCCGGTGACGTACCGGGGCTCTCTATGGGGCTGACAGGAACCCTGGTGATGTCACCGGCACTGATGGGCGGCAATTAGCTCTGCCCTAGCCAGTAAAACTGCTAGGGCAGAGCTAAAGCCCGCCCCTCAGAGCCGGTGACGTCACCGGGGTTCCTGTCAGCCCCATAGAGAGCCCTATGGAAGTTACCGCCCGGCAGTGTGTTATTGAAAACAAAAGAGCCCAAGCCCTGCGCGGTTTAGCTCCGATGCTAGGCTAGACAACCCATTTAACAACAGTTTTGTGAAACTTTTTTTTATTTCACAATTCAAGAGCATTAGTGAAAATAGTGGACTCTATATTATATTATATATGTATGTGTGTGTGTGTGTATATGTATATATATATATATATATATATATATATATATATATATATATATATATATATATATGTATATATATATATAAAGAAAGGGCCTGTTTCTGCACTTATTTCCCTCCCCTTGCGCTCTTCACTGTCTCTGAATTGATTAATCCAGTCTGTACACAGGAGAGGGCAGAGAGACCAGTCGTGGCTGTAGCTACTACTGAGTGATTTCTCACCCCAGATTAGGGAAAAAATGTCACCCGCTCTAGCTCTGGGATGAAATAAATGACTCAGTAATTGTCTCTTCTTTCTGTGCCCTCTGGCTCAGCAGCTCATCCTCTCCATAGAGTTCAATGGCCTGTGCATGGACATCCAAAATAAGGACTTGATCAGTCAATTCAGACACCACGAACAGTGCATGGGGAAGGAAATAAGTTCAGAAACTGTCCCTTTTCTTTAATAAAGTTTATTACAGTGCTCACTATTTTCATCTACTGAATTAGACATAAAAAAAAAGTTTTAGCTTGAAGACAGTTGTTCTACCAAGCCCTGTGTTTTATTCCGCGCTGAAGATGTCTGTGTGTAACATACAGAGCTTGTAGCTGGCCTTGTCACTCCCCCAGTCCCTGACTATGTACATGTGCCCTAACTCTCACTGCCCATCACCCTGCCTAGCCGACTTGTTAGACTGAAGACAGATTCTTCTTAAGTTACAGCTTATTAAGGAGACTCTTTAGACTGAAATGACAGTTAGGCTAGGTCTACACGACTACTTTTGTCGCACCAACATCGAGCAACAATTTTTATAATGATAGTCTATGGTGTCGCACTGCGACGCGACAGTCGCAAAAAAATCAATTCGAGCTGGATTTTTCAGCGACACTCGCAGTCGCAGCATGTCGACACATAGACGCAGTGCGACACCATAGACTAAAATTATAAAAATTGTTGCGCGACATTGTTGCGACAAAATGTCGCTCCATGAATGTTGCAGTGTAGTTGTGCCCTATCTGTCGCGCAACATGTCATCGTGTAGACCTAGCCTTACACTTAAGGATGCAACATGTTGCACTCAAATTCAAGTGCAAAGTAAGCCAACTAAGAGGTGGTATAAACCTATTCTAAATGTGTATCTTTAAGACTGTCTAGTCTGCACTGTTTAAACCTTAGACATTATTAGCAAATCTGTCCCGTTGTGCCTGACAAATCTTATAAAAGGGGCGGCACTAATCATGGCAACCCTCTGATCGGTTACACGGGTGTGCACTCGCTTCCGCATGCTTTCAGATAAACATTCATTCGGGAAGCCTTCTTCTAAAGTAAAGAACACTGGGAAGCTATACAAAGATGAGCCTGATAATACCTTCTCCACAAGTCCCAAACGAAAACCTCCAGCCATAATACATCCACTACTTTGTTCAACAGTTGGCAAAAGACTCCTTGTACATTGGGTGCAAACCAGTTTGTAAAGAAGATGATTGTAATGAGATGAGTCATTACTGGTATTCGGTATTTTGCTCATGTCATCACTAAAGCTTGTGCTTTTTTTCTTTCTGCAGTAGAGAACCGTGTTCGTCCATTAGTGCTTGTTGTTAAGCGATGGGCCGGTCATTATGGTATAAATGATGCCAGTCGGGGAACCTTAAGCAGCTATAGTCTCGTTTTAATGGTTTTGCACTATTTACAAAGTAAGTTTATAGCTGCATGTGTGCACGCTTTGCAGAAATGTCCTGGTACATACAAGAACAGCACGGCATCTCGGGCTGAAGAGTGCGCGGGGTCTTGTGGGGGCTGAGTGTTCTGCAGAGTTCCTTTTTTCCCTGTGGGCCCGACTGTTCTTCACAGCTGTTAACTGACTGCAGCCGAACAGTCATCATTAGTGAATAAAGGCTCTGCTTGCATGATTAGCCATACAAAGAAAGTGGGCTAGAATGAGGGGGAAGAAATCTCTGCAGAGGCCTGAGCTGCCTTGCCGAGTTCTCCGTGAGCCCACAGCTACGTTAGCGCATCCTCTACATTTCACTGCTTATTCAACAACTGGACTAATACAGGGTTTTGCTAAAGTATTCACCCCTTTGGTGGTGGTCCTTTTTTTTTTTTTTTTTTTTTTTTTCTCTCTCTCGTATCCACCTGGAATTAAAATAGATTTTTAAGAGGTTTTGTAGCCCTTGATTCACCCACTCTGCGTAATACTGTGCAGAACTCCTGCTTCGTACAGTATCAGAGCAAAGTTTTATGCAAATCAACTTCGGATGTTTCATTTAGGGCTGCAGCCAACGATTATTTGAATACTCGATTAGTTGTCGATAATTTCATCGATTAATCGGGGAAAAGCACCAAAATGACAAAAAAAAAAGGGGTTTATATTATTTTACTTGAAAAATTATGTTCAAAGGCCATATTAAAAAAATGTAGGAGTTACATAATTAATTATAAAAATTTAGCATTACAATGTAAAAAAGACATGTCCACATGGTCAGGGCTGAGGCTAGCTCTCTTCACCACACCACTGGACTCTGGCCAGGAGGTAGAAAACCAATAGCTTATTATTGCACATTTAATCTCCAAGTACTGCTCCTAATACTAATTATACTATTATCCTGTGGATGACACACTGTTATGGGGGATCTGTGGAGGACACACTGTTATTGGGAGGGGGATCTGTGGAGGACACGCTGTTATGGGGAGGGGGATCTGTGGAGGACACGCTGTTATGGGGAGGGGGATCTGTGGAGGACACACTGTTATGGGGAGGGGGATCTGTGGAGGACACACTGTTATGGGGAGGGGGATCTGTGGAGGACACGCTGTTATGGGGAGGGGGATCTGTGGAGGACACACTGTTATTGGGAGGGGGATCTGTGGAGGACACGCTGTTATGGGGAGGGGGATCTGTGGAGGACACGCTGTTATGGGGAGGGGGATCTGTGGAGGACACGCTGTTATGGGGAGGGAGATCTGTTGATGGCACTATATTGCATCTTATGCTATATGTGTCATCCACAGTTTTCCCCAATAACAGTGTTTCCCAATCCACCGGCCCGTCGCTCATAGCAGTATAATATCTAAAGAGTATTCCTTAACTGGCAGTAACTTTTACTTGAACGTTAAATCAGCACTATGATCTTTATTACCTTACAAACACAATGAAGCTCCGGTAACAGGCAGAGCAGGCGACGGCGTAACGTCACTCACGTGACATGCTTGCTCCGCCCTCTTTATGAATGAAGCAGGCGTGTCACTTGAGTAAGTGACGTTACGCTGCCCGCTCTGCCTGTTACCGGAGCTTCATTGTAAGGTAATAAAGATGCGCTGATTTAAAGTTCAAGTAAAAGTTACTGCTGGTTAAGGACCTGCAGGCATAGCGTCTGACCGCCCGCATAGCAACGAATTGGCCAATTATTCGACAACGAATCCCATTATCGAATATTATCAATAACTTTGATTAATCATTTCATCCAAAGTCGATTCGCTCTTCCCTAGTTATCATCTTTTAGTTTTGATATACGAAAGCTGCAGGAAGCATAATAAAATAGATGGAGGGTGCCAGCTGTGTGATAAAGCCAGCACCCGCCGTGTACATTTGATTAAGAGGTTAAAGGGAACCTGTCACCATGTTCTGACATATAAAACCAAATGTACCTTAATGCTTGGTTACCCTGATAGTTCCCAGCGATCGATCCATAATGGAGCTAAGGTGCTTGACTCAGAGAAAATATGACTCTTCTCTGGTCAAACATGTAAAAATTTCTGTTAATTAGCATAAAAGGTGGGAAAGTTTTATAGGGCGATAAAATAGGACAGGTTAGTCCTGAGAAGATTGTGGATCGATCGCTGGGAACTATCAGGGTAAACAAGTATTAAGGTACATTTAGGTTTTATAAGTCAGAACTTGGTGACAGGTTCCCCTTAATTATATATGCATTGGTCAACAGTCCGTGTCCCCCTCCCCCTAAGTGAGCACCGGCTCCTCTTCATTACACTGCACCTCGTCTCAGAAGTGCGGTGTAATACAAGTACCCGTGTAATTGCTCTACACCACCGCTCCACAGGAGACGAGACGTACTGTAATGATGAGGGACTAGCGCTCACATGGAGCACTCCCTCCTCGTCTCACAGCTGATAGGCGGGGGTCCCGAGTGTTGGATAGTAATGGGTACAGTGTTTCCTTATCTGAGGACATTTCTAAACACAGAAAATGCACAAATACATAAAAAAAAAATCCCAGGGATTCGCCTCTACATTTAGTGTTCGCTACCTACTGTAGTGTAGTGGAACAAAATGTGCCAAATGTTATGAAGACATGTAATCCCAATTTTTCAGTAATCCCTCTGTAGCATTGCTGTCACGTTAGATGTTTAACAGGAGGTAGTGGAATATTAAATTAGATGTTTTTTGTTTTTTTTTGTTTTTTGGCAGTAATTTGAATAGTCACTTTGCATTCAGATTATAAGTACAATATGTTTTTTTATTTGTAGCTCTACCTGAACCAGTTCTTCCATCTCTACAAAAAAATTATCCAGTAAGTATGCCGTGTGCATGAATAAAAATGTATTTGATTTTTCTTAAGCTATTAAATTGTCATTAACATTATTTTGTCTGTAGCTCTCCAATTAGCATGTAACGTTTTCTTTGTGTGTGTATATATGTATATTTAACATATCTTTCGCTTTATAAGACACACCTAGATTTTTAAGGAGGAAAATAAGGAAAAAAAATATTTTGAACCAAAAGGTGTGCGTTTGGTGGGTTTTGAACTAATGGTGGTCTGTGGATGATGTTATGGGGGATCTGTAGATGATCTTATGCTGGTCACAGTATCATATGTGTCACAGTATATTGTCCCTGTGTGAATAGTGACCCCCATTACACCACCGGGCACCCACTCACAGAAGTCTTTATATGTAAAATCTTTTTATGTAATGCTCCAGCAATGGCTCTGCTTTCTTCTATAACAGTACTCACTATAAAAGCAGCGGTCCGGCCGGCAGCGTATCGTAACTTACTCAGCCAGTCACGCTCCTGCCAGCTTCGTTAATGAAGTGTAAGGAGCATGACTGTGTGAGTTACGTTACGCTGCCGGCCGGACCGCTGCTTTGATAGTGAGTACTGTTACAGAAGAAAGCAGAGCCATTGCTGGAGCATTACATAAAAAGATTTTACATATAAAGACTGCTGTAAGCGGGGCCCAGTGTAATGGCGCACAGTGACTGCACTGGGCCCCACTTACAATCTTCAAGCAGTGGCTCTGCTTTAAACCAGCGCAATCCTCTGTAGTAGTACTCACTATCAAAGCGACAGGCAGGCCGGCAGTGTTAAGTCACTCAATTATTCCCGCTCCTCCCACTTCATTAATGAAGCTGGCGGAGCTGGAGTGTGAATGAGTGAGGTTACGCTGCCGGCCTGCCTGTCGCTTTGATAGTGAGTACTACTACAGAGGATTGTGCTAGTTTAAAGCAAAACCCCTGCTTGAAGATTACATGAATGGACTTTACATATAAGAACTACTATGAGCGGGACCCGGTGTAATGGAGTACAGTGACTGCATTGGGCCCTGCTGTGAGTGATACAGCAGTTGCCAGCCTCCAGCCCCTCCTTCCTCCCCGCTGATGCATCGCAGGCTGCGCTGTGCAACATAGCGCCTGGCGATGTATCAGTGTCAGACATTTAAAAAGCGCACCATTCGCTTCATAAGACGCACTGCCATTTTCCCCCCACTTAAAAAGCAAAAAATACGATATATACTTTCAGCCTAAGGCCTAGTTCGCACTTCAGCGATTTGATCAGTGATTTTTGCCAGTGATTGTGAGCCAAAACCAGGTGCAGGTCAGAAGCATATGTACTGATCCCCAGGGGACAGAGGGGTAAAACTTAGCATTTAATAACGATAATTTCTAAAATAGGTGGACACTAAAGGATGAGCCTCTACAACAAACATGAAAGACAGCCCTAAGAGCATAGACTGTACATATATACACAGTGTGGCTTGGATGGTATAAAGAAACGGGAACGTTCTCACCCAATTGTAGACCAAGGGTTCTCTCGGAGATGGTTAGCGATGAAGACAGACCTGTAGTACTTGATAACCACACTGGAAGGAGATAGGTGTGTGTGCCCCCTTCACATAGGTGGGTGACAGGGTAGGTAACCCTAGACAGCCCTAAGAGAAGGGGCAGGGGCTAGTACGCCCTACCTATCTACACGAGGAGCTTGCCCCGCAAGGAGCGCCCCCGACCGGATGCCTGACCCTGTGGGGGCAGAATCCCTACCTAATAAACCCTAAAAAAGTTGCTCCCTACGTGTCACGTTTCAATTTGTGAAGGAAAATCATCAGGGGAGATAAATGGTGGTCACAGGACTATGGATGGGGCCTGTGCGACCAAAAAAAGGGAAGATTGTAGAAAAAAGGGTTGTGTGGGTCAAATGTCAAAAAGTTCAGTGCTAATGTGTGTGTAGCCAATCAGGCTAGATCACACAAGACATGTCCACATCAGCGATTTCTATCAAAAGTATATAAATGGGTGCACCAGTGGGTGCTATCTATAATGGACAGAAAAAGAGAAGCCTCCGGATGGGGGGGGGGGGGGGGGGGGGGCTGTCGGCAGAGTGTACTCGCCACCCTGTGTCTTTTAAGTGTGCTCCAAAAGCCGCCGATTATCCCTGCAGCCTCCTACTTCCGGACATGTGACTCTGATTACAGAAAGTCACATGTCCGGTGGAACGCAAGGAAGTGAGCATGCGTTCCAGCCGGACGCGGCCCGTGGTGCGCGACGCCAGAAGATGACGCCGCACAGCAGGTGACCGAAATCACGTGACCAGGGGCTGGTCACGGGGCGCGCCGAGCCTGGAGAGCAACGCCCACCGCCTAGGTGCTAAGGTGGAAACGAGAATATAAACAGGGGGCGGACTTTTGTACACAGGGCAAAAAGTGAACACAACAGTGGATGTAATTCACTTAATTGCCAGGAGGACCCATAGTTAGAGGGATCCTTAGTAACAATTAGATATATAAGTAAACCAAACTATTAGAGGCGGGTTCAGATAGACACCGGCCGTAGGAGGGGTATAACCGGCCTGGTGAGGATGCAGAGAAGTACAGAATGGAAGAAGGAAGAATAGCCAGATTTAGCTAAAACAGCTAAAATTGAGCTGCTCGTTTAGGCCCAGGGGGTCATTGTTTTTAAATAGTAAATCCAGCGCAATTCTCGCTGCAGTACAGCGCGGTACCAGTCTCCTCCACGTTTTGGGGGTAGGATACGATCTATACCCATCACAGAGATACGGGCTTTCCCGTTATGCTGACTGTGAACATGATTGGCGACAGGATTATCTTTAGCTTTGGCTATGTCGCTGAGATGTTCCCCGATACGTCTGCGGAACTCGCGGTTCTGCCCCCACAGGGTCAGGTATCCAGACGGGGACGCTCCTTGCGGGGCAAGCTCCTCATGTAGATAGGTAGGGCGTACTAGCCCCTGCCCCTTCTCTTAGGGCTGTCTAGGGTTACCTACCCTGTCACCCACCTATGTGAAGGGGGCACACACACCTATCTCCTTCCAGTGTGGTTATCAAGTACTACAGGTCCGTCTTCATCGCTAACCATCTCCGAGAGAACCCTTGGTCTACAATTGGGTGAGAACGTTCCTGTTTCTTTATACCATCCAAGCCACACTGTGTATACAGGTCCTTCTCAAAAAAATAGCATATTGTGATAAAGTTCATTATTTTCTGTAATGTACTGATAAACATTAGACTTTCATATATTTTAGATTCATTACACACCAACTGAAGTAGTTCAAGCCTTTTATTGTTTTAATATTGATGATTTTGGCATACAGCTCATGAAAACCCAAAATTCCTATCTCAAAAAATTAGCATATCATGAAAAGGTTCTCTAAACAAGCTAGTAACCTAATCATCTGAATCAACTAATTAACTCTAAACACCTGCAAAAGATTCCTGAGGCTTTTAAAAACTCCCAGCCTGGTTCATTACTCAAAACCGCAATCATGGGTAAGACTGCCGACCTGACTGCTGTCCAGAAGGCCATCATTGACACCCTCAAGCAAGAGGGTAAGACACAGAAAGAAATTTCTGAACGAATAGGCTGTTCCCAGAGTGCTGTATCAAGGCACCTCAGTGGGAAGTCTGTGGGAAGGAAAAAGTGTGGCAGAAAACGCTGCACAACGAGAAGAGGTGACCGGACCCTGAGGAAGATTTGTGGAGAAGGACCGATTCCAGACCTTGGGGGACTTGCGGAAGCAGTGGACTGAGTCTGGAGTAGAAACATCCAGAGCCACCGTGTACAGGCGTGTGCATGAAATGGGCTACAGGTGCCGCATTCCCCAGGTCAAGCCACTTTTGAACCAGAAACAGCGGCAGAAGCGCCTGACCTGGGCTACAGAGAAGCAGCACTGGACTGTTGCTCAGTGGTCCAAAGTACTTTTTTCGGATGAAAGCAAATTTTGCATGTCATTCGAAATCAAGGTGCCAGAGTCTGGAGGAAGACTGGGGAGAGGGAAATGCCAAAATGCCTGAAGTCCAGTGTCAAGTACCCACAGTCAGTGATGGTCTGGGGTGCCATGTCAGCTGCTGGTGTTGGTCCACTGTGTTTTATCAAGGGCAGGGTCAATGCAGCCGCTATCAGGAGATTTTGGAGCACTTCATGCTTCCATCTGCTGAAAAGCTTTATGGAGATGAAGATTTCATTTTTCAGCACGACCTGGCACCTGCTCACAGTGCCAAAACCACTGGTAAATGGTTTACTGACCATAGTATTACTGTGCTCAATTGGCCTGCCAACTCTCCTGACCTGAACCCCATAGAGAATCTGTGGGATATTGGGAAGAGAAAGTTGAGAGACGCAAGACCCAACACTCTGGATGAGCTTAAGGCCGCTATCGAAGCATCCTGGGCCTCCATAACACCTCAGCAGTGCCACAGGCTGATTGCCTCCATGCCACGCTGCATTGAAGCAGTCATTTCTGCAAAAGGATTCCCGACCAAGTATTGAGTGCATAACTGAACATAATTATTTGAAGGTTGACTTTTTTTGTATTAAAAACACTTTTCTTTTATTGGTCGGATGAAATATGCAAATTTTTTTAGATAGGAAATTTGGGTTTTCATGAGCTGTATGCCAAAATCATCAATATTAAAACAATAAAAGGCTTGAACTACTTCAGTTGGTGTGTAATGAATCTAAAATATATGAAAGTCTAATGTTTATCAGTACATTACAGAAAATAATGAACTTTATCACAATATGCTATTTTTTTTAGAAGGACCTGTATATGTACAGTCTACGCCTTTAGGGCTGTCTTTCATGTTGTTTGTTGTAGAGGCTCATCCTCTAGTGTCCACCTATTTTAGAAATTATCATTATTAAATGCTAAGTTTTACCCCTCTGTCCCCTGGGGATCAGTACATATGCTTATTAATTTTGGGAGTAAATAGGCCTGATCGCCAAATCCGCCAATTTACGTATATTAAACTCAATCAGTGAGTCAGGGGGGTATTGGTCCATCAGCCATTGTTACAGAAGCCTTAGATGCTTGATGTTGACGGTGAGGGCAGAATTTTAATGTCAGAATTTAGATACTTTGCCTAAACATATACATTTTACAATTATAATTTTTTTTATTCCTTGACAGGAATGTTTTAACCCTGCTATGCAGTTGCACCTTGTCCATCTTGCTCCTCGCAATATCCCTTTATATGCATCCAAAAATGAATCAAGCCTAGGTGACCTTCTTGTGGGATTCTTGAAATACTTTGCCATCGAGTTTGAGTAAGTGATGTAAAGGTTTACAACTACTACAATCCAGTTAAGCAACACCAAATATTTTTTCAAAATTATAAGTTTTCAAATATTTCTTTTACACATTGTACTGTGTACTGAGTGTAGCCTGCATCATAACTGAAGGGAAAGTCAGACAGGCATAGCAGCATTCTTTAGAGGACCTGTCACCAAAAAGTGTAATGCAATCTGAAAGCAGGAGAAGCTAAGAAGATATTTTTATTTTATTTTTTGGTGGAAACAATTCAGTAAAACTTGTAAATTTTTACATTTCTATCTGCAGCCCTGTGAAGTGCTATCAGTACAGTAGGGAGAGGTTGTCAGTGACTGACAGCTATCTCTCTATGTATACTTATACACACAATGCTCTCAATCACTGATAACCTCGCTCTCCTGTACTGATAGCTGTTCACAGGAAGTGGACAAAGCAAAGATATAAATGGTTAAATTACAAAAATATACATTACTCTGCTCGGCTTCTCCTGTACTATAACATGTTGCTGTCAGATTGCATTGCATTTTTGATGACTGCTCCTCTTAAAACTAAGGCCTCTTTCACACGAACGATCTGGATTATGTCAGGGTCTGCTCAGGAAAAAACTGATGGTTTCGCACACAAGTTCAGTCAGTTTTGTCTGTGATTGCGTTCAGTGTTTCAGTTTTTTTCCACGTGGGTGCAATCAGGTTATGAAGCGTTTTTTACATGCATTAAAAACTACAGTTCCTAGCAACCATCAGTGAAAAACGCCTTGCATCTGGATGCAATCCGTTTTTCACACAATCCCCATTCACTTCTATGGAGCCAGGGCTGCGTGAAAAACGCAGAATATGGCCGCATGCACACGACCGTGGTGTGTTTTGTGGTCCGCAAATCACGGATGGCGTGGACAGCCTTTACATATAACTGCCTATTCTTGTCCGCAGCGGACAAGAATAAGACATGTTGCTTTTTTTTTTTTTTTTTTTGGAGGGCCACGGAACGGAGTAAACATGCTGTTTTTCTTTTCCTAAATGCAAAAATGATGCATGAAAAACAACGCTCATGTACACAGACCCATTGAAATGATTGGTTTAGGAATTAGTCCGGATGTTATACATTTGCTTCACACATCACACTTTGTGAAAGAGGCCTAACTGTGCATGATCTACAGTATATACAAACCAATACCTCATCTAATATACATTCAGAAGTTCACAGCCTTTTTTAATTAGGTGATGCGTATAGCTGACCATGGGAGGTAATAATGGTAGACGTCCAGTGTTTTTATGGGTTTGGCTGTACTTGAAAGTTACCTACGAACGGCGTAAAAATAGGTTTAGAGTTAGGTACTCTAAACAATCCGTATCGAGGTCACCTTGCTGTTAGTGGATGGGCCCAGATATGTTTTGATCAAAATGTAACCCCTGATTGTATATTAGATGAGGTATTGGTTTGTATATAGATCATACACAGTTAAGGTTGATTTACACATGCAGAGGAGCAGCCAATGTTCAGGAAGGAAGCCTTGCTCATTCAGTGGGGGTGAAGTCCTGCATTTACCTGCAGTGATCACCTCCACAGTATGAGGACGAGGGATCACTATTGCCATCACGCGTCCTCATACAGCTGCATAGTTTCTGGGCAGCAGATCGCTGTTTAGACACCATGATAATTTGTGCCTGCAAGAACGACAGGATCACCCAATGAACAAGCGTTTCACTCGTTCATCGGGTGATCTGCTGCACCTGTAGACAGGCAGATTGTTGAGAATTAGCGTTTCACAAGAATGTTCATATCTGATAATTTGCCCAACTATTGGGGTGGGTAAATCGGCTGTGCCTGTCTCACTTTCCCTTTGACTCCGACTGTGCACCTGCATTTTTGTTCTACCATGCCCGATGCACTGATTAATTCTGTTTCTGCATCATATCTGCTTACAGTAAACAAGCCCAAAAAATTCTGAGAAAACCTCTACAGAGTTATGAGCATAGTGTAGGTCTTGTATCTGCCCTGTTATTAGAAATGAGCTTCTGTCATGAAAAGGCACATGGTAGCAGACCCATAGTAATGCTGCATTTCTCTCTCAGCTGGAAGAACAAGATGATTTCTGTTCGTGAAGGCAAAGCTGTGCACAGAACAGATGGCATTGAATGGAGGAACAAATACATCTGTGTGGAAGGTAAGGAACGGGTACTTCCTTATTACTTTAATTGTCACCTTTAAGGTTGTGTCCACTTTTAGACCTATTTTTCTTACAGAGACATATAAAATGAAAAATAAAGCAACTTTGCAAATAGGCTTTATCTTAAAGGGGTTGTCTCACTTCAGCAAATATCAAAGTTAATACAAGGCACTTACTAACGAAGTGTGATTGTCCATATTGCATCCTTTGCTGGCTTGATTCATTTATTTCATCACATTATAAACTGCTCGTATCCAGAGGTTACGACCACCCTGCAATCCAGCAGCAGTGGTCATGCTTGCACACTATAGGAAAAAGTGCCAGCCTCTCTTGTGGTTGGGACCGCAGGAGTGCGAATAGGCGCTTTTTTCTTATAATGCGCAAGCAGGACCAGTGCTGGGTTGCCGGGTGGTTGTAACTATGGAAACGAGCAGTGTATAATGTGATGAAAAAAATCAACAAATGATAAATGCAATTTGCTGGAGTAAGATGACCCCTTTAATATTTTCCATATATTTCGGTTACATGTCCTATAAATCTCCATCGTAACCGACAAACCATTTGTAGTCCGATTCTGCAGTCATACCGTCATCTGTCTGTCCTCTGCCTATTGAACTTATATTGGGAAGAAGTAGAGGGGTTGCTCAGTCAAACTACACAGGGTCTCTTTGTAGTCTACCATTGAGATGCATAGTTTCGAATAGGAGCTATAGACAGAAAATGATAGGAATTTTTTAATCTGTTGCTTATTTTATGTGTCTTTGATAAAAAATCATTCTTTGAGATGATAAAATTCTGGTTTATCACTTCATGCAGTGCTGCTCTGGGTAACCTTGGATCTCTAGTGATGTGAAGAAAGTAAGGGTCCAACTGAACATGTGCAGCCATCTCCTAGATTCCAGCTCTTGAAATCAATATTCTGCTCAGTCTTGTCATAGGTGTATAATGTGAAAACCATTTTAAGAGTGTTTTCAATTCTAGAGCCATTTGATAGAACAAACGCCGCTAGAGCTGTACATGAAAAACCGAAATTTGACATGATTCAGGAGGAGTTCATGAAGGTAAGAAGAAAGCACTTCAAATATTGTATGTGAGAGGGCATACACTTGTGGGTTTTTGTACTAAGGGCTCTTTCATACTTGCGTTGTTGTTTTCCGGCATAGAGTTCCGTCGTCGGAGCTCTATGCCGGAAAAATCCTGATCAGGATTATCCCAATGCATTCTGAATGGAGAGAAATCCGTTCAGGATGCATTAAGATGTCTTCAGTTCAGGACCGGAACGTTTTTTGGCCGGAGAAAATACTGCAGCATGCTGCGCTATTTGCTCCGGCCAAAAATCCTGAACACTTGCCGCAAGGCCGGATCTGGAATTAATGCCCATTGAAAGGCATTATTCCGGATCCGGCCTTAAGCTAAAAGTCGTTTCGGTGCATTGCCGGATCCGACGTTTAGCTTTTTCTGAATGGTTACCATGGCTGCCAGGACGCTATAATCCTGTTTGCCATGGTAAAGTGTAGTGGGGAGCGGGGGAGCAGTATACTTATCGTCCGTGCGGCTCCCGGGGCGCTTCAGAGTGACGTCAGGGCGCCCCACGCGCATGGATGACGTAATCGCATGGATCACGTCATCCATGCGCATGGGGCGCTCGGACGTCATTCTGGAGCTGCACAGACGGTAAGTATACTGCTCCCCCGCTCCCCACTACTACTATGGCAACCAGGACTTTAATAGCATCCTGGCTGCCATAGTAACACGGAACGCATTTTGAAGACTGATCAGTCTTCAAATGCTTTCAGTTCACTTGCTGTGTTACGGATCCGGTGGGCACTTCCGGCAAATGGAGTACACAACGGATCCGGACAACGCAAGTGTGAAAGAGCCCTTAATTCACACTGAAGGACTGGAGTTAAAGGGGTTGCCCAACCCTGTACATGCGAATGGATTATCCTTGGGATCGTAAGGAGTCCGCGCCCCCCCCTTTCCCCACAACCAGTTGTACTGCAGTAGGTCTGACACTAGGACTATACAGCTCTGTCCATTGTGCAGGGGACGTGGCTGGTTACTGCAGCAACGAATTTAAGAGAATGGGAGCTGCAGTAGCTGGCCCGATTCACTACACTATGGACAGACCTGTGTACTTTTGGTGCCAGAGCTCCTGCAGAACAGCTGATGACTGGGATATCTGTTTCCCGATGATCAGATAGGCCATCACTTGTAAAGAGTTTGCTGTAGCTTTTATGTGCCTGTATTTTTGCTTGGGTAATGGTGGTGCAGTTGTCAACTACACTACTGTTCCCCTGTGTGGCGCTGACTTTGTTCTAGGCATGTACGTACCAGCAAGCTACCTTACTGCCTGCACCAGTGAATCCATTTGATCGTAGGTCATCAATATCGGATAGGCGGGGGTCCGACACCAGCTGTATGAGGAGACGGCGCACGCATGCCGTCTCCCTTCTCTATTCCTGTCCGCTGCTGTGGTCTATGGTCCTTGCCGTAGACAGCGGCGAGCAAGGGAGATGACACGTGCACACTGTTCCTCAGGATAGGTCATCAATAACAAAAGCCTGTTCAACCCCTTTAATGCTCTGTGCGCTACATTTATGGGAATCTTTCTCAGTTACTGCTGACCTTAACGTCTTCCACCATACAGTTGACGGGTTGCTAAAAGCATTCTAAAATGTTGAAATTGAAAAATGCAGTCTAAAGTTGCCCCAGATTTAGGACTTTGGCTCACACTGTTTTGGTGCAATGGTAGACAAAATATCGAACAATGTTGGTTTGCTAAAAATATGGCGCATATATTGTCACATTCTGCCGGAAAATAGAAACAGGTGAGCTAGGCACAGGGGATTATTCTTTTTGATGTGTTTGCTTTATACATGGGCCAAAACTATTAGGTAACATAAGCCACAAATTCAACAGATTTTGGCGCTTTCTCAAACAATATCTAGACACAAAAGCTTTAGTAACCTTGCCCCAGTATGTACTAAATTTTTCCCTTTTTTTTTCCCCCTCTCTAGGGTTGGGTGAGATTGAGAGACAACAAAGATCTCAACAGTGTGCTGCCTCTTCAGAGAATTATTGGAAAGCAGAAATGATGCGTCTTTTATAGATGGACATTAAAAAAACTTTACTTTTCCTCTGCAATATGCCTACACCTCAGACTTTAATGAATTTTTTTAACCCTCGATATAAATTGTAAAACAGAAAAATAACTTAGAAAAGGTTAGGTTTCTTTGTGTGCACAGTACGTTCCTTTCGTATTGTACATTTTGCTGTTTATGTATCTGAGGGAGATTGCTGAAACGTGATTTAATATATACATGAGTGAGGCCATTGCTATCTTTTCCTTGTGAGAAATTCTAGAATTGCACTACACACTGATCAAATGTTCTTCTCCTGGCCTGCGCAAATCTGTGGCTTTCCTTTGGCAGCGTACTACACATCAATGTTAATATAAGCTTGAATATGTTACCTCATTAGCTGCTCCTTTCTTTTTAAATACTTGTTCCAGGGTTTTTGTCAATGGAGATTTCCACTTAGTTTATTTTTCAAAGCCCTAGTATTCTTCGTTCAGGAAAGGAAAAAAACCTGAAAAGTGATATAAAATTTTTTGGGAAGTTTTCTATCTGCATGAACAGGTATCAACTTTTATATAGGTAATATGAAATACTGTAGAGGGCTAAAGGATAAACTACCCAAATGCTGTGCCGACGCCTTGACTGAATTCACTATGTGTTGTCTTTTACGTGACTTTCCTCCATCTTGGGGTCCATTGAATCTTACATGTTCCCTGTTAAGGTAAATGCCCTGGTCTGTTCCATTTAAAGTGATCTCTCCAGCTTATCCAGCATGTCTGTTTTAGTAACCTCTGCATCAGTATGAACAGGGTCACTGTGTAGAGATACACCCAATGATCAAGCGTAATAGTAATGCCTAGTTAGTACATACATTTCCAGGAGGAGTAATAGAGGATAGGCGCAATGCAGAGTTCTTAAAAAGTACCAGCATTGTTTCTTGGGGATACAAGGATTTCCTAAAACGGACATGTCAGGAGTGCTGACAACTTGCATTTACTTAGGATTTTTGGATGAAAGCTTTTTCCATTATCTCATAATTATTACCAGGAAAAAACTACTTAAGCACCAGTTCCCCCAGAAATGTAGTAGTATGTTATTGCTGCTAAAATGGTTCATCCCCACACCCTTATTTTGTTGTATATATACTTTATATGTATTCATTAATATATTTTTAAGTGACAGGGAGATCATGAAAATGTTACTGCTGTTCCTGATTACTTGCGTCAGTTTTCTGTAAGGACCTTCCATATTGGGGGTGTGTGTCCCTCGGCACTGTCCTATACTGCCCAGGAGGGCTGACCAGTCCTGAGTGGTGTTTGCTTCTGACCCGTTATAGCACGGACTTCTGTCAATCTGTTGATGGTCATTTTTAATTTTGTTGTTGCAGAGTTCTGTAAACTTGTTCCTTGTTTTCTTTTGTACATTGTCACTCAGAATAAAATTTCTGTAAAACAGTTGTATTTTAATATTTGGGTATGTTGCAGCTTTTCATTCAGAGAAAACAGGACTTGACATAATTTGTAGTATGGTGTTTTAAAAAAGGTAAATGTTGTTGCCCAGCGCTGTGATTTGTGGCTACAATTACCCCCTTACAGCTCCCTACAGACAAGCGATTTCCACGCTCTAGACTCGCAGCGCGAGTATGCAGCAACACCCATTCTGACCTCCCAGCACTGACAGGTCGCTAGGCATTATATTGATTTATGATGCTATGTAACACTTAGGGCTGTTTCCCACGAGCGGATGCTGTGAGTGACATCCGCTCCGTGAATGACAGCCAAGACCCGATGCGGACTGCGGAAGCACGGAGCATTAACATGACTGATAATGCTCCGTGCCTCTCTGTGATCTCTTTACTACAAAATCACAGTGACAACTTTATCTCATTGTGATTTCGTAGTAAAGAGATCACAGAGAGGCACGGAACATTATCAATCATGTTAATGCTCCGTGCTTCTGCTGTCCGCATCGGGTCTTGGCTGTCATTCACGGAGCGGATGTCACTCACAGCATCCGCTCGTGTGAAACAGCCCTTACAGTTCTGAAATGTATTGGATAATACTGACATAAAGCTGTCATTTGTTATCTAATACATTCCAGAACTCTAAGGGTTACGTAGCATCATAGTGCCGCAGGTGTGAAAGAAGCCTGAGACTAGCATATGAAACCCAATCTTAGTAAATCTGACACTCTGTTTCTGAGTGTCAACAGGCTTCGTTTCTCTTCTTGCTTGGCACCCGCTCCCTGGGTGTCGGCATTCTGGCTTTGGTTTCCTTGGCAGCAATGAAGATGGCAATATCTGCAGTTATCACCACAACTCCATGTAATGCCTTACCACACAAACTGCATGGTCTCTAATGGCCACTCTTTGTGGCACCCAGCAGTGTACACACCTTGCTTGTCCTTTTGTAGTCATTACAGCAGCTGGTCTTTAATACAGGCCTGGACTTCTCCACACGCTGTGGCTTCTTCAAGGATGTGGAGGCAAGCTGGCTCCTTATAGCCCCTATGATCTAACCTCAACTCCTCTGTCATGCTTAGATGCACTATCCATGCCTTAAAGGTGGTGTACTCCTAAAGGGGTTGTCCGATGCGCTCCCTTGCCCTGCGCTAAATCGCACAGGGCAAGGTCTCTTGTTTTCAATAACACACTGCCGGGCGGAAACTTCCACCCGACAGTGTGTTCGATGACATCACCGGTTCTGATTGGCGGGCATTGGAGGGCAAAGGAGAGCATCGGAGCATGAACTGCTCCCATGCTCAAGTCAGAGGGGCTGCTGGGGCAAAATAGAGGTATGTCCAGGTTCAGCTCTGAACCCGGACAACCCCTTTAAGACTAGTACCTCACACCTCCACTTGCTAGCTAACTAAAACACAGGACTATGGCAGGATCAGTCTTCACTAGCTTCTCTCCAGCACTCACTTTTTCTGTCTAACTACTGATACAATTCATATCATCTTACAGACATCTATTTTATGCACTCCATGTGACTTGAGGATCTGCATTATTAAAATGTGACCAAAAGTCCTGTGCGGAAAACACATCTAATAGCAATAACAATTGGCCTCTAGATGGCAGCATAACCACAGTACGGTGCCTCTGGAGTCACCCCAAATTCTCCACAAGACTTCCTGCACTTCTGTTTAACCCCTCTGGTAAATGTACAGCTAGTGGTTAACTCTTCCAGTGTCCTTAATGTCCCACAACAGAATTGAGTGGAGCATGTCACACTGTACACAGGGTGGCTTACCTGTAGTGCCTTATTGCATCCTGCCTAAGGCAGTATGATTCCCCCATATTGGCCAACACTATCACAGGTAGTCTCACAGCAGTACATATCTCTACCACAACCTCTATACCATACCACATATACTTTACCATTTTGAAGTATTCTTATTGAGGTTCCTCAGTGACTTAGCATGTAATTCAGTGTGCTGGTTTACATGGCACACTTTAGTGTGGTGAGATACAATAGCCTACAATAAGCAAACATTGGCATACTCCTCAGTAATTTGGCACGTTGCAGTCACATCACAGTTCAACGAAGATTCAGTGACCTCTGTAAAAGTACCCAAAGTAACAGAACTTAATGCAAAGGATAGATGTTTACTTCATAAGAGGGGCCTCTTGTGCAAAACTTGTAACCAGCAAAGCTTATTGCCCCATGTGGGGAGGCACGCATGCCAGTCACAAGCCTGAAATATCGCCCATGAAGACTGAAGCCCTTACATGCATACACTGCAGATGCTTAAAGGGATATTCTGGCTTTCCTGGCTCCTCCCCAACGGCACTCAACAGGAGGGTGTCCCCGCCCCCTGGACAGGAAACAACACGGAAGCTTGAAGCGTAAAAGGCTTCCTCTCCTTACCTAAGTCAGTGTTTCCTGTCCCCGGGTCGCGCGGAAGCTCCTCCTTATGTGTTTCTCCTCACCCATGACGGCACCCCATGCGACCAGAGACCTCCCATCCGGGACAGGAAACCTGAGAAGATAAAAGGTTCACACCCCCACCAAGCACCAGTTCAGGTTTCCTGTCCTCCAGATAGGAAGTCCCTATTCTGATTCTCACCGGCAGCTGGGGGGAGGCCCAGGCTCTGATCCGGTGGGTGGCCTCCCCCAGGTGGCTGAAGGCTCTCCGGGGCTGCTACCTTCAGTCTGGTTTTCTCCCCCACATCCCGGTGCTGATCCGAGGGAGGCGCTGTGGCCGTGTTCAGGCGGCTTCCGGCTTGCCCGTCTCCCTGTTGGCGTCGGAGGGGGCGTCTGCGCACGCCCTGACGCAGGGGGCCGGGGCTTGACCCGGAAGTAAGAGAAGCGCCGGAGTGTGCCCAGGCACGTCGTCTTTTCAAATATAAATGGGGCAAGGGGGGGAATCCAGCCAGCTGATGTGGCACACAGTGTGGTGCTGAAGAGGCTCGTTTTTTCAGCAAGATGTCAGAGCCGGTAGATGGACGCGCCGAACCCCTGGAACCCTCAAGGCCCGCTAGTCCAGTACCAGTCCTGAGGAGTAGGGGCAAAAGATCATTGGTGAGATGTACCTTTTTCTTTATTAATGGGGTGTTATTTGCTTGGTTTGTTTAGGTGGCAAAGACCCCCAAAAAAGCAACTTCAAAAACGAAGCATAAGGAGTGTGCAGGATGTAAAGTCCCCCTGGCATCCTCCTAGTCTAAGCCGTTATGTACCCCATGTATTGATAAGTTGGTGGCGGAGGAATCCCAAAGCCTCTCCAAAAATATGAGGTCCTTAATAAGGTCTGAGGTCAAAGCCTCCTTAAAATCCTTGAGTAAGAGCCGCCCTAGGTCTCTGGAAAAATGTCCGGATGTTAGGGATTCGGATATAGACCGTTCTGACGTGGAGGAATGAGAAGCAGGCCAGTTACTCTCTAATTATGCCACATCGTCAGCGGAGGAGGAAGCGGGGGGTTCTTATTTTTCACGCAAAGATACCCAAAACCTCCTTAAAGTGGTCAGAGCAACCATGCAACTGGAAGAGGTGAAACAGGCTAAGTCTACAGCAGATATTGCCTTTCAGGGGTTAGGTCCCAGGAAGCAGAGGGTTTTCACCATTCACGAGAATGTTCAGGCATTGATAAAAAAGGAATAGAAAAATCCGGATAGGAAGTATTTTATTCAAAGCTCAGTTAAAATAAAATATCCCTTTGACGAGAAAGTAGCAGCTTGTTGGGACAAGGGGGCCTAGGGGCTACAGTAGACGCTCCGGTGGCAATGATCGCCAAGAAGTCTGCTCTACCGTTTGATGACCTGGGTAGCCTGTCTGATCCTCTTGACAAGAAAGCGGATTTTTATTTAAAGAAGGCGTGGGAATCATCCTCTACCTGCTTGAGACCTGCTGTTGCGGCGTCTTGGGTTTCTAGATCACTGCCTATCTGGCTGGAACAGTTAGAACAGCATCTCAGTGAGAAAAAGCCAAGAGAATAAATTTTGGCCTCCCTTCCTACCTTTTTTAAGGCCGTCGATTTTTTAGCAGATGCCTCCACGGATATAGTTAGGTTCTCGGCCAGATCATCCGCCATGTCCAATGCGGCTAGAAGAGCTATTTGGCTAAAGTCCTGGAAAGCTGATCAGGGCTCTAAGGCTAGACTGTGCTCCATCCCTTGTGAGGGTGACAGGCTTTTTGGGTCGTCCCTTGACGACATACTTGAGAAAGCCTCAGACAAGAAAGGGGTTTCCAGCTCCCCAATGCCCCCATTTTTTTAGTAGGTACCAAAATAAAAAAAAGGGTAGGCAAGGCAGTATGACAGAAGGGAAAAGGATACATTTCCTAAGAAATCCGGAGGTTTCCTTTTTAATCCCCAAGACCAAAGACCTAAGGATAAGCAATGACGCCGAACCCCAGGTAGGGGGAAAATTATCTCTCTTTCTCCCAGCCTGGAAGACGAAAACCAAAAAAACGGCTGGATCCTGGGAGGGATTGGAGAGGGGTTCCGGCTAGAGTTTCTGACCCGTCCCCAGGAATCGTTCATACAGTCAGATTACCCCAAGGATCAAATCAAGAGACAAGCCTTAGAGTCAGAAGTGTTGCTCCTCCTACGGAAAGGGGTGGTTGTCCCGGTTCCACAGGCAGAGAGGGGTGGGGGTTTTTACTCCCCCCCCGTTTTTACTCCCCCCCCCCCCCCTTTTTTTAGTTAAAAAAAACCAATGGCTCCTTCCGGGTAATCTCCTATCAAGAAATTGCTGGATGGCGACTCTGGACTTAGAGGACGCATACTACCATGTGCCGATTCATGTGTCCTCCCAAAAATATTTGAGGACAGCAGTCTAGGTTCAGGGAGAATGTCTACACCTGCAATACAGAGCCCTACCCTTTGGGGTTTCACAAGCCCCCAGAATCTTCACAAAAGTAATTGCGGAGGTGGCCTCTTTCCTAAGATTGTCAGGGGTTCCGTTGCTGCCATATTTAGACGACTTCCTGTTTATTTCCCAGACCAAAGAAGGATTGATTCAAAACATTGGGGTTTCCTGCGCCCTGTTAAAGAGCCTGGGCTGGAAAATAAATTGGGAAAAGTCTTGCCTGACACCATCTCAGACTTGTGTATTTTTAGGCATCCTTTTAGACTCCCGAGTAGAGAAGACCTTCCTCCCGTCCGCCAAAATAATCTCCATCAGGGAGCATGTTTGGGATCTTTTCAGGTCCTACCTCTGCTCGTTCAGAAGGGCAATGGCAGTACTGGGCCACCTGACAGCAACCTTTCCGGCGGTCCTATATGCGCAGGCCCACACAAGGAAGCTACAGTCATGCATCCTGCACCAATGGGACGGCTGCAAACAGTCGTTAGACTGACCTTTCCATTTATCCGCAGAGGCGAGTGTGTCTCTTCTTTGGTGGACTGTGACAGAGAATCTCTCAGCAGGGGTGCCATGGTCCTTTCGGAATCCAATAATAATAACGACGGATGCCAGCCCGTGGGGATGGGGGGGCTCACTCGGAGAACAAAGGTTGGCAAGGGAGGTGGGATTTGAATACCAGAAGAGCCACCTCGAACTTCAAAGAGCTAAAAGCAGTAGAAATGGCATTAAAAGCGATAGTTCCGGACATATCCTCCAAGAAGATAATTCTATACTCTGACAATTTGACAACAGTGGCATACATCAACCATCAAGGCGGAACAAGAGTACCTTCTCTGGCAACACTCTGTCACCAGATCTTTCAGCTAGCAGAACAGAAACATCTATCCCTGTCGGCAGTCCATATAAAGGGGAAGAAGAACATAGTAGCCGATTTTCTGAGTCGCACCCAGCTAAAACAGGGAGACTGGTGCCTAAACCCAGAGGTTTTCTCCCAGTTACCGCAAAAATTCAGCCTCCCCACGGTCGACCTATTTGCCTCCAGGAAAGTGGAGGAAAGTTTTAGACGGATTGGCACAGAACTGGTCTCAGGAGGAGGGTTACGCCTTCCCTCCTTTTTCCCTAATTCCGCAGGTCCCGAAGAAAGTCCAGAGGGAGAAAGCGACAATTTCCCTAGTTGCCCCAGTATGGCCGAAAAGGTCCTGGTACTCCTGCCTCCTAGACCTGGCGATAGCCCCCCCTTGGATTCTACCTCCCCGGGAGGATCTATTGTATCAAGGTCGGTTTGGTTAGGTCGGGGTCTGTCCCATTCAGTAGTGACCACCATTCTGGGAAGTAGAAAAGCTACTACAGCTAGGAAATATAATAAGATCTGGGAAGTCTTCTCCTCCAAATGTCTCTAGACTTTTTACAAGCTGGCCTGGATAAGGGGCTTAGGGCTTCCACCCTGAGAGTACATGTGGCAGCCTTAAGTTACTTTTTTGATACGCAGCTGGGCCTTCATCCTTGGGTTAAAAGGTTTCTGTCAGCAGCCTCCAGGATCCGCCCTTCGATAAGACCTTTGTCCCCTCCTTGGGACCTAAACACGGTCTTGACGGCCCTGTCACAAAAACCTTTTGAGCCCCTGTCTGACATCCCCATAGATATGCTCTCCTTTAAGATGTCCTTTTTACTGGCCATTACTTCAGCTAGGAGGATTTCAGAGATTCAAGCCTTCTTGGCTTTTCCTCCTTATGCCCAGATCTTAGACGACAAAGTTATTATTAGGCCTCTCCCGTCCTTCCAGCCAAAGGTGGTTACGGACTTCCACAGAAGTCAGGATGTTGTCCTTCCATCTTTTTGCTCAAATCCCTCTAATGATTTAGAAAGGGAATATCATTGCCTGGACATCAAAAGATGTTTGCTTGCTTATTTGGAGTCTACCTCGGCCTGGAGGTGATTTTTATTTCAAATAAAGACCGTGAACCTGGTGTTTCCAGGTCTGTTCCTATCGAGGTGGACGCTGCCCGCAAGCCAATAGATCCAGCCTCAGTCGCCCTTAGGCCAGCAAGCCTCCTCTCTGTGCTGGATTATACACTTTCACCCTGGGTGCCTGGTGCTGGAGGAAATCTCTTATATTGCCATTTAACCCCTTGTGATTTCTCTTAGTGCAGAGAAACCTCCATTGCCAAGGCACCAGGGACTGAATCAAAATGCCAAAAATGTGCAATTTGCCGCAAATTCTTTGTCTCTAAGGGCAGAAAATCATTATGTACAAAGTGTACTGAGAAAATTGTGTCAGAAGAATCCCCTTCCATTCTGGAATCTATGCGCAATATTATTAAGGAAGAAGTGAATGCAGCAGTAGAATCCAGGCTGCCGCCTTCATCCCCCCCAGGCCTCTACTTCCCATAGATCTCTTGCATCCTTTTATGGGCCAGAGTTAGACGAGGGAGAGATTACCTCCAGTGATAATTCTGACTCTTCAGAAGACGAGTCGGGAAGGCCATTATTTCTCCCAGAAGACACCAAGGATCTCATGAAAACTATAAGAGCCACTATGAACCTGGAAGATACCAAGGAAAGTGTTTCCTTACAGGACCAGATGTTCCAAGGTCTCGGGGAGAGAAAAAGGCAGGTATTTCCAATACATAATAATATAAAATCACTCATATCCAGAGAGTGGAAGGAAAAGCGTACGCCTATTTCAGGTTCCTTTAAAAGAAAGTACCCGTTTGCTGAGTCTGATTCCAGCCTTTGGGACAAAACCCCCAAAATGTATGGGCCTGTGGCTCGAATTTCAAAGAATTCCTCACTACCATTTGAAGACATGGGTCTACTACGGGACCTGATGGATAAAAAATGTGAGAGTTTGCTAAAAAGAGCCTGGGAGACGAATACAGCCATGTTTAGGCCTAGTATCTCAGCCATCTGTACCGCAAGATCCTTATCTGTGTGGTTATCTCAACTAGAAGATCATTTGGCTGCAGGTACTCCCAGAGAAGAGATCCTAGCGTCCCTATCCGTACTCAAACAAGCCTCAAATTTCCTAGCGGATGCCTCAGCTGACTTGGTAAAGCTTTCTTCAAGATCCGCAGCTATATCGAATGCCACCCGCAGAGCTGTATGGCTCCGATCCTGGTCAGGTGATACAGGTTCAAAAAATCGCCTTTGCTCGATCCCTTGCGAGGGGGATAGACTTTTTGGATCTGTCCTGGACGATATATTGGAAAAAGCGTCCGACAAGAAAAAAGGTTTCCCTTCAGAGCCAAAATATTTTCACCAGAGATGGTCCTTTCGTTCCTAAAACAAATTCAGAGGGGACCAAAAAACGAGAGAATCCTCAGGAAGATGGCAGGCTTCAAAAGGAAGAGGAAAGGGGTTCCTTTTCAATCCAGATAAATCATCCAAATCCTCCCAATGACGCCAAAGATCAGGTAGGGGCAAGACTGAGAAATTTCACTCCAAGTTGGGAGAAAATCGGAACCTGCCCTTGGATACGTGCTTCCATTCAAGAAGGTTTCAGACTAGGATTTGATTATTACCCACCGCAGCATTTCGTTATAAACAATCCATTACCCAGAAGAGAAGAACAACTGTGTCTGGAATCCAAAATAATGAACCTACAAGAGGTTCAAGATGGAAACCATCAGATCGACAGAAAATCTTCTGCCTCAATTTTGTTACATGGTAACTATGGACCTGCAAGATGCCTGTCTACCATGTACCAATATCCGGAGATCATTGAAAATTCCTCAGAATTGCAGTCTTTTTAAGAGGCCACCTCAGTCACTTTCAGTTTCAGGCTCTCCCCTTTGGCCTAGCATCGGCCCCAAGAATTTTTACGAAAGTTATTGCAGAGGTAACGGCTCATCTGCATCTACGAGGTATCTTAATTGTCCCATACCTGGACGATTTTTTAATTGCAGCAGACTCAGAAGACCGTCTCATCTCCCATCTAAATATAGTCCAGGCTACCTTCTCAGATCTGGGATGGGTAATAAATTTAAAAAAATCGGATTTCACTCCTTCTCAGCGAAAAGTTTTTGGGGGAGTCCTTCTCGACTCCCACTCACTAATGTCCTTTCTCCCCGAAGAAAAGCAGACAACTCTATATCAAAAAGTAAGTCGTTTCTGCAATTTAAGAACCACGACCATCAGGGATGTCATGACCTTATTGGGATCACTAACAGCAACAATTCCTACAGTCAGGTGGGCGCAAAGCCACACCAGAATTCTACAGGCTTTTCTACTGGATACATGGAACGGCGAGAAAGGTACTTTAGACAAAAAAAAATCATTATTCCCCCTCAAGTGAAGTACTCTCTGGCCTGGTGGAAAATAAAGAAGAATCTACAACTGGGAGTCTTTTGGCGTCAGGAAGATTAGCTCGTGATTACTACAGACGCCAGCAGTCGAGGCTGGGGAGGTCATACCCAACAGTTGGTGGTTCAGGGCATCTGGGACCATTCTTTGGCAGATGCCTCTTCAAATTTAAGAGAACTAACAGCGGTTCACAAGGTCCTTCTAGCACTCCAAGCAAAAAGGCCTCTTGGTCACATAAAGGTCCTCTCGGACAATACTACCACCGTGGCCTATCTAAACAAACAGGGCGGTACCCGAAACAAAGCTCTGGCATCGATAACAAGAAAAATATTTCTGTGGGCAGAGAGCCACCTGCTTTCTCTTACGGCGGTTCACCTAAAAGGGAGCAACAATTTAATAGCAGACTACCTCAGCAGGCAAACTCTGAAGGAGGGCGAATGGTTCTTAAACACCAAGGTATTTCTTCAGATCACAGAGAAATGGGGCATGCCCATAATAGACCTGTTCGCAAACAAAGTCAACCGGAAGGTGGCACGGTTCGGTTCCCTATCTCCTCAGGACCATCCGGATATCTTAGATGCTCTGTCTTGCCCTTGGCCTCAGGGACTCCTGTACGCATTTCCTCCCTTCAGCCTGATTCCGAGGACCTTGATGAAGGTGGTAGAAGAAAAAGCACAAATAATTTTGATTGTTCCTTACTGGCCCAGAAGGGCATGGTTTCCGCTGCTTCTGAGTCTATCGTCCGGAATATCCTGGACTCTTCCCGTTAGTCCAGGTCTCTTACATCAAGGCCCGGTCCCTCATCTGAGATTGACTGCCTGGAAATTGAGCGGCTAAGTCTGAAGAAGAAAGGTCTCTCTGACACTGTGATATCCACCTTATTGAAAAGCAGGAAGAAAATAACCTCCAGAATATACCTTGGAAGGCCTTTTTATTGTTTGCGGGATATGAAATTCACCAGGAAGCCTTAGAGAATATCCCTCAAATACTGGATAGTCTACAGTCGGGCCTGGAGAAAGGTCTCAAGCCTTCCACTCTTAAGGTCCAGATTACGGCTCTAGGGGTCTTCCTGGATACTAAGTTATCGGAGCACCCCTTAATCAAACGTTTCATTAAAGGGGCAATCAGAGACTCTCCTACTATCCGTACTTCTGTCCCTCCCTGGGACATAAAATTTAGTCCTCTCGGTCTTAATGAATCTTCCTTTCGAGCCCATTGAGGAAACCTCCCTGAAACTTCTGACTCTGAAGACTACCTTTCTTCTCGCAATCACTACAGCCAGAAGAATTGGGGAAATCCAGGCTTTCTCCTGCTGTTCTCCTTATCTGCAGATTTTTGACGATCGCATCATACTGAAGAACTGCCCGTCCTTTCTCCCGAAGGTGCTATCTAGTTTCCACTGTAACCTAGAAATTGTCTTACCATCATTTTGTGCCAAGCCTTCATCGGATCAAGAGCAAAAGTTTCATAACTTAGACGTAAGACGGTGCGTCCTGGCCTATCTAAAATATTCTGATAAATTCAGGAATTCAGACCATATTCTTGTCCAGTTCCAAGGCCTAATAAAGGTAAAGCAGCCAGTAAAGCTTCAATTGCCAGATGGATCAGGGACACTATCTCCTTATGTTATACTCAGCAGAATCCAGATCCTCCAGCAGGCCTTAAAGCCCACTCAACAAGAGCCGTGTCAGCTTCTTGGGCCGAATCTGCCTCCATCTCTATCGAACAGATCTGTAGAGCAGCAGCGTGGGCAAATCCGATTACTTTTTTCAAACATTATAAATTGGACGTGGTCTCTTTTGGATGCAGAATCCTTTCTGCAGTGCTCCCCCCTAGATTTATTACTCTGTAAATCCTCCTGTTGAGTGCTGTTGGGGAGGCGCCGGGAAAAGGGTTAATTACTCTTACCGGTAATTGGATTTTCCAATAGCCTCCCCAACAACACTGGGATTTCCCTCCCTTATGCAATTCACTCATCCTCCTGTTGAGTGCAGTTGGGGAGGCTATTGGAAAATCCAATTACCAGTAACAGTAATTAACCCTTTTTTTTTTTATAATGGGAAAGAGGAGTCCTCCTGATGACTTTTACTGCTGGTTTGTGGGAGCACAGCAGCAAAATGCAAGTGAGTGCAAAGATAAAAATTACATAATTGAACTCTGCACCACTTGCACTATACACCGCTTGCTCTAGTTTGGGGGGTGTTTTGGAGCTGACAGAGTCCCTTTAAACTAGAATACTATTTTAATTGCACTGTGAACTGGTGTAATCAATATATAGTGGTTTGAAGGAGAGAACAGCTTCCTTGGAAGTTTCCAGTGCGTCCCATCATGTTCCCCATTATAGCAGTGATGCCTGTCTGATGAGTTTTTATTCAACTGTTTGTGGGTCAGTCCCAATTTAAGGACAACACATGCTGGAATTGAAAGGCAAATATTTTCTGGTTGCTTACTGGAAGCACAGTACTGGTCCAGTGCTATCTGTGGGTTAGGAGAGAAGCATTGTCAGACTATCTCCTTTCCTGAGAATAATCTACGGTCAGCAATTCTTTCACCTTCAAACAATAACACTGGTGGTTACAGATAATCCAGCAATAAGCACAAGTTGCTGGCATTGAGCCGTCACATTTCATCAAATGGGAAATTCATCTCAATTACAGTTCACTAGACAATGCTAATAGGGGAATGGAGCAAGCACATCCCAAGTCGGAGCAGTGCTATTCTTCATATGGCAGATGGTCACATTTTGTTCAGTATCCATATTGTGCATGTAGAAGATGCAATGTCAGTAGCATAAATGCTATTTTACGAAGAGTGGTAGATGCTTGGAAGAAACCTTCAGCAGTTTCCCAACATATGCCGTATATACAGTGCCTTGAACTTTTCCAAATTTTTTCACGATACACCCACAAACTGAAATGTATTTTATTGGGATTTTATGTGATAGACCAACACAAAGTACAGTAGCAAGTATGTGTGAAGTGAAAAGAAAATGATACATGGTTTTCAATTTTTTTAATAAAAATCTGGAAAGTGTGGTGTGCATTTGTATTCAGCTCCCCCTACATTGTAGGGCCAACTTTCGCTGCAATTACAGCTGTTAGGGTACTTTCACACTTGTGGCAGAGTGATCTGGCAAGCAGTTCCATCGCCGGAACTGCCTGCCGGATCAGGCAATCTGCATGCAAACGGACAGCATTCTTTTAAAGGGGTTGACCAGTTTCCTATATTGATGACTTATCCTCAGGATCAGTCATCACTATCAGATCAGCAGGGGTTCAACACCCGGCACCTCCACTGAACAGCTCTTTGAAGAAAACACAGTGCTCATACGTTAACATCGCAGTGGCGGCACAACGTAAATGCAGCTCCTCTGTCCAATTCACTTATATTATATGAGAAGGTGCTGTTACACACAGTCAGCTCCTCGCCATTTAAGTGAATGGGGTGGAGTAGCTGGAATTATACTGCTCCTCCTCTGCAATGTCGACAGCGAGCAGATAAACAGAGAAGAGGACACAGAGTGCTGCATTCTCTTAATACAGCTTCATTCAACTGGCAGTCGGGCCCCCGACGATCTGATATTGATTACCTATTCTGAGGCTAGTTCATCAATATAGGATAAGCAGAGAACCACTTTAAAGGGGATGTCCAGCATATGAGCTGACAGCCCTAATGGACAAAACTGCTGGACATAAAAAAAAAACACACACACACACACCTTTGAGCAGTCCCTCCATTCTTGCACTGCTGGCCTAGTTATGGGTTGCTTCCAATCCCCGCCAGACTGAAAGTGGCTTGGGCAGATGACTGCTGCAACCAATAACTGGCCTCAGTGGTCACATGTTCTAGAACATGTGTTCTAGCACATGTGAACACTGAGGCCAGTGATTGGTTGCAGCAGTGATGGGACCAAGCCACTTCCAGTCCGGAGGGCAAGCAAGGAACTGTGGCTCTCCAGACAGGAGATTGGTTTATTTCTATTTAATAATAATTCTTTTTATTTATTTATTTTATTTTTTCAACTGGGCACCGGTTCCATCTGTTCGGATTGTCAGCTTCTAAGCTGCACAACCCCTTTAATATTTTTCTATAAAATAAAATCTGAAGTATGGTTTTGTATCATAAAACACCTCTAGCCCTAGGACCCAGCACAGAGACACGAGGGGCCGGTCAATCAGTACTTGGTGCTAAAAGCATGTGTGTTTGAGTCTGTTTTCTCCCTGTCTATTTTAAGACTCCCCTTAGTCAGGAGAATAGAAGCCACTGGCTACTCCCGTTGCTGCAATGACACCAGTCTCTCCAGGGAGATCGGGAGAGCATTGATCTTGGGGAACACATCTGCACCCCACTAAAGAAGTGGTCACAGAAGAATGGAAAGTTTGTGCCCTGCTGAGTCCGATAGGGCTTCTGACGTCTCCTTCTGTATAGACGAGGATGTCTTTCCTGAAACTGTCCTCAACAGTGAAGAAGCTGAAGATCTCACACAGAGGTACGCTGACGTAGACCCCACAAAAGGACACTTAGATGTGGGGAGCACTGCACCTGTTAAGATTGGCAGCACTGAATCTTACAGATCCCTTAGCATACAATCGCCTGAATGTGAACCCTCTTACTTCACAGCTTGTTCTGTCTGTGCAAAGGTTTTTTTTCTATTTAAAGATGCATCAGAAGTGACAGCTGGGGAAAACTTGGCTGCCCCTCCCAGCCATTCTGGAAGCTGCTCACATTATGATCCCATGCTGTCATGTGTGATGTGCCAGTTGTGCAATGCCTGCAGCTGAGAGTTTGGTGACATCAATTACGTTATGCACACATCTGGCATTGTGCCATAGTGATGTCATTGACCCTATAGCTTCTGCATAATCTATCTAAATTATCTATTATCTATCTATCTCTCATATCTATGTATCTCATATCTATCTATCTATCTATCTCATATCTATCTATCTCATATCTATCTATCTCATATCTATCTATCTATCTATCTATCTATCTATCTCATATCTACCTATCTATCTATCATTAAAACCATACCTTTGTTAGCATTATCCTAATTTCTGAACTCCAGAAAATGAGCTTTCATTGGTATGCAAATTAGGTCCAAAGTGCCCAGCGGGGCATCAAGAACTGTCCAAATTAGCCCAAGATCCAAAGACTGCCTCCTCCAAGTGCCCAAGACGACCTCCTTCAAGAGCCAAAGACCGTCTCTTCAGTTTTTCACAGTTCATCCCCTTTGCGCCTTCCAGTCCACCCCTCTTCTGCAACATCGCTGTTATCATTCAATTCTGCCCATGACGCATGCGCTCTACCTACTGTGAGTCCAAGCGTCAGTGTGTTTCTCATTGAAAGTTCATACAGATGCAGACCAGAAATCTTCCTGTGCTTGCGCACTGCCTTCGCTGTAGCGGGCATAGGACTCTCAGGAGGTAGAGCACATGCATCATGGGCACTTCAGAGAGGCGGTCTTGGACTCTTGGTGGGGACAGTCTTTGGATCTTGGAGGAGGCAGTCTTGGGCTCTTTCAACAGATTTTGATGCCCCGCTGGACATTTTGGACCTCATTAGCATACCAATCAAAGTTCATTTTATGGAGTTCAGAAATAAGTATAAAGCTAACAAAGGTATGGTATTAATTATGTCAGGCAGCACTACATTGGATTGCCATTGACTAAATATAGTAAAATTAGGTGACAGATTCCTTTTAAAAAATGTGACGCATCTTACTCCATTGCATTAATATATACATGATTAGGTCATTATCCATGTTGCTTTACCCCCTAGAAATCGGTATCTGAAATATGGTATTAATGACTATCCATGTACGCCACTACTCCTCTCAGTATATCATTTTATTAATATATAGAATGATAATATATTTTGGCGATTCTCAGTTAACTAGAAAGACCGTTAATGGTTCCTCTTATCATCACTATCCTAAAGTTTCACATTGTCTTTGTTCCAGTTTTCAGGAAGCTGTAAATACTGGGGAGGTGAAACCAAAGCTCCAATGTCTTATGTCAAATCCAGCCTTCTCTATGGTCACAGTTCAGTGTGAAGACAGCGGAATACACTGGGAGACCACCTCAAGCCGATGTTCTACACCATGGGCCTCAGAAGCCAGCACAACCTCAGATGTCTACAGCATGGAAAGTTCATCTGCTGGAACCCCTCCTGGCAAGGTTATCTTTATTATGGATGAGGACAAGCTACGGAGAAAGAGAGTCAGACCTTCAACATCAGCAAAGTTTGCTCGCCAGTCATCCCATCATAAAAAGAGTGCTGAAAATCACAAAGCATCTGCAGATAACATGGGGGAATCTTTTAAGCAAGCCCTGGAAAAAGCCAAACTTCATCTGTCCACCCACACAGAAGAAGCTGGCAGTGCTGATTGTTCTGCAAAGGATACTGAAAACCATACGGGAGAAAATCCTAATGTACCAGGAAAGGACTCAAGTTCAGAAAATAAACCACCAGATGAGAGGACTTCTGCAGCTGAGCCCTCCATCATCTTACCAGACAAGGTAGCAGAAGAACCAACATGTGCTGTTGCAGGTAAGTAAAGGCCAGCACTGCTTGTCTTCAAAAACTGATTTTCCAATATCATCTATTAATATCTGTTTTAGACAGATGGGGTGAACATAATGTCTCCTTTAAATAACATGGTAAATGACCTGTCAAAGCCGTGCGCCACTACCTTGTCTTATCTCATTAATCAAGTGGAGAAGTAAACAGTTCAGATTTTTTTGTCAAAGACTGCAAATTGGGTGTCACACCAAGTAAGGCTTCATCTTTCATATTTTCTTGAAACATCAGACTAATAGCCTGTCCATTCCATATGCGCCTGACATCTCATGTAATGCCAGATAAATTGCCTATTATGCTATCATAGACCAAGACACAACAGCAAATAATGCCGTTATATCAGTTATTACATTCTAAAGTTCTGGAGGTACAAGGATTCCTAAACCTAATTTTATTTCATAAATCGGCACATGTACATACATTCAAAGAGCTGTCATTTATGCTGATTATACTTTGTAAGTTGATTATCCTCTTTAATTCACAATATTCCTGCACTCCAAGGTTATGGTCATACATAGTGAATATATTACGGATTTTCCACGGCAGAATTGTGGGAGGAAAATCTGCGGCATTTATAGTAGCAGCAAGTGAATGAAATTTTATGAAGTCTCCTCCGCATGCTGTATACAAAATCTGCATGGAAATGGACATGCAGCATGTAATATTAAGGCTACTTTCACACTAGCGTTCGAACGGATCCGATCATAATAATGCAGACGGAAGCTCCGTTCAGAACGGATCCGTCTGCATTATTTTAGCATATAACAGCTAAGTGTGAAAATAGCCTCGTACGGATCCGTCCAGACTTTCAATGTAAAGTCAATGGGGGACGGATCCGCCTGAAGATTGAGCCATATTGTGGCATCTTCAAACGGATCCGTCCCCATTGACTTACATTGTAAGTCTGGACGGATCCGCTGCAAGCAGCGTTCAGCTGTCCGCCTGTCCGTGCGGAGGCGAGCGGAGCGGAGGCTGAACGCCGCCAGACTGATGCAGTCTGAGCGGATCCGCATCCATTCAGACTGCATCAGGGCTGGACGGCTGCGTTCGGGTCCGCTCGTGAGCCCCTTCAAACGGAGCTCACGAGCGGACACCCGAACGCTAGTGTGAAAGTAGCCTAAGTTGTAATTTTTTACTCTTTGCAATGCACAGACTAAAATCTGCCTTATATCTGAAGCAAAATCCGCAACCACATCCACATGTAACTTGTGGATTTTGCTGCGGATTGGTTGCAGATCTTTTTCTGACAGAAATCAGAAATTATGTCCCGTAATAGCTGTTTTATAAGGCTGTTCTTCCATAAGGTACCGTATATCTGTTAAAATATATGGATGATTCCTTACTATCATTACTATAAGATCCCAGGTAAAAACATCACTTTGATCTGGATGATACATCTGATCCATTACATACTTCTACATACACATATATCACCGCTATTTGCCCTAACTTTTAGCTATTTTATACCTAAGCTCTGTTTTGTCCAGATGAACTGCAGTAGTCTGTATTCAAGAGAATTACAGTACATATCAAATCTCTTCTATGATTTCTGAATGACTCCATGTCACTTGTCCTGGTTTCATGTTCTTTTATTGGTTTAGTTTCTCTGTGGAGAAAGACCCAGAGCAGTTGTCCCCAACCAGTAGCCTGGGAACCACATGTGGTTTGGGAACCCATTATGTGTGGCTCGCCATAGGAGTATTAACAATTGACAAACATTTTCTGCAGATACCCTAACCCTGTGTTAGCTAACCTCCAGCACTCCATCTGTGGTAAAACTATGACTCCCAAGATGTACACTTGCTTGGCTGTTCTCAGAACTCCATAGAAATGGAGCATGCTGGGAGTCATAGTTTCACTACAGTTGGAGTGCCGGAGGTTAGCCATCACTACTAACCTGGGCCATAAGCAACCCTGTACTTTTATGGAATCCAATATAAGTAAAAAATTTGCTCAAGAATGGTTTCATTTGCATTTATCTTATGAGTTCTTCATTACTGATCTATCTTTCAGAGCCTGATAAGACCCCCACACCATCTGGATTAAACAATGACTGTAAAGGTTCAGCCATGTGCCCAACAAAGAGTGTGCCAGAAAAGCAAACGGTGACAGAGACAGTGAAGCAACTTCCCCAGAAAAATACCATAAGTACCACAAAACCAAAGGGATGTGTCCATCAATCATTAGCTAAAAGTAGCACTGAAATGATATCAAGTAAGCATGATATCGACAGCTACCCACCATATGTCCTTGAAGATTTAAGCACTGTTTTAGAAACCATAAATAAATTATGTAATCCCCTAAAAGATGATTCACAAAAAAACACAAATGACCCTCCTAACACGCAATCAAACGTGTTCAGTATTGTTTCAGATGGGTCGGAAATATTAAACATCTTGGCCCCGGATCTTATATCTTCTGTAGACCAGGAGGCAAGCAAAGAATTGGAAGATAAACTAGAGTACTTGGAGGAAAACCCCTTACTTGTGCCCAAACTGGTCTGTACTGAGGATGAATCATCACCTATTACCTATGAGGAATCTGTCCAACAAGTTAATGACACAGTAGAAGAAGAGAGTATAATTCCTGAAAATAGACAAACAGATAAAACTATTAATGATATAGATTACTTTGAGAAATTTACTTTAGTTGACAGCAATGTACCGATAGAGCCACTTTATAAAAGGTTAAATCAAGAACAGGAAGCAGTTAAAGAAGAACACCTTGGTCCTTCCAAAAGTGAATCATCCTCAGATGATGACTATTACCTACTACAAAGTTTAGATGAATCATTTTACGGTGTATCTTTGGATAGTGATACCACCGTCTTACAACCAGAGGCTCATAATCCAGAAAAATCAATCACGAAAGAAGATACAGAAAAGAAAGACAAGGACGTAAAGAAGACAAATGGAGTAACCTTATTTAGTTCCGAAGAAGGAGTACTGACCAAGTCATTATTTTTTCCAACTTCTTACCCAGTGAACCACGAACTCCTAGAAGAACCACCTGCCTTGGCTTTTCTTTATGCAGATCTTTATGAGCAAGCCAGAGGATGTAAAGCCAAAGAGGAACATGACCCATCAGATGCAGAAAGTACTAGTTCTGACAAGACTTTCCATAGCAGAATTTCAGATGATGATGGCACAGGAATATATTTTGAAAAATTTAATCTTAAGGATGAGATTCCACCGGGAGGTGAGAAATCAGATGAAGATGAATTTTATAGTGACGAAGGCAGCGATGAGGAACAGTATTTAAGTTATGAAGCTTTGTCACAAGGGTCACTTGTTGATAAAGATACAAACCAGAAAGAAATATTTCTTGAAGACAATAAATCACCTTCACTTTATGATGATGTAGATCATGTGCAAAAGAGAGAGATTAAAACTTTGCACAAAGGCAAGGTCCAGCTGGATGATGAAGCTCATTTGCTGAATGATGCCTGTAAAGAACAACCAACAGATAATGTCCCAGTAACAGTGACTACAGAATGGAAAAATCTAGGAGATGAAGAAAATACAGAGGACTTCGATTATGTCATTGTGTCTCCAGATGACCTTGATGAAGATGATGTTTCCTTAAAGGAAATAATGTTTGAAGATCAAGAATCTTTGGAACATGAGAGTGATATGTTTCTGGATGCTGTACAAGTCACACCTGAACATGAAGAATCTGGTTTTGAGATGGTGGAACATGAAAAAAAATCAGAAGACATATTAGAACCCCCACTATCTGAGGACAGAAAGGCTCAGATTGATACATATTGCAACACATGTAAAATTCCAATTGTTGCTATTGATAAGATCTTTGGTGATCACAAGAACCATGATGTCACTGCATTAGACACCACAGTGAATGAAATGACGGTAAGTTTTTCATCTATTTATATAGGTATCATAAATCTAATATACTTTGCAATTCGGTGGATGCAATGAGGGAGATTTACTAATAATTTTGTACTCCATTCATGTGAAAAAAAAACTGGTGCACATGCCTTGCATCACATTTATTAGACTTGAATGGGGCTGAGTTGCAAATAGGCCATGTTACCGATGTACAATGACATCACTGTTCCAGGGAGAGGCTGCATCACTCAAGACCTCTTCCAACAGAAAATCCCGGGTGTCGCACCCCTGCAGATCTCATTCTGATGACCTATCCAAAGGATAATTCATAAATATATTTTCCTCGATAACCCCTTTAAACCAACAATGGGGGAGATTTATCAAAGGTGGTTCAAAGGAAAGCTGGCTTAGTTGTCTATAGCAACCAATCAGGTTCCACTTTTTATTTCCAAAGGAGCTCTGAAAAGTGAAAGATGTAAGAGCAGATTACAGATCAAAGCAAGAGAACAGTAGTAGGATAGAAGGGTAACGCTGGCCCCCTGATAACTATATTCATCAAAAATGTATATACTTCTTGCTACATTTACTACTTTAAAAAATTACTTTTGTATTGCTATATTCTGACACCCATCATTGTTTTATATTTATATTTAAAAATATGGCAATGTATGTGGAGTGATCAGCAAGAGTTAGTAAATTGTGTAGGTGCTTGTCATATTATAGACCCCACTAATCGCTGAAATGAAGGGCCTGTGATCTGTAGTGGACTATAGAAAGTCTATGAGTCTGTGAGCTGCTAGGTCTACTTGCAATCCTATGAATCCCATCTGGGATTAATTCAGGTTATGAGTAAAGTTAAACTATAAAGAGGTATTTTAGTTTCATCAAATACATTTTTCGTGTATGTAAGAAAAGTTACGATTCACCAATATAGTTTCTGTACTGATTATTTAGGGTTTTTTAAGATCTCTGCTTGCTGTCACTCAGTAGGAACCACCGTCCACTATACATCCAGTGGACACAAATCTGTCCTGGTCATTTGATAAACACACAGATGCATAACTCTGTATTTTGATTGTAACAAGGTGTCACGAGACCTGGGCAACTTTTTATTCACTGGAACTAAACCATAAAGCTTCTTACTGAATGACTGCAAGCAGATCTTAAGATCCTTAACCCTTCTCTACCAGCGAAATACAAATATGGCTCCCACTCGCGCTTGCAGCGGGCATCATTCCCAGTGCGTTGCCGCTGTTTCAAACAGCAGAGACCTGCGGCTAATGACCACGACCGGTAATAATGCTGATCGCTGTCATTAAAGCCTTTAGATGCCATGATCGAGTGAGATCACGGCACCTGAAGGGTGAAAAACCCAGAAGCTCACACTTTCGGGCTTCTTACTGTAATCCTCTGTGGCCAGTGAGGATGCCGGTAATTGATTTGAATGCAGTGGGTCTCGCTGAAGAGACCCAGGGCATTTAAGGTGCAATTCTTTATTGCATTCAACATAAGAAATGAGCAATTCTGAACAATTAATGTGTGTAAAAAATCTATGATTGTTCAGAATTAAAAAAATATGGATTTTGTAGGCTCAAATACAAGCTTCAAAATCATAAAAAAGTTAAAAAACACTGTTAAAAAAATATAAAAGTTTAAATCATGGGTATCACCGAGACTGAAAACACCCGTACTATTCAAATCTATTTTTACAATACTGTGAATGGCATAACGGAAAAAAGGGTCAAAATGGTCAATTTGCCATTTTTTCATCACTTCCCTTGTAATGAAATGTGACCAAAAAGTCATACACACTCCAAAATGGTATCAATTAAAAACTAAAGATTGTCCCACCAAAAATAAGCCCCATAAGGCTATCTGACTGGAAAAATAAAAAAGTTACGGCTCAAGAAAGATAGGGAAGAAAAATGTAAACTAAAAAACTTCCCTTAACCTAAGGGTTAAGCAAGACTGTATAATAGAAACATGTTCCACTTTTCATTATACAATAGCCATTAGAGTCATTTTGCTATATTTATTTCCAGATACTTACATGACACCAACGTATTCTGGAGCACTGTACAGAGGTTGTCTCCTTTCAAATCATTCCTGTCTCCAATGGACTCACAATCTAAGTTCCCAGTCTCAGGCGTACAATAAAGCAATTCAGTAGAAATTAAATCCTATCAGTATGTTTTTAGAGTTTGGGTGCTTAAAGTTTGTGAACGCTGCTCTTGTTAGGAGCAAGTACACAAATCCTGGAAGTTTTGGGGAAAAAATGATATCCAGGACAGTGCTCTTATTGTTCATGTAAATTGAAAACTTGGGTCTGCATCCACAGCACGGACTGCCCACGGCCAGCGCCCGTGCATTGCGGACTGCTATTTGTGGTCCGCAACATGGGCACAGAGCCCTAACATTCGTGTGGATGAGCCCTTAGTCAGTGGAACTATTTCTCCCCACAGCTATGTTAGTCCTTTCTGTCTTCTTTCAACTGTTGCCCGGTAAGCCGCTGGTTCATATATACAGGTGAAACTTGAAAAATTTGAATATCGTGAAAAAGTCAATTTATTTCGGTAATGCAAATGAAAAGGAATTGCATTAATGCAGCTTAAATTTAGAATTTTGTGAAAAGGTTCAATATTCTAGGCTCAAAGTGTCACACTCTAGTCAGCTAATTAATCTATACCCCCTGAGCAAAGGGGACCTCAAAATTGTGACTTTGGGGTTTCATAAGCTGTAAGCCATAATCATCCAGATTATACCAAATAAAGGCTTGAAATATCTCGCTTTGCATGTAATGAGTCTCTCATATGTTAGTTTCACCTTTTAAGTTGCATTACTGAAATAAATGAACTTTGCACGATATTCAAATTTTTCGAGTTTCACCTGTATGTTGCAGCTAAATTCATCTAGGTTCGATATCTTCTTTTCCACCAATATATCCGCTGCTTGGCCGGTGAAGGTCAATCTTCTTGTAGTTCCACAAACCAACCTCTTCAGGCTTTTAAAAATGTGTAGCCCTTTTTTCCTGTACAGGGGTGAGATGTTCTAGAAGCAGGATCTGTATTTCCCCTCTGTTCTGTCAGGTAGCTCAGCTGAGGGACTCCTTAATTCTGACCTTATAAACACTCATTATAGCTCAACCCTTCTCTTACTGATAAATAACTTTTTATGACCTTCTAGTAATTTAGAGATAAGGGTTATTAGATGACCAGAACAAAGTGATAGTAAAAAGTAAGCTTACAACAGCTAGACAAACCCTTAGTTAACCCTTTGTAATAGGTAACCCTTTGCTCAATACTTTTAATAAAGACCAATTGAAAAAAAAGATTTTTAGCCCAAAATGAGTAAGATGCAATCATAAAAAATACATTGCCCCTGAAGGTGTACATAGCCTTTAATGATCCGTTAGAGAGCTCAAACAATGCTCTGCTGGATCAATGAGAGAGGTGTGCGCCTGCACACTTCTTTCTCTCCCTGCCTGTCCAATCTGTGTGAGATCAGTGCAGGCAGAAGAATGTTCAACAATCATTCAGCATATGGAGCTAGAGTGGCCAGACATCTGGCTTTAGGCTAAAAAGCCCGGTTTCTTCGCTCCCTGTCCTCTGTCCTCCAGCGCAGGGCCAGGATGCAGGGATGTCCTCCTTTACTGTGGCGCCACGCTCCACGTTTATAAAATTGCCCATTATTTTATCTTTATTAAGTTTTTCTTACATCTTTTAATACTTTGTCTTACCAAGTATAATGTAGTGGCAGTTAAAGAGGTTTTCCATTGGAATTTTCTTATAAAAAAGGTAGAATAGATTAAAATTAAAAAAGAATCATTACTCACCTCACCGAGCCACCACTGTCGCTGTTCGAATGCTGCACCAGTACTTGCTGCTCTGCCCTTCCTGGTTCTGGCTTGACACAAAGGAAATAGCTTGCACTGTCCACACAGCCACTGATTGACTGAGCAGACAGTCTAAGCCATTCTCTTTGCATTGACCAGGAAGTGGAGAACAGCAGTGACTGGTAATCAGTGAGGTGAGTAATGATTCTTTTTTATTTGTTACCGATTCTGCCCATTTAAAAAAAAAAAAAAGTATTCTCCTGGAAAAGACATTAAGCATGTATGAGCAGAATACTTGATATAAAACCCTGCATTTTCAATACATTATCACTTTATTCACAGAGTAACCTGGAGAATCTTCTGGAGAAATTGCAGGAAAGTTCATTGAAAACAGAAGATTGTGTTACCAGAGTAGAGAAATTGTTTAATGATGTTGAAGTAAGTATCATTTATCATTATAGTGCCTTCCATTTTGTTATGTTGTGACCTTGTGCTAAAATAAAATAAAAAAGTAAAAATTTTTCCCATCATCCAGCACTAAATACCCCATAATGATAAAGTGAAAACAGAATGTTCAAAATCTTTGCTAATTTATCAAAAAGGAAAAACTAAAATATTGCATTGATATAAGTATTCAGACCCTTTACTTAGTATTTAGTTGAAGCATATTTGACAGTGAATAAAGCTTCAGTGTTCCTGGGTATGGTGCCATAAGATTTTCACACCAGAATTTGGGGATTTCCAGTAATTTTTTTGCTACGGATACTCTCCAGCTTTGTCAGATTGGATGGGGTTAGGGATGAGCGAATAGACCTCGGATGAAACATCCGAAGTTGATTCGCATTAAAAGTTTGTTAGAATACTGTACTGTACTGTACAGTATTAGAATGTATTGGCTCCTATGAGTGGTACCTTGGAACCGAACCCTAATTCGGTAAAAGTTTTTTTACAGTAGAAATACATTTTTGAAATTATTACCCAAAGTCCCGCAAAACTTCTCAAAGTAATAACTTCGGCTCATAGGAGTTAATACATTATAATACTGTACGGAGCATTTGCTCCGTACAGTATTCTAACAAAGTTTTATGCGAATAGACTTTGGATGTTTCATCCGAAGTCTATTCACTCATCTCTAGATGGGGTCCATCAGTAGACAGCTATTTTCAGGTCTTTCTAGAGAAGTCAGGGCTGTGGCTGGTACACTCAAGGACATTCATAGAGTTGTCCCTAAGGTCACTCCTGTGCTGTTTTAGCTGTATGCTTAGGGTCATTGTCTTGTTGGAAGGTAAACCTTCAGCCCAGTCTGAGGTCCACAACACTCTGGATCAGGTTTTCATTAAGAATATCTCCTGTACTTTTTCCAATTTATTTTTCCATTAAATGGGTTGTCTCACTTCAGCAAGTGGCATTTATCATGTAGAGAAAGTTAATACAAGGCACTTACTAATATGTTGTTATTATCCATATTGCTTCCTTTGCTGGCTGGATTCATTTTTCATCACATTATACACTGCTCGTTTCCATGGTTACAGACCACCCTGCAGGAGAAAGCGTCAGCCCCAGGACCATGGGAGTGCACATAGGCTGGTGCTTTTTCCTATATTGTGCAAGCACGACCACCGCTGATGGATTGCAGGGTGGTCGTAACAATGGAAACGAGCAGTGTATAATGTAATGGAAAAATGAATCCAGCCAGCAAAGGAAGTAATATGGATAATAACAATACATTAGTAAGTGCCTTGTATTAACTATATCTACATGATAAATGCCACTTACTGAAGTGAGACAACCCCTTTAAAGGGCATCTGTCAGCAGATTTGTACCTATGAAACTGGCTGACCTGTTGCATGTGCAATTGGCAGCTGAAGGCATCTGTGTTGGTCCCATGTTAGTATGTTCCAACATTGCTGGAAAATATGATGTTTTGATATATGCAAATGAGCCTCTAGAAGCAATGGGGGTGTTACCGTTACACCTAGAGGCTCAGCTCTCTCTGCAACTGCTGCACCCTTTATACAGGGCCAGGCAGTGAAAAACATCATCGCACCTGGTGCTGATTTCTCATCAAGTTAATCAAAGTGCACAGGGTGCTGCAGTTGCAGAGAGACCAGAGCGTCTAAGTGTAACGACAACGCCCCGTTGCTCCTAGAGGCTCATTTGCATATATTAAAACATCATTTTTCTCAGGAATGCAGGCACATAGGAACATGGAACTAACACAGATGCCTTCAGCTGCCAAACGCACATGTAACAGGTCAGCCAGTGTCATAGGTACAAATCTGCTGACAGATGCCCTTTAAATTCCTGCTCATTCTGGACATTGAAGTGAAGGAGTCGGTTCTATCAGTGATTGACAGCCTTCCATCTATGACTGTATATACAGAGATTCCTGTCAATCACTGATAGGACCGCCTCCTTGACTTCAAAGCCCAGAATGAGCAGAGATTTAAATGGATGAATTATATGTTATTCTACATCTTTTCCCATAAAACTACATATCAATCTGCTCATCTCCTCCTGCTCTATAACATGCTGCCTGAGCTTACTGTTTTTAACCTCTTAAGGACATAGGGTGTACAGGTACGCTCTTATGTCCTGGTACTTAAGGACACAGGGCGTACATGTACGCCCTGTGTATTTTCGATCACCGCCGCGCGGCGGGCGGCGATCGGAACCCCGTGCCTGCTCAAATCATTGAGCAGGCACTTAGGGCAAATGCGCCGGGGGGTCCTGTGACCCCCCCCCCATGTATGCGATCGCAGAAAACCGCAGGTCTGAATTGACCTGCGGTTTTCTGCGTTTCCGGGTTATTCGGGTCTCTGAAGACCCGATAACCCGGAACAGGATGGTGATGGTGGTGTGATTTCACCCCACCAATCACCATCCAGCGATCCTGAGTGGTGATGGTGACATCACCACTCAGGATCGCTTCTGATTGGTCTGTGGGCGGGCTGGCGGCAGATTTAAAAGATTCAGGCGCTCCTCTCCTCCTCCTTTTGTGTTCCGGAGCCGGAGGAGAGAGGAGCTGCCTGCACGTCGTCAGTCTGTGCCAGCATCACCCCATCTGTGCCCCCAGGACCCAATCTGTGCCCCAGCACCCCCCATCAGGTACATAGGGAAAGTTTGGGTTAGGCAGGGAAAAAAAAGGGAAAGTTAGTTTGTGAACTTTTATTGCATCACCCTAAGTTAGGGTGTCTGGGGTCTACAGCACAGCTGTGTGACCCTAGACCCCCCAGGGGTGCTGCCGCTTGCCCCCCCCCCCACACTTTTTTGGGGTGCAGTTTTTTTTTGTGTACGCTGACTGTGGCCGGCACTCTTAGCGTCCGGCCACTGTTAGCGCATCGCACACCCCACCGCTGATCAACTTCGAACAGTTGATCAGGGGTTTTGAATTTTTTTTTCCACATTTTTTTCCCTTTTTTTTTGTTATTTTTTATTTTCTTGTTCTGTTAGCTTTAGGGTGAGTTTGTGAACACCCGTTCCCCCACACACACACACGCACACCAAATAAAGATTTACACACACGCACATATACACGCAGACACACACTCCCCTATGGCCCGCCGGACGTTCTCGGCTGAGGAGGCATACGCCCAGCTTGCCTCCGACTCCAAGAGTCCCAGTGAGGATGAGGATGACCCCACATTCCTGTTGTCATCCGCGTCCTCCTCATCATCTAGCGATGATGATGAGCCCCCAAGGCGGCGGAGACGCCGCCAGGCGGAGCAAGGGGACCGCCATGTTAGGGACCCTGTGGCCCACACTAGTACGAGCCGCTCTGGGGCTCGTACTGGTTTCCTGGCCCACCAGTTAAATCCACCCGAGCACCCTGCCGGTGAACTTGTCTGGTGTAGCCCAGAGCGATACGAGCCCGTGATTCCTGATTTTGTAGGCCAATCAGGAATCCGGATTTCCACAGTGGGCTACACTGAATATGACTTTTTTGTCATTTTTTCAGTGACCCACTGGTAAATCTGATGGTGGAGCAGACGAACCTGTACGCCCAACAGTTCGTTGCTCAACACCCGGGCTCCTTTTTGGCCAGGCCCGGTGGCTGGACGCCGGTCAGTGCAGCCAAAATGAGGACATTTTGGGGCCTCGTGCTGCATATGGGCCTGATCAAGAAACCCAGTGTCAGGCTGTACTAGAGTGGGGACTTCCTATATCAGACCCCACTTTACAGTAGGCCATGACACGCTCCCGGTTTGAGGCCATCCGGAAATGTCTGCATTATTCCGATAATGCAGCATGTTCCCCCCCCCGAGGTGATCCTGCCTATGACTGTGTGTATAAGATACGGCCGGTCATCGATCACTTTGGGGCCAAATTCATGGAGGCCTATGTACCTGGAAGGGAGGTCGCGGTTGATGAGTCTCTCATTGCGGAGAGACTCATTTTCCGCCAGTATGTGCCCTCCAAGGAGGCGAGGTATGGCATGAAGCTATACAAAATTTGTGAGAGTACCTCAGGGTACACTTACAAATTTCGTGTATACGAGGGGCGAGATTCCCGGATTCAACCCCCAGAATGTCCCCCCACTCTGGGTGTTACCGGGAAACTTGTTTGGGACCTTATGTACCCACTGCTGGATAAGGGTTACCACCATTACGTGGATAACTTTTATACCAGTATCCCCTTGTTCCAGTCCCTTGCCGCCAGATCCACGTCCGCTTGTGGGACCGTGCGGAAAAATCAACGCGGCCTCCCTGCCCACCCCCTCCAGGTACCTATCCCCAGGGGTGAGACCCGTGCCCTTACCACTGGAAACCTGTTGCTGGTCAGGTATAAGGACAAAAGGGATGTCCTTATGCTGTCCACAATTCATGGTAACGGCATCACCCCTGTCCCTGTGCGAGGTACCGCGGCAACGGTCCTTAAGCCCGATTGTATCGTCGACTACAATCAGTATATGGGAGGAGTTGATCTCTCGGATCAAGTCCTCAAGCCATATAACGCCATGCTCAAAACCCGGGCATGGTACAAAAAAGTTGCGGTCTACTTGGTACAGGTTGCCATGTACAACTCTTTTGTGCTGTCCCGGAGCGCTGGCAGCACATGGACATTCCTCCAGTTCTATGAGGCAGTCCTCAAGGCCCTGATCTTTTCGGACTGGGAAAGAGCAGGCCGGAGTACCTCAGGAACTGTAGGCGCCCGGATCGTCCCTGGCCAACACTTTCCAGGTGTGGTCCCCCATACTGGAAAGAAGGGACGAACCCAAAAAAAGTGCAGAGTGTGTTGCAGGAGGGGGATACAAAAGGACACCACTACTCAGTGCGACACGTGCCTCGATCATCCGGGCCTCTGCATTGACGGTTGCTTCAGGGAGTATCACACTTCCATGGAGTACTACATTTATATCCCAATTTAGCACTGACATCGGATAAAAAAAACTGTTTCTCAGACTTGAGACACCCAAAAAAACGAAAATAATTTATTAAAAGTAGACATGTAGACTATAAAACTACCCCATGACCTAACCCCCCCTAAGTTTAATAGCAAGCGATCAAAAAGTCATATAGCCCCCAAAATAGTGCCAATAAAACCGTCCGCTCATCCCGCAAAAAATGAGCCCCCACATAAGATAATCGGATAAAAAAATAAAAAATGACACTTAGACTTTAGAGATACAAAAAATATATTTTTTTATCAAAAAGGATAATATAGTCAAAAACCTAAATAATTGTAAAAAAGTAGACTTATTAGGTATCGCCAAGTCCGTAAGAATCTCCTCTATAAAAATACCCCATGACCCAACCCCCCAGATTAACACGGTAAAAAAAAATAGGTGCAAAAAAAGAATTTTTTTGTCACCTTACATAACAAAAAGTTTAATAGCAAGCGATAAAAAAGTCATATAGCCCCCAAAATAGTGCCAATAAAACCGTCCGCTCATCCCGCAAAAAAATGAGCCCCCACATAAGAAAATCGGAAAAAAATAAATAAAAAAAGGACACAATTTTTTTTGTATCAAAAAGGATAATATAGTCAAAAACCTAAATAATTGTAAAAAAAAGTAGACTTATTAGGTATCGCCGCGTCCGTAAGGTGCCAAAACCGCTATTTTTGGCACTTTTCCATTTCAATCCGTTTTTTTCCGGTAACAAAACAAGGGTTAACAACCAAACAAAAGTTAAAATTTATTACCCTGATACATTTGTGGTCGTAAACTGCTCTATCAGTAAAAGGGAAGGAAAGGACTGACATGGTTTCTGGAAGGACGATTTTGATGCCCCTTTTTATTGACACCATGTCCCTTTTGAAGCCCCCCTGATGCCCCCCTAGAGTAAAAACTCCCTAAAAGTGACCCCATCTAAGAAACTACACCCTTCAAGGTATTCAAAACTGATTATACAAACTTTATTAACCCTTTAGGTGTTCCTTAACAGTTAATGGCAAATGGAGATGAAATTTCAGAATTTCAATTTTTGGTAACCTTGCCTCACAAAAATGTAATATAGAGCAACCAAAAATCATATTTACCCTAAAAATAGTCCCCCAAAAAATGCCATCTTATCCCATAGTTTCCAAAATGGGGTCACTTTTAGAGAGTTTCTACTCCAGGGGTGCATCAGGGGGGTTGAAACAGGACACGGTGTAAATAAACTGGTCCATAAAAATCAGCCCTCCAAAAACCAAACGGCGCACCTTTCACTCTATGCCACGCTGTGTGCCACATATTGGGTGTTTCTGTAAACAGCAGAGTCAGGGCAATAAAGATACAGTCTTGTTTGGCTGTTAACCCTTGCTTTGTTAGTGAAAAAAATTAATTTTCTAATTTCATCCCCATTTGCAAATAACTCTTGTGCAACACCTAAAGCAGGGCTGGCCAACCTGCTGCTCTCCAGTTGTTGTAAAACTAAAACTCCCAGCATGCCCAGTCTGCCTACAGGTATCAGCCTACAGCAGGGTATGGTGGGAGTTGTAGTTTTACAACAGCTGGAGAGCCGCAGGTTGGCCAGCCTTGACCTAAAGGGTTAACGATGTATGTAAAATCAGTTTTGAATACCTTGAGGGGTGTAGTTTCTTAGATGAGGTCACTTTTAGGGAGTTTCTACTCTAGAGGTGCATCAGGGGGGCTTCAAATGGGACATGGTGTAAATAAACCGGTCCATAAAAATCAGCCTTCCAAAAACCAAACGGCGCACCTTTCACTCTACGCCCCGCTGTGTGGCCGTACAGTAGTTTACGGCCACATATTAGGTGTTTCTGTAAACGGTCAATAAAGTTGACAGGGCAATAAAGATAGTGGAGAAAATGGGTTAAAATGGAAAATTAGACAAAAAAAATGAAATTCTCAAATTTCATCCCCATTTGCCAATAACTCTTGTGCAACACCTAAAGGGTTAACAAAGTATGTAAAATCAGTTTTGAATACCTTGAGGGGTATAGTTTCTTAGATGGGGTAATTTTTGGGTGGTTTCTGTGACGCTTTGCGATCCACAGCGATACTAGGAAATCACAAATGCGCCATATTTCTCAATCACAAAGACAAAAGAGCCTTCACTAAGAATCTTCTCTTTCACTAAAGGAGTAACTCACAGATCAGAGGTACAATTAGCACCTTCTTGCCAAAGAATCTTCCTGCCCCATGCCAGGTTTAAGTACCCATCAATCTGGTATTCTCTTGACAGAACCTCATAAACCTGGTCTCTCTGCAGCCATAGTGTCTCCAATACCAGCAGGGGTCTCACACCTTTAGCCTGGGCAGCGAGCTTCAGAAGAAAAGGACAGATCCTTATCACACAGCTGGTTGGTACAGGAGGAAAGATGACCTGAAAGTCACCTCCAATCCATAAACTTCATATTCTTCCCATATTTTCCTAATATTTCATGGGTTATGGAAATGGGAAAGGAACCATCTTTTCAGAGATGGTTTTGGTTCTCCTAACCCACCTTCTAGGAAACCTGCGGACAAATCAGAGATTCCCGCTCTGAGATATAAAGGTTCTCAGGCACCCTGTATTATCTTCTAGTCGTATTTGTTATCAGATGATGCGTAAAATTGTACTGATTATCAATATCTACTATATTTCTTGATTGGACTTACGGGATATGGAGAAATGGGCAAAGCAAAGATGCTGCCAGGTTTTCTCCCTATGGGGCAAAGGACTGCCCCTGTTCCAATTACCCAAGGCTGGACCTGAACGTGTCATAACCACTCCCCGCTTCAGAGGGGGTAAAAACAGTGACACACTCAGGTCCTGCGTCCTTCACCTACCATCTGACGTCGTCTAACACCTCGACCGCCCGCAGGGACACGGGCACCCCACCATCTTGGATTATTCTACAAAGACTTTGCCTATTACTGGACATTACCACGGTAGTTCTGAACTTACAGACATTCTATTACCTTCCACCTCTTACCTATTTCTATCCAAACCAATCTGTTCAACTGGCCGGTAGATTTATCTGTCAGCTTTAATATATATATTTTTGTGTGTAGTTTTAGAATAAAAACTAACGATTTCATCGTTCCAGTTTTGCCCTTGTTACTTGATGACCTGATCTATGCTAAGAACGCTGTCCTCAGAAGACATACTACCAAATTGTGTTATTTTTATAAATTGTTAATGTACTAGCTAGGTTGCAAATAACCATTTAGTCCCTTTAGGATTAGCTAGCCGGGGTCTCTTCGCCCCGATTCAATACGAAGAGTGGTGGCAGCAAATTAATTTGATTTCCAGCGTGAAATCAGTAATTTTATTTTTACCGATTGTACATACAATCGTGATTGCATCCTGTCTGGGCCCACCAACCAATCTTACACGTCTTCTGTGCTCACAGTGGATTCGCCTTCAGGAGTCTCTAGTGGAGACCTGTATGGCAACTGTGGCATAGTACGACGGGATTGGCGGGTGGTCGTCACATTGGTGGCAGCTAGTGGGATAGCAGAACCCAAAACCAGGCAGAAGTCAGCTTTTGGGAGATCAGAGCACAAAGAACTGACAAGTGCAGCTTTTTGTGCAATCATAACAATAGGACAGCGGTTACTTAGTATCCTGTCCTGTGGAACCTGTGTTCCGGGTGCAAAACGGTACACATTGATAGGAATAGATTGGTTTACATTTTCCCACCTTTTCTTTGCTATATCCTATTCTTTTCCTCTTCTTTTCTGAATGTCTGATTCAGTTCCAAATTACCAAAGTTGGTCTGTCGCCGACTTACAAGCCGTGTGTGAGTCGCAAGGCATTGCCATTCTGAACAAAAATCGATCACAGCTGATCAAAGCTCTGACGGAGAGAGACGGCCAAGCGATGGAGGATTCCAATCCCGTGCGGGAGGCTTCGCTGCCCCTTCGTTCAACGTCACCCAGCACCGCCAGCTATGGGAGTGCTGATGTTGCTACTTCAGCTCCGGGTGATGCAGGTACCCTGGATAACAGCATGTCCACAGCCCCTGCTAACCCTCAGCAAGGAACAAGCAGCTCTGGACTGAACTTCACTGCCTTGGGCCCTATGAGCCAGCAGTTGTTACCAGGCCTGACTGGCGCGGATTTACGTTTTTACCTGGAGATGCAGCTCGAAAGAGAGGGGCGACAGCAGCAGTTCCAGCTTCAGAGAGAAGCGCTGCAGCACCAGCGTGCACTAGAACTGGCCCAAGTGAGACAGGCCGAGCGGTCTTCCTCTCCTAACACTCCTGCTGCAGGAGGCATTCCTCTACCCGGGGTCCCCAAAGCAAGGTTTCCAGTTATGGAGAAAAACGGGGACATTGATTTATATTTACGCTCGTTTGAGAGAGCGTGCCGCCAGTTCTGCATCCCTGAGGATCAGTGGGCTCTACACCTGACGCCTCAGCTGACTGGTAAAGCGCTGGATGCTTTTGCGGAACTACCCACAGCCCAAGATTGCGATTATCAGACTATCAAGGATGCCATAATTGCTAAGTTCCAGTTAACCCCTGAGGTTTACCGGAGAAAGTTCCGTGCCATCCTGAAAGGATCCACGGACTCTTACGCGGATGTGGCTAGCCGCTTATGCACCACATTCCGCCAATGGACTAGAATTCTTAAAGAAAAGACTTATGCTACCCTTGAGGATTTGATGATCCATGACCAACTCCTTGCGATATGCCCTACAGATGTGAGACAGTTTGTGCTGGAGCGCAATCCCCAGTCTGTGAAAGAAGCTGCTGAGCTGGCAGACATGTTTGTCGCAACCCGGGTACCGGACATTCGCAAACCTGTGATGACGGACACCCGCAGGCCGGTGGTATCAGACATCCGCAAACCCCTGGTACCTGACAGCCGCAAAACTCCAGTACCCAACCAGGACAGAGCCATGTCCCAGAACTGGAGAGAAGGCAGGCCCGCTGGCCCTGGGAACCGTGAGACAACCAGGCCCTGGTGTGAGCTGTGTCGCAGGCCCGGTCACACCAAGCAAACCTGTTACGCAGGGAAGCCGGCCCAACCTCCTAGCACCGCGACGACGCCAAGCCCTAAGGGGGCCAACGTTTCCACACCTACCTCATCTGCTGTATTGCTGGTCGGAGGACCCGAGGTGCACCGCGGATCCCAGAATCACCAGCCTGTCACTGTGAACGGCCAGACTGTCATCGGATTCCGTGATACCGGTGCAGATGTAACCTTGGTCCGTTCACATCTTGTTACGGAGAAGGATATCCTTCCAGGAAAGTACCTCGCTCTGACCGGAGTTGGGGGCACTCGCACTCATGTGGCCCAAGCCCAAGTCACCATTGATTGGGGAATGGGACGGCAAAAGCGAGTTGTTGGGGTCCTGGATGATATTCCCGTTGCCACAGTGCTTGGCACTGATTTGGGCACCCTTGTTTCCCATTACGAATACCCTGCAAGCGCGCAGGAGGCCCAAGCAGGACTCCCTGACCAAAACCAGGTACTGTACAGCCCTTTGGGGAAACAGGGAGACGGGGACACTTTGCCTGCTATTTCTACTGTCCCTAACGCACCTAGGGAGGTATCAGATTTAAATGTACAAGCAACCGAATGTCATTTGCCTACTTCTGCACCTGTCATTGCTGATCCGAATGCGTGTGTTAGTGTTAGCAATGGTGATATAAATGATGCTGTACCTGTTCTGGCCATTACACGTTCTATGGCCAGCCGCCTGAACTCAGAACCGACCGAAGGGACCCCCTCGGGCGATTCTGACCCTCAGGTGGATAACAATGCGAGAAAGACCTTTTCATGTGATGATGATGATGATTGTGTCACTGCGCTGGTAGACGCTTCCAGTGTCGCCAGTAACCTGGGCTCAGATGGGGCTGCGGGGACAGAACCAGCCGTCCCTCCACCCACCTCTGACCCCAGCATTGAAGGTAACTCTCCACAGCTGACCTCATACGTCACTGGTCAGCTGGAGGAGACCGGTGGCGCTGCATTCGTGCAGGCCTTAAAGGGTGACCCTAGTCTGGAGGCACTTAGGGCCCGAGCTGGCCAGCCTCCAGGGGAGGGCACTCCATATAAAATCTATTGGGAGAACGACCGACTGTACTGTGAAGCTGTACAGCCTACAAAAGGTGGCGCAGGTGAGAACACGAGACAGCTGGTACTCCCTAGGGAATTTCGGGCACAGGTGCTCAAAGCAGCCCACGACATTCCACTTGCAGGACATTTGGGTATCAGAAAGACCCACAAACGTGTTCAGAACCATTTTTACTGGCCCACGATGGGAACGGACATAACGAAGTACTGCCGATCGTGTACCACTTGCCAGAGGGTTAAGAAGGCTGGAGGACCCCGCAAAGCCCCTTTGCAGCCACTGCCCGTGATCACAGAGCCCTTCCAGAGAGTGGCAGTGGATATAATTGGTCCCCTTCCCATTCCTAGCAGTTCTGGCAAGCGCTACATCTTAACGGTCGTGGACTATGCCACCCGTTACCCAGAGGCGGTAGCACTGTCTTCCCTTAGGTCGGCCACGGTGGCAGACGCCTTGATCGGGATTTTCTCGCGTGTAGGTTTCCCCGCCGAGATGATCTCTGATCAGGGCTCCTGCTTCATGTCTGAGCTAATGGAAGCCCTCTGTGAGAGGATGCAAATCAAGCACACCACTTCCAGTGCGTATCACCCGCAAACCAACGGCCTTTGCGAACGTTTCAACGGAACGTTAAAGCAAATGCTGGCCACGTTCGTGGAATCGCAGGGGAAGGACTGGGAGCGGCACCTGCCTCATTTGCTGTTCGCTTACAGAGAAGTGCCACAGGAGTCCACTGGGTTCTCGCCCTTTGAACTCCTATATGGACGAGACGTCCGAGGGCCCTTAAAACTGATTCGGGAGACCTGGGAGGGAAAAGGTGACCCCTCAGAAGTCTCTGTGGTTGAATATGTCCTAAAATTTCGGGACAAGATGGAGTCCCTCATGACCATAGTGACGGGAAACCTTGCAAAGGCACAGGCCAAACAGAAGGCTTGGTATGATCAGCATGCCAGAGAGCGGTCATACGCAGCAGGTCAGAAGGTATACGCCCTACTCCCTGTCAGGCAGAACAAATTGCAGGCTGCCTGGGAAGGGCCATACACCATTCTGAAACAGGTGAACCCAGTCACTTACCTAGTGAGTCTCGGGGGTAAGCGACAGAAACTGTTCCACGTGAACATGTTAAAAGCACACGAGGAAAGGGAGCAGTATGTATTAGCAGTGTGTAGCCAGCTAGAACCCGAAGAACCAGATCCACTGATAGACTTGCTAGCAGAGCTACGAGACGTGGCAGATGATTGGAACATCAACCCCCACCTCTCGTACCCACAGAAGCTTCAGCTCACCACTCTCCTGAGTGCGCACAGCGCCACATTCTCAGGCATCCCTGGCCAAACCAACCTAGCAGCTCACCGAGTTGACACAGGGAACCACAAGCCCTTACGGCAGGGCCCCTATCGCACCTCACCCGAAGTGCAGGCTGAGATCAAACGAGAGATTGATGAGATGCTACAGTTAATGGTCATCCAGAAATCCTCTAGTCCATGGGCCGCCCCGGTTGTTTTAGTCCCCAAAAAGGACAAGACAACCCGGTTCTGTGTCGACTATCGGAGACTGAATGACATCACCATAACCGATGCGTATCCCATGCCTCGAATTGATGAATTGCTGGATCAGCTGGCGTCCGCCAGCTATCTAACAATCATGGACTTGAGCCGTGGATACTGGCAGATTCCGCTTGCGCCAGAGGCGAGAGCGAAATCCGCATTCATCACCCCTTTTGGCCTCTATGAGTTTACTCGTATGCCCTTTGGGATGAAGAATGCGCCCGCCACCTTTCAGCGGGCCATGAATGAACTGTTGGAAGGAATGCAAGGTTATGCCCTAGCCTATCTGGACGATATAGCCATATATAGTCCAACCTGGGAAGATCACCTTGATCATCTGTCACAGGTATTGGGAAGACTGTCCGCTGCCAATCTGACCATTAAGCCCAACAAATGTCAGATTGCCATGACAGAGGTTCAGTACTTAGGACACAGAGTAGGCAGCCAGACCCTGAAACCTCAGATAGGGAAGGTCGATGCCATTGTAGCATGGCCACGGCCTAACACCAAAAAACAAATACAGGCATTTCTGGGAACGGCAGGGTACTATAGGAAGTTTGTTCCATCCTATAGTACTCTGGCTAAACCGCTGACCGATGCAACGGGCAAAAAACAACCCAACACGGTCACATGGAACTCGGAACTAGAACAGGCATTTCAGGCCCTGAAGGAAGCGCTAGCTAGCGCTCCTGTCCTTCAAGCTCCCGACTTCTCCCGTCAGTTCCTAGTACAAACTGACGCCTCAGACCACGGTCTGGGAGCCGTCCTTAGTCAGGTGGACGCAACCGGGAATGAGCACCCTGTCCTCTACCTGAGCCGAAAACTACTCCCGCGGGAAACCGCATACTGCACCACTGAGAAAGAGTGCCTAGCGATCGTATGGGCCCTACAGAAACTACAATCGTACCTATACGGACGATCCTTCATGGTCATCACAGATCACAACCCTCTCAGCTGGCTGAAACGTACTTCTGGTACCAACGGAAAACTTCTCCGCTGGAGCTTAGCGCTCCAACAGTACGATTTCACGATTCAGCACAAACCGGGAAGTCGCCATCAGAATGCTGACGGACTTTCCCGCTGTAACTAGCTCAAATAGGGAGTTGGGATTGCTTCAGTCCCAGTCTTGCTGACCACTCCTTCCCCAATCTTCCAAAGGGGGGAGGTGTGACGCTTTGCGATCCACAGCGATACTAGGAAATCACAAATGCGCCATATTTCTCAATCACAAAGACAAAAGAGCCTTCACTAAGAATCTTCTCTTTCACTAAAGGAGTAACTCACAGATCAGAGGTACAATTAGCACCTTCTTGCCAAAGAATCTTCCTGCCCCATGCCAGGTTTAAGTACCCATCAATCTGGTATTCTCTTGACAGAACCTCATAAACCTGGTCTCTCTGCAGCCATAGTGTCTCCAATACCAGCAGGGGTCTCACACCTTTAGCCTGGGCAGCGAGCTTCAGAAGAAAAGGACAGATCCTTATCACACAGCTGGTTGGTACAGGAGGAAAGATGACCTGAAAGTCACCTCCAATCCATAAACTTCATATTCTTCCCATATTTTCCTAATATTTCATGGGTTATGGAAATGGGAAAGGAACCATCTTTTCAGAGATGGTTTTGGTTCTCCTAACCCACCTTCTAGGAAACCTGCGGACAAATCAGAGATTCCCGCTCTGAGATATAAAGGTTCTCAGGCACCCTGTATTATCTTCTAGTCGTATTTGTTATCAGATGATGCGTAAAATTGTACTGATTATCAATATCTACTATATTTCTTGATTGGACTTACGGGATATGGAGAAATGGGCAAAGCAAAGATGCTGCCAGGTTTTCTCCCTATGGGGCAAAGGACTGCCCCTGTTCCAATTACCCAAGGCTGGACCTGAACGTGTCATAACCACTCCCCGCTTCAGAGGGGGTAAAAACAGTGACACACTCAGGTCCTGCGTCCTTCACCTACCATCTGACGTCGTCTAACACCTCGACCGCCCGCAGGGACACGGGCACCCCACCATCTTGGATTATTCTACAAAGACTTTGCCTATTACTGGACATTACCACGGTAGTTCTGAACTTACAGACATTCTATTACCTTCCACCTCTTACCTATTTCTATCCAAACCAATCTGTTCAACTGGCCGGTAGATTTATCTGTCAGCTTTAATATATATATTTTTGTGTGTAGTTTTAGAATAAAAAACTAACGATTTCATCGTTCCAGTTTTGCCCTTGTTACTTGATGACCTGATCTATGCTAAGAACGCTGTCCTCAGAAGACATACTACCAAATTGTGTTATTTTTATAAATTGTTAATGTACTAGCTAGGTTGCAAATAACCATTTAGTCCCTTTAGGATTAGCTAGCCGGGGTCTCTTCGCCCCGATTCAATACGAAGAGTGGTGGCAGCAAATTAATTTGATTTCCAGCGTGAAATCAGTAATTTTATTTTTACCGATTGTACATACAATCGTGATTGCATCCTGTCTGGGCCCACCAACCAATCTTACACGTCTTCTGTGCTCACAGTGGATTCGCCTTCAGGAGTCTCTAGTGGAGACCTGTATGGCAACTGTGGCATAGTACGACGGGATTGGCGGGTGGTCATCACAGTTTCTATTATGTAAGCCTCGCAAAGTGACTTCAGACCTGAACTGGTCCCTAAAAATAGATTTTTTGTAAATTTCAGAAAAATTTCAAGATTTGCTTCTAAACTTCTAAGCCTTGTAACATCCCCAAAAAATAAAATATCATTCCCAAAATAATTCAAACATGAAGTAGACATATGAGGAATGTAAAGTCATCACAATTTTTGGGGGTATTACTAAGTATTACAGAAGTAGAGAAACTGAAACTTTGAAATTTGCAAATTTTTCAAAAATTTGGGTCAATCAGGTATTTTTTGTGCAAAAAAAATAATTTTTTTGACTTCATTTTACCAGTGTCATGAAGTACAATATGTGACGAAAGAACAATCTCAGAATGGCCTGGATAAGTCAAAGCGTTTTAAAGTTATCAGCACTTAAAGTGACACTGGTCAGATTTGCAAAAAATGGCCTGGTCCTTAAGGTGAAATAAGGATGTGTCCCTAAGGGGGTTAATTGGATTTCTCTGTTTGCAAATGCCATCACTCGGCTCAAGTTGGCCTCAGTACTTTCAGGTTTTTATTGTTTTTTTGTGGTTTCTTACACTATTATACCTCCTAAATAAATGGGGAATTGTCCAAGGAATCATGAAATTTGCATGGGGGGGGGGGGGTTGGGGACAAATGTCAGGTTTTTCTGTCCAGGATGGACATTATTATCACCTGATTTGCCAAATTTTGCAATGTGCATGCTGATTATTACATGTTCTCTTTCTTTTATTTTTTTAATCTATATTTTTTTATTTATGTTCTTTGAACAAAATTCTACTGCGATTGACACAATCCATATTATCGATACAGAAAAACTGTTCAGAAGCTGAGAAATCTTTGGTAGATGACAATGAAAAACTGGTCCAAAAAGTGATTGACCAGCACAAACAGAAGAGAGAATGTTTTGAGGAAGTGAAGAAGATGAAGATGGATTACTTGTATGATCAGATGGTCAGTTTCCAGCAGAGTGTTGATTCAGCAAAGGAAATTCTGGAGAAAGCCGCTAAAGAGATTGAAGAGTTGGATCCTGTCATGTTTTTGAATGTAAGTCCAGCACATCCAGGCCGAATACATTACATGTAAGATGTTTGCCATTGTGCAATTATACAGTTGTATATAAACATAATCCTCAAATCACAGAGGTATTACAGAAGAAATCACGTGTAGAATTTACACTCCATGTCTCAATGGCTTATTCCTGTTACATAGATATCGTTTGGACCCAATCTTTATTTATATCCAACGCCGTTAACAAAGTTAACATTAGGACTTTGGAATAGACATAATGCATTCATCATAGCTATAACCCCTACTAAAGGGAACTAAAAATCAAAGTACAGAATTTTTTTTATAATATATAAAAACCTCTAAAGTATAACAATTTTACATAGAAAATAAAAAAATAAGCACAATTGGTATCTCTGCATTTGAAAATGTCCAAATTATTAAAATATAAAAAGTATTTATCCTGCAGAGTAAACACGTAATGGAAAAAAAAAATGTGTCCCTCTTGCCTTGAAAAAAAAACTAAATAAAAAGTGAACAAAAAGTCATATATACCCCAAAAATGGTACCAATAAAAACTACAGTTGGCCTCACAAAAAACAAGCTCTCACAGCTCTGTGAATGGAAATAGAAAGGTTCAAAGTTTTTTTTTTTTTTTAATTAGTGAAGGGTAAGAAAAACTAGAGGGGTGCTTGGAAGTTTGTGAACCCTTTAGAATTGATTTCTGCATACACTTCACCTAAAACTACATCAGATTTTCCGAAAAGTAAATAAAGATAACCAAATCAAACAAATGAGTCAAAAATTAGACTTGGTAACTTTTTTTTGCAGCAATTAATGCAACTAAATGTTTCCAGTAATTGATTAGTTCTGCACATTGGATTAGAGGAATTTTAGCTCATTCTTACATCCAAAACAGCTTCATCTCTGTTATGTTGGTGATTTTCCACCCATGAACTGCTCGTCTCAGGCCCTTCCACAATATTTCTATTGGATTAAAGTCAGGACTTTGACTTTATTACTCTTTTAACCATTCTTTGGTAGAATGACCTGTGTGCGTAGGGTAGTTGTCTTTTTGCATGATCCATAATTCATTATTCCATCAATGATGGCAAGCCATCCTGTTCCAGAGGCAGCAAAACAGGCCCAAACCATGACAGAACCACCAGCGTGTTTTACACACTAAATAAGGTTTTTATGCTGGAATGCAGTGTTTTCCTTTCTCCAAACCAAACGCTTCTCATTTAAACCAGAAAGTTCTATTTTGGTCTCATCCATCTATAGAACATTGGTCCAATAGACTTCTGGCTTGTCCAGGTGATATTTAGCAAACTAGATGGGCAGCAATGTTTTTTTAGGAGAGCAGTGAATATCTCCTTACAATCCTTGCCATGCACAGCATTGTTGTCCAGTGTCCTCCTGTTGGTGGACTCATGAACATTAAAGTAGTCTTGCAGGCAGTATATATTGATGACCTAGCCTCAGGATATTATCAGCTGTTTGAAGGGGAGGAGCTGCTTTTCATTACACTCAGCGTTGTCTTGCTTGCAGCGGCAGCAGTGCAGTGTAGTTACAAGTAGTCTCTCCATACCAGTGTATGGGACAAGCACTTGTAATTACACTGCATGCTGAGACTTCAAAAATGACAGGCAGTGTAAAGAACAGGAAGTAGTGAAAGGTGGGGGGTGCCAGGTGTTGGACACCGGTCGATCAGCTGTTTGAAGAGGATCCTAATCATAGGTCACCAAAATATACTGCCTGCACAATCCCTAATGTGGAAAAAAGCCTTTAGTTTCTCAGAGGTTACCTTGGGTTCCTTTGTGACCTTGCAAACTATTATACACCTTGCTCTTGGTATGATTTTCATTGGTCGACCGCTCCTAGAGAGTGTAATAATGGTCTTGAATTTTTTTCCATTTGTACACAATCTGTCTGACTGTGGATTGGTGGAATCAAAACTCTTTAGAGGTGGTTTTGTAACCTTTTCCAACCTGATGAGCATTAACAATTCTTCTGAGGTCCTCAGAAATCTCCTTTGTTTGGGCCATGATGCACTTCCACAAACATCTTGCGAAGATCAGACTTTAATAGGATAAATCCCTTTTCTTTAAATAAAACAGGTTTTTCCAGTAACATTCACAGATGTCTAATATTTTTGACTCATTTGTTTGCTTTGGTGATCTTTATCTACTTTTAGGACTTGTGTGAAAAAGATTTATGCAGAAATATAGACAATTCTGAAGGTTATTAAACCTTTGACATGATCCTATAGTGCGAGTCACTAAATATGCTATTGTTGAAATCCCTTTTTTAACTAGTAGCGTGTACACGTCATCTGGACATGCTGCAGCGATGACTAGTCACAGTATTCTCACTTATGATTGGTGTCCCGCTTGGTGGGTAAAGTAGTGGGACATCAATTAGGGCAGAGTGGGTACACTAACAGTAAGGACATTGGGGGGAATTGATCATGTAGGGAATTTTAAAAGTCTGCATTGGCATAATTTGCATCCAATTCGTCAAATGTCACAACTTGATTGAGAAATTTTAAACATGTTACTTCTGTCTGTTTTCTTAATTCACTCCCTAATAATAGTGAAATTGAGGCTTTTTAGAAACTTTCTAAAAAGTTGCAATTTATAAATCTAATCTAATAACATAACTTAAAGGGGTTTTCCAGGATTTTGATTAAGTGAATGAGGCTGAGTGTGATACCAAGCACAGCTGCTATACAATGTATGGTTCTGTGCTTGGTAAGCACGGGAGAAGGCTGTGGCACTCATCGGAGCTCCAGTGCCTTCTCAAACAGCTGATCGGCAAGGGTGCCGGGAGTTGGGTCCCCACCGGTCCTGCAGATAGGTCAATATTGTAGCACTGCCTAACCTTATTAAGCTATGACTGATTTAATAATAAAAACTGCTTTCAGGTTCCCTTTAAAAAGAAATAGGGGGCAGATAGAAAGTGGGAACAAATCACTGTATGATCTGAATGTACTGGGTTTGTTGTAGTCTATAACCTTGGAGGCCCAACTCTGCCTAATACAGTTCATGTTGTCCAGCCAAGTGTTTTATAGTAAGTATGCACTGAATCCAGAAGATGACGATACTTTGGATGTTACCAGTGGTTAGTATCCATTATAATTCACATTTAAACAAAATGCCCCCCATTTCCACCCTTCATAAGGCATGAGTCTGTGATGTGTACAATTGTGTTTGGCTTGTAAATCTCTTGCACTTTTATCTTTCTAGGCTCATAATGATATCAATAGCAGGTACAGTTCTTCTGGCTTGTGCTTAGTGCAGAGTGTCTGTTATCACAACCGGGCATATTCACACCTGGTAGATTTGTGCAACTATTTTATACAATTTAGACTACTTTCACATCTGCGTTTTCAAATATGCTATTTTGATCCGTCATAGGATCTCAATAGCGGAAGAAAACGCTTCAGTTTTGTCCCCATTTATTGTCAATGGGGTCCCCATTTATTGTCAATGGGGACCAAAATGCATTCCGTTCCGTTTGGTTGCGTCCCTTTCGCGGACAGGAAAACGCTTCAAGCAGCGTTTTTCTGTCCGCCATGTGGAGCAAGACGGATCCGTCCTGACACACAATGTAAGTCAATGGGGACGGATCCGTTTTCTCTGACACAATAGAAAACGGGTCCGTCCCCCATTGACTTTCAATGGTGTTCAAGACGGATCCGTCATGGCTATAGAAGACATAATACAACCGGATCCGTTTATGACGGATGCATGTGGTTTTATTATTGTAAGTGTTTTTGCAGATCCATGACGGATCCGCAAAAGAGGCTAATGTGAAAGTAGCCTTAATAGGCTTTGTAGCAATCCATGTGTATACTGTAGATATTACCATATTTACACCTAAGCAAAAAATTGTCTGAACAAATCTGTCACGTGTGAACCTGCCCTGGAAGGAGTTTGCTCATTGGAGACTGTAAAACGTTCTATAGTATTTTCACTCCATATAGAGTAGCACTGCCATAACTACTTGATTGTTGACAATGCAATCACAGAATTGCACCAATTAACTGTTATTTGCCAACTGTAAAGTACAATGAGGCAGCTGCATCAAGACAAGTGTTTCCTGCACCAGTCTTAAATAAAAGTCTGTTAAAGTAAATTGTGTCAGATCACTTAGAGGGGTTGCCCAGAATTGGAAAAACATGGCTGTTTTATTCCCAAAACATCTGTCCATGGGTTATCTGGTAATATGCAGCTCAGCTCCATCGAAGTGAATGGGGCTGGGCTGCAATACCACACACAAACCTGTGGATGTTATTATAAGTTGTTTTGGGGTGAAAGCAGCCATCTTTTTCTAGTCCTGGAGAACCCTTTTAAATGGAGCAATAAATTCTGCTAACTTTTAGGCTGTCCTAAAGACAAAAAATGAAGTTTTTTGTGCTACTTTTTATGCCTTGAGAATTACTAAATTTATCTGAATGTTTTTGGCCATGCCCGCTCCCACTCAACCCTGCCCACTTGTGAAAAGTGACAAGAAAGGGAGAAGTCGCAAAGTTTGATATGGCGTGCTTCAAAATTTTGCCAGGAGACCAATGCCATCAATAAGTTCCTCCCAATGTATTTCTATTGTGTTTTTGGAAATGTGGGTTAAGAAGAAAAATTGTCCCACTAGCCAGGGGTGGACACACTATGTGAGTAACCTGTGCTGCAGTATATACAAGGGGGAGGGTACAACAATTCTGACCAGGCACACTGCTGTATTACATTGGTACAGAACCATAATAGGGTTGTCAACCCTCTACTCTATGCTGCCTCTGATTTTTTTATGGAGACAAGAAGAGGATTTTTTATGTTGGATCCTCTACGAATAGGACCATATGTACAGAGGTATTACTCATAGATATAGTCTCCCCTAGAAGTATAACTGTTGGGACTCGAGAAGTTTTGGACAGTGACCCACTGTTGTCACCTCAGCCCCTGCAATCTAAAAATTGGTCTGTCAACATTAGCCAAATAAAATGCAACAGGTCAGCTGTCAGGAACTGGACATCTCATTGTCTGCTCTGCCCATTTCTCTATCTAACTGGAGGAATCCCATTAAAATCAGGATATTAGGTAAGCCAGATTAAAAAAAATGAGGTCACATACATAAATTAGACTGGTGCTCCAATTTTTGAGGTGTCTGCATGTTTTTTGATGTTTTAAAATGGACGGCCAAACCAAAAGACCTTGCACAAAATAACATTTCCAGTAACATCTATTTAATAGTCACCAATGAGCAGATTTCTGTGCATGTGTCATTCATAGAAAATGTATTAGTATTTTAGTTTTTTTTTTTTGTGTGGATTTGATTACATTTCTTTAATCTGGTAGTAACAAGTTTTCAAAGGTATCATATAGTCAAATATTCTATATTATCAGATCATCATAGAAATTATATTATAATTACACATTACATACTTTACTTGTAAAAGTAAGGGATCTAGAAAAAGATGGGCCAAAGTAAAATGTTAAAATTCAAGGGGTTATGCCAACTGAAAGTCATCCCCTATCTTAATTAACTGACAGGTGAGGGTCAAGAACGGGGATCCCTTGTTCCCATCCTGATGGAGCAGCAGGCTCAGCATCTGTCCTGCTGCTCCACTCATACTCCATAAAACTGCCGCAGATACCCGAGTACAGTGCAGAGCTACAGTATTTCCTGCAGTCCCGAAGAGAATGATTGAGGTGGCAGGGAGCATGCTTGGCCACTCCATTAGGACATGAACATGGGATCCCCATTCTTTGGTTCTGTGGGGGGTGCTAGCGGTTGGACACCCAGCAATCAATCGGTTCCCTTATCCTCTGGATAGGGGATAGCTTTCATACTTGGTACAACCCCTTTCAATTTGCTACTATCCCTTTCGATAAGAAAAATTTCCAAGGTGATTATTTCCATCTAGTTTTGCTTTGGAAAAGAATATTGAATTTCTAGACTATAGTAAACCAGATCAAAGGAATTTTACTGTGTTGGTCTTGTTCTCTCTATAGAATAAGGGTGCATTCACACGACCGTGTGTATTTTGCGGTCCTCCAAATGTGTAGCCGCAAAAAATACGGATGACGCCTGTGTTGCATCTGGTTTTTTTGCGGATCCATTGTAACAATGCCTATTATTGTCCACATAACGGACTAGAATAGGATGTGTTCTATGTTTTTTGCAGGACTACAGAACGGCCATACGGATACAGACAGCACACAGAATGTTGTCCACATTTTTTGTGGACCCGTTGAAATGAATGGGCCCTAATCATCATCATCCATGTTTTGGTGCCTGATATTTTACACTACTTTAATCTATGTATATTATAAATGAATAGGGAATCTAGGCCATTGTGTATCTACTTGTAATTGTAAATAGAGATATCTGTGTTTAATCCTATAGGGTACTTAAAGCAATCGAGAACACAGTATCACTGGACAAGATACCCAGCGCTTTCTCTCTCTTCGATCATATTGCTGCAAAGTCTAAGGACGACCAGAAAACAGTCAAACATTTGCCAGGTATGAACATTACTTGCCTCACTGACATATAGTGAATGTAAAGGGGGTAAACATCCTATGGAGTGCAGGAGAGTGTATGCTTACAACTATGAAGTGCATAAGAGAGGACATCTGTCAGTTGTGACACATCTCCAGGATGACTTGTCATTTTGAAACCATGATCTTCTAAGAAGACAGCACATGCTAATTCTAGAAGACTGATGTGTAAGAGAACCTGTCTGGAGTCACAAGATATTGGCCGCTGCAGCTGAAACACATATATCAAGCACATTTTGTCCAGTGTGTTTCACTTGCTGAAGATTTGCTCAGTGGGGAAAATTTGTTAACATTTTTTCTATTCTCACCAGTTTCTCCCTAATCTCCCTTTTCTTGGTATAGAAGGTGACTGTAGCTATTACTAGGTTCTCCAGGAATTAAGAAAATGAAAATACTTAAATATTACGTTGTTATAAATATATTCCCAAATACCTTTCATTATTTATAATGGCTTGTTTTGTCTGGGAGCAATCATTCGGAGAAACAAAGTGGCCGCCGTCCTGTTAGTACACACAAAACCTGTCCTAATCACACAGCAGGACAAGTTATTTCACAACACTGATGTAAAGAGCTGCCTCATCCTCCTCTCTACTTCCCAGGAATTATGATCCCGAACACAGATGATAAGATCTTTAGCTGAATCTCTGTTGGAATGGAGTTCAGGAGCAGATGTGGCTGATGAGCAGCAGCTCTTGTATGCAGTCGCCATTATCAGACTCTGTCCTCTCTGTCTTTTTTGTACTTCATGTTTTCTGTTGAGATCCATTTCCAAAAGGATTCAGCTAAATATCATATTAAACTGTATTCAGGATCATCATCTCTGACAAGCAGAGAGCTCTTTCTCACAGTGTTGTGAAGTAACTTGTCCTCCTGTGTGATTAGGACAGGTTTTGTGTGTACTAAGAGGACTGCGGCCATTTTGTTTCTCCTAATGATTGCTCCACAGACAAAATGAGCCATTATAACTAATGAAAGGTGTTTGTGAATATATTTACAATAAAGTAATATTTGCGTATTTTAATTTTCTTAATTCCCCTTTAACCCAAATGCAAATTGCAGTTCCAAATGCACGTGCACTGTCCCTGTGGACGTTGCTGACAGATACAGACCCATTCAAATTGAATGGGTCCACGATCTGTCTGCCCTGCAAAAAAATTGAAAAATAGGGCATGTTCTATTTTTTTTTTGCAGTGCAGACCAAAATGGACCAAAATGCCACAGAAGCACTCCGTAATGTGGACCTGCTGTTTGCGGGCCGCAATACGGGCACGGCTGGAACACGGTCATGTGCACGAGGCCTAAGATTTACTACTGCTGTCCAATAGACAGTGTAAACTTAGATAAGGCCAGAAGTCAGTTTACATTTTTTTACAACAGGTTCCCTACTTTGCATTGAGCATCACAGAAAATTATTTTTACCCCCGAAATACACTACAATGCCAAATAATTACAATCCTTCAAATACATTATGTATTAATATAGAATCCTTTATGTTCCCTTATTACTGAGAGTTCTGCAGAGTTGCTAACTATATTTCGACTTAAGGTGACCCCATAACATGAAAGATCCTTGCAATGAGATTCTGTAGCTTCTCGAGAGCCTGGATATTCTGCAGTTTCTTTGCTGTTTTATAAGGGCCCTTGAGTGCGTCCAGCTTGTATTCCTGGGTTATAGCTTGTGTGGTCTCATTAGCCGAGGTCTCAGCATCACTGCTCATATTTTGCTGTTCGTTTTACCTGTTTACCCAGCAGTTACCCGCGAGTGTAATAGATATTATCCATATTACTTGTACATCGTGGCTCTGTAATGCTGACAGCTGGAGTTTTTCAGCTGCAGTCCATGTATCATAGGTCCCCAGGCTATTAGAATATTAAAATATCCGTGGCCAGGACTCTTTTATAAATCCCTGTTGTGATCTGACATCCGTTAAATAATCATATTTGAATTTTACTGCTCTTTCTTAAAATGCTGAAGCACCGGCATGATCAATTCAACCCATGTCCTTTCATCATTACTAGACAGCGATAAAGCTTCATCTTCCCTAATTACTCAGATTTTTGGGCTAAAGGGACCCCTGTGCCCAGTTCAAATCTCGTGATAAGCAGAATATGGCTTATATTTTTAGAATAACAAATATCTAACCTGGCTTTTATCTGAATTTGAGCTAATATGTAATGAACAGAGGTTTTATAGAGGACACATCGTTTTAATACATATAAACTTAAGCATACCCGAGATTTAAAAAGTTTGCATAATGGCAGTTCTTCTTTGTACAATTATAACTGTGAAAGAATAGATATTTTTTAGCAATTTTGGCATTCCCAAATGTTTCTTTTCAGCCATGTTATTCCCTGTTTCAGCTGCACAGCTAGATGCATTTCTATCAGAAGCAGGGGGCTTCTCCCTTCTGCAAGCACTGCACTGCTGGAAGATAACAGGAGGCTCTTCAGAGGTTATCTTCAGAAGCAGTTGTTTTATCAGGCTCAGGATTTCAGCTTACTCTGAAATTCCCCCATTTCTTCTCTGCTGTCTTTTGAGTCTCTGTTACCAGGGACAGCTCTTGCCTGACAACAGGCAGTGGACTGCAACTTAAGTGGAAGTGAGACCCCTAGTGACTGTGACTTTACAGCTATTTTTCAGGTGGATGCAGGCAAATTTTTTATATTAAATTAAATAAAATTGTGCGAAAGTACAGGGGCTCTTTAAAGGGACACCTGTCAGAAAGGGGGATTTTTTTTAATTTTATATCCATAGAATACAATTACTAAGAATTTTTTGCAGTTTTTCTTTTTCATTTCGGCAGTACTTTACCATTGTAACTGAAATACAAGATATTGTCCTGTAAAGCTTTTATTACACCTGCAGATAATACTGAAGCTCGCTAATGAGCTTTTGCAGGAACGCTCGTTAGCAATGATCTGGCAAATACCTGATGAACGAGCAAATGCTTGTTCATCGGGTAATTGGAATCTTTTAGCAGTTTTAAAAATTATTGTTTGCCAGCTGCAGATTGTGCAGTGTAATCACGTGATTCCGTATGGGGACCAGCAATGGCATATGCATAAACTGACACATGCCAGCTGATAACAGGAGAACTAGTGTTGAGGGAAGAGTTGAATTAAAATATATATGCATATATATATATATACATGTATAGTGGCCTTTATATATGTGAACTATGGTATGTGTATGTATATATATGTATATATGGGCTCATTGCTGCCCATTTATGTTCCCCAGAAGACATGCATAATAATGTCTATATATATATATATAGAGAGAGAGAGAGAGAGAGAAAAGGAAAAATGATGGCGGCACCAGAAAAAAACAGGAAGGGTGCTAGGTCCAGGGATGTAGCAGCTTACCCCGTCAAATAAAGATGAAACACGGACAGCACTCCAGATAAAAGATAATGGTGTTTATTCACCCATGTAGATGGCAACGTTTCGGCTCATGCATGAAAAAGGCTCGTGCATGAGCCGAAACGTTGCCATCTACATGGGTGAATAAACACCATTATCTTTTATCTGGAGTGCTGTCCGTGTTTCATCTTTTTATATATATATATATATATATATATATATATATATATACAGGGAGTGCAGAATTATTAGGCAAATGAGTATTTTGACCACATCATCCTCTTTATGCATGTTGTCTTACTCCAAGCTGTATAGGCTCGAAAGCCTACTACCAATTAAGCATATTAGGTGATGTGCATCTCTGTAATGAGAAGTGGTGTGGTCTAATGACATCAACACCCTATATCAGGTGTGCATAATTATTAGGCAACTTCCTTTCCTTTGGCAAAATGGGTCAAAAGAAGGACTTGACAGGCTCAGAAAAGTCAAAAATAGTGAGATATCTTGCAGAGGGATGCAGCACTCTTAAAATTGCAAAGCTTCTGAAGCGTGATCATCGAACAATCAAGCGTTTCATTCAAAATAGTCAACAGGGTCGCAAGAAGCGTGTGGAAAAACCAAGGCGCAAAATAACTGCCCATGAACTGAGAAAAGTCAAGCGTGCAGCTGCCAAGATGCCACTTGCCACCAGTTTGGCCATATTTCAGAGCTGCAACATCACTGGAGTGCCCAAAAGCACAAGGTGTACAATACTCAGAGACATGGCCAAGGTAAGAAAGGCTGAAAGACGACCACCACTGAAGACACACAAGCTGAAACATCAAGACTGGGCCAAGAAATATCTCAAGACTGATTTTTCGAAGGTTTTATGGACTGATGAAATGAGAGTGAGTCTTGATGGGCCAGATGAATGGGCCCGTGGCTGGATTGGTAAAGGGCAGAGAGTTCCAGTCCGACTCAGACGCCAGCAAGGTGGAGGTGGAGTACTGGTTTGGGCTGGTATCATCAAAGATGAGCTTGTGGGGCCTTTTCGGGTTGAGGATGGAGTCAAGCTCAACTCCCAGTCCTACTGCCAGTTTCTGGAAGACACCTTCTTCAAGCAGTGGTACAGGAAGAAGTCTGCATCCTTCAAGAAAAACATGATTTTCATGCAGGACAATGCTCCATCACACGCGTCCAAGTACTCCACAGCGTGGCTGGCAAGAAAGGGTATAAAAGAAGAAAATCTAATGGCATGGCCTCCTTGTTCACCTGATCTGAACCCCATTGAGAACCTGTGGTCCATCATCAAATGTGAGATTTACAAGGAGGGAAAACAGTACACCTCTCTGAACAGTGTCTGGGAGGCTGTGGTTGCTGCTGCACGCAATGTTGATGGTGAACAGATCAAAACACTGACAGAATCCATGGATGGCAGGCTTTTGAGTGTCCTTGCAAAGAAAGGTGGCTATATTGGTCACTGATTTGTTTTTGTTTTGTTTTTGAATGTCAGAAATGTATATTTGTGAATGTTGAGATGTTATATTGGTTTCACTGGTAAAAATAAATAATTGAAATGGGTATATATTTGTTTTTTATAGATGCTAGGGGCACATCCATACACACATATTATATATATATACAGTACAGACCAAAAGTTTGGACACACCTTCTCATTCAAAGAGTTTTCTTTATTTTCATGACTATGAAAATTGTAGATTCACACTGAAGGCATCAAAACTATGAATTAACACATGTGGAATTATATACTTATCAAAAAAGTATGAAACAACTGAAAATATGTCATATTCTAGGTTTTTCAAAGTAGCCACCTTTTGCTTTGATTACTGCTTTGCACACTCTTGGCATTCTCTTGATGAGCTTCAAGAGGTAGTCACCTGAAATGGTTTTCACTTCACAGGTGTGCCCTGTCAGGTTTAATAAGTGGGATTTCTTGTCTTATAAATGGGGTTGGGACTATCAGTTGCGTTGTGGAGAAGTGAGGTGGATACACAGCTGATAGTCCTAATGAATAGACTAGAATTTGTATTATGGCAAGAAAAAAGCAGCTAAGTAAAGAAAAACGAGTGGCCATCATTACTTTAAGAAATGAAGGTCAGTCAATCCGAAAAATTGGGAAAACTTTGAAAGTGTCCCCAAGTGCAGTCACAAAAAACATCAAGCGCTACAAAGAAACTGGCTCACATGCGGACCGCCCCAGGAAAGAAAGACCAAGAGTCACCTCTGCTGCGGAGGATAAGTTTATCCGAGTCACCAGCCTCAGAAATCGCAGGTCAACAGCAGCTCAGATTAGAGACCAGGTCAATGCCACACAGAGTTCTAGCAGCAGACACATCTCTAGAACAACTGTAGGAGACTGTGTGAATCAGGTCTTCATGGTAGAATATCTGCTAGGAAACCACTGCTAAGGACAGGCAACAAGCAGAAGAGACTTGTTTGGGCTAAAGAACACAAGGAATGGACATTAGACTAGTGGAAATCTGTGCTTTGGTCTGATGAGTCCAAATTTGAGATCTTTGGTTCCAACCACCGTGTCTTTGTGCGACGCAGAAAAGGTGAACGGATGGACTCTACATGCCTGGTTCCCACCGTGAAGCATGGAGGAGGAGATGTGATAGTGTGGGGGTGCTTTGCTGGTGACACTGTTGGGGATTTATTCAAAATTGAAGGCATACTGAACCAGCATGGCTACCACAGCATCTTGCAGCGGCATGCTATTCCATCCGGTTTGCGTTTAGTTGGACTATTATTAATTTTTCAACAGGACAATGACCCCAAACACACCTCCAGGCTGTGTAAGGGCTATTTGACCATGAAGGAGAGTGATGGGGTGCTGCGCCAGATGACCTGGCCTCCACAGTCACCGGACCTGAACCCAATCAAGATGGTTTGGGGTGAGCTGGACCGCAGAGTGAAGGCAAAAGGGCCAACAAGTGCTAAGCATCTCTGGGAACTCCTTCAAGACTGTTGGAAGACCATTTCAGGTGACTACCTCTTGAAGCTCATCAAGAGAATGCCAAGAGTGTGCAAAGCAGTAATCAAAGCAAAAGGTGGCTACTTTGAAGAACCTAGAATATGACATATTTTCAGTTGTTTCATACTTTTTTGATAAGTATATAATTCCACATGTGTTAATTCATAGTTTTGATGCCTTCAGTGTGAATCTACAATTTTCATAGTCATGAAAATAAAGAAAACTCTTTGAATGAGAAGGTGTGTCCAAAATTTTGGTCTGTACTGTATATATATATATATACAGACGTGGACAAAATTGTTGGTACCCTTTGGTCAATGAAAGAAAAAGTCACAATGGTCACAGAAATAACTTTAATCTGACAAAAGTAATAATAAATTAAAATTCTATAAATGTTAACCAATGAAAGTCAGACATTGTTTTTCAACCATGCTTCAACAGAATTATGTAAAAAAATAAACTCATGAAACAGGCATGGACAAAAATGATGGTACCCCTAACTTAATATTTTGTTGCGCAACCTTTTGAGGCAATCACTGCAATCAAACGCTTCCTGTAACTGTCAATGAGACATCTGCACCTCTCAGCAGGTATTTTGGCCCACTCCTCATGAGCAAACTGCTCCAGTTGTGTCCGGTTTGAAGGGTGCCTTTTCCAGACTGCATGTTTCAGCTCCTTCCAAAGATGCTCAATAGGATTGAGGTCAGGGCTCATAGAAGGCCACTTTAGAATAGTCCAATTTTTTCCTCTTAGCCATTCTTGGGTGTTTTTAGCGGTGTGTTTTGGGTCATTGTCCTGTTGCAAGACCCATGACCTGCGACTGAGACCAAGCTTTCTGACACTGGCTAGTACATTTCTCTCTAGAATTCCTTGATAGTCTTGAGATTTCATTGTACCCTGCACAGATTCAAGACACCCTGTGCCAGACGCAGCAAAGCAGCCCCAGAACATAACAGAGCCTCCTCCATGTTTCACAGTAGGGACAGTGTTCTTTTCTTGATATGCTTCATTTTTTCGTCTGTGAACATACAGCTGATGTGCCTTGGCAAAAACTTCGATTTTTGTCTCATCTGTCCACAGGACATTCTCCCAGAAGCTTTGTGGCTTGTCAACATGTAGTTTGGCATATTCCAGTCTTGCTTTTTTATGATTCGTTTTCAACAATGGTGTCCTCCTTGGTCGTCTCCCATGTAGTCCACTTTGGCTCAAACAACGACAGATGGTGCGATCTGACACTGATGTTCCTTGAGCATGAAGTTCACCTTGAATCTCTTTAGAAGTCTTTCTAGGCTCTTTTGTTACCATTCGGATTATCCGTCTCTTAGATTTGTCATCAATTTTCCTCCTGCGGCCACGTCCAGGGAGGTTGGCTACAGTCCCATGGATCTTAAACTTATGAATAATATGTGCAACTGTACTCACAGGAACATCTAGTTGCTTGGAGATGGTCTTATAGCCTTTACCTTTAACATGCTTGTCTATAATTTTCTTTCTGATCTCTTGAGACAGCTCTTTCCTTTGCTTCCTCTGGTCCATGTCGAGTGTGGTACACACCATATCACCAAACAACACAGTGATTACCTGGAGCCATATATATAGGCCCAATGGCTGATTACAAGGTTGTAGACACCTGTGATGCTAATTAGTGGACACACCTTGAATTAACATGTCCCTTTGGTCACATTATGTTCTGTGTTTTCTAGGGGTACCATCATTTTTGTCCATGCCTGTTTCATGAGTTTATTTTTTTACATAATTCTGTTGAAGCATGGTTGAAAAACAATGTCTGACTTTCATTGGTTAACATTTATAGAATTTTAATTTATTATTACTTTTGTCAGATTAAAGTTATTTCTGTGACCATTGTGACTTTTTCTTTCATTGACCAAAGGGTACCAACAATTTTGTCCACGTCTGTATATATATATATATATATAATATGTGTGTATGGATGTGCCCCTAGCATCTATACACATATATCCTATAAAAATGTGGCCAAAATCTGTCCCCCTGTCTGGGTGCCCCCCCCCCCCCCAAGCCTCTTTCTGCATTCCAGCAGGAGGTGAAGATGTCACCAGATGGCTGGACAATTAAGTCCAGCTCCTGGTGACTTCAAAAGGCATAGGAACAATAAAGATCCGATGCCGTTTGGTTAACTATCTCCAGCTCCAGAGAGGCGTGTGCAGGGACGCGCAGGCTTGCGCGGTGACGTCACATCACCGCGCCGGCCCACCTGTCCTTGCCTGCGGCGCGTGTACGCGTGGGCTGCTCGGGAGCGTGGCTGGACTTAATAGTCCGGCAGCACTACGCTCTTCAGTTTGGAGCCAGCAGCCCGGTACTAGAGAGGATCATCCCCTAGACACCGAGCAAGAGAATCAACCCCTGGACAACGAGCAGATTGGCCTAAGTATCTTATAACCCTATACCACCAACGATTAACCCTTTGGTCCCCATATTACCACCCTATACCACCAACAATTCCCCTGCATTTAACCCCTTCACTATACCTGCATTAACCCCTGCATTCCCCTGTATCACCAATCACTATACCACCAACGCATTAACCCCTGCATTCCCCTGTATCAGCCCTATACCACCAACGCATTAACCCCTGCATTCCCCTGTATAATAATCCCTATACCACCAACGCATCAACCCCTGCATTCCCCTGTCATCCCTATACCACCAACGCATTAACCTCTGCATTCCCCTGTATCAGCATCCCTATACCACCAACGCATTACCCCTGTATTTCCCAATACCACCAACGCCTTTCTGTTCCCCTACCCTGTATTATTGTGTTTTTAACCCCTTGTACCGGATAGGGATAGTATATTGCCAGGTCGGGTGGGCTGCTGTTATATGAGTGTAATTGTAGTTAGATTCTGGGGAGGACTTGGGATTGTGTTAGAGTAGTTAGGACTGTATTAGTGTGTTGTTGCAGTATGATTATATTATATTGCTGTGTGCTGCTATAAATATATATAGATATATTCCATTGATATAAATAGAAGAAATTCCACGGCACATCCAAGGAGTAAAATAAATGAAGTGACTTTATTCACCAGGCATGCAACGTTTCGATCCGCTTCCTGGGATCTTTCTCAAGCAATTGCGATCCCAGGATGCGGATCGAAACTTTGCATGCCTGGTGAATAAAGTCACTTCATTTATTTTACTCCTTGGATGTGCCGTGGAATTTCTTCTATTTATTCATTTGGAGCAGGATCGTCTCCTCAGCCACTGACAGTGCTGCCCAACTCTCATTTTATTCCATTGATATAGATATAAATAGTTATAAGCAATAATTAGACTGTAGAATTGTAATGCTTTAATAAATACTTTTTATTTAAGCACAGCGTGTAGTCTTTTTGTTGTAGTAGGCACCGCAGCAATAGCCGCAGGTAGTTTAGTATAGAGTAAGGTAATCAGTGTATTTCTATTTTAGGTATAAATAGGCGGAGTCATCACTCAGTTATTAATATTCAATATTATGAATATTAATCACTGAGATTACCCAAAATATCAATAATTAATATTCCCCTTAACAACTAGACATTTCTCTCTGGGTAAGAAATATTACTAAGTTTCCTATTGCCACTTGTGCTATTGATTAATGCAAAGTGATGTGAAAAGTTAGTGAACATTTGAGTTACAATGTAACTACTCACTCTCTGTATCCATTGGGTTTGAGATGATGGGAATAGTTGCATGTGCCCTAGGATACTTTAAAACATATGTGGGTATTAATGTGTCTTTCGATTAGATGCCAGGGCCTGCTGAGAATACTATTTTACAGTTTAATATAATTGTCCTATTTTTCCGCAGTCCCTCAGACACCAAAGTTAAAGCCTCAAGAGCATAACACTGCAACCAGCACTTCCATTACTGTGTATTGGACAATGAGCGAGGAAGACGTTATTGACTGTTTTCAGGTGTATTGCATGGAGGAGCCTCAAGGGAAAGGGGATGAGAATGGTAAGCTTGAGAACATGGGCGGCTGATGGTTGTTGATGTTACTAAGTGGTAACTTGCACAAGAAGTGCTGATTTTTATGTTACAAAAGTATCATATGGATCTATTTCATATCTATCTACACAGTTGAGTCACATTATTATGACCACCAGCTAATATTCACAGTAGCCACCATGTGCAGGATGCACAGCAGCTAGATGGACTGGGAGTGATTTAATAAGGTTGTGGTAGGTGGTCACAGGTGTCTGGAGCCATGCTGACTGCAGTGCATCCCACAGCTGCTGGAGGGTGCATGGAGGGGGATCCATAGAGGTAACACACGAACCAACATGGTCCCACAGATGCACACTTGGGTTCAATTCTGGAGAATTAGGAGGCCAGGGTAGTACTTGGACATCTTGGTCATGCACTTCCAACAAATGTCGGACATTTCTAGCCATGTGACATGTCGCATTGTCTTGTTGGAAGATCCCATCTGCCCCAGGGAAGACAATCGGCATGTATGCGTGTACATGATCTGCAAGGATGGATTCATACACAAATCAGTTGAGAGTCCCACATGGATAAGAGAGCCCAGAGAATAAAGCAAAAACATTCCCCAGGCCATAACGCTGCCACCACCAGCTTGTATTCTTCTAGTATTGGTTGTAGGGTGTTTGTTCTCTGAGGTTTCTTGCCTGGCACGCCAATGGATCAGAAAGCATGCCTTATCAGAGAAAGCAACCTTCGGATGTCCAATTCGAGTACTGCCATGAAAATTAAAGCCTTTTCTGCCGATGCAACTTCATTAGCAGAGACGTAGTGACCATCCATCTGCTTCAGAGCCCCATACACAGTAGGAACTGTTGTTTTAGACACACATCTGGAAGCCCCCTAGTTCATTTTGGCAGTGAACTGCTCCACTGTAGTGTGTCTGTCCGTCCTAATGCATCTTCATAGCTGTCATTCACCTCTCACATCAGTGGAAAGTGGTGCTCCGTAATTTCCACATCAATTATTCACAATGGTGCCATTTGTCCACCCTTGATACACTTTGACCAAAGCAGCACAAGAACAGATCACAAACTGCACAGTTCAGAAATACTGCCACCTTAGCCCCGAAAGCCAACAATCATCCATTTTGCAACTCTTTACCCATGACAGTAACGTGGGATATGTGTACAGACAGCCAGTTCACAACACGAGACTTCCTTCATGAGCTACACGGTGCCAACGTCGAAAGTAAGAAGTGGTCATAATAATGTGACTGTCTATCTATCCATCTATTCATCCGTCTATTTATTTATATTCTGTCTGTGCCTTTAGGGTCACGCCATGCAGCCCTAACAATGCACCCCTTCATTTTATTTAATTATCTAATATACTATCAATTTCATCTTAATTTACCAGTACATACTGTATATGATCAGTCCAACCCAAGTTTACATTGCAGTGCACTGTACTAGGCAGCAATGTGGCAATGGCTAGAACTATCAGGGATAAGTAAACTGATCTATCAGATCCATATTTCAGATTTAATTAGCAATTTGAAACTGAAGTTTTAATCTAAGTACTTGAATCGATTAAATTGATTGGTTGCCCCCATCGCTCTTGTATTTTATAGTCATATGATTTGGTAACCTCTTGTGGTCATAGGTAGGGTTGAGCGTTCGGTGTTCGGGTGATTTTATTATTTTCCATTATAACATGGTTATAACTGAAAATAATAGCATTCTTAAGATAGAATGCTAAATAAAATGGCCATTGAGGGGTTAACAATAATTAAAAAAAACTCATCCACTTGATCGTGCAGCGGTGCTTCTTTCTTCAGGACCTGCAAAAGGACCTGCGATGACGTCACCGTGCTCACCATGTGGTAAGCGTGGTGACGTCATCGTAGGCCCTGCTGAATGAAGTTTGGGCTTTCGCTCTGGTAGATAGGGTAAGCTGGCGCAGTACAGAGGCAAAATACAAGGTCTTAACTCAAAACGTCAGTGTTTATTCATACTTGAGGCAATTGCACAAAATAGCACGTAACTTTGCAGTCTTGAAAAGCAATGAAAAGTTCATATAACACGAGTCACCTTGCTGGCAGTTCTGCCTCCAGTAGTCCACAGCAGGCTTTAGGGGGCCTGTTTCCCCAGCGTGGGGCTCTCAGCCCTCCTTCATGGCACAAAACCTCAGATCCCAAAAACAGAGCCATCTCTGCTGAGCTGAGCTGCCTTTTTATGGACAGCCAGGTGATGCCAAAACCCGGACCGGCACTTAAACTCCAGTCCAGTATTTGACCTGTCTTCCCAGACACAACCCCTCACTGTGTCACATACCCCCCCTTTGTTCAACCCTCAAGGGATGGACACACGCCAGACAATGCACCCAGGACAGGGCATCCAGGTTTCCGTCTGTGTTCTACCGAGAACTTAAAGTACTGCAGAGACAGAAAACATCTGGTGACTCGGGCATTTCTGTCTTTGGCCTGGCTCATCCACTTGAGAGGGGAGTGGTCGGTCACCAGGAAGAACTTTCTCCCCAACAAATAGTAGCAAAGAGACTTGAGTGCCCACTTGATAGCCAGGCACTCTCTCTCCACTATACTGTACCTGGTTTCGGCTGGGGTGAGCTTGCGGCTTAGGAAGACAACGGGATGCTCCTCCCTGTTGACTTCCTGAGACAGTACAGCACCGAGGCCTACTTCAGAGGCATCTGTTTGTACCACGAACTCCCTCTTGAAGTCGGGCGTCACCAAAACCGGTGACCCACACAGGGCCGACTTCAAAGCGGCAAAAGCCTCTTCCGCCCGATCATGCTAGTGAATCATCACTGATTTTCGTCCCTTCAAGAGCTCTGTCAAGGGCGCGGCTAGAGTAGCAAAGTAGGGAAGAATCCCCAGGAATGACTTTATTTGCCTAGTGGTGACAGGTCGAGGCCAATTCCGTATTGCCTCTATTTTGTTCACTTGGGGTTTAATGACTCCACGCCCAGGTACTTAGTCTCTTCTAACCCTATCGCACATTTTTTTGGGCTAGCAGTTAGGCCAACTTTCTGAAGGGAGTACACTACAGCCTGCACTTTGGATAGGTGACTTTCCCAGTCGGTACTGTGGATGACAATATCGTCCAGTTAAGACGAAGCATACCGACGATGTGGACGAAGCACAATGTCCATTAGTTGCTGAAAAGTGGCAGGGGCACCATGCAGACCAAAGGGTAAGACCTTATATTGATGCAGCCCCTCAGGCGTGATGAAGGCATTTTTTTCTTTGGCAGCCTCCGTTAAGGCACCTGCCAGTATTCTTTTCGTGAGGTCCAAAACAGAAAAATACCAGGCTTGTCCTAACCTCTCAATTAGCTCATCCACCCGGGGCATGGGATATGTATCGAATTTGGAAACCTTATTAAGTTTTCGAAAGTCGTTACAAAACCGCAACGTCCCGTCCAGCTTGTGTATCAATACTATAGGACTGGCCCACTCACTTTTTGACTCCTCAATGACGTCTAGCTGCAACATTAGCTGCACCTCCTCCAATATGGCCTGTCGCCGAGCCTCGGGTACCCGGTATGGTTTTAATCAGATGTTTGCCTGAGGCTCAGTGACAATGTCATGCTGGATTATGGAAGTGCATCCAGGGAGGTCCGAGAACACATCCGTGTTCCGACTAACAAACTCCCTGGCCTCCTGAGTCTGTTTAGAGGAGAGGCTGTCAGCAATGTTTACTGTGGCAGCCGCCTCTCTTGCATCAGACAGAGGGGCTAGTACCTCTTCTTCTAGAAAACCCGGCCGCGGGCTGTCTTCTGTACAGGTTTCCCTATCTTTCCACGGTTTGAGTAAATTCACATGGTAAACCTGCTACGGCTTTCGCCACCCTGGCTGGTGTACCTTGTAGTCCACCATTTCTAGGGCATTGCCAGGAGACACCTGGCCAATCCAGTGCTGGAGAGGGAGTGGCAGAGCCCTCCAGAACGTATCAGCCAATAGTCTATCCAGCATATCTGGGGGACTTAGCACATCAGGCTGTTGCCACTTTTGCTAGAGGTGGAGTAAGTCATAACACTGGGTCCTCACAGGCTCAGCCGACTTAAACCCCCACTGATGTACCTGCTGGGCTCGGACCAACACATTCTGCCCCAGTCTTGCTAAAATCTCACCCTTTACTTTTTGCTGCTTGATCGTCCGGCAAGCCGAAATACACCCGCTGGGAATCGGATGCCAGGAATGGAGCGATGACCTCAGCCCACTGGTCACGGGCACGGGTTAGCTTTTCCATGATGGCCACTTTCTCGTACATCGCCAGGTAGGTTTCGATGTCGTCTGCGGGGGTCATCTTAGGAATCGCGGCACGGACTGCTTTTCGGGCATCGTGGACGCTCAGGGTTGCTCCTGCTGCCTGCAAAGCCATTACGTGTTGTAGCAGCAACTGGTTAGTCTCCTGCTGCTGCTTATTATTCTTGCTTTGCTGCACGTTTGTCTCTCGCTGCTGCAGATTAGCCTCCATGAGGGCCTTCACAACAGCCTCCATTTTGTTGTGGGGCACGGGTTTTAATACAGCTAGTTTAATGTACGACATACAACCGTGCCTGAAAAATGCAGAAAGCTAAAATATCGGCGTTCACACCAGCCTCACTGCTTTCGCCCGCATCCCCCACCAATTGTGGGGTTTCGCTCTGGTAGATAGGGTAAGCGGGCGCAGAACAGAGGCAAAATGCAAGTTGTTAACTCAAAACGACTTTGCAGTCTTGGTGTTAATTCACACACAATGGAAAGTTCATATAACACAAGTCACCTTGCTGGCAGTTTTGCCTCCAGTAGTCCACAGCAGGCTTTAGGGGGCCTGTTTCCTCCAGGCTGCTCTCAGCCCTCCAGCATTTGTCCTCACCTGGCTGGAAATCAGCCCAGCTGCACATGCTGGGAGGAAAATACCTGCTTGCCAGACACAACCCCTTACTGTGTCACAGAAGATAGAAGGATCTTCTATCTTCATTCAGCAGAACCTGCGATGACATCACCGCACTCACTACGTGGTGAGCGCGGTAATGTAACCGCAGGTCCTAAAGAACTAAGAGGATACCAGCTGCACGATCAAGTGGATGAGGTGTGTTTTTATTCAATGGCCATTTAATTTAGCACTCTATCTTATGAATGCTATTATTTTCCGTTATAACCATTTTATAACAGAAAGTAATAAAGTGAAGTTCGGGTCCCCATTGACTTTAATGGGGTCCGGGTTCGTTGTTCGGGTCAAGTTCGGGTCCCGAACTCAAACTTTGACCTGAAGTTTGGCCGAACCCGGCGAACCCAAACTTCACCGTCATAGGTTTGCTCCCACATAACAATAAAGTACTGGTGGAGCAGCAGAACATGTTACTTTATAATACTCCTTCCAGAATTCCAGCTCGCATCTTCACATAGAGAAAAATATAAAAATATGGCCGACTATAGTGTATATATGCATACCTCCCAAGTGTTCTTCTTTTGGAGGGACAGTCCCTCTTTTTGACCCAAGTCCCTCTGTCCCTCTTTGCTCTTTTAATGTCCCTCTTTTTGATATGAGGTATAATTTTGCGTTATTACATTTACAATATTGACCCAGAATGTGTTTCCCTGGTTCCTATCTATATATTAAAGCCCGTCTTTGCATATTATTTCCTTATTTGATGTAATTTTGATTTTTAGAAATCTTTATATTCAGATAATTTTTGCACTATTGGGTAAAAATAAAATAAAAAAAGCTATTGAAGTATATAAATATGCAGGAAAAGTGGACCTTTCACATAATAAAAAATTGTCCCTCTTTGACCGTCCAAAAAGTTAGGAGGTATGAGGAGGTATGTATATGTAGTGTTTGCCTAGTATCCTGTGAAACACAATCCATTGTCATGTGCTGTGATTTTGTATTAATGGCAGTAAGATTTATAGTTCTCTCTTGAATGACTTCATTGCTTTAGGTCTGCTGGAGGAATACAGAGTCACAGTGAAGGAAAGTTTCTGCATCTTGGAGGACCTTGAGGCAGATAAATGTTACAGTGTCTGGGTGATGGCTGTAAATTACACCGGCTGCAGCCTACCCAGCGACAAGTCAATATTCAGGACTGGTATGTGCAAAACTGATCTTGTCAACACTTAGAAACATTGCTCAAGGGGCTGGAATACCAATTAGTCAGGATAATTTTATCAAATTAGCAGATTTAATGTTTCTTGCTGTTTTTTATAGTGCTTGATCTGAAAATGCGTTAATTGCAATATTGCATGATAGGACGGTCTGTATCAGTATCTATTGGAAAATGTTAATAATTTGACTCCTAGGTTATTAAATTTAGGTTACTAGACTGGTATTAAAGGAGCACTTTGTTTTATGCCTAGTGCAAAGCCTGAGGGGGCAGCACATGCCATAGGGATTGACAGCATACCATAGAGACCTAGTGGCTTTGCACTAGGTATAATGCTATGTATCTGTTTATCTCGGAGTGTTCTTTTAATCCAGTAGTACATCAAGACACTATGTTTGAGAATGGAGGTTGGCAACCTGTGGCATGCTTGCCAGAGATGACACATAGGTCATGTTCTACTGGTTTGCCAGCTGCTGCATATAGTGGCAAGACTTTTTAGTCTGGTTGCCATACGTTAGTCGCCACACTGCTGTACTGCACATTTGATTAAACAACCTTCAGACCCACCATTCAAGGAGCATCTGCTGCCAAAGAGGAGCGATAGCAGAGAATTGGTCTACACCACAGGCAGCACTGCTTCTCATCATCCTCAGGACTGCCAGAGATTAATAAAAAGTATGTAATGCCTAGGGAAGGGGTGTCAGAAGGAAGATGGTGAACTTGAGAAGTTGGAATGAGAATGGTTAGCTTGGGGGGTTGGGGAACATGCACTGTGACTTATATGGGGATGGGGAAGAATGGTGAGCCTGCATGTTATTGCTGGAGAGGTGGGGGATGATGGTATCAAGCTTTCTAACTACTTTGGAGGGTGACTGGAGGATGGTGAGCCTGAGCATGATGCTGGGGGTAGGTTAAGTTGGGGAACCAGGCAGTTTTATGACTACTTTGGGGGAATTGGGGTTGAGTGGCGAGCCTTAAAGTGATTGCTGGGGGATAGGGAGTAGTATACGATGGGGAACACGCTTTCTTACTATTTTGGGGGGTGGGGATGCCTGAAAGTGATTACTGTGTGTCTGTGTGTGGTGGTGGAGGTGTGGGGAAAGATCCGGAGGTGGATCAGGGGTGAGCTCTAATTGTTACCACTGTTGGGGGTGACCAATGTATTGGGCACCAGATGGGGACCAGTATATGGAGGACATACAGTTGCAAGAAAAAGTATGTGAAACCTTTGGAATGATTTGGATTTCTGCACAAATTGGTCATAAAATGTGATCTATCAAACAATAGACAATCACAGTCTGCTTAAACTAATAACACACAAAGAATTAAATGTTACCATGTTTTTATTGAACACATCATGTAAACATTCACAGTGCAGGTGGAAAAAGTATGTGAACCCTTGGATTTAATAACTGGTTGAACCTTCTTTGGCAGCAATAACTTCAACCAAACGTTTCCTGTAGTATCAGATCAGACGTGCACAATGGTCAGGAGTAATTCTTGACCATTCCTCTTTACAGAACTGTTTCAGTTCTGAAATATTCTTGGGATGTCTGGTGTGAATCGCTTTCTTGAGGTCATGCCACAGCAGCTCAATCGGGTTGAGGTCAAGACTCTGACTGAGCCACTGTCACACTGGGTAGGATACAAGATACAAGATACGATAGAAGCACAGAAAACCATGAAACAAGTGTCTAGGCCAGAAGCTGTGGATAAAGGTCACCTCCTAGCAAATCCCTAGCAACTCTCCCTGGACTTCTGTGCCCACGTTCAGACCCTGAAGGTGGGAATAAACGTGCCCCCGTGCCTAAGACTGAAGAAACCCTAAGATCCCTAAGATAGTGGAAAAGGGGAAAAGAGACAGCCTGCTTCCTCAAGCAAGGAGGGAGGAGGTGTCTCCCTAACAGTCTAGACAGAACACAAGAGAGAAACAAAACCAACTTATATGTAGAAGAGCAGAAACAGCAATTCCTTCCTTCCTTCCTCAGAACAAGATAGAAGCTATAACCCGCACAGGACACTGGGAAAGGGAGTAATTTAAACTCAAACAAACGACCCCACCCAGTGCACCTGGAAGGAGGCAGATACAGCTCAAATCCAAACCCAAAACAAAACAAACTACACATGCGCTGCTAGCCTGGCAGACCTCCGCACATAACCTGAGCAGGGCATGACAGTACCCCTCTTCTACGGGTGACCTCCGGACACCACGGCCCAACTTTATCCGGGTAGGCCCTGTGAAAGGCCCTCACCAGTCGGCTGGCACTAACATCCACAGCTGGAACCCACATCCTCTCTTAGGGGCCGTATCCCTTCCAGTGCACCAGGTACTGAAGGGAACCCCGAATAACACGTGAGTCGAGAACCCTAGAGATCTCGAACTCTAAATTTCCATCAACCAGAACAGGGGGAGGGGGCAATGACGATCGTTCCACCAGTTTCACATATTTCTTCAGTAAAGACCTGTGGAACACATCGTGGATCCTCCAGATCTGCAGAAGATCCAGACGAAACGCCACTGGATTGACAACCGCAGATATTTTGTAAGGTCCAATAAATCTTGGACCCAGTTTCCAAGATGGCACTCTCAGTTTAATATTTTTAGTAGATAACCACACCAGATCACCCACACACAGGTCCGGACCAGTCAACATCTCTTGTCAGCCATTCGCTTATACCTCTCACCCATCTTCTCCAAATTCACTTGGACCCTCCACCAGATAGAAGACAAGGCAGAAGAAAATCTCTCCTCCTCTGGAATCCCAGAGGAACTAGTCCCAGAAAAGGTACCAAACTGAGGATGAAAACCGTATACGCCAAAAAATGGCGACTTACCCGTGGACTCCTGCGTACGGTTATTCAAAGCAATCTCTGCTAGGGATAAGAATGAGGACCAGTCCTCCTGATTCTCAGCCACAAAGCACCTCAAGTAGGTCTCCAGGTTTTGATTAGTACGCTCTGTCTGCCCATTCGACTGTGGATGAAAAGCCGAAGAGAGCGAAAGTTGAATGCCAAGCCGAGAGCAGAACGCCCTCCAAAACCTGGAAACAAACTGCGTGCCCCTATCAGAAACCACATCCGAGGGAATGCCATGTAATTTCACAATGTTATCAACAAAAACCTGAGCAAGAGTCTTGGCATTAGGCAAACTAGCTAACGATACAAAGTGAGCCATTTTACTAAAACGGTCAACAACCACCAGAATCACAGTTTTCCCGGAGGAACTCGGCAGATCTGTAATAAAGTCCATAGAAAAGTACGTCCAAGGACGAGATGGAATAGGCAAAGGAATAAGTGAACCAGAAGGTCGAGTGTGAGCAACCTTTGACCGTGCACAGGTCTCACAAGCTGCTACGTAATCCTCAACACTCTTACGTAACCCGGGCCACCAGAACATTCGGGAAATAAGATCAAAGGTGGACTTGCCACTAGGATGTCCAGCAAGGACAGTATCGTGATGTTCCTTGAATACCTTGTATCGCAGTCCATCAGGAACAAACAACCTCCCTGGGGGACAAGAATCAGGGGCCCCCTCTTGGACTCTCAACACCTCCATCTCCAATTCGGGGTACAGAGCGGAGACCACCACCTCATCAGCCAAAATCGGAGCAGGATCCTCTGAATCACCTCCCCCAGGAAAACTACGAGACAATGCATCTGCCTTCACGTTTTTAACCCCCGGTGAAAAGTAACCACAAAATTGAACCTAGTAAAGAACAGTGACCATCTAGCCTGTCTAGGATTCAGACACTTGGCAGATTGCAGGTAAGCCAAATTCTTATGATCAGTATATACCGTAACGGGATGAGACGCCCCCTCCAACCAGTGACGCCATTCCTCAAAGGCCAATATGATGGCCAGCAATTCCCTATCTCCTACATCACAATTCCTCTCAGCGACCGAGAGCTTCTTGAAAAAAAAGAGCACACGGAACCCATTTGCCAGGAGATGAACCCTGTGACAACACTGCTCCAACCCCCACCTCTGATGCATCCACCTCCACCAAAAATGACACATCGGGCTGCATCAAAATGGGAGCAGACGCAAAACACTCCTTAATAGCCGAAAAGGCCTGCAAGGCCTCCTCCGACCAGACAGAGAAGTTGACGCCCATCTTAGTCATATCGGTCAGAGGTTTTACAATGGTAGAATAGTTCAAGATAAATTTTCTATAACAATTGGTAAACCCCAAAAACCGCATCAAAGCTTTCTGATTCTCCGGTTGGTCCCATTCCAGAACCGCCCGGACCTTTTCGGGGTCCATACGAAAACCAGAGTCAGAAAGCAGATATCCCAGAAACTGAAGCTCCTACACAGAAAACACACGTTTCTCCAATTTGGCATATAATGTATTCTCCCGAAGGATCGACAAAACCTGTCTCACGTGATCCTGATGGGTCTTCAGATCAGGAGAGTTAATTAGAATGTCATCCAAGTAAATTACCACAAACCTTCCCACAAAATGATGGAAAATGTCATTGACAAATCGCTGAAACACTGCTGGCGCGTTAGTTAACCCAAAAGGCATAACCAGATTCTCAAATGACCCTCGTGCGTGTTGAAGGCCGTTTTCCACTCATCCCCTTCCTTGATTCTGATCAAATTATAGGCCCCTCGTAAATCTAACTTGGAGAACACCTTGGCTCCAACAATTTGATCAAAAAGGTCAGAGATCAAAGTAAGGGGATACGGATCACGGACCGTAATACAGTTCAATTCCCGGAAATCCAAACAAGATCTAAGCGATCCATCCTTTTTCTTTACAAAGAATAAACCAACTGCAACCGGAGACTTAGATGGTCTAATATGACCTTTTGCCAAACTCTCGGCAATATACTTCCGCATGACCTCTCTTTCAGGTTGAGAAAGATTGTACAGCCGAGACTTTGGCAACCTAGCCCCTGGGATGAGATTAACTGAACAATCATAGTCACGATGAGGAGGCAATTCCTGAGCCCCACCCTCCGAAAAGACAGCCGCAAAATCTTAGAGATACTGAGGTAAAACCATAGTAGACACACCAGAGATAGATGTGCCAAGACAATTGTCCGAACAAAATTCACTCCAACCAGTGATCTGTCTTGCCTGCCAATCTACAATTGGGTTATGTTTTGTCAACCACGGTAACCCTAAGACTATAAGAGGGGGCAAGTCCTTCATGACAAAACAAGACATGATCTCAACATGTGAATCACCCACCCTTAACTGAATACCATGAGCAATATGAGTGAGACTCCTTTGAGAAAGAGGGTAAGAGTCAATTGCGAAAACCGGAATCTCTCTTTCTAAAGTGCAAGTACTTAGGTCCAGATTTTGAAGAAAAAGAAAATCAATAAGGTTTACCCCAGCACCACAGTCAAGGAATACTTCAACATTAACTTTTCTTGAGTCTAGCGCCACCATAGCTGGAAGGAGAAAATGAGTATTACAGGGAGCTTGCATACCTGCTTTCTCCGCCACCCCATTCACACTACCAAGAGTCAGGAATGTTTTTTTTTTTCTTTATGTAAACCTCACATTGTGATTCTTTATCATCGACATGCGGTTTAACTAAAGGACAAGCAAAAATAAAATGACCACTTTCTCCACAGTAATAACATAGCTTATGCAACCTCCTAAAGTTCCTATTACCAGAACGGAAAGACACCTGACCCAGCTGCATGGGTTCCTCCCCTACCCCAGAGTTACATGTCATATCACTCTGGGGAACAGGTGAGACGAAACCACTCACAGAAGGGATCCCTCGCGCAGAGGGAACCTTAGACCTCTCTCTAATACGTCTATCTAACCGTACTGCCAAAGACATAGCATTCTCCAATGTATCCGGGTACTCATGAAAAGCAAGGGCATCTTTTAATCTCTCAGACAACCCCTGACAAAACTGACTACGTAGCGCGGGGTCATTCCACTCTGACTCAGTAGCCCATCTCCTAAATTCAACGTAGTAAGCCTCTGCAGTATGTTCACCTTGTAATAAATTACGCAATTTAGATTCCACCATCGAGACCCGATTAGGGTCATCATAAATTAATCCCAAGGCTTTAAAAAATTCTTCCACCGACCGGACGGCCAGAGAAACGGACACAAGAGAAAAGACCCAGGATTGCGCATCCCCTTTAAGCAGGGATATGATTATCCCTACCTTCTGACTCTCATCACCAGATGAAGATGGACGCAGCCGAAAATACAGCTTGCATGACTCTCTAAAGCGGATAAAGTCATCCACACCCCCTGCAAATCTATCAGGGAGAGCGACTCTAGGCTCCCGAAAAATGTGACTTCCTTTTATTGCACCTGATGCCAGAGCATTCTGACACCGTGTGACCGAATTACGCAGATCAGCAACCTCTAGGGATAATCCCTGCATGCGATCCACTAGCTCATCCATTGACTCCATCTCAAAGCAGCTGAGAAATGGCAGTCTAAGTATTGGCGGGTTATACTGTCACGCTGGGTAGGATACAAGATACAATAGAAACACAGAAAACCATTAAACAAGTGTCTAGGCCAGAAGCTGTGGATAAAGGTCACCTCCTAGCAAATCCCTAGCAACTCTCTCTGGACTTCTGTGCCCACATTCAGACTCTGAAGGTGGGAATAAACGTGCCCCCATGCCTAAGACTGAAGAAACCCTAAGATCCCTAAGATAGTGGAAAAGGGAAAAGGAGAAAGCCTGCTTCCTCAAGCAAGGAGGGAGCAGGTGTCTCACTAACAGCCTAGACAGAACACAAGAGAGAAACAAAACCAACTTATCTGTAGCAGAGCAGAAACAGCAATTCCTTCCTTCCTTCCTTTCTCAGAACAAGATAGAAGCTAAAACCCGCACAGGACACTGGGAAAGGGAGTAATTTAAACTCAAACAAATGACCCCACCCAGTGCACCTGGAAGGAGGCGGATACAGCTCAAATCCAAACCCAAAACAAACTACACATGTGCTGCTAGCCTGGCAGACCTCCGCACATAACCTGAGCAGGGCATGACAGCCACTCCAGAAGGCGTATTTTATTCTGTTTAAGCCATTCTGTTGTTGATTTACTTCTATGCTTTGGGTCGTTGTCCTGTTGCAACACCCATCTTCTGTTGAGCTGGTGGACAGATGCCCTTAAGTTCTCCTGTAAAATGTCTTGATAAGCTTGGGAATTCATTTTTCCTTCGATGATAGCAATCTGTCCAGGCCCTGACGCAGCAAAGCAGCCCCAAACCATGATGCCCCCACCACCATACGTCACAGTTGGGATGAGGTTTTAATGTTGGTGTGCTGTGCCTCTTTTTCTCCACACATAGTTGTTGTGTGTTTCTTCCAAACAACTCAACTTTGGTTTCATCTGTCCACAGAATATTTTGCCTGTACTGCTGAGGAACATCCAGGTGCTCTTGTGCAAACTGTAAACGTGCAGCAATATTTTTTTTGGACCGCAGTGGCTTCCTCTGTGGTATCCTCCCATGAGATCCATTCTTGTTTAGTGTTTTACGTATCGTAGAATCGCTAACAGGGATGTTAGCATATGCCAGAGACTTTTGTAAGTCTTTAGCTGACACTCTAGGGTTCTTCTTCACCTCATTGAGCAGTCTGCACTGTGCTCTTGCAGTCATCTTTACAGGACGGCCACTCCTAGGGAGAGTAGCAGCAGTGCTGAACTTTCTCCATTTATAGACAATTTGTCTTACCGTGGACTGATGAACAGCAAGGCTTTTAGAGATACTTTTATAACCCTTTCCAGCTTTATGGAAGTCAACAATTCTTATTCGTAGGTCTTCTGAGAGCTCTTTCGTGTGAGGCATCATTCACATCAGGCAATGCTTCTGGTGAAAAGCAAACCCAGAACTGGTGTGTGTTTTTTATAGGGCAGGGCAGCTGTAACCAACACCTCCAATCTCATCTCATTGATTGGACTCCAGTTGGCTGACACCTCACTCCAAATAGCTCTTGGAGATGTCATTAGTCTAGGGGTTCACATACTTTTTCCACCTGCACTGTGAATGTTTACATGGTTTGTTCAATAAAAACATGGTAACATTTAATTCTTTGTGTGTTATTAGTTAAAGCAGACTGGAATTGTCTATTGTTGTGACTTAGATGAAGATCAGATCACATTTTATGACCAATTTGTGCAGAAATCCATATCATTCCAAAGGGTTCACATACTTTTTCTTGCAACTGTAGATGGAGGAGAGCAGCCCTCAGGCAGTTAAAATGAATGAGGACTGCTGTGCCCCCCACTGTTAGTAAGTGTATGGTTAGTCAAGGGCATATACTGGTCTCCATATATTGATCCCTTAGGCATATTTGGAGGAGCAGTGACATGCTTTATTATCTATATATTTGCTGGAAGGCAACCTTTCCAAAAAGTTGGAAACCTCTTTAAATGGTGCAAATCAGGCAGCATTGTTAAAAACCTTGGGATGTAGCTAGTAAATACCTGGTTTATGTTACAAACAGTTTGTTATATGACTTTCCTGTATTGCATGGCCCACTGAAAACTTCAGCTTTCATTTTTTTATTTTTTTTTGGCACACCATACAAAAATGGTTTCCTACCCCAGTTCTCGAAACTGTTATGCAAGTCAAAATGTGTGCAGTTAGATAGATTTCACACTTCTTTCCGGAGCTCAGAGAACTTCAGTGATGTTGCTGAGTCTATGCTCTAAGTTCTGGACCATTACACCCTAGCAGAGGCATAGCTTCGACTCTTTCCACCATTAAAGTACCATGGCACTAATGCATCTTTAATAGATTCTCTTACTTAAAGGGTTATACCTATCTAGACATCCACATGGCATAAATGGTCTACCCTCTTTCTCACAGCTGCTGTGAATTGAGAGGTAGACAGCACAAGCGCGGCTCCATTCACTTCAGTGGAGTGGTTTCAAACATTCAATCATGACAAGGTTATTTTTGGAACTCCCATGTAAGTCGATGGAAAAAAACATTCATGCTCGGCCACCTCTCTATTCACAACAGCTGTTAGACAGGGTCTGGGGGTTCCCGTTCTGCTGCCCCAGAGTGACCCACACCTATCCGATATTTATGGCATTTCCCAGAGGTGTAGCTAGGCTCTACAGTCTTCTAACTCCACCCAGTACATAACTATACTCACCCAGTCCCACTTACTTAATAAAATCTATCATAGGGTACATGGCAGTAACAATACACCTTGCAATAAATGAAAGAACCAACTGGTCCTACCTCATCCAGGGTGTCACTGGCGTGTTAGCGTGGTGTCCGCTGGAACCGGAACAAGGTCCCTGTGGTGAGGAAAAAGAATAATCACATAAGGAAGGGATGGTGACTGCCCATGATAACTCATCAGCAGGGGGCGCTGTGCTGCCCTGTGAGTCCGAGCTACCCCAATGTACAGTATAACAGGGTAATTTAAGGCATTTTCCCTTAGTGCCCTGCACAGTACTAATGATCATATTGTGCCTTGTTTACATCAGAATTGTTCACATTGTGCCCCTTCACTGCAGTTTTGCCCACATTATGTCCCCTCACCATATTTATGCCCACCGTTGTGCCCCTTCACAGTAGTTATGCCCACCTTTGTGCCCCTTCATGGTAGTTAGCCCACATTGTGCCCCTTTTACAGTACTTATGTCCTCCTTGTGGCCCCTTCACAGTAGTTATGACCACCTTTGTGCCCCTTCACAGTAGTTATGCCAACTTTTGTGCCCTTTTGCTGTGGTTATGTTCTCCTTGTGCCCTCTCCATAAAAAAAATACTTATCTGTTTCCATGATGATCTGCACATTCTGCCTTCCCAGCAGCAGCATGACGTGCTCACACACACACATTGCGCGGCTGGCTGTGCAGGAGGATGATTTCCGGGCTTTTACTGCTTCTCCCACAGCCAGCAGCGCAATATGGGGCCTGCTGAGGAGCACTGGTGATCAGCTAAAAGGTGAAGAAGGGAGCGGACGGCTCCGTGCTTCACTATGTAAATGAACTGCCCAGCGGTATCCCCCCCAGCCTCTGCACCCAGGGCACACGCCCCAGCTGCCCCCCCTCCTTCGCTACACTCCTGCATTTCCAGTGGATATGCCATACATGTCAAGATGGGAATACCCCTTTAAAGGACTCCATCTTGGTGACATATTCCCATTGAGGAGGAAATTAGTCAAAATGATCCTCTGATATGACATACATACTTGTGAGAGGATCACATACGTGAAAGCTATGATCTCAGATCACCACTGACCCCCAGAATGAATAGGCCTTATAGTACTCTCAAACTCAGTGTGATCAAAGTAGGGTCTAGTGGTAAGTCACAGACTATTAAAACCGCACTAACATGAATTTATGGAATGCTTCTGTGTGTCATATTCCCTCCCATATTGCCTCATGAACAATTTCCTGACCATTACTTATTTCTTTACTACAAAATATTTGCCTGTGACCTACAAGAGTCCACATGGTGGCAGCTGTCCTACGTCCCATCAAACCTATATACTGTAAGTGAACTGTAAGATTTGGTTATACTGTCTGCTAAGACTTACTAGAACATGCAACCAGCTTAAGGTGAATATACTGTGAGTAATTCAAGGCAGAAGGGCTCAAATAGTCTGGTTATGTGACCGTAGAGCTATTCCTAGTCAGGTGCTAAGTGAGAATATATGCGGCAGACACAGTGTATTTTGTCTAGTGATCTAAAGTCATAGATTTTACTTCACAATTTGATGATGGCACTACTCCTGCAAAACCCAATCTACAGGGTGTACAGGTGTGTAGCTTAGAACTACATTTTTCTTTTGGATATTTACATTATATACTTTTATTTCCAGCTAGTTAATGTGTTTCTTGGGTGAAGAGAAGCCTAATGCATGTAATGCTATACAGTATAACATGCTGGGGGGCAAAAAAATAATTAGGGAATAAATCATTGAGAATGCACCACTTGGAAAAGCAACACAGACCAATGGATTGCTGAAGATGGTGCATTCACCAGCTAAGCGGGCGGCATGACAATAGCTTAGGTACGCACCCGTGAAGGGGGCATAGGATCTAGAAACGCTCCTCTGAGTCACCTATAAGAAGCAGAGTTTAAGGGGTTTTCCAGGCTCCTGATGTTGATGACCTGTCCTCAGCGGATAGGTCATTAATATCCAATTGGTGAGGGTCCGACACCCGCATCCCTATGATCAGCTGTTCCCTGCAGCCTCCGGCACCAGAACTAGCTCTTGAATGAAACGGGATGCACAACTTTGTTCAAAGTGTAGTGGTCATAATGAATTACTGCAGCTCATCTCACATTAAAGTGAATATGTGTTATGTATGTGCACCGCTTATCATATGTACAGCGCTATGGAATGAATGGCGCTTAAATAATAAATAATAATAATAATAATAGGAGCCGAGCTGCAGTAATCAGCATGGCCACAACACTTTGAGCAGCGCTGTGCGTCCTGCTCCATTCAAGATCTAGTTCAGGTGCCGGAGGCTGATTGTGGGGTTGTGGGGTGTCAGACCCTCACCGATTGGATATTAATGATCAATCCTTTTCCTGAGTATAGGTCATCAATATCAGGAGCCTGGAAAACCTCTTTGAAGCACCCCTCCAACCTGGAAAAAGTATATGTAAGTCAGTACCTAAGGTATTTCTTTTCCTCAGATCTTGCCCCTTGGTTGCTTTTTAGCTTTGCTGCATTAGGCGAGCTGTGATTTGTGACTACAGTTTAGCTACGGAGCCTAGTCACAATTAGTCTGAGACATACCCCCTCTCTACTCATTGGTGAAGTCTGATGGTGTCACTAAAGTTACAGATTAACAGCAGGATCCAACGTGCAATTGATGTGCCACAGATTGGCACATGGTTTTCTGTGAGGAATCTGCAAGAACCATGAACATGCTGATTCTTCTTACAGGTGACTTTTTTTTACATAGTCCAGACAAAATTCTTTCCATAACTTTCTGGAATATGTGAACTGGGTTACAAAACCCTCATTCACGTGTTTTTGAGGTGGAATGTTAGTGGATTTCATTATTATTTGGATGCAAATTCTACACAAACATCCTTATGAAATTACTTTTATACCAGTAAACTGTCTTTGGTCTCCTAGTAAGCACCAGTGGTGAAAATTTGGACTGTGCTAATAGGAAAGATGTATAGGATATGTTTGATATTCTGTTCCAAGGACCATGCCAAAGAGGGGAGGTTGGTCCTTTGCATCTAACCACATGATAGCTGTCACAAATAATGTACAGCATTCTCCATGGTCATCAGAAAGAGGTGCGGGAAGCCAATGGGACATTAGGCCTTCTCAGGTCTCATAAGAGCTACTATTGAGATGTTACAATTGGAGGAGTACACTTTATTTTGGAAAAATTATTCAAAAAGCTGAAAGATATCTTGGAGAACTTAATCCAGATTGACCTGTCTTTTATATGGATTGACGATCTTGACTATGAGTATGACCAGGCATATCTGGGTGGATTTACAGTTTGTCTTCTGCACTACTTCTTATATGTGGCCATTTATGTATCTAACAGGGCCAGTATATCAGTATTTTCTCATTGGTTTTATGCCTCATGTAGATAGTTGTATGTCTGTGGTTTCTTATTTTACTGTTTATCAGAGATTGAATATCTTAGATGGTTTCTTGATTGTCCTTCATGTGTCCTCTTTTAGAACAACATTTTAGCACCCCACATTCTGGCATAGTTCTGGACATCTCAAGTACATGAAAATCACCTTGGAAGACAGTGAAGTCAGACATTCAGGGTTTAACTGTTGCCCGTTTCATGTGTCGTTCTGTGACTGGAAACCAACTGTTTTGGTAGAAATATTGTGGACACCATCTATTTGTCCAGGGAATGGCAGCAATTAAAGATGAAGGATTTTCACATAAACCCTAGGAGCTAAAACAGATTTCCTTGGATTAGAATATAACTTTCTCATGTTCCATAGCTGAAAGCTCCCAATACTGAGAAATGTGATAAGAACAAAAGGAAGAAAGTAAAACTTTTGGGTGGAATTTATCATTGTAGGTGTATTTGAGATTAGCTTTTAGACTGGAGTTGCTTTACACCCCTGCGCCAAATTCATGAAAATGGCACACAGTGATAATAAATTTGCCGCAAGTGCAACGTGGTTGTGTCTAGTTCAGTAAAAGTACGCTAGGGGATGCCTGGCATTAAAGTTTTCACTCTAAATATGTATGTGTCACTGAAAAGCGCAGTGCTCAGAAAGTCACAAATTTGACCTAAAAAAAAGTAGCAAAAAAACCCTACTTGGGATTTTTTTAAGCCAAGATTCTAGCTTGCAGGGCTTGACAAAGCCCCCCTTTATGTATGTAGCTAACAAGATATATTATAGGCGGTGTTGGGAATTTACCTGGCTATTTGTGAAAAAATTTGTGAGCAGATGGTATTTCTACGACGCCCGCACTTCTTTAAAAAAAAGTTGGGGCTGGTTGGAGCGGCACTCTCACATTCTGGCAAAAAATTGCCATAGTGTGCCAGATTTATCATCATTTACAACAGTTTACGCCCTACCATACTGAATCTCCTATAGGCTGCAATGTTAAATCATTAAAAAAATGATAATAAAAAATAAACAATAAAAAAATAAATATCATTAGCATTGGCATGTTCTAAAATTCCTGAACTATTAAAATATAAGAGTATTTATCCAGGCCAAACTGACGCTTTTTATTTGCTTCACCCCCCCCCCCCAAAAAAACTTAAATAAAAAGTGGTATCAATAAAAACGACAGAAAAATTAGCCCCTACCCAACTCCATAGACATAAAAATAAAAAAGTTGTGGGGATCACAATATGGAGCTGTAAGGAAAAAATGTAAGGGGTGTTCTAGTTATAGAAACTTATCCTGTGGATAGGGGATAACTATCAGATTGGCAGAGGTCCTACCTCTGGGACCTCCACCAATCACAAGAATCGGTCCCCCATACCCTGTGGATAAGCAATAACTTTCTATGACCAAAATACCAATTTTTTACTTTTTGCAAAGAAAAAACAAAACGCATAAATCTATGGTGGGTGAGCAGTTAAGTGCACCAAGGGTGGGCCCAAGTCACTCTGTGCACCCAGACTTATAGGATTTATCAGTAACCTGTTACTTTTACTTCATTTCTTGCGCAGTGTATTGCTACATCTGGAACTCCTCTGTCTGTATAGACATAACTTTTGTGACACAGTGAGAGGTTTTGTCTGGGAAAACAGGTATTTTCCTCCAAGCATGTTTTGCTGGGCTGATTTCCAGCCAGATGAGGTCAAATACTGGACCGGATTTTAAGTGCCGGTCTGGGTTTTGGCATCACCTTGCTGTCCTTAAATAGGCAGCTGGGCTCAGAAGCCAGGTTTCTGTGTTGGGATCTGGGAGCCTTGTGTCTGGATGACGGCTTGTTACCTGTTTGGTGTGATAACAGGTTGGTGCTGCTATCGTCAAGGACTCTTTGAGGCAGAATTGCTGCATGGTGTGAATTACAACCAACACCGCAAGGTGACTTTTTGTTTGAATATGACAGCTTGTTTTGTCACTTACCTAAAGTGTGAATAAAACACTGAACTGTTTGATCCAAAGAACTTGTTGTTGCCTCTATACTGCGTTCGCTAATCCTGTCTGCCAGAGCGAAACCCCACACTATATCCTCAGACTTGTTTGTCAGTGTTGCCCTGATACATAATCTTGCACTGTGAACACAGTTGTATCTAGAGAATATTTTTGTTGTATATGGAAACCCCCTTTATCTCTCACCAACATCTGTTCTATGATAAAAACTAAGAACCCATAGCGTCCTCTACAATGGAGCTGTACTCGATTCTGTGAGATGTCATTGTATTTCAATTTATTCAGCTTCATAGCCGCACATAAGAGCCAAATGTCCCTTGTTGTTGAGTCCCTCAGCACATCTGATACTGTTGTTTATCAGATACTGTGGTTGTGGTGTCAGGGCTTAGCACATCCGCTTGGCCAAACGATGAACATTCCTCGGAGCATCTACACTGACATATAGTAGAGTACAGGACAGCAGACTGAGTATTCCTCTTCTTCTATTATCCGTGGCTCCTTGATGATTCTTGTAAATTTGTAGATATAGCAAAATTCTCAGAAAACATTTTAATGGAGCTTGTATGTTCTCAAAATATGGTTTCACAAACTCTAAGCTTAGGGTCATGTGTCGTAGCCACAGGCTGGTTTTTGGTCCCACTCAACTGCTGAACACACGCTAAATCGGCTGTGTGCAACTGAATATTGTCACATGGCCGGTTATAAAAGGGACTTGCGAATTTTCATAGCTATAGGAGGTGCAGAGGTAGAGGTCGCTACCGGGCCCAGGAGCCTGAGGTAGCCCAAAGACCCTTGTGCCGCATAAGAAGACACTGGTATTTTAGAAAGGGCATGCAGATCAGGTTACACTTCTGACTGGATGGAAGAGGTTAGGTTGAGAATTTGGCATGGGGGGTGGTGCCATTTAATTTTTCGCCTGAGGCAATACAAAAGCTATGTGCTTCCCTGCCCCTGACCACAAAGTGCTAAGGGGGCCCAAGCTGAACTCTTGCACCAGGGCCCATGAGCCTTTAGCTATGCCCCTGATAACATGATAGCATAACCTAGAATGATAATTTCCCTTTAATTAAAATGGTTTAGTGTTTACAGCCTATATGGAGATGTTTCCATGGTTACAGACTACAAACAAACTGTGTAGTCTGTCCCTGCATATATACTCCTTTCCTTCTCTCTTCTGCTTCCCACTTACATATATTTGGTGGTTCTTTTTTATTAAGACTATTTACAAAGGGTTCCCATCTTCGGTTAGGTTTATTGGAACATGTAAAATTGTTGTGAAGGTGGAGGTAGCCGTTAGGGATGAGCGAATTTCATATTTTGAAATTCATTTTCGGTTTGGGTTGTGGTATAATGAGAATTGCGTTATGGATTCCGTTACCACGGACCATAATGCAATTCCATAACGGAATGCCTTTAGAGGCATTCCGTTATTCATTCTGTCATAATAGAAGCCTATGGCCTGCATAACGGATCCGTCCCATTTACATTATGCAGGAGAGAACTCCAGCATAACGGAAACCGGACGGATCCGTTATGCAGCCCATAGGCTTCTATTATGAAGGAATGAATAACGAAATGCCTCTAAAGGCATTCCGTTATGGAATTGCATTATGGTCCGTGGTAACGGAATCCATAACGCAATTCTCATTATACCACAACCCAAACCGAAAATGAATTTCAAAATATGAAATTCGCTCATCCCTAGTAGCCTTTAAAGACATGGGGAATTTATCCAAACTAGCATTTATTGGAGCCTTGATCTACAGTAGGTTGCGGTGAATCTAAAATTTATACTAACAGCTGCCATAGATTTCAGTTGTGACTTGCTCTAGAAATATGGCGCACAGGCCATAGGCTGTTTCCCCTCCTGCCCACATCCTGTCCACTCCTTGCAAAAGTGGTGAGCATGACGTAAAAGGGTAAAAAAGGGCTTGTGAGAAAATGTAGGTTGTCAAAGAGCATGCAATGTCAAAGATATCACTATTACAAAAATTATATAATCTCAGTATACAGAATGAATGGAAATAATATGGGTGCTGCCACACATCTCGCTGGTGCAGCATTATGAATGCACAAAATAAAAAAAATAAAAACATAAAAAACACATGCGGTTTTTGCAACAACATACCTGCGCTTATGCTGCGTGGGTTTCCTTTCAGCAAAGGGAAAACACGCAGCTGACTTGAATTACATTAATGTAATACAGTTTTGTACAATAAGAGTTCACATCACCGTTATTTTTCCGTTCTGATCCGCCAGAAGAACAGAAAAAAAAAAAAACAACGGATCCTGTGTGTCCGTTATGCACATTTGGCATCCATTTGAGCGAAAAAACGTATCTCAGACAGAAATGGCTCACATGGATGCCAAATGCGCATAAGGCCTATTGCACAGGAACGTGTGCGCTCCGTGGCCGTATTGTGGACCGCATTTGCGGATCTGCAATACACGGGCACCATTCCATTCCGTGTGCATTCCGCATCACGGATGCGGACCTATTCACTTCAATGGGTCCTCAATTCCGGAGATGCGGAATGGTGCGGAACGGAACCACAGAACGGAACCGTACGGGAGCACTACGGAGTGCTTCCATGGGGTTTTGTCCCGTACTTACGTTCCGCAAAAAGATAGAACATGTCCTATCTTTTTGCGTAACGGCCAGATTGCTGACCCATTAAAGTGAATGGGTCCGCGATCTGCTGCGGCTGCCCCACGGACGGTGTTCGTGCATTGCGGGCCGCAGCACGACCACGGGGCGCACACGTTCGTGTGCAGGAGGCCTAACTGATATACAGGATCCTTTTTTTTTTCTACAGGATCCTTTTTTTTTCTGTTCTGGCGGATCAGAAGAACGCAAAAATAACGGTGATGTGCACTCTACCTAATTCAGTTTTGCTGTGTGTTTTCCCTTTGCTAGAAGAAAACGCAGCATAAAGGCAGATATATTGTTTCAAAAGCGGCAAATGTTTTTTATGTCTAGTAGTGCCCTAAGGGATTGCAAATAATCTACAAGATTCTACAAGGGTGCTTCCACACGTTTCGGCACTAATGCGTTTTGGATGCGGCAAAAAAAACAAAAACAAAAAACATAAAAAAACCTTTTGGAGTTTTTGCAACAGCATGTCTCGTCTGTGTTTATGCTGCTTTTCCTTCCGACATGAGAAGACACACAGCAGATTTAAATGACATTAATGTAATTCAGTTTTGAATTTTGCTTGGTGTGATTTGCTTTTACTTTTCCTTTGCTGGAAAAAAATGCAGCATAAAATCTGATATTATGTTGCAGAAACCGACTGCAGGGGGTTATTTACTAGAAACAAATAGCATGTACAGTTGCTAGCTGGCAAATACAGGTGCACTCCGACAATTAGTGATGCCCCCAACTCCGGTCCCGTCCCACCCAACTGTCGAAAACTTTTAGACACGGGCCTTTTACTTAAAGGGATTCTGAAACCGACTGCAGGGGGTTATTTACCGGAAACTATTAGACATAAAAATTTTGCAAGTCCTCTTTTTGACCGGCCGCGCGACAATATTAAAGGGATTCTGTCATCAGATTTTACCCCTATAACCTAAAGATATCCTCATGTCCGGACTAAGAAGAAGAATCCTAAGCTGGCCTTATTAAACCTCACTGAGGCTCTATTTGTCCAAAAAACTGGTTTTTATAACCTGCCAATCACTTACTTAAGGTGCCCAAGGGGAGGTCCGTTAATACAGGGTGCCCGTCCGCACCCCTCGCCGTCCGGTGCCCAGCGCCGCCTTCCGTCTTCATCGCCGCCTTCCCTGTCTTCAGCGCCGCCTTCTACAGCTCAGTGCCGCCTCTGCAATCCTCCCGTCCCTTTGCCAGATCCCGCGCCTGCGCACTAGGCTCGGCCTGATGCGCCCGTGCGGACTCCTGGCAGCGGCTTCACTGAGCGAAGTGCGCATGCGCCGGCGTGATGCGCACTTTGCTCAACCCTAATATGACCTGCAGATTGCCTGAGCTTAGTGCGCAGGCGCGGGATCTGGCAGAGGGACGGGGAGGATTGCGGATGCGGTGCTGAGCTGTAGAAGGCGGCGCTGAAGACAGGGAAGGCGGCGATAAAGACGGAAGGCGGCGCTGGGCACCGGGCGGCGAGGGGTGCGGACGGGCACCCTGTATTAACGGACCTCCCCTTGGGCACCTTAAGTAAGTGATTGGCAGGTTATAAAAAACAGTTTTTTGGACAAATAGAGCCTCAGTGAGGTTTAATAAGGCCAGCTTAGGATTCTTCTTCTTAGTCCGGACATGAGGATATCTTTAGGTTATAGGGGTAAAATCTGATGACAGAATCCCTTTAATATTGTCGCGCGGCCGGTCAAAAAGAGGACATGCGAAATTTTTATGTCTAATAGTTTCCGGTAAATAACCCCCTGCAGTCGGTTTCAGAATCCCTTTAAGTAAAAGGCCCGTGTCGAAAAGTTTTCGACAGTTGGGTGGGACGGGACCGGAGTTGGGGGCATCACTAATTGTCGGAGTGCACCTGTATTTGCCAGCTAGCAACTGTACATGCTATTTGTTTCAAATGGCTTGTACATGCGCGGCACGGCAAGGTCAGGTGCGGCCTGAACATTAGCGGTGAGCATCATTTGGATTCCGCTATGGTGCTGCATTGTGTACATGCAGGCTAAGGGTTAATTTACTGAGGATTATGTAGCTCCTTATCTATTAATACATTATTGCCATGCTGATATTATTTGTTTGATCCACTTTTCTTCTTGTCCAGCTCCTTCTACCCCAGTGATTAAAGCAGAGGAGTGTACAGTCTGCTGGGACACGGCCATCATCAGATGGAGCACATCACATCTAGAGTCCACCGAGTCCTTTACACTGGAATGGTGCAAGCAGTACTCATCAGAGGGAGAAGGGCTCAGGTAAATGTACATCTTCCATGGGAAGATCATTAGGTTTGCTGTTATTTGCGCTTTGTAACCCTTAGGCCATCTGCACACATTGCAGAATACGTAACATAGTAACATAGTTTATAAGGCCGAAAAAAAGACATTTGTCCATCCAGTTCGGCCTGTTATCCTGCAAGTTGATCCAGAGGAAGGCAAAAAAAAAACTGTGAGGTACAAGACAATTTTCCCCACTTAAGGGGAAAAAAATTTCCTTCCCGACTCCAATCAGGCAATCAGAATAACTCCCTAGATCAACGACCTCTAGTAGCTATAGCCTGTAATATTATTACACTCCAGAAATACGTCCAGGCCCCTCTTGAATTCCTTTATTGTACTCACCATCACCACCTCCTCAGGCAGAGAGTTCCATAGTCTCACTGCTCTTACCGTAAAGAATCCTCTTCTGTGTTTGTGCACAAACCTTCTTTCCTCCGGACGCAGAGGATGTCCCCTCGCAACAGTCCTGGGGATAAATAGATGATGGGAGAGATCTCTGTACTGACCCCTGATATATTTATACATATTAATTAGATCTCCCCTCAGTTGTCTTTTTTCTAAAGTGAATAACCCTAATTTTGATAATCTTTCAGGGTACTGTAGTTGCCCCATACCAGTTATTACTTTAGTTGCCCTCTTCTGAACCCTCTCCAGTTCTGCTATGTCTGCCTTGTTTACAGGAGCCCAGAACTGTACACAGTACTCCATGTGTGGTCTGACTAGCGATTTGTAAAGTGGTAGGTTCAGGAGAGAGAGGAGAAGGAGACAGCGGCACTCACCAATTCCAAGATAAAACGTCCAGTTTATTAGGCTTCTATAAAATAGGGTACAGGCAGGTCTGTGCACATAAGTCAAATGGAGGTACGGCTACAGCTGTTTCACGCTAAGAGCGCTTCATCATGCCTTTCATTGTAAAGTGGTAGGACTATGTTCTCATCACGGGCATCTATGCCCCTTTTGATGCAACCCATTATCTTATTGGCCTTGGCAGCAGCTGCCTGACACTGGTTTCTACAGCTTAGTTTGCTGTTCACTAAAATTCCTAGATCCTTTTCCATGTCAGTGCTACCCAGTGTTTTACCATTTAGTATGTACGGGTGACTTGCATTATTCCTTCCCATGTGCATAACCTTATATTTGTCAGTGTTAAACCTCATCTTCCACTTATCTGCCCAAGCCTCCAGTCTATCCAGATCGCTCTGTAGTAGTATACTGTCCTCTTCCATGTCAATTACTTTACACAGTTTAGTGTCATCTGCAAAAATGTATATTTTACTGTGCAAGCCTTCTACAAGAGCAATAATAAATATATTGAAGAGAATAGGGCCCAATACTGACCCCTGAGGTACCCCACTAGTGACAGTGACCCAATCTGAGTGTGTACCGTTAATAAAAACCCTGTTTTCTATCACTGAGCCAGTTACTTACCCACATACAGACGTTTTCTCCCAGACCAAGCATTCTCATTTTATAAACTAACCTTTTATGTGGTACAGTGTCAAATGCTTTGGAGAAGTCCAGATATACGACATCCATTGATTCGCCGCTGTCAAGTCTAGAACTTTACTCCTCATAGAAACTGATTAAATTAGTTTGGCATGACCGATCCCTCATGAAGCCATGCTGATATGGCGTTATTTGCTTATTTTCATTGAGGTACTCCAAGATAGCATCTCTTAGAAAACCTTCAAACAGTTTACCCACGAAAGATGTTAAACTTACCGGCCTATAGTTTCCGGGCTCTATTTTTTTGACCCTTTTTGAATATTGGCACCACATTTGCTATGCACCAATCCTGTGGAACACTCCCAGTCAGTATAGAGTCAATGGAAGGCTGAGATCTACGGCAAAACCACATCAAATCCTAAGGATTTTGGTGCGGATATGGTGCTGAAACGAACATAAATCTGCATGGAAATTTGTGCAGATCTTTGTGCTCAGTGTACATAGTAGCACAAAGTGAATTGGGCCGTGTGCTGTGTGTGGTCTCCATGGAACGTCCTGTATCCTTTGACTTTTATGTGTGTATTCTGTAGTTTTCCACAGACCATGGTGACACCACAGAAGTGTGTTCTATTTTTGTCCTTCATTACTGATCCCTCAAGCACATTATAGTCTATTATAGTTTGCTCCATGGTTTTCACTGATCGTTGATAGAATATGCTCTGGAATATGCTCTGGGCAAAAAACTGACTCACAGAACAAACACCGATCCGTCACGGATGAATCACTGACCCTCGTCACAGATATGATCATGAACATAAACGTGTGAAAGAGGCCTAAGGGCTCAAGCACACGAGCATATTTGTTTTCCCTGTCCGTTCCATTTTTTTGCGGCCCGTATGCGGAACCATTCACTTGAATGCAATTTGCAGACCGCAAAACATCCAAAAGTCATGTGCATGAGCCCTAAGTCCTTAAAGGGATTCTGTCATGAGAAATTGGTCCTATAAGCTAAACATAAGGGATGTCCCTTGTAAAACACTGAATCCTAAAGTGAGTTTATCAAATGCCCCTGTGGCTCTATATTCATAAAAAAAAGGTTTATATCACCTGTCAATCACTTCGAAATGTGTCTAAGGGGACGTCTCATGTTGAAAGGTGCCCAGCTGCATCCATCTCGTTTAGGTACCCAGCCGCCTTCAATGCTGAAATCGCCGCCCTCCCTTTCTTTCTATCCGCCTACCTCAGTCCAATGCCGCCTCTCATACATCCGCTCGATTCAGCCAGATCCCGCGCGTGCGCACTAGGTATAACCTGATGCGCCCGTGCGGACTACTGGCAGCGGCCTCGTTTAGCGAAGTGCGCATGCGCCGGCCGGCGCACTTCGCTCAAACCTCCACTGACTGCCCTATTACAGGCTGTAATAGGGCAGTCAGTGGAGGTTCGAGCGAAGTGCGCCGGCCGGCGCATGCGCACTTCACTAAACGAGGCCCAGGGGGTGGGGAAAGGCCTCCCCATGAGTATCTCAATGCTGTTATGTCCTAGTACGTGGAAATGTGCTATTAAGATGGAAACACTGTGTTGGGGAATGCATGGCTACCTACCCCTCTTTGCAGACTAATCCTGTCTTAGGATTTTTCTGCAATACTGGATAACACCAGTCTTACTGTTCCTATTCAGTGGCATACCTTTGAAGATCAGTAAGAATTTGCGACATCTCAGGGGTTGGAGGTGCCAGACATGGCATCTCCCAATGGTTACACAAACCTGTGGGGTTGCATTTGGCCACTCATTTCACCACCTTATCTGCCAGCGCATTGCCCTGTGAGACATGAATCCCTGCTGCCGTGAATCCTCTCCTCTGCAAAATCATACCATGGTCCCACACTACCCCATGTGCGTACCTACTCTCAGTATAAATGGTGACAGGTCTATCAGCATGTAGAATACATGCTCTAGTGAGTGCAATGAGCTCAGCTGCCTGCTGTGTTGAGTGTGGAGGCCCTTGAGTAGGCCTACAACATCATGAGTAGTGTGCAAAAATGGTGTAATGTCACATTGTGAAAGGAGTTGCCAACTCTACCATCATAGCACAGGCTGCAAGAGAACACAGACATGCCGGCATCCCTTGAACAGGGGTGGGCATTACCTTTGAGAAAAAAACGCACAAGGACGCAACTTGCCTCCGTGTTCTTGTGTCAGTACCCCCGCCATGGTTTTACAATTTTGGCGTGCAAACATGTGGAAGGGCATATTATAGTCAGGGAGGCCCAGCCCTGGACTTGACATGAGTGAACATTTTAGATAATCAAATGCATTGTACATTTCAGAAGACCATTTAATCAAATCTGGATTTTCGTCCAGAGTGGCTTGCCTCAAAACATTGTCATAATAGGAGCAATCAAGAATCCATTGTCTACAGTAATTTATCATACCAAGAAAAGATAACTTTTCTTTCTTGGTGTGCGGGGTGACCAGACCCGCAATAGACTGGACTCTTTCTGTGCTGATTCACCTTTCACCTTTTGTGACGACAAAGCCCAAGTATTCAACCTGCATTTTATACCATTGCATTTTTATAAGTGCCACTTTGTGACCACATTCTGACCATTGTAACAGTGATAAACCATCCTGAATGCTGGCCTCCGCTGACATGCTACACAGTAACAAAACATCGACATATTGCAAAAGCACAGAACCTTGGGGGGGGGGGGGGTACCATGGTTCTAACGTGGCTTGGAGTACTGTGCTGTACACCACAGGTGAATCAGCATATCCCTGGGGCATTCTGCACCAGGTCAGTTGACGTCCCCCAAAGTAAAAAGCAAAAAGTAGTCTGGTTATCTTATCAACTGGGATAGAAAAGAATGCATTTTCCAGATCTATCACACTGAACAAAACAGCGTCTGCTGGAATGGCAGATAATAATTGAGTGACATCAGGTACAACAGGGGCTATAGGCACAATGATGTTGCTGATGGCACTTAAATCCTGTACAAAGCAGGTAGTACCATCTGCCTTTGTCACTGGATTCATGGGCGTGCAGTAGGGTGAAATCACCTCTTTCAGGATTCCCTTTTGTAGGAATTCTTCTATCATTGGCCTAAGTCCATCAAGTTTCTCTTTTGACAGCGGGTATTGTTTCTGAGATGACACCTGGTTTCACAGTAGCTTTGTAAGGTGTGCAATCTATGAATCCTGTGTCATATTCATTTGAAGACCATAATGCAGGGTTAATGTTATTAAGTTCTGGGTGGTCCTGTATGTTTGCAAGAATCAGTGGCACTGGTGTAGAGATTGGAATGAGATCTGAGTGTACTCTTATGCCCTGATTCTTTGCTGATACTTGAAAGTCAAGCTTAATGAACAAATCTCTCCCTAACAGGCTGACTGGGCAATCTAGTATAATGCTAAATACATGATCTGTGATGTATTCCCTGTCCATGGTCTCGAGTGGTAGTGAGTCAGTTTTGAAAGGTTTTGTCAAAACCCCATTAATTCACATAGAAGGCTCAGACTCTCCTTCCTCACACTCTCAGTCATCTAAGTCCACCCCTTTTAGTCGGACGCTGTGGTCCTCCTTCTGTCCGTCATTAGTGTCCCAGCTGCCCGTGAGAACAGAGCTCTGATGTTAAGCACAACACTTAACATGTAACACGTAACTTCAAACATTGAAACAAACAGATCTGACAATACAGACATGAACACACAAAGGGCCCATAAAACTTTTCATTGATTTCAATAAAAAAAAATGTACAGCTTGATCAATGCTGTTGGCACCAATAAAAACCAAAAACTTCCAAGAAAAATAAAATTCTCAATGTGCATATTATATGAAAACAAATATCGTACTCCATACACATTCACATTTTCATGTATTCATTTTCATAAACAGCTCATAACCTCGCCCCCATTCATACATAAAAACTGAATTGCATACACAGTTCTGCTAAAAACATCACTCAGTCTTCACACATTTTCAACTTCTACTACAACTCAAAGCCACACCCATTCACATTCCACTGAATCATGTATCTTTCAACCCAGTCACACAGTTTCTTTGTTTCATTCCAAAACTTGCAGCACAGACAAACACAGCTTTCCTGGAAACAGATAACCACACCACACCAAGAATTGCTAATGGTCAATATCACTTTTGAGCTGTGTTTTCCAATGTCTTCTGGTCTTCACTCTGTGATTAATCAACTCTTATAAGAAGACAATATACATCGTATATGCCAGGTGGTCTTAGTTAGTGTTTGCACATACAGGTCCTTCTAAAAAAATTAGCATATTGTGATAAAGTTCATTATTTTCTGTAATGTACTGATAAACATTAGACTTTCATATATTTTAGATTCATTACACACAACTGAAGTAGTTCAAGCCTTTTATTGTTTTAATATTGATGATTTTGGCATACAGCTCATGAAAACCCAAATTTCCTATCTAAAAAAATTAGCATATTTCATCCGACCGATAAAAGAAAAGTGTTTTTAATACAAAAAAAGTCAACCTTCAAATAATTATGTTCAGTTATGCACTCAATACTTGGTTGGGAATCCTTTTGCAGAAATGACTGCTTCAATGCGGCGTGGCATGGAGGCAATCAGCCTGTGGCACTGCTGAGGTGTTATGGAGGCCCAGGATGCTTCGATAGCGGCCTTAAGCTCATCCAGAGTGTTGGGTCTTGAGTCTCTCAACTTTCTCTTCCCAATATCCCACAGATTCTCTATGGGGTTCAGGTCAGGAGAGTTGGCAGGCCAATTGAGCACAGTAATACCATGGTCAGTAAACCATTTACCAGTGGTTTTGGCACTGTGAGCAGGTGCCAGGTCGTGCTGAAAAATGAAATCTTCATCTCCATAAAGCTTTTCAGCAGATGGAAGCATTAAGTGCTCCAAAATCTCCTAATAGCTAGCTGCATTGACCCTGCCCTTGATAAAACACAGTGGACCAACACCAGCAGCTGACATGGCACCCCAGACCATCACTGACTGTGGGTACTTGACACTGGACTTTAGGCATTTTGGCATTTCCCTCTGCCCAGTCTTCCTCCAGACTCTGGCACCTTGATTTCCGAATGACATGCAAAATTTGCTTACATCCGAAAAAAGTACTTTGGACCACTGAGCAACAGTCCAGTGCTGCTTCTCTGTAGCCCAGGTCAGGCGCTTCTGCCGCTGTTTCTGGGGAATGCGGCACCTGTAGCCCATTTCCTGCACACGCCTGTACACGGTGGCTCTGGATGTTTCTACTCCACACTCAGTCCACTGCTTCCGCAGGTCCCCCAAGGTCTGGAATCAGTCCTTCTCCACAATCTTCCTCAGGGTCCGGTCACCTCTTCTCATTGTGCAGCGTTTTCTGCCACACTTTTTCCTTCCCACAGACTTCCCACTGAGGTGCCTTGATACAGCACTCTGGGAACAGCCTATTCGTTCAGAGATTTCTTTCTGTGTCTTACCCTCTTGCTTGAGGGTGTCAATGATGGCCTTCTGGACAGCAGTCAGGTCGGCAGTCTTACCCCTGATTGCGGTTTTGAGTAATGAACCAGGCTGGGAGTTTTTAAAAGCCTCAGGAATCTTTTGCAGGTGTTTAGAGTTAATTAGTTGATTCAGATGATTAGGTTAATAGCTCGTTTAGAGAACCTTTTCATGATATGCTAATTTTTTGAGATAGGAATTTTGGGTTTTCATGAGCTGTATGCCAAAATCATCAATATTAAAACAATAAAAGGCTTGAACTACTTCAGTTGGTGTGTAATGAATCTAAAATATATGAAAGTCTAATGTTTATCAGTACATTACAGAAAATAATGAACTTTATCACAATATGCTTATTTTTTTAGAAGGACCTGTATATAATAATTTTTGTTAAAAGCTGGATTGTTACACATATAACATCCTTTACTCTGCATGATTCCCTCCCCCCTTTTTCCTGCTCTTCTCTTAGGAATGTTAAAGTAGGGGAAATAAAGCAATCACAGGATGTTTAACCATCCTAAATATTCCTCAAACTTTTACAGATACTGCACCAGACAATACTATGTTTTCTCGCACTAGATACAATTACATTAACTGACCAGACTATGGGTCTTCCCTATTTCCTTATTTAGACACACACATATCATTAGGGTAACAAACCTTAACCAGTTTATTTCTGAACATTTAACACAAGCGCCTTTCTGATTGCAGACATTGGGGCACTTACTTTCTTGCTAGTGTCATCAACTTACATCCTGACACTGCTCTGTTTTCTCACTCATTTGAACCCCCCCTCAACATCACAGGAGTTCTGATGTCCACAGTCTGTAAGCTCTAACTTCACAGATTCTTACAGATTTTCATCCCTGTTGCCAGCCAGTAGTTGATCCCAAAATACACCAATTTGACAATAACAGTGGGATGTGAGCGTACACTTACCACCCGGTCAGTATCTCACACAAACAGATAATCTTATCACTTCTAAGATACTTATACTATATATATATATATATATATAAGAGTTAATCCAAGCTTGTAACCTTCTGTTTCCTCAACAGTATTTCTTTTAAGTGAACTTTATATCTATCTGCGGTGATATGAACTCCCTGAGTCCCTTTTAATCACCTTGGCTCCCTGAGCCTTTTCTGTGTCCCTGACACAACGATCTACCGAAGTCTTAAGTAGATGGTTCAACTTACTTAGGTCGTAGCCTCACTAATCAGCTGTAATATTTGTACTTTTTATTGGGGGGGGGGGGGCAATTCTGAGTTTTGCTATGGGGTCCTATGATTTCTATGTACTCCCCTGATGACAAATAATATGGCTGCTTTCAGGTCTGTTGCTGGAATCAAAGATCAACAGCTGAGGGTCTCCCTACAACCAGGAGAGAACTACTTCTTCTACGTAAAAGCTGCTAACACATTTGGGTCAAGTGAGCAAAGTGAAGCTGCTCTCATATCTACTAAAGGTAAGAACTTCCTGAACTGGGAGGAATTTTGGGGGAGAATTATGAAGCTAGTGTAAGGAAAACTGGTTTAGTTGCCCAAAGCAACCAATCAGATTCCACCTTTCATTTTCCAGAGGGGCTCTGAAAAATGAAAGGTGGAATCTGATTGGTTGCTGTCAGCAACTAAGCCAGTTTTCTTTCACATCAGTTTTGAAAAAATCTACTGCTTTGTCGTTTACCTATTTGTTAGGGACCTCTCTTGTCTTTCCTGCTCCTCTCATGCAGATTGCATTATAAATGACAGGGAGATGGCTGTTTATACGATGACAAGAAGATGTGATTAACGACAGACAATCTGCTGCTGCCACTTACAGCCCCTCCAGGTCAAAGGCTATATGACAGGTCACAGCATAAGGGCTCATGCAGATGGCAAAGCTGTGTGCATGGAGCCCTTATAGTAGGACATATAGGGGGGAGTATTTTAAAACTGGTGTGAAGGAAAACTTCCTAAGCTTGCCAATAGCAACCAATCAGATTCCGCCTTTCATTTTTCAGAGCTCTGCTGGAAAATGTAAGGTTGAATCTAATTGGTTGATCTGGGCAACTAACCCAGTTCTACTTTACACCAGCTTTGATAAATCTCCCCCATAGTCTATAGCCCACCTGTAGGCACATGTGCCACTGCATGGAGCCTAACTGAGAACTGCTTCCACGAAAGAAAATCTTCATATTACAGCGGGCATTGAAAAGTTGAGGCAATTTCTTCTCATGCATTTCATATGAATCTGTGACAAAAAATATATATATTCTGGACAATCCCTTTCAATATTTTAATATGAAATAATGTACTGATTCATACATATGTGTGACCTCAGTGGTAGTTTCATTAATCATTGAAAATCAGCTTCAGAAAGACAATAAAAAAGTCAAAACTATCATAAATTTTTGCAGGTACCAGATTTCACTTACTAAGAGATACCGCTCATCCAGCCCTGGACTTGTCACTAGATGGGACTGTGATTAGTATCGTCGAGCAGCGGGAGATTGTGGGGTGGGTATCTACTTACAAATTTCATATTGCTGAATGTGCTGAATGATTATTATTGTGTGTCTCTTAGTATTTTTGGTCGATCATAAGTCTAGATCATTTTATTCATCCCCTTCCTTCCCATATTTATTATATGTTATACTGTTTTATGTGTTTTCATGTGTCCGATGGCTGGGACCAAAGCCCTGATAGGTCCTATTATGTAACGTGCCATTAGATGTTATTGGGAGTCTAGCAGATAGAACCCACAATGAGTGGTGAGAATAAATGTAGTTTCTTCACCATTAAAATCAATGGAGGTTATTTATCAAGGGACTTTTCTAGTCATAAAAAAAGTCACAAACCCCTTTTTTGACCAGCAGTGTGCAATATTTAGTCACATGGCCAGTTTTACACTATGTTCAACTGTTGGGCTGGAATCAGGCATAAATGTCAGCTAAAAAAACTACTCCAGCCAGCAGCTGAAGTAGTTTTCACGCCAGGCACACAGTGTGTAGAGTGTAGATGTACCTAATTTATGATGAGATACACACCTGTGCTTGTGTACATACCCCCATTAAGGCATCATTTTTGGACCACTTCTTCAGAACAAGACACTTTTTATTTCCAATAACACCATGTGTGTTTAAACTCCATAAATAAGGAACAGTTTTGGAAACTTTTTAATTTTAAAAAGCATAAAAAAATCCAATTGCGAACAGGCCATTTGTTAACACAGTCAACCATGTGTTTACCCATAGCTATATATGTCAGTGTCACTCTAACATTGTTAACTGTTGCCTAAAAGGAGGGGGGGGAGGGGGGGGGATGAGAAAGGGAAAAAAGAGAGAAAGACGAGAGAGAACCTAGGATACCTCAGAGTGTCATATACCAATTCTCAGACCAAATGGAGCAATTTTGATTCACGTAGAATTGATTCGGACCCAAATAAAAATTTTGAAGACAAATTTCAAGAAATGCGTTCTTCGCTAGTAATAATTATACATATCATCAGTGATGTACAGTGGATATAAAAAGTCTTTACACCCCTGTTAAAATGTCAGGTTTCTGTGATATAAAAAAATTAGACAAAGATAAATCATTTCAGAACTTTTTCCACCCTTAATGTGACCTATAAACTGTACCACTCAATTGAAAAACAAACTGAAATCTTTTAGGTGGAGGGAAGAAAAAATATAAAAATAAAGTAATATGGTTGCATAATTGTGCACACCCTTAAACTAATACTTTGTTGAAGCACCTTTTGATTTGATTACAGCACTCAGTCTTTTTGGGTATGAGTCTATCAGCATGGCACATTTTGACTTGGCAAGATTTGCCCACTCTTCTTTGCAAAAACACTCCAAATCTGTCAGATTGCGAGGGCATCTCCTGTGCACAGCCCTCTTCAGATCACCCCAGAGATTTTCAAATTCAGGTCTGGGCTATTCCAAAACTTTAATCTTCTTCTGGTGAAGCCATTCCTTTGTTGATTTGGATGTATGCTTTTGTGCCAATATTGACTGGTATTTGGAACTGTTCATAATTCCCTCTAGCTTAACTAAGGCCCCAGATCCAGCTGAAGAAAAACAGCCCCTTGGCATGATGCTGCCACCACCATGCTTCACTGTGGGTATGGTGTTCTTTTGGTGATGTGCAGTGTTGTTTTTGCGCCAAACATATCTTTTGGATTAATGGCCAAAAAGTTCAACCTTGGTTTCATCAGACTATAACACCTTTTCCCACATGCTTTTGGGAGACTTCAGATGTGTTTTTGCAAAATGTAGCCTGGCTTGGATGTTTTTCTTCTTAAGAAAAGGCTTTCGTCTTGCCACTCTACCCCATAGCCCAGACATATGAAGAATACGTGAGATTGTTGTCACATGTACCACACAGCCAGTACTTGCCATATATTCCTGCAGCTCCTTTAATGTTGCTGTAGGCCTCTTGGTAGCCTCCCAGACCAGTTTTCTTCTCGTCTTTTCATCAATTTTGGAGGGATGTCCAGTTCTTGGTAATGTCACTGTTGTGCCATATTTTCTCCACTTGATGATGACTGTCTTCACTGTGTCCCATGGTATATCTAATGCCTTGGAAATTATTTTGTACCCTTCTCCTGATTGATACCTTTTAACAATGAGATCTCTCTGATGCTTTGGACGCTCTCTGTGGACCATGGCTTTTTCTGTCGGATGCGACTAAGAAAATTTCAGGAAAGACCAACTAGAGCAGCTGAACTTTATTTGGGGTTAATCAGAGGCACTTTAAATGATGGCAGGTGTATGCTGACTCCTATTTAACATGATTTTGAATGTGATTGCTTAATTCTGAACACAGCTACATCCCCAGTTATAAGAGGGTGTGCATACTTATGCAACCACATTATTTTAGTTTTTTTACAGCACAGAACCCTGACATTTTAACAGGGGTGTGTATACTTTTTAGATCCACTGTATCTTGAAGCTCCTGGACCCCGGTACAAAATCTATAAGAGGGCTCCCGCCTACTATGTGCCATTTATGAAACAGCTGTCTTCTTATTAGGTAGAAGGAGTTTTGGGCCAGGTATGACTGCTAAGTCTGCATCCCCTATAGCAACTGCCCCCTTATTTTACAATGTCTGTTGGCTTTTTTTTTTGTAGTATTCCTTTAGTTCTTGGGGAGCTGCTGCCGGCTAAAGGACAGCATTACTGGGAGATGATGGTTGCAGAATGCAGTTCATATAGTGTTGGCGCAACATTTCATCCTTCTCCAGAAGAATCTGCCACAACACAGGATAGTACCTCATGGTGTATGCAGTGCTCCAGTTCATATACAAGGTAATTTTCTTCTACTTGGTGGCAGAAGATACAGAGATACATTGCACACAGCAAATTCCTTTGACTTTCCTTGCAAACATGTGCAGCCATATTATGGACCCAAATTAAAGGCACTGAATTAACAAAACACATTGTAAACTATCAGCTTTTTTCAGAAAATTCTTTAAAGTTTCGAGAGTTAAAATTTAAAATGTATATTTCATCTTTCTAAAACATTTTCCTAAAATATACTTTGTTTAAAAAGAATCTGCAGCAGGCAGTAGAGGTACAGGGGAGGCTACGCACTGTCCAGCAGCATACATGTCATAAGCAACGACCCTTCTGAGGCATGAGGCCCGCCCGTGGCCGTATTGCGGCCCGCCGACTGGCTCCTGGTATTGCCCATATGGCACAGGTAGGTGAGTGTTAGGACCCAAGCTACTTGAGAAACCTTGGCGCGGTGCTCGGGCTCAGACATGTCCTCCACAGTAGGATATGTTGGCTAATCTCTCAATTTTAACATCAGTATGAGGGTTTAGTGAGACCGCAGAGTGCACCTGTCTTTGCAAATGTTATTATATTGTTATATTGGTCATCACATCCACATAATTAGAAAAGAAATGGTGGCTCTCTCACTGTTCCACTTCTGGAATGGTGCACTACCCCACAGCACTTCCAAATGCTGGTATAGAGAAGTAGGTATAAAAATTGAATAGGGGGTCACTCAATATTAGGCAAACACACGGTAATCAGTATCCATATAAATTTTATAGGCTAAAAAATATGCCACATTACAATATTACATATAAAACATTTCATAAAAAACAAATTAAAATGCAATTAAAATACCGCACTAAAGGACATTAGCTCTATGGTTCAGTGGTACTGAAAGTCTCTGAGGAGCTATTTTCCAATGACACTGATATATGTCCAGGGGCTGTTGTTATTATCAGGTAGCTGCAAGTTCTATAATCCAGAGACAGTAATAAATCTCACAGTTATGTTGTATACAGTACTTTACCGCTCCTGCAGTAGATCCGCTTATACGCCAAGTTTTCAAACAGAATGCGCTGTTGTAAGCTGTAACGACCTGAAGATGAACTCTGTATATGAAGTTCCCCACGCCGTTGAGTAGCGGTGCCGCTTGGTGTTACCGCTCTGACCTTCCAGGACCTATGTGGCGTCCCACGTGGTTTGCTGGGTGGTCACGTGATCTATACTTCCAGGCGGGGTTTTCAAACTTCTTTAACGTAGATATGTTATTCCATATTCATGAAGATATGCGATTATAGAGTCTTCTTCTTAGTAGTCCCTCACTGTCATTCACCAGATGCGTTTCGGGGTAAAGGGACCCCTTCCTCAGTGGCTTGAGACGCGTTTCGGGGTAAAGGGACCCCTTCCAGCCACTGAGGAAGGGGTCCCTTTACCCCGAAACGCATCTGGTGAATGACAGTGAGGGACTACTAAGAAGAAGACTCTATAATCGCATATCTTCATGAATATGGAATAACATATCTACGTTAAAGAAGTTTGAAAACCCCGCCTGGAAGTATAGATCACGTGACCCCCCAGCAAACCACGTGGGACACCACATAGGTCCTGGAAGGTCAGAGCGGTAACACCAAGCGGCACCGCTACTCAACGGCGTGGGGAACTTCATATACAGAGTTCATCTACAGGTCGTTACAGCTTACAACAGCGCATTCTGTTTGAAAACTTGGCGTATAAGCGGATCTACTGCAAGAGCGGTAAAGTACTGTATACAACATAACAGCGAGATTTAATATTATTACTGCCTCTGGATTATAGAACTTGCAGCTACCTGATAATAACAACAGCCCCTGGACATATATCAGTGTCATTGGAAAATAGCTCCTCAGAGACTTTCAGTACCACTGAACCATAGAGCTAATGTCCTTTAGTGCAGTATTTTAATTGCATTTTAATTAGTTTTTTATGAAATGTTTTATATGTAATATTGTAATGTGGCATATTTTTTAGCCTATAAAATTTATATGGATACTGATTACTGTGTGTTTGCCTAATATTGAGTGACCCCCTATTCAATTTTTATACCTACATCCACATAATTGCTATCTTGTGTAGGATGTCTATTGTGGTACTTGTGGTCCGCTGCGGGCATCCTTCACTGTATGCATTTTTGCTGGGGATCGCCATTAGCAACTGGCTTAAAGTGCAGGATTTGCTCCGCTGTATACCCATGCACAACCGCATATGGGCTTGAGCACTTCCTGCCTGTTTAACACCACGCCATTTTTTCTGTTGGTTTGTATACAGAGAAGGGGTTAGCTTTAAAATCCTGATAGTCTACAGTAGGACAATACCTGGTGGATCTGTAGTTTATTTTTGGGACTTTTCTCCAGCAGCTTAAAGGGAACAGTGGTCACAGGCAGTGTGCAAAGTATAGCCCACCACAATGGGAGGGGTTTTGACTGGTTGACAAAAGTCAGGAAACAGTTGGGGGGGATTCAGTGACAACTGCAAATGCACAGGGCTGTGAAAAAATGCAGTGCACCCAGTGCTTTCCTGGATTATTGCTTTAAAATGTCCCAAGCTCATTTGATGCGTATAGTAACATGGTGTCCAGAAATACAGCCATGGGTAAAGGTCATCCTTATGATGTCACATTACATATTTATAGTGTGTGTCTACATCATCCATCATCGCCCTTGTGCTCAGCATATACACTCACCTAAAGAATTATTAGGAACACCTGTTCTATTTCTCATTAATGCGATTATCTAGTCAACCAATCACATGGCAGTTGCTTCAATGCATGTAGGGTTGTGGTCCTGGTCAAGACAATCTCCTGAACTCCAAACTGAATGTCAGAATGGGAAAGAAAGGTGGGCTACAACAGCAGAAGACCCCACCGGGTACCACTCATCTCCACTACAAATAGGAAAAAGAGGCTACAATTTTCACGAGCTCACCAAAATTGGACTGTTGAAGACTGGAAAAATGTTGCCTGGTCTGATGAGTCTCGATTTCTGATGAGACATTCAAATGGTAGAATCCGAATTTGCCGTAAACAGAATGAGAACATGTATCCATCATGCCTTGTTACCACTGTGCAGGCTGGTGGTGGTGGTGTAATGGTGTGGGGGATGTTTTCTGGGAACACTTTAGGCCCCTTAGTGCCAATTGGCCATCGTTTAAATGCCACAGGCTACCTGAGCATTGTTTCTGACCATGTCCATCCCTTCATGACCACCATGTACCCATCCTCTGATGGCTACTTCCAGCAGGATAATGCACCATGTCACAAAGCTCGAATCATTTCAAATTGGTTTCTTGAACATGACATTGAGTTCACTGTACTAAAATAGCCCCCACAGTCACCAGATCTCAACCCAATAGAGCATCTTTGGGATGTGGTGGAACGGGAGCTTCGTGCCCTGGATGTGCATCCCTCAAATCTCCATCAACTGCAAGATGCTATCCTATCAATATGGGCCAACATTTCTAAAGAATGCTATCAGCACCTTGTTGAATCAATGCCACGTAGAATTAAGGCAGTTCTGAAGGCAAAAGGGGGTCCAACACCGTATTAGTATGGTGTCCCTAATAATTCATTAGGTGAGTGTAGATACATGCACAGTGAGAAAACCAAAGGATAATGCTACATCACAAGAATTATATTTACATTTCTGTAAACCTAAAAGTTGTGATCACCAATCCACGAGAGCAACATTATGTCGGGTACGATACACAATTACAATGCCCAATATATATTGTAATAATCTTTTTATTTAAAAGAAGGGAACATGTGGATACTACAAAAAAGACACTCAACTTCTACATCATGATAATGTGAAAAACAATCCTTATTGGTAATAAAGACCACAAAATGCAAACCATCTAACGCATTCATGACATTGGGTGTGTTCCTCCCCAGTGATAATACAATATTATATATGGATAAATACTATGTAAATATCTTCCCAAGGATACAAGTAAACATGCAAGAAATATATAATACAATATATGAAAAGCATCTAACGATGCCCTGTGTTCTCTGTACTTCTCTTTACCTTTTGAGTGATAGAGCTAAGCATCTTTTCTAGCCCTGTGTTCTTGCTGCAGCGCTGACACTCAGTTACTCTGAGTACCACCTTCCACGCTCATCAGATCCACTGCACAGGTGCTTCAGCACAGGGATAGATCAGATGTCTAGCCCTCAATCAAGAGGAAGGAGGCAGTACAGAGAGCAAGGGGGAAGGGGTTGCACTAGCAGTGCTCCTAGTGCTAAGGCCTTCCCCCTGGTGCTCTAACTAAGTAATTTATATAAATATAAAAATGTATATATCTCCGCAATTATTAACTTTCAGAAAAGAAAGCTATCATTTTACTCAGTATGATAAACCCAACCAGCAATATGCCTGGTTAAAGAGGGTTGATCATGCTGACAGAGGCTCTTCTCCAGTTTCATAATAACATTATTTTGTATGTCCAGAGTACACCCCCAAAACTGCATATTTTTTCTCCACATACCTGTTTTTCCTGTCAGCAAATTCCTTCCCTTGTTTTTAGGATCAATGTTTACATGAAAAAACAGTTTTTTGTCGGGTTTTCTAACCAAACCCAGCATGCTTTGTTCTGTAATGTTTCTCAGGGCTTGCTCTGCCTGCTGCACTGTTCCCTCTGCAGCAGTTAGGCCACCTATACCTTCCCTCCCCATGTTAGTGTAGAGGAGCAAGCCCTGTGCAACATTACAAAACCTAGCAGGAAGCCAATGAAAACAGGAAGTTCTGCATGTAAATATCTTGCTAGAATACAGTGAAGCTAAGAGAAGGGCAAGCAAAGGTCTGACATGAAAAACAGGTATATGGGACACAAATATGCAGTGTTTGGGGTACTCTGCGCAGACAAAAAAAAATTACGAAACCAGAGGACCCCTTTAAAAAGATTTTCAGAGACTGTCCTAGAAATAAACCATGGCTGCAGAAGATTTAGATAGAAGACCCTTTGTGATATACTTACTGTCCTAAGGTGCCACCAATTTTAGTTTTTATCCTCACACCCCTAACTCAAGATTTTTCTTCTGCCGCTGATGTGTACATCTTTCTTGGGCATCTCTTCCAGCAATGTATGAGCATCATCATTGGTGTAATATTCATTGCTGTGTCAAGAAGAACCAATGGGCATGTTCTAGAGCAAACAGCTGAAATAGAATATTCAGATTGTGAACAAAGGGACCCTAGGCAGTGACATCAGTGACCTGGTAGAAGAATGCAAGAACATAAAAAAAATATTTGTGTAAAACCTACATCAGATTCTGGACCGGGTGGGCCAGTTAGACAAAAATGCTTAGGGGTACCAGAGAATACTTTTAAATGTATAAATTGAATGCATAGATTCTATATGATTTACGGTAAGTGGATCTCCACCTGAAACTGAAAACAGTGTCCCATAGGCCATATAAATAATTAAACCCTCAGAGATTGAGAGATTATATTCTTTTAGCATTGCAAGAAAAAGTCGGCCAACTATTAGTCTTAGGCCACTTTCACACTTGTGTTGTTGTTTTCCGGTATTGAGATCCGGCAGAGGATTTTAATACCAGAAAAAAAATTAATCTGTTTGGTCCCATGCATTCTGAATGGAAAGATATCCGTACAGGATACATCGGAATGTCTTCCATTCCAGCAGGATTCTGTTTTGTAACCGGACGCAAAACCGCTGCAAGCTGCAGTTTTGTGTCCGGTCAGAAAAACTGAAGAAAATGTTTCCGGCACTGAAAAACGGATCCATCACCCATCGACTTTGAATGTATTTAGTGACGGATCAATTTTTTTCTGTTTTGATTTCACACAACTGCATCCTAACAGGAACAGACGCATCCTGATGTGCAAAATCAAAATGGATCCTCTGCCAGATCTCAGTACCGGAATTAACAACGCAAGTGTGAAAGGAGCCTTCGTTTGGGCCATGTAAAATAAAACTAAACCAATTCGCACTACACATTTTACTTTCTTCACCTTACTCAATCGATATTTCCTTTTTGCATTGTATTTGCAGTATAAAATATAAATATGCAACAGGCACCTCCCCCTACGGCCCTCTATAATGCGACCCAGGTGTAGTAACACCAAGTGGTATAGTGCGGCCTAAAATGTCTCTTTATGTGTCACGGTGCTCCTACCTGGATACGGCTGGACACCAGGCTCCGAACCAATAAATAGGGGGAATAATTGAGGGATAAAAGAATAACTGGAGTCCAGACCTTGAGATGAAGTTCAGTGACAGCTTTACTTTGCATAAACATTCTCCAAAACGGTTTGCAGGCTTTGTCTTGGTTCCAGAAGGCTTTAGCATTAAACTGGCAGGTAAACTGCACTCTGCCATATCTGTTTCTCTCTGACACTGCTGTACTGACAGACTGGCTGTATAACTCAGTTTCTTCTGTACGCTGCACTTCACTTTGTAGTCTGACTCTAGGTTATGCCAGTGAATTTTCCTCCTGGCTCCTGAGGCTTCAAGCTTTGGCCTCCATGGCCAGCAGAGCTTAGGGTGCTCTGGCTGACGTGGGCACGTCCAGCAGAGACATACCCCTGCACACCCTTTCCCTAGCTAGGGGTAAGCTAGACTGACTAGAACTTCTGCCTCACCCTTCCTGCAGCAAGTAGGACTCGCCCACTTCCATTCTATCTAAATATAGCTCTGCCATGTTTGCTGCCACCTGCTGGTAAACCAGGCACATTACATGTGAACATAACAGTTGCATAACAAAATAGGAATGAATGCACATTGTGGAGGACCTGGAATAAATAGACAAGATGACATGAGGTTAGACCAATAAAGACAGTAGCATGGTGCAGAAGTGGTAACACCACTCTGGGGGTGTTACAAATATAATATTGGATTACCTGTGGGTAGGATTCCTATTATTGTCATGGATGTTTTTAAATGTTTTTAACGTTGAGGTCTTTGCTATTAATGGAGATTGTCTTTGGCATTATAATAATATAGAGGTGGAGTGCCTCTTTTTGTAATAGCCACTTTTTCTCTTCCTTTTTTTCCTCTCCATTTTAAGTATATACTACATGTTTGGTACAATGCTTTGAAAGTAACCCAGTATCGTCTATAACATTTTCTTTTTCCAGCTTTTCTTACAGATTCCTCCACAATGAAATATGGAGTGAAGTTCATTTAACGGAGCCTCCAGTGCGGGTGGGGGTTCTCCTAGACTACAGGAAGGGGAAACTGTCTTTCTACAATGTCCAGAAGGGACAGTTGCTGTTCACCTTTAGGCACAGGTTTACAGAGGCGGCTCACCCCACATTTGCCTTGGAGGCCCCAGGAGAGATTCACCTTCATACTGGAATTGAACTGCCTCATTTTACCAAACAGAGCTAGCACCCAACCCCCAGAGGTGTTCCGAATTCTGCAAAGCCATACATCGTGTTTACTAGCCCCTGCTTGATAGCAGAGTGACTGTGTGCGGGGATGTTTGGGAGTAGTACAAATACTGTTAATATTCTGAGTTTTACAATTCTGGTTTTTATGCAATCATGATTTCTCAGGGGGTTGTTTGTATTTTGGATTGTTATTTTTTTCAGTTTTATGTAGGACAAGCCAGACATTATCAGTGATGGTGGTAGGATCAGGGAGACTAGTGGGTAGGATTCTATAGAGAATTGCGAGTAGTCCAAAATCAATAAAGCCTTAGCAAAACTCTTTGAAGTTATCCTGAGGAGAAGATCATTAACACTTAGCAAGGTTAAACTGAACTAGGAGGAAATTCTGAAGGAACTCAAACTGATAAACAAACTTTATGAGAAAAGAGATATTTTCTGAATAATGAGGTAAGCTTAAAGGGAATATCCATCTTTTAACACAATATTGCTTCATTTTTCTTATACAGCTCCAAATCCCTCAAAATTTCTGCATAGATATCGATGGAAATTATACCATTCTGTCTACCTAAACACACAGATGGGCACTCGCTGCGACCCCCGGGATGAATACTAACAAAATAACTAGCGGTCAAATGACCAAAAAATCCCTTTAGGGGTCCTAATCTATATGTATATATAAAACTACATCTTTTATTGGGTTCTATTTAAACATGTAACATAGAATATAGAAAAAATGTGTGTGATTAAAACGATCGGGAAATAGCCGGGGACATTTATTGTAATGGCAGCAATCGGGTCAGTGCTTTATATTGCAGCTCTGTGTTGTTAATAAACGTTTTTTTAAATGAGTTATGTGTTATATTATATCATCGTCTTCATATATCAATCCCATTTTGTAATATATTAACTATTACACACTGGTCCTACAGTGTGTAATGTATATTTTTTTGCTGCTGGCAGCAGCAAAATATTCTGGAAGCGAGAGCAGATAGTATAAATCTACTGCAGTCAGGGCCGACGCCACCCATAAGTAAGGTACGCCACCGCGTAGAGCGGCCTCTTGCTGGAGGCGCCGGCCCACGGCACCACCTCCTAGCTAATTTATTCACTTCACTTGCCTCTGTGTAATCTTGCACAGGCGCACTGGCAGAGGTATCGTCAAGCGAAGTGCGCATGCGCATGCGCCGTCTTCCAGCACACTTTGCTCGACGATGCCTCTGCCAGTGCACCTGTGCGAGATCACACAGAGGCAAGTGAAGTGAATAAATTAGCAAGGAGGCGGCGCTGGGTGGGGAAGGGATCTGTTGATGACACTGTGGGGGATCTGTGGATGACACTTGTGGGGATCTGTGGATGACACTTGTGTCGATCTGTGGATGACACTTGTGGCGATCTGTGGATGACACTTGTGGCGATCTGTGGATGACACTTGTGGCGATCTGTGGATGACACTTGTGGCGATCTGTGGATGACACTTGTGGCGATCTGTGGATGACACTTGTGGCGATCTGTGGATGACACTTGTGGCGATCTGTGGGTGACACTTGTGGCGATCTGTGGATGACACTTGTGGCGATCTGTGGATGACACTTGTGGCGATCTGTGGATGACACTTGTGGCGATCTGTGGATGACACTTGTGGCGATCTGTGGGTGACACTTGTGGCGATCTGTGGATGACACTTGTGGCGATCTGTGGATGACACTTGTGGCGATCTGTGGATGACATGGTATGTAGCTGGAGGGAGAAAACGTAGCCTTACCACAATGAAGGGTGCAGTCTGTATAAATAGGTGGGCGACAAAAAGGGCGGTCAAGGGGCATGGTCAATAGGTGGAGTCAATGGGGGCGGCAAAATTAGCTTTTGCCTAGGGTGGCAAAAATCCTTGCACCAGTCCTGACTGCAGTTGTCACTACTTTGTATACTAGCACATACACACTACACTCTACACATCTTGATACACTGTAGCAATTAATGTATCGATTCACACAGCTTGTCACAGACGCAATTCGCTGCACATGTATCGCACTGTCCCTAGAAACTCTCCCTGCCAATTATTATTTGCCCTCTGCTATTCCCTGCCTAAAACACAGCAATAAGCATTACCCATCCCGACATGTTTCGCCGTTAATAGCATGTTACCCAAACTCCCCTGACGAAGCCGCACATGTGGCAAAACATGTCAGGATGGGTAATGTTTGTTGCTGTGTTTTAGGCAGGGAATAGCGGAGGGCAAATAATAATTGGCAGAGAGAGTTTATAGGAACAGTACGATACATGTGCAGAAAATTGTGTGTGACAAGCTGTGTAAATTGATTCATTAATTGCTACAGTTTATCAAGATGTGTAGTGTGTATGTGCTAGTATACAAAGTAGTGACAACTGCAGTAGATTTAGGCTCCATTCACACGTCCGCAATTTCATTCCGCATTTTGCGGAACGGAATTACGGTCCCACTCATTCCTATGGGGCAGCACGATGTGCTGCCCGGACACAGAATTGAGGATCCGCACTTCCGGGTCCGCACTTCCGTTCCGCAAAAAAATAGAACATGTCCTATTCTTGTCCACAATTGCTAATCTATTAGTGCCGGCAATGTGCGGTCCGAAAATGTGGAAAGCACATTGCCGCTTTCCGTGTTTTGCAGATCCGCGGCTCAGTGGATCCGCAAAACACGTTGCGGACGTGTGAATGGAGCCTTATACTATCTGCTCTCGCCTCCAGAATATTTTGCTGCTGCAGAAAAAAAAATATACATTACACACTGTAGGACCAATTAGTGTTTAATAGTTAATATATTACAAAACGGGATTGATATATGAAGACGATGATATAATATAATAATAACACAGAGATGCAATATAAAGCACTGACCCGATTGCTGCCATTATTAGTGAAACAATAAATGTTCCCGGCGATTTCCTGAGTTTTAATCACACATATTTTCTCTATTCTATGTTACTTGTTTTAAATAGAACACAATAAAAGATGTAGTTTTATATATACCTATAAGTTATGACCCCTAAGGACCCCTAGGGATTTTTTGGTCATTTGACCGCTAGTTATTTTTTTATTCTGTCTACCTGAATCCAACCACTACATGAGAGCATACAGCAAACATAAGGGGATATACAGGATTGCTTTTTTAAAAATACCACTGTCTTCCCGCCAAACCTCTGAAGGGAAAAATACTGACCTGCTCCCCGCTGCTCGGTCTCTTGCTGTCTTCAATGTGGTTTGATCCGTGCATGTAAACTTCCAGCACAGATGGGGGTTACACGCACTGCTGCAGCCAATAACTGGCCTCACAGGTGAAGTGTCCCCAAGTCTCTGCTGAGGTCAGTCATTGGTAGTAGCAGGACACGTGACACCTGTCTGTCCCAGAAGGTCACATGCAGGGATAAAAGTGTAGTGAAGACAGCCAGGTATCAATGGAGCTGGAACCAGCAGTGGGGATCAGGCCTCTCTTTACAAGTCTTGAGGGGACGGGCTGGTATTTTAAAAATAAAGGCAATGCTGAACATCTCCTTTAAAGGGAGCCTGTCACCTTGTTGAGGCCACTAAACCACCAGAATGTCGTTATGCAGCTGGGGTTCAGGGTCCCACACCTGTGCTTAACAAACCCATCCATGCCCGAAAAAGAAAGTAAATGAACTTCAACTTTACCATTAGAAGAGTCCAGGACTCTTCTCCAATGGCACCGGATGTATACGTAGTGTACCAACAAAGCCAACTTAGTTACATTTCACTTTACTGTGCATGCGCTGCACATTGAGGGCATGCACAGTGAAGCAAGGTGTACCGTCTTTGGTTTTAATGGTGAAGTACACATGTGCCTGATGTCCACGACTCTAATTTTGGTAAGTTTGAATTTTATTTGCTTTCTTCTGAAGAGATGGATGGGTTTGTTATGGACAGGTTCAGGACATATTATTAGTATGCAGTAAGCTCCGAAGCTCCCTCTAGAGGTGGCTGCAGGAAGTCAGAATCTTATCTTTTTGCTTCTTGACTACGCAAGAACCACAGTATAAAGCCACTATAAAGATATATTAAGGAATGAATCGTTACAGCATTTTAGACCTATTTAGATTGAAAAATAAAATGGTGTTCAAGGATGAGCATTCATTAGCGGAGACTGACGGGATTGCATTGTTTTGTGAATGTATAGTATTAAATTGTGGGGGCTGCAAATATAATCCAGAGCTTCAATAATCATGATAAAATATTTTAAAAAAAAGTTTAATGTATATTATTTTGCATTCGTAAGCCAAACCTGATATTTTTATATGTTGTGCAAGATTTACAAGAGAAACAATTTTTTGATGGCAATTTCTTAGCAGTGGAGAGAAACAGTATAAAGGAAATACATGTATAATTTTTTAAAGAATCACATAAAGAGGAAAATATATTTAAAATATTTTCAGAAAAAGTTTATTAAAAAAATATTGCACCAGTATTACGTAGAAACCTATAGTAATTGCAGCCATCTTGAATAAAAAGGGGGACTGGCTTTACGCAAATAGCTTTATATAAAAGTCATTTTAACATTAAAGGGGTTGTCACATCAAAAATATTCTATATTTTTAAAACCAGCACCAGGATCTGAATACTTTTGTAAATGCATATAATTAACAATTTAGCAGAGACACTGAGTTATTCACTGAAATCTAGCTGTATAGCGCCACCTGCTGTTTTCTCTTTTTCTAATTTTTCTGTCCTGCTCACTGAGATGGGAGCACATGCTCAGTTCTATCCTTCATCTGCCAACAGCTGCAGCAGAAAGGACACGCTCCCTGAGAAAAATACACTCCCCCTTCTTTCCTTCATAGAAAAAATACAAATAATATAAGAGATGGAAGTAGCAAATCCTATATAATAACAAGCCAGCTATAACTGGTATACGCAATATACAGCAAATAGAGAATAATATAAATACTAAGATTGAGCAGTCCCTTATCACTGATAGTTTTAAAGTCTATAGTATAATAGTTGATATAAGTGAAAACATAGGACAATTTATATTAAATAACAAAATAAAAGTGAAGTTTTAATTTAAGAAACAGTACATGATCCAAAAACGTCAATAGGTCCTTCCTTAGTGACCACCAGTTAGTAATTTAAAATACTAAAACGTTGACGTGTACTGTGAGGTCAAAGGTTTAAAATAATTGAAAACTCCCTGTAGTTGGGGCTCCTGCCTGATGGTAGTTTGGGGTGCCTGGCAGGAGGTATAGTAGTGCAATGGTCTGTGTATGAGGTGGTAGGAGTCGGGAAACCGGGAAACCGGAAACACCCACAGTAATCCCATTCATTTCTATGGGATCACCACTACTCTGCTATCCTGAACGCGATATATATGTTGTGCGACCAGTGTCGTATTCTAAATGTCTCTTTTTACTTGAGTGCAAAATACGAGTTGTAGTACATTCAACATTAATCTGTACACAGTGCAAATCCTTTTCCCAGATGGTGAAGTATGGAGGCTGGCAAAGGTGCAATTATAGCACTGTTGGTATGCTATTTTACTAAATTTTCTCTCTATGGCTGGTAACTAATCTGGCAATTATGGCTGTAATGTCCACTGCAGGATACAGGTTTTAGACGCACGCTTGGCCAAGAAGTGGTTTAGTGTGATGGGTGTCTTAAATGTAATCCCTCAGATGCAGCAAAGTCTGGTTAGCTGTAGCCGCAGGTTACCTTGCTGACTCCTATGCTTTAGCCATGCCGAATCTGAGTTCTTGTTTCTTTCTTCTTTCTCTCTTTCTGGCTGATGAAAAAGCATCCTGGATACTGAGGTCTAAGGAGAAAGAGCACATGGTCTTGCTTCCTCCGTCTCTAGACTAGGAAGTTGACCAGCCCACTCCTGCCAAGAGGCTAGGGACAGGGTGGTTAACCCTGTCTCTGCCAACCACACACAATGCTGGGTGTACATCACACTACATAGTATTACATTTGCAGATGCTCACTGCACTGGGGTACTGCACCTCCCTATCCATCTTTTGCATTGGCACATATCTGTGGTTCACCCGATTAAAACGCTGTTTTTCTTTTGTTGATCCAAGGCTCCGTTACCAAATTATGATACTTCTTGATAGCTGTTTTTTCACTAAAGCGCCACTCCTTTCTGTGGCCACTCCCTTCCTGTCTGCTTTGATTGACAGGGCTAGGGAGTGGCAAAGCAGAGCAGAGCTTGTGGGCAACAAGGGCAATGGTGACGCCCTCATTGCACCAAAGGCCTAATTTGTATATTAAGAAAAAGTATCATAACTCAGGAATGGAGCCTCAGATCAGCAAAAGAAAAAAAAAAAATTTTAATCACGTGAACCACAACTACAGTATGTGTCTATGCAAACAGTTTGCTAGGGAGGTCGCTGGTGACAGATTCCATTTAACCCCCTACATATGTAACCATAGTCATTTTTCCAGTTTTCCTGTATAAAACAAGGTCATGGTTGATTGTGACCAACAGAAAAAGCATGACCTGAACAGCCACTCGCCGCCTTCTATCTCATAGATTGCATCGTGGTATTGTTATGATTTTAACTTGACTTGAAAGTGGCCGTGTAACCTTAGCTTTAACGGCAGAGTGAACTGAAACGTGTGAACAAAGTCTTATTCTGTACATCCGATCCACTGCCAGGACAGCAGAGTAACATTTGGATGTATGGGTAAATAAATTATATTATAAGTGAACGTGAAATGTTCTGTTTTTTTCATTTATTCAGATGTTTGACATTAACAGCCATACCATTCTAAAACCACAGAGAACTTTAGACTGACAGTAAAGCCAGCCTCACAGAGCTGTGCCCATAGAGAAGCCTTCAATACAGCCCTGTGCAGGGTCCTACAGCCGTGTCTTCCTGAGTAACCGTCTGTGGGTGCTATTTGTGTCCTGTGATACCAGTTGCCTTACAGCTAGGGTTGCCACCTTTCCCAACAAAAAAATACCGGTCAAGTTAAGCCACAATCAAAGGGGTGTGGTGTGGGGTGCGGCTTAACACAGGGTTAAGTTGCTGTCATACTGTGGCTCCCATTAATATTAATGCCTTCATTAGTGCCCCCCCCCAGCATTAATATTGCCCCCATTAGCACCCCCCATAATTAATATTGCCCCCATTAGTTCCCCCCAGAAATAATACTGTTCCTATTAGAGCCCCCAATTATATAAATTCCCCCATTAGTGCCCACCAGAATGAATACTGCCCCCATTAGTGCCCCCCAGTAATATTAATGCCCCCCGGTAATAGTAATGCCCCTATTAGTGCCCCCAGTAATAGTAATTCCCCCATTAGTGCACCATAGGATTAATTCCCCCCATTAGTGCCCCCCAGAAAGAGTAATGGCCCCATTAGTGCACCCCAGAATGAATAATGCCCCCATTAGTGCGCTCCAGAATTAATAATGCCCCCCATTAGTGCCCCTCAATAAGAATAATGTCCCCATTTGTGCCCCTAATAAGAATAATGCGCTCATTAGTGCCCCCCAACAAGAATAATGCCCCCATTAGTGCCGAACATTAAGAAAAATGCCCCCATTAGTGCCCCCAGTAACAGTAATGCCCCCATTAGTGCCCCATAAAATTAATAACGCCCCCATTAGTCCCCCCCAGTAAGAATAATGCTCCCCATTAGGAGTAATGCCCTCCATTAGTGCCCCCCAGTAAGAGTATTGCCTCCATTAGTGCCCCCCAGTAGGAGTAATGCCCCCCATTGGTGCCCCTAGTAAGAATAATGTCCCCTTTAGTGCCCCTTGCTCTGCTTCTGCAAAAAAAAAAAAAAAACACTCACCTCCTCCATTTGCTTGCACTGCGGGGAACACTCACTGCTGAATGGAAGCTTCGGACAGGACCTGCGCTCCAGCGTGATGACATCTCACAGGTCCTGTCCTCCAGTCAGCAGTGAGTGTTCCCCGCAGCACGAGCAAATGGAGAAGGTGAGTGCTTTTTTTTTTTTTTTTACATAAGGGTAATAAACGCTCCGCAATGGAAGTGCTCATTAGTAACAGGCCTTGTAGAAAAATTACCGACAATTAATATTGCCAGTAGTAAAAATGGCAGGGCCACTAAAATGCCGGTCTTGCAGTAGAGATACTGGCCGGCTGGTATACCTACTTACAGCTGAATTCCACTTCTGCTCCGTCCTATGTAGTAGTTCTGAGAATGCAGATTTATATGTGGCTAGTCTATGTAATCAGGGTATTTCTAGTTCGTTAGTTGATACAACTCTGGCTGTAACAGGATGTTGGTAAAATCACTATACACTGCAATACAGAAGTAAAGTTTAAAATATATATATATATACATACACACAGTATATATATATAAATAAAACACAAAAAAATATGTTTTTAAAGTTTCATATAAAAATTTGTATTTGCCATGTCTGAAAATGTCTGAAAGGTGGAATTTATGAAGGAAATCCCACTTCCGGATCCCATTATAAAAAATGGCAATCTGGCGGTTTACTGTAGAATCTGGCAATGTTGGAACAGCCTTCCGGATATTTTCAACAGAAATGTGAAAGTAGCCTAAAAATGCTTTTAAAAATTGTTTTAAAACATACAGCCAATGGCATTAAGAACTATCTTCAGTGTAAAGAAGAACAAGCAGTCCTGGAAATGATGATTCCTGATCTCAACATTATCATGTCTGTCTGGGATTACATGAAGAGACAGAAGGATTTGAGCAAGCCTACATCCACAGAAGATATGTGGTTAGTTCTCCAAGATGTTTGGAACAACCTGCCTGCCGAGTTCCTTCAAAAAGTGTGTGTAGATGTTAGTAGAAGAACTAGAAGGCAGAGGGATGTCACCCCAAATATAAACTTGATTTAGATTTCTCTCTTGTTCATTCACTTTGCATTTTGTTAATTGATAAAAATAGACTATTAACACTTCTTTTTTTCTAAAGCGTTCCTACTTTGCAGCATTTGTCCCACACCTGTCTAAAAGTTTTGCACAATACTATATAAAAATATCGTGTTACGTGGTGAATAATGTAAAACTAAATTCCAATCCCAGAATAAAAAATTACCCAAAAAGTAATTTGTACCTCTAAAATGAAAACCACACCTGACCTCGCAAAAAAAAAAAAAAAATTAATTAAGCCCTTACCTGTTTTTTCATCCGAAGTCGATTCACTCATCCCTAGTGGACGGTTATAGGACACGTTCTATTTTTTTGCGGCATGGCCATGTGGACATATGGAGACGGAATGCACACGGAGCCATTTATGTGTTATTTTGCGGCCCCATTGAAGTGAATGGTTCAGCAAAGGGCGGCCAAAAAAATTATACGAACATGGGAAAAAAAATAAGTTAATTTGCATTTTAATTCTGAATTGATTCTTGTAGTTTATACTTCTACCACTAGATGTCAGTGTAACATTATTATAATAGTAATCTGGTCTAAAGCTGGCAAAGCCATTAATTAATTGGCCTTTATATGACACCAGTTTCTGTGCACTTGTTATTAACGGTAGATTCAATCTGTGCTAAAAATCGTCACATAATTATTATTGATTTTCTTCCAGGCGTTCCAAGTATTTTAGATAGAAAGAACAGCACAGTCCACAGTTCTTACCGGGAAGCTGACAGAACACATTATAACTCAATGGGATATTATATAGCATTCCTTTTAACCCCTTAAGGACCGGGCTCATATTCACCTTAAAGGGAACCTGTTACCAGTTTTATGGTGTCCTAACTAAGGGCAACATAAATAAGTGACTGATTCTCTCAGCAAAATGCTGGGTCACTTTCTTTGAGGACCAGGCCATTTTTTGCAAATCTGAACAGTGTCACTTTATGTGTGAATAACTTTAAAACGCTTTTACTTATCCAGGCCATTCTGAGATTGTTTTTTTCGTCACATATTGTACTTCATGACACTGGTAAAATGGAGTAATAAAACACATTTTTATTTATAAAAAAATACCAAATTTACCAAAAATTTTGAAAAATTTGCAAATTTCCAAGTTTCAATTTCTCTACTTTTATAATACACAGTAATACCGCCAAAAATAGTTATTACTTTACATTCCCCATATGGCTACTTTATGTTTGGATAATTTTGGGAATGACATTTTATTTTTTGGGGACGTTCCAAGGCTTAGAAGTTTAGAAGCAAATCTTGAAATTTTTCAGAAATTTTTAAAAACCCACTTTTTAAGGACCAGTTCAGGTCTGAAGTCACTTTGTGAGGCTTACATAATAGAAACCACCCAAAAATGACCCCATTCTAGAAACTACACCCCTCAAGGTATTCAAAACTGGTTTTACAAACTTTGTTAACCCTTTAGGTGTTCCACAACAGTTTTTTGGCAAATTTTCCATTTTAATAAATGTTTTCCAGTAACAAAGCAAGGGTTAACAGCCAAACAAAACTCTATATTTATTGTCCTGATTCTGTAGTTTACAGAAACACCACATATGTGGCCTTAAACTACTGTACGTGCACACGGTAGGGAGTAGACGGAAAGGTGCGCCGTGTGGTTTTTGGAAGGAAGATTTTGCTGGACTGGTTTATTTACACCATGTCCCATTTGAAGCCCCCCTAATGCACCCGTAGAGTAGAAACGGGTTTTACAAACTTTGTTAACTCTTTAGGTGTTGCACAAGAATAAATGGAAAGATTTTGGCAGATTTGGCGGATTTTCCATTTTAATAATTTTTTTCCAGTTACAAAGCAAGGGTTAACAGCAGGGGCGTTGCTAGGGTCTGAACACATCCGGGGCACGAGCCCACGTGAAACCACGCCCCATCCCATGAAGCCACGCCCCCATCCCATAAAGCCACATCCCATGAAGCCACGCCCTCATCGCCACCAAAAAAAGGGGGGCCTTCACAGTAGTTATTAACCCCTTTCAGCAGTCCCCCCTTAAGTGAATGGGGGACTGCTGAATGGGGGTTAATAACTACAGTGAAGGGCCTAGCCGTCTGGGCAACCCCACAGATCATCCATAACAGTTCCATCCACAGATCCCCCCCATAACAGTGCCATCCACAGATCCCCTAGCCCTCCCTATAACAGTGACATTCACAGATCCCCCAGCCCTCCCTATAAGATGATCCCTCCCTATATTAGATGATCTACTAGTTGAGGAAATAGCTAAAATGACATTGAAGGGGGAAGTTATCATTATGGGAGACTTCAATCTTCCAGATGTAAACTGGAAAACCAAAATAGCTAGTACTGCCAGGTAGTGGCGTCGCTAGAGGGGGGCGAGGGGGGGCAATTGCCCCCCCTATGTTGTCCCTTGCCCCCCCGGGTGCCCCCCCGCTGATTCCCCAGAGTGAATACTAATGAGCGCTTCCATTATGGAAGCGCTCATTAGTACCGAAGGACCAGGAAGTGGTGAACGCTCTGTACTCACCACTTCCTGGTCCTCGGCTGTCGGCTGTGCAGGGCTGCGCACAGCGTGAGGGCGCTCTGTGACCTCACGCTGTGCGCGCCAGTTTAGAGCACAGTCGACTGAGGAGAAAATGGCAGGCGGCGTCCGTCCAGGAACAGGAGAGGTAAGTGTTTTTATTTTTTATTTTATAAAAAATGTGGCTGCTGGGGGCATTATGGGGGCTAATAGGAGGCATATAAGGGCTAATTGGAGCCATATGGGGCATTTGGAGGCATATTTGGGGGCTAATAGGAGGCATATGGGGGCTATTTGGGGGCTAATTGGAGGCATATTTGGGGCTAATTGGAGGCATATTTGGGGCTAATTGGAGGCATATTTGGGGCTAATAGGAGGCATATGGGGCTGATAGGAGGCATATGGGGGCTAATTGGAGGCATATGGGGGCCTATGGGGCTAATAGGAGGCATATGGGGGCTAATTGGAGGCATATGGGGCTAATTGGAGGCATATGGGGCTAATTGGAGGCATATGGGGGCTAATTGGAGGCATATGGGGGCATATGGGGGCTAATAGGAGGCATATGGGGGCTAATAGGAGGCATATGGGGGCTAATTGGAGGCATATGGGGGCTAATTGGAGGCAAATGGGGGCATATGGGGCATATGGGGTAATAGGAGGCATATGGGGGCTGATAGGAGGCATATGGGGGCTAATAGGAGGCATATGGGGGCTAATTGGAGGCATATGGGGGCTAATTGGAGGCATATGGGGGCTAATTGGAGGCAAATGGGGGCATATGGGGCTAATAGGAGGCATATGGGGTAATAGGAGGCATATGGGGGCTAATAGGAGGCATATGGGGGCTAATAGGAGGCATATGGGGGCTAATAGGAGGCATATGGGGGCTAATTGGAGGCATATCGGGGCTAATTGGAGGCATATGGGGGCATATGGGGCTAATAGGAGGCATATGGGGGCTAATAGGAGGCATATGGGGGCTAATAGGAGGCATATAGGGGCTAATAGGAGGCATATGGGGGCTAATAGGAGGCATATGGGGGCTAATTGGAGGCATATGGGGGCTAATTGGAGGCATATGGGGGCATATGGGGCTAATAGGAGGCATATGGGGGCTAATAGGAGGCATATGGGGGCTAATAGGAGGCATATAGGGGCTAATAGGAGGCATATGGGGGCTAATAGGAGGCATATGGGGGCTAATAGGAGGCATATGGGGGCTAATTGGAGGCATATGGGGGCTAATTGGAGGCATATGGGGGCATATGGGGGCTAATAGGAGGCATATGGGGGCTAATAGGCATATGGGGGCTAATTGGAGGCATATGGGGGCTAATAGGAGGCATATGGGGGCTAATAGGAGGCATATGGGGGCTAATTGGAGGCATATGGGGGCTAATAAGAGGCATAATGGGGCTAATAAGAGGCATAATGGGGGCTAATGAGGCATAAGGGCTGATATGGGGGCTAATGAGGCATAAGGGCTGATATGGGGGCTAATGAGGCATAAGGGCTGATATGGGAGCTAATGAGGCATAAGGGCTGATATGGGGGCTGATATGAGAGGCATAATGAGGGCTAATGAGAGGCATAATGTGTCATCCACAGATGCCCCCATAACAGTGTGTCTTCCACAGATCCACCATAACAGTGTGCCTGTGCACTGACGAGAGACAGAAAGAAGGGGAAAGAATACGTGGATGCAAGCAGAGGACGGCACAGCAGACGACTGAGTAGCTTCTTTTGTAAGTAAATTGCTTTATTATAACTGTATCCCTGCATATCGCAATTCACTCGTATTTTGTAATCTTATTGATATATACTTATTTTGTTTGTGCCCCCCCATTTTTGACTGTGGTATCTTTGTGCCCCCCCTATATATTGTTCCTAGAGTCGCCACTGCTGCCAGGAGTACAGATATTCTAAATTCCCTATTGGGATTATCTCTACAGCAAGTAGTGGAGGAGCCAACCCGGAAGGAGGCCATTTTAGATTTAGTATTCAATGGGAATTTGGTATCTGATATTACTGTAGGGGAAAGCTTGGGATCTAGTGATCACCAGTCAGTGTGGTTTACTATAAGTACAGTGACTGAGTCACACCACACAAAAACAAAAGTTTTAGATTTTAGAAAAACTGACTTTTCTAAAATTAGATTAGTGGTACACGAGTCCCTATCAGACTGGAACAGTTTCATTGGAGTCCAGGAGGAATGGGACTACTTAAAAGTGGCACTATTGAAGGCAACAGAAAATTGCATTAGGCTTGTCAGTAAAAGCAAAAAAAAGGAAGAGACCACTGTGGTACTCAGCAGAAGTGGCCACAATCATTAAAAACAAAAAGATAGCATTTAGGAATTATAAAAAAAAAAAAAATGAGGATGACAGGCTAATTTACAAGATTAGGCAGAGAGAGGCCAAACAAATTATAAGAGCTTCTAAAGCACAGGCAGAAGAGAAATTAGCTCAGTAAGGGAAAAAAAAGGCGATAAGACATTCTTCAGATACATAAATGAAAAAAGGAAACTAAAACAAGGAATTACCAAATTAAAAACTAAAGAAGGAAGGTATATGGAAGAAGATAAAGAACTAGCTGACTGCCTCAATAAATACTTCTGTTCAGTTTTTACAAAGGAAAATGAAGGAGAAGGACCTCAGCAGGGCCGGACTGGCCATAGGGCAGACCGGGCATTTGCCCGGTGGGCCGGGCCGAACACAATCAGCCGTTTTTTGTTTTTTTTTCATTAATGTGGCAGGCAGCAGCCGGGCAGGAGTGGAGATGAGCGCTTCCCAGTGGCCGCCGCATACCTATCAGGGAAGCAGCTGCTTCGGGGCCCGAGAGCAGTCGCTGTACTTCGTCACCCCGGGCCCGTCAGAGCAGCTGACTTCTCCTGCACTTGCACTCTTTGCTCTACCTCTCCAACTCCTCAGTTCGGCCTGATGTGGGCGGAGCTATCATAGCCCCGCCCCTTTTCTACCCGCGAAGCGATTCCTGCAGCCTGAAGTTACCTTTCCTGCCCAGCAGCATGCTGAACATCAGTTGGATTGTCACCAGTTAACTGCCCCAGTGATGTGAGTGTCAGGGGAACTGGGGTTATATTCAGCTTTCCCAGACTGTGCACATGTGACCTGCAGTACAGTAGGAAAGCTGGGTGAATTATATCATGAAATGTCATCCAGCTTCCCTGCTATCCTGCATGGCACAAGTGCAGAGGCATTAGAGTATGGGGGAGAGGCACAGCAGGAAAGCTGGGTGTCTGTCTATATATGTGTATTGTATATGTGTGCGTCCATGTATGTGGAGAGTGTGTGCGCGTCCATGTATGTGGAGAGTGCGTGTATGTGTGCGTCCATGTGTGTGGAGAGTGCGTGTATGACTGCGTCCATGTATGTGGAGAGTGCGTGTATGAGTGCGTCCATGTATGTGGAGAGTGCGTGTATGACTGCGTCCATGTATGTGGAGAGTGCGTGTATGACTGCGTCCATGTATGTGGAGAGTGCGTCCATGTATGTGGAGAGTGCGTCCATGTATGTGGAGAGCGCTTCCATGTATGTGGAGAGTGCGTGTATGACTGCGTCCTTGTATGTGGAGACTGCGTCCATGTATGTGGAGAGTGCGTGTATGAGTGCGTCCATGTATGTGGAGAGTGCGTGTATGACTGCGTCCATGTATGTGGTGAGTGCGTGTATGACTGCGTCCATGTATGTGGTGAGTGCGTCCATGTATGTGGTGAGTGCGTCCATGTATGTGGAGAACGCTTCCATGTATGTGGAGAGTGCGTGTATGTGTGCGTCCAGTGTGTATGACTGCGTCCATGTATGTGGAGAGTGCGTGTCTGACTGCATCCATGTATGTGGAGAGTGCGTGTATGACTGCGTCCATGTATGTGGAGAGTGCGTGTATGACTGCGTCCATGTATGTGGTGAGTGCGTCCATGTATGTGGAGAGTGCGTGTATGAGTGCGTCCATGTATGTGGAGAGTGCGTGTATGAGTGCGTCCATGTATGTGGAGAGCGCTTCCATGTATGTGGAGAGTGCGTGTATGACTGCGTCCTTGTATGTGGAGACTGCGTCCATGTATGTGGAGAGTGCGTGTATGAGTGCGTCCATGTATGTGGAGAGTGCGTGTATGTGTGCGTCCAGTGTGTATGACTGCGTCCATGTATGTGGAGAGTGTGTGTATGACTGCGTCCATGTATGTGGAGAGTGTGTGTATGACTGCGTCCATGTATGTGGAGAGTGCGTGTATGACTGCGTCCATGTATGTGGAGAGTGTGTGTATGACTGCGTCCATGTATGTGGAGAGTGCGTGTATGACTGCGTCCATGTATGTGGAGAGTGCATGTATGACTGCGTCCATGTATGTGGAGAGTGTGTGTATGACTGCTTCCATGTATGTGGAGAGTGCGTGTATGACTGCACTATGGGGGCATCTACTGGGGGCCCTATATACTGGCACGCATTATAGGTGGGCACTATGGAGAAGTGGGGGACAAGAGCACTATGAGGGCATTATATAGGGGCGTTTAATACTGGCACCCATTTTGATGCCACTATGGGGAAGGGAGGAAAGGAGCATTATGGGGGTATCTATGTGGGGCATTTTATAGTGCCACATTATGGAGGGCACTATGGAGACGGGGAAGGAGCACTATGTGGGCATCTTCTGGGGGGACTATATAGGAGTATTTTATACAGGCACAAATTATAAGGTCACTATGGGCACCTAAGCTCAACTGGGCACTAAGTGTTTTTTGTAGTGGCACACAGTGCAGGTCATTAGAACACATGAGGGCACTCTGGGGGCATTGGCTATACTGGGGGCACTAAGAGGAGGTGTTTCTTTTTTTACTGCCACACGACTGAGCATTTTTTGTACTGGTGCACATTATAAGGGGGGGGGGGGGGTTTCTACTGTCACACATTATAAAGATAATTATTACTATCGGGGCATTATGGTGGGCTTTATTACAACTGGGGGACTATGGGAGCATTATTACTTGTGGGACACATTACTGACTTTGGGGGCACCCCGGCACAGCATCAGTTTAGCACAGTTCTTTTTGCAGTATAGTTTTGGGGAGCACAGCTTCTCAGTATTGGGGGTGCATGATGGGATGTTAATTGGAGGATGATGGAAAAGTAGGAAACTAAGATGTCTGTCAAACTCTGCAGAGACGTGAGATGGCTGAAAGAAATTATCACAGTGGTCTGGTCTGAATGGAGAAGATGAAGAAAGAGAACATCTACATCAGAGGAGACGCCACTGGATATAAGAGGTATGGGGTGCTGTATGAGGCTACTGTCACATCTGCGTTAGTGATCCTGGCGGCTGTTCCAGCTGAGAATTCACTGGATCCGGCACTGCTGGATGCTGACGGAATGCCCGCCAGTCCCTATAACTATAATGGGGTACGGCAGAAATCAGGCCACAATCTGGGAAAAATGCTGAGAATCAGCGGGACATAAACCGCTGCATGCTGTGCGTTGTGTCCAGTCGATTCCTTTCATTTTCTGCCGGATTAGGTGGCCGGATCGTACTAAGACCCCTAATGTCACCTGGGGACCCCCAAAGAACCTTGTGTGTTGGCTGAAGCCTTCCTATCTTACTGGTGGCTGGCCCTGCCTCTCAATTGTGCTTCCGGTTTTGGCCCCGCCCCTAGACTACAAGGGGGTGGGGCCTGTTGTGGGTCATGTGATTGGGCTGCTCAGTCAAAAATGCCCGGGCCTATTTTTTGTCCCAGTCCGGCCCTGCTTGGATTGACAGCCTGGGGAAGCAGCCGTATGCTGGATGAAGGAGTTTGAGAGCGGAGGAATGTAATTACCTAGTTGAAATCGCCATGCGATTACTTCGAGTTATATTAATCGCATGGCGATTTCAACTTGGACCTGGTTTACTATGGTTGGCTTCAATGGCTTGGTAGAATTAGCGAATATGACGAATATATTCGTTATATTCCACAAAACAAAGATAACGAATGTATTCGTCATATTCCACAAAACGAATATGGCGAATGTATTCGTTATATTCCACAAAACGAAGATAACGAAGTATTCTGCATCTTCGTTTTAGCTACCTATTCATCAACTTCGCTAATTCTAGCAATCATATAGGAAAGTTTACTATAGAGACAGCTAAGTTTAATTCGCTATGCGATTATATTACTTTGCTTTTTTTTTATAAATAGAATAATTATAATAATTATCAGGTATTATAATTATTCCATTTGTTTTTTTTTTTTAAATGCAGTCATATAATCGCATAGCGAATTAAACTTAGCTGTCTCTATAGTAAACTTTCCTATATGATTGCTAGAATTAGCGAAGTTGATGAATAGGTAGCTAAAACGAAGATGCAGAATACTTCGTTATCTTCGTTTTGTGGAATATAACGAATACATTCGCCATATTCGTTTTGTGGAATATGACGAATACATTCGTTATCTTCGTTTTGTGGAATATAACGAATACATTCGCCATATTCGTTTTGTGGAATATAACGAATATATTCGTCATATTCGCTAATTCTACCAAGCCAACCATAGTAAACCAGGTCCAAGTTGAAATCGCAATTCGATTAATTCAAGTTATAATAATCGAATTTCGATTTTAACTTAGCACTGCTATATTCCATATTAGGCTAGAATTAACGAATATGGAATATAGCAGTGCTAAGTTAAAATCGAAATTCGATTATTATAACTTGAAATAATCGCATTGCTATTTCAATAGGAGAGTAGCCCTTAAGTTAAAATCGAAATTCGATTATTTAAATCGCATATTAATCGCAATAACAAGAATAATGACGAATATTCGATTTCGATGAATATAAAACGAATATTCTATCGAATATTCGCGAATTTCGTCGAAATCGAATATGGCACCTGCCGCTCATCACTACTCAGCACCATTGAAGTGAATGAAGCTGCTGTGAGCGCAACCGCCTTCTCAGAACAGCTGATCGGTGGGGGTCCCAGAAGTTGGATCCCAACCAATCAGATACTGATGACCTATCCAGGGGATCTCTGAATGGATGTTCTGGAACGTCCATTCAGAGATGGCAGCTGCACGCTAATCGTGCAACTGCCGAGCGGGAGGCCCGTTGTCAGCTACAGCAGGCCACCCCAGAGAGAAGGCAGGGACAGTTCCCGTATGGCGGACGCAAAGTGTAAAATAGAAAATAAATTTAAAAAAAGGTTTCACGTGTAAAAAAAAAAATCCCCCAATTAAGAAATTAATAAAAATGCTAAAAATAGAAAAAAAAAAAAAAATAGACATATTTGGTATTGCCATGTCCGTAACGTCCGGCTCTATAAATATATCACATGATCCACACCATAAAAAAAACTTTGTAAAAAAAGCCATTTTTGTCACCTTACATCACAAAATGTACAACTCCAAGTGATCAAAATGGCGTATGTCCCACAAAATGGTACCAATAAAACAGTCACCTCATCCCGCAAAAAATGAGCCCCTACATAAAAAAAATCTCTCAAAAAAGAAATAATAAATTGCTCTCAGAACATGGAGACATAAAAACATCATTTTTTTGTTTCAAAAATGCTATTATTGTGTTAAAGTATACATATTATATATCACCTTGTCCGTAACAACCAGCTGTATAAAAATATCACATGACCTAACCCCTCAGGTGAACAACGTACATTTTTTTAATGAAAACAGTGCCAAAAAAGCCATTTTTTGTCACCTTACATCACAAAAATTGCAACACCAAGCGATCAAAAAGGTGTATGCCCCCCAAAATAGTACAAATCAAATCATCACCTCATCCCGCAAAAAATGAGACCATACCTAAGACAATCGGTCAAAAAATAAAAAAAAATATGACTCTCAGACAATGGAGACACTAAAATATGTAGTTTTTTTTTGCTTCAAAACTGCTATTATTGTTTATAAGTGAAATAAATTAAAAAAAAGTATACATATTAGGTATCGCCGCATCTGTAACAACCAGCTCTATAAAACTATCACATGACCTAAGCCCTCAGGTAACTACTGTAGAAAAAATAAAATAAAAACATTGCAAAAAAAACATTTTTTGTCACCTTACATCACAAAAATTGCAAAACAAAGCGATCAAAAAGGTGTATGCACCCCAAAATAGTACCAATCAAATCATCACCTCATCCTGCAAAAAATGAGACCATACCTAAGACAATCGGTAAAAACCCCCGCAGAATCAGGGTAATAAATATTGAGTTTTTTTGGCTGTTAACCCTCGATGTGTTAAAGAAAAAATGCATTCAAATGGAAAATCTGTCATCTTTATTTTCCTTTAATTCTTGTGGAACACCTAAAGGGTTAACAAAGTTAGTAAAATCAGTTTTGAGTAACTTGAGGGGTGTAGTTTCTACTATGTAAGCCCCACAAAGTGACTTTAGACCTGAACTGGTCCTTATAAAGTGGTTCTTGGAAATTTTCTTAAAAATTTTAAGAATTGCTTCTAAAATTCTAAGCCTTCTAACGTCCTAAAAAAATAAAATGACATTTACAAAATGATGCCAACATATAGTAGACATATGGGGAATGTTATGTAATAAAGATTTTATGAGGAATCGCTTTCTGTTTTAAAAGCAGAAAAAGTAAAATTTTGAAAATTGTTAATTTTCTAAAATGTTGGTACATTTTGGACTATTTTATAAATGAAGGTGAAATATATTGACTCAAAATTACCACAGTCATGAAGTACAATTTTTCACGAGAAAACAATCTCAGAATGGCCTGGATAAGTAAAAGCGTTCCAAAGGTATTACCACATAAAATTACACATGTCAGATTTGCAAAATTAGGTCTGGTCAGGAAGGGGGTAAATGGCCCGGATGTGAAGTTGTTAACCCAAAAGTCAGTGTTTATTCACACTTGAGGAAATTGCACAAAACAGCGCGTAACTTTGCAGTCTTGGTGTTAATTCACACACAATGGAAAGTTCATATAACACAAGTCACCTTGCTGCCAGTTCTGCCTCTAGTAGTCCACAGCAGGCTTTAGGGGGCCTGTTTCCCCAGCGTGCGGCTCTCAGCCCTCCAGCACGGCACAAAGCCTCAGATCCCAAACACAGAGACTCAGCTGCTGAGCATATCTGCCTTATAAAGGACAGCCAGGTGCTGCCAAAACCTGGACCGGCACGTAAACTCCGGTCTGGTATTTGACCTCACCTGGCTGGAAACCAGCACAGCCGCACATGCTGGGAGGAAAATACCTGCCTTCCCAGACAAAACACCTCGCTGTGTCACAAACCTCCCTCTTTGTTCAACACTGAGGGGGTGGACACATGCCAGACAATGCACCCGGGACAGGGCATCCGCGTTTCCCTGCAACCGGCCTGCTCTGTGTTCTACCTAGAACTTAAAGTTCTGCAGAGACAAAAAGGCACTCTCCCTCCACTATACTGTACCTGGTTTCGGCTTGGGTGAGCGTGACGATGTGGATGAAGCACAATGTCCATTAGTCTCTGAAAAGTGGCGGGGACGCCATGCAGACCAAAGGGTAAGACCTTATAGTGATACAGCCCCTCAGGCGTGATAAAAAGCAGTTTACTCTTTGGAAGCTTCTGTTAAGGGCACCTGCCAGTTCCCTTTGGTGAGGTCCAAAACAGAAAAATACCGGGTGTAACGGCACCCCGGGCATAAAAGGGGTTAAAACCGTTTAGGCGATCTTCCCCTTCCAGAGCTACAGGCACAGCTACTTACAGAACACCAAACTCCCAAACGACATACAAGGGAATGCTCCAAACTCCCGAACGGAATACAGCATAGCACTCTAAACTCCCGAACGGAACCTCACGAATAGCTGCTAGCAGATGAATAGGAAACACACCCAAGCGGCTTACACTCCTAGCAATCAGTCTCTAACAGCATACAGTAAATCCCCCCAAGAATGAGACGAGGCTCTGTGTTGAGGGTCAAGCAGTGGACAACCAGGGCTGTGGGTTTATTGTTCTTATATACACATTAGTACCACCCACAGGGTTTTGTAAAACAACCAGTAAACACGTACAATACACTCAGACACTCCCACACAAAATCCTCCCCTCTGCCTGTGATACAACTACCTTACACAATGTAATTATCACAGGCAGGAGAATACACAGTTTTACACAATGTCTTCTGTCCTGGAGACAATTGGGAAGTAATCCAATTTATCTCCAAGGGCAGAGGCAAAACTTCATTAGCCACATGGTAGCAAAAGACAATAAAAGACATAAGAATATCTAACTGTGCAGCTATTGCATAAAACATAGACATTTAACATATCCCCAGATAGCTTGGATCTGAGCGCATTCAATTATTAGGTGAATGGCACTCAAACTACACGAATACAGTTCAATTGCCATGGAGCCAAATTCCTTCACATAGTCTTTGCAGGGGAAAATCAAGCGTTTCAACATTGGGCCATAGTCTAAAGGAAGCAGCCGAGCAACCAGGCTTCTCCAATGCAATGTGGCGAGATTGGTCTCGTCACATCGGGCTTGTCCTAACCTCTCGATGAGTTCATTCACCTGGGGCATGGGATACGCATCAAATTTGGAAACCTGGTTACGTTTTTGAAAGTCGTTACAAAACCGCAACGCTTGGGTATCAATACTATAGGACTGGCCAACTCACTTTTTGACTCTTCAATGACACCTATCTGCAACATTAGCTGCACCTCCTCTGATATGGCTTGTCGCTGAGCCTCGGGTACCCAGTATGGTTTTAATCTGACTTTTGCCTGAGGCTAAGTGACAATGTCATGCTGGATTATGGAAGTGCATCCAGGGAGGTCCGAGAACACATCCATGTTCTGACTAATGAACTCCCTGGCCTCCTGAGTCTGTTTAGAGGACAGGCTGTCAGCAATTTTTACTGTGGCACCCGCCTCTCTTGCATCAGACAAAGGGGCCGGTACTTCTTCTCCTAGAAAACCTGGCCACAGGCTGTCTTCTGTACAGGTTTCCCTATCTTTCCACGGTTTGAGTAAATTCACATGGTAAACCTGCTCCGGCTTTCACCTCCCTGGCTGGTGTACCTTGTAGTTTACATCTCCAATCTTCTTGAGTACTTCGTAGGGCCCCTGCCACCTAGCCAGGAACGTACTATACACGACCCAGAACCAAAACCTGATCACCCGGGTTAAAGATCCGTACCTGAGCCTGCCGATTATAGACCCAACTCTGGGCTTGCTGAGCTGCCTCCATATGCTCCCTAACAAGAGGCAACACTGTCTCCATCCAATCTTGTATCTTGGTAACGTACTCAATGACACTTTTATGTGGAGTGGGTTTTTGTTCCCACGCCTCTTTGGCCACGTCCAAGAGATCGCGAGGGTGTCTGCCATATAGCAGTTCAAAGGGCGAGAACCTAGTAGGGGCCTGGGGTACCTCTCGCACTGCGAACATGAAATAGGGCAGAAGGGGGTCCCAGTCCTTCCCATCTTTAGACACTACCTTTTTCAACATATTTAAAAACAAAATTTTAAACCGTTCTACCAGACCATCCGTTTGTGGTTGTGGACGTCTGTAGTTGTTTTATGTGCAGCAACTTACAGAGTTCCCTCATCACTTTGGACATAAAAGGGGTCCCTTGGTCGGTCAGAACCTCTTTAGGTAGTCCTACTCGGTAAAACATCACCATTAACTCCTTAGCTATGAGTTTGGCAGAGTTATGTCGCAGTGGCACCGCCTCCGGGTACCGAGTGGCGTAGTCTAGAATGACTAAGATGTGTTGATGCCCTCTGGCGGACTTCGGTAAAGGGCCTATGATGTCCATAGCTATTCGGTCAAATGGTACTTCGATAATCGGGAGAGGTACTAGGGGACTACGGAAATGTGGCTGGGGGCTAGTTATCTGGCAGGTCAGGCAAGACTTACAAAACTCTTCCATTTCTTTGAATATGCTGGGACAGTAAAACCACTGTAGAATACGATCTTGACCCCCGAGAACGTGTTGGTGGGCTACATTTAACAGCTCGTGATAAGCTTTGGGGACCACCAACTGTTCAATAGGCTCACCCCGTAGTTGGTTTACCCAATACAACATATCCTGATGAACCACAAAACAGGGAAACACTGACTCTGCCCCAGGTTGTTGTGGTTCACCATCTACTATTAACACATTTTCCCAGGTGCAGGATAGGATTGGGTCCAGACGTTGGGGGGGGTACCAAAATTATCCCCGGAGACGTTGAGTTCTGCCAATTCAGGACCCGGCAGCAAGTCCTCCACATCTCCTACCATCACACTTAGCGGGGTTGTCTCCCCCTTTTCCACCGAGGTGGCAGTCACCCCCTACCACTGGCCCTTCAGTCTCAGGTTCCCAGGGTTCTGGTCTCCCCCCTGAGCCGGGCCACTCTGCTAGGGTTACCCCTGTCTTATGGGTATCAGTCACTCTCATAGCAGGCCACAGTGCCGGGAAGCCAGGGAAGTCTCTACCTATTATAAGTTCGTAGTGTAAATTTGGGGCAACTGCCACTTCATGAGTCCATCTGCCAGCCCCTGTGGTTAGAGACATCAGGGCGGTGGGATAGTCTTTTAAGTCTCCATGGATGCACATGACCCTGACTTTCCGGCCAGTATACTCCGTTGACCATACCAGGGGAGCCCTTACTAAGGACACCAGACTCCCTGAGTCCAGCAGAGCCTCCGCTGGAGTGTCTACTACCTCCATCTGGCACAGGTGGTTTAGAGATTTTGGTGTACCTGCTGCACACATCTTCCTGGCATATAGCGACTGACGGTAGCCATAGTTAGTATTCATGGGTTCCACCTGATGGGGACAGTCAGCTCTTACATGGCCTTGCTCCTGACACCGCCAGCAGACTATCGGAGCCAGGTCCGTAGAGGGTACACCCTGGGTGGGTTTGGTTGGTACAAGTCGCCGTGTCTGGGATGGAGATTTACAGGGTTTGACTGCCCCCCTCCCAAAAGAATCCCCTGTAACAGTCTTAGTAGTCTCGTAGCGCTCCACTAGGTCCCTTTATTTCTAGGGCGTTGCCAGGAGACACCTGGCCGATCCAGTGCCTGAGAGGCGGTGGAAGAGCCCACCAGAACATATCAGCCAATAGTCTGTCCAGCATAGCTGTTGGGCTCAGCACATCAGGCTGTTGCCACTTTTGCAAGAGGTGGAGTAAGTCATAATACTGGGTCCTCGCAGGCTCAGCAGGCTTAAACCCCCACTGATGTTCCCGCTAGGCCTGGACCAACACATTCACCCCCAGTCTTGCCAAAATCTCACCCTTTACTTTTTGGTAGTTGGCCGCTTGATCGTCCGGCAAGTCGAAATACATTGGGAAGGGGGGGGTGCCTTTTTAGTTTTCGTCTCAGGCAGCAGAAAGGCTAGGGGCACCCCTGCAGAAACCACTACATGTGTGCTCAAGCAATAAATTGCCAAATCATACGCATTATTGCAACGTGTAAAATTGTAAATGTTCACATTACTTCTATTTCAAGCTGGGCTAACAGGGAGTATGCCTTGTTTAATAGGGTTGATCATGCTGACAAATGCTCTTAAAAAACTATTTCCCATATTTCATGTTATCATATTGGATTATTTGCCGTTATATAGTTATGTTATGTCAATACTTTTGACTCATTACTTTCCCTTGTAACGAAAATTATATTTATACCGCCACCTCCATTAAGTGTGGTGGTATCGGTTTACACCCACAATATATTGATACATTTTTGTAAACTGGATTATTTAAAACATAACCTTTACTAGGTCGCTTAAAATATATTACATACAGGGTGAGAGACAGAAATAACGACTATCATAACAACCTCCACTGTATCTCATACACCAATGAATATATGAAAAAATGGTTGGATCTCACCTCATCCGAGTCGGATCCACAATCGCAGAGGGTGGTCCTAGCAGTTGGTGGTGCCTCAGACCGGTGTGACCGGGGTGCTGCGTAAGTAATGGCAGTGTTGACCTCCTATTACACCCTATTCTGGCTTTCCTGCCTGCCTAGGGGTGGGGGGCTATTATTCACACCTGCCTAACACAATGGAGCACCCGCCCCGACAGGGGCGACCCCACACCGAACCTTACCCTCGGTATGGGTCTGGTATTCTATGTAACCCTATTACATTGCCCTACATGCCATGTTTCCATCTTCTATCACAGACATCATCAGGGGACTTCACATGTATTCAAGGGTATTCAAAGATCAGGGTGGTTTTAACCTCCAATCAACTACAAATAAAATTACAAACATACACTCAGTATGGGTCACTAATATTATTGAGCAATGCAGTCAATTCCATTCAGTGCACTTACTCAGAGATCAGGGTGGTTTTTCTCCTCCAATCAATAGGACAGTTGGTGACTCTTATCCTCACTGGAACATGGGAAGTGTCCCATGTCAGTAGCTGTCTCACCCAAACTAACGATGGTCCGGGTGAGCATTAGGTAGTGTTACCTGCCTCCTCTTATCCCCCCTCTTCCGTTCGGTATCCGCCCTCCCTGATTAATTAACTCACCTGTCCGAGTCAGCATGTTGCTCCAAGTGGAACGCACGCCGCTCGCGTGCGTTCCACCGGACCGGAAGTTCAGGTCACATGGTACGGACCGGGCGGAAGTGAGGTAAGGGTCTGCGCCTGAGCGTCGCTCGTTACATAGCAACACCTATGCCCAGAGCGCACGGCCCACATACAAAGCAATTGATGACTTGCTTCTAGTTTACAAACATGCACAGTCGCATCATACGGATTTAAATTAGCAGGACCGCCCAGCTCACGCCACTATACTCTCAATATCTGACGTCTGTTGGGTCAAGGGCATTAATATATGTTAATTTTTAGTACATTTAACGATTTATGGATTCCTTATATTTTAACCTCAATGCTTCTTATAGTGAGGTTCTATATTGGATCCCGCGCACTTGTTTGTAAGGGCACCCAGGATCCGAAAGCAAACCCGCCTCATATTTTTAGATGACGGGTTTACCGTTAGTTCCTGCCTGTCCTTATATAGAGGGCATGCTGGATGCATGAGGGTGGAAGGGGATCATCCCCCATGCTAAGGTATCACCGTCTCCACCCCGTCTGTGTCCTCAGTCAGACCACATACGCTCGCATATGTCTAGGGGGGCGCAAGGAGTCCGAGGAAGGAACAGATCGGTTACAGTTCCCTATGGCAGCACCATTCATAGAAATGTTATAAAAAACAACAAAAATTTTGTTGTTCATTTAGGCCTGCCGGGTGAACTGTTTTAAGATAAAAAATCCATTTCGCTTCGCACTGTAGAAACAAAGCGTAGAAATGGGAATCCCGAGGGATATGATATCAGATGTTAAACTGTTGGAAAGCTTGACAGCGGCGAATGAACCATCCCTGGGCGAAGGACCTTTTACGTCCTGTAAAAACAGGAGTAAGAGAGCACCACCAATAGGAGAAACAAATTGTGTGGATGTATTTCTTAAATTAGTGAGTAAAGACTTGGAAACCACCCACCTGTATTCGGCACCCCAAAATTGTACTGAGGATGAACTGTGTGCACTTGATGACTTGTCTAAAAATAAAGACATTGTCATCAAGCCATCAGACAAAGGTGGAAGCACAGTCATCCTGAGTACAAGCAATTATGTAGCTATGTGTGAGAGCTTATTAGCTCCACGGGACTGCTATGAAATTCTCTCAAGTGACCCGACCCTCGCCTACAAAAAAGAATTAAAAAGCATATTAGATAGGGCAAAACTTGCAAAATTAATTAGCCAAGAGGAATTTGACTTCCTGTATCCAGAACATCCTCAAATCGCCACTTTCTACAGCCTCCCAAAAGTACATAAAGGCTATGAACCTTTAAAAGGGCGTCCGATTGTATCTGGCATTGATAGTCTTAGCCAAAATCTGGGAGTATATATAGATAAAATCTTGGCACCCTTTGTTCTTTCCCTGTCATCCCACGTAAAGGACACTGGGGACCTACTCAGACAGATAGATGGCATACAACTAGATGATGATTGTATACTGGGGAGCGTAGACGTCGAAGCTCTATACTCGTCCATACCACACAGGTGGGGCCTACATGCAGTGTCATACTTCCTGTCATCAAGGGGGAGACATTTTCAGGGACACAATGCCTTTGTACTGGAACTGCTAGAATTCTCATTGACTAAGAATTATTTCTTGTTCAATGGGCGTTTTTTCCACCAGCTCAGGGGCACCGCGATGGGGAGCCCCTGTGCCCCATCGTATGCCAATCTGTTCCTGGGCTGGTGGGAAAACACCATAGTGTTCAGAGATGAATCTACATTGGAGCTGCAGTGCGTCCAAAAATGGGCACGCTTCATTGATGATGTCTTTGTTATTTGGAGAGGAACTATGGAGACCTTCTCGTCCTGGGTTCGACAACTGAACCAGAACGAGATAGGCCTCCACTTTACATCCGAATGCCACGTCTCTAAACTCCCTTTTTTAGACATCAAAGTAAATATTAACAATCACGGTTGCCTTGAAACATCTATATTTCGCAAACCCACCTCAACGAATTCCCTTCTGCGATGGGAAAGTAGCCATCCATATCCCCTCAGGAAGGGAATACCGAGAGGCCAATACTTGCGACTTAGGAGAAATTGCTCGAAACACTCAGAATTCATTAAACAAGCGAGTGACCTAAAAAATCGTTTCATGGATCGCGGATATCCAGTAGGTGTACTAATACCGGCATTTCAGATGGCCCGGAATAAAGATAGAATATCTCTTTTATCCCCACCAGCAGACACCCCCACGCATGGTAGCTCTAATGAAAGCAGTGAGATCCGCCTCATTAGCACTTACAATGGTTGCTCCTCGGCCATCAGAGAGATTATATCAAAACACTGGCATGTGCTCCTAATGGATCCTGACATTCGGAAAGTGGTAAAAACGCGCCCCAGCATTACGTATAGACGCGGAAGAAGTATCCGTGACATGATGGTGCATAGCCACTATACACCAGTACCCGGGAAAAAAACATGGTTAGAGATGGGGATTAGTGGCAATTACAAATGCGGAAAATGCGTAGCGTGCCCCTTCATGACCAAAGCAAGGTCATTTAGAAGCAATAATACTGGCAAAGTATATCCCATCAAGGATATCATCAACTGTAGAAGCACAGGTCTAGTATATAAAATCACATGTGAATGTGGAAAAGAGTACGTGGGAAAAACAGGTAGAGAACTGAGGAGAAGAGTTGGAGAGCACTTAGGCGATGTAAGAAATGCGAGAGATACATCAGTGGCACGCCATGTGAACACTGAACACAATGGCAGACTTGACTGCCTATCTTTTATGGGAATCGAATTAATCAAACCAGGAATTAGACGAGGGGATTTTGATAAGAGAATTCTACAGTGCGAAGCGAAATGGATTTTTTATCTTAAAACAGTTCACCCGGCAGGCCTAAATGAACAACAAAATTTTTGTTGTTTTTTATAACATTTCTATGAATGGTGCTGCCATAGGGAACTGTAACCGATCTGTGCCTTCCTCGGACTCCTTGCGCCCCCCTAGACATATGCGAGCGTATGTGGTCTGACTGAGGACACAGACGGGGTGGAGACGGTGATACCTTAGCATGGGGGATGATCCCCTTCCACCCTCATGCATCCAGCATGCCCTCTATATAAGGACAGGCAGGAACTAACGGTAAACCCGTCATCTAAAAATATGAGGCGGGTTTGCTTTCGGATCCTGGGTGCCCTTACAAACAAGTGCGCGGGATCCAATATAGAACCTCACTATAAGAAGCATTGAGGTTAAAATATAAGGAATCCATAAATCGTTAAATGTACTAAAAATTAACATATATTAATGCCCTTGACCCAACAGACGTCAGATATTGAGAGTATAGTGGCGTGAGCTGGGCGGTCCTGCTAATTTAAATCCGTATGATGCGACTGTGCATGTTTGTAAACTAGAAGCAAGTCATCAATTGCTTTGTATGTGGGCCGTGCGCTCTGGGCATAGGTGTTGCTATGTAACGAGCGACGCTCAGGCGCAGACCCTTACCTCACTTCCGCCCGGTCCGTACCATGTGACCTGAACTTCCGGTCCGGTGGAACGCACGCGAGCGGCGTGCGTTCCACTTGGAGCAACATGCGACTCGGACAGGTGAGTTAATTAATCAGGGAGGGCGGATACCGAACGGAAGAGGGGGGATAAGAGGAGGCAGGTAACACTACCTAATGCTCACCCGGACCATCGTTAGTTTGGGTGAGACAGCTACTGACATGGGACACTTCCCATGTTCCAGTGAGGATAAGAGTCACCAACTGTCCTATTGATTGGAGGAGAAAAACCACCCTGATCTCTGAGTAAGTGCACTGAATGGAATTGACTGCATTGCTCAATAATATTAGTGACCCATACTGAGTGTATGTTTGTAATTTTATTTGTAGTTGATTGGAGGTTAAAACCACCCTGATCTTTGAATACCCTTGAATACATGTGAAGTCCCCTGATGATGTCTGTGATAGAAGATGGAAACATGGCATGTAGGGCAATGTAATAGGGTTACATAGAATACCAGACCCATACCGAGGGTAAGGTTCGGTGTGGGGTCGCCCCTGTCGGGGCGGGTGCTCCATTGTGTTAGGCAGGTGTGAATAATAGCCCCCCACCCCTAGGCAGGCAGGAAAGCCAGAATAGGGTGTAATAGGAGGTCAACACTGCCATTACTTACGCAGCACCCAGGTCACACCGGTCTGAGGCACCACCAACTGCTAGGACCACCCTCTGCGATTGTGGATCCGACTCGGATGAGGTGAGATCCAACCATTTTTTCATATATTCATTGGTGTATGAGATACAGTGGAGGTTGTTATGATAGTTGTTATTTCTGTCTCTCACCCTGTATGTAATATATTTTAAGCGACCTAGTAAAGGTTATGTTTTAAATAATCCAGTTTACAAAAATGTATCAATATATTGTGGGTGTAAACCGATACCACCACACTTAATGGAGGTGGCGGTATAAATATAATTTTCGTTACAAGGGAAAGTAATGAGTCAAAAGTATTGACATAACATAACTATATAACGGCAAATAATCCAATATGATAACATGACATATGGGAAATAGTTTTTTAAGAGCATTTGTCAGCATGATCAACCCTATTAAACAAGGCATACTCCCTGTTAGCCCAGCTTGAAATAGAAGTAATGTGAACATTTACAATTTTACACGTTGCAATAATGCGTATGATTTGGCAATTTATTGCTTGAGCACACATGTAGTGGTTTCTGCAGGGGTGCCCCTAGCCTTTCTGCTGCCTGAGACGAAAACTAAAAAGGCACCCCCCCCTTCCCAATGCCAAAATCTCAACCTAACCCCTTCCCTACCTAAGCCCTACTGTTAAAGATGTACTTGAAAACCTTACATACAGAGCTACAAAACTAATACAGCACCGCATACCTCTTACATCCAGTGATGTCTCGTCTGATGTAGATGTTCTCTTTCCTCATCATCTCCATTCAGACCAGACCGCCATGATGATTTCTTTTCAGCCCTCTCTTGTCTCTGCAGAGTTTGACAAACAGATATCTTAGTTTCCTACTTTTCCATCTTCCTCCCCACCTTCTAAACACCCCATCCTGCCACCTCTAATACTACGCCCACTGTGCTCCAGTCCCCAATACTATACTGCAGAAACACCAGAAGTCCACCTGAAAATGCTAGTACCTCATAGATAGTGCCCCTTCAATAATTAGGGGGTAGAAGGCTTATCAATAAATTGCAGTCTTTGGGCTTGGACACCCATATTGTTGAATGGATTAGGCAGTGGCTGAGGGACAGACAACAGAGGGTTGTAGTCAATGGAGTATATACAGACCAAGGTCTTGTTACCAGTGGGGTACCTCAGGGATCTGTTCTGGGACCCATATTGTTTAATATCTTTATCAGCGAAATTGCAGAAGGCCTTGATGGTAAGGTGTGTCTTTTTGCTGATGACACAAAGATTTGTAACAGGGTTGATGTTCCTGGAGGGATACACCAAATGGAAAAGGATTTAGGAAAACTAGAGTAATGGTCAAAAATCTGGCAACTAAAATGTAATGTTGAAAAGTGCAAGATAATGCACCTGGGGCGTAAAAACCCAAGAGCAGAATATACAATCAGTGATACAGTCCTAACCTCCGTATCTGAGGAAAGGGATTTAGGGGTCATTATTTCAGAAGACTTAAAGGTAGGCAGACAATGTCATAGAGCAGCAGGAAATGCTGGCAGAATGCTTGGGTGTATAGGGAGAGGCATTACCAGTAGAAAGAGGGAGGTGCTCATGCCGCTCTACAGAGCACTAGTGAGACCTCATTTGGAGTATTGTGCTCAGTACTGGAGACCATATCTCCAGAAGGATATTGATACTTTGGAGAGAGTTCAGAGAAGAGCTACTAAACTGGTACATGGATTGCAGGATAAAACTTACCAGGAAAGATTAAAGGACCTTAACATGTATAGCTTGGAAGAAAGACGAGACAGAGGGGATATGATAGAAACTTTTAAATACATAAAGGGAATCAACAAGATAAAAGAGGAGAGAATATTTAAAAGAAGAAAAACTACCACAAGAGGACATAGTTCTAAATTAGAGGGGCAAAGGTTTAAAACTAATATCAGGAAGTATTACTTTACTGAGAGAGTAGTGGATGCATGGAATAGCCTTCCTGCAGAAGTGGTAGCGGCAAATACAGTGAAGGAGTTTAAGCATGCATGGGATAGGCATAAGGCCATCCTTCATATAAGATAGGGCCAAGGGCTATTCATAGTATTCAGTATATTGGGCAGACTAGATGGGCCAAATGGTTCTTATCTGCCAACACATTCTATGTTTCTATTGGCACACAAAAAATAACTGTGCCCAGCAAATACTGCCACTGACACGTATTGCCATAAATAGTGTCCTCCAAAAATAATTGTGCTAAGCTGATACTGTGCCAGGGTTCCCCCACTGCAACAGTCCTCCCAATAGTCCCACCAATAGTAATATTTATCTGCCAGAGTGATAAAAGTGCTCCCAATAGTAATAATGTCCCTCATGTTGCCCCCAGAAGTAATAATGCCCCCTTAGTGCCAATACTAGTAATCATGTTCCCTGTAGTCCCCCAGTAATAATAAAGCCCACAATAATGCCTTCAGTACTAATAATTCCTCATATAATGTGTGCCAGTACAAAAAAAATTGCCCCTTATAATGCTTGCCAGTAAAATAATTCACCCTTACAATGTGTGCCAGTACAAAAATGTACCCTTATAATGTGTACAAAAATACCTCATGTGTGCCAATAGAAAAAAAATGCTCCCTTATAACGTGTGTCAGTACAAAAATGCTCCTTTTTAGAGCCCCCAATGTCTCCATAGTGCTTCCCCCATTGTGGCCCAACAGTATGCTGCCAAATAAAAGTATTAAACTGAAATGCTTACCTCCATTCTGCTTTCAGCAATGCGGTGCAAGACACAGACCTTTTCCGATCTGTGCATGTGCGGTGATGATGCCATGATGATGACACCGGCCTCTGATAGGTACAGGAACTAGGACTAAAGCCTATTATAGGCAATGTTGGGGTAGGGAAGCATCGTTCCCATGCCTCGCAGCAGCATTCAACCGTATTGCTGTCCTGACATACAGCGATGCAGTTGAATATGCAGAAATGAGTGTTTTCACAATGGAAGTACTCATGGCAATCGCCTCGCCTCATTGGCAGTGCACCCCTGAGTTTCTGGATATTGCAATGAAATTATAAGGACAGTCATATGGTACAGAGGAGCACCAACTATGTCTAGAGTTGTGGTTTCATCAACGATTGCATTAACTAACACATATAGGTCATCAAGCATGAATAGTTACGCGTTAATACAATCACAATTAGTTGAATGATGTACATTATTAAAGCCTATAAAGACTCCATTTATTTCCACATCATGGTGAAAGGCAGTGGAATCAGTCATACAACAGATACCACCAGCACTTTACATTGGGGTCCATTGGGGTTCCTTAAATATATCCCTGCATGTGGACGGATACTCCAACACAAATATGAAGATAGCCTACAGTTAAAGAGTAACTAAACCTTTATATGACATTTTAATATGATGCCCCTAATGCCTAATAAAACTATTTCTAATATACTTTATTAATTAATTTTATATTTTTAGGACACTTTTACTTCCCTAAGGCCTCCTGCGCCCCGTGGCTGTGCTGCTGCGCACAAATTGCGGGCCTCAATGCATGAACACCGACCGTGGAGCAGCCGCAGCGGATCACGGACCCATTAATTTTAATAGGTCCGCAATCCAGCCGTTCCGCAAAAAAATAGGGCTCCTTAGTGCTTCTGTATAGTTCCGTTCCGTGCTTCCGTGTATTGCGGATCCGCAAATGCAGTCCGCAATATGGCAACGGGCAGCACACAGTTTGTGTGCAGGAGGCCTGAAGCTCACCATTCCCTGAGCACTTAAAACTCAGATCTCCTTACTGAGAGCTCAGCGGAGTACGGAGTACACATTTCATGAACGGGCAGCAGCAGCGCTGTGAGTACAGGCAGGAGCTCATATTGCTGCTACTGCCCATACTCCCTGGAGGATTGCTAACTCCTGGCAAAGCACATGGGTACCCTGTACCCTGATTAGATGAGCGGAGGGGGCTCCTGCTTCTGCCTGCTCCGCTGAGCTAAGAGCTGACATGCAGAACTTTTAGCTTAGCGAAGCAGGCACAGGCAAGAGCCCGCTCCGCTCAGCTATTCCTGGCATAGTACATGGGTACAGGGTTCCCATGTGCTTTGCCAAGAGTTAGTAATCCTCCAGGGAGCATGGGCAGGAGCAGCAATATGAGCTCCTGCCTGTACTCACAGCGCTGCTGCTGCCTGTTCATGAAATGTGTACTCCGTACTCCGTACTCCGCACTCCGCTGAGCTGTCAGCAGTGTACGGAGATATGAGTTTTAAGTTCGCTTTAGGGAAGTAAAAGTGTCATAAAAATAAAAAAAATGTATTAATAAAGTATATTAGAAATAGTTCTATTGGGGCATTAGGGACATCATATTAAAACTTCATATAAAGGTTTAGTTACTCTTTAAAGTCTAAGGCCTCACGCACACGACTGTGTCCATTTTTGGTCTTAAAGGTGTTCTCCATTGGCCTTCATAACAGTCTTATCAGTGGCTGTGATTACCATGGACATGGAGAATTAAAGGGGTATTCTGGAAAATACATAGCAGCAAAGCTGAATTCTCTTGAATGTAAAGTTGAACACATATGACGGACATGTGGTCCTGTTTATCTTGAAAACATCTGGGAATCTCAGTGTCAGTCTGCTCCTTCTTTCTTCAGCTGTTCACATTGTGCCCCTACTGGCCATAGGTTATCATCCAGATGAAAGACGAGTAAATGTTTATAGGACCTTTACACTAGTTCACAGCAACAACTGTATGCTGGCAATGAAAGCTGAGACAGGCCTCAATGTTCAGGGGGGTTTACAGTATTTTCTGTGAGCGTTTGATGTCAATTAACTATGGAGGATTCTAAAGTTACACAAAAACATACAATCCATGGATACCTGAGCCAAGCGGAGCCAAGATACTGTAGAGAGAAATCCACATGTAGATTTTTGGACCTGTAGACACATTAGCCGGGATCTATCTGCTAGTGATTTTGGTTTTTCCACAATGGTCATGTTTCCAGAGAGAGACAATCATTTACTATACTTCTATATCCAGATGGATGTGCTCCCCAGATGTGTCCTGAGCTTCCGTTCCGATGAATGTAAATGCAAAACAGTAAGAGGGTTATCGTCTCAGACTCGCCATGAGGCAGAATAGATTTATTCTATGGAAAACAGTTGTAGTCTGTCTCCAAAATAACTTCCACGTAACTAGAAATTGTACATGAGGTGGTGGTGACATTGCCTTTAATCATGATTCTTGAACTTAAGTTCCATGCTGTGTGAAAGCAAATACTTGCTCTTATTAGCAGGAGTGTAATTATGGTCCTATGGGTCCACGGGCAAATTATGAACCTAACTAAAGTGCCCCAGCCAGTAATAAAACCCACTGTGGTGCCCACAGAATAAACATACCCCAACACAGTCATAGTACTCCCCAGACAGTAATAGTGCCCAACCTGCCCACTAAACAGCAATGCCTCTCTATGTTCTCCAACAATAAAATATTCTGCCTTGTGTCCCCACATTGTAATATCCCCTTTTGTACCCCCATGTTGTTATAATGTTCCACTGTTGTGCCCCACCTTGTTATTATGCCCCCCTTTTGTGCCCCTACATTGTTATAATGTCCTCTTTTGTGCCCCCATATTGCTAGAATTGCCCTCTTTGTGCCTTCCTATTGTTATAATGCCGCCTTTTGTGCCCCCATGTTGTAATACTGTATCCCTTACCGTATTGCCCCCATTTGTAATAATGTACACCTTTGGTGCTCCCACATTGTTATAATGTCCCTATTTTGTGCCCCCACATTGTTAGAATGCCCTGTTTTGCGCACCCACATTGTTATGATATCCTATTGTGACCCCATGTTATTCCTCATGCATCCACTACTATTTGTAATAATGTACACCTTTGGTGCTTCCACATTGTTATAATGTCTCCCTTTTGTGCCCCCACATTGTTAGAATGCCCTGTTTTATGCCCCCCACACTGTTATAATGCCCCCCTTTTGTGCCTCACATTTTTATAATGCCCCCTTTGTGCACTCCCATTGTTATAGCTCTCCTATTGTGACCCCATGTTATTCCTCATTATCATAATGTCCCCTTTTGTGCCCCCATTTTGTTATAATGCCCCATTTTGTTATAATGTCCCCCCTTTGTGCACTCCCATTGTTTTATCCCTCCTATTGTGACCCCATGTTATTATAATTTCTACCTTTGTGCCAATGAAAGGCCTCATGCACACGACCGTTGTGTGCATCCGTGGCCGTTGTGCCGTTTTCAGTTTTTTTTCGCGGACCCATTGACTTTCAATGGGTCTGTGGAAAAATCGGAAAATGCACCGTTTGGCAGCCGCATCTGTTATCTGTGTTTCCTGGCCGTGAAAAGAATAGGACCTGTCCTATTTTTTTCAACGGCCAACGGTTCACGGACCCATTCAAGTCAATGATGCACATAATATTGTCATCCGCGTCCGTGATCCATGTCCGTGATCCGTGTCCGTTTTTTTCCTTTCATTTCAATGGCAAACTTGACTTAGATTTTTTTTTTATTTTTCATGTCCGTGGATCCTCCAAAAAACAAGGAAGACCCACGGAAGAAAAAACGGTCACGGATCACGGACCTACGGACCCCGTTTTTGCGGACCTTAAAAAAAAACGGTTGTGTGCATGAGGCCAAAATCTAAGTCATAAGTCTATATCTGCAGCTGGAACTTCTAGCTGACTATCTATGTCTTTGCACAGGTGACACAGTGACTTCACTGCATTGCGCCTCCCGAGCCCAGACTGTGACATCATTAGGGTGCTCCCAGGCTCTAGTAGCCCACAGGCCTAAAGCAGCCTGAGACTTCCTACAGTAAATGATGGGGCAGTGGGCCTCTGCTACACCATAGCTTTCAACTGGATTCACATCCTGAGGATACAGATTCAGTTGAAAATGGAGCCGGACACCAGCAGGCCCCTTCCCCACCAGCATTTACATTAGCAGTACAGTAGATGAGATTTTCCGAAATCTCATCCACATGCGGCAGAAAAATCCCCTCTGAATATACAGGTCCTTCTAAAAAAATTAGCATATTGTGATAAAGTTCATTATTTTCTGTAATGTACTGATAAACATTAGACTTTCATATATTTTAGATTCATTATACACCAACTGAAGTAGTTCAAGCCTTTTATTGTTTTAATATTGATGATTTTGGCATACAGCTCATGAAAACCCAAAATTCCTATCTCAAAAAATTAGCATATCATGAAAAGGTTCTCTAAACGAGCTATTAACCTAATCATCTGAATCAACTAATTAACTCTAAACACCTGCAAAAGATTCCTGAGGCTTTTAAAAACTCCCAGCCTGGTTCATTACTCAAAACCGCAATCATGGGTAAGACTGCCGACCTGACTGCTGTCCAGAAGGCCATCATTGACACCCTCAAGCAAGAGGGTAAGACACAGAAAGAAATTTCTGAACGAATAGGCTGTTCCCAGAGTGCTGTATCAAGGCACCTCAGCATGTCATTCGGAAATCAAGGTGTCAGTAGTCTGAAGGAAGACTGGGGAGAGGGAAATTCCAAAATGCCTGAAGTCCAGTGTCAAGTACCCACAGTCAGTGATGGTCTGGGGTGCCATGTCAGCTGCTGGTGTTGGTCCACTGTGTTTTATCAAGGGCAGGGTCAATGCAGCTAGCTATCAGGAGATTTTGGAGCACTTCATGCTTCCATCTGCTGAAAAGCTTTATGGAGATGAAGATTTCATTTTTCAGCACGACCTGGCACCTGCTCACAGTGCCAAAACCACTGGTAACTGGTTTACTGACCATGGTATTACTGTGCTCAATTGGCCTGCCAACTCTCCTGACCTGAACCCCATAGAGAATCTGTGGGATATTGGGAAGAGAAAGTTGAGAGACGCAAGACCCAACACTCTGGATGAGCTTAAGGCCGCTATCGAAGCATCCTGGGCCTCCATAACACCTCAGCAGTGCCACAGGCTGATTGCCTCCATGCCACGCCACATTGAAGCCGTCATTTCTGCAAAAGGATTCCCGACCAAGTATTGAGTGCATAACTGAACATAATTATTTGAAGGTTGACTTTTTTTGTATTAAAAACACTTTTCTTTTATTGGTCGGATGAAATATGCTAATTTTCTGAGATAGGAAATTTGGGTTTTCATGAGCTGTATGCCAAAATCATCAATATTAAAACAATAAAAGGCTTGAACTACTTCAGTTGGTGTGTAATGAATCTAAAATATATGAAAGTCTAATGTTTATCAGTACATTACAGAAAATAATGAACTTTATCACAATATGCTAATTTTTTTAGAAGGACCTGTACATGAAAGTTAACCAGAGGTGTTGATTTCCACTGCAGATTTGTGATGCATATGGTGAAATCCACAGTGGAAATAAGCGTCAAAATCTGCTACAAATCCTTGTGTATATTTTTTTCCCACTGGGTTTTTATAAAACAAAATTTACAACCAGCATTCTCTTAATATTCCAGCGGTATAAAATATTACCAATAAGGTCAGGGCTCCACAGTATTACTATGACTGTAACACATCTTCATTGTTTCCCTATGGCTCCGTTCACAGTTGCGTTTGGAATCTGTATACCTACAAAAACCGGAGCCATTTATTATCACAAAATATTTTATTAAACAACTACGCAAATCACAAGAACATTTGAAAACATGATAGGTTCTTTAGAATAGGGCGACATCACTGGACAGCAGGATTCATATAGTAAATATGACCCCTTAATATATAATCACATGAGCCTTTACACCCAGTAACATAGTAATAGAAAGTGGATAAAGTTCAAGTGCTTGTACTCAGCGGAGGGCAATAGTAGATGAAATAAAGGACTATTGCAGCCAAAGTCACCATGACCATACATCAACAGTATTCAAGGTATATTATCCATAGTCTTTGATGCAGCGTGGATGGCGCCCGTCCCAACTCACGTTTCAGCATACCTTTGTCTTGGGGGTACATAAATTAAAACCCTAAATTGGCATGTTTGTAAATTAAGTTGAGAAGCAATAGATCAATGCATGGCATGTAGATGTGAAATCCGTGTCTTTTTTCCTCAGATTGGCAAGTGCTAACCACAGGATGGAAACAAACCAAAGGGATTTGTATACATGGTAAAAATGAGTCAGGAGAATCCAAAGTGAGAGAAAAAAAAAGCCATGAGTTAAGCAAGAACATAAGCATATTTGTTAACCCCGAGGCTAATGTCTGCGATAAGTGATAACGCCGTGGTCAATTGTTACGATGGCCTCGGAGGTGGCTTTTCCCAGGAGCGCTGCACTCTCAGGGCCTGAACGGTTCCCCCGTGCAAATATCAGGGCACCTGTTCATTCTCAGTTGTAGCTTTGAGCTTTAGGAAGGTTTGAGGCTACCACAGAAATACATTCTTATGGAACCCTGCCTGTGAATGAACAATGTATTGAATCTCCTATAGACTACAATGGCAATTCATAGCAGTCTGTGGGAGAAGCGATCTGAAGATCACATGTTCAAGTCCCCTAGGAACAAAAAAAATATATAAAAATTCAAATCCTTTCTCCATAATAAAAATGAAAATAAGCATCATAAGCATTGCAGTGGCGCAAAACAAACAAACTATTTAAACATGAACATATTTAAGCCATGATAATAATAATGAAAAAAACAAAAAACAAAATGGCCAATTCACCACCGTTCACCTCCCCCCCAAAATGTCATAAAAAATTATGAAAAAGTCATAGACACTCTAATCAGGGTTGCCAACTAAAATTTTCTTTTTTCTGGACAAATTGTCCTAAAATCAAGGACAGCCAACACTTTTCACGGACAAATTGGAAAAACATAATGAATTATAAAGAATATAAGTAAGAATATAAGTAATCCGTGTCTATAGCTCAATATACTGATAAGAACTCATTACCAGCATTTACTGTGAGCTGTAAAATAGTGATAATTACCACAAAAATAATCTAGACAAGTACAACCAGCTTCAAAAAAAATCACGGACACATCTATTTTTTTTCCATGAACACAGGAAAAAAGTCACCTGTTTTTATGGACCGTTGGCAACCCCGATGTGAGTGGAAAAAAAAGTTATGGCTCCAGGAAGACAGGGGGCGTAAAACCAAGATGCAAAAAACAGAACATTGCCTGGTCGGGAAAGGGTTAAAACCATAGTCGTCCCAGAAGGCTCTGTATGCATCTTCCCTGTCATCCCCTGGTCTCTAGGGAGAGAGGTTCACCTCTATGTCTTCATGTAGACCTTCTACATTTGTGTCCATTAAAGGGGTTGTCTCACTTCAGCAAGTGGCATTTATCATGTAGAGAAAGTTAATACAAGGCCCTTACTAATGTATTGTGATTGTCCCTATTGCTTCCTTTTCTGGCCGGATTCATTTTTCAGTTGTATTATACACTTCTAGCAATCCAGCAGAGGTGGTTGTGCTTGCACAATAAAAGCTCTAGCCTCTCTGGTGGCCAGGACCGTGGGAGCGCGGACAGTCTAGCACTTCCATCATGAGCAGTGTATGTTGAGATGGAAAAATTACTCTAGCCAGCAAAGGGGGCAATATGGACAACCACAATACATGCCATGCACAATGCCATTTGCTGAAGTGAGACAACCTCTCTAGCCTTTAACTCTCCTTCATGGCATCTTCCACAGCTCATACACGGTCTTGCTGCAGCCTACATACAGAGGAATATTTTCTCATCTAAATAGTTACATTCAATTACCGGTAATGAAACTAAATAATCCTCAGCCTTGGAGGACACATCACCAGCACTGAACTGTCAAGACACAAAACACATCTCCTTGTCTGCATAAATAATGGTCATATGATAGAGGTCCAGTGTCCACCTTGGAATGTGACTAAAATTCTCTGAAACTTGGATATTTTATTATCCGTAACTAGCCGATGACAGACAAGTGAGTAAATCAGAGATAACTAGGGCATATGTGAAGTAGCAGCAGCCAAGAAAAAATTTGAAATGCAATAATAGGAGATGGACAAACAGACCCCCTCAAAAACATTACACCCAGTTGCCACGCACCACTGGTGCCAGGCTCAGATTTATTATCCCCTGTAATATGTAAACCTATTTTCACACGTGTCAAAGAAATCCGGCAGAGAACAGCCTCCCGGGATCTGGAACAGCCGCGTCAAAGAAATACGGCAGGCTGTTCCGACAGAGAAGAGCCTGCCGGAGTTTGGTGGATCTGGCATAGTGGGATAGTGCTGTGTGCCTGCCGGACCCCACTGACTATAACTGGATGCAGCAGGGATCCAGACGCTTGCAGGCATATTAGCCAGGAATTATCCGGACAAAAATTGCTGCACGTAACAGATTTTATCTGGCTGAATCCCGGCATATATGCCGGGGGAGCGTCCGAATCCCCACCACATCCCATCATAGTCAATGGGGTCCGGCAGACACACAGCACTATGCCACTATGCCAGATCCACCAAACTCCCCAGCAGGCTGTTCTGTCTCAGAACACCCTGCTGTATTTCTTTGACGTGTGTGTAAAAATAGCCTTACATGTAGGGCCAACCCTATAGCCAAAAATATACACTTCCTAGTGCTCCTGAACCTGTACCTACATTACATTTTTGCCATGTTATATATCTTGACGGGGCTATGTGGTCCCTCAGTTTCTTGGGCTGGATTGTGTTACCGCTTCATCATCTCCCCTCTTTCCACCAGAGCCTTTGAAATGGTAAACTGTGAAATCTATGTGTGAAAGGTGCTGTAGTGATCTTCTCCTACTAAGCCTCATTTAGACGTCCATGTCCGTGCTCAGATCCGTGAGCAGGTGGTCAGTGATGCATCTTGAACCTGTCCGTGAAGGATCCGTGTTGGGTCCGTGTGTCCATTTTTTGCTGTCCGTGTTGCATCCGTGTTTCACTGACATTGAACAGCTGAAAAATAGTTTTCAAAGCATCTCTTCTTAATGACCCATGAAACACGAATAGCATCCGTGTTGCATCCGTGGTTTTCACGGACCCATAGACTTTAATGGACGTGATGGATCCGTGAACACGGACACTATAGAGCATGCTTCCATGCTAAAAACACTGACTTACGGACCGTGCTAAAACACTGATGTCTGAATACACACATTAGAAGGAATGGGGACGTGTGCTGTCCGTGAGAACATGTACAGCACACATCCGTGAAACACTGACGTGTGAATGAGGCTTTACAGGGCCTGCAGGACATGGGTCCTAGAGCAGCTTTATTCAGTGCATTTAAGAAAACTGGTTTTCTGCATGATTTTCACCAAATATAGTAATTTTATTATTTAGTCTGTGGCACATATCCCACAATTTTTCTACAGATCTCAGACAACATGCAGGTATATGACATATAGTCTAGTTATGATATTGCATGATGATGTACTCTATTCTGATGTTTCATTTCCACTAAAACCTACTGTTGGTGTAAGATGGACCCCTAGTCTAATAAGGATTCTCATATTTTCCAGTATCAGGACATTCCAGCTGATATTTGAAATGATTAGGAACACATCCCAAGCCAAAAGTAATTTCCATAGCTTCTGTCCATTGCCCCATCTATGGACCCCAAGGCTTCCTTCACACCTGCAGCTGGCAGTTCTGCCAGACAATGCCAGGAATTGGCTGGACAAATTCTACCGCGTGCATATTTGCCGGGTAGCGGCCGGATCTCTGCCGGACCCCATATCTCCCAACTTTGCAAACGAACAAAGAGGGACACAGCAAATTATTTCCGCACTAGGCCACGCCTCTAATGCCGCCCAAAACATAACTTAACACCTAATCCCACCCAGTCCCTTTAATGCCCCACATAGTAATTATTTCCCCTTCATGCCACCACACAGTATTTATGCCCACATTGTGCCTCCTTCACAGAATTGTGCCCCCAGTAATATTCCCACATTGTGCCCCCAGTAATATGCCCAGCTTTGCCCCCCAGTAATATGCCCAGCTTTGCCCCCCCAGTAATATGCCCACATTGTGCCCCCTGGTAATATGTCCACATTGTGCCCCCCAGTTATATGCCCACATTGTGCCCCCAGTAATATGCCCACATTGTGACCTCCAGTAATATGCCCACATTGTGCCCTCCAGTAATATGCCCACATTGTGCCCTCCAGTAATATGCCCACATTGTGCCGCTCACAGAATGTAAAAAAAATAAACACCACATACTTACCTTGTTCCTAGCAGCAGCAGCAGCAGCAGCAGCAGCAGCAGGGCATCGGCTGCTCTAGTCTGTGAAGGAGGCAGAGTCAAGGCTGACTACTAGCCGGCCCCGCCCCTGCACAGACCAGATGTGTTGGGAGCCAGCAGGAATAATTAAGTGGGGAGCCGATGCCTGGCACTGCTCTCTGCTTCATTATGGCAACTGTCTCTGCTTCCTATAGACGCAGGGACAGCTGCCAGAAAGCGAGACGTACCTCCCCCGTACCGGGAAAGCGGGACAGCCACTGAAATCCGTGACTGTCCTGCCAGATCTGGGGCGGTTGAGAGGTATGCAGACCCCATTATAGTCAACGGGGTTCAGCGGGAAGGTGGTAGTATCTGGCGATGCCAGATCTGGAAAAATCCGGTAGGCTGTTCTTTGCCGTAACAGGCTGACAAAATTCCCTGCCACAAATACGAAACTTGCCTTCGTCAATATTTGTTTCACCCTGGGCCAATTCTAGCCCTCCAGCTCCCTGAGGCAGAATGGAAAATAGTGCCACCTTAGTTGAAAATATAAAAGGTTCAGTTATAAACACTACTTCCCAATGCATACTCGCTAGATGTATGACGAATTGATACATGTGGTACAGTTTTCTGGTGTAGAAAAATGGCAAGCCCCTTTAGTGCAAAAATGTGTGGCTTTTTGCTTGTTTACACTGCACTCAGCACTCTAAAATGTGGACAGGGCGTGATCGCTCTGCCGTTCCTGCTTACATCACCACTGAGGCTATTGATTGGTTGTCGGAAATCACATGATGATATACGGAACGTGATCACTTCCAGTCCAGAAGGACCTGAAATAGAGGTAAAGGGAGCCATGGCGCTGGAATGGCGGGACTGTCAAAAGGTGGATGCTTTCGGGAAGCGTTCCTTCCCGACAATGGCCTGTTTGTCAGTGAAGAAAACCTATTTACATGCAGTGATCTCCTCCACAGTATAAGAAGAATCAAATGCCATCACTCGTCCCCATACAGAATCATTGTCTGCACGATCAATCCTATTGCCTGCTGAACGAGCGTTTTGGGTAAGCGGCACCTTAACACTGGCAGATTATCGATAACAAGTGTTCCTATGAGCAATTCTTAGCTGTGATCTGTCCAATGTTCGGGCAGTGTAAAGGGACCTTAAAGGGGTTGTCCGGGTTCAGAGCTGAACCGGGACCTATCCCCTTCTTCACCCAGGCAGCCCCTCTGAGATGAGCATTGGAGCCTCTCATGCCCTGATGCTGTCTCTTGCCCTGCGCTGTATCGCGCAAGGCAAAGACTTTTTGGTTTACAAACTTACATTGCTAGGCGAAGGCTTCCACTTAGCAGTGTTCCCAGTGACATACCCGGCACTAATGGGCAGCGCTAAAGCTCGCCCACTAATGCCGGTGATGTCACCGGGAACACTGCTAGGCGGAAGGGAGAGCATTGGAGCATGAAATGCTCTGATGCTCATCTCATGGGTGAAGAAGGAGATATGTTTGGATTCGGCTCTGAACCCGGACAACCCCTTTAAGAGCAGGTGGATATTCAACAAGAACTCCTTAGCATCTAAGTGCTGAATGGGGAAATAAAACGGATTGCCTTTTAAATACAGTGATCCCCCAAGTTCCAAATGGCCTCAGGAATCGCATACAATATTTTCAACATGACCCTCTTCCTATTGAAAAAACAAAAGTTAGATTCAAAATGGCCAATTTCAAAATGGCCGCCATGGTCACCGCCCATCTTGAAGATTCCCCCCTCACATATACTAATGTGCCACAAACAGGAAGCTAATATCACCAACCATTCCCATTTTATTATGGTGTAATCATATAAATGGCCCACCCTGTACAATGGTCTTTCTTGAGATATCTTAACTTGAAACTAGACTCAACATACAATGCTTCAGACACTGATCTGTGATTAATGTGATTGACTGGAAGATCCAACCAATCAACATGGGCATTTCCATCATCAACACCTGTACTGGCTGTCCAGTAGCGCCTCTCCACAATACAGATTGGTACTACATGTCCTGTACTGCTCTTTACCAGGAGAGGCTACTTTGCACAACAGGTGATGGCGGCTCCATGTTATTTTTCTGGTGCACTGTGTACTGTACTGGAACCTGAAGAAGCTCCTGTCCTCATCATAGAAAGTGATTCACAGCTTCCAGCAGCTATTTATGACTGTTGAACGTAATGACTTGCTTTATCTGCAGTAGTTAACTGCTTAATTTTATCTTATTTTGGGATGACATTTTTAGACTTTGGCACCAATTACCAGTTTTCCATAGAGTTATGGTCTCAAGTTACAATGGTCGTCCCAGAACCAATTCATATTGTAACTTGAGGGACCACTGTATTGTGTATATTACTAGGTTTTATGGGTAAATTTGTTTTAATTCATGTACTGTATTGTCAGGAGCTGAGGTCATTTATTTTTAGTTGGTGATAAGTGACGCCGAGAGGAGGCTAGCCACTTCTCATTTTTGAAGAGAAGAAAGACTTCAGTGGGGACAGTCTCCCTCAGTTTGGAATTTAGTATTTATTCTGAAATTTTTTAACCCATCGGTGCAGTGTGTGACATATCCAGCAAAAATAAAATTTGTTAAAATTCAAGATTTGTTAACTCATTAAGTATTTTCATTTTTGCATTTTCATTTTTTCCTCCCCACGTTCTAATAGCCATAACTTTTTTAAACCTCCGTTCATATAGCCATACGAGAGCTTATTTTTTGAAGGATAAGGCCTCATGCACACGACCGTTGTGTACATCCATGGCCGTTGTTCAGTTTTTCTGTGATTTTCTGCGGACCCATTGACTTTCAATGGGTCAGTTGAAAACTCTGAAAATGCACCGTTGTTCATCCACGGCTGTGATCCGTGTTTCCTGTCCGTCAAAAAAATATGACCTGTCCGTCAAAAAAATAGGACCTGTCCTATTTTTTTGACGGACAACGGTTCACGGACCCATTCAAGTCAATGGGTCCGTGAAAAAACACGGATGCACACAAGATTGTCATCTGCGTCAGTGATCCATGTCCGTAGGCTACTTTCATACAGACGGATCTGAAGATCCGTCTGCATAAAAGCTTTTTCAGATCTAAGTTTTCACTTCATGAAAACTCAGATCCGACAGTATATTCTAACACAGAGGCGTTCCCATAGTGATGTTGATGCTTCAAGTTAGAATATACTACGAACTGTGTACATGACTGCCCCCTGCTGCCTGGCAGCACCCGATCTCTTACAGGGGGCTGTGATCAGCACAATAAACCCCTCAGGTGCCACCTGAGGGGTTAATTGTGCGTATCATAGCCCCCTGTAAGAGATCAGATGCTGGCAGGCAGCAGGGGGCAGACCCCCTTCCCTCCCCAGTTTTAATTTCATTGGTGGCCAGTGCGGCCCCCCCTCCCTCCCTCTACTGTATTAATTTCATTGGTGGCCAGTGCGGACCCCCCTCCCTTGTATTAATTTCATTGGTGGCCAGTGCGGCCCCCCCCCCTCGGCCCCCCTCCCCTGTATTAATTTCATTGGTGGCCAGTGCGGCCTCCCCTCTCCCCCCCATCATTGGTGGCATTGGAGAGTTCCGATCGGAGTCCAAGTTTAATCGCTGGGGCTCCGATCGCTACTGCAGTCCTAGTTGCCATGGTTACTTAGCAATATTAGAAGCATTATACTTACCTGCTGCAATGTCTCTGACCGGCCGGGCGCTTCTCCTACTGGTAAGTGACAGGTCTGTGCTTTAAGCAATGCGCCGCACAGACCTGTCACTTACCAGTAGGAGGAGCTCCCGGCCAGTCACAGACAGCGCAGCAGGTAAGTATAATGCTTCTAATATTGCTAAATAACCATGGCAACCAGGACTGCAGTAGCGTCCTGGTTGCCATGGTTACCGATCGGAGCCCCAGCGATTAAACTGGTACTCCGATCGGAACTCTCCGCTGCCACCAATGATGGGGGGGAGAGGGGAGGCCGCACTGGCCACCAATGAAATTAATACAGGGGAGGGGGGTCCGGGGGGGCCGCACTGGCCACAAATGAAATTAATACAGGGGAGGGGGGGCAGGGGGGGTCCGCACTGGCCACCAATGAAATTAATACAGTAGAGGGAGGGAGGGGGGCCGCACTGGCCACCAATGAAATTAATACAGTCTTCCCCTGCTGCCTGGCAGCCCCTGATCTCTTACAGGGGGCTATGGTGCCGCACCTGAGGGGTTAATTGTGCGGATCAGAGCCCCCTGTAAGAGATCGGGTGCTGCCAGGCAGCAGGGGGCAGTCATGTACACAGTTCGTAGTATATTCTAACTTGAAGCGTCTCCATCACCATGGGAACGCCTCTGTGTTAGAATATACTGTCGGATCTGAGTTATCACGATCTAACTCAAATCCGATGGTATATTCTAACATAGAGGCGTTCCCATGGTGATGGGGACGCTTCAAGTTAAAATATACCCTGACTTTACATTGAAAGTCAATGGGGGACGGATCCGTTTGCAATTGCACCATATTGTGTCAACGTCAAATGGATCCGTCCCCATTGACTTGCATTGTAAGTCAGGATAGATCCGTTTGGCTCTGCACGGCCAGGCGGACACCAAAACAACTTTTTCCTTCATGTCCGTGGATCCTCCAAAAATTAAGGAAGACCCACGGAAGAAAAAACGGACACGGATCACGGAACTACAGAACCGTTTTTTGCGGACCGCAAAAAAAAAACGATCGTGTGCATGAGGCCTAAGTTGTATTTTTTAATGGCACCATTTAATTTACCTGTCTTTTATTAGAAAACGGTAAAAAAAATATTTGGGGGGTTAAATTAATTTTAAAAAACACAATTCCAACAAGATATTTTTGGTTTTGATATTACAGCATTCACTGTGTGCTAAAAATGAAATGATATCATTATTCTGCGGCTCAATATAATTATGGCGATACCAAATTTGTGTACCAATTTGTGTTTTTTTACTTTTTTTTTTTAAAGGGACACTGACAGGCCGAATAAGCATAATTGGCTTTATATGTGCATGCACAGGTCTTCTATTGTGTAATAAAAACATATAAGTCTAACCCCTGTCCACCTTATGAAGACTGTAAAATGATGTTTTATAACCTGATAGAATTGCTCGTCTTTCTGCCCAAGGGGCGGCGTTTCAGCTTTACTTCTGCCCAGGCAGCCTCCCCCCAACCACCGTTCTGAAGCGCCGCCCAGCTCATCAATATTCACTTCGCTGGGCGGCTTCTGCGCTGCTGAGAAAAGTGCCCGGCGCAGGCACAGTACGCAGAGGCTGAAACGGCCTCAAAGAAGCAGAGGGGACGCAGGCACGATGTGATCCCGGCCAGTGAGGGTGCCGGGCACATGCGCAGGATCTCGGAACGTCGGGGACAGCAGAAGCCGCCCAGCGAAGTGAATATTGATGAGCTGGGCGGCGCTTCAGAACGGCGGTTGGGGGGAGGCTGCCTGGGCAGAAGTAAAGCTGAAACGCCGCCCCTTGGGCAGAAAGACAAGCAATTCCATCAGGTTATAAAACATCATTTTACAGTCTTCATAAGGTGGACAGGGGTTAGACTTATATGTTTTTAATACACAATAGAAGACCTGTGCATGGATATGTACAGCTAATTATGCTTATTCGGCCTGTCAGTGTCCCTTTAAACTCTTTTTCTTTCCATCGCCATTTTCTGACAGCCATGACTTTTTTTTCCCCCGTCCACAGAGCTGTGTGAGGGCTTGTTTTTTTCCGGGACGAACAGTATTTTTTATTAGTATCATTTTTGGGGTACATACAACTTTTTGATCACTCAAGGTGTCCAAAAAACTTTGAATCGCATGTTTTTATTTTTTTCTTCCTGCGTACACTGCGCAGGAAAAATATTTTAATAGTTCAGACATTTTCAGACCCGTCATTACCTGTTATGGTTATTTTTTTTATTGTTTATATATTTTTATATGTAAAATTGGGAAAGGAGGTTGATTTAAACTTTTTATATTTTTTAGAGATCTACTGTGGTGAATGGCATTCTGAGACGCTGCCTGCTGGGCTGTGCCCCATGCACAACATAGCAGGCAGATTATCATGACAGGCCTGGGAACTTTCAGCAGGCCCCAGGCTGTCATGGTAACTGACTGGTGCCCTGCGATTTTTACTGCGGGGGCTCCGATTGGAATGCATAGGGAGCCGCATCCCTCTGTCTTACCTCACAGATGCCAGAGTTAAAGGACCAGTTTCTGCGCCATTGCCAAATCCCAGTCATTGCGGCACTTGCCGTGTATGGAGCGGGCTCAGCACAGCAGCCAGCTCCATACATTCTCACAGCCACTGTGATGTACAGGTACAAGATGTAGTAGGGTTAGCACTCATGCTTTATGAGACGTGGTATCTAAACTAAATGCGTTAAGCAAACACTTTCAATTGCTTTTTAATGGCTTTTGTTTCAAGATAACACGATGAGTTAAGAGTTTGAGTGTTAACTCTGCTACATCTGTAAGTCACAGTGGATGAAGGGGTTAAAGATGCATCAAGAACAACTGATGCGCATCCACTGAGGAGAACAAACCTCTTACATATTTCATTTCTTAAGAATTCTGCCAGGATTTGAAACGCGTAAGTGGTGTGTTCTCCTATGTAGATGTAAATTCTTTATTCTTAATGAAAGGGAATCTGTTAGCAACTTTTCATGTCTCAAACTGTTGACAGCGCACTGTGGGACAGACATATATAAAACAAATGGTACCTTTCTTAGGCTATTCTTCATCTGTAAGGCCTCTTTCAGACAGGAAAAGGTGCGGGTGGGAAAAGGTGCGGGTGCGTTGCGGGAACATGCGTGATTTTTCTGCCCGAGTGCAAAACATTGTAATGCATTTTGCACTCGCATGAGAAAAATCGGGATGTTTGGTACCCAAACCCGAACTTCTTCACAGAAGTTCGGGCTTGGGATCGGTGTTCTGTAGATTGTATTATTTTCCCTTATAACATGGTTAGAAGGGAAAATAATAGCATTCTTAATACAGAATGCTTAGTACAATAGGGCTGGAGGGGTAAAAAAATAAATAAAATAATTTAACTCACTTTAATCCACTTGTTCGCACAGCCCGGCTTCTCTTCTGTCTTCTTCTTTGCTGTGTGCAGGAAAAGGACCTGTGGTTACGTCACTCCGGTCATCACATGATCCATCACCATGGTAAAAGATCATGTGATGGATCATGTGATGACCGGAGTGACGTCACCACAGGTCCTGCTCCTGCACACAGACAGACAGAAGAGATGCCGGGCTGCGCAATCAAGTGAATTAAGGTGAGTTAAAAAATAAAAATAAAAAATTATTTTAACCCCTCCAGCGCTATTGTACTATGCATTCTGTATTCAGAATGCTATTATTTTCCCTTATAACCATGTTTTAAGGGAAAATAATAATGATCGGGTCTCCATCCCGATCGTCTCCTAGCAACCGTGCGTGAAAATCGTATCTCATCCGCACTTGCTTGCAGATGCTTGCGATTTTCACGCAACCCCATTAATTTCTATGGGGCCTGCTTTGCGTGAAAAACGCACAAAATAGAGCTTACTGCGATTTTCATGCAACGCACAAGTGATGCGTGAAAATCAACGCTCATGTGAACAGCCCCATAGAAATGAATGGGTCGGGATTCAGTGCGGGGGCAATGCGTTCAACTCACGCATCGCATCCGCGCAGAATACTTGCCCGTGCCTAAAGCTCCAAGAAAGGACTCTGATGGTATATACAAGGGTTGCAAGTGCTCAGGGGCAGTGGTTATGACTGCAAGTGCCCAGGCCCCTGGCATTACTGATTGACAACTCCTTCCCCTGTATAACTGTTACCCAGCCCAGTATCACATCACCATGTGTGTCCGCAGTGCGGTGTCAGCAGTTAGAGACATGTTAAGTGGCTGACAGATTCCCTTTTTATAAATCTTGGATTTTAAGAGTGGTCCTTCTATTTCTCCAGCTGATTCAATACCTGGGTACTGGCCTGGTGCCTTCCATGCACAAAACAGAGGGACACATATTTACTTCAGCCATGGCAACGAGAGGATATTTTTCCATGATATTACTTTAATCAAATATCAAATATCTGAAAAGTCACATATTTCTACACAAAAGGACATTGTATAGTCCTGAAACCAAGGATACCAGAATAGACTGCACATTTATAGAACTAAGGCTACTTTCACATCGCAGCATGGAGATCCGGCCAACTAATCCAGCAGAGAATGCCAGGAATCGGCCGGACACAAACCGGTGTGTGCTGCAGTTGTGTCTGGCCACCTCTCGGCATTTTTGCCGGAATGTGGGCTGATCTCCACCGAACCCCATTACACTTAATGGGGCCAGCAGGCTTTCCGTTTGCATCCGGCAGTGCCAGATCTGGAGAATTCTACCAGGCTGTTCTCTGCCGGAATCCATGCCGCAGATGTGAAAGTAGCCTAAGGAGGCTTCTGAAGAATAATACTGTATGTCAAACGATTGTGTTATACCATGTTTGATGAAGAGACCTAATAGTCTGCAAAGCTTCCTATTTGTCCTCATTTTTTCACTTAGCCAATATAAGGCACCAGCCACCCTCAAGGGCTCCCAATAGTTATCTTTCTATCTGCCGGGTAACACAGTACAACGATATTTTTTCCTTGTAAAATAGTAAATAGTCTTAATATAATCTAAAGTGCATATATTTGACTTGTACCTCTTAATCTATTTCTATGAAATGCATCAATGTAGTCCTAAAAATCCTAAATTTGTATAAAATAACGGCTCTGTCTTGGTTAATTCAAGATCTTTTTCATTTCCTGTTTTTCATGTTATTTGATCACCACAGCTGACAGAGTTTTTGCCTTTGAAGATAGAACAGCAAATCCCAGAATGTAAAATTTCAATGATTTGCAAGTTTACAGAAGGAATGTATTTTACAGTGCACATTCCAACCAGCGAATCTGATCTTAATAGGATTGCAGTGGCATATGCGCCATATGTTACCGGACACCACAGAAGCTACAGTATGCATCATAAGTGCAACCGCCATAACATATATTCCTCTTGTCATTTCTAAATGGAGGAGAAGTATAATGTCCACCTATCAGTATGTCACTATTATACATTAGATCAGGGCTGGCCAACCTGCGGCTCTCCAGCTGTTGTCAAACTACAACTCCCACCCTGTCCTGCTGTGGGCTGAGAGCTGTAGGCAGACTGAGCATGCTGGCAGTTGTAGTTTTGCAACAGCTGGAAAGCAGCAGGTTGACCATCTCTGCATTAGATAGTCTTGGTCTTCATCTAAACATGCCCTTTAAAGGGGTGTTCCAAAACTGAGGTATCCTCAAGATAGGTGATTCATTTCAGTTTGGTGGCGGTCAGACTTCCGGATCGGCACCTCCACTAATAAGATGTTTTGCAGTAGTTCTGGTGCCGGAAACACGCAGAGGACCTTTACATCACCACTGTTATTCATTGCCCCATATTCTAACAGGTATGGTTCCAAAAGATCAGACCCCTCCAGATTAGGTTAAAGTCCCAGAAAAATCCATTTGTGCAATGGACTATGTTGTAGGTATAAAAAGAACATACAAGTTATGCAAATTCCCCATAAAAGCATTTATTTCCATATACACAAAGGCACTTCGAGCACTGCACATGCAATTCCTAATGAAAATATGAACAAAATATCAATTTTCTTCAACTGAAATCGAAGAAAAAGGAATAATAGACTGTTCAATAGCAGAATATTTCCACTATAAACTCAAATTTATTTACAGATTTAGCTTTTCTGTTATTCACTGAACTACTATTAAGCTATATAACCTTTATTTCTGATAGCTGCTTTACATCTGAGTGGCATGGAGATGTTCCAGCCCAAGCTGACCGGACTACATTCCACACTTCTTCTGCATTCTTGGGTTTGGCATCAAGAACAGCATTTTTTATGTCAATCCACAAATTCTCAATTGGACTGAGGTCTGGGGATTGTGCTGCCCGCTTCATAACATCAATCTTGTTGGTCTGAAACCAGGATGTTTGCCCGCTTGCTGGTGTGTTTGGAGTTGTTGTCCTGCTGAAACACCCATTTCAAGGGCATTTCTTCTTCAGCATAAGGCAACATGGCCTCTTCCAGTATTTTTATATATTCAAACTGATTCATGGTGCCTGGTAGAGATGAGAAAAGTTCTTTCTTAAAGTTCTTTTAATCCATATTGTGGCAGTGCAACACATGCGTCTGTTGGCTGTATTAGGCTTAGTTCACACTTCACTTAGTTGGTCAGTTATTCTCATCAGTTATTGTGAACACAAAACAGGTGTAGATCTATTCCTGATGCCTAATCTGAGAGTAGACTTAGCTCCTGAATTTGGCTTACAATAAATGATTGAAATAACTGACCAAATAACTGAAGTGTGAACTCAGCCTTATAGGTTAATGCTAGTGTCAGGTCTAATTTATCAGCGTGTCAGGTTAAGTGTGCGGCCCAAGATTCAAGTAGTGGACCCATGACATTGGGGAGGGTGTCAGCAGTAAGGCCCCATGCACACGGCCGTGTTTCACAGCCGTGTGCGGGCCGTGGAACCGCGGCCTGGATCCCTCCTGAGAGCAGGAGCGCACGGCGTCACTGGTTGCTATGACGCCGTGCGCTCCCTGCTGCCGCCGCAATACAGTAATACACTGGTATAGATCATACCAGTGTATTACTGTATTGCGGCGGCAGCAGGGAGCGCATGGCGTCATAGCAACCTGTGACGCCGTGCGCTCCTGCTCTCAGGAGGGATCCAGGCCGCGGTTCCACGGCCCGCACACGGCCGTGAAACACGGCCGTGTGCATGGGGCCTAAGGCTGTGTTCACATCACTTTATTTTTCAATTCTTCTAATCCGTCAGAAGAACAGCCCAAAACAAGTGGATCCTGCATTTTGAGCATCCGCCTTCAAACCGTCAGTATTTGGTCAGCATTTGATCAGTATTTGTAAGGCAAAAACAGGAGTGGGTCCAAAACAGAGATAACATGTGAGGGAAATATTTGCATGTCAGTAGTAAGAGGGGACAGCTCTTGTCAAACGCAAAGTGACCGGTGGCCACGCCCCTTTTCCAGCTGTCCGGACAAGCCCTAATATGTTATATTCAGGCTACTTACTAGCGACATATAGCTGAATAAATATTAACCGACATATAGCAATTACATATTACTAACAACATATATTAAATTAAAATTACAGCCAGCTATATTAGACTGAATGGGATTTTGATTTGTTTAATTAAAGTAAGCCCTTCAGAAGTCCTGGGACATCTGTTATGAGATCTCAAAAGGCCGCGGCTATAGCCAGAAGACTGTATAAACAGACCACCCCACGCTGTTTGTACACTTGTTACGATTTGTCCCAAAAAAAAAACCTCAGAGCTAGAATAACTATTAAATCAAGCTACTTCATATCTATCTATCCACACAGCTATCTATTAACTGTCTATACAGCTATCTTTCAAAAATATACAAATATAAATATAAAAATATAAATAAATCTACCAGACCATAGGAAATTTGCTTCGTTACATAAATATGTACAATAAAAAAATCTAAGGCGTACGCGATTTAAGAAAAATGTCATTATTTACGCATTATGGTACACTTTTCAACAACTCAGTAGGGTAGATACGTTTGTGCGTAATTACAGCAACGTATACATAATACAATAATACATAATACATAATAAACATACAATTGTTTCATGTGCTTTGTTACAAAGGAACGTACAACACGGTCATTTTTTCTAAAATCACTCGTAAATATTTTTAATACACTTTGAAAAGACATTCCTTTAGCGATACAATGTAAGATATAGATGCAGTAATGTCCGCAGACTGAACTAACGACGTCCTGTATTTTGATATCTTAGGCTACTTTCACACTAGCGTTCGATCGGATCCGTTCTGAACGGATCCGATCGTAATAATGCAGACGGAGGCTCCGTTCAGAACGGATCCGTCTGCATTATATTAGCAAAAAAAAAGCTAAGTGTGAAAATAGCCTGGGACGGATCCGTCCAGACTTTCAATGTAAAGTCAATGGGGGACGGATCCGCCTGAAGATTGAGCCATATTGTGGCATCTTCAAACGGATCCGTCCCCATTGACTTACATTGTAAGTCTGGACGGATCCGCACGGATCCGCACGCCTCCGCAGCTGTCCGCCTGTCCGTGCGGAGGCGAGCGGAGCGGAGGCTGAACGCCGCCAGACTGATGCAGTCTGAGCGGATCCGCTCCATTCAGACTGCATCAGGGCTGGACGGCTGCGTTCGGGTCCGCTCGTGAGCCCCTTCAAACGGAGCTCACGAGCGGACCAGCGAACGCTAGTGTGAAAGGAGCCTTATAGTCTTAGAATTTTGAGATAAGGCTACTTTCACACCTGCGTTAGGTGCGGATCCGTCTGGTATCTGCACAGACCGATCCGCACATATAAATGCAAGCGCTGGTATCCGTTCAGAACGGATCAGTTTGCATTATGAACCAGTCAAAACGGATCAGTCCTGACTTACATTGAAAGTCAATGGGGAACAGATCCGTTTCCAATTGCACCATATTGTGTCAGTGAAAAAGGATTCGCTCCCATTGACTTACATTGTAAGTCAGGACGGATCCGTTTGGCTCTGCAAGCAGCGTTTTGGTGTCTGCATCCAGAGCGGAATGGAGGCAGAACGGAGCCAAACTGATGCATTCTGAACGGATCCTTATCCATTCAGAATGCATTGGGGCTGAACTGATCCGTTTTGTAACGGTTGTGAGATCCTTGAAACGGATCTCACAAACGGAATTCAAAACGCCAGTGTAAAAGTAGCCTAAAAATTTCATAAATTCGCCAGGAAATATTTCATTCATGGGCAAAAATCCATAACTATAAAAAAAAATGGATACGTCATTCGGATATAATATGATTAAAATCCAATGCTTTCTTTGTTGATACGAATTGTCCGTATTTACCGACGGACGGTCAATGATTTTATTCTCCGTTAATAAATTGCACGGAAATACACTTTTAAATATGCGTCAGGTGTGAAAGTCGGCTTTGATAACACAGGTCATTTCATAATTATTCATCTTACTGAAAATCATATAAAACCTCCCTTCTATTGTTTATTTCAATAATATTTTCATTTTATGTAAAAAGTCATTTTATGTAAAACATTCAGATATTACACGCAAATACATTTTATATACCGTCAAAGTAAAATTTACAACGATAACCAAGTCATGTGTAACAAAGAAGGCGTTCTCTTTTTAGGTAATACAGAACCTCGCATTAACGCAGGGGTTGTTGGTATGAACGGCTGCTGCCTGAAAGGGGTACGATCTTTTTCAAAATGTTCGTCGGGGGGACCCCCTTTTTAAATTATCGTAAAGTTCTCTAGTTTTTGTATAACTGATCACGGTTGATGGCACGTTCAGTTCGGCGATGGCTTCCATGAAGAAGTCCCACCCGCTAGCCGTTTTAGCCTTAAGCAACTCATGACTCTGCATCGCAACGCGAATCAGGTCGATGATGTTGGATCCTGGTACAACTTGATCTTTGTAAATTAACTCACCCCTAGCGTTCCAGTAACGGTTTGGCGTATGTCTGGTGTTTTTACAACAGTTTTTTTTTTTAGCCAGTCCAACTCGTGTTTGGAAACCAGGAACATTTTCTCTGCATACTCCAATTATGAGCCGCTGACTATTAGCTGTCAAGGTAGTGATTAAAGGTATCGCAAAGCCGAGCAGCGAACCTATAGATCCGCCTCAAAAAAAGATACGCTCATACATAGATAGATGGATATTAGAAGATAGATGCTATGGACGTGTCTGGTCATGTCTGTAAAGGTCGCAGAAAGTCAAGCTATTTTTTAAAACTTAAATGAGTTGTAGCCTGAAAATAACATATTAGGGCTTGTTCGGAGAGCTGGAAAAGGGGCGTGGCCACCTGTCACTTTGAGTTTGACAAGAGCTGTCCCCTCTTACTACTCATGTCTTCTGTGTTTTGGACCTTCTCATGCTTTTGGCTTCCACGTCATGATCAAATCCTGATGTAAAATACTGACTGTGTGATGGACGCCTTATGGATGCTCAAACGACAGGACCCTTTTTTTTTTCTGTTCTCCGACGGATCAAAAGAACTGAAAAATATATGGTGATGTCAACACGACCAAACAGGGACACTACTGGCCCCATAACAGACTGGTGTAGGTAGCAACAGCATGAAAAGTCACAATAGTGACTCATGACTTAAGTTGCTGCTGATTGAGCTGGTGCTGCTCCTGCCACCCCACCCCTCCAGCAGTCATGGCAGTGGAGCATGAGCTCAGAGTGTCCTCCAGGTTAGAACTTCGTGAGGATGGGCGATGGCGCATGTAGGCAGCGACCAACCGACTACAAAGGATGTCTTGATAGTCCCTCTCAGAAGGTGTAAAAAAGGCCCCAATTTTGGACCAGTAGCAATGTGCTAACATTGTGGAGAAAAAGTAGTCATCCCTCTGCCAAATGGTGATAAAGTGGCTGTCACTATGCAAGCAGCTGCTCAGCATGCATCTGGCCATTTGCTCAAGGGACTCGGAGGGACAACCTGCCTCCATCTCCACTGCATACTGCCACAGTCTGCTGGGGTCTTCTGCGTCATCACCAGATTTATCAGAATCCCCTCCAGGACATGAAGGAGTGGAATGAAGAAACCCAGGGTATTGAAGCTGCAATTCTTATTTTGGCCAGAAGGTGGAAGGCCAACATAACAAATGAGCAATTCTGTACAAATCATGGGTCTAAAAGACCCACGAGGGTTCAGAATAAAAAAAAAAAATATGGATCTTGTAGGCTCAAATACGAGCTTCAAAATAAAAAAAAAAGAGTAAAAAGAAACTTAAAAAAATATATACTTTTTTAAAAAATATATAAAAGTTTAAAATCACCCTCCCTTTCCCTAGAACACATGAATAAAAAATATATAAACATCATGGGCGTCCGAAAACGCCTGTACTATTAAAATATAAAAATATTTATCCAATATGGCAAATGGCGTAATGGAAAAAAGGGTCAAAATTGCCAATTTGACCCAGAGAATGAAAGGCACAGGTCAGTTCTGCCGCAAAGGGAACACCGTGGGAAAAAAAACCATAAAACGGTGGAGGAATTGCTTTTTTCTTTCCAATTCCATCCTATTTGGAATTTTGTTCCCGCTTCCCACTACATTGTATGCCATATTAAAAGGTGGCATTAGAAAGTACAAATTGTCCTGCAAAAATCCCAGATAGCAAATAATTGTGCTGCAATTTTGAAAATGACTTGCTAAGCTATTGCAGACTTGCCAAGCTTCACAAGTATGTCACAAACTTGTAGCAAGTCTGCTTTGCAAGTCTCCAGATTAACTTGCTTTTGCAAACTTGCTGCAAGTTCTCGTTAAGTTATTATGCTCTTGCTAGAGACTTGCCAAGCAAATTTGCTGCAAGTTGAAAAAGTGTCAACTAGAACTTGTGCTGCAAGTGCTCTGCAAGTGTACAACTTGCCAGATAATGTGTGCAGCAAGTTAACAAGACTTGCAAATTTAACCCTGCCACAAGTTTGTGGCAAGTTATCCTTGCTATCTGAGTATGTGAATGGAAAAATAAAAAGAAGTTATGGCTCAAGTAAAATAGTGAAGAAAAATGAAAATGAAAAAATGAAAAAACCTCTGGTATCCTAAGAGTTAAAAGTAGCTAAATGTTGGTGTTACTATGTTATTATGGTGCCCCCTGCTGTTCTTTAGATTTCCTCTCAGAACGTCCACCTAATGTATCCAGACAGTCAATAGGAATAGGAGCACCATAGGCATCTTCTGCCCAACACTAGACACTTTAGATGGACATTCAGGGTACCGCAACAAGCAATATCTACACAGAGAAGCATATTTTAAAAAAATCTCCCAACTGCAAAACATTCAAAAACAGTTGTTTTTCCATGATCTAAGAGAAAAATTAAAATTTTAGTTGTGGGAGAACCCCTTTAAGGTATTTCTTGCCAATTTTGCAATGTGACTATTTGCAATGGGTGTCGCCGCTACTCTATGCGTGGTCTCCTCCACTGGGCCTATTCAATGTCAACATCTGGTATGACATCGCCAAAATCACTGACTGTGTCGTGTTGGTTCCCCTTACATCATGACAAAGGGTCACATGACGCAAGGGGATCTGGACTTCACCACGGCGATTTCAAAGAATGTCGACAGCGAGGGAGCCCAGCGGTGCATCGCAGGCTATGAGGAGAACACACGAGGAGCCATTTACAGGTCTGGTAAAGTGGGAGTGTGGGGTGGGGGGTTGACAATCCCCCCTCCCCATTCTTGCACAACCCACTTAATGTAATAGTCATCTTGCAAAGGTATAACAGGAATCTTCTAATGACATAGTAATTGCTACTGATCCTGCTTCCAACTGTAGACTATTGCCAGGAATTAATGAATGGGATCCGATTGGTTTATCCCCCGAATGAAATGTCCTTTGTGAACATTATGTTCCCCTGATTTCTATTGCAGAAGGCTCATTAGGTGAGATATGAAATCCTTTTGTCCGGGAGAAGCCCTTGATGACATAACCAGACTTCATTTGGGGAAAAACACTTTGAGGAATTGATGCCTTCTACTGATTATCACTTGGCATGAAACATCTGGAACTGTTATTGTAGACCATTTGCAGCAATCTCATGGTTTTCTGTTAAAACAAGGATGATGCCAGTTACAGGGTCTGCAAAACAGAAGACAAACAGGGACCCAGCACAAGATTAAGGCTTGCTCCTGGCAGGAGGCAGTGGATGTACCTTCCATCACCCTCTGCAGTAACACGTTTGGTATGCAGTGCACAGTCACCATGGTAAACCAATCCTCTCCGATCAGGACCTGGAAAATATGTGGTTCCAATTCAAGCTGTATGATTTAAAATCCACAAAGCAGATGTCAGATATAAAAGAGATTATAAAGGACATGCTATGATTGTTGTGCAACAATCCAGTCTCCCTACACAACGTGAATAACATATATCTGTACAATGTTATTCCTTGTCATATACACATTCTCCAGGAATGTTATAGGTGCAAGGAGCAATAGGACTCTGGAGCAAATACAGTTCATGATCCAAAATTCAATATATAGCAGTAAGCAGACTTGTCCTTCAGCCAGAAACTTCCAGTGATCTAAAACATCAGTACCCTCCAAGTGGAAAAAGAGGTCCCCTCCTGGGGACCAAAAGTGATGCTGTAAACTACTGGTACCTGATGAGAAGGCTGGTTCTACAGGTGAATCTTTGCACCCATATGACACCCACAAATCTCAACTCTACCAAGGGTCTAATGATCAGAACCGAACATTTCATAGTATCTCTGGAGCTGCTAGTTCAGGTCATTAGACCTGTGGTTGGTCTAGGATTTGAGAACATCGAGGGGACTGTATCAAGTTTGTGGTGTACAAAAGGTGCAAGTTTTTTGCACAAGTTTAATTTGCTATTTTTTTTACCATGTAACACCACCCTCCCTACTTATAAAAAAAAGTGGTATAAAATGGGTGTAATTAGTATGGCAATTAGTTTCTAGATAGATTTATCATTGCAACTTTTTGGAAAAAAAATGCAAAAAGGTAACAAATGCACACCAACTAGGAAAGTATAGTAGCATTTTTAAGATATAAAATTTATCACCAAATTTATCAAACATTGTGCGACTTTAGATAAACTTGGTGCAGCCTTCATCAACTCTAAGTGAAATCAAAACTAACTTCAAAAATGTGCATCTTGATTTATTTCTCCTATAATACTGGAACAAAAATGTGCCCGTATTATACTCTAAACCTGTCTAACCCATTGAGGTTTCCTTAGCAGCTTGTTCCAGCCACACGTGCCCACAATACAACACTCTCACTCCAGAAGTAAAATGTGTGCATCTATTTTGTGTCCATTTCTGGCACGGACTGATGACCCCCCCCCAGCCTCCTGGTTACACCCCTGAATAATGATCATAATACAGTGCAGGTTTTAAATTCGGTAATTTATTGAAAAATAATTAATATCCATAAATATAGATGTTATTTCTGGCAGTCAATAAAATGGTCATAAAAGCATGCTGTACACATACTGTATGGTGTTAATATTCTGGACTGATGCTCAACCAATTACAAACCGGATTCCAAAAAAGTTGGGACACTATACAAATCGTGAATAAAAACTGAATGCAATGATGTGGAGGTGCCAACTTCTAATATTTTATTCAGAATAGAACATAAATCACGGAACAAAAGTTTAAACTGAGAAAATGTACCATTTTAAGGGAAAAATATGTTGAATCAGAATTTCATGGTGTCAACAAATCCCAAAAGTTGGGACAAGGCCATTTTCACCACTGTGTGGCATCTCCCCTTCTTCTTACAACACTCAACAGACGTCTGGGGACCGAGGAGACCAGTTTCTCAAGTTTAGAAATAGGAATGCTCTCCCATTCTTGTCTAATACAGGCCTCTAACTGTTCAATCGTCTTGTCCCTTCTTTGTTGCACCTTCCTCTTTATGATGCGCCAAATGTTCTCTATAGGTGAAAGATCTGGACTGCAGACTGGCCATTTCAGTACCTGGGTCCTTCTCCTACACAGCCATGATGTGATTGATGCAGAATGTGGTCTGGCATTATCTTGTTGAAAAATGCAGGGTCTTCCCTGAAAGAGATGACGTCTGGATGGGAGCATATGTTGTTCTAGAACCTGAATATATTTTTCTGCATTGATGGTGCCTTTCCAGACATGCAAGCTGCCCATGCCACACGCACTCATGCAACCCCCATACCATCAGTGATGCAGGCTTCTGAACTGAGCGTTGATAACAACTTGGGTTGTCCTTGTCCTCTTTGGTCCGGATGACATGGCGTCCCAGATTTCCAAAAAGAACTTTGAATCGTGACTCGTCTGACCACAGAACAGTCTTCCATTTTGCCACACTCAATTTTAAATGATCCCTGGCCCAGTGAAAACGCCTGAGCTTGTGGATCTTGCTTAGAAATGGCTTCTTCTTTGCACTGTAGAGTTTCAGCTGGCAACGGCGGATGGCACGGTGGATTGTGTTCACTGACAATGGTTTCTGGAAGTATTCCTGAGCCCATTCCGTGATTTCCTTTACAGTAGCATTCCTGTTTCTGGTGCAGTGTCGTTTAAGGGCCCGGAGATCACGGGCATCCAGTATGGTTTTACGGCCTTGACCCTTACGCACAGAGATTGTTCCAGATTCTCTGAATCTTCGGATGATGTTATGCACAGTTGATGATGATAGATGCAAAGTCTATTGCTACTTGTCCCAACTTTTTGGGGATTTGTTGACACCGTGAAAATTTGAATCAACGTATTTTCCCTTTAAAATGATACATTTACTCGGATCAAACGTTTGATCTGTCATCTACGTTCTATTACAAATAAAATATTGACATTTGCCATCTCCACATCATTGCATTCAGTTTTTATTCACAATTTGTTTAGTGTCCCAACTTTTTTGGAATCCGGTTTGTATAAAGTACAGTAAAAACAAAGATTTATTTTCCCATCTTTGGATCACTTCTTAACACAGGAAGAACAGGTGTACGCCATTTTTAGGCTGGATTCATACAGTTTTGTGTTTTTTTAAATCCAAACGCAATGGTTAAATCATGAGAAAGAAGTAGTAGAAGTCCTTGCCGTTATATCCACTTGTGGCTGTGCCGAAAACAATCGGTGTAAATCCAGTTTTTAAGGGGACCCATTGCATTGAATTAGTTGTCCCATCGGCAGCTCAGCAGACTGATAGATTGTTTTATGGGAAACATTTCCATTGGATCTGTAATTTATTCATTTAAATACTGTCTTCTGATCTGAGGAGTCCAGTGGTGGAGTCACCTTCCTTCTATACAGAAGTAACAGGCTGAACAGTAAGCAGTAGAGTACTAGTCGATATTTCAGCTTTCTGGACAATATTTTAGACTGTCTGGACACACATCTGTGCCTTATTTATGAAGGATCTGGCTGCCTGTTTTTAATTTAAGAATATGACAAATTGCATTCCCTACCCTCCATTAACCAGAACAGAGAAGTAGTGGAAAGAGAACATCTATCACCTTGGTGGACACAGCGTGATCATGTACACAGCTGCTCATTCATAGGAATGTGTGCCATGTAATACTACAGTGCACAGAACAGCTGGATCCCAGGGGTTACCGCGGCATTTGCCCCTTCAAGTGTGCAGAACTACTTTTTTAGAGCTTTTATTCTCAATTTATGTCAGATCTAATGTACATTAAAAAAGTCACAGATGTGACATTTAACATTTTAAAAACTAGCGGTCACATTACATTTACTAGTATTTTAAGAATTCAGTGAATTTGATTTGTTAACATGTGCCTTCCAATGACTCCTCCTGCTCAGTACACAAATAGCTCTTAACTTCATACATGCTATGATATATATATATATATATATATATATATATATATATATGATAAAAAATTGGACTGCACTCCAGACGGTTCCTTATGGTAAAACGAGTGAAGTTTATTCACACATGTGATGGCAGCAAAAAAGCGACGTTTCGGCTCAACATGAGCCTTTCTCAAGAAAGGCTCATGTTGAGCCGAAACGTCGCTTTTTTGCTGCCATCACATGTGTGAATAAACTTCACTCGTTTTACCATAAGGAACCGTCTGGAGTGCAGTCCAATTTTTTATCATATTGAAGGGGGTAAGATCCAGTTGCCGTACTTGGACTTTGCACCCACTAGCTATTGCTTCAAAGGTGGTGCTGCCAGTTATCTTTTTCTGTATATATATATATATATATATATATATATATACACATATACACACACACACACACACACACATACATCTATGCAAAAATATACTGCTAGGACACTACTGTATGTAGTGTAGATATTCCTTTTTTCAAGCTGATGCGTATACCTTCTATTAATCAGAAATAACTTAGGCTACTTTCACACCAGCGCTTTTGCTGGATCCGTCATAGATCAGCAAAACCGCTTCCGTCATAATACAACCATCTGCATCCGTTCTGAACGGATCCAGTTGTATTATCTTTAAAATAGCCAAGAACACCATTGAAAGTCAATGAGGGACAGATTTGTTTTCTATTGTCTTGCTCCGCACCACAACGCGGACAGAAAAACGCTGCTTTCAGCGTTATTCTGTCCGCGATGGGAGCGCAACCAAATGGAACGGAATGCATTCTGGAGCATTCCGTTTTGTTCAGTTCAGTTTTGTCCCCATTGACAATGAATGGGGACAAAACTGAAGCGTTTTCCTCCGCTATTGAGATCCTATGACGGATCTCAATAGCAGAAAGAGAAATCGCAAGTGTGAAAGTAGCCTTATATAGCGATTTATCAGAATGGACGACCTATATTCTTCACAATGTTAAAACCACGCTGCTCACCAGAATCTCCACTCAGACCACTTCAGTTTGCGTTGACATTAATCAATACGCCAATCACTGGCTTCTTGCTACACATCTATTCGCCTATCCTATAATGGTCAAGACCAGATAGGCAAAGATAGTGAAGCACCGCAATGAGATTTAATCACAAACCAGCTTTTATGATACTCACAAACATGCAAGGGACATAGGCATATAAAACAATTAAACCGGCTTCCCGTCTATCACCCGACCCGGGTTTCACCTTTGCTTCGCCAAGATAGGCGTTTTTTTTATGTACAAGTTATGCTCCTCTCACTTATAAAACCACTATATAAAAGTAAAAACATTGGTTTAACATATAAAAAATAGCTCATTAGCTCTTAAAATTCATAAAATCAACAATCCTTCTCATTACAACATCACATATGCGTATATGCTTCATTCCAACATCACATGTCCGTATAAGGCCATCGGAGAATACTATCAAAAGACATTTCAGAAAAAACTACTACCCTCCCATAAGCATCTATTCATACTCAAGTTTCCATTTCTCATGATAATTTTCAAAGGAATTACTATTATATATGAATGAGAATCAGTTTACAGGTTCTCTCCTTATTAACAAGGAGCCAAACATCCCTTTTATACCAGACACTCCATATTTAACCCTGCAGGTTGCAGAGTACCCAATTTGTAAATCTATTCTATCTCATGGCGGTTAATCTTGGCGACAGGATCCTCTCCCTGCCATTTGTTCATCACACGCTCAACTCCAACCAATTTCAACCAGACGGATTTTTATTATGTACTCTTTTGAAATGGGCCGAGACACTATGTGTTTCCAGCCCTTTTTTTATATTTCTAATGTGTTCCTGTATACGGGTTTTTAATTTTCTAAGAGTTCGTCCTACATACTGGAGTCCACAAGGGCACTCCAGCATGTACAGTCGTGGCCAAAAGTTTTGAGAATTACATAAATATTGAAAATTGGAAAAGTTGCTGCTAAAGTTTATATAATAGCAATTTGCATATACTCCAGAATGTTATGAAGAGTGATCAGATGAATTGCATAGTCCTTCTTTGCCATGAAAATTAACTTAATCCCAAAAAAACCTTTCCACTGCATTTCATTGCTGTCATTAAAGGACCTGCTGAGATCATTTCAGTAATCGTCTTGTTAACTCAGGTGAGAATGTTGACGAGCACAAGGCTGGAGATCATTATGTCAGGCTGATTGGGTTAAAATGGCAGACTTAACCTGTTAAAAGGAGGGTGATGCTTTAAATCATTGTTCTTCCATTGTTAACCATGGTGACCTGCAAAGAAACACGTGCAGCCATCATTGCGTTGCATAAAAATGGCTTCACAGGCAAGAATATTGTGGCTACTAAGATTGCACCTCAATCAACAATTTATAGGATCATCAAGAACTTCAAGGAAAGAGGTTCAATTCTTGTTAAGAAGGCTTCAGGGTGTCCAAGAAAGTCCAGCAAGCGCCAGGATCGTCTCCTAAAGAGGATTCAGAGTGCCACTAGTGCAGAGCTTGCTCAGGAATGGCAGCAGGCAGGTGTGAGCGCATCTGCACGCACAGTGAGGCGAAGACTTTTGGAAGATGTGGCCTGGTGTCAAGAAGGGCAGCAAAGAAGCCACTTCTCTCCAAAAAAAACATCAGGAACAGATTGATCTTCTGCAGAAAATATGGTGAATGGACTGCTGAGGACTGGGGCAAAGTCATATTCTCTGATGAAGCCTCTTTCCGATTGTTTGGGGCATCAGGAAAAAGGCTTGTCCGGAGAAGAAAAGGTGAGCGCTACCATCAGTCCTGTGTCATGCCAACAGTAAAGCATCCTGAGACCATTCATGTGTGGGGTTGCTTCTCATCCAAGGGAGTGGGCTCACTCACAATTTTGCCCCAAAACACAGCCATGAATAAAGAATGGTACCAAAACACCCTCCAACCGCAACTTCTTCCAACAATCCAACAACAGTTTGGTGAAGAACAATGCATTTTCCAGCACGATGGAGCACCGTGCCATAAGGCAAAAGTGATAACTAAGTGGCTCGGGGACCAAAACGTTGACATTTTGGGTCCATGGACTGGAAACTCCCCAGATCTTAATCCCATTGAGAACTTGTGGTCAATCCTCAAGAGGCGGGTGGACAAACAAAAACCTACTAATTCTGACAAACTCCAAGAAGTGATTATGAAAGAATAGGTTGCTATCAGTCAGGAATTGGCCCAGAAGTTGATTAAGAGCATGCCCAGTCGAATTGCAGAGGTCCTGAAAAAGAAGGGCCAACACTGCAAATACTGACTCTTTGCATAAATGTCATGTAATTGTCGATAAAAGCCTTTGAAACGTATGAAGTGCGTGTAATTATATTTCACTACATAACAGAAACAACTGAAACAAAGATCTAAAAGCAGTTTAGCAGCAAACTTTGTGAAAACTAATATTTGTGTCATTCTCAAAACCTTTAGTCACGACTGTAGACCCCATGGTTTCACAGGAAAATTCACCTCCAATTTTAAAAGCACCACCATTGCTCATAGATACCACTTCAGTTACATTAGGTCTTCTATCTTTCTTTTGACGGTTTTTGCACGGCAAGCAGAAACCGCACCATGTGAACACATGTTTTTTGACACCTTCATTTTTTAAAGGTAAACAGCTATGCACGAGGCAATCTTTTAGATTAGGTGCCTTTTTAAATATTAATTCTGGATGGGCAGGGATCACCTCCCCTTAAACGGGATCATTTTTAAGGACTGACCAATTTTTCCTTATAGCATTTTTAATTAAACCAGCATTGCAATTAAATTGGGTGATAAATGAAAATCTATAATCCTTTTTACTTTGTTTTTCCATTTTTTTTGTTGTGATCTTCCTGTTTTTCACTCTCTATTTCTTCCCTACACCTCTCTAGATTTTTCTTTTTGCACCCTTTTTCCAAAAAACGCTTCTGTATCATATCGCTCTGTTCGCTATAGGCTTTTTTCTCTGTACAATTCAGGTGAATTCTTTTAAACTGACCCTTTGGGATATTTTTAATCCAGGTACCGTAATGGCAACTAGTGATATCAATGTATGTATTTGCGTCCATGGGTTTGAAATATGTCTTTGTCTTTAGTGCATTATCCTCCACAAAAATAGTAAGATCCAAAAAATTTATACTAACTGAACTTATAGTGTTTTTGAATTTTACATTCCAGTGATTATTATTAATATTTTTTCCTATTATTCACCTTCCCAAATTAACACACAGTCATCGATAAATCGCTTCCATAAACACAATTTTCCCTTTTCTAGTTGCAAATTTAGTATAGGATCTAGAAATTCACTTTCCCAGGCGGCCATGAATAAATTTGCGAAGGCGGGGGCGAATTTCGCCCCCATTGCCGCACCAGTTGACTGTAAATAAAAATTATTCAAAAACAAAAAATAATTATGACTTAAATTTGCCTTGTGCTTTAGACATATTCGGATCATTCTCCAAATGCTTCTGAACTGCTCTTAACCCTTTCTACTTAGGAATTACCATGTACAAAGACATAACATCAACTGTAGCAACAAACTGTAGCAAGATACATAATCTCAGTGAATGATTCAATATTTTTAACACATCACCCGTATCCCGCAAATATGAGGCCGTAGCTATTACATATTTCTGTAGGTAGTAATCTATATACTCCATTAATCTACTAGTTACTAACATTATTCCCGAAACTATGGGTCTCCCCGGTGGATCTACAAAACTCTTATGTATTTTAGGCAGTTGGTAGATTACCGGTATGACTGGATGTTTAACCCTTAGGTATTCATATTCTTTTCCACTCAATATGCCCTTTTTATACCCTTTTTCCAACAGAGCCTCCATTTCCTTTTAAACTCAATAGTAGGGTCTCCTTTAACACTTTATATGTAGTTTTATCCTCCAATAATCTCAGCATTTCTGCCTGATATTTTATCCTATCCATTATCACAACCCCACCCCCTTTGTCAGCGGGCTTTATCACTATCTCGGTTAAGGATTCCAGGGCTAGCAATGCTTGCCTTTCCTCGTATCTTAAATTGTGGTACATCCTCTCCCAAATAAATTTTTAGTGGAGTTCTGCACCTGTCTGCCTGTTCTTGATTTCCTATGTTCTCTTCCCTTTGTGTTCCCTTTATTCCCTAATGTGGAAAATTTTGAATCTCTTCCTTAGTCCCATTTGTATAATTATTGCAGGGTTGAGTTGGTCTACCTTGTCTATCTTTATAGTTTGTGTGGTTCCTTGGATAGCCATAGTCTCCTCTGCCTGCATTCATATTCCTCCCTCTATTATATTGAAAATTGGGCGCATAATTAAATCTCTGTTGATAATTTGATCGAATAAAGTGTGGGCCATTGTTCCACTGATGCCAAGGACTATAACCACTATTGTAAATTCCTGATTATTAAAATATGGGGCACAATTATATTGCGTGTTACTGTAGTTCCTCTTTTGCTGTGATGTATACGTCTGCTGGTTAGGTTTGCCTCCAGTGTATTTTTACTTATCGGATAAGGCTGTATTGCTGTCACACTTACTTTCATGGTCATGTGTGCATTCACTCTCCTTAATCCTCAATTTATAAACCCGTTTAGTACGGTAATCCTCCATTACCTTAAAGGGAACCTGTCACCGGGATTTTGTGTATAGAGCTGAGAACATGGGTTGCTAGATGGCCGCTAGCACATCCGCAATACCCAGTCCCGATAGCTCTGTGTGCTTTTATTGTGTAAAAAAAACGATTTAATACATATTCAAATTAACCTGAGATAATTATATCTTATCTATAATAAGTATGTGAGATGAGTCAGGGACAGGACTCATCTCAGGTTAATTTGCATATGTATCAAATTGGGTTTTTTTATACAATAAAAGCACACAGAGCTATGGGGACTGGATATTGCGGATGTGCTAGCGGCCATCTAGCAACCAATGTCCTCAGCTCTTTACACAAAATGTGTGTTTTTTTTTAGCTTAACCTCTGTTTAAATTTTTAAAACATTTTTTTGACAAATCTGAGATAGTTCATAATAGTCTTTTAGGTTTTTAAAGGGTTTAAGTTTCCCATGTATACTCGCTATCTTCTCATTAATCTGAACTAATTTATTTTTCCTTATTCCTATGATGAACCGCATAGCATTAAAACCGCATATATTTACAAATTTCTCCCAATCATCTAAATCCTGCTCCTCGTCTGAACTCGAAGGCAATTACCATCTTAACCCTTCTGGGATTTTTTTTCTCCCCTCGATATTTCTCCAGGGCTATTACATCCCAGGTTGTTCTCACCTCTTTACTCATGAGTTTCCCTTCCAGGTCATTTGGGTTTTTGGTAACAAATTCAGATGAGAAAACTTTATTAACATCACACTTAATGTTAGCTCAAAATAAAAAAATGTCCATATTTGGATGCAATTCGGACAGTCCCACAAAACACAAATAGAAATAAAAAAGTCAATTCCGAATAGTCAATCCTACTTTGAGCGCTGCAGGTTACAGGTGTGGTGGGTCCTGTTCACACCGAACTCCAATCTTCACAATGTTAAAACTGCGCTGCTCTTTAATTTTTATTAAGAGACGTGTTACATTCTGCATAGCGATGGGACCTTGCTTCAAAACAGAGTGAAAGTGCTCCACTCAGGAACTTTGAAAATTAAAGCAAGTCTCAGGAACATTTTTCTTAACCACCTCCCGACCGCTGTACGCAGATATGCGTCCGGGAGGTGGTTGCTTTACTCCTCCTGGACGCATATACGCGTCATCTCGCGAGACGCGAGATTTCCTGTGAACGCGCGCACACAGGCGCGCGCGCTCACAGGAACGGAAGGTAAGCGAGTGGATCTCCAGCCTGCCAGCGGCGATCGCTCGCTGGCAGGCTGGAGATCCGAATTTTTTAACCCCTAACAGGTATATTAGACGCTGTTTTCATAACAGCGTCTAATATACCTCCTACCTGGTCCTCTGGTGGTCCTTTTTGTTAGGATCGACCACCAGAGGACTCAGGTAGGTCAGTACAGTCGCACCAAACACCACACTACACTACACCCCCCCCGTCACTTATTAACCCCTTATAAACCCCTGATCACCCATTATCACCCCATATAAACTCCCTGATCACCCCCCTGTCATTGATCACCGCCCTGTCATTGATCACCCCCCTGTCAGGCTCCGTTCAGACGTCCGTATGATTTTTACGGATCCACGGATACATGGATCGGATCCGCAAAAAGCATACGGACGTCTGAATGGAGCCTTGCAGGGGGGTGATCAATGACAGGCGGGTGATCACCCATATACACTCCCTGATCACCCCCTGTCATTGATCACCGCCCTGTCACTGATCACCCCCCCTGTAAGGCTCCATTCAGACGTCCGCATGATTTTTACGGATCCATGGATACATGGATCGGATCCGCAAAACACATGCGGACGTCTGAATGGAGCCTTACAGGGGGTGATCAATGACAGGCAGGTGATCACCCATATACACTCCCTGATCACCCCCTGTCATTGATCACCGCCCTGTCACTGATCACCCCCCCTGTAAGGCTCCGTTCAGACGTCCGTATGATTTTTACGGATCCACGGATACATGGATCGGATCCGCAAAAAGCATACGGACGTCTGAATGGAGCCTTACAGGGGGGTGATCAATGACAGGCGGGTGATCACCCATATACACTCCCTGATCACCCCCCTGTCTTTGATAACCCTCCTGTAAGGCTCCATTCAGACGTCCGCATGTGTTTTGTGGATCCGATCCATGTATCCATGGATCCGTAAAAATCATGCGGACGTCCGAATGGAGCCTTACAGGGGGTGATCAATGACAGGCGGGTGATCACCCATATACACTCCCTGATCACCCCCCTGTCATTGATCACCCCCCTGTCATTGATCACCCCCCTGTAAGGCTCCATTCAGACGTCCGCATGTGTTTTGTGGATCCGATCCATGTATCCATGGATCCGTAAAAAATCATGCGGATGTCTGAATGGAGCCTTACAGGGGGGGTGATCAGTGACAGGGGGGTGATCACCCTGATCACCCCCTGTCATTGATAACCCCCCTGTAAGGCTCCATTCAGACGTCCGCATGTGTTTTGTGGATCCGATCCATGTATCCATGGATCCGTAAAAAAATTAATGCGGATGTCTGAATGGAGCCTTACAGGGGGGTGATCATTGACAGGGGGGTGATCACCCTGATCACCCCCTGTCATTGATAACCCCCCTGTAAGGCTCCATTCAGACGTCCGCATGTGTTTTGTGGATCCGATCCATGTATCCATGGATCCGTAAAAAATCATGCGGATGTCTGAAAGGAACCTTACAGGGGGGGTGATCATTGACAGGGGGGTGATCACCCTGATCACCGTGATCACCCCCTGTCATTGATAACCCCCCTGTAAGGCTCCATTCAGACATCCGCATGTGTTTTGCGGATCCGATCCATGGATCCGTAAAAATTATACGGACGTCTGAATGGAGCCGTACAGGGGGGTGATCAATGACAGGGGGGTGATCAGGGAGTCTATATGGGTGATCACCCCCCTGTCATTGATCACCCCCCCTGGTAAGGCTCCATTCAGACATTTTTTTGGGCACAAGTTAGCGGAAATTTTTTGTTTGTTTTTGTTTTTTCTTACAAAGTCTCATATTATACTAACTTGTGTCAAAAAATTAATTCTCACATGGACGCACCATACCCCTCACGGAATCCAAATGCGTAAACATTTTTAGACATTTATATTCCAGACTTCTTCTCACGCTTTAGGGCCCCTAAAAAGCCAGGGCAGTATAAATACCCCACATGTGACCCCATTTCGGAAAGAAGACATTTCGGATTTCGCAGGCCATTTTTTACACATTTTGATTGCAAGGTACTTCTTACACATTTGGGCCCCTAAATTGCCAGGGCAGTATAACTACGCCACAAGTGACCCCATTTTGGAAAGAAGACACCCCAAGGTATTCCGTGAGGGGCACGGCGAGTTCCTAGAATTTTTTATTTTTTGTCACAAGTTAGCGGAAAATGATGATTTTTCATTTTTTTTCTTTTTTCCTTACAAAGTCTCATATTCCACTAACTTGCGACAAAAAATAAAAAATTCTAGGAACTCGCCATGCCCCTCACGGAATACCTTGGGGTGTCTTCTTTCCAAAATGGGGTCACTTGTGGCGTAGTTATACTGCCCTGGCAATTTAGGGGCCCAAATGTGTGAGAAGTACCTTGCAATCAAAATGTGTAAAAAATGGCCTGCAAAATCTGAAAGGTGCACTTTGGAATATGTGCCCCTTTGCCCACCTTGGCAGCAAAAAAGTGTGACACATCTGGTATCGCCGTACTCAGGAGAAGTTGGGGAATGTGTTTTGGGGTGTCATTTTACATATACCCATGCTGGATGAGAGAAATATCTTGGCAAAAGACAACTTTTCCCATTTTTTTATACAAAGTTGGCATTTGACCAAGATATTTTTCGTACCCAGCATGGGTATATGTAAAATGACACCCCAAAACACATTCCCCAACTTCTCCTGAGTACGGCGATACCACATGTGTGACACTTTTTTGATGCCAAGGTGGGCAAAGGGGCGCATATTCCAAAGTGCACCTTTCGTATTTCGCAGGCCATTTTTTACACATTTTGATTGCAAAGTTCTTCTCACACATTTGGGCCCCTAAATTGCCAGGGCAGTATAACTACGCCACAAGTGACCCCATTTTGGAAAGAAGACACCCTAAGGTATTCTGTGAGGGGCATGGTGAGTTCCTAGAATTTTTTATTTTTTGTCGCAAGTTAGTGGAATATGAGACTTTGTAAGAAAAAATAAAAAAAATCATCATCATTTTCCGCTAACTTGTGACAAAAAATAAAAAGTTCTATGAACTCACTATGCCCATCAGCGAATACCTTAGGGTGTCTACTTTCCGAAATGGGGTCATTTGTGGGGGTTTTCTACTGTTTGGGCATTGTAGAACCTCAGGAATCATGACAGGTGCTCAGAAAGTCAGAGCTGTTTCAAAAAGCGGAAATTCACATTTTTGTACCATAGTTTGTAAATGCTATAACTTTTACCCAAACCATTTTTTTTTTGCCCAAACATTTTTTTTTTATCAAAGACATGTAGAACAATAAATTTGGCGAAAAATTTATATATGGATGTCGTTTTTTTTGCTAAATTTTACAGCTGAAAGTGAAAAATGTCATTTTTTTGCAAAAAAATCGTTACATTTTGATTAATAACAAAAAAAGTAAAAATGCCAGCAGCAATGAAATACCACCAAATGAAAGCTCTATTAGTGAGAAGAAAAGGAGGTAAAATTCATTTGTATGGTAAGTTGCATGACCGAGCGATAAACGGTGAAAGGAGTGTAGTGCCGAAGTGTAAAAAGTGCTCTGGTCATGAAGGGGGTTTCACCTAGCGGGGCTGAAGTGGTTAATGTACAACAGAAAAGTAAGAACAGAAACTGTCATGATAAGTATGACCCTGGAAAAACTGTGATTATTAACTGTTTATACGGCTATTCATACAGAGAGCTCGTTTGTTAAGGGCGTTGCGAGTAGCAGCTACGGTACATTTCAATAACTTGGACTGTCTGTTTGACTGGGAAGCATACATTTTTTTCTAGCTCAAAGTGTAGTTGAACCATAGAGATTAGTTCCTTGATGGTCAACGGGGAGCTGGATTTCCAGGATTTGGCAATCATCGCCCTGGCTGCTAAAATGATCTGACCACAAACTATCCTAATCTGTGAGGAAAGGTCTATGAGGCCCACAAAGCAAAGGGCTAGAAATGGCGACTTGGGGATTTGCAATCCTACCACTTTCTGTAGGAGAAGGAACACTGCATCCCAGAACTTAGATATCAGTGGGCAGTCCCACCATACATGTTTGTATGTGCCTATGAGGCTGCAATTTCTCCAACAATAAGGCGAGTATGTGTGATTAAGCTTGTGAATAGGAGGTGTTTGATACCAACAGAGAAGTATTTTAAATGCAGTCTCCCAATGTGTAGCCCCTGAAGATATCGGTTTCACTATAGTAAAGGCTAGACACCAATCCTCCATCAGATGTTCCACCCCTAATTCCTTTTCCAATTTAAGGACAAAGGGAGGTTTCACAGTTGTATTTGGAGATATCAAAATGTTGTAAAAGAAAGAGATGCCCCTAATAGAGCCACTGGCGGATGAGAGAAAGGTTAGGATTGTAATAGGAAAATTCAGAGAGGGGATATTGCGACTAGATAAAGCATGCCTTAGGCTACATGCACACGAACGTTGTTTGTTTCCGTGTCTGTTCCGTTTTTTTTCCAATTCATTTTAATGGGTCTGCAAAAAATGCGGACAGCACACTGTGTGCGAGCTGCATCAGTATGTATTTTTCGTATCCCCGGCATTGTTACAATGGATCTGCAAAAAAAATATAAAAAATATGATGGCATACGGATGTCATCCGTTTTTTTTTTTCGGATCCGCAATTTGAGGACCGCAAAACACATATGGTCGTGTGCATGAAGCCTTATCCTCAGGTATTTATAGAAATCTCTCTGTGGAAAATTTGCGGGTTAGACTTTCTAAACAGTTCAGCGTTGTCCCCTCGAACAGATGGGCAATTTTTGTTATCCCTGTCACCAACTAATTCTCTAAATGCAGATCTGGAATCCAGACATTCAAGTATAATAAGGGTAAGTTCTGAATAGTAGTTTTAGGTAGAGTAGCTAAATATGGGAGGAGGTTTTTCCATACTGTAGTTGAAGCCTTTATAGAAGCCAGAGAGGCAGGAGATCCCGGAGTTTTTTGGTGATGCAAATTAAACTGTGCAATAAGGGGGGTGGGGGAAATCACCTTTTCCAAGGTCACCCATCTCCTGTCGCTGGCGTGTTCCTTCATTTGCGTAAGGACACATGCCCAGTAATATTCCCTTATATCCGGGATACTCATACCCCCCTAGCCCATGATCTGGTCATTGTAGAGAACCGAATTCTGTGTTTTCTACCAGCCCAGACAAAGTCAGCGAACAATTTTTGCAAAGACTGAAAAAAAGTGGCAGCTACCGGTATCACGACAGTGCGAAAGGTGTATCAAATAATTGGGAGCAGCATCATTTTAATAACAGCCACTCTGCAGGCCCATGATAATAAGGAATGAGAATATTTCCGAATCATATCAGCAGTTTTTTTTTTTTAATAAGGGTTGATAATTCGTTGAATAGAGATCTTTGACAGGTTTAGAGTGATACCCAAGTAAGCGAAGACCTTCTCCTGCCAACTAAAGGGATATTTAGAAACCAAGTTCGCTCTCGTGGTGGTGTCTACCCCCACAGTAAATGCCTGGGTTTTTCATAGATTCAGTTTATAGTAGGATACGTCTTGGAACTTATTTATAACATCCTGTACCCCCAGGAGGGATATCTCCGGACGTGTTAGTGACAGTATGACGTCGTCATCATAGAGACCTAGTTTGTGAGGCTCACCCTCTACTGAGACTCCTGAAATGATGGGGGATTTTCTGACTTTTTCTGCAAAAGGCTCCATGTCTAAGGCAAACACAATGGGGGATAATGGGCAGCCTTGTCTGGTGCCGTTGGTTATAATGAAATGATTTGATAAAAAAATAGACGCAAACACTCGAGCCGAAGGTGTGGAGTATAAAGCCAATATAGCGGATATGATGATGCCTTGAAATCCAAACTTATCTAAAGTGGACGATAAATAGCCCCAGTACACACAATCTAACGCCTTCTCTGCGTCCAGAGTAAGAAACAGAGAAGGCGCTCGAGTGCTTTCAGCCAATTGAACCAGGTCTATGAATCTTCAAGTGCCATCTGGTGCTTGTCTCCCTGCCACAAATCCAACTTGGTCTGGATGAATATAATTCACCAATCTTGTTGTTATTATCTTTGCGTAAACTTTCACGTCCGAGTTCAAGAGAGAGATAGGACAGAAGTTTGCTGGCGTTGTTGGGCCTTTGCCCGGTTTAGGGAGAGTTATAACATGAGCCATGAGCATCTCCTTAGGGGAAGCTGCCCTCCGCTATGGCCTTGTTAAATACCTTCTCTAACTGGGGCACTAATGTTGCGGCATAGTGTTTATAGTAAGCATTAGAAAAAACATCTGGGCCTGGGGCTGTAAGTAATGGTAGTGACTTGATCGCTTGCGTGATCTCCTCTGTAGTGAATGGAGTGGATAATGCCCGAACCTGATCTAGTGATAACTTGAGCAGATGGATGGCTTCAAGAAAGGAGTTCATTGCCTCCTCAGTAGGGCATAATGTTTGGACATTATCTTTCAGGTTGTACAGGGACTCATAAAACAGTTTGAACTGGTTTGCTATGAGTCGGGGGTCAATGATCTTGTTACCATGTTTATCATATAAAAACCCTATCCGGGGGGAGTTGCGGATTGTTTAAGTCTTTTGGCTAGAAACACACCTGCCCTATTATTATGTACATAACATTGCATCTGGAACCTTTTAAGTAAAAAGGCATGTTTGGATGACCATATTGCCTGAAGGCGCAGTCTTAGATCACGAAGAGTTGCGGAATGAATGGCAGAAACCGAGGCTTTGTTTAATGTCTCTAAGCGTTTAATGGAAGTGAGTAATTCCATAATTGCCTTATTCCGCGCCTTCTTCAAATGTGCGCAGCATTGAATAAGGTTGCCTCTCATAACTGCCTTACGTGCACTCTCTAAGGTTTGGGGATCCATGTCGGGTGTGGAATTGAATTCAAAATATGATGAGAGGGCCTCTTGTAACCTATCTTTGTAATCCAGATGATTTAGGATAGAATCATTCAGGCGCCATTGGGATGGGAGTGGAGTCGAGAACTGTTCCGCTAAAGTGAGTGTAATTGGGGCGTGTTTAGACTAGGTGATAGTTTTAATGCTAGAGGAAACTGTTTGGAGTAATGAGGTTTTGTTGACTAGAAAAAAATCGATACGGGAATATGATTGTCGGGGTGATGAGAACAGGGTATAGTCCCTCTCATCTCCATGCTGACAAGGCCACACGTCATAAAGACCTTCTAACAGTGATTTGGCAAGGTAGAGAAGGTGTCTCCCAGGGGTAGTGGTGTCCAATTGTGCACCCAAAATGGTGTTAAAGTCGCCTCCTATAACTAAGATCCCTTTGCTCGCCGACTCGATCCTGGGCTGAAGTGATGCCCAAAATCTAGACTGATGCCTGTTGGGAAAGTATACATTAAAGAGCGAATGTAACATTATTAATATCACAGATCACACCCAGATATCGACCCTGTGGGTCTACAATGGTATTGTGTAGTGAAAAAGCTACTGAATTCTTAATGGCTATAGCTACAACTTTGTTTGGACGCCATTCCACGGACACGTGCACTGCGAATCCTACAGGTAGTGCCGCCCTGTCTTCTACTAGAACCTGTATTTGATGTCATCGTCCCTCAGTACTTTGGTAATTGAGGAAAAGTCTCTGCAAGTACTTTGCGATATATCACACTGTGGCAAAACTGAGTTAGCTGTTTCAGTGCAATCCTGGGTGTAACATTTTTTCTGGGCTGGGCCTTTACTATTGGGGGAAGCTGAAGGCGATGTTACTGACCTTCTCTTCCCTATTTCTTCCGTGTCCTTTAGCAGTGCCAGGGTTGCCTCAGGGCCGTGCAGGGTACGATCCCTCCCTTCTAAGATGCTGGACTCAGGGGATGTGGCGAGTCAGGAGCTGAGTCAGTCTGTGCAGATATGGCGGTATCTGTCGCCCCAAAAAAGTCAGTCAACTTCTTGGGTGCGGAGGGCTCTGCGTTTGGTCATTGTACTGAAGCGGTGTCGTAAAATTGCCGTCTTGGCAGTGGAAAGTTGGGCAGGCAGCCAGGTATTATGAGGGGAAGGCTCCCCAGACATGAGAGGCCAGGGGCCCGTAATGGCGCAGCTGAAATGTGCGCAGCCAATATGGCCGCTGTGCGCGGGAGTCAGGCAGTGAATGTACCTCCTTTCCATGCTGATTACGTGCTGCCGGAGTGTTACTCGGTGCTGGGGATCAGAGGCGGTATGCAGGAGGTATGACTTCGAGAGGACGGCGCCTTGGAAATACTGCAGTTCCTGTGTCCGCCAACCTTCAGTGATGCAGCTGAAGGTTGGCGGAGGGTTGATGGCGTCGGTGACACTGTGTAGATGGCTAACTGCCGGTCTGGTAGTTACCAGCCCGTGTAAGAGGTTGCTGTGTTGCCTTTTGCAGGTGCTGAGGCAGGTCAGGTGCTGTGAGCCGCAGTTTAAGCATCAGTATGTAGGAGAGCTTGGAATCAGGAGGCCATCTTCCACAGCGGCCAAGCTCGCCTCCGCCTCCCGGAATTGCCTTTTTTATTACTATTTGTATATACTGTATGTAGTAGGTCACAAATAACCGCACACTGAGCTTATAAATAAAATCTTTCATCTAAAAGCAGAGAGGCACAAAGGTTGGGTATGGAACTATAACAGGCTGCAAGTACTGCATTACAGATCTGTACCACCAGGTTCAGTTCACATCTCGTTTTGTCACATATATCTGATGTGCATGCTAAAAAAAAAGAAAAAAGTGGGGGGGGGGGGTACATTTATCAAGACTGGCTTTTTTATTGCCAGTCTTGATTCCCCCTGTGTGGCCGGAATATGTGCCAAATTTATGCAGAGGCGCAAGCCTGTCTTAATTCACACCATAAAACTGGTGTGAATGCAGATAAATGTGCTGGTCACTTCCAAAAAGTGTTGAGAAGAGGGAAAGTTTTCATATTTTGCTGTAAAAATAGCATGCGCCAAACTTTTCAACTTTTTTATGCCGCAGATGTGAATAAGCCCTTAAAGAATTTCGATGACAACATTCTAAAAATTAAGTTAGACTATGAGTTTATCAATTTCCCTAATAATATGTAGATCCAAAAGAAACATAACTTACAGGTACACATCACAATGCACACATATTCTACTGTACATACAATCATGTACTATGACATCGGAAAGGCTCCTTTTTAGGAAAACCTATATAGAAATAAATACCAATACACTGCAAAATATAATATAAATTACCCCCGCTCAATCATTATCTAGAATATGCAATATTAAAATATATATATATAGTATCAATAGCTGCTGTATATATATATATATATATATATATATATATATATATTAGCAAAATACAAGACTCATGCATAAAATTCTTTCACTATAAGAATAAAATACGTCCGAGATAAAACCTAGACCAGGGATCAGCAAGCTTTGGCACTCCAGCTACTGTGAAACTACAACTCCCAACTTGCACACTTACTCAACTGTTTTTGTAAATCCCATAGCAGTGAAAGGAGGACGCTGGGAGTTGTAGTTTCAGAACAGCTAGAGACCGGGAGGTTGCTGATCCCTGACTAGACTTACAGGGAATGTGACATCAGAAAATGACCTATTGTTTAAATCAAGTTTTCATGTTAAAAGGGTTTTCCAAGATTTTATAACTGATGGCCTATCCTCTGGACAGGTCATCAGTATCTGACACCTGGGACCCCCGCCGATTAGCTGTTTGAGAAGGCACCTGTGCTCCTGTGAGTGCTGCGGCCTTCTCCCTGCTCACCAAGCACAGCGCCGTACATTGTATAGCAGCTGTGCTTGATATCGTGCTCAGCCCTATTCACTTCAATGGGGCTGAGCTGCACCTAGGTCACGTGACCGATGAACATGTCGTCACTGGCCTAGGAAAAGATGAGAGAAGGCTGGGGTGCTACTGCCTTCTCAAACAGCTGGTCGGTGGGGGTCCCGGGTGTCAGACCTCCACCAATCAGATACTGATGGCCTATCCTGAGCATTGGTCATCAGTTCTAAAGTTATGGAAAACCCCTTTAAACATTTTTTTTTTAGAGTTTTTTTTAATTTTATTTTCCATGTCCCTAGCTATATTTGAAAAAAAATAAAAAAATAAAAATTCTGCAGTCTTCACACTGGTCACTAGGCCAAAAATATGTCAAGACTTCCTGTTCTTTGAGAGCAGCCACATGGGGCACAGACACAATGGACATGACTCAACCTCATTGACTTCTATGAGAGAGTGTTCCAGACATGCTCTGTGTGCAGAGGTCAGGGGGGAGAAGATAAGCTGGGATATCACCGATTGTAAATGGTGGATCCTGTGCTATCTATACAAGGGTGATATGTGTCATTGCAATCCTGCCTCTTCTGATAATGCGATGGCTACAGAAAAGTCACCTGTACAGAATAGAAAGTCTTGACATATTTTTAGGCATAGTGGCCAGTGCAAAAACAATATAATTTTTATTTATTTATTTTTTAAATATAGATAGTGACATGTTAAATTAAAACAAAAATCACCAAAAAGATAAAATAGAAAAAGTTCAACATAAAAACAGAATGTAATCGATATGTCATTTTCTGATGACACATCCCCTTTAATACCATAAGGAATAAGGCTACTTTCACATTAGCTTCCGTTACAATAATACAACCACATGCATCCGTCATGAACAGATCCGGTTGCATTATGTCTTCTATAGCCATGACGGATCCGTCTTGAACACCATTGAAAGTCAATGGAGGATGGATCCGTTTTCTACTGTGCCAGATTGCGTCAGAGAAAACAGATCCATCCATCCCCATTGACTTACATTGTGTGCCAATTTGACTCCGCTTCGTCAAGCGGACAGTAAAAAGCTGCAGGCAGGTGTCCGCCTCCAGAGCGGATTGGAGACTGAACTGATGCAAACTGAGCGGATCCTTTTCCATTCAGAATGCATTAGGGCAAAACTGATCCGTTTTGGACCAATTGTGAGAGCCCTGAACAGATCTCACAAACGGAAAGCCAAAACGCCAGTGTGAAAGTAGAACTAAGACATTCTGATATATCATATAGTTATATAAGAAAGGCTTACTAAACTGTACAATACAAAATACTCTTGTAGTTTCACAGGAAATGTCATAGAAAATCCAATAAGTCATAATAGTGCCACAGAGTCCGTAGACTGCTAGACACACAATTTAGGTTTTTAATCAAGTTGTAACTCACCCCCTCACAGATGGGTACAGGGGCAGCACTAGTGTCAGGATGCCAGCACATACATCTCCCCAAGAGCCATAAATTGGGCATTAGATAAATGCCAGCCGAACCCGCCGACCGAACGTTTAAAGTATGGCGGTGTCGTGACTCTCCCTTAATGGCTGATGCTGAGGGAAAAAGGACTGGGTAGTTGGATTTCAACATGCCTTTTGATCTCAAGGCAGAGAAGTCACCTGAGCTATCTGGCAGCAGCTTATTCTCCCGCACACTCAGCTGAACCCAGCATGCATGTGAAAGAGGGGAATCTGGAGGAATAACTGTCAAACAAATATTTAGCCGACAACAATCTGATGTGTAAGACCAGCTGTAGGAAATTTAGGAAAATTGAGCTCAAATTCTTGCTGCATCAACAATATTTACTCACCCTAGAGACAATGGGACTGTGGCTCAAGCTGATGTCGGGGGGCATGGAAGGACAAATGGATGTGGGAATGTCACTCTTACACGTTGCCCACGTGGTTTGGGAAATTACCAACACAAGAACATAACAGCAAGCACTGAACGGCTTATCTCATGACAGCAATTCTGGAATTTCACTAGGCATTGCCATCAATGTCTCCTTGGGTCGGCTTTGAATGCTGTGACCTCCAATGACCATTAGAATGAAGGTTCAGCAGTGCTAGGAAGGCAATGTGCCACTTTGTCTCCTGTCGTTCCGCTTGGCTTTACCTCGGAGGCACTTTGGCTACTCATTGACTATGATGGCCCAACCGAGAATGCAGCTCTGGAGAAAGTCGCTAGTAGACCAAGATAACCATTGCCATTTTGGTATAGCAATCTGTCAGGGTCAGAATAGTTGGACTTTGCCAATCGTACATTGATGGCGTTGATATTCCAGTGATTAGTCATCAATGTCTGTCCTGAAACAACCTGTTTAAACTAAAAGCTATAAAAACAAATACGACAAAAAGTATAAGTTTGTTATATCAAAGGGGATATACGGGATTAGAAAACATGACTACTTTTGTCCAATAACAGTGTCACATCTGTCCACAGGTTGTGTGAAGCTCAGCTCTATTGAAGCGAATGAGGCTGAGCTGCAATAACATACACAACCTGTGGATCGTGGTAGTGCTGTTTTTGAAAGATAGCAGGGAATTTGTTATAATTATGGACAACCCCTCTAAGGGAAATACACGCTTGTGTGTTCCTGTCGAGAAAAGATCTCCTGGAACACCACAGTTGACTACTTATGGATTCCCAGTCATAGGGAAATGACACTGTGCTAGTGTGTCTCTGGCATAAAATACGTCATAATGGTACAAACAGCGTCCGTGATCGGTTTATTGCATTTTTAATATGCTCCCATATGAATATTTGGAGAAGCATCATCTTTAAAAAGAGTCAGCACTAACGCCACAAGCAGCCGCAAGGAAGAAGAGGCAGAACACAGAATTCCTGGACGTAACTGGTGCGAGATTCAAGCCACCGTTCATGGAGTGAGGAGAAGGCTGGAATGTCGGGGTTCAGCGGATGCTGAGGGTTGTAGTGTCGTCATGGTCTTGGGACGGTTCTGAGGGCTTCGCCGGAGGTTGTCATCCATCTGTAACAAACACAGTTGGAACTTAAGTTTTCGATTCATGCTAATCAAATAAATAAAACCCAATTATATACATATCAGATCTGTATACATTTTATGTGGGAGCAACACAAGTGAGTAACCAACAAATATCACCCAAAAAGTGTGCTTTCCATCACTTGGGGCAGATAATTTACATAGGGCTGCCACTACAATTCCTCCTACACTACAAAACCTGACAATACAAGTGTGACTGCAGTTATCCCCATTATCCTACTCCTTCCCTTCACAGAGATCCAGCTGATATTTCGTGGGCCGTTTGCGGTCTGAGAAATAGGTATAAAACGTATTACCTATTATTTCCCCTGACAAATAAAATAGTGGCCCGGCAAACTACACAACAGTATGAACTCTTTAACCCCTTCATGACCTGGGGATTTTTCATTTTTGACTCCCAGCCTTCCTAAAGCTATAACTTTTTTATTTTTCCATTCACATTCAGTAGGACCGAGCCTGCCACACTCGCCATCCTGTTCCCCTGATCCTCGATGGGGAGGGGGGTTGGGAGGCGGCTCGATGCATGGCTGGGAGCGGACATTTTCGTTTTTTTACCTCCCAGATGCTGTGGTCACATTTGACCACAGCATCTGAGAAGTTAAATGTGTGCGATCAAGCAGGCGCCATCTTTAAATAGCCGACTGAAGACATATATATTTGTTAGGTGGTCAAGAACAGGTTAAAGGAAATCTGTCACCAGTGACCTCCATATCCAAAAGAAAAATAGCATTTTAATCAGGTGAACCACAGCTATGTGCCTATGCAGACAGCTTGAGAGGGAGGTCGCTTAATTTTACAGCATAACTATTTTGGCAGAGAAGGAAACCACCAGTAACCAGGCCGGCACAGAGTCCTTCATTGCCAAAGTCACACAAACAGCACAACAGATCTCATTACTGGACCTTGTAATAGGACATGGGGGGTTATGGGACCCCTAAACACTTCAGCCCACAAAAAACCCTTACCTTTTGAAAGACCCTCTGTTCCATGGCTGAGGCTCCCATTAACCAGGCAGACTGGAAATGGCAATGTCCAATCTGTGGTCATTCTGACCGCTGCAGCCATTCACAGGCCTCAGTGGTGAGGTGTGCCCTATCCTCAGGTTAGGTCATTACTATCTATTTGATCAGCAAAGGTCAGACACCCCACACCCCTGCCGATCAGCTGTTCTGCAGTAGCTCCGGCGCAGGTACTGCTGTGTAGGGATCGACCGATATAGATTTTTTAGAACTGATACCGATAATCGGTAAACTTTCAGGCCGATAGCCGATAATTTATATATTATAATATATATTATGTTAGTTGGTAGTCACTAAGGTGGTGGAAATTTGCATTTGGCACTAGTATATTATAAATGTACGGTAAATTATAAATGAATAAAGCCCTTAGTTGGTAGTCAATTTATAATTTACATTTATAATATACTAGTGCCAAATGCCAATTTCCACACCATCCCCCCCTTCTCACTGACTTTAATTAACCCCCATCAAACCTCAGATCGGACTTTAACCCCTATCAGAACTCAGATCAGACTTTAACCCCTATCAGACCTCAGATGAATAAAATAAAACTCCTCACCTCTCCCGCGGCGAGGCTCCTCTTCATCTCCGAGTCCGGTGTCACGCTCCCCTGTGTTCTCCGGCCCGCGCTGCACTGTCACGTGCAGTGTCAGGTCATAGTGCGCGCACTACGTCCTGGCGCTGTATGGGGTCAGGACAGTGCAGCGCGGGCCCCATCAAAGAAGACCAGGGAGGGTAAGTATCGGAAGCGCTTGCTGCGCTTCTTCCCTGCTCCTGGCACCCTATGCATACTAGTGCTCACTTCCATAAGCGCTCACTAGTATTCGCTTTATACGCATTATCGGCAAGGTTAGATGCAGATACGGATCATGTGCAAAATCTTTAATATCGGCCGATAATATCGGTACCTCCAATAATTGGTGGATCCCTACTGATGTGTATTGGATGGCGCTGGTTACTGTAGCACTGCACCCACAGGAACCAGGTCCACCCGCTACCACACTGGACAGAGCTTTGTAGTTTCCTGCGCCTTCTGGCGCTCCTGCAAATCAGATTGCAAAGGCCTATACTGAGGATAGACCGCCACAAGAGACAACCCCTTTAAATACATCCAGGTCTTTCAGTCCAGAAAATAAGTTTTGTAGACACACGGTTTATGGATACTTTCCTGGCAATGACATCAGCTTAGTCCCATGTAAAGGATACAGAGGTTTATTTCTTTCTTTTCTAGCCACCGAAGTCAGGATAATTGAGAAAATAAGGTCTTGTTTTTCTATCATTGGAAACTATGACTTGTCCCAAGACGGAATATAATCGAGCAGGAATGCTACAGCGGTAGAAAGCAAGCTTTGTTTGTAGAGTTCAAGGGTGAATCAATCATATCACCAACCGTATACAAGGACAAATGATTTGCTTTCCTGGATCCTTTGTTGCAGAATTTCTTGAGAGTGATGGCGAGTATGAGTTGTGCTATGCCGGAGGATTGTCGTGCCCTTTAAACACCTACATTCTTCCCAGAAATATAAAGCTATTTTCCAGATGACCACCAAGGGGGAATTGTGACTTTAGTACGATAGCATTCACAGATGTGTACTATTCAGTCCTCCTGAAACATAATCCTTGAAGGTTCATCTTACCGCACCTTGTTTTCTCAAGATAGGCTTCACTAGGGGTCAAGATTCCTAGCACTTAAGGTTAAGAGACATTTACCCCTTAAAATCACCAGTAAAGTTTCTGGGATGTCACCTTCTGTCAAGTAGTTAAACGTTCTGTACAGCTATTACTTAGCTATACCTGGTCTTTTCTTACATCTGCCATAGTATATCATATAGTGGTCGCTTTGGCCAAAATGTACTCCAATGCTTCATTCAACATCCAGCATAGAGGCAGGGCAGAGTGCTGGTTGCAGAGTGCTATTGCATTTGTGGTTTTACGTTTATATCATATAGTGGTTGTCACTGGGATGTCTTTAGCCCAAATGGAAAGCATTATGTAGCAATAAAGAAGCACATGATCCATCATTAGGCCAGGGAAATTTCCCAGGGGGCCACCAGAGCCCTCCTCACAGCCACTGGCCAGGTACAAAATGATCTGATGCTCTCAGCATTAATTCACGTAGGAGCATCAGGTACTTATGCACCTGGTCGGCGGCCGCAGTTGCCCCCTGAATTCAACTGTATCACCGTCCTCAGGGAGGTAATGTGCTTGAATACTGTGGGAAGGGCGGAAGTATTTTATGCTACAGTGTGGCATTTGGTTCTGCTGGGGCCGTATTTTGTGCAGCACTACAGTATTGCTGGCCCCACAGTTTGTCATCTCATTTTAGACATATTTATGGAGCAAGTAAACAAAAAAGAATAATCTAATGCACTTGACCCGCCAAGAGGTGTGGTTTAACGGGAAAGGGGCAAGGCTTAAGAGGCAACATTTTGGCACGGAAATTCTGTTGTAATGTAAGTCAACCAATAGGCGGTATAAAATTAAGCAAAACTGTCCAGCCGTGTGCAAAATGAATCATCCTACCTAATCCACTGTGATAAATCTGGTGGATCTTTGGACTACCTGGCTAGGTTTACCCTGTCCACATTTTAGTAAATCTGCCCCATTGTTACAAACAGACTTGTCCTGTAAAATGATGTGGTGGTTGGAGGAAAAATGGGAGGAAATTCTTACTGATTTGCCAACGTTGTCACTGAATTTCATATAGAATTTCACAGTTGTATCTTTTACACAGGGTTTACAGCACGCCTGCATTGTTATTTAAAATAGGGTATAGGAGTGATGATATGTGCCCACGTTGTAATCTCATGCGAGCAAACTTGATCCACCTTATGTGGAACTGTCCGCGTTTGAGGAGGTATTGGGTGCGTGTAGTGGGCAAGTACATTGTTGATGTACTTGTACTGGAAAATTTTTGAAAATTTTAATAAAAAATAATATGATTTAAAAAAAATGATGTGGTGGTGGCTAGTTAACATTGATGATACAATACAAAGTTGACTAAAAAACATATTTTTACAGGTAATAAAGTTTGCGGTCGGAATATGTGTTAGAAGACGTTAAGGAAAGAAGAAAGCAAGTAACGACCTTTTCTATTAGGTTGGACTCCTTATTTACAAGCTGTGTGAGTTTCTGCAAGTTTGCATCTATTGCTTCCTGGCCAGCAGGAGAGGTTCCTACACAGAGCAAGGAGAGACAGAGGTGAAAACATGATAGACAGGATTAGTACGGAGAAGAAAAATGTCAAACGTTCGGTAGAAGTCACATTAAAGCGAAAGTAAAGAATTAAATGAATGCAGGAAAAAGTACAGGGAACATTAACAAGAACTACACAAATGTGATGTTTCCACCTCATTCTTTGAAACCACTTAATGTTTATGATCAAGTAACCAAAACTTTGCCTCAAGAACCAGTGTGTATCATCTGTGGTCTGGAGTTTCAAGAGTTAATTTCATACTTAAAGGGCTTCCGTCTCTCCACTAAACTCATTATTTTTTTGTCTCCTTAAAATCCTTATGCTGCGATTTCTCAATATATATGGCTATTACTCCGTTTGGTTCAGTAGTTATATAAAAAAACGGACTTTTATAATATGCAAATTACCTCTCTAGCAGCAGGTAGGGTGGCTACTTGCTGCTAGCAGCCGCATCCTCCATTCATAATGACGCCCCCTCCTCATGTTGATTGACAGGGCCAGCGGACGCGCTCGTTCTCTGACTGACCCTGTCTGCGTTTTAAATCTCACGCCGGTCTTCAGTTGGTGCAGGCGCACTCGGTGGAGGACGCTCGCTCGGCCGCTCCATGCTCAGTGTGCCTGCGCCGATGACGTCACATGTACACCCGGCGCAGGCGCACTGAGGATGGAGCGAGCGTCCTCCACTGACTGCGCCAACTGAAGACCGGCGCGAGATTTAAACAGACAGGGCCAGTCAGAGAACGAGCGCGTCCGCTGGCCCTGTCAATCAACATGAGGAGGGGGCGTCATTATGAATGGAGGATGCGGCTTGCATATTATAAAAGTCAGTTTTTTTATATAACTACTGAACCAAACGGAGCAATAGCCCTATATATTAAGAAATCGCAGCATAAGGATTTTAAGGAGACAAAAAAAATTAGTTTAGTGGAGTGTCAGAAGCCCTTTAAGCTTCTGCCCACTGTTATGGGTCTTAATTAGAGATGATTGAATCAGAAATTTGGCCCACATTTTTTTTTAAATTTAAAATTCATTAGAATCAGAATTTTTGTGTGATTCAATTTGGATCGAGGAGAGAGAAGAAACGAAAGAGGACAGAAGAGGAAAAAAGAGGACGGAGAAGGAGAGAGAAGACAGGAGAGGACAGAAGGAGAGAGAAGACAGAGAAAGAGAAGAAAGGAGAGAGAGAAGGAGAAAGAAGACAGAGAGAAAGAACGGAGAGTGAAGAGTGGAGAGAAAAAAGAAAGAAGTGAGAAGAAAGGAGAGAGAAGATAGAGAGAGAAAGAATGGAGAGTAGAGTTGTGAGAGAGACTTTTCCAGACAATCACAGCACTATTTGGGTAGAACTTATTTGGACATGAATCGACAGATGATTCAGCCAAATCGGATCAGAATAGAATTTTAGGAAATTCTCTGATTTCTACTCTGGAAAGCCCATTAAAGAGAATTAATACTTTAGCACCATAAATATGAGCTTGATTTTTTCTTAACTTAAAGGATATAGACACCTTTGTAGAAAAAAATATATATTTTTTTTTACACTAATACATTTATTTTGTGGAGAAAATAATTTCTCCAATTGGTTCTGTTTATTTTTATTTTTTGTTTGGGTCTTACAGCCTGCTGTGCTTCCTATGCACAGCAGGCTGTTCTCAGCGAGTTTACAGAGAATCAGTCATCTGATGGATTTTTTGTAACTCCTCCTGCCTCCATGGGAGCACGCACTGTCTCCCTCTCCCTGCTAATGTCAGCCCTAGCCTGCAATGTGTTTTTTTAGGTCCTAATACACATCCCAGGTGTCTGCACTTTCATCATCAGCCCTGCCATGTCTATTAGGGGCTGTAAAACACATTGCTAGCTGATGCCGTCATTAGCATCCACATTGTATGCTAATGACAGCGCTCTGGCCACTCATCTCACAACATATATAGTCCTGTCAAACTGCCGATTTTGCATCATCCTTTTGCCAACAGCTTTTTGTGGTAAGTTCCCGTCCCCCTGGCCCTTGGCAGCGCTCACCTTGATCTAGTAGCGGAGGATGGGATGTGTGCAATCAGAGATGTATGAGAGCAGCGGAGGAGGATGGAAGGCACGGGGGCTGCGATCAGAGATGAATGGGAATGGACAGTATGTAAGAGATGTATGAGAGCAGCGAGCGGAGGATGGAAGGCACGGGGGGCTGCGATCAGAGATTAATGGGAATGGACAGTATGTAAGAGATGTATGAGAGCAGCGAGCGGAGGATAGAAGGCACGGAGGCTGCGATCATAGATGAATGGGAATGGACAATACGTAAGAGATGTATGAGAGCAGCGAGCGGAGGATAGAAGACACGAGGGCGGGGGTGGGGCTGCAATCAGAGATTAATGGGAATGGACAATATGTAAGAGATGTATGAGGGGTGGGCTGTGTTATCTGATAGAAGGTAATGGCAGCAGAGCTGTGCACGTGCATGTGAAAGCAACAGGAACACCCACAGAGCTGAGAAGACATGACAAACAGTGAGCGACTCTCATATCAGAGCATTTCTGAGGGGGATGTGAAGCAAAGCTTATACCAGTAAACTAACAAGTGCAATTTTATCATCAGCTGCATTACAGTAAGATATGGGGTTATTGATTTTTATGGCACAAAGGTGTTCACAGCCTTTAAATATTAAAGACACAGGCTACATACGCAATCAGTCAGAGCCATAATGAATCTATGAATTCAACTTTGATATATTGATAGGTGAACTGTACTTATACCTTCAGCATGTTCCGTGAAATAGGCGCAGAGAATGTGGTCGCAGAAGTCACACAAGTTGGGAAGCTGCTTTAAGTGTTCTTGTAGCTGAACCTTGAGTAGACGAGCTTTATAGAGGGGGGCAAGGAATCCAAAAACAAAGGCATCTAGGGTTGTAGGCCTGCAATAGAATATACTGTGGTTACTTCGAGACTCTGAGAAGCAGAAACAAAACTGCTGCTTCTTATTGAGCGTGTGAGACAAAGAGACCAGACCCTATATTGTATCTGCCTATAAAGGCTGTGTACTAAAATACAAGGAACTGGAGAAAAAGAATGTTTTTGTTTCTTATTACTAGATTAAGGCTACTTTTACACTAGCATTAGGTTTGTCCGCCAGGGGAAGAGCCTGTCGGATCCGTACTAGCCCATGTGTGCTGCATTCACTATAATGGAGACGGGCGGGAGATGCGGCCGCAGCACAGCAAACATGCCGAGAGGCAGCGGGACAAATACTGCAGCTTTCAACCTTTCCATGGGAGATTGCTCTTTGCATATAACCTTTGCAATGAGGAAGACTCACTAAAAACTTGGCAGATGCCTCTGCAAAAATCAAACCATTTGTGCATTTTTTGCAGAGGTGGTCTTTATCCCGAATTTTTGCACAAAATCAACAGCGGACTCGCCATGTGTGAACCCACACCTAAGGCTTCATGAACACGACTATTTTTTGGTTCCGCATTTTTTGTGTGTGCTGTCCACATCCGTACGTCCATAACATTGCCCCACAAAAAAGATAGAACATGTCCTATACTTTTCCGTTTTGTGGACAAGTATAGGACATTTCAACAGAAGGTAAAAAGCAAAATGGTGGCATGTACATGGCCGCAAAATACAAACGGTCGTGTGCATGAGGTCTAAGGAAATTGTTGGCCCTATACAGTATATACTGTAAATAACTAAAATCAGTTTCACTGTTCATGTGTACGTATTGCTATCTAGTGCAATAATCTGTTCTTATTTCCATGATATAAAGATTCTATTGCATAGGCTAAAATGCTGCAACTAAATATTCAAATAAACTCTAATCTATATGACTACAGCCGATCATTTCAGTGGCAAGTGAATGTCCACTGACAATGGCCAAGGGGCCAATCAACTTCAGCTTTCATTGTTCTCTGGGTTACATATTTTGATGACCTATTCTCAGGACAGCTCCTCAATATCAGATAAGTGGAAGTTCAAAACCTGGCACCCCCGCCAATACACTGTTTCAGGCAGCCGTGGCACCGGAAGCTATACAGCGTACAGAGCTGGAAGCAGACAGCTTGGTACACTGTGTAGTAGCCATGCCAGCGTACGGCAGATCAGCTCCCATTCAAACAAGGGGTTGGCCAGTTTCCTAACTCAATGTCCTATCCTCAGGACAGGTCCTCAATATCAGATTGGCGGGGATCTGACACCCGGCACCGCCACCAATCAGCTGTTTGAAGAGGAGGCGGTGCTCCATGCAAGTGCTGCTTCCTCTTCATTACGCTGCCCGTCGTCTTCTTGGAAGTGAGTGTAATTAAAAAGTACTCTCTCAGTTCACTTATATGGAGTACTTGTAATTACACTACGCAGCCGCAAGGAAGACCATATGTAGTGTAATGAAGAGGAAGTAGCGCTCACATGGAGCGCCGCCGCCTCCTCTTCAAACAGCTGATTGGCGGGGGTGCCGGGTGTCAGACCCCACTGATAAGACTCCTGGCACCACCACCAATTAGCTGTTTAAAAAGAAGGCAACACTTGTACACACGTTGACCTATCTTCACTGTTTACCAGCCTGCTGTTGATATCGCAGTGGCGGCGCAGTGTAATTACAGCTTCTCTATCCTAGTCAATCCATGTGCCTTCCCATTGAGGTGAATGGTATGGTGCAGTTGTAATTACACCTGTTCGCCAATACAATGTCAACGGTAAGCAAGAGCGAAGAGAATGCTGCACTCATACAGGCACTGCAATCTCTTCAACCAGAGGATAGGTCATCAATATGGTAAATTGGCCAACCCCGTTAATGGTAGCTAAGCTTAAGTATGTCAGCGCTAGAAACGACAAGGTCCTTCTGCTCTGTACACTGTATAGTAGGGATCGACCGATTATCGGATTTACCGATATTATCGGCCGATATTCAGGATTTTGAACGTTATCGGTATCTGCATTTATTTTGCCGATATTCCGATAACGTCCTGGGAACACAGATCGCGCTGCTGACAGCGCTCTCCGTGTTCCCTCAGCAGCAGCACAGGGGAGAAGGAGCAGTGTCTCCTCCCCCTGTGCTGCTGCTGCCGCTCCAGCCAATGGGAGGACAGGGGACAAGAGGAGGGGAGGAGCTATGGCCACTGCTCCACCAATGAAGCTTAATATCACATTAATTAATATACAGGAGGCGGGAGCTGCAGAATCACATAGCCGGCTCCCGGCCTCTATGAGCTGTAGCTGCGATCTGCGGTAGTTAACTCCTCAGGTGCCGCGGATCGCAGCTACAGCTCATAGAGGTCGGGAGCCGGCTATGTGATCCTGCAGCCAGCTCCCGCCTCCTGTATATGAATAAATTAGAGATTAAGCTTCATTGGTGGCGCAGTGCGCCCCCCCAAGCCCCCCAGTATCAGACATTGGTGGCGCAGTGCGCCCCCCTCCCCCCCAATATTAGGCATTGGTGGCGCAGTGCGCCTCCCCCCCCAAGCCCCCCCAGTATTAAGCATTGGTGGCGCAGTGCGCCCCCCCCCCCCAGTATTAAGCAGTGGTGCGCCCCCCCCCCCCCACCCCAGTCGCAGTGCGCCCCCCCACAGGATTCCCTCTCCCCTGCTCCTCCGATCGGAGCCCCAGCAGTGTAATGCTGGGGCTCCGATCGGTTACCATGGCAGCCAGGACGCTATTGAAGCCCTGGCTGTCATGGTAAGCTCCATGCTGCTGTGTGCACAAAGCACACAGCAGCAGGGACAGTGTGAGCTCCTATTCACCCTGATAGATCTCTATCAGGGTGAATAGGACAAGGGTTCTAGTCCCTAAGGGGGCTAAAAGTTAGTTTAATAAAAAATAAAAGTAATAAAAATAAAAACACCAAAATATTAAATATAAATGAAAAAGAAAGATTTACAATAAAAATAAACATTAATTTTCAGCTGATTTGTGGGAATTTTAATTTTTTTTTCAAAAATGAAAATTCCCAGAATATCGGTATAAATTATCGGCTATCGGCCTGAAAGTTCACAAATTATCGGTATCGGTATCGGCCCTAAAAAATCAATATCGGTCGATCCCTACTGTATAGTTTCTGGTACAGTGAGTGGCCGAAACAACTGATCGGTGATGGTACCAGGTGTCAGGCACCCACAGATCCTATTAATGACCTATCTTCACAAATGTCTGTAACCCTTTTAAAGTCATAAAGCATACATAGAATATCTCACGATAACCTGTCCACATACTGATTCTGACTGTGGCGAACTATCAAGATATATTATAATCATTAAATTATATACTAATAGGGGTTTTCATTTTTTTTTTAGATATAATAATAAAAGTTACATTTTAATAAGGCCTATTGCACACGACCGTATGGCTTTTTCAGTGTTTTGCGGTCCGTTTTTCATGGATCCGCTGTTCCCTTTTTTGTTTCCGTTGTGTTTCCGTTTCTGTTCCGTTTTTCCGTTCCGTTTTTCCGTGTGGCATATACAGTATACAGTAATTACATAGATAAAATTGGGTTGGCCATAACATTTTCAATAGATGGTTCAGGAAAAAACGGAACGGAAACGGAAGACATACGGATGCATTTCCGTATGTGTTCCGTTTTTTTTGCGGATCCATTGACTTGAATGGAGCCACGGACTGTGATTTGCGGGCAATAATAGGACATGTTCTATGTTAAAACGGAACGGAAAAACGGAAATACGGAAACGGAATGCATACGGAGTACATTCCGTTTTTTTTGCGGAACCATTGAAATGAATGGTTCCGTATACGGACCGTATACGGAACGCAAAAAACGGCCAGTAAACGGGAAAAAAAAACGGCCGTGTGCAATAGGCCTAAGGGAGGACATTTCTGGTTGGCCCCATTTTTTAAATGCTGCCGTGCACCTAAAATGAAAAATGAAGCAAATTTGAAAAGAGTCTTCATAAAAAAAAAATGTCCTACAAACTACAAGTACTACTAACTGATCAAATCTACTGTATGCGTATTAGAAGAAAGGGAGTATGACTGCAGCATCCAACTACTATGGTTGCAGAGGTGTACGCAGCCATTGACCTGTGCTAGTGAAACGTCAGCAGGAATGTGACGGATTTCTCTGGGTAACACGTCCATGGTCCTTTGCACTAGTTTCCACATACAGTATATATAGCCATTTCTTTTCTACAACTCACTTGTCTCCAAAAAAGAACTGCGACTTTCCGAGTCTGTTGGAGAGGAGATTCAGACATTCCTTGGCATCTTTATAGATCTGTAAAAACAAACAGAACCTGTCTGAATAGACCAAAACCCAGAGAAAAAGCCCTAAATATACAGACTCCTGAAAAATAATATAGTTCAGCTCTTGTGGTAATCAAAGGGACATAAACTGTTCTAATAAAATGGTAATACCTTCTAAAATGTTATATGGATTCATTAACTGCCCAGTACCTTCCCTACAGGACACTTTCAAAAATATTAATACTCTTTCGAAACTAATTTTGGAGAGGTGTTTTTATACTTGGAGACCCAGTATAGAAGGATTTGGGGTTGGCATGATTTCACATATTTAAAGATTTATTTTTCACATATTATAATTCTGGGTTGTTGTGCGGTGTTTTATATAGAGGTAACCAAATGTTACAATCTATTTGTAAAGCATGGACAAGTATAAAAAATACATTTGGAAAAGGGGCTGTGCAGGGATTTTAAACTCAGGACCTATCCTCAGGAGAGGTCATCAATATCAGATTGGCGGAGGTCCGACACCTGGGACCCTCATCTATCAGCTGTTTGAAGAGGAGGCGGCACACCATGCAAGTGCTGCTTCCTCTTCATTACACTGCCCCTCGTCTTGGAAGAGAGTGTAAATACAAGTACTCGGTCCATTCACTTGAATGAAGCAAGCACTTGTAATTACACTACACTGCCACAAGGGAGACGATACATAGTGTAGTGAAGAAGTAGTAGCGCTGGCATGGAGTGCTGGGGGTGGGGGAGTCCTGAGGATAAGTCATCAATATAAAAACCCTGCACAACCCCTCTAAGGCCTCCAGAGCCGACCACTAACTAAAGATGGAAAAGACTGGCTTGGGGATTTACCCTTTTGCTCTTTTGAGGATTTCGGATGTAAAGCCAAAAGATCTTTAAAATAAAGAAAAAAGTCCAGCTTCCAAAAAAGATGACGTTCTTTATTCCAATACACACGAGAACATGAAAAATCCAACATCGCAAACGGGTCTACGCATTTCGGATCCTCTAATACTGATCCTTGGTCATGAGTAAGGATCAGTATTAGAGGATCTCGTGTGCATTGGAATACAGGTCCTTCTCAAAAAATAAGCATATTGTGATAAAGTTCATTATTTTCTGTAATGTACTGATAAACATTAGACTTTCATATATTTTAGATTCATTACACACAACTGAAGTAGTTCAAGCCTTTTATTGTTTTAATATTGATGATTTTGGCATACAGCTCATGAAAACCCAAAATTCCTATTAAAAAAATTAGCATATCATGAAAAGGTTCTCTAAATGAGCTATTAACCTAATCATCTGAATCAACTAATTAACTCTAAACACCTGCAAAAGATTCCTGAGGCTTTTAAAAACTCCCAGCCTGGTTCATTACTCAAAACCGCAATCATGGGTAAGGCTGCCGACCTGACTGCCGTCCAGAAGGCCATCATTGACACTCTCAAGCAAGAGGGTAAGACACAGAAATACATTTATGAATGAATAGGCTGTTCCCAGAGCGCTGTATCAAGGCACCTGAGTGGGAAGTCTGTGGGAAGGAAAAAGTGTGGCAGAAAACGCTGCACAACGAGAAGAGGTGACCGGACCCTGAGGAAGATTGTGGAGAAGGACCGATTCCAGACCTTGGGGGACCTGCGGAAGCAGTGGACTGAGTTTGGAGTAGAAACATCCAGAGCCACCGTGTACAGGCGTGTGCAGGAAATGGGCTACAGGTGCCGCATTCCCCAGGTCAAGCCACTTTTGAACCAGAAACAGCGGCAGAAGCGCCTGACCTGGGCTACAGAGAAGCAGCACTGGACTGTTGCTCAGCGGTCCACTCCAAAGTACTTTTTTCGGATGAAAGCAAATTTTGCATGTCATTCGGAAATCAAGGTGCCAGAGTCTGGAGGAAGACTGGGCAGAGGGAAATGCCAAAATGCCTGAAGTCCAGTGTCAAGTACCCACAGTCAGTGATGGTCTGGGGTGCCATGTTAGCTGCTGGTGTTGGTCCACTGTGTTTTATCAAGGGCAGGGTCAATGCAGCTAGCTATCAGGAGATTTTGGAGCACTTCATGCTTCCATCTGCTGAAAAGCTTTATGGAGATGAAGATTTCATTTTTCAGCACGACCTGGCACCTGCTCACAGTGCCAAAACCACTGGTAAATGGTTTACTGACCATGGTATTACTGTGCTCAATTGGCCTGCCAACTCTCCTGACCTGAACCCCATAGAGAATCTGTGGGATATTGGGAAGAGAGAGACGCAAGACCCAACACTCTGGATGAGCTTAAGGCCGCTATCGAAGCATCCTGGGCCTCCATAACACCTCAGCAGTGCCACAGGCTGCTTGCCTCCATGCCACGCCACATTGAAGCCGTCATTTCTGCAAAAGGATTCCCGACCAAGTATTGAGTGCACAACTGAACATAATTATTTGAAGGTTGACTTTTTTTGTATTAAAAACACTTTTCTTTTATTGGTCAGATGAAATATGTAAATTTTTTTAGATAGGAATTTGGGGTTTTCATGAGCTGTATGCCAAAATCATCAATATTAAAACAATAAAAGGCTTGACCTACTTCAGTTGTGTGTAATGAATCTAAAATATATGAAAGTCTAATGTGTATCAGTACATTACAGAAAATAATGAACTTTATCACAACATGCTAATTTTTTGAGAAGGACCTGTAAAGAACGTCATCTTTTTTGGAAGCTGGACTTTTTTCTTCATTTTCAAGCTTCCTATATTACTACAAGTGATATCAGGTGAGCGCAGCCTTTTGTGCTGTGTTGTAAAGCCAAAAGATCGTACCGTCTTTATTTTTGGTTAGCCAATAAAGGTATCACTAATATAATACTTTTGTCTTTTTCAACACAAAAGTAGTTAACATCACACAAGGATTTCTCCAAAATTGTTTATTTAAAAAAATGTTGCAAACACAGAAAGCAACTACATGTATTCTATACTTTTACCATTCAGTTCTCGGTTGAGTGTTCTTTTAAAGGCTATGTCCACCTTTGCCAACATTTTTTCTATCATGCCAATGCACTTAAAGTAGAAACTGAATAGGACTGTTTATACAGCATCATGCAGACTATGCATCTCCATGGTACCAGACAGCAGACCCTGCATATTCTCATCCTGCAGTCACACTTCCTCCCATCAGCTCCATAAGTCTTAGTAACCTACTGAATGTTTGCTCGCAGAAACCTAGAAACAGAGGGGAGAAATTATGACTGCAAAATCAGATTATACGGGGTTTGTTTGCCGTTACCATGGAGAGGCATAGATCTGCAAAGAGCGGAAGGCCTAAAACTATAGGATAAGCCCTATTGTAATGGAGGGGTAACACAGAACAATTGTCAGGCTGATTATTGGGAACGAAAATTTGTACAAACGCTCATAATCGGCCCATGCAACGGTGCCGCAGGTCACTCGATGAACGAGCAAAACTGATATTCGTGGGATGAAAGGATCGTTCATGCGGACACCTAAATCATCCTTTATGGGCAGCAGATTGTCCTGTGTGAACAGCGATCTGCTGCCCAGAAACAATGAATCTGTATGGCAGTGTCCACTGCTCGCCCCCATACAGTACAGGAGACGCTGCATGTAAATGCAGCTCTTCACCTCCACTGACGAGCAGGCAACTATCGGGAAGGAATGGACCCATACTGATAATTACCTGCTCGGTTGGCACAGTGCAAAGGAGCCTTTACATTACTTCATTTTTAATTTTAGGTGTATTAGGAGAACAATTTTTTTTTTTTTTGTGAAGGCGAATAAAGCATTCATATTGCATAATCTGTATTAGGTGTTCTAAACAAAAAGGCGGTCTCATACGGCTCTTTAGCCAACCTTGGTCTAAAGGGCATCTGTCAGCAGATTGCTGAGAAAAATTGATGCAAATGACCTTCTAGGAGCAACGGGGGCATCGCTGTAACATCTAAAGGCTCCGCTCTCTGTGCAACTGCTGCGCCCTCTGCACTTTGATTGACAGGGCCAGGCAGTGTAAACATGATAACGCCAGTCCCTGTCAATTAAAATGAAGATGGGGTGCGGCATTTGCAAAGAGAACAGATCCTCTAGGTGTAACGGCAACGCCCCCGTTGCTCCTAGAGGCTCATTTGCATATATTAAAACATCATTTTTCTCAGCAATGCGGGCACATATGAACATGGATATATATCACAGATGCCTTCAGCTGCCAAGCGCACATGTAACAGGTTAGTTTCATAGGTACAAATCTGCTGACAGATGTCCTTTAAGATGGGTTTCTTCCATGTCATATAATTGCCTATGAAAGAATTGGACTCCCAAAGAGTGGAAAGAGGTAACGCCAGATAGATATTGTGTGTAGAAATAGTACGTTCCCAAACATTTCCCCTTTAACACCAGTTTCCCTATACATAGCAATATTTCATACAGTCAGATTAGTAGATTGTGTTCAATAACCTGGTGTAAAGATTATACAGCTATTGGAAGTGTATAACCACCCAGGAACACATGTACGGGTAAAGAGGAGTGGATCTTCCAGTAAAAGAGCCCTGCCAGTAAGCAAATACTTGTCCTGACCACTAAGAGTATTTCAGGATTCTCTGTGCTATTGTCTTTGGATCTAGAAGGTGGAAAACGTTGGAAGCGATTATATTTCTAGCAAACTAAGCCTGTAAAGGGCCACAGTAAAATCTCATATATACACCTTGTTATATCAGAAATAGATCATGACACGTTAGAAATGAAAGGGGTATTACCAACTTAAGTCAATTTTGTGTAACCTGACCATCCACCCACACATAAGCACATAAACCGCATATTCAATCACCTCCAATGTGCATGCCAAAATCTGCCCCCTTGCAGCTCCGCTAACACGTTCTTCATGCCAAGGGCTAATTGGCCGGGTCTGCTCTGCCTCCCACATGAACACCCACTCTGCTGACTCCTGTGCACTCTGCTGACTCCTGTGCACCCAGGGGGGGCATAGAGTATTTCCCAGTGATCATTAATAAACATAAGGGGAATTTATCAGATAATCCCTAAAAATGGATCTAACCATGTTGTCTGCAATGCTTCAAATCTTAAAATTTAGTCTACAGGAAAAAGAATGACTTGTGGTATCCGAGTCATCTTCATCCGACCCCAAACAGCAGAAGACCCCTTTTATTAAGCAAAGACCTGGGTGTCACCCTTACAACCTAAAAATACAAAGGAGCCAATAAGACTGTGACAGGTGTTTTAACAAAGTGACGTATATATCCTCGTAGTGTGCATCTGGATGCCATTAGGATAATCTAGCACAGGAAAACCAAAGCAAAAGAATTCCTTTATCCAGATACATGGTGTCCCCTCTGTAGCATCTAGCTTTTATACCAAATATTGCAACCTAGGTATAAATTCAAGATTTAATTATGTTTAATAAATCCTACTATATCAGGGTCTATGAATGCCTTCATTGTCAATTTTCTAATTACTGATTTTCACATATTACTTTTAATATGTCATAGTGACATATAAAAAGGTTTTGATGGGTATCTGAGTGCTGGGACCCCCACCAATCGCTAGGACGAGGACAGAGAAAAGCTCACATAGCACGCGCTCTCTCTCCTCGCCGCAGATGACGAGTTCAATAGAAAGTCTATGGGCCATCTGGACTCAGTCACCTCCAGTGAGGAGAAAGAGAATGCCATGCAATCGCTTCTCTCTCCTCCTTCCGACAATCGGTGAGGGTCTCAGCACTTTAGCACTCGGACCTCTACCGTTCAAAACCTTTCATGTGTCGCTATGACATATCAAAAGTTTTTTTAAAGTTCAGTGACACTTTTTGTTAAATATTTACACCATTTGGTTTCTGCTGCTTCTGCACAAATTCAAATCATAACGAAAATTTTGAAACCTTACATCTAATATAATGCACTAAGGCCACTTCCAGATGGGTGTAATACGGGGGCTATATTGCTCCTCTTTATGGACATACCACCTGAACCTCCTGCAGTCCATCAGAACTGGAGGTAGAGCGCCAGAACTCCTGGAAGTCTGGGTGTCGAGTTTACAATATGGGGACAAAAAAGTCCCCGTATTACACCCGTGTGAAACTAACGTTATCTTTTACAGGACCACTGTAAGGAAATATTGAAATGTCAGTGATTAGTGAGGGTCTTAAGGGATGAGGCACCAACTCATGACTAGTGCAAGAGCATTTTGTTACCTGAGCTTCCACTTCATTCATGCTGTACAGTGGTGGCTGTCCTTTGGTCACTAGAATTCTATTCAAAACTTCTCTAGACATCTTGCCAGGCAAGTAGAAACATAGAGGGAAAGGAATCCGTGAAGCATACCACGGCCGCGTCACCCCGGAATAATTGTCAGAATCGACCCAAAATGTGTGCAACTGGAACGACATTACAAACTGTAAGTACAAAGCAACCTACTTTCATGAGATTAGCCAAGCAATTTTCCACCCAGCCCATAGCACTCACTAAAAGTATAAAGCTTGAAAAATTATCTTAATCTGACCTTACACCTTCAGGCCTGATCACATCATCGTCTACATTCAGTGTGTAATGGGGAGGTTTCCCGATGCATGGATATGGTCAGTGGATTGGCTGCACTTTCCGGACCGATCACTGCTCATCTGACCTGAACTCCTAGCAATAGAATGATTTATGATGCTGCCTGACCACGGCACTAGTGTACTGTACCCACATGCATTAGTACAGTACGTTAGACCTGTGGTCAGGGAGTCTCAGCATCACAAGTCATTATGATGCTGTGAGTACAGGTCAGAGGAGCAGTGCTCGTTATGGGAATTCTTCAACCCAACACTCATGTGAAACTGGCCTAAATGTGTCCATAGCCTTTGACTGGAGGTCATAACAATGTCCTTTTAGCAATAGACAAAAACATATGGACTAGTATGGTAGACTGCTATTTCATCCCATAGAAAAATATACAGGTAAGGGGGTTTTCCAGGCTCCCGATATTGATGACTTATCCTCAGGATAGGTCATATATATCCGATCGGTGAGGGTTCGACTCCTGGCACCACCAATGATCAGATGTTTCCTGCAGCCTCTGGTGCCTGAACTTGAACGGTGAATGGGGCAGGAAGCACAACTCTCTTCCTCCATTACTGCATCTCAACTATCATTTAAGTGAATGGGAGCTGAGCTGCATTAACCTGGCACGGCCATCGCTGTCCTTCCTGCTCCATTCACAGTTCACGTTCAGGCACCAGGGAACAGCTGATCGGTGGTGGTGCTAGAAGTCGGACCCTCACCGAACAGATATTAATGACATATCCTGAGGATAGGTCATCTATATCCTTTAAACAAACTCTTTTTTTTTTTTAACATAGTATCTTATGGCCAACCATCTGAGACATATGTTATACATCTTGAGTAGAGATGAGCGAACCCGACGTTTTCAGGTTTGAGTTTGGCGTTCGGGCAGTGGAGGATAATGTAATTCTATGACGGAAGGCAAAACGGAACCCTTTAAGAGGCATTCCGACATAATAGAAGTCTATGGGCATCATAAAACGGATCCAGCTGGTTTCCGTTATGCAGGACGGAAAACCAAACCAGACGGATCCTTTATGTGGCCCATAGACTTCTATTATGACGGAATGCTTCTTAATGGCTTCCGTCATAGAATTCTGTTATATTCCGTACTAACGGAATTCCTCCAACGCCCGAAAGCCGAACCTGAAGATGTCGGGTTCACTTATCCCAAGTCATGAGCTTTTCAATACACTTTGATGACATACCCATTAGACAGATACCATTATGGCCTACAGGTGACTGCTTGCGTTAAATGGATGCCTAACAGTAGCAGCCATTACTCACAGGCTATAATACCATCTGTTTAATGGAAATATGGTGAAACGCTATTGAAAAGCTTATATCTGGTGAACAGATACCACTGTTGTGTGTATATCGGGGGCTTTTTCTGCCGTATACTCTAAATGAAGACAAAAAACATGACGAGAAGAGTCTGACAGGGCCAATAGCTATAATAATGGCACAGTCAGAATTAGGTGAGATAAGCCTGTCCGTTAGTCTGCCGCAGACGCCCTTGAAGTGAATTTGCGCCTGGTACAATGTGTTTCAGCATACAGTCTAACTCAAAGTCAATAATGAATTACGCCAATATCTCCATACGTACTATTGCAGGAAGCAGCTTCTCTTCAAGGAGGGCAATGTATGCCAGGGTGTCGGATCCCTCTCTGGCCGACAACACATAATCAGCATTATATTTCTGTAAGGAATACATAGAACATACATACAGTTATGCACATGGATGTAGCCAGGCAAAAGACATATCCCCTTGAAGGTAGATAAAACTGTGGTGGTGAGGACGTCTGCTCAGTCATTCATTTCACAGATGCCACCAAATCCAATCTCCTGGAGACATGGAGCTTTCCTGACGGACCTGCTTGTTGCAGGAAATACTGGTATTCCCATAGGTCTTCAACATTTACAACTCTGCATTGCACAGTTCCTCTGCTGTTCCTCTTGGAAATGTATGAAGAAACTAAACACTGGTTGTTACCATTTGCCCTGGAGTTCGGTTGACACATTTTCCGCCTTTTTCTTACAGTGGAAACTGCAAAAACTCTTGTTGTTGCCTTGATTCATTCTCGTCTTGACCACTGCAACTCATTACTAATCGGTCTCCCTCTCACTAAACTCTCCCCCCTTCAGTCTGTTCTAAATGCTGCAGCCAGGCTCATCTATCTGTCCACCCGCTATACTGATGCCTCCACCCTGTGCCAGTCACTTCACTGGTTGCCCATCCACCACAGAATACAGTTCAAACTTCTCACCCACAAAGTTCTCCACAATGCTCCATACATCTCCTCCCTCATTTCCACCTACCACCACCCGACCGGTCCTCTCCGCTCTGTTAGTGATCTAAGATTAAAATCCACCATAATTCGTACCTCTCACTCCCATCTTCAAGACTTTTCTAGAGCTGCCCCTAGTCTCTGGAGTGCTCTGCCCCGGAATATCAGGTCAATTCCCAACTTCCCTAACTTCTAAGTGCCTTAAAAACACATCTTTTCAGGCAAACTTCCTAAAATGACTGTTCCCCGAGTAAACCCCCTCCCCCTCAACTCTTCAGACCTGAACTCGATCCTGTAACAGTCCCAAACCAGAAGTAGATCGGCCTACACCACTGCTTTCAGTACAATAATGGCTTGACTACTACAGGGAGTGCAGAATTTTTACGCAAATGAGTATTTTGACCACATCATCCTCTTTATGCATGTTGTCTTACTCCAAGCTGTATAGGCTCGAAAGCCTACTGCCAATTAAGCATATTAGGTGATGTGCATCTCTGTAATGAGAAGGGGTGTGGTCTAATGACATCAACACCCTATATCAGGTGTGCATAATTATTAGGCAACTTCCTTTCCTTTGGCAAAATGGGTCAAAAGAAGGACTTGACAGGCTCAGAAAAGTCAAAAATAGTGAGATATCTTGCAGAGGGATGCAGCACTCTTAAAATTGCAAAGCTTCTGAAGCGTGATCATCGAACAATCAAGCGTTTCATTCAAAATAGTCAACAGGGTCGCAAGAAGCGTGTGGAAAAACCAAGGAGCAAAATAACTGCCCATGAACTGAGAAAAGTAAAGCGTGCAGCTGCCAAGATGCCACTTGCCACCAGTTTGGCCATATTTCAGAGCTGCAACATCACTGGAGTGCCCAAAAGCACAAGGTGTGCAATACTCAGAGACATGGCCAAGGTAAGAAAGGCTGAAAGACGACCACCACTGAACAAGACACACAAGCTGAAACGTCAAGACTGTGCCAAGAAATATCTCAAGACTGATTTTTCTAAGGTTTTATGGACTGATGAAATGAGAGAGAGTCTTGATGGGCCAGATGGATGGGCCCGTGGCTGGATTGGTAAAGGGCAGAGAGCTCCAGTCCGACTCAGACGCCAGCAAGGTGGAGGTGGAGTACTGGTTTGGGCTGGTATCATCAAAGATGAGCTTGTGGGGCCTTTTCGGGTTGAGGATGGAGTCAAGCTCAACTCCCAGTCCTACTGCCAGTTTCTGGAAGACACCTTCTTCAAGCAGTGGTACAGGAAGAAGTCTGCATCCTTCAAGAAAAACATGATTTTCATGCAGGACAATCACACGCGTCCAAGTACTCCACAGCGTGGCTGGCAAGAAAGGGTATAAAAGAAGAAAATCTAATGACATGGCCTCCTTGTTCACCTGATCTGAACCCCATTGAAAACCTGTGGTCCATCATCAAATGTGAGATTTACAAGGAGGGAAAACAGTACACCTCTCTGAACAGTGTCTGGGAGGCTGTGGTTGCTGCTGCACGCAATGTTGATGGCGAACAGATCAAAACACTGACAGAATCCATGGATGGCAGGCTTTTGAGTGTCCTTGCAAAGAAAGGTGGCTATATTGGTCACTGATTTGTTTTTGTTTTGTTTTTGAATGTCAGAAATTTATATTTGTGAATGTTGAGATGTTATATTGGTTTCACTGGTAAAAATAAATAATTGAAATGGGTATATATTTGTTTTTTGTTAAGTTGCCTAATAATTATGCACAGTAATAGTCACCTGCACACACAGATATCCCCCTAAAATAGGTAAAACTAAAAACAAACTAAAAACTACTTCCAAAAATATTCAGCTTTGATATTAATGAGTTTTTTGGGTTCATTGAGAACATGGTTGTTGTTCAATAATAAAATTAATCCTCAAAAATACAACTTGCCTAATAATTCTGCACTCCCTGTACATATCACAATCAACTACCTCATAGATTGTAAGCTGTAATATTTCAGTTGTATATTATGCAGTTATGTTGTGATGTCTTTTGTTTTGTACATGAACACTCTGAATTTGTAAAGCGCTGCGGAATATGGTGGCATTATATAAATATTATTATTTCCTAGAGAAAAAAACAGAGAAATGACACCATGCAGTGTTTTAAGAAGAGTTCTACAAGTATTAAAGAAGTTCTCCAACTTCAGGACCTTGATACCAGAAGATAGTATTCTGCTGCACTTGTTTAAAAAAATAAAATCATACTCACCTGCTCCCCAACTCTCCATTACAGCTCCCCGGTTCCCTTCCACGTTCTTCAGGTCCTGTAAGCTTGGATGGATAATGTCATGCGCGAGCTGCAGCTAATCACTGGCCTCAGTGGTCAAGTGTCCCTAAATGAGACATCACCGCTGGGTCATGTGTTGTTCGGGGACACGTTACTGCTGAGGCCAGTCATTGGCTGCAGCGGTGAGCGTGACCCCGTCCATCTGAAAGTTTACAGGACAGAAACTGGAAGACGACTGAAGGGAGTCGGGGAACAGGTATGAGTTTTTCAACAGGTACAACATGCTGCCAACAAAATTTAAAAAGGTCCCAAAGCTGGACAACCCCTTTTAACTAAAAGAGACCTGTCAGGAATAGTGACAGGTCCTCTATAAAGTAGTTTTCGGGTGGCTTTAAAGTAGTTTTCGGGTAATAAAGATTTTTTCTAGCAAGTGCCTGCAGCCTGCCCCCTGAAACAGAAGAGTCATATTAACCTGCTCCGGTCCTCCACTCTCTCCATCTTCCAGTCCCCGCACATGCACCGCTCCAGCCAATGACTGGCTTCAGTTGTGACGTGTTGCTTGTGGCCACATCACTGTTAAAGCCAGTCCCTGGCGGGAGCACTATAACAGTGTGGGGATCGGAATATTGAGCCAGCATGGAGGACCGGAGTGGTGTGGAGCGGATAAGTGTGAATCTTCTTTTTTGGGGGCAGGCTCCGGGCACTTTATAAAAAATCATTATTACTGGAAAACTCCTTTAAGGTCTGATTAAAAAGATGCCTTTTCTAAATTGAAACAAGCCAAACACACTCCACATTTCTGCTACTGCTTGAAGGACAGGAGGCTAATCGGTCATATGAGCACATTAACATTTATACCGGCGGCTGACAGTGCAGTGTTGGATGGTGGACCATACGAAGAACTGGCCTGCTATCCAGGGGAGAGTCACCATCGCATAATACAAAACTGACATTTCTCTTCAAGGAAATTGAAAACCCAGTAAAACTCTTTAAATTCAGAGGGATAAATGGACCACCGGAGGTGCGCTCTCCTATTCCAAAAACTTCGGCAGCCTGTGTTCTAGCTTAGGAATCCGATCAGTTTCCTCTTACTACTTATTAAATGTGCGCCAGTGCCCTGTAAAAAGATACAAGCATTCCAGACTAAGATCTGTGCACTCCACATACGGGATTCATAGAGTGTGCCGTATACTCAGGGGTCACTGGAGATGTGGGAATGGACTTCTACTGAATTATCCAAGTAGTAGTCTTGCATATGTCAAATGTATACCTAGACCATAAGGTTATGGCCGCCTTAAATTTTTTTAAACATTTTGCAAATATACCTAAGGCCCATTTCACACAAGCGAGTTCCATGCATTGGACTCGCAGCGTGCCAGCGAGAGCACCCGTCCTGACCTCCCAGCATTAATGGGGTAGCATAGCATTATATTTGTAGCGGATTGCGTTTTGCAACTATCCACCGTCCTTAATCTTGGCTGTCCATAACGTTTATTGTTGCAATATTATGTTCAATTCCCTATGGTTCGTTACTTGTAAGACAAAAAGTAATCAGTGACCTGCTGAGCATTCGTCTGGTTGTTCGGTAGAAACACAATGGCTCAACTGTTCTGTTGATTGGATTACTTCTCAGGCGGAGGGGAGGGGATGTGTGGGCTGTAACCAGTTTGTGATTGAAGAATGTATGATTTTCTGTGGGTGCCTCCCTTGCATGGGACAGTTGATAAAAGCAGGGTATGTGGCATTAAACAGGGTTCTGCTCCTGATACTGTGTGTCGTACAGTTATTGGGAAGAGTGATGGGATATTCGTGGATGGTCTTTATTTACTACTGATGCTGTTCTTCCTGTGCTAACTACTTGATCCCGAAGTAACCCCCTTTAATGACCCCTTTAAAACCATAATAATGAGTACAAGTTAACATTTTTTCAAGATTCAAATGGGGATATTAATACAAAGTAAATATATTGGAATTACCCATCACCAGCACATTTGGTGATTTTTTTTGTTTCTGCTGCAGCTTGGTTGCTTTCCATCCACAACACATTCACATTCCTTCTGCGCGAGTATTCATCAAACAGCGCAAGTGGAAATTCATGGGAACAAATGTCATTACTAAACATTTTATGGATTACTGAACTTTCCGCTGATGTCAGATGGCTGACTGGCATTGGTACGGAGGCTTCCTACAGTTCATGCCTGCGGCACACTCAGCTGCGGCCAGGAGACAGACTTCCAGCCCAGACTTAGCGTCCCTTCATGCTACACTTTCACAATATTCACTTATTCTAAAACTCCCTAAGAAACACGTCAGCTTATGACACGAGGCTGGAAACAAACGCTGGTAAATCTGCTCATACATTCGAGAACAGTTAAAGGGGTTGTCTAGCTTAGAAAACCCATTGTCATATATCTTTTAGGGAATTATGAGCTAATAGACGAGGGCCTCTATTCGGGATACTCAACTCTTGATCAAAGAACACCTCTCAACCCGAAGGACTGGTTCTGTCCTGCATAAGGGCCCGTTCACCCAGTGAATTTTGCCTTTGCAAAACCAGACTTGTATTCTGCGGCAGAAACCACTGTGGTTTCTGTCTGTTTTTCACTTTGAATGCCGTGGACAAGCACACTGAATGGCACTAAACGGCAAGTGGACATGTCCCGTCTCGGCACAGTCGCAGCTTTACCCCATCGAAGTCCATGGCAAAATTTCAGTGGCAAAATCTGCTATATGAACAAGCCCTTACACTGATAACTCCGATTTGAACAGGCATTGTGTAATGCCAACTTTCTCCTGTGGCGGAGCTGCAGGGAAACCGAACATCTACTGCCATGTTTTGCCACGCATGAAAGTTTATTACTGCCCGCTTAATGGGGAGACAACGAATCACCCATAGCAGACAACACCTTCAACCAGGAACGTAACGCTGTTTAAAGGGGTTGTTATAACTTAGAAACAGAATGTGTCGGCAGATAAGAACCATTTGGCCCATCTAGTCTGCCCAATAACGGGACAGGGAATAAATGTGTGATCGGCGGGGGTCTGACAGCTGAGGCCCCTGACAATCACAAAAAGTGAGGCCCATACTCCTCGTTTTAATGGAGTGGCAAGCAGGCTTGCATAGCCACCACTTCATTCAACTCTATAGGACCGCATGAGATAGCTGGGTATAAGCATTCAGCTATCTCCAGTAGCCGCATGGAACGGCATCACACGTACATGACCACCACTACATTCAAACTGGTGAACACGAACCCCTGCACTCCTGATCGGCAGGGGCCCCAGTGGTAGGATCCTGAAAGATCTGACTCCTATCCCGAATCCTGTGGATAGGGTAGAAGTTGTCTTAATGGGGCAAACGCTTTAATTTATCCTTTCTATACATCCCATTCATTGGTATTTAATTGACCGATCCAATAATTTTTATTTTATTTCAAAAGGCATCTGTCGGCAGATTTTCACCTATGAAACTTGCTGACCTGTTCGGTTACTTTCACACTAGCGTTTTTACTGGATCCGCCAGGGTCCAGCAAAAACGCTTCCGTTACTGATAATAAAGACAAAGGGGGTCAGTCAGCACATCCCAATGCGCAGGGGCACGTTGCTATGGCTGAGAACAACACTGTAGAACAAAACATGCAATGCAACAGCTCTCTGCAAACCAAATAAAGTACAAAAATGCATAATAATTGCTAGAGTTATACTTGGAGATGCTTGGCAAATCATTTTGTACAAAATTATCTGAGCCCGTCTGCCGCACGTCAAGGCGATCTCTCTGAGACAGGGTTCCTAACACTAAATTCTACCTGTTATGTGCCATGACGGCTACCATAAAATTCAGGGAGTGTAGGTTCCACATGGATGCTGGGCCTGCTTTAATTTCTGTCCTCTTTGGTGCCAAAATGGCCTCCATTATATCCAAGAAATGCACGTACCAACATGCATGCCGGGTCCACTCCACACCACCAAATGGCTTCCAGTGAATAAGGGAGACCAGCTCGCCTGCCCCATAGGCTGATTTTAATTAGTGTGAGTATATAGCTTAGCCTGCTCTCCCTCATTCACTGGAAGACATCTGGCACCAGGAGTGGTGTGGAGTGGGCCCGGCATGCATGTTGGTACCTGCATTCCTTGGATATAATGGAGGCCATTTTGGCACCAAAGATGACAGAAATTAAAGCAGGCCCAGCATGCATGTGGAACCTACACTCCCTGAATTGTATGGTAGCCGTCATGGCACATAACAGGTAGAATTTAGTTTTAGGTTCCTGTCTTACAGAGATCGCCTTGACGTGCGGCAGATGGGCTCAAATAATTTTGTACAAAATGATTTGCCAAGCATCTCTAATTTATAAGTATAGCTCTAGCAATTATTATGTATTTTTGTACTTTATTTGGTTTGCAGAGAGCTGTTGCATTGCATGTTCCGTTACTGATAATACAACCGCCTGCATCGGTTATGAACGGATCCGGTTGTATTATCTTTAACATAGCCAAGACAGATCCTTCATGAACTCCATTAAAGTCAATGGGGGACGGATCGGTTTTCTGGTTGACTTTCATAGGGGGTCATGACGGATCAGTCTTGTTCCACATCCCAGGACGGAAAGCAAACAACATGTTGCGGTTTGCTCTCCGGTATGGGAAAGCACCTAAACGGAACGGAATGAATTTTAGAGCATTCCGTTCTGTTCAGTTCAGTTTTGTCCCCATTGACAGTGAATGGGGACAAAACGGAAGTGTTTTTTTTTCCGGCATTGACCCCCTATGACGAATTTCAATACCGGAAAACTAAAACGCTAATGTGAAAGTAGCCTTACATGTGCACTTGGCAGCTGAAGGCATGTGTGTTCATATGTGCCCATATTACTGAGAACAATGATGTTTTAATATAAGAAAATGAGTCTCTAGGGCCAGGTGTGATGACATTTTCACTGCCTCGTCCTGTCAAAGTGCAGATGATGTGGCAGTTGCAGAGAACAAAGTCTCTAGGTGTAACGGCAACGCCCCCGTTGCTCCAAAAGACTTATTTGCAGATATTAAAACATCATTTTTCTCAGCAATGCGGGCACATATGAACATGGGACTAACACAGGTGCCTTCAGCTGCCAAGTGCACATGGAACAAGTCGGCCAGTCTCATAGGTACAAATCTGCGGACAGATGTAATCTGCTGGTATTAAAACCAGCACATTACGGAAGATGTGTGGTGTAAAGGCTTCAAAAGGGAATAGTCCTGTTCCACATTCAGTCATCTGTCTGTAAATGACTTCAGGATAACCCTGCAATGTATAAAACAACATAAGAGCAACTTACCTGTTTCCTAAGACAGTTTAAAATGTTGACAGGCTGCGTGACCTGGTCGTCCTGGTATGTTAACGTGGGCACTACATCTGCATGAAGAACACAGAAGACACTCATTTCTACAATACACACGATACCTGAACCAGTATAGTCCTGCAGTCGGATCGATCAATGCGCATGTGAAAACGATAAACCGCAAGTAAGGGTCAGTTCACACGTCCGTATGAACAGGTCCGCATCGGTTCCGCAATTTGAGGAATGGGTGCGGACCCATTTAGTTTAATGGGGCCGCAAAAGATATAGACAGCACACCATGTGCTGCCCGCATCCGTATGTCCGTTCCGCGGCCCCGCAAAAAAGATAAAGCATGTCCTATTCTTGTCCGCAGCCACGGACAAGAATAGGCATTTCTATCAAAGGGTAGACCATATGCGGTCCGCAAAATGCGGCCACTCCATGTTTTGCGGATCTGCAATTAGCGGACGTGTGAATGGACCCTAAATCTGACAACTCTGTGATTGCTGCACCGTTTTATGAGCTGTAATACAGTAAAACATGTGTCCCCTTGTGACTACATTCTTGTATGGGTGCACCTGATATAAACTCAGTGTGCCGAAACTTTATGTCCACCTTTACACAGAAACAGGACCAATGACCATCTGAACACTGTGGGTCTGGTTTCCCAGTCATATACCGCTGCACAGGAAGCATTACACCCCAGTAACGAATGACCATGGAATGTATGGATGAGGTGGATCTCGTTCTGGGATGCCCCCCTGTGCCCTAAGAGGGTACAGGAACAGGGTTTGTGGTCATGGAATAACTTCATTAAAAGGTTAAAGCTCCATTGGTCTCTGAAACGAGGGGCAGAAGAGCTTAGCGGGGGCACATGGGTGTATGAACTCATAGGACAAGTTCACACGACTGATTTTGAAATACAGCTCCATGTAAATCCACGTGTTTTTTTGGTGCGGTTTTTGACGTGTCTTATTTCAACCAACAGGTGTTCACTTCAAAGCTGCAGTTTCAGATTAAGGTTTTTGGCACAGATGTGCACCAAAAGACTGAGTGGAACGCACAAAAAAACGCATGGATTTACATAGAGCTGTTTTTTTTCCCCTACTTCCTATTTATTTCGAAGGGTGATTCAGCACTGATTCTGCCCCAAGATAGGGCCTGCTGCCCTACCTTCACTTCACACTACTAGTAATTCATTAATAACTTCCAGAAGGAGTAATAAAAGAATGGCACATCATAGTCATAAGAAGAGCAGGTCACCGCAGAAGCTTGTGATTGGCTGTAGCAGTCACATGTCCACCCTCCCCCCCCCCCCCCCCCCCCCCCCCCCCAATCGCCGGATGTTGATTTCAGGGCTGCAGGGAGAAGGAAGAGGCGGCCCGGGACCAGGTAAGTATGACAACAACCACAGGTTGGCCACTCCGGGAAGTCAGTCTTAGTCTTGGATAACCCCTCGGTATTCTCAAACCACACCAACATGCCGGTCTAATGTATGTGTGCAGTATAACGGTATCTTTATGCCTGAATACAACTGAGCAATGGCTCCTAGTCTGGAATAAGCACATCAACATGGCCAGGCAGGTTTAATCAGCATACATAGCACAGGCCCCAGATAATGCTCATGGCATCTGTTTCAAAAGGCAAAACTAGATGCTCTTACCAGACCCTTCAATTGTGAAAGAGGTTACACAACCCCGAAATCCCCTATCACCTAAAGAAAACGATTAGTAAGCGTTCCTTCCGCAGTAAGTAACATCTATGTGAGTGGGATAGCGGGATATCTCCGTATATACTGGTAATGCTATCCAGAACTGGAATATATATTAAACGGCCCATTCTTCACTATGCAATGACCCAGGAATCCCCCTTCCGTGTGTTCTTCATTAGTCTGTCTTCCATATTACCTCCGTGCAGAGTTACAGCAAGGATGAAAACTCACAGGCACATCATAGAAACGGCCCGGTGCCCAAACTGCGCCCTGTGATAAAGGTTTACTGCTTTTCTAAGGGGCACTGCCGGACCACTGCACAGAACAAGCACGTGTTACCTTCCGTGTCACCCCTATCTCCTCCCTGCACAATTGCCCAGGGCCCCCAACGTTTAAGGGCCCCCAGCTAACATCCGTGGAAGCCACGCTTTGAACGGCAGCGTCGCAGCCAGCTGATTAAACATGAGGGAGTCGGGACTCTGCAGTGTGCCCTCTAAGCTGCGCAGCTTCTACAGCGCCCCCCGCTCAGTACCTCTATGGGGCCGCTCACTGCAGCAAGCCCTGCCCCAGTCATTTGGTGTACTCTGGGGCCATGACGATGCAGATCTGTGTGTGGGGGCTTTATGGGGTGTAAATAGACAAGGGGGAGCTGATCAATTTTTGCACATGGCCATTGCAGCCTGACAAATTTAAAGGGGTATTCTAGTTGGGAAGTTATCCCCTATCCACAGGATAGAGGTTAACTGTTATCTCGGCCACTCCATTCATTTCTATGGCAATTCTGAAGATACCTGAATGCTGTACTCGGCTATCTCTGGCACTCCCCTAGAAATGAATGGAGTGGCCATGCAAATTCACAAACTTTGGATAGGGGATAACTTTAACCAACCAGAATAACCCTTTAATAATATAATTTACACCAGTAAACAGGCGTAATTAATAGATGAAAAGTAGACCAGCTCACAGTTGGTATAGATTTCAGATTTTGGCACACAGACTGCCCAGACGCTCCAAAATTGTTAAGAGGCCTGCACCACTTGAAGGGGATTTCTAGGATTACTATGGTTTTTAACTCGTATGTTCATGTAGTTGAAGGTACATCTTCCCCACGCTTATTTTTTTTACAGACTCTCCTGACCCTTTTTCACCATGTTAGGCTACTTTCACACTTGCGGCAGTGTGATCCAGCAGGCAGTTCTGTCGTCGGAACTGCCCGCCGGATCTGCCGATCTGCTGCTTACTGAACGCATTTGTGAGACGGATCCGGATCGTCTTACAAATGCATTGCAAGGACGGATCCGTCTCTCCGCTTGTCATGCGGACAGACGGATCCGTCTTGTATCTTTTTTCACATTTTTATCGGTCTGTGCATGCGCAGGCCGGAAGGACGGATCCTGATGCATCGTGAACGGATTACTCTCCATTCAGAATGCATGGGGATATGCCTGATCAGTTCTTTTCCGGTATAGAGCCCCTAGAACGGAACTCGGTGCCGGAAAAGAAAAACGGTAGTGTGAAAGTACCCTATGCTTCCATCCTGTATGTAGCACTTCCTGTTGCTGTATCCAACCAAACCCATGATGCACTTCTCCTTTCTCTGCCACAGCTCCAACCCCACCCATAACTCCCAGCTAGTTTATAGCTCCTCCCACCTAGCTAATTACATAGACACTCCCCTATCACTGCTCCACCCATGGACATGACATTACAGGAAATAAGATAGAGCTGCATGGACAGGGTCATGTGACCACAGCCCAGAATGGGAGATAGGAGCCATAAAGGTAAAAGAAATACATTACAAAATTACAGCAACCTTCATAAATGATTATTTTAAAGGCAGTTGATGGAAACGGGAAAACCCCTTTAAGAAATCTGTGCATTCTACTGCAGCTTTTGATTAAGACTGGCAAAGGAAATGCCAGTCTTAACAAATTTGCCCACACAGCATTTACCTAAATCCTCCAACTCTCCAGTGGTCTCTGACAGTGGCCCACCCTCAGGGGCAGACTGGCCATACACCCTACTGGGAAATATCCTGGTGGTCTAATGCCCAGGGGGCGACTGAAGGCCTCCGCGTGACCGTTAGCCAGATACATGAAGAGCTGATGCTTTCAGCTTTAAAGAGGACCTTTCACCGATCCTGACATTGTGAACTAAGAATACAGACATGGAGAGCGGCGCCCGGGGATCTCACTGCACTTACTATTATCTTCGGGCGCCGCTCCGATCTCCCGCTATGCCCTCCGGTATCTCCGGTCACAAAGTTATGGTAGGCGGAGTCTGCCCTTGTTCTTCTGTAGCGCTGGCCAATCGCATTGCAGAGCTCACAGCCTGGGAGAAAATAACCTCCCAGGCTGTGAGCTCTGCGCTGCAATTGGCCAGCGCTACAGCAGAACAAGAGCAGACTCCGCCTACTATAACTTAGTGACTGAAACCTCCGCCTACTATAACTTAGTGAGCGAAGATACAGGAGGGCATAGCAGGAGAACGGAGCGGCGCCTGGGGATAATAGTAAGTGCAGTGAGATCCCCGGGCGCCGCTCTCCATGTCTGTAGTCTTAGGTCAGAGAGTCATAATCAGTGAAAGGTCCTCTTTAATCAACGTAGGAGACAGTTACAGTATGTGCCTGGCTGGGGCTGCAGGCGCCCTCCTGAATTCAACTATATTGCCGTCATCAGGAGGAGGATATCCTTCATGCTGTGGTGTGGGCGGCAGTATTTTGTGCTGCGCTGTGGTATTTGTTTCCTGCCTACTTGTGTTGGCCCAACCTACCACATGGGGCCACTTTTAGTTTTTTTCCAGGGCCACTAAGTTCCCAGTCGGCCCCTGACCACCCTAGCAGTAGCACTGGGGCGGCAGGGATTACAGGAGTATTGTGGGGGTTTACTACATTTGCTGCTACTTTCATCCTGCCAACAACTGGTTATTGTGCTTGGCAGCACTTACAGACATCACGTGATGGGTGATAAGCGTTAGTTGGGAATGGCACTACCAGCCCTCGAGAACACCCAACGCTCACGTTTTCAGGTTTTCCTTAGTACTGAACTGGTAAGCACGACCTGCTCTCGCTCTGTTCCGTGCCTGCCGTATATTATAGCAGTCTGTAATACACCAAACTAAGTATGCTTAGAGATGCAGAAATACCTTGTGAATTTGCCCAGGTATTATCCACAGGATTCAGTACTAGGGGGGCTCCACCAAATTTTGCATAAGCCTAGAAGATAAAGAGAGGACAGTTAGGAACATGTAAATAGCATCAGTGTTCATAGTTACAATGCACATGTTGGTAGGTATGCCACAGTGGATGATGTCCCACAGCAGCTCTGGTGCCATAGGGGTTTTGGGGGCCAGTAATATTGCATCAACCTTTAGAGAGGTTGTCAAGGGAGAGGAAATTCGGGCTCAGAATAGGGTAAGGGATATTCATCACACCAATCCCATGCCGCTGCCGTACCAACGCTTACCCCATCCACACTGGACTCTGCTTCCTGGTCCTATCTCCACACATAGGAAATGCCTGGAGATACTCAGCAAGTCACTGGATTGTAGGCTTATATCTCACTATCGTGTTTGGCCCAGGAAACGCGCTGTGCGTGATGGCTTCATTTCCACGACCGAACACCTGAACTCACTGCATCCTAATGACTTATGGTGCTGAGAGCTCCTGCCTGACCATAGGTCTACCCAGAGGTCGCAATAACACCTGTACAAGTGCCTATGATGCTTATTCAGGCCATTTTACTCCCTGGAAAAAGTCTAAGGAATACCAATACGCCTTAGACTTTTCCCCCACATTCATCAGCGCAGTGAGCGCTGTGAACGGCAGAGGCAGCGCAGCGATGCTGCCTGTGCCTGAAATAACCAATAACAAAGATCCTTACAGAGCCAGAGCGATACAAGCCGGCGGGAGCTGGAAGGAGGAGGGGACGACTCCCAGGGGTGGCTGTAGTAAGGAGAGCGAGGCACGCTGCCCAAGGACTCCGGGAAACATGATAGGGCCGCTGAAGAGCTAAGGATCTGCGGACTCATAAAACTGGTCCACGGTCTGAGAGAAGAGCGGGCTGGGGGGTGGCACAGTTGTGGACGTGAAAAGCTCAGTCTGTCAGTCTTCAAGTGAGTAATTCCCCCCCCTCACCAATCATGGTTCCGTCCAGTCTCCCAGTTCTCTGCTCCCCCCCTCCTCCTGTCACCCCACTAGTGACCCTGCTCCCCCCTCCTCCCGTCACCCCACTAGTGACCCTGCTCCCCCCTCCTCCTGTCACCCCATTAGTGACCCTGCTCCCCCCTCCTACTGTCACCACACTAGTGACCCTGCTCCCCCCTCCTACTGTCACCACACTAGTGACCCTGCTCCCCCCTCCTCCTGTCACCACACTAGTGACCCTGCTCCCCCCTCCTCCTGTCACCCCACTAGTGACCCTGCTCCCCCCTCCTACTGTCACCCCACTAGTGACCCTGCTGCCCCCTCCTACTGTCACCCCACTAGTGACCCTGCTGCCCCCTCCTCCTGTCACCCCACTAGTGACCCTGATCCCCCCCTCCTCCTGTCACCCCACTAGTGACCCTGCTCCCCCCTCCTCCTGTCACCCCACTAGTGACCCTGCTCCCCCCTCCTCCTGTCACCCCACTAGTGACCCTGCTTCCCCCTCCTCCTGTCACCCCACTAGTGACCCTGCTCCCCCCTCCTCCTGTCACCCCACTAGTGACCCTGCTCCCCCCTCCTCCTGTCACCCCACTAGTGACCCTGCTCCCCCCTCCTCCTGTCACCCCACTAGTGACCCTGCTCCCCCCTCTTCCTGTCACCCCACTAGTGACCCTGCTCCCCCCTCCTCCTGTCACCCACTAGTGACCCTGCTTCCCCCTCCTCCTGTCACCCCTAGTGACCCTGCTTCCCCCTCCTCCTGTCACCCTAGTGACCCTGCTCCCCCCTCCTACTGTCACCCCACTAGTGACCCTGCTTCCCCCTCCTCCTGTCACCCCACTAGTGACCCTGCTCCCCCTCCTACTGTCACCCCACTAGTGACCCTGCTCCCCCTCCTCCTGTCACCCCACTAGTGACCCTGCTCCCCCCTCCTCCTGTCACACCACTAGTGACCCTGCTCCCCCTCCTCCTGTCACCCCACTAGTGACCCTGCTCCCCCTCCTCCTGTCACCCCACTAGTGACCCTGCTCCCCCCTCCTCCTGTCACCCCACTAGTGACCCTGCTCCCCCTCCTCCTGTCACCCCACTAGTGACCCTGCTCCCCCTCCTCCTGTCACCCCACTAGTGACCCTGCTCCCCCTCCTCCTGTCACCCCACTAGTGACCCTGCTTCCCCCTCCTCCTGTCACCCCACTAGTGACCCTGCTCCCCCCTCCTCCTGTCACCCCACTAGTGACCCTGCTCCCCCCTCCTACTGTCACCCCACTAGTGACCCTGCTCCCCCTCCTCCTGTCACCCCACTAGTGACCCTGCTCCCCCCTCCTCCTGTCACCCCACTAGTGACCCTGCTCCCCCCTCCTCCTGTCACCCCACTAGTACCCTGCTCCCCCCTCCTCCTGTCACCCCACTAGTGACCCTGCTCCCCCCTCCTCCTGTCACCCCACTAGTGACCCTGCTCCCCCCTCCTCCTGTCACCCCACTAGTGACCCTGCTCCCCCCTCCTCCTGTCACCCCACTAGTGACCCTGCTCCCCCCTCCTCCTGTCACCCCCACTAGTGACCCTGCTCCCCCCTCCTCCTGTCACCCCACTAGTGACCCTGCTCCCCCCTCCTCCTGTCACCCCACTAGTGACCCTGCTCCCCCCTCCTCCTGTCACCCCACTAGTGACCCTGCTCCCCCCTCCTCCTGTCACCCCACTAGTGACCCTGCTCCCCCCTCCTCCTGTCACCCCACTAGTGAGCATATACAAGCATGTTTTTCAAGCTCACCATATCTTTTCCCATGCACGGAACAGACCGGACCAGTTCTCACTTGAAGTTCCAGCATTCAGGATAAAACCTAGATGTTTTCTTTATCCATAATGGTCCCAATTCACATACATGGACAGCTTCTCCCTCCACCGCTAGGTTGACGTGTTTCTGACTTGTTAGTCAGAAACATGTCAGAGGAGTATTTTTACTCTTCTGGAAAAAACGTAGTGCGACCTCTGGGTCTACCGTACTGTAGTCATATGATACCATGAATACAGTAGATGGTCAGGCATCATAAGATCCGAAGTCGCTTCACTCAAAGCTTCAGTTTCTACATACAGCATTAAAACGTACGACCTCCGACGAGGCGAAGTCACTTATTCCCATAGTCTCTGTATTTGATTTTTAAACTGAAAAAAACATTTTAAAACTTGGATCCGAACTGGGCTTCAGTTCCGAGGTACCAATCGACTTTGCCTCTGCGGCGGCCGTACATTTTAATGCTATATGGAGACTGATCTCCGTACAGCATTAAACCGAAGTTTTGGGTGAAGCGACTTCGGATCTAGGATCTAAAACTCGTATCATAAGTCATGATGATGCTACGAGTTCGGGTTAGACGAGCAGTGTTCAGTCCAGTAAATGCGGCCGTCACATGGAGCCTGTTTCCCAAAGCTGAACACCCTGATGTGACTTATTTTTTTTGTGCATATTGAGCCCTCTTCCAAGACCTGCATTTATCTCCCGAGCAGAACAAGAGCACGCCGAGTATGCGCGGATTTCCTCGATTCATTTGTAGGGGAGTCCTGAAAACAGCCGAGTGCTGGATCGGTTATTTCCATTACTTCCATAGAAGTGAATGTAGCAGTGGTCACGCTAGCACGTTGTGCTCTCCCTTCATTTCTATGGGACTTCCGAGCGCTCCCATAGAAATGAATGGAGGACGGCTGCGCCCTCAAACTTTGGGAGCTCCATTCTAGAGATAGGAGCAGGTCCCAGAGGTGGGCTCAATATGCCTAAAAAAATAGGTCTAATTTCACATCAGGGAGTTCGGCCTGGGAAACAGGCTCCATGTGACGGCCGCATTTCCTGGACTGAACACTGCTCGTCTAATCCAACCTGACAATGGTGGCATACCCTAGCGTTCACGGTGAGACAACCCTTTAATGAATTCCCCCCCCCCCCCCCCCCCCCCCATCTTAAGGAGAGTTGATCTAAATGTACAGTCGTGGCCAAAAGTTTTGAGAATGACACAAATATTAGTTTTCACAAAGTTTGCTGCTAAACTGCTTTTAGATCTTTGTTTCAGTTGTTTCTGTGATGTAGTGAAATATAATTACAAGCACTTCATACGTTTCAAAGGCTTTTATCGACAATTGCATGACATTTATGCAAAGAGTCAGTATTTGCAGTGTTGGCCCTTCTTTTTCAGGACCTCTGCAATTCGACTGGGCATGCTCTCAACCAACTTCTGGGCCAATTCCTGACTGATAGCAACCCATTCTTTCATAATCACTTCTTGGAGTTTGTCAGAATTAGTGGGTTTTTGTTTGTCCACCCGCCTCTTGAGGATTGGCCACAAGTTCTCAATGGGATTAAGATCTGGGGAGTTTCCAGGCCATGGACCCAAAATGTCAATGTTTTGGTCCCCGAGCCACTTAGTTATCACTTTTGCCTTATGGCACGGTGCTCTATCGTGCTGGAAAATGCATTGTTCTTCACCAAACTGTTGTTGGATTGTTGGAAGAAGTTGCTGTTGGAGGGTATTTTGGTACCATTCTTTATTAAAGGCTGTGTTTTTGGGCAAAATTGTGAGTGAGCCCACTCCCTTGGATGAGAAGCAACCCCACACATGAATGGTCTCAGGATGCTTTACTGTTGGCATGACACAGGACTGATGGTAGCGCTCACCTTTTCTTCTCCGGACAAGCCTTTTTCCTGATGCCCCAAACAATCGGAAAGAGGCTTCATCGGAGAATATGACTTTGCCCCAGTCCTCAGCAGTCCAGTCACCATATTTTCTAAAGATCAATCTGTCCCTGATGTTTTTTTGGGAGAGAAGTGGCTTCTTTGCTGCCCTTCTTGACACCAGGCCATCTTCCAAAAGTCTTCGCCTCACTGTGCGTGCAGATGCGCTCACACCTGCCTGCTGCCATTCCTGAGCAAGCTCTGCCCTGGTGGCACTCAGATCCCGCAGCTGAATCCTCTTTAGGAGACGATCCTGGCGCTTCCTGGACTTTCTTGGACGCCCTGAAGCCTTCTTAACAAGAATTGAACCTCTTTCCTTGAAGTTCTTGATGATCCTATAAATTGTTGATTGAGGTGCAATCTTAGTAGCCACAATATCCTTGCCTGTGAAGCCATTTTTATGCAACGCAATGATGGCTGCATGCGTTTCTTTGCAGGTCACCATGGTTAACAATAGAAGAACAATGATTTCAAGCATCACCCTCCTTTTAACAGGTCAAGTCTGCCATTTTAACCCAATCAGGAGACGACGGCCCGGGAGGGCAGGGGGGAAAAGACGACGGCCCGGGAGGGCAGGGGGGAAAGACGACGGCCCGGGAGGGCAGGGGGGAAAGACGACGGCCCGGGAGGGCAGGGGGGAAAAGACGACGGCCCGGGAGGGCAGGGGGGAAAAGACGACGGCCCGGGAGGGCAGGGGGGGAAAGACGACGGCCCGGGAGGGCAGGGGGGAAAGACGACGGCCCGGGAGGGCAGGGGGGAAAGACGACCGCCCGGGAGGGCAGGGGGGAAAGACGACCGCCCGGGAGGGCAGGGGGGAAAGACGACCGCCCGGGAGGGCAGGGGGGAAAGACGACGGCCCGGGAGGGCAGGGGGGAAAGACGACGGCCCGGGAGGGCAGGGGGGGAAGACGACCGCCCGGGAGGGCAGGGGGGGAAGACGACCGCCCGGGAGGGCAGGGGGGGAAGACGACCGCCCGGGAGGGCAGGGGGGAAAGACGACCGCCCGGGAGGGCAGGGGGGAAAGACGACCGCCCGGGAGAGCAGGGGGGAAGACGACGGCCCGGGAGAGCAGGGGGGGGAAGACGACGGCCTGGGTGCGGGGAGAAGAGAAGAAAACGAGAGCTCAGGAACAGGGGGAAAACACAAGAGCCCAGGTGCTGGGAGAAGAACCTGACTGACAAGCCCCTCCTGTTAGTGTATAGGGGGCGCTCTATTACTAAAGACAAGCAGGGTGAAGAGAAGCCACACAGCGGACTCTTCTCCCTGTTTTTGAAGCGTTTTTATTTAAGGGCTCTTTCACACCTGCGTTATTGTCTTCCGTCGTCGGGGCTCTATGCCGGAAGAATCCTAATCAGGATTATCCTAATGCATTCTGAATGGAGTGAAATCCGTTGAGGATGCATCAGGATGTCTTCAGTTCCGGAACGGAACGTTTTTTGGCCGGAGAAAATACCGCAGCATGCTGCGCTTTTTGCTCCGGCCAAAAAAACTGAAGACTTGCCGCAAGGCCGGATCCGGAATGAATGCCCATTGAAAGGCATTGATCCGGATCCGGCCTTAAGCTAAACGTCGTTTCGGCGCATTGCCGGATTCGACGTTTAGCTTTTTCTCAATGGTTACCATGGCTGCCGGGACGCTAAAGTCCTGGCAGCCATGGTAAAGTGTAGTGGGGAGCGGGGGAGCAGCATACTTACCGTCCGTGCGGCTCCCGGGGCGCTCCAGAGTGACGTCAGGGCGCCCCAGGCGCATAGATGACGTGATCACATGGCACGTCATCCATGCGCCTGGGGCGCTCTGACGTCACTCTGGAGCGCCCCGGGAGCCGCACGGATGGTAAGTATACTGCTCCCCACTACTACTATGGCAACCAGGACTTTAACCCCTTAAGGACACATGACGTATCGGTACGGCATGTTTCCCGAGTCCTTAAGGACACATGACGTACCGGTACGTCATGTGTTGTTCCGATCACTGCCGTACGGCCGGCTGTGATCGGAACAAGGTGCCTGCTCAAATCATTGAGCAGGCACCTCGGCTAAATGCGCGGGGGGGTCCCGTGACCCCCCCCATGTCCGCGATCGCAACAAACCGCAGGTCAATTCAGACCTGCGGTTTGTTGCGCTTTCTGCAGTTTCTGATCGCTGCGGTCCCTGACCGCGGCGATCAGAAACTTTAGTGTGGCGAAAATATATATTTATCACCCCCCCCTGCACCTCTGAATGATTTTAGCCCGGTGGGAGGTGCAGGGGGGGTGTTGCGGGCGGTGGGGGCGGTGCGGGAGGCGGGCGGTGCGGCAGGCGGGATCGCGATCCCCCGCCCGCCTCCTATTGCGTAATCGTTGGTGTACAGTGGGTATACCAGGGTGCCAGCACATTGCTGGCACCCTGGTATAAACGGCTGACATCGGTGATGCGATGTCAGCCGTTTAACCCTTTCCATACAGCGGTCCGTACGGACAGCTGTATGGAAAAAGTTAACAGTAAGAGGGAGCTCCCTCCCTCTCCGATCGGGGGGCTGCAGTGCCTTTGCAGCCCCCCGATGGAGAGGGAGAGAGCCCCCAGAGCCCCGTCCTTACCCTTCCCCGTCTGCGCAGTTCTGACCATAACTGAGCAGACGGGGAAGGTTCCCATGGCAACAGGACGCCTGCTCAGGCGTCCTGCTGTCCATGGTGCTGAACAGATCTGTGCTGAAAGCATAGATCTGTTCAGTGTAAGTAAAATACAGTACAGAGCCCTATATAGAGTACAGTACTGTATTATACAGACATCAGACCCACTGGATCTTCAAGAACCAAGTGGGTCTGGGTCAAAAAAAAAGTGAAAAAAAGGTAAAAATCACATTTATCACTGATTAAAAATTAAAAAAATAAAATTCCCTACACATGTTTGGTATCGCCGCGTCCGTAATGACCTGATCTATAAAACGGTCATGTTACTTTACCCGAACGGTGAACGCCATAAAAATAAAAAAAATAAAAAAAACTATGATGAAATTGAAATTTTGTCCACCTTACTTCCCAAAAAAAGGTAATAAAAGTGATCAAAAAAGTCGCATGTACGCCAAAATTGTAACAATCAAACCGTCATCTCATCCCGCAAAAAATGAGACCCTACTTAAGATAATCGCCCAAAAACTGAAAAAACTATGGCTCTTAGACTATGGAAACACTAAAACATCATTTTTTTTGTTTCAAAAATGAAATCATTGTGTAAAACTTACATAAATAAAAAAAAAGTATACATATTAGGTATCGCCGCGTCCGTATCGACCGGCTCTATAAAAATATCACATGACCTAACCCCTCAGGTGACCACCGTAAAAAAATAAAAATAAAAACGGTGTAAAAAAAGCCATTTTTTGTCATCTTACGTCACAAAAAGTGTAATAGCAAGCGATCAAAAAGTCATATGCACCCCAAAATAGTGCCAATCAAACCGTCATCTCATCCCGCAAAAAATGAGACCCTACTTAAGATAATCACCCAAAAACTGAAAAAACAATGGCTCTTAGATTATGGAGACACTAAAACATTTTTTTTGTTTTAAAAATGAAATCATTGTGTAAAACGTACATAAATAAAAAAAATTGTATACATATTAGGTATCGCCGCGTCCGTGACAACCTGCTCTATAAAATTACCACATGATCTAACCTGTCAGATGAATGTTGTAAATAAAAATAAAAAAAACGCTGCCAAAAAAGCTATTTCTTGTTACCTTGCCGCACAAAAAGTGTAATATAGAGCAACCAAAAATCATATGTACCCTAAACTAGTACCAACAAAACTGCCACCCTATCCCGTAGTTTCTAAAATGGGGTCACTTTTTTGGAGTTTCTACTCTAGGGGTGCATCAGGGGGGCTTCAAATGGGACATGGTGTAAAAAAAAACAGTCCAGCAAAACCTGCCTTCCAAAAACCGTATGGCATTCCTTTCCTTCTGCGCCCTGCCGTGTGCCCGTACAGCGGTTTACGACCACATATGGGGTGTTTCTGTAAACTACAGAATCAGGGCCATAAATAATGAGTTTTGTTTGGCTGTTAACCCTTGCTTTGTAACTGGAAAAAAAAAATTAAAATGGAAAATCTGCCAAAAAAGTGAAATTTTGAAATTGTATCTCTATTTTCCATTAAATCTTGTGCAACACCTAAAGGGTTAACAAAGTTTGTAAAATCCGTTTTGAATACCTTGAGGGGTGTAGTTTCTTAGATGGGGTCACTTTTATGGAGTTTATAATCTGGGGGTGCATCAGGGGGGCTTCAAATGGGACTTTGTGTCAAAAAACCGGTCCATAAAAATCAGCCCTCCAAAAAACAAACGGCGCACCTTTCCCTCTACGCCCCGCTGTGTGGCCGTACAGTAGTTTACGGCCACATATGGGGTGTTTCTGTAAACAGCAGAGTCAGGGCAATAAAGATACAGTCTTGTTTGGCTGTTAACCCTTGCTTTGTTAGTGGAAAAAATGGGTTAAAATGGAAAATTTGGCAAAAAAATTAAATTCTCTAATTTCATCGCCATTTGCCAATAACTCTTGTGCAACACCTAAAGGGTTAACGACGTATGTAAAATCAGTTTTGAATACCTTGAGGGGTGTAGTTTCTTAGATGGGGTCACTTTTATGGAGTTTCTACTCCAGGGGTGCATCAGGGGGCTTCAAATGGGACATGGTGTAAATAAACCAGTCCATAAAAATCAGCCTTCCAAAAACCAAACGGCGCACCTTTCACTCTACGCCCCGCTGTGTGGCCGTACAGTAGTTTACGGCCACATATTGGGTGTTTCTGTAAACGGCAGAGTCAGGGCAATAAAGATACCGTCTTGTTTGGCTGTTAACCCTTGCTTTGTTAGTGGAAAAAATGGGTTAAAATGAAAAATTAGACAAAAAAATAAAATTCTCAAATTTCCTCCCCATTTGCCAATAACTCTTGTGCAACACCTAAAGGGTTAACAACGTATTCAAAATCAGTTTTGAATACCTTGAGGGGTGTAGTTTCTTAGATGGGGTCATTTTTGGGTGGTTTCTATTATGTAAGCCTCGCAAAGTGACTTGAGACCTGAACTGGTCCCTAAAAATTGAGTTTTTGTAAATTTCTGAAAAATTTCAAGATTTGCTTCTAAACTTCTAAGCCTTATAACATCCCCAAAAAATAAAATATCATTCCCAAAATAATTCAAACATGAAGTAGACATATGGGGAATGTAAAGTCATCCAAATTTTTGGGGGTATTACTATGTATTACAGAAGTAGAGAAACTGGAACTTTGAAATTTGCAAATTTTTCCAAATTTTTGTTAAATTTGGTATTTTTTGGTGCAAAAAAAATAATTTTTTTTACTTCATTTTACCAGTGTCATGAAGTACAATATGTGACGAAAAAAAAATCTCAGAATGGCCTGGATAAGTCAAAGCGTTTTAAAGTTATCAGCACTTAAAGTGACTCTGGTCAGATTTGCAAAAAATGGCCTGGTCCTTAAGGTGAAATAGGGCTGTGTCCTTAAGGGGTTAATAGCGTCCTGGGTGCCATAGTAACACTGAAAGCATTTTGAAGACGGATCCGTCTTCAAATGCTTTCAGTACACTTGCGTTTTTCCGGATCCGTCGTGTAATTCCGGCAAGTGGAGTACACGCCGGATCCGGACAACGCAAGTGTGAAAGAGGCCTAAGAGCTGCAGTATTTCAGAGTAAAGCATGGCTCACGGTCATGGCGACCTTGTCAGGATCCCGCTGATCTCTATCAGGTTAGGAGCTCATGGGTAAATGTGGAAGAGTTACGCATTCACAACCATGTCGCCAGGGATGATGGGTGACCTCACAGGTGACCATCCAGGCCAAGCCTCAAAACGCAACCTGCACAAACATCATATAACGTCATCACACCGATTACACAATAAGAGACTGGGGAGAACAGTTACTGGGGGAGAATGATCAAAACTGGTGTAAAGTAGAACTGGCTTAGTTGCCCATAGCAACCAATCAGATTCCACCTTTCATTTTCCAAAGGAGCTGTCAAAAATGAAAGGTGGAATCTGATTGGTTGCTATGGGCAACTAAGCCAGTTCTACTTTACACCAGTTTTATACATCTCTGACCTTGTGTTGGCAGCTAACCACCAGTATGGAGGAGGATGGGAGAATGTAACGTTTATTATTGTATGCCTCCCCACACAGCGACCTTCGGAGAGATAACGCTCCATGTGTATGGCTGACTACAGCTGTACATAGGGCTGCAGGGCCCGCACCAGGATGATGGGAGCACCTGTCCTCTGCTGTCACACTGACCGCCCAGCAGCCACTGCGACATCTCAAGGGGTCCCGGCGCTCTTACCAGCACAACTAGGCATTCGGGGTGCACGGAGGGGAGCCCCCAGTCACCACCCCAATACCTCAGCTCCATCACGGGGAGTCCCCGGGGCAAACCGGCCACAACAACGGAGCGTCGGTCCGGAATTTCCTGCCGTAGACTGAACCTCACAAAGCGTCCATCCCCCGGAGGGGCGGAGCCACGCCATTACATACATCGCAAAGGAGCCCTGCTGAGCCCCGCCCACTACGGGAAAGCAGCAGAGGTAAACATTCATAGACCACGCCCACTCCGTACATTGTTTTACCCGCCCACTACCAGGAAGGCTTCCTGCCCGGCTGCCCGCATCGATGACGTCATTCAGAAGCTTCTTCCTGACACTAGGATTCAGAATGATGACGACATTCTCCAGAGTTTCAGGCTATGGACAAATGACTGTATTCATGTATTGGGTTCTCCCAATCAGTTTTGCTTCTTATTTTTCGTAATGGCTGGAGCCCTCTCTATCAAATCCTTTTATACAACGTTTTGTGCTTTGTTGGCGTTATTGTAAAATGTGCAATAATAAGGCAAGAATTAGTGTGACTTTTTACTATTATTAATAATCATAATAAATTGTATGACTAATAACAATAATAATAAAAAGTATTAATAATCATATATAATAAATAGTACTACCACTATTAATAATAATAATAGCATCATTTTGAATATTACTTTATTATTTTTTATAATTATAATATTACCAATAGCAATAATGAATAGTACTAATAATAATACATACAGTAGTGCTATTTTTTATTATTATTATTTATTAGTAGTGGTAGTGCTAAGTACTAATAATAATGAATTGTAATAGTAATAAATAGTAATAATACTAATAAAAATAATAAAGCAAGAATAATTAGAAAGCAATACAAGTTTATATTTATGTAATACTGTATTATGGCATGTTTTGCACGGAGCCCTCTTTGGTACCTCTGTACCCAGGGGTGTAGCTATAAGGGGAAGCGACTGCTATGGAGCCTGAATTCAGAAGGGGCTCACCCAGGAGGAGGACTAAAAACTTTTAGGCCTCTTGCACACGAACGATACGGATTAGGTCCGGGCAGGGCCGTCTTTAATATTGATTGGACCCTGGGCAAAAATTTACTTGGGCCCCCTGGATCCCGCCTTCCCACACCTTAGCATGCAATCACACCCTCCACCACAACACACACACAAAAAATCCACACATCTGGTAGAGTACAGTGAATGACTGTAAATACTTTCAGTTCTGAAGACTCCAGCGGCTCAGGATCAGTGCTCTGGGCAGCTGGGCTCAGGCTGGAAGTGGGCACCGCTCTGCAGAAAGGAGACAGGGGCTCGGCTCACCCTAGTGTTATAGTGCTCCCTTGCACCCCACAGTATGCAGTATAGCACCCTATAGTATATAGCACCACACAGTATGCAGTTTAGCACCCCACACTATACAGTACCCCACAGTATATAGTAGAGCAGTATAGCAGCCCACAGTATACAGCACCTCACGGTATACAACACCTCACTGTATACAGCACCCCAAACTATACACGATACAGCCCCCCACACTATACAGTACAGCAGTATAGCACTCCACACTATACCGCACCCACAGTATACAGCCCCCCACACTATACAGTACAGCAGTATAGCACTCCCCCACACTATACAGGCCCCCCCACACTATACAGGCCCCCCACAGTATACAGGCCACCACACAGTATACAGCCCATTACACAATATATAGCCCACCACACAGTATACAGCCCACCACGCAGTATACAGCACCCCACTATACAGTAGTTTACAGTATATTAACATAACAGCCCCTGTCACCTTTTTCTGATGTAATCTTTACACAAAAAAGCTCCACAGTTAACTTCTGCAACACTCAGTAGGACCTGTGATGACCTCACAGCCATGTGACCAGTAATTGCTAGGTTACTGGTCACATGGTAATGATGTCATTAAGGTCCTAGAGCAAAACTCATTAAGGTCCTAGAATTAAGATCATTAACACAGTACGATCATGATGCCTGTGTAGCCGACAGCCTGACACCCAGGGCAGTAGCTAGCAGGGCTCAAGAGGCAGCTGCCTTGGGCCCCCCAGGAGCAACTGGGCCCAGGGCAGCTGCCCCTTTTGCCCCTTGGTAAAGACGGCCCTGGGTCCGGGTGCGTTCAGTGAAACTCGCACCATTTCGCAAGCAAGTTCAGTCAGTTTTGTCTACGATCACGTTCAGTTCAGTTTTTTTCGCGTGGGTGCAATGCGCATTGATGCGTTTTATGTGATGGTGATGGATCATGTGATGAACGCAGTGACGTCATCAAAGGTCCTATTCCTCACAGATGAAGACAGAAGAGATGCCGACTGCGCAAACAAGTGGATTAAGGTGAATTAAATTATTATTTTAATTTTTTTTAACCCCTCCAGCCCTATTATACTATGCATTCTGTATTAAGAATGCTATTATTTTCCCTTATAACCATGTTATAAGAGAAAATAATACAATCTACACAACCTTGAACCCAAACCTGAACTTCAATGAAGAAGTTCAGGTCTGGGTGCCACATCCAGTTTTTTATCACGCGCGTGCAAAACACATTGCACCCGCACGATAAAAACTGAACAACGGAACGCAATCGCAGTCAAAACTGACTGCAATTGGGTACCTACTCGCGCGGGTTTGCTGCATGAGTGCAAAACATTCTAATGCGTTTTGCACTCGCGTGAGAAAAATTGCGCGTGTTTGGTACCCAAACCCGAACTTCTTCACAGAAGTTCGGGTTTGGGATCGGTGTTCTGTAGATTGTATTATTTTCCCTTATAACATGGTTATAAGGGAAAATAATAGCATTCTGAATACAGAATGCATAGTACAATAGTGCTGGAGGGGTTAAAAATAAATAAAAAATAATTTAACGCACCTTAGTCCACTTGCTCGCGTAGCTGTCATCTCCTTCTGTCTTCATCTTAGCTTTGTGTAGCAACAGGACATGTGGTGACGTCACTCCGGTCATCACATGATCCATCACCATGGTAAAAGATCTTGTGATGACTGTGACGTCACCAACGGTCCTTGTTGCTACACAGAGCTAAGATCAAGACAGAAGGAGATGACAGCTACGCGAGCAAGTAGATTAAGGTGAGTTAAATTATTTTAAAAAAAAATTCAGAATGCTATTATTTTCCCTTATAACCATGTTATAAGGGAAAATAATAATGATAGGGTCTCCATCCCGGCCGTCTCCTAGCAACCGTGAGTGAAAATCGCACCGCATCCGCACTTGCTTGCGGATGCTTGTGATTTTCACGCAACCCCGTTCACTTTTATGGGGCCTGCGTTGCGTGAAAAATGCACAAAGAGGAGCATTCTGCGATTTTTCACGCAGCGCACAAGTGATGTGTGAAAATCACCGCTCATGTGCACAGCCCCATAGAAATGAATGGGTCAGGATTCAGTGCGGGTGCAATGCGTTCACTTCACGCCCCAAAATAATAGCATTCTGAATACAGAATGCTTAGTAGGTGATCAATTGAGGGTTAAAAAAAATAACTCACCTTCTCTTCTTGATCGCATAGTTCCCGGTCTCTTCTTTACTTCTTTAATGATGAACTACCGGCTAAAGGACCTGTGGTGACGTCAAATCACATGCTCCAAACACATGGTCCATCACCGGGAACTACACGATCAAGAGGAGAAGGTGAGTTAATTTTTTCATTTTTTTTAACCCTCAATTGATCACCTACTAAGCATTTTGTATTCAGAATGCTATTATTTTCCCTTATAACCATGTTATAAGGGAAAATAATACAGTGAATAGACTGTCACCTAGCAACTATGCGTGAAAATCGCACCGCATCCGCACTTGCTTGCGATTTTCACTCAGCCCCATTCACTTCTATGGGGCCTGCGTTATGTGATAAACGCACAATATAGAGCATGCTGCGATTTTCACGCAACGCATAAGTGTTGCGTGAAAATCACAGCTCATGTGCACAGCCCCATAGAAATGAATGGGTCCAGATTGAGTGCGGGTGCAATGCATTCACCTCCCGCATTGCACCCGCGCGGAAGTCTCGCCCGTGTGAACTCGGCCTTAGAGTTTACATGAGGAAAAACTAAGCTGAAGAATCAGTGACACAGAAGGGAACTCTGCCTCCTCTCTAAGGGGTACGCCCTGCTATCTGGAGATTTTTCACCCTTTCCCATTGACTTCAATGGGAAATGCGACTAAAATATGCTTTTAAGGCCTCATATATATTTCCATTTTTCACAGATATGTGATATCCGCATTTTCCACAGACAGCACACATACCCATTGATTTTAATGTGTTTATCCGCTCATCAGTATTTTTTTACTGACTGTGGGTGGTTGTAATACACTACTTTGGACTGTGATGCAGGCCAAACATGACCATTGAAGTCTATGGGTCCATAAAAAGCCAGTTACACAACACGGATAGCATCAGCGTTTAGTCCTGACCACTGGTGGGAGATGCTGTGGAATTAATCTTCAGCCTAGCAGTGTTTTTTCTATGCGCCCATGGGCACTAGGACATGTACAGTACATCCCATTGAAATAAATGGGAAGCTGATCATAGCAATTTGAAAGCATATTACAATGTGTAAAATAGACGGTTAACTCAACAGAATACGCTACATTTTTCCGCTGTGTGAACACAGCTTTGTACCCCTTGCCCTGTCATATAGGCTTTCTGCACAGACTTCTGCCACCCTAAGGCCCAACAGGTAGCGGTCAGTATACAATCATAAATAAGTTATATTTTTGGTTGGTTTAAGCCAGACGCCGGCAACCTTTGGCACTCCAACTGTTGTGAAACTACAATTCCCAGCATGCTCCATTCATTTCTGTGAAAGTTCTTAGAAGAGCAGAGCAAGTATGCATGCTGGGAGTTGTAGTTTCACAACAGCTGGAGTGCGGGAGGTTGCCTACCCCTGGTTTAAGCTGTTGAAACATCTGTGGGCTATGGTGCACCTTGGTCTACTAATTTTGGGAAATATATGAATTGGAAGTTGTTGGGATTGCCAAAAATAGTGTGTTGGAGCCCATAAACATTAGAGGGGGCTCCCTCAACCTTCTTATCGAGACCCTTCGGCGAAGTTGCAGGGCTCTGATTGGTTGCTGTGGAAGCCAGAGACCTTATGAAAGCTCCCAGTGCAGTCATAGCGAGCTGCCTAGGAAACCAAGCCTGAGACACGGCCTGACAGGCAGCCTGTGAAAACCTCATAGACTGCAAAATTACTTTATTACAGTGTATGGGACAAGCGATCAGAAGATGCCCAAAGGTGACTAAAAATTACAATAAAAAAAAAGCCTTTTACAAAAAATAAATATAAAATCACAAACTTTGTAAAAATTCAAATCACCGCCTTTCCCAATTTTACATATAGAAGTAAATAAACTATAAAGGTATGGCCACATCCCAAAATGTCCAACTATTAAAATATGACAATAATGAGCACGTGCAGTGAATGCCACAATAGAAAAAAGAAAAATGGCTGATTTGCTGTTTTTTGGTCATGTCGCCACCCACCACAAAAAATTTAATAAAAAATTATCAAAAAGTAGTATGTACCTCAAAATGGTAACGATAAAAACTATACTTTGCCCCACATAAATGATCCCCACACAGCATTGGCGACCAAAAAAATAAACGTTATTGCTATCAGAATAGGGCAATGCAAAGAAAAGGTTTAAAGGTTTAGAAACCATAATCATCCCAACACGCAGAAAATAAAGTTGTCATGTCATTTTTAGCGCACTGTGAACACTGTAATACAATACTCAATAATCAATGGCAGAATTGTGTTTTTTTTGTGTGTTTTTTTTGCAATTTCATGCCACAAAGAATTAGCTTTTCTCATTTTCCAGTACAACTATGGTAACTTAAATGGTGTCATTAAAATACAACCCTCATATGCTATGTGAATGCAGCAACCTGCAGGGGGCAAGCTGTGAAGAGGAGGATGAGAGCGGTAGTTGTGGCGCAGATAAGAACAGTACTGGCTCACGGTGGTTATCCTCACTTTGGCGACGCCTGGGTGATACAGCAGTGAACGGGGGGGGGGGGGGGGCACACCCTTGACCTTCATGGAGGGCTCCTGTCTGGGGGTAGTTGGGGGTGCCTTTGATGTTAGGTATATGGCAGGGTCCGAGGCAGGAGGTTAGGAGCAGGGTCGGATGATGGCAGCAGTGCAGCGATGGTGCAAGGCAGCCATCAGTCCAGTGTAAGGGTAAATCCAGTTTTCTTTACTGAAGTAGTTGACGTGGTTCATAAAGTCACTTGTAGCATTCAGTTCAGATTCTCCAGAGTACATACACAATACCTCCAGTGCTGATCATAAGATGGCTGAATCCGAGTCTCTCTCTCAGACCCAAACTACTTTCCAAGTTGACCAACGGGGTGCACCATACCTTTCTATGTCCTACAATTCCGACAGCGGGGTTTAGATCCCCCAACAGGTCGCTAATCCATGGTAAAAATGTGGTGAGCGCCTGAGGCGATATACCCTATCCACTAGCAGTAAAGCCTGGGGCTGTATAAAAGTGATTGCACTTACTGTCTGACTTTTGCACCAGTCCATTAAATTGTCCCTCAACAGTCTGTATATTCTGTAGTGTTTTTCTCTCTCAGAGCATAGTGGTAGCTGTTGGGATGCAAGGATGAGGGTTCGTTATAGCAGGTCTCATAGAGGTCTTATAGAGGCTTCCTCTCTCTCAGACAACTACTGTCCCAGAGGAGAAGGACTCACCTCATCCCACTGAGCATGGCAACATAACTAAATGGTGTTCCCATTTCAGCTCTTGGATTACAAACATCAGACAGGAAAAAGTGCACTAAGGGTACTTTCACACTTGCGTTTTTCTTTTCCGGCATAGAGTTCCGTACGAGGGGCTCTATACCGGAAAATAACTGATCAGTTTTATCCGCATGCATTCTGAATGGAGAATCAGGGTGATTTCATTCCTTCAGTGAACCATCACTTCACTACCGGTAGCAGCCATCTTTAGTGTATATGCAATCACTCATAGTTCTGCATTTCCTTTTTACGTCTGCTTCCTTAAATCTGCAAGTATTTAAAATAATGTTGTTTAATTTGACTTCAGAGTTTTTTTACTGTCTAAGTCATTATTGTCTGGAAAAATCATCCATTTTCATAATTACGCGCTTCCTGCTTTCCATAATTTCATCTCATCCTCGGTGGCTTTAGAGATATATTCTGCTGCATTGTAACCTTCCAGCATGACATTCTGAAAGGTAAGTGACACATCACCTTTGGACCCAAAAAATGTACGGTATGTATGGACTAAGGCAGCAACAAATGTCATTTTGTCTCGCAGCAGGTCCAGATTGTTGCTGAATAATCAGTCTAAAGCGGAGACCTTGGAGGCAAAAATGGTTATGCATTGTAAGGCCATGTATTCCAGCAGAAGAGGTATGGTTGGCAGGAACATTGCTAACCACCATGTTCTTCTCCACTTGGTAGGAGAACCTGTCCTACTTCCCGCCAGGAGGGGGTGTTCAAGTCCAGAAACCAAGGAGATAGGAAGGAGATGTCAGAGCTCCCACCCGATGGGACTGTATTCAGTTCTCCTGTCAGACACTTACTCCAGATGATTGCCAGAATCGAGAACTCTGCTTCCAAGAAGCTTTAGAAGTCAAGACAGCAGTTGTGAAATCATAGCTTTACAGACCCTGCTGCCAGTAAGGGGAAACAGGTCAGACACCCATCACCTGGAATCTCAAGTGCTGTTTAATTGCCACACAACCAGCCACCATACCTCCTCAACTGGTGCCAGGAACTGCACTTTGTATTTTATTTTTCTGGATGTTCCACGAGTTACACTAAGTAAAGAGAGACTTTTATACTTTTACTTCTGGCCTGATTCTTCAAAGCACCTTTCCACTGCATCGATTCCCAGGGAGCAATGGCCTGATGGAATACACAGTGACACAACATCTCATCATCACTACCACTCCCATCCTCTGCACCGGCTCCTCAGACACTCGCTGCAAGTATGCATACAAGATGTATATGTACATTGATAGTCTGCCAACAAAGTGCACATTATGGCAATATGGACTTTATTAGTCGCTGCAATGCACAAATTAGTGCATCACATAGCATTAGCCAAACATGACAGTTGTCAGCTATATGCAATTCTAGGTAGATAGTTGGTGGAGTACAGTGAAAGTCCTCACCAGTTTCCACCCGCTTACAAGCTGTTTTGTACAAGAAGCCATCCTTGTATTATAAGGACAGTCACTGATCTGAATGGCCACCACGTAAGACTGTATATCTCCTACAGGTGGGGCTCATAATGGGTCACACGAACACCACGGGTTCCGGGCACTGACTGAAGCCATGCTCCTGCTCAGGGGCGTAGCTAAAGGCTCATGGGCCCCGTTGCAAGAGTTCAGCTTGGGCCCCCCTTCCCTCAGTGCTTTGTGGCCAGGGGCAGGGAAGCACATAGCCTTCATGCTGCCTGAGGCAAAAATTGAAACGGCACCTCCCTCCCCACCATTCCAATTTCCTGACCTAACCACTTCCCTCCAGCCGGCAACTTGACCAGTATGCATTTGCTATACTGCACAAGAGTCTTTGGGCCCCCTCAGGCTCCTGGGCCCAGTAGCGACTGCTACCTCTGCACCCCCTATAGCTACGCCCCTGACTGCACCTCATGTATAGTCCTGTATATTACACTGCACCCCATGTATAGTCCTGTATATTACAGTACACCCCATGTATAATCCTGTATATTATACTGCACCCCATGTATAGTCCTGTATATTATACTGCACCCCATGTATAATCCTGTATATTACACTGCACCTCATGTATAGTCCTATATAATACACTGCACCCCATGTATAGTCCTGTATATTATACTGCACCCCATGTATAATCCTGTATATTACACTGCACCCCATGTATAGTCCAGTATATTACACTGCACCCCATGTATAGTCCAGTATATTACACTGCACCCCATGTATAGTCCTGTATATTACACTGCACCCCATGTATAGTCCAGTATATTACACCGCACCCCATGTATAGTCCTGTATATTACAGTACACCCCATATATAATCCTGTATATTACACTGCACCCCATGTATAGTCCTATATATTACACTACACCCCATGTATAGTCCTGTATATTACACTGCACCCCATGTATAGTCCTGTATATTACAGTACACCCCATATATAATCCTGTATATTACACTGCACCCCATGTATAGTCCTATATATTACACTACACCCCATGTATAGTCCAGTATATTACACCGCACCCCATGTATAGTCCTGTATATTACAGTACACCCCATATATAATCCTGTATATTACACTGCACCCCATGTATAGTCTGTATATTACACTACACCCCATGTATAGTCCTGTATATTACACTGCACCCCATGTATAGTCCTGTATATTACACTGCACCCCATGTATAGTCCTGTATATTACACCGCACCCCATGTATAGTCCTGTATATTACAGTACACCCCATATATAATCCTGTATATTACACTGCACCCCATGTATAGTCCTATATATTACACTACACCCCATGTATAGTCCTGTATATTACACTGCACCTCATGTATACTCCTGTATATTACACTGCACCTCATGTATAGTCCTGCATATTACACTGCACCCCATGTATAGTCCTGTATATTACACTGCACCCCATGTATAGTCCTGTATATTACATTGCACCCCATGTATAGTCCTGTATATTACACTGCACCTCATGTATACTCCTGTATATTACACTGCACCTCATGTATAGTCCTGAATATTACACTACACCCCATGTATAGTCTGTATATTACACTGCACCTCATGTATAGTCCTGTATATTACACTGCACCCCATGTATAGTCTGTATATTATACTGCACCCCATGTATAATTCTGTATATTACACTGCACCCCATGTATAATCCTGTATATTACACTGCACCCCATGTATAGTCCTGTATATTACAGTACACCCCATGTATAATCCTGTATATTACACTGCACCCCATGTATAGTCCTGTATATTACACTGCACCCCATGTATAATCCTGTATATTACACTGTACCCCATGTATAGTCCTATATATTACACTACACCCCATGTATAGTCCTGTATATTACACTGCACCCCATGTATAGTCCTGTATATTACACTGCACCCCATGTATAGTCCTACAGGGAGTGCAGAATTATTAGGCAAATGAGTATTTTGACCACATCATCCTCTTTATGCATGTTGTCTTACTCCAAGCTGTATAGGCTCGAAAGCCTACTACCAATTAAGCATATTAGGTGATGTGCATCTCTGTAATGAGAAGGGGTGTGGTCTAATGACATCAACACCCTATATCAGGTGTGCATAATTATTAGGCAACTTCCTTTCCTTTGGCAAAATGGGTCAAAAGAAGGACTTGACAGGCTCAGAAAAGTAAAACATAGTGAGATATCTTGCAGAGGGATGCAGCACTCTTAAAATTGCAAAGCTTCTGAAGCGTGATCATCGAACAATCAAGCGTTTCATTCAAAATAGTCAACAGGGTCGCAAGAAGCGTGTTAAAAACCAAGGCGCAAAATAACTGCCCATGAACTGAGAAAAGTCAAGCGTGCAGCTGCCAAGATGCCACTTGCCACCAGTTTGGCCATATTTCAGAGCTGCAACATCACTGGAGTGCCCAAAAGCACAAGGTGTGCAATACTCAGAGACATGGCCAAGGTAAGAAAGGCTGAAAGACGACCACCACTGAACAAGACACACAAGCTGAAACGTCAAGACTGGGCCAAGAAATATCTCAAGACTGATTTTTCTAAGGTTTTATGGACTGATGAAATGAGAGTGAGTCTTGATGGGCCAGATGGATGGGCCCGTGGCTGGATTGGTAAAGGGCAGAGAGCTCCAGTCCGACTCAGACGCCAGCAAGGTGGAGGTGGAGTACTGGTTTGGGCTGGTATCATCAAAGATGAGCTTGTGGGGCCTTTTCGGGTTGAGGATGGAGCCAAGCTCAACTCCCAGTCCTACTGCCAGTTTCTGGAAGACACCTTCTTCAAGCAGTGGTACAGGAAGAAGTCTGCATCCTTCAAGAAAAACATGATTTTCATGCAGGACAATGCTCCATAACACGCGTCCAAGTACTCCACAGCGTGGCTGGCAAGAAAGGGTATAAAAGAAGAAAATCTAATGACATGGCCTCCTTGTTTACCTGATCTGAACCCCATTGAGAACCTGTGGTCCATCATCAAATGTGAGATTTACAAGGAGGGAAAACAGTACACCTCTCTGAACAGTGTCTGGGAGGCTGTGGTTGCTGCTGCACGCAATGTTGATGGTGAACAGATCAAAACACTGACAGAATCCATGGATGGCAGGCTTTTGAGTGTCCTTGCAAAGAAAGGTGGCTATATTGGTCACTGATTTGTTTTTGTTTTGTTTTTGAATGTCAGAAATGTATATTTGTGAATGTTGAGATGTTATAATGGTTTCACTGGTAAAAATAAATAATTGAAATGGGTATATATTTGTTTTTTGTTAAGTTGCCTAATAATTATGCACAGTAATAGTCACCTGCACACACAGATATCCCCCTAAAATAGCTAAAACTAAAAACAAACTAAAAACTACTTCCAAAAATATTCAGCTTTGATATTAATGAGTTTTTTGGGTTCATTGAGAACATGGTTGTTTTTCAATAATAAAATTAATCCTCAAAAATACAACTTGCCTAATAATTCTGCACTCCCTGTATATATTACACTACACCCCATGTATAGTCCTGTATATTACACTGCACCCCATGTATAGTCCTGTATATTACACTGCACCCCATGTATAGTTCTGTATATTACACTGCACCCCATGTATAGTCCTGTATATTATACTGCACCCCATGTATAATCCTATATATTACACTGCACCCCATGTATAATCCTATATATTACACTGCACCTCATGTATAGTCCTGTATAATACACTGATCCCCATGTATAGTCCTATATATTACACTACACCCCATGTATAGTCCTGTATATTACACTGTACCCCATGTATAGTCCTGTATATTACACTGCACCCCATGTATAATCCTGTATATTACACTGCACCCCATGTATAGTTCTGTATATTACACTACACCCCATGTATAGTCCTGTATATTACACTGCACCCCATGTATAGTCCTGTATATTACACTGCACCCCATGTATAGTTCTGTATATTACACTGCACCCCATGTATAGTCCTGTATATTACACTGCACCCCATGTATAGTCCTGTATATTACACTGCACCCCATGTATAGTTCTGTATATTACACTGCACCCCATGTATAGTCCTGTATATTACACTGCAACCCATGTATAATCCTATATATTACACTACACCCCATGTATAATCCTGTATATTACACTGCACCCCATGTATAGTCCTGTATATTACACTGCACCCCATGTATAGTCCTGTATATTACACTACACCCCATGTATAGTCCTGTATATTACACTACACCCCATGTATAGTCCTGTATATTACACTACACCCCATGTATAGTCCTGTATATTACACTGCACCCCATGTATAGTCCTGTATATTACACTACACCCCATGTATAGTCCTGTATATTACACTGCACCCCATGTATAGTCCTGTATATTACACTACACCCCATGTATAGTCCTGTATATTACACTACACCCCATGTATAATCCTGTATATTACACTACACCCCATGTATAGTCCTGTATATTACACTGCACCCCATGTATAGTCCTGTATATTACACTACACCCCATGTATAGTTCTGTATATTACTCTGCACCCCATGTATAGTCCTGTATATTACACTGCACCCCATGTATAGTCCTGTATATTACACTGCACCTCATGTATAGTCCTGTATATTACACTGCACCCCATGTATAGTCCTGTATATTACTCTGCACCCCATGTATAGTCCTGTATATTACACTGCACCCCATGTATAGTCCTGTATATTACACTGCACCTCATGTATAGTCCTGTATATTATACTGCACCCCATGTATAGTCCTATATATTACACTACACCCCATGTATAGTCCTGTATATTACACTGTACCCCATGTATAGTCCTGTATATTACACTGCACCCCATGTATAATCCTGTATATTACACTGCACCCCATGTATAGTCCTGTATATTACACTGCACCCCATGTATAGTCCTGTATAATACACTGCACCTCATGTATAGTCCTGTATAATACACTGATCCTCATGTATAGTCCTGTATATTACACTGCACCCCATGTATAGTCCTGTATATTACACTGCACCCCATGTATAGTTCTGTATATTACACTACACCCCATGTATAGTCCTGTATATTACACTGCACCCCATGTATAGTCCTGTATATTACACTGCACCCCATGTATAGTTCTGTATATTACACTGCACCCCATGTATAGTCCTGTATATTACACTGCACCCCATGTATAATCCTATATATTATACTACACCCCATGTATAATCCTGTATATTACACTGCACCCCATGTATAGTCCTGTATATTACACTGCACCCCATGTATAGTCCTGTATATTACACTGCACCCCATGTATAGTCCTGTATATTACACTGCACCCCATGTATAGTCCCTGTATATTACACTACACCCCATGTATAGTCCTGTATATTACACTACACCCCATGTATAGTCCTGTATATTACACTACAACCCCATGTATAGTCCCTGTATATTACACTGCACCCATGTATAGTCCTGTATATTACACTGCACCCCATGTATAGTCCTGTATATTACACTACACCCCATGTATAGTCCTGTATATTACACTGCACCCCATGTATAGTCCTGTATATTACACTACACCCCATGTATAGTCCTGTATTTACACTGCACCCCATGTAATCTGTAATTACACTACACCCCATGTATAGTCCTGTATATTACACTGCACCCCATGTATAGTCCTGTATATTACACTACACCCCATGTATAGTTCTGTATATTACTCTGCACCCCATGTATAGTCCTGTATATTACACTGCACCCCATGTATAGTCCTGTATATTACACTGCACCTCATGTATAGTCCTGTATATTACACTGCACCCCATGTATAGTCCTGTATATTACTCTGCACCCCATGTATAGTCCTGTATATTACACTGCACCCCATGTATAGTCCTGTATATTACACTGCACCTCATGTATAGTCCTGTATAATACAAACCGGATTCCCAAAAAGTTGGGACACTAGACAAATCGTGAATAAAAACTGAATGCAATGATGTGGAGGTGCCAACTTCTAATATTTTATTCAGAATAGAACATAAATCACGGAACAAAAGTTTAAACTGAGAAAATTTACCATTTTAAGGGAAAAATATGTTAAATCAGAATTTCATGGTGTCAACAAATCCCCAAAAAGTTGGGACAAGGCCATTTTCACCACTGTGTGGCATCTCCCCTTCTTCTTACAACACTCAACAGACGTCTGGGGACCGAGGAGACCAGTTTCTCAAGTTTAGAAATAGGAATGCTCTCCCATTCTTGTCTAATACAGGCCTCTAACTGTTCAATCGTCTTGGGCCTTCTTTGTTGCACCTTCCTCTTTATGATGCGCCAAATGTTCTCTATAGGTGAAAGATCTGGACTGCAGACTGGCCATTTCAGTACCCGGATCCTTCTCCTACGCAGCCATGATGTTGTGATTGATGCAGAATGTGGTCTGGCATTATCTTGTTGAAAAATGCAGGGTCTTCCCTGAAAGAGATGACGTCTGGATGGGAGCATATGTTGTTCTAGAACCTGAATATATTTTTCTGCATTGATGGTGCCTTTCCAGACATGCAAGCTGCCCATGCCACACGCACTCATGCAACCCCATACCATCAGAGATGCAGGCTTCTGAACTGAGCGTTGATAACAACTTGGGTTGTCCTTGTCCTCTTGGTCCGGATGACATGGCGTCCCAGATTTCCAAAAAGAACTTCGAATCGTGACTCGTCTGACCACAGAACAGTCTTCCATTTTGCCACACTCCATTTTAAATGATCCCTGGCCCAGTGAAAACGCCTGAGCTTGTGGATCTTGCTTAGAAATGGCTTCTTCTTTGCACTGTAGAGTTTCAGCTGGCAACGGCGGATGGCACGGTGGATTGTGTTCACTGACAATGGTTTCTGGAAGTATTCCTGAGCCCATTCTGTGATTTCCTTTACAGTAGCATTCCTGTTTGTGGTGCAGTGTCGTTTAAGGGCCCGGAGATCACGGGCATCCAGTATGGTTTTACGGCCTTGACCCTTACGCACAGAGATTGTTCCAGATTCTCTGAATCTTCGGATGATGTTATGCACAGTTGATGATGATAGATGCAAAGTCTTTGCAATTTTTCGCTGGGTAACACCTTTCTGATATTGCTCCACTATCTTTCTGCGCAACATTGTGGGAATTGGTGATCCTCTACCCATCTTGGCTTCTGAGAGACACTGCCACTCTGAGAAGCTCTTTTTATACCCAATCATGTTGCCAATTGACCTAATTAGTGTTAATTGGTCTTCCAGCTCTTCGTTATGCTCAAATTTACTTTTTCCAGCCTCTTATTGCTACTTGTCCCAACTTTTTGGGATTTGTTGACACCGTGAAAATTTTAATCAACGTATTTTTCCTTTAAAATGATACATTTACTCGGATTAAACGTTTGATCTGTCATCTACGTTCTATTACAAATAAAATATTGACATTTGCCATCTCCACATCATTGCATTCAGTTTTTATTCACAATTTGTTTAGTGTCCCAACTTTTTTGGAATCCGGTTTGTACACTGCACCCCATGTATACTCCTGTATATTACACTGCACCCCATGTATAGTCCTGTATATTACACTGCACCCCATGTATAGTCCTGTATATTACACTACACCACATGTATAGTCCTGTATATTATACTGCACCCCATGTATAGTCTGTATATTACACTGCACCCCATGTATAGTCCTGTATATTACACTACACCCCATGTATAGTCCTGTATATTACACTACACCCCATGTATAGTCCTGTATATTACACTACACCCCATGTATAATCCTGTATATTACACTACACCCCATGTATAGTCCTGTATATTACACTGCACCCCATGTATAGTCCTGTATATTACACTACACCCCATGTATAGTCCTGTATATTACACTACACCCCATGTATAGTCCTGTATATTACACTACACCCCATGTATAGTCCTGTATATTATACTGCACCCCATGTATAGTCCTGTATATTATACTGCACCCATGTATAATCCTGTATATTACACTGCACCCCATGTATACTCCTGTATATTACACTGCACCCCATGTATAGTCCTGTATATTACACTGCACCCCATGTATAGTCCTGTATATTACACTGCACCCCATGTATAGTCCTGTATATTACACTGCACCCCATGTATAGTCCTGTATATTACACTGCACCCCATGTATAGTCCTGTATATTACACTGCACCCCATGTATAGTCCTGTATATTACACTGCACCCCATGTATAGTCCTGTATATTACACTACACCCCATGTATAGTCCTGTATATTACACTACACCCCATGTATAGTCCTGTATATTACACTGCACCCCATGTATAGTCCTGTATATTACACTACACCCCATGTATAGTCCTGTATATTACACTACACCCCATGTATAGTCCTGTATATTACACTACACCCCATGTATAGTCCTGTATATTATACTGCACCCCATGTATAGTCCTGTATATTATACTGCACCCCATGTATAATCCTGTATATTACACTGCACCCCATGTATAGTCCTGTATATTACACTGCACCCCATGTATAATCCTGTATATTACACTGCACCCCATGTATAGTCCTGTATATTACACTGCACCTCATGTATAGTCCTGTATATTACACTGCACCCCATGTATAATCCTGTATATTACACTGCACCCCATGTATAGTCCTGTATATTACACTGCACCTCATGTATAGTCCTGTATATTACACTGCACCCCATGTATAGTTCTGTATATTACACTGCACCTTGTGTATAGTCCTGCATATTACACTGCACCTTGTGTATAGTCCTGTATATTACACTGCACCCCATGTATAGTCCTGTATATTACCCTGCACCTCATGTATAGTCCTGTATATTACACTGCACCCCATGTATAGTCCTGTATATTACACTGCACCTCATGTATAGTCCTGTATATTACACTGCACCCCATGTATAGTTCTGTATATTACACTGCACCTTGTGTATAGTCCTGCATATTACACTGCACCTTGTGTATAGTCCTGTATATTATACTGCACCTTGTGTATAGTCCTGTATATTACACTGCTCCCCATGTATAGTCCAGTATATTACACTGCATCCCGTGTATAGTCCTGTATATTACACTACACCCCATGTATAGTCCTGTATATTACACTGCACCCCATGTATAGTCCTGTATATTACACTGCACCCCATGTATAGTCCTGTATATTACACTGCACCCCATGTATAGTTCTGTATATTACACTGCACCCCATGTATAGTTCTGTATATTACACTGCACCCCATGTATAGTTCTGTATATTACACTGCACCCCATGTATAATCCTGTATATTACACTGCACCCCATGTATAGTCCTGTATATTATACTGCACCCCATATATAATCCTGTATATTACACTGCACCCCATGTATAGTCCTGTATATTACACTGCACCTCATGCATGTATAGTCCTGTATATTACACTGCACCCCTGTATAAGTCCTGTATAATTACACTGCCACCCCATGTATAGTCCTGTATATTACACTGCACCCCATGTATAGTTCCTGTATATTACACTGCACCCCATGTATAGTTCTGTATATTCCACTGCACCCCATGTATAGTCCTGTATATTACACTGCACCCCATGTATAGTCCTGTATATTAACTGCAACCCCATGTATAGTCCTGATATTACACTGCACCCCATGTATAGTCCTGTATATTACACTGCACCTCATGTATAGTCCCTGTATATTACACTGCACCCCATGTATAATCCTGTATATTACACTGCACCCATGTATAGTCCTGTATATTACACTGCACCTTCATGTATAGTCCTGTATATTACACTGCACCCCATTGTGTATAGTCCTGTATATACACTGCCCCCAGTGTATAGTCCTGTATATTACACTGCATCCTCAGTGTATAGTCCTGTATATTACACTGCCACCCCATGTATAGTCCTGTATATTACACTGCACCCCTATGTATAGTCCTGTATATTACACTGCACCCCATGTATAGTCCTGTATATTACACTGCACCCCATGTATAGTCCTGTATATTACACTGCACCCCATGTATAGTCCTGTATATTACACTGCACCCCATGTATAGTTCTGTATATTACACTGCACCCCATGTATAGTTCTGTATATTACACTGCACCCCATGTATAGTTCTGTATATTACACTGCACCCCATGTATAGTTCTGTATATTACACTGCACCCCATGTATAATCCTGTATATTACACTGCACCCCATGTATAGTCCTGTATATTACACTGCACCCCATGTATAGTTCTGTATATTACACTGCACCCCATGTATAGTCCTGCATATTACACTGCACCTTGTGTATAGTCCTGTATATTATACTGCACCTTGTGTATAGTCCTGTATATACACTGCTCCCCATGTATAGTCCAGTATATTACACTGCATCCCGTGTATAGTCCTGTATATTACACTACACCCCATGTATAGTCCTGTATATTACACTGCACCCCATGTATAGTCCTGTATATTACACTGCACCCCATGTATAGTCCTGTATATTACACTGCACCCCATGTAATAGTTCTGTATATTACACTGCACCCCATGTATAGTTCTGTAATTACACTGCACCCCATGTATAAGTTCTGTATATTACACTGCACCCCATGTATAATCCTTATATTACACTGCACCCCATGTATAGTCTGTATCTTATACTGCACCCCATATATAATCCTGTATATTACACTGCACCCATGTATAGTCCTGTATATTACACTGCACCTCATGTATAGTCCTGTATATTACCTGCACCCCATGTATAGTCCTGTATATTACACTGCACCCCATGTATAGTCCTGTATATTAACTGCACTCCTGTATCAGTCCTGTATATTACACTGCACAAATGTATAGTCCTGTATATTACACTGCACCTCATGTATAGTCCTGTATATTACACTGCACCTTGTGTATAGTTCCTGTATATTACACTGCACCTTGTGTATAGTCCTGTATATTACACTGCACCATTGTATAGTCCTGTATATTACACTGCACCCCATGTATAGTCCTGTATATTACACTGCACCTCAGTATAGTCCCTGTATATTACACTGCACCCCATGTATAGTCCTGTATATTACACTGCACCTCATGTATAGTCCTGTATATTACACTGCACCCCATGTATAGTTCTGTATATTACACTGCACCTTGTGTATAGTCCTGCATATTACACTGCACCTTGTGTATAGTCCTGTATATTATACTGCACCTTGTGTATAGTCCTGTATATTACACTGCTCCCCATGTATAGTCCAGTATATTACACTGCATCCCGTGTATAGTCCTGTATATTACACTACACCCCATGTATAGTCCTGTATATTACACTGCACCCCATGTATAGTCCTGTATATTACACTGCACCCCATGTATAGTCCTGTATATTACACTGCACCCCATGTATAGTTCTGTATATTACACTGCACCCCATGTATAGTTCTGTATATTACACTGCACCCCATGTATAGTTCTGTATATTACACTGCACCCCATGTATAGTTCTGTATATTACACTGCACCCCATGTATAATCCTGTATATTACACTGCACCCCATGTATAGTCCTGTATATTACACTGCACCCCATGTATAGTTCTGTATATTACACTGCACCCCATGTATAGTCCTGTATATTACACAATAATCCACTGTAAAGTGTCAGAAATATCTTTAAGATATTTTTTATTGTGAAAATATTACATTATAGATAAATATCTGTAAGCAATCATCTGTAATCCAATCATGTCACACACAATGTATCACTCCCATCCTCCCATACACAGTTTATCACCCCCACCATCATACAACCAATGTTTTATTCCATCATGTCACACACAATGCATATCTCCCATCATCTTATACATAATTCATTACTCCCACCGTTTCTTACACATTATATCACTCTCATCATCTAACACATCAGGTCAGATTAACAGTAAAACTGTCTTTGTTGCCCATAGCGACCAATCACAGCGCAGCTTTTATTTTCAAAGAGCCAAATAGAAAGCTGCAATGTGATTGGCTTCTATAGGGACCAAAGTCCTCTGGGGTCATATATCCCACCCCTCATCCAAAAATCTATGTGAAGAGAATGAACAAACATGAAGAAAATTTCATGGAAGAACATGTATGTACATGATGTGATATTAAAAACGTGAGTTCAGTACATCCAATATGGCCGTTCTCATGCTAAGGCACTTCTTGTGATTTCATCAATAGATGCTTGTCCCCCTGGCCCCCCTCCTCTGGCATGACCTTTTTACTTGTGATGTCATAATGGGGCATGACTTATTTACTTATGACATAATAATCAGGGGGTGTGGTCTAATCCCATAAATTGGGGTCACGCCCTGACAGCAGTGTCAGTATCTCTAGCTGGCTCTCACCATGGGGAAGTCCTGGAAGAAGAGGAGGTTGATGCCAAAGACGATTCCTGTGGTGAATGCTGTAGAGAAAATGGATGTCGGCCCTCGACAGTATTCCGATGACGTGGACATGAAGTCCGATCACGATGATGACAAAATGGATGTTGGCCCTCGCCAGTATCCGGACGATGTGGAGATGGAGGACCTTCCGGGGAACACCACTAACATCAGGGCCTCAAGTACCCGGAAGAGAAAGCGGCCATCCTGTATCATCTGCCGCCGGCTATAACATCTGCCGATAGGCCCTTACTATACCATCTGCCCCTTGGCCACCATATAACATCTGCTGCTTGGCCCCACTTACCATCTGCCGTCTGGGGCCATTTACCATCTGCGGCTTGGGGCCATTTACCATCTGCAGCTTGGGGCCATTTACCATCTACCCGTTGGGGCCATTTACCATCTACCTCTTTGGGCCCACTTACCATCTATCCCTTGGGGCCCACTTACCATCTACCCCTTGGGGCCCACTTACCATCTATAGATGGTTTTACCATCCAAACCATCTGAAATTCTAACGAAGATGAGCAGAGCACCACCAGGTCCGGTAAGTTTGGCCGCTTCCCTCAGTCTTCTCCTTGTGTTTTTTGTAAACAGTTTTTTTTATTTAGGTATTTTCTCTTCTAGGATCCGACTACAAAATAACATCAGGAACCTCTGGTGACAATATTCTGTCCCTGAAAATCTGCCAGAGGTGCGACCCCCGACCTCCTCTCTACAAGTTAGCGGACCTGAATCCAGCCAATTCTGAAGACGGAGCCAAAGCTGCAGAAAATTCATTTAAAACCTTTTATAAATAAACAGTGTTTTTTTAAAAAAAAAATGTTTTATTTCTCCTAATTATCAAATTGCACAAATCGTACTCAGCCCCTATTTTCTATGGGTATATTAAGTAAGCTCAGAGCTGGATCCTGAAGGGGCGAGTTACCAATATTTAAAAGTGTAATATTTAAAGTTACAAATTCTTCCATAAAATTAGCATGTGCTAAAGTTTGTGACCGTTATTATAGCCGGAAAACTAGTACAAGTCTCAAAATAAATGATCCCCCCCCATGTAATACTCCATCCACTAGTGATATCTCCATTAAGGGTAGGTTAATAAAGTACATTCAAGATGGCCGCTCTCATACTAAGCCACCCTTTGTGATGTCATCATTAGAATCCTGGCACGATAACACTTCTTGTTTCCTTAGAAACACTATCTGTGATGTCATCGGTGGCATGACTCTGGGGCATAGATAGGGGGCCAGCACCCGTCACCTGAGTGGCCCCAAATCCAGATAATTCCGCACTATGACTACTAGTAATACAGCTAAATAGTGACTGAATATTACCACCGTACTGTTACTAACAGACCACTGTAGGAAGATCAGTATTACCCCCATACATTAGTAAGGCAGAAAAAAACGCATCCGTCCATCCAGTTCAGCCAGTTATCCTCTAAGTTAATCCAAAGGAAGGCAAAAAAATTCCATGAAGTAGAAACCAATTTTCCTGCTTTTAGGGGTAAAAATTCCTTCCCGGCTCCAGGCAATCGCTATAACTCCTTGGATCCCAGACCCTTCTGCCTTCTCCTGTCAATCTGCCGTGCAGAGGTCACGGTGGTTGCAGAGAGAGCTGAGGCTCTAGGTGTAACAGAAACGCCCCTGTTGCTCCTAGAGGCTCATTTGCATATAGGAAAACATACAGTTTACTTGTTTCAGGCCAATACCAGCAACAGGAATGTAATGTATTCCTGATTGACAGACTTCTCCCTGTTACAGGGGGAACTTACATATCATGAATACTTCCTGTCTGGAATAAATACACTGTAAGGCTGGGTTCACACGGGCGTGTCCGGATTAGGTCCGGATGCGTCCCGGTGTATTGCGGCAAACCCGCGCGATTAGGTACGCAATTGCAGTCAGTTTTGACTGCGATTGCGTTCCGATGTTCAGTTTTTATCACGCGGGTGCATTGTGTTTTGCACTCGCGTGATAAAAACCGACTGTGGTACCCAGACCCGAACTTCTTCACAGAAGTTCAGGTTTGGGTTAGTTGTAGTGTAGATTGTATTATTTTCCCTTATAACATGGTTATAAGGGAAAATAATAGCATTCTGAATACAGAATGCTTAGTACAAGGTCAATTGAGGGTTAAAAAAAAATAAAAGAAATTAACTCACCTTGTCCTCTTCATCGCGCAGTTCCCGGTCTCTTCTGATGAGCTGTCGGCTAAAGGACCTTTGGTGACGTCAGATCACATGCTCCAATCACATGGTACATCACCGTGGTGATGTACCATGTGATTGGAGCATGTGATCTGCTGACGTCACCAAAGGTCCTTTAGCCGACAGCTCATCAGAAGAGACCGGGAACTGCGCGATGAAGAGGACAAGGTGAGTTAATTTCTTTTATTTTTTTTTAACCCTCAATTGACCTTGTACTAAGCATTCTGTATTCAGAATGCTATTATTTTCCCTTATAACCATGTTATAAGGGAAAATAATACAGTGAATAGACTGTCACCTAGCAACCATGAGTGAAAATCGCACCGCATCCGCACTTGCTTGCGGATGCTTGCGATTTTCACTCAGCCCCATTCATTTCTATGGGGCCTGTCCTGCGTTACAAACGCAGAATATAGAGCATGCTGCGATTTTAAAGCATTGCAGAAGTGATGCGTGAAAAAAATCGCTCATGTGCACAGCCCCATAGAAATGAATGGGTCAGGATTCAGTGCGGGTGCAATACGTTCACCTACCGCATTGCACCCGCGCGGAAATCTCGCCCGTGTGAACTCAGCCTAAGTTCTCCATATCTACAGTGCAATCACACCAAAGGCACAGACTGCTTATTTATACTGATATATCGTATAAGATCATCAGATAACCTTCGCTTTAAAGAATGACAATTTATAATTTTTTGCAAAAAAATACAATCTTTTAATGAAAAAATAGATTAGTATAAAAGCTTTACACAATAAGGAGAGGAAACATGAACACAGCACAATGGTTAGAACTTTGAGTCCTATACTATTTAAAGGGGTTATGTCACAAAACATATTCTACATTATTCAAACCAGCATCTGGTTCTGAATACTTTTGTAGTTGCATGTAATTAAAAATGTAATATAGCCAGTGAGTTATTCAATAAAATGTATCTATATAGCGCCACCTGCTGTTTGTTCTTTTCCTTATTTTTTTGTCCGTCTCACTGAGGTGGTCGCACATGCCCAGTTTAAATCTCCAACTGCAACCTGCCATATGTTCTCTTAGAAGCTATGGCAGTTACAGGGAGAGAGCTGCAGCGGAAAGGACACACCCCATTGAGCTGCCAGGCTGAAAAGAATTAGGAACAATTAGAGAAGAGAATGGAGAGATCTCTGGATCCATGTGAGGTACAGGGCTGGTTCTAGCTTTGTTAGAACGAGATTGTCGTGTACTATATGATGTCAGATTTTTTATTTTATTTTTACTCGTTTTATTGAACATCGTTTTGACTGATCAGGCAAAAGATAAAACCGTAGCAGGCTACGGTTTTATCACCGGCAAAAAAAACTAAAGACATAAGTCCTGCTGTAACAGTCGGGATCAGAAATGACTCCAGTTCTGGTTGTTTAACTCCCTAGATGCCACGGTCAATAGCAACCGCAGCATCGAGGCATTTAGATGGATGGGAAACCCTTTGCCCCCATCGCCCTCTGCAAACGCAGGGTGCCAATATATTGCCATGGCAGCCAGAGGCCTAACAAAGGGCCCAAAACTTGCCATGACTGCATGCCCATTAGGCTGTGCCACAGTCTAATAGGCAGCCTGTCACTGTTACAATGCAAATTATAATGCATTTGTATACAAGATATAGCTATGCATCGTAAAAGCAATCAAACAGTCGCATTGTGATTTCCTCTAGTGGGACTAAATAACAATAAAGGTTTTTAAAATGTATATAACCCCTTCAGGACCCTGCCATTTTTCACCTTAAGGACCAGGCCATTTTTAGCAAATCTGACATGTGTCACTTTATGTGGTGATAACTTTAAAACGCCTTTACTTAACCAGGCCATTCTGAGATTGTTTTCTCATCACATATTGTACTTCATGTCAGTGGTAAATTTGAGTCAAAATATTTCATTATTTCATTCATTATGTCTACTTCATGTTTTGGATCATTTTGAAAATGGCATTTTATTTTTTTGTGATGTTAGAAGGCTTCGAAGTTTAGAAGCAAATCTTAAAATTTTTTAGAAAATTTCCAAAACCTAATTTTTTAAGGACCAGTTCAGGTCTGAAGTCACTTTGTAGGGCTTACATATTAGAAACCAACCATAAATCACCCCATTTTAGAAACTACACCCCTCAAGCTATTCAAAACTGATTTTACAAACTTTGTTAAGGCTACTTTCACATTAGCGTTTTTCTTTTCCGGCATAGAGTTCCGTCACAGGGGCTCTATACCGGAAAAGAACTGATCAGGCATATCCCCATGCATTCTGAATGGAGAGCAATCCGTTCAGGATGCATCAGGATGTCTTCAGTTCAGTCATTTTGACTGATCAGGCAAAAGAGAAAACCGTAGCATGCTACGGTTTTATCTCCGGCGAAAAAAACTGAAGACTTGCCTGAATGCCGGATCCGGCATTTTTTTCCATAGGAATGTATTAGTGCCGGATCCGGCATTCAAAATACCGGATTGCCGGATCCGTCCTTCCGGTCTGCGCATGCGCAGACCTTTAAAAATGAGGAAAAAAAAAAAAACGGATCCGTTTTGCCTGATGACACCGGAAAAACGGATCCGGTATTGCAATGCATTGCAATGCATTTTTCTGACTGATCAGGCATTTTTCAGACTGATCAGGATCCTGATCAGTCTGAAAAATGCCTGATCAGTCAGAAAAAATGACATCCGTTTGCATACAGTTTGCCTGATCAGGCAGTCAGTTCAGGCAACGGAACTGCCTGCCGGAATCAAACAACGCAAGTGTGAAAGTACCCTAACCCTTTAGGTGTCCCACGAGAATTAAAGGAAAATGGGAATGCAATGTCAAAATTTCACTTTTTTTAGCAGATTTTAAATTTTTATCTATTTTTTCTCCAACACATCAAGGGTTACCATCCAAACAAAACTCAAATTCTATTACCTTGATTCTGGAGTTTACAGAAACACCCCATATGTGCTCAAAAACTGATGTATGGGCACTTGGTAGCAAAAATGAAAAATTGCATTTTTTTTCACAAAAAGTTGTTTTACACACACATTTTTCACTTTCCAAAAGGGTAACACGACAAAATGCACCCCATGTTTTATTCCCCATTACCCCTGAATACGGAAACACCCCATATGTGCTCGAATACTGATGTATGGTCACACAGCAGGCTTTAGAGTGGAAGGAGCACCATATGGCTTTAGGAGAGCGGATTTAGCTGGAATGGTAATTGGGAGCTATGTCGCATATGAAGACACCCTGAGGTGGCCCTACAGTGGAAATCCCCAAAAATTGACCACATTTTGGTAGCTACACCCCTCAAGGAATCTTTCAAGGTGTGTAGTGAGCACTTTGACCTCAAAGGTGTTTCCTAGAATTAGGAAACACTTGGCAGTAAAAATGAAAGATTGCATTGCTTTACACCCACATTTTTCACTTTCCAAAAGGGTAACAGATCAAAATGCACCCCACATTTTGTTCCCCATTTCCCCCCGAATATAGCAACACCCTATATGTGCTCAAAAAATGATGTGTGGGCGCACAGCAGGGCTCTAGAAATAAAAAAATCCCAAGAAGTGACCCCATTTTGGAAAGAGCACCCCCGTACGAACATGTTACGGGTGGAAAGGGCACTTTTGACCTAACAGGTGTTTCACAGAAATAAATATGTAGTGGTTGGTGAAAAGTGGATCTGTAAGCTATGCGGACTAAATTAGAGATATTAGGGTACTTTCACACTTGCGTTTTTCTTTTCCGGCGCTGAGTTCCGTCACAGGGGCTCTATACCGGAAAATAACTGATCAGGCATATCCCCATGCATTCTGAATGGAGAGTAATCCGTTCAGTTTGCATCAGGATGTCTTCAGTTCAGTCGTTTTGACTGATCAGGCAAAAGAGAAAACCGTAGCATGCTACGGTTTTATCTCCGGCGAAAAAAACGGAAGACTTGCCTGAATGCCGTATCCGGCATTTTTTTCCATAGGAATGTATTAGTGCCGGATCCGGCATTCAAAATACCGGAATGCCGGATCCGTCCCTCCGGTCTGCGCATGCGCAGACCTTTAAAAATGAAAAAAAAAAAAAAACGGATCCGTTTTGCCTGATGACACCGGAAAAATGGATCCGGTATTGCAATGCATTTTTCTGACTGATCAGGCATTTTTCTGACTGATCAGGATCCTGATCAGTCTGAAAAATGCCTGATCAGTCAGAAAAAATGACATCCGTTTGCATACAATTTGCCTGATCAGGCAGTCAGTTCAGGCAACGGAACTGCCTGCCGGAATCAAGCAACGCAAGTGTGAAAGTACCCTAAGGTGGTAAAACTACAGGATGAAATTACATTAATACTCCATGGATGAGTGGTAAATTTTAAAACACTCCTGCATGCACAGGACAGGTTTTTCAGGGCAGGTTTTGTAGTGGTTTTTTAACACACCCTGCTTCTTTTTTGGGTCCTTCCCTTCCTTACTGTCTGGGGGACTTCACCTGGAAAATGTTGCCCTGGTTCAACACGAGCACCATGACTTTCTGAAGTCCTGGGACCCTCCTCAGCCTGGCTTTGAAAAAGTTGATTTTTGTACTTACCGTAAAATCTGGTTCTCCTCCGTTCATTGGGAGACACAGGCACTGACCATAAGTATAGCTGTTGCCGCTAGGAGGCAGACACTAAGCACACAAAGTGTAAGCTCCTCACTCTTCAGCTATATCCCTTCCTGCAGGGACCAAGCTAATCAGTTTAGTGCAAAAGCAGTAGGAGAAGCCAGACATAAAAAAAATCACATTATGTGCAAACCCAGAACCACAGAGGCCCGAAAAAGGCCCATAAACAAAAAACTGGGTGGAAACAGATTTACGGTAAGTGCAAAAATCTAGTTTTCTCATCCGTCTCATTGGGGGACACAGGCATTTACCATGGGACGTTCCAGAGAAGTCCCTGAGGGTGGGCTTAACTACAATCCCCCTGCCAATTAGAGAATCGCTGTTTGCAAAACTCTACGCCCTAATGAAGCGTCAGAAGATGCAAAGGTGTTCACCCTGTAAAACTTAGAAAAGGTATGCAAAGACGACCAGATCGCCACCTTGCACACCTGAAGGGCTGAAGCCCCGTGATGCATCGCCCACGAGGCTGGACCCGATCCTTAACGTGGTACGCTTCCACAATAGCCAAACAAATCCATCTGGAATTGGAAGTCTTTGATGCTGCCAGCCCTCGTGTCGGCCCCTCTGGAATCACGAACAGGGAATCCGTCTGCCTGAAAGATGCCGTCTGGGACAGATAGATACGCACTGCACGCACCAGGTCCAGAGTATGGAGCGACTGTTCTTGAGGATGAGACGGGTCCGGACAAAATGAAGGAAGAATAATCTCATTTAGATGGAATGCCGACACCACCTTCGGCAATAAGGACTGCACAGGGCGAAGGTCCACCTTATCCTGATGGAGGATCAGCAAAGGCGACCGACATGACAAAGCTGCGAGTTCTGACACTCTACGGATAGAAGTAATTGCAACCAACAAAGCCACCTTATAAGACAGGAAACGCAGCGACACCTGATGCAAAGGCTCAAACGGAGAAGGTTGGAGAGCGTTGAGCACTAGATTAAGATCCCAAGGATCCAATGGAGGACGGAAGGGGGGGCACAGCATGCGCCACCCCCTGCAGAAAAGTCCGAACCTCCGAAAGTGAAGCTAAATTTTGCTGAAAAAGAATGGAGAGAGCCGACACTTGCCCTTTGAGAGAACTGAGAGCCAGCCCCAAGTCTATGCCCAACTGCAGGAAAGTCAAAAGTAGCGGCAAAGAAAAACGAACGGGAGACAGCTGTCTCCGCTCGCACCAACTAAAGTAGGACTTCCAAGTCCAGTGGTAGATTCTGGAAGACGACGGCTTCCTGGCATGAACCATAGTACAGACCACTGCATCCGAAAAACCCAGAGCCTTCAGTACGGCGGCTTCAACAGCCATGCTGTTAAATGTAGCGACCCTAAATTCGGGTGAAAGATCGGCCCCTGTGACAGCAGGTACTTCTGAAGAGGAAGACACCAAGGTTTGTCGGCGAGAAGGGCCACTAGGGATGCGTGCCACACCCTGCGCTGCCAATCTAGGGCCACGAGAATGACGGGCAGTTCCTCTGACCTGATCCTGAGAAACACATAAGGAAACGTGAACCGACTCCACGGGATCACCAGCGCGTCGCATGCCAGTGCCATGGGGTCTCTGGACCGTGCGACAAAGTCCTCAACCTTGAAGCGTGAGGCCATGAGATCCACATCCGGCCAACCTCACCTCTCGCCGATGACCCAAAAGACCTGCGGGTGAAGAGCCCACTCACCGGGATCGAGACGCTCCCGGCTGAGGGAGTCCACGATCCAGTTGTCGACGCCGAGTTGAACTTCCGACAGTGCCGGAACATGTTTCTCCGCCCAGTGAGAATCAGCTCCATCTAATCCAGATGTCGGGGTCCGGGTGCTGCCCAGGTGATTGATGTACGCCACCGCCGTGGAGTTGTCGGACTGCACCCACAACGGACAACCCCTGAGGTGGTCAGCCCAGTGTTGCAGAGAGAGCCGCATCGCCCTCAACTCCAGAACATTGATTGGAAGGGAGCGCTCCTTGCGTGACCATACCCCTTGAACAGAGAGATTTTCCAACACTCCCCCCCCCCCAACGCTTGAGGCTTGCGTCCGTTGTTAACACCTTCCAACGGAAAGGGCGGAACAAGCGACCCAACGTCAACATCGGAGAGACCATACACCATCTGAGGGCCCGGCGAACTGGGGCAAGGAGACGCATTGGTTGATCCAAGTAGGCTGGGGAACGATCCCAGCTGGACAGAATGGCTCGCTGAAGCGCTCTGGTATGGAACTGAGCATAGGGAACTGCTTCGAAGGCAGAAACCATGTGCCCCAGAGTCTGCATGAAGAGACAAATAGGAACCCGAGATGGCCGCAACAATGAGCGAATCTGAAGACGGAGAGCGGATAGTTTTTCCGGAGGCAAAAACACCTTGGCCTGACAAGTGTCCAGTACCATGCCCAGATAAGTCAATCGCTGCGATGGATAAAGACAAGACTTCTGTCTGTTCACAATCCACCCGAAGCACTCCAGGGTGTCCAGGACTATGCTCAGGCTGTCTGCTGCCCCTGAAACTACGGACCCTTCACCCGGATGTCGTCTAAGTAAGTTATTACCACGATCCCCCTGGCATGGAGCAGGGCCATTACTGCCGCCAAAACCTTCGTAAAGACCCTGGGACCCGTGGCCAGGCCGAACTGGAGGGCTACAAATTGGTAGTGAAATGGACCCACTGCGAACCGGAGAAACTTCTGATATCTGACGCATATGGGCATGTGAAGATAAGCGTCTTTGATGTCTATTGAGGACAGGTACTCCCCCAGTTTGATGGACGCAATGAACGATCTCAGTGACTCCATCCAGAATCTACAGACGCGAAGGAAACGGTTGAGCGCCTTGAGGTCTAGAACAGGCTGGACCGTCTCCTCTTTTTTGGGAACCACAAAGAGATTGGAGTAAAACCCCAGAAAACGCAGGAACCGGAACAATCACACCTTGCTGCAGCAGCGTGCGAATTGCCAGAAAAAAAGAATCTGCGACTGCGGGAGAGGCCGGAGGAGACGACCAAAAAAAACGGGACGGAGCAGAGGATTTGAAATCCAGCTTGTAGCCCTCTGCAATGACCTCTCTCACACACGCCCGGGCTCTCATTACCGCCCATAGTACCCAGGACGACCACATGGGGACCATAACATGGGGGGAGGAGAGGGTACTGGAGGGGGGGCACTGTGGGCAGTCTCCTACTCACCTGTGCGAAGTCTTCTGCCCCCCTGGATCCAGCTGGATCACCACCTTTAGTGTGCGGCCCCTTGGTGAGGGACGCTACACCGGAAACAGACTTTCGCTGGGGCGGGCGTGGTGATGCGCTTGCTGGCAGGAGACAGAGGTTTTTACAGGGACCTCTGGTCCTCCTTTTCTTCTAGAGAGCGGGAACGAGCAGGGGGTTTGGGTGACCCCCTGGTCTCCTGTCTCCTGGGTGGGAGTGCAGGCAGTTTTTACCAAGACTGCCTGAAGCTTCCCGCTAGAAAAAAAGAGACATAATTTGTAAATCAGCAGACCTGCAACGCAGGAAGATCTGCCTCCTACAGACACTAAGCTAAAACTGATTAGCTTTGTCCCTGCAGGAAGGGTATAGCTGAAGAGGGAGAAGCTTACACTTTGTGTGCTTTGTGTCTGCCTCCTAGCGGCAACAGATATACCCATGTTCAATGCCTGTGTCCCCCAATGAGATGGATGAGAAAATTAGGACCTTGATAACCACCTCTTGGAGCTGAAGGAAAGTTCCTGTGTGGCCTGCAGATTGAAATAGCACGTACGCATTGCACATTGCCATCTGAACAATGTGTACGGCCATCTTTTTATACCACACTTTCGTCACAGAGGCCTCTCTGATTTTTGCGCACTGTGCCACAAGCCACAGTACTTCTGGCAGTTAGGGACACAAATAGGGGTATGCTGGTATAATAGTTATCCACATAGAGGTGGTAACCCTTATCCAGCAGTGGGTGCAATAAGTCCCACACGATGCCATACCTTGCCCGTTTGCTAGGCAGGTACTGGCGGAATCTAATCCTTCCTTTGAAAAGTAATAGGGGCTCATCTACACAGACATTTTTATCGGGGGTGTACATTAAACCTGATTGTAAAGTGGTCAATGACAGGCCTAACCTTGAACAGACGGTCAAATGTTGGGTCGTTTTGGGGTGGGCACTGTGCTTGTCGTTGTAGTGTAGGAATTTCCGAATTGACTCAAATCGCTTCCAGGTTATTGTCTTACTGTAAATCGGAGTCTGGTAGAAAATGTCCGAACTCCAATATTGTCTAACATTTGGCTTCTTTACAACGCCCATATGCAGCACGAGTCCCCAAAACGTCAAAATATCTGCTGCACTTACTGGGGTCCAACCTATGGGTCTAGTGTATGGCGAGGTAGGGTTCTGTGCTATAAATTTTTGGGGGCGTACAAATTGGTTTGGCCCACCATTAAATTTACAAAATCTTCAGAGAAGAAGATTTTGAAAAAATCTAGTTCAGTGAAGCCCACACTATCTATCTGTATTCCGGAGCTGTCCTCAAAATCCAGAATTTGGGGCTGATAATAGTCAGGGGGTGGGGTCCATAAGGGTTCACTCTGGAGGGCTGCCTCCACTGCTACTCTGGGGCGCCTTATAGAGGGTCCCTTATAAGCGGATGATGATGATGATGAGGGGGGGGGGGGAAGAGGAGTAGAGGAAAGTGGCATCCTCTTCTCCCTCACTGGCAGACTCAGTATTGGAGGCAAGCATGGCGTATGCCTCTTCGGCGGAGTATACTCATTGGGACGGACGGTCCATTTTTATTTTTATTAGGGTGTGAAATGTGTAAACCTTGATTTAGGCCCCTTTCACACGACTGTTTTTTTTTTCCGTTTTACGGGTCGTTTTTTGCGTTCCGTATACGGAACCATTCATTTTAATGGTTCCGCAAAAAAAACAGAATGTACTCCGTGTGCATTCCTGTTTTTCCGTTCCGTTGAAAGATAGAACATGTCCTATTATTGCCCGCAAATCACGTTCCATGGCTCCATTCAAGTGAATGGGCCTGCCCAAAAAACGGAACACATACGTTAATGCATCCGTATGTCTTCTTTATCCGTTCCATTTTTGCAGAACCATCCATTGAAAATGTTATGCCCAGCCCATTTTATTCTATGTAATTACTGTATACTGTATATGCCATATGGAAAAATGGAACGGAAACGGAACTAAAAAACGGAACAACAGTTTTGTGAAAAACGGACCGCAAAATACTGAAAAAGCCATACGGTTGTGTGAAAGAGGCCTTGGGGTTCATTCACACATCCGTGTCCGTGTGTGTTTTGCGGATCCACGGATCCGCAAAACACGGACACTGGCAATGCATCCGCATTTTGCGGACCGCACATTGCCGGCACTAATAGAATATGCCTATTCTTGTCCGCAATTGCAGACAAGAATAGGGCATGTTCTATTTTTTTTCGGGAACGGAAATGCAGACTCGGAAGAAATAAATGGGCAAAATGCGGAACGTAATTGCGGATGTGTGAATGGAGCCTTAGTGTGAGGGTTGTGTATGTTGTGTTTTCACACGTGAAGGGGCTTGTAATAAATTTGAAATATAGAGAAAAGGAGTATAGAAAAAAGTTATAAAAAAAATATTGCAAAGATGCTGCGTGCGTTCAAAAATCTACACTAACACTACCTAACTAAAATTTTATTCTATTGTAACGGATCTCCTAGCACCCCGACCGGGTACCTCCGTCAATAGATGCTCCTAGTGCTTTCCGAGGACTCCAAGCACTCCACTTGGCACCGTACGCACTGCAGACCCCACGAACCGCCGTAGCTTGGTTGGGGTCTCACCGTCCTCCACCCACGCTGGACCTACGACAAGGCTCCAGGCTCCAGTGGGTGAACCTCTCCTACAGCCAGAGAGCAGGAACAGCTCTTACAAGAGCTAGTAGTTATGCCAGGGGAGTATAGCAAATCTTCAGCGTATAGCAATCCCCCAGTTTGATCAGTTATCCAAACACCAGTCTCAGCATGATGAAGGATAAAACAGGAACACTTTATTGAGGGCTACCCGCCCGTATTTATGCAGGTCCCCATCTGGTGGCCACGCCCTTAGGGGACCAGAATGGAGACTGCGACACAGGACAGATATGCAGAAATTCAGGATACACAGACACAACACATCCCCACAATGCATCATGGTTTCCTCCTCTCTGCCTGGCGACACCCGAGGAGCAATCCAATTATGTCTCAGGACAAAGGGAAAACACCAATACACACGTGGAGACAACAGGACAGGAATCACCACCCAAACACACAATGGCACACCCCCACAGCAAACACAGACATTTAACATATCCCCAGATAGCTCAAGTCTGAGTGCATATCATTAGGTGAATGGCACTCAGAATACACGAATACAATAATATTAGCTATCTGGGTGCCCTCACATAACATACAATTTAACCGAACGCATAATAACATAAAACACAATTCCAAAGACAGATTTTAAGCTGTGCGGCCGGCCTGTTTTCTTTAACGTTAGTATGGGCCATAATCCTGAGGCAAGAGGCTAGCAACCAGCCCCCTCCAAAACACCGTGGCGAGGTTGGTTTCGTCACACATCTCCCCCTTCCAGGGAAGACTAACCAGATACCTGACCTCACGGTCAGTACCTGAGTTAGTCTGGCAGTCCAACCACAACCCCATACTGGACCTGTTGAATTTTGGGGCCTGGCTCTGTTCCGTATGTCCCCAGCTGTTGAGTGGGCATCTGCGACTCCTTGCTGCCTTGTGGTTCTCCAGCTTGGAGCTGTAGGTACTTGGTGGGCAGAGGCCGACTGCGCTCTGCCCAGATGCCAGCTCTTCCGCTGGGGTCGCTTGTGGGGAGTCCAGCTCTGAAGAAGAGGATAGGGGAGGGCAGAGGCCGACTGCGCTCTGCCCAGATGCCAGCTCTTCCGCGGGGGTAGCTTGTGGAAAGTCCGGCTCTGAAGAAGAGGATAGGGGAGGGCAGAGGCCGACTGCGCTCTGCCCAGATGCCAGCTCTTCCGCTGGGGTAGCCTGTGGGAAGTCCGGCTCTGGAGTAGAGGATAGGGGAGGGCAGAGGCCGACTGCGCTCTGCCCAGATGCCAGCACTTCCGCTGGGGTAGCCTGTGGGATGTCCGGCTCTGGAGAAGAGGATAGAGGAGGGCAGAGGCCGACTGCGCTCTGCCCTGATGCCAGCTCTTCCGCTGGGAAGAAATCAGTGGGTAGCGCAGGCTCATCCCCTGCCCCCAGAACTCTGTTGGGAAGTAGCTGGGAAGGGGAGGGCTCGCTTACCTCCTCCTCCTGGTATCCCTGCGGAGATGGATGGGGATCTGGACCGACTGGCCAGCATCCCTGTAGGACTGGCACCGAGCCCGCGGTCTCATCTGCGCCCATGCAGAGGGGCTTGTCTGGGCCAGCATCCCAGCATCCCAGCATCCCGGTGGAGAGCCCTCGGTCCCTTCTCCACCTGCCTGTTGTGGTTCCTCACAGGACCAGTCTATGAGGACCCCTACCTCTGTAGCTGGTACTGAAGCAGGGGATACTTCAGTCGGGTCTTCCCAGCTGTAGGGTTGTAGGTCTGGGACTGCCACCCAGCTCTCTGGCAGTGTATATTGGGACCGAATTGAGCTGAAGAAGTATTGGTAGTCCTGCTCCAGCTCCCACTCCTTTGTCACTAGAGATGCCAGGTCTTGTCTCACCTCTCTCGCTGTAGCCCAATCATGCATAGCCTCTCTGTAGTCATAGATATCCCAGAACCGGGACCCTCCAGCATCTCCGAACTCCGGTTCTGCGAAGGCCTCAAACAACAGGCCAGGGCCATCATAATCCTCACCCTCGGGTCTGTCGTGCTCAGCCATCCAGGGAGAGTGCCGAATCACATACCACCAGAGTGCCTGGTAGGCGTCATCTAGCCAAAGCTCCTTCCATACCAGGCTCTCCAGTTCTGTCACCCACTCATTCAGGGGCTCCTCTCCCAGAAGGGGCATTCGCAGGGCCACTCGCATCCGCAACTGCTGCTCCTCACTGGGGAGACACTCGCCCCGCCGACGCTGTACATTTTCCAGGGCCTCGTGCCAGACGCCTTTCCGGACTGCATCCCTCCAGTCCGGGTCATCATCCTCCTCGTAGTGGAACGCTGTTCGAAGACTAGCCGATTCCATCCTGCTGTAGCCAGGGGCGCTGTACGGATACTAGCGTTGCCCTCAATATACTCCACGAACGGTGTCTCCGAGCTGCTTCTCCTCACACTAGGACGCCATCCCACCGCTGCCACCAATGTAACGGATCTCCTAGCACCCCGACCGGGTACCTCCGTCAATAGATGCTCCTAGTGCTTTCCGAGGACTCCAAGCACTCCACTTGGCACCGTACGCACTGCAGATCCCACGAACCGCCGTAGCTTGGTTGGGGTCTCACCGTCCTCCACCCACGCTGGACCTACGACAAGGCTCCAGGCTCCAGTGGGTGAACCTCTCCTACAGCCAGAGAGCAGGAACAGCTCTTACAAGAGCTAGTAGTTATGCCAGGGGAGTATAGCAAATCTTCAGCGTATAGCAATCCCCCAGTTTGATCAGTTATCCAAACACCAGTCTCAGCATGATGAAGGATAAAACAGGAACACTTTATTGAGGGCTACCCGCCCGTATTTATGCAGGTCCCCATCTGGTGGCCACGCCCTTAGGGGACCAGAATGGAGACTGCGACACAGGACAGATATGCAGAAATTCAGGATACACAGACACAACACATCCCCACAATGCATCATGGTTTCCTCCTCTCTGCCTGGCGACACCCGAGGAGCAATCCAATTATGTCTCAGGACAAAGGGAAAACACCAATACACACGTGGAGACAACAGGACAGGAATCACCACCCAAACACACAATGGCACACCCCCACAGCAAACACAGACATTTAACATATCCCCAGATAGCTCAAGTCTGAGTGCATATCATTAGGTGAATGGCACTCAGAATACACGAATACAATAATATTAGCTATCTGGGTGCCCTCACATAACATACAATTTAACCGAACGCATAATAACATAAAACACAATTCCAAAGACAGATTTTAAGCTGTGCGGCCGGCCTGTTTTCTTTAACGTTAGTATGGGCCATAATCCTGAGGCAAGAGGCTAGCAACCAGCCCCCTCCAAAACACCGTGGCGAGGTTGGTTTCGTCACATCTATATATACAGGTGAAACTTGAAAAATTTGAATATCGTGCAAAGTTCATTTATTTCAGTAATCCAACTTAAAAGGTGAAACTAACATATGAGAGACTCATTACATGCAAAGCGAGATATTTCAAGCCTTTAGTTGTTATAATTTGGATGATTATGGCTTACAGCTTATGAAACCCCAAAGTCACAATTTTGAGGTCCCCTTTGCTCAGGGGTATGGATTAATTAGCTGACTAGAGTGTGACACTTTAAGCCTAGAATATTGAACCTTTTCACAATATTCCAATTTTAAGTTGCATTACTGAAATAAATGAACTTTTGCACGATATTCTAGATTTTAGAGTTTCACCCAAAAAAGTCCACGGACCAAATGTCGTCCGTAAAAAAAGGACAGGGGGGCGTAAAGGGACAGGGATGGAGGGTGGTTTAGGGATCTGGAACAGCTGCAAAAGAAAAAAAATCATTGCACCAATTCCAGATGTTCTTTTTTTCTTTCAGCAGGAAAAGCTCAAATCGCAGTGGTGGTGCACCACAAGTCCCAGCAAGCCAACAAGCAGCACAGAGAAGCACAGAACCTCTCTGCATGCAGTCACCAGCTAGAATGGCTGCCTGCAGACAGTTTTAGCCCTTTTACTGTGCTGCTATAGTGCTGCCATTGGCTGGAGCGCTGTTCCAGGTAATCGCAGCACTAGCAGGGGGCGCCAAACACTTGAGTCCCCTGCCTGACCTCGGAGGAGACTGGTGCTGACTAGTTCAGCACCAGTCACCTCCCCATGACCCCCCCTCCCCGCAGCTTCCTTCTGCTTCCGGCACTTGGAGCTGCAAGGGGGCGGAAAGACACCATGCTGCCCTTACCCGGCATGGATGCCTGCCGGTAAGAGCCGCCATGGCGCCCCGATTCGCCCGGGATCCTGCCCCAGCACCCGGCGGACCTTGCGCTGTACATGTACGGCACTGGTCCTTAAGTCAAGTTTAGCTGCGCCGTACGGTGTGGTTCCTTACGGGGTTAAAAAAGTTTAAATAAATAAAACCGTTTATTCCATAAATAGTGTTATTTTGTAATTAAAGCGAATACAGCTGTAAATATTTTGTATCGCCTTAATCACACTAATCCATAGAATAAAAATAACATGCTAGTTATGCCACAGGGTAAATGTAGTCATTTAAAGTGCAAAAAACAATGGTAGAATCGCTTTTTTTTTCCATTACCACCCAAAAACAATTATACAAATTAATAATTTATATGTACCCTAAAATATTCTCACTAAAAATATAATTTGTCCCATAAAAAGACAAGCCCTCATATGGCTATGTCAATGGAGAAAGTCTAAATACACGAAAAGAAATCCTGTGGCCTTAAAGGGACTTATTTTTCCATCACATTATTGCTCGTTTCCATGCTTACGACCACTCGTCAAACTATCAATGGTGGTCGTCCTTGCACACTATAGGAAAAAGCGCCGGCCCATCTTGTTGTCAGGACCGTGGGAGCGCTCATAGGATGGTGCTTTTAATAAATGCCATTTGCTGAAGTGACAAATAAAGAAACGGATATGCTGGCTCACCCCACAATAACAAGGAAGGTGCTGCTAGGCCCTATTGATCCACCACATCAACAGCGAAAATCATATCAAAACAGCTAGTATGGACCGAGCACTCACATCCAGATTACCAGATAAAATAACAATTTATTGAAAATTCTAAAACATATAAGGATATAAGGTATATAAAATTCCAACAAGAAATCAGAGGTAGTTACTGCAAATTCAAACAATGAAGCTGATATTACTGCAGACGCATACAAGTGTATACAGGTGTATATATAAATGGCAAAAATATAGTATCTTGTTCTGGGTAAAATGTCTTGCTCTAGATAAAATGTATTTGTGCACTCAATACCGCAGGATCCTCAATGGCATATATCGTCCCCTTACAGGGGTATGTTTCTTTAAAAGCAAAGGGATTTGACCCGAAGTGAGACAACTCCTTTAAAGGGAACCTGTCACTGGGATTTTGTGCATAGAGCTGAGGACATGGGTTGCTAGGTGGCCGCTAGCAGATCCGCAATACCCAGTCCCCATAGCTCTGTGTGCTTTTATTGTTTAAAAAAAAACTATTTGATATATATGCAAATTACCCCGAGATGAGTCAGGGACAGGTCTCATCTCAGGTTAATTTGCATATGTATCAAATCTGGTTTTTTACACAATAAAAGCACACAGAGCTAAAGGGACTGGGTACTGCAGATGTGTTAGCGGCGATCTAGCAACCCATGTACTCATCTCTATACACAAAATCCTGGTGACAGGTTCCCTTTAACCCCAAAATAGTACTGACACACATGGTAGGGGATAAATAACTAATCAGTGGGGGTCTGACTGCACGGATTCCCACTGATCCAGAGAAAAGGGGCCTAGTTCTCCTACCCTAATGGAGCAGCAGGTCAAACATGCGCACTGCCGCTCCATTCATGCTCCTTGGGACTACACCGATAATCCCCCTAGGTCAGAGGCGCCAGCCTGAAGTTTAAAAGAGGTTGCCTTTGTGACAGATTTGCTCAGATTGTACTGAGATCAAACATCTGCTCTGTCACTGTTGTTTCTATATACTTATTGCTGGTGAACATAAAGGATGACAAGAAGGTAAAGTAACCTGATCTGCAGGCACCGATAGCGTGGTGTGCAGGTTCCCCTAGGCACGTCTGGAAAAGTTTTCATTCCTACTCAGTGTTAAGATGAAAAGCCAGTGTGACATCTGTAGAGAATTATAGCGGTCCCCTGCCATCCTTCCCAAGCCTGGAGGACTCGGGTAATGTTCTGCTGCCTTCCTGATTGACACAGAAGGCCATCGTAACATTCTCAGGGCATCGGTGTTACTTCCACATTAAATGTTCTGGCTCTGAAGATATTCCCTCTGGCCATGCATCGTCATACTGGGCATGGTTAGGCATATTAAAATTCTTTGGAAAAGGTTTGGTAGGAATGATGTCCTCACGTACAGGATCCTAGGATGGAAATGTCATTTTACAAGTTTCTGTGAAGGCAGAATTTTATACCTTCTAACACGTTGTTTCTGGAACGTTCTTTTTACTGGTACTGTAAGCACTAAGTAGGTAGTTCTGTTATGAAGGTAGATGAATTGGCTCCAGATACTGATCAAACCCCTATGATAACGAAGCAGACAACTTGTCATATTAACATGAAACTTACATTTGAAAGGGGTATTTTTTAAACTCAATATTCATAGGAACTTTTTTTAGAATTTTTGTCTGTTTTTGTTTTATGTCTTTGAAAACTAAATACAAAGTATTGCGCGAGAGCGATAAAACTATACATAAGTAATACATTATCCATGGGCAGCAAGGTGGCTTAGTGGTTGGCACTGGTGCCTTTCAGTGCTTGGCTCCTGGGTTCCCTGCGCTTGGGTTGGGGTAATATGGTTTCCTCCCACAGCCTTAAAAATATACAAATAGGTAAATTGACTTCCTGTGAAATTTACCCTAGTGACTGTTGCATGTTGGGGATGAGAGCCTATATGGCAGCCACTGACTCCCCAGGGAGTCACCCCAGATACACAACCATCCCTGTTATGAGAAAAGCACATTAGATATGTTTGTCACTGCTGTTTTAAATGGAAGGTGTTATCAGAATAATTCTCATGATTATGGTAGGTGTAGAATTGGGATAACAGTGTGACAGCTCTATTCTTCTCTTGATAGGCCTAGATAAAGATGTCCACAGAAGAGCATTGCATTAACTACTGTGATGCTCTTATTGAGTCACTAACACTCTGACTGAGAGAGTTAGGCGAGGCTGTTTGGCATGCCAAAAGCCTAAGCAAAGAGGAAGTTAAAGAGCCAGGACAGAAAGTAGAACATATATATCCAGAAAACTATCCACCTATTTTTTGTAAAAGAAAAAAAAAAAAAAAAAGAAAGAAAAAATAAAATAGCCACATATAGACTTGACTTTAACAGCTGTGTGCATGCTTCTTTTTTTGCAGGTCCAGTACAGGGCCGGACTGGCCATAGGGCAAACCGGGCATTTGCCCGGTGGGCCGGGCCGCCTCAGGGCTCGAGTCAAGGGGGAACAGGTGGGAACGGTGTTCCTGCACTTTTTTCATGGTAGGAACGCCGTTCCCAAAGTTTCAGCGCAAAAGGACCAGGAAGCGGTAAATGCTTTGTACTCACCGCTTCCTGGTCCTCGGCTGTCGGCTCTGCAGGCGCGCAGTGAGTCGCTCTGTGACGTCAACACGTCACGCTGTGCGCAGCCTTCACAGCACAGCCGACAGCAGGAGAAGAGGAGCGTCTGCGTCCAGGAGCAGGAGAGGTAAGTGTTTTTTTTTTTTCCATATATTATGGGCAGTGGGCTGATGAGAGGCGCAGGGGGGCTGATGAGAGGTGCTGGGGGGCTGATGAGAGGCACTAGGGGGCTGATGAGAGGCACAGGGGGGCTGATGAGAGGCACAGGAGAGCTGATGGAGAGGCACTGGGGGCTGCTATGAGGCTACTGGGGGCTGCTATGAGGCATGGGGCTTTTATCTGAGGTCTGATTGGGGGTCATTCATATTGGGGTCTGATCTGAGGTCTTATTGGGGTCTTATTAACTTTGGGGGTCTTATTGGGGCTGTTAGCTGAGGCCTGATTAACATTGGGGGTCTGATTGGTGGTCTGACCTGAGGTGTAATGAAAAATATTTTTTTCTTATTGTCCCCCTCTAAAACCTAGGTGTGTCTTATGGGCCGGTGAGTCTAATAGGGCAAAAAATACAGTACTCGCTTGCTCCAGCCCACCCTTCCTGCCCTTTGCGAACGCTTGGCGCTGTGACATCATGCGGACACTTGGGTGAGTTACCACACTTTTTTTCCCAGGACTTGACCCCTGGTTAGCCTGACTGTGTTCGGCCGGGCACGGCCGCTATTCCCGGGCACGGCCGCTATTCCGTTTCCCGGGCACGGCCGCTATTCCGTTTCCCGGGCACGGCCGTTATGCCCAATGCACATGTTGAGGTAGCTCCTCCCTCTCATTGCCCTGCTCAGAGGCCGAGCAGGCAGATGTAAACGAGCGTTGGTCATCTGAGCAGGCTGATGCATACTGCACTAGTACCTGACAGACCGGCGCTCGTTTACATCTGTCTGCTCTGCCCCTGATAAGCATGGTATTATAGTATATATATATATATATATATATATATATATATATATATATATATACAGTTGCAAGAAAAAGTATGTGAACCCTTTGGAATTATATGGATTTCTGCACAAATTGGTCATAAAATGTGATCTGATCTTCATCTAAGTCACAACAATAGACAATTACAGTCTGCTCAAACTAATAACACACAAAGATCTAAATGTTACCATGTTTTTATTGAACACACCATGTAAACATTCACAGTGCAGGTGGAAAAAGTATGTGAACCCCTAGACTAATGACATCTCCAAGAGCTAATTGGAGTGAGGTGTCAGCCAACTGGAGTCCAATCACTGAGATGAGATTGGAGGTGTTGGTTACAGCTGCCCTGCCCTATAAAAAACACACACCAGTTCTGGGTTTGCTTTTCACAAGAAGCATTGCCTGATGTGAATGATGCCTCGCACAAAAGAGCTCTCAGAAGACCTACGATTAAGAATTGTTGACTTGCATAAAGCTTGAAAAGGTTATAAAAGTATCTCTAAAAGCCTTGCTGGTCATCAGTCCACGGTAAGACAAATTGTCTACAAATGGAGAAAGTTCAGCACTGCTGCTACTCTCCCTAGGAGTGGCCGTCCTGTAAAGATGACTGCAAGAGCACAGCGCAGACTGCTCAATGAGGTGAAGAAGAATCCTAGAGTGTCAGCTAAAGACTTACAAAAGTCTCTGGCATATGCTAAGATACCTGTTAGCAAATCTACGATACGTAAAACACTAAACAAGAATGGATTTCATGGGAGGATACCACAGAGGAAGCCACTGCTGTAAAAAAAAAAAAAAACATTGCTGCACGTTTACAGTTTGCACAAGAGCACCTGGATGTTCCACAGCAGTACTGGCAAAATATTCTGTGGACAGATGAAACCAAAGTTGAGTTGTTTGGAAGAAACACACAACACTATGTGTGGAGAAAAAGAGGCACAGCACATCAACATCAAAACCTCATCCCAACTGTGACGTATGGTGGTGGGGGCATCATGGTTTGGGGCTGCTTTGCTGCGTCAGGGCCTGGACGGATTGCTATCATCGAAGGAAAAATGAATTCCCAAGTTTATCAAGACATTTTGTAGGAGAACTTAAGGCCATCTGTCCACCAGCTGAAGCTCAACAGAAGATGGGTGTTGCAACAGGACAACGACCCAAAGCATAGTAATAGCAAAGCAAGTAAATCAACGACAGAATGGCTTAAACAGAAGAAAATCCGCCTTCTGGAGTGGCCCAGTCAGAGTCCTGACCTCAACCTGATTGAGATGTTGTGGCATGACCTCAAGAAAGCGATTCACACCAGACATCCCAAGAATATTGCTGAACTGAAACAGTTCTGTAAAGAGGAATGGTCAAGAATTACTCCTGACCGCTGTGCATGTCTGATCTGCAACTACAGGAAACGTTTGGTTGAAGTTATTGCTGCCAAAGGAGGTTCAACCAGTTATTAAGTCCAAGGGTTCACATACTTTTTCCACCTGCACTGTGAATGTTTACATGGTGTGTTCAATAAAAACATGGTAACATTTAATTCTTTGTGTATTATTAGTTTAAGCAGACTGTGATAGTCTATTGTTGTGACTTAGATGAAGATCCGATCACATTTTATGACCAATTTGTGCAGAAATCCATATCATTCCAAAGGGTTCACATACTTTTTCTTGCAACTGTATATATATATTATATGTATTATATTATAAGACTTTTCTGTAGCTTCCTATATTGTTGCAAGGTCTGTATGTTGGTTGTTGCAAAGCTTGTGTGTTGGCTGAAGCCTTCCTATCTTACTGGTGGCTGGCCCTGCCCCTCAATTGTGCTTCCGGTTTTGGCCCCGCCCCTAGACTGCAAGGGGTGGGGCCTGTTGGGGGTCATGTGATTGGGCTGCTCAGTCAAAAATGCCCGGGCCTATTTTTTGTCCCAGTCCGGCCCTGGTCCAGTAGTAGAAATTCCTATTCTTGTCCACAAAATAGACCAGAATAGGGCATGTTCTATACACGGACGCTGACAGCGCAGGTATGACATGTGAGTCCCATAGAAATGAAAGGGTCCAAACCACTAAAAAATGCAGATCGGATGTGGACAAAAATACAGTGGTGTGCCTGAGGCCTTAATATGTGATTTAAAAAATGTTGGATGGAAGTTTTCCTGTAACTATCATGAATGAGAATGCAGTCAGTGAAGTCACCGGGAATAACTTCCACCTGTGAATCATCTGGTATTATGTGACTGGATCCTCCTGTGGGATGATCACACTGTGCCCACAATACTGCTGCCGTCATAGTATGAGCAATCCATGGTGTAACTTCTTGAGAAAGATGACAGTTTCATGGAATAGTCACTGAATACATTTACAGATCGTATCAAATATTAGGAAAGTTTTATAGGTAAGGCTACTTTCACACTAGCGTTCGGGCGGATCCGTTCTGAACGGATCCGCTCATAATAATGCAGACGGTGGCTCCGTTCAGAACGGATCCGTCTGCATTAAAATGGCAAAAAAAAGCTAAGTGTGAAAATAGCCTCGGACGGATCCGTCCAGACTTTCAATGTAAAGTCAATGGGGGACGGATCCGCTTGAAGATTGAGCCACATTGTGGCATCTTCAAACGGATCCGTCCCCATTGACTTACATTGTAAGTCTGGACGGATCCGCACGGATCCGCACGCCTCCGCACGGCCAGGCGGACACCCGAACGCTGCAAGCAGCGTTCAGCTGTCCGCCTGTCCGTGCGGAGGCGAGCGGAGCGGAGGCTGAACGCCGCCAGACTGATGCAGTCTGAGCGGATCCGCTCCATTCAGACTGCATCAGGGCTGGACGGCTGCGTTCGGGTCCGCTCGTGAGCCCCTTCAAACGGAGCTCACGAACGGACCGACGAACGCTAGTGTGAAAGTAGCCTAACAAAAGATCAATGGTGATTAGAGTCTTGGACTCACATCCCTTTCAGCCAGGGGTGGATGACGGCGTAGGAAGACACACATGACTTTTTCACACGACTAGATTTGTAGATAGTGTTTTGGTCTTTTTTTTTTTTTTGCAGAAGAAAAAAACTATTTAAAAAAAAAAATAATCCCCAGACCTTTTGGCAAAATAAAAAATGTATACAAAAATCTCATACTTAGGCCTCATGCACACAACCGTTTTTTCGGGTCCGCATCCGAGCCGCAAAAACTGCGACATAGCTCCCAATTACTATTCCAGCTAAATCCGCTCTCCTAAAGCCATATGGTGCTCCTTCCACTCTAAAGCCTGCTGTGCGACCATACATCAGTTTCTGAGCACATATGGGGCGTTTCCGTATTCGGGGGAAATGGGGAACAAAATGTAGGGTGCATTTTGTCCTGTTACCCTTTTGGAAAGTGAAAAACGTGTGTGTAAGGCCTCATGACCGTTTTTCGGGTCCGCATCCAAGCGGCACGGTCGTGTGCATGAGGCCTTACAGAAAGATAACAACACAATTTTTGGTGAAGGGACACGTACCACCCCAACAAAGGAGAAAAAAGCAGCAGTCTGTCTGGATGGAGCAGTCACCGTATAGAGGCGCTCATGCCTGATCCTGAGGAAGATGGCTGCACCATATGAATTTGCCTCTCTGTGGGGCTTCTCGTCATGCCAATGACTGCTGCATAAAGCCCCCACGCCATCTGCCCCTCTCACTATTATTACTACAGTTTCCACATTTACGTTTTTTATGCAGTTTTTGAAGCCAAAACCAGGAACAGATATTAAAGGGCATCTGTCAGTCGATTTGTACCTATGAGACTGACTGACCTGGTACATGTGCACTTGGCAGCTGAAGACATCGGTGCTGGTCCTATGTTCATATGTGCCTGCATTGCCCAGAAAATTAAGTTTGTATATATGCAAATTAGCCTCTAGGAGCAATGGGGGCAGTTGCCATTACACCTAGAGGATCTGATCTCTCTGCAACTCCCGTGACCTCTCCACTTGATTGACATCACCAGGCAGTGTAAACGTCATCATGCCTGCCTGAACCTGTCAAAGTGCAGAGGGCACAGCAGTTACAGAGAGAGCAGAGCCTCTAGGTGTAACAGCAACACCCCCGTTGCTCCTAGAGGCTCATTTTGCATCTATTCAAACTTCATATTCCTCAGCAATGCGGGCACATATGTCAGCAGATGCTCTTTAAATGGAGAACGCATGTAAAGAAAACACTTTTACTGATTTATCAGAACTGGTGTAAAGGAAAATTGGCTTAGATGCCCATAAAAACCAATCAGATTCCACCTTTCATTTTTCACAGCTTCTTTTGGAAAATGAAAGATGGAATCTGATTGGTTGCTATGTGCAAATAAGTTTTCCTTTACACTAGATTTGATAAATCTCCCTCTGCAGTCCTCTCCTGACTTTGGCTTAAAAAACTGTGGAAACACACGGCAGCTTTTTGAGTGGAATTTTGGAGCAGACAACCGTGCCGAAATTTTGTGGAAAAAGCCGCAGGCGGCCGCGTCCTTTCTGCCTTCCATACATCTCAATGGGAAGCAGCGCTGAGGATCGCAGAGTGGTGGCTTAAAGCCACACCGAGAAAGGACATGTCTCTTCTTGGCTTTAGTTCACCGCTTCATGATCCTCAGCGCTTCCTCCCATTTAGATGTATGGGAGGCAGAAAGGACGCGGCCGCCTCCGGGTTTTGCAGTCTGGCTGTCCGCGCCAAAATTATGCAAAATAATTTGCTGTGTGAACGTTCTCTTAGGGTGTCTGTGTGGGATATCACTATTTGCTGGGTTCTACTTGTACTTGCCATTTGAAGTACAGGTGCAGCCCAGTATGTACAGGTGGTAATGCACATGCAGATCCCACACCTAGACCGCACCGTGTACCGTCACGTGTACTGAGGTCACTACCATTTGTCCTTACAGCTGCCAGCAGCGCAGATCTGCAGGTAGCACCCCACCAGTATGTGTAACTCCAGAGATCCGCCATGGGTCAACAGAATGCCCTCTTGGAACCACAGCACTAAATGGGCTCTAAACAAAAGCTCAATGGTCTTCTAAATGACAGCAGCTGGAGAAGACATCAGTCCTGACATTATTCACAATTACACACAAGGGTCAGTTCTTACGTCTGTATACTGTCAGCATTAAGTAAGCCGTCATGCTGAGATGTTCTGAATTGACTTGAGAAAGCGATCTGCTTTGGTTACAGGTCTTAGTGGAACCGACCCAACATAAACAGCCGCCCTATTAATGAACATGTGCCTTGATTTCAATATGTTTAGTATTTGTTTAGGACCATTTCCTCTTTAAGTTATTATCCGTGTGTGCGTTTGATCACTCGCAGACATGACATAACCCATAAGCTATACAGCAGCAAATATGGAAACCGCCAGAACTGAATTTCTGAGGTAACACACAATCTGATTTTTAGGTTACTGAAAAATGTGCTGAAGACCTCTGTATTTGTGCAACTCATCAAAGGGGATTCTGGGTATTGGGATATACTAATGCAGTTGTTCACCCTTGGGGAGCTGTTCTGCAGGCCCCCTAGCTTGACGGGACATCTTATTTGACACGGGCCACACGTCACCTATGAGTCATGTCTCTGGTCAAATGATATATGGGTGGAACGTCATTGCTGTGGCCAGTCAACAGGATGTTGACATGGGGAGATCCAGGACCTGCAGCACAAAAGGGAGAGCCATGCAGCCAGAACAAAGTGGTGTGGATCAGTTAAGTATGATTACCACCATGAGTCCAACCCCACTAGGGGTCTGCAGAAAAGGTCTCCAGGGTTAACAACCCCTTTAAATTAAGGGGGTTGTCTGATTTGGACATTCATGACTTTTTAGAAGGGGCAAATAAAGCATCGTACAGTACCCATTTATGTAAATGTGTTGTCTGTGCAGGAAACACAGGTCAGGTCCTCCAAGTGAGAGACAATCTTTATAACATCTTTTCACTGTGGCCAAGAGAGGATGATCCTGAACAGAGGACCCCCTCTATTAACTCAAAAATAACTAACAGTAAATCAGATGGTGTTTTCTAATCAAGGTAAGCTCCTAAATAGCTGTTGAGCATAAAATAAGAAGAAACATTTATGACCCTTGAAGCCAGAGGCTTAATTTGAAGGTCCCGGGCCTCAGTGCAAGATCTACAGCAGTGTCTCTCAACTTAAATGTGCCATTTATAATACTACTGTCTTTGGAAGCCCTCATGTTGGCTAAAACTGCTATCTTGCACTTACTCTAACAACACCCTTAGCACATTGATATCCCAGATTATTTTTCTACAGCACTGCTTCTCAAACTGCGAGGTGGACCTCAATGGTGGACGCGTTCCTCAGCTGTTTGGTGAGGTGCCACTGAGTAGGCAGATTTGGCAGAATTCTAGCAACATACAGTAAATGACACATTTTGTGCTTAATACTGAGTTCAGGAGACAAATCTTACAGTAAACTGTGGTAATCTTTAAAATGTTGGCATAGACTATGACCAATGGTGAGGCCAAAGCATTGTCATGTCTTGACTGGTGAGCCTCCAGTAGAAAAAGATTGAGAATAGATAGAGAACCTTTAGCAGGCACAGTGGGTGGGATGATTATAGTTATACAGGGCGGGCCATTTATATGGATACACCTTAATAAAATGGGAATGGTTGGAGATATTAACTTCCATGTTTGTGGTACATTAGTATATGTGAGGGGGGAAACTTTTTAAGATGGGTGGTGACCATGGCGGCCATTTTGAATCTAACTTTTGTTTTTTCAATAGGAAGAGGGTCATGTGACACTTATTGGGAATTTCACAAGAAAAACAATGGCGTGTTTTGGTTTTAATGTAACTTTATTCCTTCATGAGTTATTTACAAGTTTCTGACCACTTGTAAAATGTGTTCAATGTGCTGCCCATTGTGTTGGATTGTCAATGCAACCCTCTACTCCCACTCTTCACACACTGATAGCAACACCGCAGGAGAAATGCTTCCAGTATGCGTAGTTTCAGGTGCTGCACATCTCGTATCTTCACAGCATGTAGAATCGTAAAGGGGTATTCTAGTTATCCCCTATCCACAGGGTAGGCAATAACTATTAGATCCATTGGGGTCCTACCGATCTCGAGAACTGGTACCCCGTATCCATGAGAGCCCCAAGAAATGAACAGAGCTGTGAGTCGAGCATGCACACTGCCACTTCATTCTTCCACTTCCTCTGCACTTTGACAGGATCAGCCTGGCCCTGACTTCTCCTAAAGCCATTCAAAGTGCAGAAGGTGCAGCAGTTGCAGAGAGAGCAGAGCCTCAAGGTGTAATGGCAACTCCCTTGTTGCTCCTAGAGGCTCATTTGCATATATTAAAACTTAATTTTTCTCAGTAATTCAGACACATATGAACATGGGACCAACACAGATGTCTTCAGCTGCCAAGCGCACATGTAACAGGTCAGTCAGTAATGTTAATAACATTTTTTTTAAGTTTTTTCTTTTTTTAGTTACCACCTAGGTGAGGTACAAAGAAATGTGATTCCATTGAAACAGTCTTTCTTCATTTTCGTCTGGTCTACCATAGTCTGTCTAACCTCAATATGATACAGTCATCTTACGATACTTGGAACAATACTTGTTCATAAAAAAAGACAGAAAAATATTGAGAAAACCATGTTCTACAGTGTACAGACTGCAATGACTACAAGACACCCCTTTTGTAGTGAAAGCAGTTGGCTTTTTGCCTCCTGTATTCTGGGGGTTGGCAAGCAATGGCTTTATACAGTGTTCACAGGGGTGTAGCTAAAAGCTCATGGGCCCTAGTGCAAGAGTTCAGCTTGGGCCCCCGTCTTTCAGTGCTTGTTGGAAAGGGGCAGGGGAGCATGTAGCCTTCCTGCTGCCTGAGGAAAACATTGAAAGGACACCCCCTCATGCCAAATTCTTGACCTAACCCCTTCCCTCCAGCCAGAGGTGTAAATTGACCAGTATGCACTTTCTATAATGCCAGTGTCCTATGTGGCACAAGGCTCTTTGGGCCCCTCAGGCTCCTGGGCCCAGTAGCGACTGCTACCTCTGCACCCCCTATAGCTACGCCCCTGAGTGTTCATAAGTACTTTTATTACAGCTCAGCCATTTGGTTTTTACTGATCAAATTACCCTCTTCCCAAGGTCAGGGAGCAGCGACCATCTTGCTCCATTTCTAGCACTGGCGAGGAAGTATCAGTGGCATATATCAATATACAGCAAAAGCTGAGGGACATATTCAGATCTGAGAACCTGCGGCCCTCCAGCTCTTGGAAAACTAGAACTCCCATCATATCCGGACAGGCTTCATCTATCAGCCTACAGCAGGGTATGGTGGGAGTTGTAGTTTTACAACAGCTGGAGAGCCGCAGGTTGAGCATGCCTGGTCTAGGCCATGTGACATCACGTTAATTGGTCTCATGGTCTAAGCACAGCTCAGCACCAAGTGAATGGAGTTGAGCTGTGATACCAAGCACAGCCGCCATACAATGGACAGCACTGTACCTGGTGAGCAGAGAGAAGGCTGCAGCGCTATTGTGAATGCTGGTGCATTCACAAACAGCTAAAAGGCAGGGGTCCCGGGTGTCTGACCTCCACTGATCAGATACTGATGACCTACCAGAGAATATATACAAAAGAAAGATAAGCCCCTTAGTGGGATGAATCCATATTCAATGTTCAAGTCACCTGGTATGCATCCAAGGCAATATTGTGCAGTGAGGGGTCCTGGCTCGGGATCCTAGTAGAAACAGCAATGTAGAGAAATCTGCAGCACTCGTCCAATTCAGTCAATGGTGTTTTATTTAGTAGTTAGGCAGCATACATAGCGACGTTTTGACCCTCAGGTCTTTATCTATCAGAGAAAAGATCATCAATAGAAAAGTCTCAGAAAACCCTTTTAAATGTAAGGCAAATATGTTATGTTAACCCAGCCTTACGGAGGGCCTATGGTGGTATTGTTTACAAATACAAACCACTGTATCTATAGACCGGCCTTCATTGGACTGGTCATTTGCCAAGTACTAACCACTAAAATTCAGTCAAAGAGGTTGTCCCATCTTTCCTGTTCATGGCTGAGATGGGAATAACTCATAGTACGCACAGCCCAGGGTGGTGGGAGTTACAGAACTCCTGCTACAGAACTCCCATAGCAGTGAATGGGAGCTACGCAAGCAGTGTAGCACAGCAACTTAAATTGCTGTGCTACACCATGCTAAACTGTTGCTAAACTGTTGAAAGCACTATGTAGGAGGACAAACACACCTTTGGAGATTTTCGCATTAGGAATAGTGTGAATATGAAAATGTATTCTGCTAGATTCTGGTTTGTTTCCATCCTGTATGTAGCACTTCTTGTTGCTGTATCCAACCAAACCCATGATGCACTTCTCCTATCTCTGTCACAGGTCCAGCACTGCCCCAAAAATGCCCAGCTAGTTTATAGCTCCTCCCACCCATCTAGTTGATAGCTCCTCACACCTAGCTAGTTACATAGACACTCCCCTATCTCTGCCCTGCCCATGGACAGAACATTACAGGAAGTAAGAAAAAGCTGCATGGACAGGGTCATGTGACCACAACCCAGAATGGGAGATAGGAACCATGAAAGGAAAAGAAATACATTACACAATTACAGTGACCTTCATAAATGATTGTTTTAAAGGATGTTGATGAAGTCTGGAAAACCTATTTAAACCCGTGGCAAAGATTCAGTTCCAAACCCTAGACTTGTATCTAAATAAAGGCATAGGGACTTGTTGGACTCCCCGACCACCTATGGCAGATACTCTTCCAGTCCCTCTCTTAGCTATGGGCCAGGTCAGCCATATTTTAGTAAGGTAATGATGTGATTACACTGGCAGCCAAAAGAAAACCCTGACTTTGTATTTTTACATCAGCCTGGAGATCAACAGGGGCTTTGTTCCCCATTAGGAGCAGGAAGCTGGTGCCCTAGGATGGTCCTGTGGGCCAGTTGCTCCTCAGGGTCAGGGATAGATTTATTTCCTACAGAGTTACAGAGCTTTTCCTGTCGTCTACGGGATTATCGACTGAATCTGTGGCATAAAATTATACAGAAAATTATTTCAGAAACCAAACGTCAGTCCATGCTATGTGTCAGACCAGATGAGGTATAGTTAACTTTGTCTTATCTCCTCATGGGAATGGGAATGTTTTTACAGCATGAAGCCTTAAGTCACTGGCATCACCTTCTTGTGCCAAGCAAGGAGTGTTCTGTATCCCTGCAGGACTTTTACACTTTCTTTGAAGGCGGAGGTAATAAACACTCTAGGATATGAAGCCCAGCTGGAGTTTACCCTAAGATCCCACCTCTTTTTGTCAGAGGGACTGCCAAATAAACAGAGCAGGAGTGAGAGCAGATCCTCAGTGTCCCCAAGAAGGGTTCTGCTGGCCAGCTGTAGCCTCTTCCCATGCATGTTTAATAGAGGAGATCAAGTCCTTCCACTGCTCCCAGGCACTCTGCAGACCTGCCCTCTGCTGGGGGGCTCTCTACTTCCACTGCCTCTCTGAAAAGAGAGCAATCTACTGTTCCTGGACAGTATCACACAGTACAGATGAAAATGCCTAGAAGGAAAGTCTTGCTGCTTCTGTTGCAGGTGCTGCTGGAATTCTATTGGGGATGTGAGGCACAGGCTAACTACCAAGGTAACCACTTTATATGTACTGTACCTCAGTGAAAGGGAATTTTATATATCATATATGATATGATGTATAAAATACTATCCAAAAGAATTACAGTTGTTGCAAAAGATGAGTTTGTTGTTTAGCACAAGTCATAAAATTGCAATATATTATGCAATGCACAAATCATATTGGATTAGCATTTTGCTTTCCTACTTTCAGGTTTGCTTGGCTACCCATATATATGGAACCAATTGTAATTATCGATCCAACCATAATTGCTTTGTCTATGTTACTAGTAAAAACCATAGAAACTTTGCTCCACTGTTCTGAACACTGCCTTAAATTTATTAAGATCGTTCATAGTAAATGCTTACTCATATTCTTTAGTTTGCTATTTCCTAAGAAGATACATAAGAGAAATGCACAATGTCATAGGATACAAACCATTTTCCAAGGGAATTATCTGCCTGTGAATGCCCCTTCCCAATGGGCACTGTGTGATGTAAAAGGAGGTAGTAATGCTGACTGCATTATTGCCAATTTTGTACTTCTTTTTCATACAGTGATGAGTGACCTTGTAGAGGGATTGCGCTGGAAAATGACAGTTTTGCACAAGATACTGAACTGTGTAAGATAAATACAATGGAAGAGGGCAGTATTATCTTACTGATAGGGTTGAAATAGTTGAACGCTTCGGCATTGAAGTGGAAATTGAGGTTTAACGCTGGTAACTGTGAAGTTTTGCACTTGGGAAGAGAAAATACAAGTCACCATGGACAGCAGACTGAACTGTAGTAACTAGTGTCAGGCAGCTGCTGCTAAGGCTACTTTCACACTAGCGTTTTCATTTTTCGGTATTGAGATCTGTCATAGGGGCTCAATACTGGCTAATTCCGTTTTGCCCCTATTCATTGTCAATAGGGACAAAACTGAACTGAACAGAATGGAATGCTCCAAAATGCATTCCGTGCCGTTTAGTTGCGTTCTCATACTGGAGAGAAAATCGCAACATGTTGTTTGCTTTCCGTCCTGGGATGCGGAGCAAGACGGATCTGGCATGACCCACAATGCAAGTCAATGGGGACAGATCTGTTTTCTCTGCCACAATAGAAAACCGATCCGACCCCCATTGACTTTCAATGGAGTTCATGACGGATCCGTCTTGGCAATGTTAAAGATAATACAACTTAAAGGGAACCTCTCACCAGTATTTTGTGTATAGAGCTGAGGACATGGGTTGTTAGATGGCCGCTAGCACATCCGCAATACCCAGTCCCCATAGCTCTGTGTGCTTTTATTGTGTAAAAAAACGATTTGATCCATATGCAAATTAACCTGAGATGAGTCCTGTATGTGAGAGGAGTCAGGGACAGGACTCATCTCAGGTTAATTTGCATATGTATCAAATCGGGTTTTTCTACACAATAAAAGCACACAGAGCTATGGGGACTGGATATTGCGGATGTGCTAGCGGGCATCTAGCAACCCATGTCCCTAGCTCTATACCCAAAATCCAGGTGACAGGTTCCCTTTAAGCTAGATGAGAAGCAATGTGGCTAACATTCCAACTACCAAAGGAGACTCGCCTTTGCACCTCCCCATAACTAGGCAGATTTGCTTATCACTCGTATGCCTATGTCATGCTTAAGAAATCGGAAACTTTGATGCTTCCTGGGAAGCATTCACAGCCCAGAACTGAGGGGGGCTCAAGCCCTTGCCCCTCTATCCCACCCCACTCAAAGTAACAGCCATTAATCTTGTATTCAGAGGAGCAGCTGTAATTTTGGTGCCTTAAGGTGGATTTAGATGGGCCAACTGAGCGGCTGATTGTCGGGAAGGAAGAGTCCGTTAAATGAAGGAGACCACTGCATTTACACGCAGTGATCTCCTTCACTGTATGAGGACAAGGGCTCGCTATTGCTGTCCTCATACAGAATCTCGGCTTCTGAGTGGCAGATCGCTGTGTAGACCACACCATCTGCTGCCCAGAAGCCATGTTCAGTGGTGCCTGCACAAGCGACAGAGTCACCCGATGAACGAGCGTTTTGCTCATTCATCAGTTGATCGGTAGCACATTTAGACGGTCAGATGATTGGGACGATTATTGGTGCATCTAAATGCACCTTTAAATGCAACCCCTTTAATGTAGATATTGTAGTTTGGCGCCATAAATCTGCCACTGCTGGAACACTGAGCTCCAGGTCTAGATTTTGCTTATATATGACTTCTAGACTAAGAGAACAAATTTAAGGATTTTACAGAATGACCACTGCTGAGTGCTTCACTGCCAGCATATTACACCTATTTTGGCAGAGGAATGAGTGTAATAAGAGATGTGAATGGCGCACAGCCACAGTTGCCAGCAAATGATAAAAAATTGCAGAAACTTTATGTTCCTATTAGGTAGGTGTGTGTTAGCAGCATAACTAAAATTTGATCTTTTACATCATGGATTTTACCAGGAAAAACCTGATTTCTGCCTACAGAAGTCTATATAGTGAATAAAAATACCAGTGTAGGCTTTCAGTTGCCATTGATGGTGGTCTGTGAGGGGTATGACAAGTATATAAGAAAAATTCCATAAAAAATGATCTTATATTTAGTGAAATGTGCAATGGCTTTTGGTACAATGGATTTCATTAAAAAGATACTGAATACAATTTCTAATTAGATGCAAATGTATCCTACTTTCATTACAGTAAGTTTGTAGATACTGAGAATCAAGTTATGAATTGACGTTGACTCCCCACCTATTTGAGGTTTTCATTCTCTGGAAGACTTCTTTCCCTAATATTTTCCCATGGAGCATTGCAGCTGGTCTCATTAAGGAGAGCCAACACCTCCCTTAAACTGCAGCCAAGGCATCTCACCCAGCCTGCCCAAATCCTGCTCCATACTGATGAGGGGCAAGTACGCCGAAACAGTTGCCTGCGGATGGATATTTACCCTTGTCATGTTCCAAGGCTTCTTGTCAAGTCAAATATTGACTCATAGGTATCCTCTTCCAATAGGTGGCACTAGCGAGATGGTTCTCTTTCTCTGGGAGATACCACTTTGCATATTGTTCCCATGGAACATTGCCACTAAGTCTTTATACACAGCTGGTCTCCATAAGGAGAGTCAGTACTTCTCCTAAGCTTCCTTTTCTAATAAATATTAAGATGTGTCACTGGCTGGCTGTATCTACAAGGCACCTGTCCATGTATGGCTGGATTTAGGTATTTGTTTTACCATATATTTTTAAAATAGCTGTAATTCCGTTATATGATTATTGAACATCTCTCCTATGACCAAATAATAAAGGTTCATGGCAATGGCACTGTACAGTGGCACATGGAGTCAGTACACACTGCCCCCATACAGTGCCTCCATTAAGCATGTTCTTCTCTAGTAGCAATACTTCTAGCGAAGCATGTCACCATAATATAGCATCTGATAGAGTGCCTTACAGTTGTTTCGTGCAACAGAGAAACCTTGGGCAAAATTGGAAGCCATAAAGGTAGAGTATGGGCCCATCGGATTTTATTCTATCCCTAATAGTATCATCTAAACCAGTCAATGGAAACTCAGTCTATGGAGTCATGCTTTACTACTAGGTAGTGTGATAGAGAATCTGGGTTTGTTGGATGCCAGGAAATTGTTTCTTGTCTGAGTGCAATTGCTATATTTGGTGGAGAGTGAGTGAAGAATCTCAATGCTACTGTATACTCTGTCATTCTAGGTGATTGTATGTTACCAATTTTATAGAAACAGCCTGACTTACAGTTGACACACATGTTCTACAATTGTAGTTTTTCAGTCTGTTCCACCCAGCCCAGACCACTATGATGACTTCTTCTCCAAGCTACGACTTGTGTCTGCAAAGTTTGTAACACAAACATCTTTGGTTCCGCACTTTTCCGTCATTCAGCCTAACTTTCCCCAACCTACACAAACTCCCCATCCTGCTAATATCCTGAATTCTGTGTCTGATGCTGTCCCATCTAGTGTACCTAGTGTATGCCACAATGCTCCCAAATACTGTACTTGATAGATAGCATCTTAATTGCAATTACCTAATATGCTTCCAAAATTAAATGCCAGCCCAGAATTATATGCCAGCCACACATGTCCCGAAAATACTATGCCTGCCATACTGTATGTACCCCCAAATTGTATACCAACCACAGATGCCCCTAAAATACTATGTGTACTGTAGAACACAGGCCTAAAGTTGTCTGCAGGCTATGATATGGGGAGTGGTAGGGTATGTCTGTCTGCTCTGCTATAGAGCTTAGTTGTATGAGAGTAGTTCTCATCAGCAAATTGCAAATCCTCCCCTGTTGGTCCCCAACATGCGAGTGCCCCCATGAACCCCTCCTAGCTACGCCTCATAGATAGACAGATGAATAGACAGAGAATTTGAAGGATAGAGAGATATTAACACACCATAGAGACATTGGATCTCCTTCGCTACTACCCAACCTCCCTATACTTGTCAACCTTGGGGTCATAAAACCTAGCATTCCAGGATCATAAAATGTAGCCAAATGCTAACCCAGGATGTTCAATCCACGTACCCCATTATCTGTCAAAGTTTTTAGCTGCTGCTCTTTCATTATATATCCTCTTCTTCAAGCGTATCAGTTGGGTGACCCTGTGTTTTAACTGTAATATGGATAAAGCAGCACGTTCCAACCAATAGGAAGCAATTACTTTCCTAATTTGATATAGGATTTTGGTAATGGTATGCCTAGTCTATGTCATGGATAGGATGGATAGATAGATAGATAAATAGATAGATAGATAGATAGATAGATAGATAGACTGACTTTTTTTTATTAATTTCTGCTTTTCTTTTAATACTTCTATCATGGACTGGCGCTCTATACAGTATTAAGTAGTAGATCACCATTTTTTTTAAACATTAATATTTTTTCAGCTACCAAAATGTACAGCCAAGAATTGTACATCATCAGCAATGGTAAAATGTCCCCAAATATAATGTACTTAAGCCAAGCGTACTGTATATGTATGCATAACAACGTAGCCTGTCTAAGAGAGTTCATGGTTGATGTGTTCTCATTATAATGGTATTGGCGTACGCCGCTGATATTTACGGTCCCTGTGCACAATAGGCCTTTCTGTAAAACCTATGATGACAATAGCAGTCTATCTGAACTTTGCCAACATCTGGTTTTACTCTTCCTTCTCCAAGAATGGACTCTGTCGATGCCATCATGCATACTTTCCATTGCCCAGTCCGGATTTTAATAAGCTTCCCCTGTGTAATGCCACGCAAGACGTTTTCTTTGTAGCAAAATCTGCAGAAATACTTCCATACATAATGTGAGTAACTGCTGCTGAGTGCTGATGTTAGTCATCTTTTAATGAAAAATGGAAAAATCAAGCATGCTGACCTAAGAGGAGTGACACGAGATAAGAACTGCGAATATTCTTCTTTTCCAGAATTGTCGGTGCCTGGTATTGCTCGGCGTCATACACTTTAGTGGGGCTCAAATGCAACACCACAGACACCCCGTGGACAGGAGTAGCGCTGTTTATGGAATAAAAAAAAGTCTTTCTAATCTCCTACAACCCCTTGTAGGTACATAGTAATATCATTTTTGCACTCAGATAAGATTAAACGGTTATAGGTGATAAATGTCTGATGACTGAAGGTCCAACTGCTGGGACCCCCCCCGATCATTAGAATCGAGTTCTCAAACCCCCCTTTGATCTTTACTGCAGAACTGAGAATTAAAGAGGCACTTAAATGAAGCATTGGGACTCTGCTCCATTCAAAGGATGAGTTCAGACTTTGAATGAAGTTACTCAATGTCAGTGAGTACCAATCATTTTCCATTGGTTGCTATACAGTCCCCCTAGTTTACTTGGTGTTGGGCCAGTATTCTCCTTCCCAGGGGTGTAGCTAAAGGCTCATAGCCCTGGTGCAAGAGTTTATCTTGGGCCCCCTTTCCTTCAAGGCTTTGTGGCCAGGAGCAGGGAAGCACATAGCCTTTGTACTGCCTGATGCAAAAAAACGGCACCACCCCCATGCCAAATTCTTGACCCAACCCCTTCCCTCCAGCCAGAGGTGTAACTTGACCAGAATGCGCTTACTATAATACTGGGGTCTTTTTATGTGGCACAAGGGTTTTTGGGCCTCCTGAGGCTTCTGGGCCCGGTAGCGACTGCTACCTCTGCACCCCCTATAGCTACCCTCCTGCTTCTTCCTTGTGTCTGGCAGCTGTAATCACTTTCACACAATAAAAAGCCAAGTATGGGGCATTGCCTGGACCAGTCATTCTACCGCAATGCATGCAGCTGTATTCTTCTGGCAGAATGCCACGATTTATGCTGGAAACCTGCCAGATCCCCATCGGAACCCATTAGAGTTAATGTGCATCTAGCGGTGCCAGGTGGTGTCTAACTATGTCAGATATGACAACTCCGGTAGTCTGCTCCTCTGCCGGAACAGACTACTGAATTTATCCAAATAGAAATTGGATATTATCCAGCTCACTCGTATCGATCCTGTGGATCGGTGCACGGAACAGACCCAAGCAAGTCCAGATAATCACGTATATGTAGAGAAAAAAGGCTCCAGCACTCGTAGTAAAAGTTTTCCGGTCCCGGTCTTTATTCCACCAAAAGTATCATGTACAAACACAGTCCCACTCTCCCCCAATTTACACGTTTCGAACACTTCTGTTCTTACTCATAATACTGGATTTATCCGCCCTACCCTAAGAGGTTTTTTCTACTACCCATTCATATGTATGAGGATGATTATTAAAAGTGATTTTGGTTTAAGGAGTTCAGATGTGGTTTGCAGACATAAATCGCATTACTAGATGAGGATACTGAAATTAAAGTTAAAAAGAAATAAACAATTTCATGAAATCAGCAGTTATGCTGACCCTTATATCATGAAAAGGCTTTACACTATAGTGATTAGTGTCAGTTCCTTGGGGGTGGGATTATGGTAATAAAGATCACGCCTCACATAAAATGCATAATCTTTATATAGTAAATAACACATCAGGCAGCTCAGGCTGTTTACTCTTGTAAGCCTGACAACATTGTAAGACAAGGTATTACAGGTGTATCATTGGGTATGACAATGTAATAATATAATGTGCTTGGGGGTCAGTCAATAATGAAAGGGGTTCAGGAAAAACACATTGATGGCCTTTTTTTATTAAATTGGTGGAGGAGGTTCTTTAATAAGGCTAAGGTGCGGTATTTTCTGGAGAACTTTCTTCCCTTTCTATGGATGGGCAACAGCTAGTCACCTGAAACAGTCAAGCACATATGTCTCCCAGGATGCATTGCAGTTAGCTCTTCTTTCCCTGCATAGAAAATAGTTCCTCACATATAGCTCAGGAGAGGCATAAGGTATGTTATGTCCCCACAATCTCCTTCTCTGCTATCTAGAGATATAGCTATATACTTCTATGAATATACTGTACAAGTAGGGATGAATGCATTAAAGTTGTGAGGGCCACTTCATCGGCTTCATTGTTAAGATCACTACGAGGATGATAGGAGCAAGGAAGCTACTGAGCATGTTAGTCCACCACTGAATGCAGGGGAAGGTGGACCAGAAGGATAGACAGCAGGGGGCGCTACCAGAGAGGAAAATGTAATATACATAAAAAAAAAAAAAAAGTATCTTTATTGCATGTAACAATAATACTTTATTTGCAATGCCCTGTCCATTGCATATAAACACTTTAATGGAAATCTAATCTGGAATTTGTTGAAAATCTGTCCTGATCCTGTCTCTTTAAAACGAATCTACTCTGTCCTCCTTTTGTGTGAGCGGGACATAAGTTGACTCTGGTGTAACATCCAATTCAATTTTTAATTTTGCGAGAATAGGGAGAAACCGAGGAACAGAATGAAAATGTGCTTGCTATTGTTGATCAGCATGTGGCAGTAGGCTATAACACATTACAGTACGAAGCTACGAAAACATAACATGTGCAAGAAATACAAGTTCCATTCAACAAAGCATATCAATCCACATGAACATACAACACCCTAAACATACCAGCAATGCCACATTAAGTCTGGGATGATTAGAGATGCCGCATGTCCTTGAGTTGATTTTGGAAAAAGATGGCTGCTATGAGCTGAGTTGATGCTATCAGGGTAATAGATGATCAATACAGTGGCTCGCATAGGACATACAAAGCAATAAACGCTAGCTAGCTCGAAACTGCACAAATGGCTACTATATGGAGCTAAAAAACATGAATAATAGCACAGTAGATGTGTACTCATAGATAACTTGTTGAAGGCATCACAGGTACATTGCACACGCTTGTTTCAGTTCAACAAGTTCTCTAGGTACGGCTAAACGGGGTGGAAATGATGCAGTTGGTGTGAATTTAGATTTGGTGTTTTTTACCCACATCACAGCAACATCAGTTCCATCCCATTTGGCTTTATCCTTCGCCTCTATATCTAAGCAAGAATTTTTTCCTCCATTGACTACAAGCCTTAATGAAATTAAACACAGAGTATATTAGAAAGCTGCAAAACCCAAATGTCCTTCAATTATAATCTGTGCTTCCTCTTAGGAAATGCAGTAAATAGAACTTGTTCTTAATGTTAGGACATTAGCTTGATATTGCAAAGTTCAATTGTGGTTTTCACAGAATGACCTTTGTGTAGGTACTTTGAATATATTTTCCATTTGTTTGAGTTTGATTTGGTTCCTTTTTTCTATTACAGCCCTTGATCTCCTGTCGCCTTCAGTCCAGAGACAGATCACAAACTACCTTCAGCAGGCGCTCAACAATCCCTCCATGAATGAAGTGTATATACTGTCTACATTTAAGCTGCAGACTAAATCCTCAGCCAGTCTGTTCGGTCTGTACTCCACAAAGGACAACAGTCGGTTCTTTGAATTCACAGTGATGGGACGATTAAATAAAGGTAATCCAAAAACACCTTACTGACATTGATAATGAAATCCACAGAAAAGTCAAGTGATTGCTGTGCTAAACATCCCAATTTCATCATCAAGCACATTTATGTAATTATGCTGTATTCTATCATAAGAAGATCAAGAATAGAACCAGAAGAGGGGAATGATCGCTGTACTCTAATAATGACTCCTCAAAAATATTTTATATCCCCATTTGCAATCAGTTATTAGCACCAGCGCATCTAAAAGTAAAAAGAAAGGAAAAAAAAGAAAATGAAAATTAAGTGACTTCAGAAATAGTTGTGATTACAAAATACTGTTACATTGTGTATATTTTTCCCATGCAGAACTATGTGTCTCCATGGTTACAGACTACAGTGTACCGTAGTCTGATCTTGTAGTTATGTGTTACTACCTTCTATCTATCTCATGTTGCTGCTGCGAGTAGCGGCACAAGCACAGAGGCTCTGCTTCTGCAAGTGGTCCAGCAGTTGTTCATGCCCTGCTACCCAGAAGTGTAGCAGCACATGCGCAGTCGCTGCTCCAGAAGAGACTGCAAAGCCTGTGCTACTCGGAGCATTGGCGCAAGTGCAAGATTGTCAGCGCCGGCAGAGATGTCCTGCTATGTCAATCAATTGGCAGGGGGAGCGTCTTCATCTTCCGTCAAAGGTGCAGAACTCTGTTTGATGAGATGAATCGATTCTTACAAAATGATTTTCTCATCTCTATTTAGTATCTGTAGTCACGGAGGTTCAGCATCATGGACAGTCAGCATCTATGTTAAAAGTTTTGTAAAGGTGATGGATGTGTTTATAATTGGTGCCAACCTGAGGGTACGGCCATACGGTCAGGTTTCCTGAATCAGTTATGGAAGCCAAAATCAGAAGTGGATCATACAAGAAGAAAAATACTAATATACAACTTCTCATTTTTTTTATTCACTTTAAACTGCATTAGGAAACCCAAATGTGTGGCCGTACCCTAAAAGGAAAGTTTATTTTATGTTAAATTAGTGCCCAGACATGCAATATGCAGATACAACCCCCATCTTCTAAGCGTATAACCCCCATCTTCTAAGATTATTACATACTGATGAAGCTACCAGAAAGGCACATGGTTGTAATCACTATTTTATTGTCATTTCTCAAATTATTGTGGCATCCTGAAGAACACTGGATATGATTTTATGATGGGGCATGAGACAATGCTGTTGTCCCTGCTTTTCCTGCCAAAAGTACAAAAAACTGCAAGCCCCAAGTGTCCGGAAAATGCCCTGACTATGGGACTTTATACAAAGTCTGTCTCAATTACACATAATAATGCCCACATGAGGGATGGCAGTGCAATATAGTGCCACCCACATAGTGCCCATTTTGCCTAGTTGCATCCATTGCATGAAATTCAACTGATGTGTAAGGCTAAGTAATCTGAACACTGACATAAAGAGCAGTGCTTCCCTTAAAGTGGTATTCCAGCACAATCAAAATACTGTTCAATGGCCTGAAAATAGTAAAAAAAAAAAGAAAGAACTTATACTCACGTGACCCATCCCCCAGAGCTCCCGTTCTGATGGTGCCCAGGTTTCCACTGTGCGCCACTTCCTGCTGTGTTCTTGACATGGCAGGAAATGGCTGTGAATGCTGCTCAGCCAATCACTGGCTGCGGCAGATCCTCACTGCAGTCAGTGATTGGCTGAGCAGTGTTTGCAGGATGTGCAGAGCAGCAGAGACCCAAGCACCATCAGAAGGGCAGCGGCAGGGGATCGGCAAGGTGGATTGTTTCTTTTTCTAACCGTTTATGACTATATTTTAACCATTTTTTTAAACCATGGAACATAGTTTTTATTATGCAGGAATCCTTTTTAAGGGTGTGTGACCCGTAGAGTTTGTATTGTCACTACTGTAGGGGGTGCCACTGGCAGCCAGAGCATTCATCCCTGATCTTATGTAACCTGTGGTGCACAATCCTATGGAAATGCAACGGCAAAGGATGCAGCTACTTTCATTAGTTTATTGATGAGGTAGTAGTATATAGGTGACTGTCAGGCAGGGTTATTTGGGCACTGTACAAAAATATAGCATGACGTTTATCTGAACCCTATATGATTGTATTATTTGGGCACTATATGGTGTGTGCGTCAGAGAATGGTGCTGTACAAGGCAGCCCTGACTACAAGCTGACATAGAGAAGATAGAATGCGCTGGACAGATGCACTCCATTGTATAATATGTATTTTCTCTTTCGTTTCTTCTCCTGTCTCAGTCTCCCTTCGATACCTCAAGAGTGATGGCAAAATGAACTCTGTCATCTTCAGCAATATAGAACTGGCCGACGGGAAGCAGCACTCAGTCCTTCTGCACCTCAGTGGTCTACATCGGGGGCCTAGCACTGCTGAGCTCTACTTGGACTGTGACCAAGTGGATGCTGTCAAAGATCTGCCCCGGCCGCTGTCTGGAGTCACCCTAAACTCAGGATCTGTGCAGCTAAAGACACTGCAGAAGAAACCACAGGCAAGTCTACATATAGATCACACACCCTGCAGCACTTTGCTTGTTTACCTGCAACTTTTTCATTCATAGTTTTATGTAATGTGTATCGATATTTTTGAAAAAGGTTCACATCACCTCTAAAATTGGCAAAGATTTAAAAATAATACAAATCTTATTATATTTTTAAGGGAATCTGTCTCTGTGATCTTGGACTGTTATGTGCAAACCAACATAAGTATTGCTCCTTTCCGTAAGTCCGTATAATACGGACGTGGTGCTTCCGTGTGTCATCCATTTTTCACGGTCCGCAAAAAAATCGGAAGGGTTAAAATTGACAAATTTAAATGTTCAACCCCTTTCTTTTTTTTTTTTTTTTTTTTAACTGTTTTTATTAAGTTTTCAAATATTTAAAGAATAAACATACAAACAAAGGCAGTGTCGCACTGCTACCATTGGTATCCATTCTTACAAGTGCAAAGTAATTTACCAGTTGTAGTGTCCATGAACATACAGAGGCTGACAAAAACCCAACTAAGCTGTCAGTATTAGCCGTCCGCCTCCGTGGGATACAATAGCCGCCATCCCCGAGAGAGCCTTAATATTATAGACTGATATGATCCCCAGTGGGCTCCCGGGGTAGATGCCCTGATATTGTCTCATTCCTATTGTACCCTGTAGTAGTGAATTAGAGAACGACACAGACAAATAAAGAAAAGACTAGAACAAAAACGGAGATGCTCGGGACTGTTTGGGCTCAATGATCCCCCCCCCCACCCCCCAATCAGGATAGTAGAACCGGTTCTTCGCCAGCTGTCATCTGTTGCAGAAACCATGTGGTCCCCGAAAAGCATTCGTGTATGGCCTTACGGATATGTAACGGCAGTATATTAATAAAGCTTTCCCACACCTCAAAGAAATGTTCTACTTTTTTGTCTTTTTGGTGTGACGCCTCCACCCAGTCCATGCGCATGATATAAGATAGTTTCTCCAAGAATAATTTAAAAGGGGGAATTGTGGGCTGAAGCCAGACTTGCAAAATTGCCTTGGTGCCCGCCGCTGCCACAAAGTGTAGCAGTTTCCTACATCCCGGGGTGCAGTTGTATTTGTCCTTATCCAAATAACCGAACAGCGCCCAAAGTGGGTCGCGTGGGGTAAAATTGGTCAAGTGTGCGTTAGTGAAGGTGATGACTCTGTCCCAGAACTTTCTTATCATTGGACAGTCCCATAGACAATGGTAAAGTCCAGCGTCCAAAGTCCCGCATTTAAAGCAATTGGTGGTGTCATATATACCCATTCTAAACCCCCTTCTCGGAGTCAGATATGATCTATGACAGATTTGTAGGATCATCTCTGTGTATCTTGCTACAGGTAAATGTTTGTATGAGAATTCCAGTGCCCGGAGTATCACTGATGGGGTGGCTTGTGGTACCTCTGTCTGCCATCTAGTCATGGGAACTGTGGATGTGGAATAGTCAATTGGTACATGGAGGAATTTGTAATTTGTTGAAATTTGTTTCTTCCCCTCATTGGGATTCGAGAACCATTTTTTAAAGTATGGACTCCACTCACGTTCCGTCAAGGCGGAAATCACTTCATTGATATAGCTTTTTGCTTGTAAGTATGGGAAAAAGGGAAAAACTATGTGTGGGTATTCCTTCTGCAAGTCCTGGAGTGGTTTAACCATTCGTGTTTGCGTGCTTATAAGTTTGTCAATGTTGGTGATGCCTTGCGATTGCCAGCATTTGAACGTTGAGTGGGAAGATCCGTTCTGAAATGAGGGGTTCCTTACTAGTGTCAGATGCACCGAAAATGATGCATGTAATTTACACAGAACTCTTGCCCTGCACCATGCCCGCCATGTTGTCATGAGGAGAGGATTCGTTTTTACTATTTGAGGGAGATTTCCGAATGAGATATGCAGTAGGTTTGGTAGTGCTATATGTGGAATAAAGGCTTGGTCCAGCGTCACCAGAGTGTATTTCGACGTAGAGTGTAGCCAGTCTCGTACCACTCTCATCAGAGCCGCAATATTGTATAATCTAATATTAGGAAAGTTTAGGCCCCCATTTAATTTTGGTTGTTGTAGTATGTGCCAAGCTATTCTAGGGCGCCTCCCATTCCAGACAAACATCCTATATAGATAGTTTATCCTTTTTTCGTCTTTAGGCCTAAGGCAGATGGGCAGCATTTGGAGGATATACAATAGCCTGGGAAACTCTGACATTTTAAGAAGGTTTGTCCTCCCCACATATGAGAGTGTGAAATGTTTCCAGGTCGCCAGGGTAGACTCCAGAGAAGAGAGATAGGGTCCTATGTTACAGTTATACAATTGCGATGGTTTTCTGGGGATAGAAACCCCTAGGTATGTTATGGTCTTATCGTTCCATGAAAATGGGAACGCCCTTGTCCATATCGGCCTCCCAGGTCCGCTCACTAGTAGTGCCTCCGTTTTGTCCAGGTTAATGGTATATCCTGATAAAGTACCAATATCCTGGATCTCAGCCAATAAAATTTCAAGTGAATTTTTGGGGTCGGAGATCATCAGCAGGACATCGTCTGCAAATGCTGCCGTTCTCATTTCCGTGTTACCTATCGTCACCCCACGAAAACTATGCGTGGATTGAAGATGGTATAGGAGCGGATCCAGGGACAGATTAAACAAGATTGGGGAAAGGGGGCATCCTTGTCTCGTACCCCTAAAGAGGTCGAGGACTCCAGAGTTTTTCCCGTTAATAGTTATCATAGTTGTGACATCGGTATATGTATTAGTTATGAATTGCCTAAATCCGTTGCCAAAGCCGCGGATATCTAGGACGGTTTGCAGGAAGGACCAAGACACCTTGTCGAAAGCCTTCTCGGCATCTAAGCCAAGAAGGAGTATTTGTGGTTGTGTGGGGTGTTCAACCCCTTTCAATTATCAAGTATTATAATTATTCTATTTATAAAAAAAAAAAGCAAAGTAATATAATCGCATAGCGAATTAAACACAGCTGTCTCTATAGTCAACTTTCCTATTTGATTGCTAGAATTAGCGAAGTTGACGAATATGGAGCTAAAACGAAAGATGGAGAATATTTTGTTATCTTTGATTTGAGGAATATGCCGAATACATTCGTCATATTCCTCATCTTCGCTAATTCTACCAAGCCAACCCTAGTAAACCAGGTCTAAGTTGAAATCGCAATGTGATTACTTCAAGTTATATTAATCGCATTGCGATTTTAACTTAGAGCTGTGTTTCTAATGGGTCAGCTTGCTAGAATTAACAAAGTTATTAACGAATATGGAATATAGCAGTGCTAAGTTAAAATCGCAATGCGATTAATATAACTTGAAGTAATCGCATTGCGATTTCAACTTAGCACTGCTATATTCCATATTCGTTAAACTTCGTTAATTCTAGCAAGCTGACCCATTAGAAACCCAGCTCTAAGTTGAAATCGCAATGCGATTACTTTAAGTTATAATAATCGCATTTCGATTTCAACGTAATTCTCAAATCCGACAGTACAGGGGTCCGCAAAAAACGGATGACATACGGATGCATTTCCCTGTGCCATCAGTTTTTCACAGACCCAATGACTTTCTATGGGGCCACGGACCGCGATTTGCAGCCAAGTAGAGGACATGTTCTAAAATAAAAGGAACGGACACACGAAACGGAGAGCACACGGATGAGAATAAAAGGCATTCCGCAATTTTCGCGGACCCATAGAAATGAATGGATCCGTGCATTGTCCGCAAAAATTGCGGACCGGACGCGGAACAGACACGGAAGAAAAACACGTTTGTGTGAATGCTCCCTTAGGCTACATTCACACGAGCGTGGTGTAGCCGTGCCCGTGTTGCGGACTGCAAACCGCAGGTTTGAGAAATACAGGCACCAGCCTTGTGAACTCCGTGCTGCAAATGGGTCTATGATCCGCAATATACAGCAAAAGATAGGACATGCCCTATCTTTTGCGGAGCAGAGGCACGGATCGGAAGCCCACGGAAACAAACAGAAGCCTTTCCGTGGGCTTCCGCGTCTGTGCCTCCACACCACAAAAGACAAGACATGTCCTATATTTTGCCATATCTTGCGGATCGCTCAACCCAGCACAGAGTTCACATGGCCGGTACTTGTGTTTTACGGACCCGCGATTTTCAGTCCGCATCACTGGCACGGCTATACCACGGTCATGTGAATGTAGCCTTAAGTAATACACTGCTCCTTTTCATGTATATTTTAATAATGCAGCCAGTAAATTGAGGAGCTGACAACTGAAGAGCTGACATGTTTTCTATATATTTTATTATAAAAATATTATATCTTCCACTATAAGGAAAAACACGTTTTTTCCATAACGCTCTATAATGCAGAGGTCTACATTATAAAGGGAGGCATTGCTTCGGTCCTTGCTTTACCTGCCCATAGAAAGGAGCCTGTTAGACTTATATTTTTTATATGTAGGTGACCAGATGCTACTATAATGTTCGGCTAATTTTTCTATTAGAGTCTGTGCAGATCTCCCTACGTGTTAATATCTGATATGTAACAACCTTGCTGTTGCGGCAGGATTCTTTGGATGAACTGAAGTTGGTGCTGGGTGGTTCTCTTACACAAGTGGCATCTATACAGGAGTGCTTTATGCAGCAGAGTGAACCTGGACAATATGCAGGTGGGTGAAGAATAAATATGTGTTGGGGCTATCCCCATCAAAAATCTAAAAACAGCTGCTTTGGGTGGGGTGAATATGTTCAAATAAAAAATATATCATCATTGTCTCTCTTCAGTCAGTCTGTTTCTATGAATTTGTCAAAGTAGTTACTAAAACTAGAGGTGACAGGTCCTCTCTAATTCGATAAGGTATGTGTAACACATAGATGTGCTTATGCGCAGGTGATGTCAGCAGACAGCTTTTGGGTCAAATCTCCCAGCTCAACCTACTACTTGGAGAACTCAGGGATGTTATGAGACAGCAGGTAAATCCGAGAACTGACTAACGTTGTATGAATGCGGAGATAAAGATGATGTCCTGGAATGCTGTTTAATTTAAAGGAATGGTCTGTATTATATTATTGCGATAGAATTGGAAAAATGGAAATTATTGTGATTATGTGTCTTTTTCATATTTTATAGGTAAAAGAGACCATGTTTTTGAGGAACACTGTCTCGGAATGCCAGGCTTGTGGTAAGTACGTTTGGATTATCAGATCGTCATAGTACTTAAAACCTTTAGGAATACAGACCAAATACAGTTTTACTACAGAATAAGCTACAAAAATAACTTTTTTATTATTAGTATTATTATTTAATTTTAAAGAGTCATTAATTCCACGGCGCTGTACATCCAGCTGGGGTTACACAGAAATAAAGAACACAGTAAACAAGAAACTATTAACAGACTGGTACAGAGGGGTAGAGGACCCTGACCGCAAGAGCTTACAATCTAGAATGGAAGGGGAGAACACAGTAGGTGAGGGTATGGGCTGCTCTTGTGGCTGTGTGATGGCAGCATGCTTATTGCAGGTGGTAGGCTTTCCTGAAAAGGTGGGTTTTTAGGTTACTCTTGAAGCTTTGGATGTTGGGGAAGAGCCTGATGTGTTTGGGTAGTGAGTTCCGGAGTAGGGGAGAGGCACATAAGAAATCTTCTAGTCAATTGTGTGAGGAACAGATGAGAGGAGAACTGAGGAGGAGGTCCTGTGAGGATCGGAGATTACGTGAGGGGATGTATCAAGAAAGCAGGTCAGAGATGTAAGGAGGAGACAGGTTGTGGATGGCCTTATATGTAGTTGTAAGTATTTTAAACGGAATTCACTAGGCAATGGGGAGCCAGTGAAGAAATTGGAAGAGGGGGAGGCAGGGGAGTAACGGGGGCAGAGGTGGATTAACTTGGCAGCAGAGTTGAGAATAGATTGGAGGGGAGCGAGAGTGCTTGATGGGAGGCCACACAGGAGGATATTGCAGTAGTCCAGGCGGGAGATGACAAGAGCATGCATTAGTATTTTAGTTGACTCAGGGGTGAGGAAGGCATGAATACGAGAGATGTTCTTAAGTTAGAAACGGCAGGTGGAGGTGAGGGTTTGGATGTGTGGCTTAAAGGAGATGGCAGAATCCAATGTTACCCCCAGGCAGCAGGCCTGCGAGACTGAAGAAAGTGTTGTGCTATTAACTGTAATGGACGGGTCAGATAGGGGGGCTGAGTGACATGCGGGAAAGACAATAAATTCAGTTTTCTCCATGTTGAGTTTTAGGAAGCGGGAAGAGAAGAATGAAGATATTTCTGGCAGACACGCTGGGATTCTGGATAGGAGACTTTATTATTCTTTATGTTTTATGACATATTTGTTGTCATTTCTGTTTTTATTATATCTTATTTTAAAACCTGTTTTTGTTCTTCCACTGAAGGTCTAATGCCAGACTATCCGTATCCAACACAACCTCCAAAACCACCACCTACTACACCTCCAAGGCCTCCAAAGCCTCGCTGTGATGCAACCTCATGTTTCCAGGGTGTGAAATGCACAGAGACAGAAAACGGATTTCAGTGCGGACCTTGTCCTGAAGGTTACACGGGGAATGGTGTTATATGTACTGATTTAGATGAGGTATTAAACTGTATTGGCGTCTGCAATGATTGTATAATGTAAGTTCTGTAACTTTCTAATATACTTTGCACTTCCATCGCCCTCATTTCCACGATCTTAGCTTGCTTTCAGGAAATGGAAACTATTTTATTTATGGACAGGTACTAAAACTAGTGATATTGTGATATCTCCTTGACAATCCATAAGAAGGAATTTCTTTGGACTGGCCTTTCATACACCAATCTTTCTCTAGTTCTGTGCAGGAGCTATGCCTAATTTATTATGCAGTGCAGACACTTTTCCTAAATTAAGCACATCTCACACGAAAGTCAAATCTATGTTATGAGCTGGTATAGATTGGAATTATAATTTACGCCTGTATCTGTTGTAAATTATAGTAAACTTTCTGGGCCATAGGAGTCCTTGCCCCCACTCATTAAGTCCCACCCACTTTTTGGAAAAGTGACAAGTGCGGCATAAACCACCATGTAGTATAAAGTTCCAGAAAATGTCATTACACAATTATTAAGCTTTATTTTAATATGAGAACACCCCTCTAAGCTAACACTGCAGTATGTCATGCCATTGCTCTATCTTTCATTAATTTTTCTTTTTGTCTCAGTGTCGATTGAACCCTTGCTTCCCTGGAGTTCGATGCATAAACACTATACCGGGTTTTAAGTGTGAGTCCTGTCCCCCTGGATACACAGGACCAGTGGTACAAGGTGTTGGCACTACGTATGCCAGGCAAAATAAGCAGGTAAATGCGTCTTGCAACACACTAAAGGGAGACGTCAGTTTACAACCTATAGTCAGGTTCAATAGCTGTATTATGATGTCCCTGTCATTCTCTGATACCGTAGACGGGATTAGCACTAAAAGTATTACTGCTTTGTATTAACGGGAGTCTGGCTGCAGTTCTCACCTCGCTAAACTGCTGACAGCACTAGCTAAGGGCTGGAGAAAGCAGTACAAGAATTTTGTGGAGCTTTAATCATTAGGAGTAGTGAGAATATGAAGTTTTATTCTACCATGTTCTGATCTTGCCAGTGTCCAGGAGACAGAGCTTCATTGTGAAGTTCTTTCTGCATTAAGCTGCTTCACAGCCCCTACCCTCTGCTCTAAGTGACAGATATAGCATGCAGTGGGCAAGTTTGGGGTGGCCCCAGCGCTATGCCAGGTCCCCGGACTCTATCGAGGTGTCACCATTTGTTGCTGCTCTCCGGAGGGGATGGTCAGACGTGGTGCACCCCAATGGGAAGTAGTCTGCAGTTAACCAGTGTGCGTCTTTACTGGAGCAACTCAAGTGAAAAACAATACAGTTCCTCTCTGTCTTTGAAGTCTGGTACGCTGGCCAAAGGGGTGATGGCACAGGGTCTGTGGCACAGTATCTCCTTCTTTTTCTAGTCATTCTTGCAATCTGGAAGAGTCTCTCTTAGTAAACACTGGTACATATCTGTAGACAATTAGGGGCTCTGACTGCTCTCTTTATATACAGTTTCTAATTTAGCTAGGACCTATTAGTGGAAGGGGTGGAGTGGAGAAGCACAGTCTAAAGCTAAACATTGTTGCAATTTCAGTCTGCCATAGACTTGTATTGTACAAGTCAATGGGGATGACTAAGCAGTCTTCAGACATAAACAACAGTCTATACAGAGCTTAACCAGACAGTCAAAAGGTCATTGTGTCTGTGTTTTTCCCGTCCAAAACTTCTCTACATATTCTCCTATAGTAACTGTGAAAAACTACTTGCTTCTCAGTGTATTGGTAGAAAGTCCCAAAGTCTCACAGTATTAGCTGGCTGTGTATTAACCCTTTCCGCAGTGCAAATACAGTGCAATAATTGCAAATGGACAGGATATATTACAATAAATATATGAAATGCTGTGCAGCAATATAAAACAATGACATGCATCACGGTGCACGTTACCCCTTCAAAGAGCAATAAAGTAGAGAGTTGAGGGCTTTGCATAGTAGCAATAGGGGCAAATGTCCACAAACGTCCATACTCCGAAGTACTCTTTCTTAGGGGCACTACAAGCATCCAACCAGGAGACCTCTATAACTGTTACTCAGAGGGGAGGGGCTGTGAAGCAGCTAAATGCAGAGAACACTTTGCTTTATAGCTCTGCCTTCTGGACATTTGTAGCGACAGAACCTGGCAGAATAAAATGCAATATTCACACTTCTTGTGATGATGAAAGCTCCACAAAGGCATTCCTTTCCCCAGCCCCTACCTAGTGCTGTCAGCACTTTAGAATGGCCCAAACTACTCCCTTTTAGCCTCATGTCATGGCTGCACAACCTCCAATTGTACCATGTTCCATTACATCCATATTATGGAGCTATTTTCGCTAGAGAGAATATCTCTGTATTAATATCCCTTTACAGCCGCATCATGCGTTAGGAGTGACTTTCTCTCTGTAGTGAGGAACTGCAGAAACTCTGTGTTTGTCTGCACAGACTTTGTGCATGTGGCTTTGCTTTATACTTATGCTAAAAATTCGGTTCTCTGGCTAAATTTTGGGAAAGGAGGACCGTGCTGTGTTTGTTCACATGCATATGTCCATAAAGCAGTTTTTTTTGGACATATAAATGCATCATACAGATTTATTGGCTAAAGAAACTTGTATGTACATGTACAAACCGGATTCCCAAAAAGTTGGGACACTATACAAATCATGAATAAAAACTGAATGCAATGATGTGGAGGTGCCAACTTCTAATATTTTATTCAGAATAGAACATAAATCACGGAACAAAAGTTTAAACTGAGAAAATGTACCATTTTAAGGGAAAAATATGTTGAATCAGAATTTCATGGTGTCAACAAATCCCCAAAAAGTTGGGACAAGGCCATTTTCACCACTGTGTGGCATCTCTCCTTCTTCTTACAACACTCAACAGACGTCTGGGGACCGAGGAGACCAGTTTCTCAAGTTTAGAAATAGGAATGCTCTCCCATTCTTGTCTAATACAGGCCTCTAACTGTTCAATCGTCTTGGGCCTTCTTTGTTGCACCTTCCTCTTTATGATGTGCCAAATGTTCTCTATAGGTGAAAGATCTGGACTGCAAACTGGCCATTTCAGTACCCGGATCCTTCTCCTACGCAGCCATGATGTTGTGATTGATGCAGAATGTGGTCTGGCATTATCTTGTTGAAAAATGCAGGGTCTTCCTTGAAAGAGATGACGTCTGGATGGGAGCATATGTTGTTCTAGAACCTGAATATATTTTTCTGCATTGATGGTGCCTTTCCAGACATGCAAGCTGCCCATGCCACACGCACTCATGCAACCCCATACCATCAGAGATGCAGGCTTCTGAACTGAGCGTTGATAACAACTTGGGTTGTCCTTGTCCTCTTTGGTCTGGATGACATGGCGTCCCAGATTTCCAAAAAGAACTTTGAATCGTGACTCGTCTGACCACAGAACAGTCTTCCATTTTGCCACACTCCATTTTAAATGATCCCTGGCCCAGTGAAAACGCCTGAGCTTGTGGATCTTGCTTAGAAATGGCTTCTTCTTTGCACTGTAGAGTTTCAGCTGGCAACGGCGGATGGCACGGTGGATTGTGTTCACTGACAATGGTTTCTGGAAGTATTCCTGAGCCCATTCTGTGATTTCCTTTACAGTAGCATTCCTGTTTGTGGTGCAGTGTCGTTTAAGGGCCCGGAGATCACGGGCATCCAGTATGGTTTTACAGCCTTGACCCTTACGCACAGAGATTGTTCCAGATTCTCTGAATCTTCGGATGATGTTATGCACAGTTGATGATGATAGATGCAAAGTCTTTGCAATTTTTCGCTGGGTAACACCTTTCTGATATTGCTCCACTATCTTTCTGCGCAACATTGTGGGAATTGGTGATCCTCTACCCATCTTGGCTTCTGAGAGACACTGCCACTCTGAGAAGCTCTTTTTATACCCAATCATGTTGCCAATTGACCTAATTAGTGTTAATTGGTCTTCCAGCTCTTCGTTATGCTCAAATTTACTTTTTCCAGCCTCTTATTGCTATTTGTCCCAACTTTTTGGGGATTTGTTGACACCGTGAAAATTTGAATCAATGTATTTTTCCTTTAAAATGATACATTTACTCGGATTAAACGTTTGATCTGTCATCTACGTTCTATTACAAATAAAATATTGACATTTGCCATCTCCACATCATTGCATTCAGTTTTTATTCACAATTTGTTTAGTGTCCCAACTTTTTTGGAATCCGGTTTGTATGTCCCATAAGGAAGTTTAAGCCTGACTTTTCTTTAAACCTGTGCTGGAGTGACTTCAGATAACACCAGTATCCTACTTATCTTCATGATGCACCTCAGATTTGCAGTTTCCATACAAGTAAATGTGCTTTTCAAAACCCCATTCACACCTTGATGAAAATCTGTCCATATTTAAGGGATTGCTTTTAATTTTGAAATCCACAGCATTCTTTATTCTACTGCAAAAAAAATGCTGCAATTTAAAGACTATAGGCACCTTTGGGCACATTTTTTATTATTATTGCATTTTAATTATTTCGGGCTAAAAATCGCTTTTTCAATTGGTCAAGTTTTACCTCTACAGTTTTCAGCTTTAGTGCATTTATAGACTATTGTTCTCTGCCTCACATTGAAGCCATCAGGGATCAACTCTGGTGGCTCAATCTGTAGCCCTTATCTCTGAAATCCTGACAGCTCATAAACACTCATGACAATAAAATAAATTCTCTGTGCAGGATACCGGCCCCCCTAGCGCTGCAAATCCAAAGACAATGTGAGTAAAAGAGTCCACAAAATATTGTAATACAAAAGGATTGCGCTGCTAGAGAAAGTTCTTCTACTGTTTCAGTCAATTCTTATTCTTTTGTATTCGAAAAAATGCCTTCAATTAATAGAACCACATACACACATCTATCCCAGCAATGGCATGGAAACCTGAAAAAAATGGAAAAACCGCACTATGGTGTAGTATGTTTTCAGTAGTTAACGCACCTTGTGAATAAGTTATACTCACAAGACTCCACTACAAGCGCGCATGGATAGAAGTCCGGTCGATGTCCTCAGCAGGAGAGCTTCACAAGTGCGATGGAAGTGCACCTCAAGCCGTCGATTGGGCCGAAATTACTCCACACCACGATAGAGAGAGGTCAGATATTACTTCACTTCCACTTCCAAGGTAAGATTCACCGCACAGGTGGAGATCCCGACGGTACTCTTTGTGGGGGCACTCTGTGAGTGTGATCAACTCAAACCTGGAGCCGTCGATTTAATGAATATTCGGAACCAGACCGCAATCCAAAGGGTAAAAGGTGGTATGCCTGGGATAACACCAGATTCACACTTCCAACGATCTCAAAAGAAGGAGGTCACAAAATGGTGAAATACATACCAAATTGTAAAATTATTTAATATACTCACAAAGGTACAATTATAAAAGCGTGTTTAAAGACTACTGACTGTCTTTTAACACGCTTTTATAATTGTACCTTTGTGAGTATATTAAATAATTTTTAAATGACAATTTGGTACGTATTTCACCATTTTTTTGAGATCGATGGAAGTGTGAATCTGGTGTTATCCCAGGCATACCACCTTTTACCCTTTGGATTGTGGTCTGGTTCCGAATATTCATTAAATCGACAGCTCCAGGTTTGAGTTGATCACACTCACAGAGTGCCCCCACAAAGAGTACCGTCGGGATTTCCACCTGTGCGGTGAATCTTACCTTGGAAGTGGAAGTGAAGCAACATCTGACCTCTCTCTACCGTGGTGTGGAGTAATTTCGGCCCAATCGACGGCTTGAGGCGCACTTCCATCGCACTTGTGAAGCTCTCCTGCTGAGGACATCGACCGGACTTCTATCCATGCGCGCTTGTAGTGGAGTCTTGTGAGTATAACTTATTCACAAGGTGCGTTAACTACTGAAAACATACTACACCATAGTGCGGTTTTTCCATTTTTTTCAGGTTTCCATGCCATTGCTGGGATAGATTTGTGTATGTGGTTCTATTAATTGAAGGCATTTTTTCGAATACAAAAGAATAAGAATTGACTGAAACAGTAGAAGAACTTTCTCATAAACACTCATAGCTAAATTATTATCAAACCAATAAGAGTATCAGTGAGTGTTTAAGCGCTGTCAGATTTCAAAAATAAGGGCTACAGGCTGAGCCTTTAGAGCAGCTCCCTGACGGATCAACTGTGAGACAGAGAGCAATACTCTGTAGATGCAATGAATCTAAAAACTGTAGAGGAAAGCGTGTTGAAACATTTTAGACCAATTGAAAAAATTATAAATGATTTTTAGCCCAAAATGGGTAAAATGCAATAATAAAAATCCCCCCAAAAGTGTCCATAGCCTTTAAGTTTCATGAAAACATACCTTAAGACTTTTAGGAATTTATTAGGACTAAGAGGGGAGCTCAGCCCTCTTTTTCCCTGCAGCCTCGTTATGTAAAGATTTGTTTTTCCTTATGGCAACAATATTTATTTCCCAGTTAAACAGTTTTGATAAATGTTCCAGAATATATAATGCTTAGGGTATTTCTCTGTATTCGGGTCTCAGTGTCATGGCTTGTCAGTCCATATGAATGTTTTCTCCTTTTCAATATACCAGAGACAGAGAGATACTAAAAATGTCTGAACGCCTACAGGAGAAAACCAAGCCATATCATATTTGTGCAGGGAATTATGACATTCACAGCATGAAGCTGAACTTGTGGTTGAAAGATTGGGAAGTTTGCAGGAATCCCAGCAGACAGGACACATGGCGATTATATGGTTGCATTACCTTACACTGGATTTCAGTATAGAAAATTACTAAACTGTGAAAGATTTGTCTGCTTCACTGTGCATAGGTGGAAGTAAGGGTCCAGCTGTATAAATACATGATGAGACCCAGAGACTGACAATTGTGGCTTGTTCTAGTTCGGGAGATCCTTCACTGCATCCCACTATCTCTATGAAGTTGTATGTGAGAGTATCAAAGCTAGTAAACCACTCGACCAGTTTTTGCACTGGGATGCCAGTGGCAATAAAAAATGTTACCAGCAACTAGCAAGCACCAGTAATTTTGCCTTGCAGTAGGCAACACAGGAGAGATTCAGAGAGACCCACACTTAGCAGCTAAACAAGCACACACTGCCAGGCAGCAGACAGGCAAGGCAGGAGACAGATTACAGCATGCAAGGCAGGAGATAGAAAGGCAGGAGAGGATTACAGCACTCAAAGCAGGTTAGAGATTGAAGCAGGCGAGGCAGGAGAGCCATTATAGCAGGCAAGGCAGGAGAGGGATTATAGCAGGCAAGGCAGGGGAGTGATTATAGCAGGTAAGGCAGGAGAGGGATTACAGCAGGTAAGGCAGGGGAGTGATTATAGCAGGCAAGGCAGGAGAGGGATTATAGCAGGCAAGGCAGGGGAGTGATTATAGCAGGCAAAGCAGGGGAGTGATTATAGCAGGCAAAGCAGGAGAGTGATTACAGCAGGCAAAGCAGGAGAGTGATTACAGCAGGCAAGGCAGGAGAGCAATTATAGCAGGCAAAGCAGGAGAGCGATTACAGCAGGTAAGGCAGGAGAGCAATTATAGCAGGCAAGGCAGGAGAGTGATTATAGCAGGCAAGGCAGGAGAGTGATTATAGCAGGCAAGGCAGGAGAGGGATTATAGCAGGCAAGGCAGGAGAGTGATTACAGCAGGTAAGGCAGGAGAGCAATTATAGCAGGCAAAGCAGGAGAGTGATTACAGCAGGCAAAGCAGGAGAGTGATTACAGCAGGCAAGGCAGGAGAGCAATTATAGCAGGCAAAGCAGGAGAGCGATTACAGCAGGTAAGGCAGGAGAGCAATTATAGCAGGCAAGGCAGGAGAGTGATTATAGCAGGCAAGGCAGGAGAGTGATTATAGCAGGCAAGGCAGGAGAGTGATTATAGCAGGCAAGGCAGGAGAGTGATTACAGCAGGTAAGGCAGGAGAGCAATTATAGAAGGCAAGGCAGGAGAGTGATTACAGCAGGCAAGGCAGGAGAGTGATTATAGCAGGCAAGGCAGGAGAGTGATTATAGCAGGCAAGGCAGGGGAGTGATTACAGCAGGTAAGGCAGGAGAGTGATTATAGCAGGCAAGGCAGGAGAGTGATTATAGCAGGCAAGGCAGGAGAGTGATTATAGCAGGCAAAGCAGGAGAGTGATTACAGCAGGCAAGGCAGGAGAGATCCAGAGACACACATATTTAGCATCTAAACACGTACACACTGCCTGCTTGAGCAGCTGCCAGAGGTTGAAGAATACTGTCTGGGCCCTCCAGAATAAAGTGTAAAAATAACACTTATCCCACCATACGTATCTGATCAGTGTGGATCTGACTGCTGGGATTCCCACCGATCATTAGAATGGAGATCCCTGAGTCAATGGAGCAACAATCAAGTGGGCTGCCACTCCATTCATCTCTATGGGACTGCCAAAGATAGTCGAGCAGGTCATTATCCTCGGCTCTTTTCAGCAGTCTTATAGATGAATGGAGTGGCAGCACACATGCAAGATCATTGCTCCATTCACTTAGGGATTTAAGATGATCAGTGGAGGTCTTAGTGGTCAGATACCACTGAAAAAATACGTATTACCTATCTTGTGAATAGGTTATAGGTTGTTATGCTAGGGCAACCCCTTTAATGTGAATCTATGCCTCTAAAACCACATGCACCGTTACCAATGTTGGGATATAGTTACACAATAAAATGACAAGACTACTCAAAACCACCACCTGTAAATACACCTTAAATCTGGCTAGGGGCAACCCTGCCTGTGTTCCTTTCTGGGGACATCTGATTCACAAAGATGAATAGTATAATAAATCAGATCTTCTGCGCAAAGCCATAAACGTACTCCAGTTAAATGAACTACAGTAATAATTTGTATAAAAATAGTTTTGGGGTCTTCATGTGTGGAATAGGTTGGGAATTAAAATGTTCTGCAATATGCACATTCTACACATATCAAACTGGGGAGGGTCATTGTCAAAATTTGCTCTATTTCAGACAGGGAAAATTCTTTCTTTGCCTGCCATGGGCATAGATACATGCCAGAAATGTGGCCCATTTCCTCTATGCCCACTTTCTTGAGGAGAAAATTTGCAAATAATTTGGCAAATATGACACATATTCCAATGCAACTGCTCAAAACCTGCGGTGAATACATTTTATAAATTTTGTCCAATGTGTATTTCCCCCCCCCCCCAACCTCATGTCCTTCATGCACCAGAAAGGCCCCTCATCCTCTGTGCACCAGGGAGCCATTACATCTTCCTCTCTCATCTATATTATTTACATATAAAGTAATAGATGACGTCTTATGTCCATTCACATCACACTTCTTATCCTATCTCACACAATTCATATGTCAGTTTCTTATATGTATATATGTATGTATATATATATATATATATATATATATATAAAATCTCCATTCTCAATATACATATTGTGGTGATGTGTACAGTATAAGTGCTGGGAGGCGTGTATATCCCACCCAGATACCTCAGCTGGGTGAGATAACTGAAATCCAGAAGGCTGCAGTGGTTTCAGTAAAGTGTAGTTTGCTGAGACAGTTTTGTCTACATGTTCTGGGCTGGATTTCATATGGACTGGGGGATAGGTTTGATAGTGGGATCTGCCAGTCCACACTTTTCCACTACAGGTATTGTCTTTTGCTGGAGGTGATTGCAGGTGAGGCCTGCTGCTGTAATCAAGGAGGGATAAAACAACCCTCTGTGTATGACTTAAAGGGAGAAAGGCTAAGGAAGCCTGAAAGGCTCTGTGTGGTCTCAGCCAGGAGGGCTGAGGGGCCACGAGGCTTTGTAAAGACTGAAGTTTGGGGGGCCAGCGACGCCTACGGAAAGAGGGTCGCACGGTCAGAGTCTGGAGGACTTCTGGACCATCTCCCCCCCCCCAAGGGTGTTGGTGGAGTCATGGCCTGGAGGCTGCTGGACCGTATATGGCTGAGGAAGCCGGATCTAATCCTGTGTGTGAACAGCGCTCTATAGGCGAGGTTGAGACAACATGTGTATTAGGTAGAGCCCAGATGGACAGCTGTTTATTTTCGATGTTTATGTGCGTGATGGTGCTAAAGTGCCAAAATAAAGCACCTTTTGGACTTGAACCCCGTTGTCGGAGGTGAAGTCTGTGATTGCGACCCCCTGAGAGAGAGCGATCCTTTACAATATATATAATATATATATATATATTAATATATAAAAAATAAGAGAAAATGGCAGCACAGATTATAGCAGTAAGCGGGTGCAGCGCACTATGGCAATAAGCGATTACCCACCATATAAAATACCAAAAAAAAAGGGCAGCACTCCAAAAATAGAAAAATAAAAACCTTTTATTCACTCTAATTTATATATATATATAACTGTTGTCTTCTTTTAAAGATTTGCCTGGACATCAATGAATGTGATAATGGAAGAAATGGCGGATGTGTCGCTAACTCTATTTGCACTAATACCATGGTAAGTCCCTTCACCTTGATAGATATCTGGACCCATAGACGTTGTGTATGACAGTCCACTCACCATATAATGGAAAGATATATTATAACTAGTGCAAAGGACAAGCAGAACAGTTGCCCATACCAACTAATCAGATTCCAGCTCTCATTTGTCAGTAAATCATGAATAAAATAAAATCTGATTGGTTGCCGTTTTTCAGCCATCTACTTTGTCCACCGCCCTGATACATGAGCGTGTTCGGTCTGGGGTCCAGTTACTGTACATTATGCCACCCCATACCATAATCCTGGGAACAATGTGATGTTCCCTTGTGAAGGTCTCTTCATGGAGTTGCCCATATGGTCTCTAGATCAATCTCCGGCTATAATTGCACCTGAAAGAATTAAACGTGAATCATCACTAAAGTGGATATACCTCCATTCCAACCTCCATTGCTGTCTTGCTGTGCACCATGGTAGCCTTTGAGAGCAGTGGTGTGAAGTCAATGGAACTCCTGTAGCTGGACGTCTGGCTCATAGTCCAGTGTTGTGCAAACACCATCTGATAGTCTGTGTAGACACCCTAGACTTGGGATGTGATGTCCACGTTAACTTTCTGTACAGAATGGATCGCTATGCGCCATTGTTCTAATGAGATGATTCATCTGTGCAGAGGTTCTCCTCTGTGCACCTCTTGCTGTCATTCCAGTTCATTGTTGTCCTCCCAACCACCAGGACATGCAGTGTTGAATAGTTCTAACATCTCGGCCTAGGTGCAAACGGGAGTTACAAACCAAAGTCTCTCAGTTCTAGAATTTTGTGCTGCTCAGTTTGTGACAAGTGGTGATAACTTGCACATCAATGAACAGGAGGCATCGCACAATCATTCGTTATAATCTGATTTTGAGGTTTCATGTGTCTAAAAAGACGTTTCTTTCAATCTGCCTTTTATGTCCCCCATCCCCCACCACCACATGCCTCAGACTGGAGCTAGGTGCTTGAAAATGTGACCATCTGCAGGTCTTAGCGACACCTGCTGCTTCCTCAGTTTGGATAACCTTGCGTCTTGTCCTTCTTGGTGTTGCAATTTGAATGTTGAGGCAGGGCCGATCCTACACGGGGTGCAGTGGGTGCCCCGCACCCCAGCGCTGTCACCCGAAAGGCGCCGAGCGCAGGGCCGGACTGGCCTGCCGGGATAGCGGGAAATTTCCCGGTGGGCCGGCAAGCCTGAGTGCCGCAAGGCCGCGGCCCTGGTGACAAGTGGGGGCGGCCGCGGCCGGCGGCAGGGCAGAGCAGGAGATGAGCGCCTCCATTGCGGAAGCGCTCATCTCCATAGTCATCTGTATTGCCGTCCTCAGGACGGCAATACAGATGCCTGTGCTGCGGCAGAGGAGGGAGAGGTGTGTCCCCTCCTGTTCCTCTGATAGGCTGCCGGCTTAGTGCTGGCAGCCTATCAGAGCTCAGGCCGGTGCAGGCGGCGCGATGACGTCATCGCGTCGCCTGAGCCGTATAGCGAGGGACACAGACGGAAGAGGCGGCCTGCATCGCATCGCATTGCTGGAGGTAAGTATAAGTGTATTATTTTTTTTTATTTTTTTTATATAGGTACAATACTGGGCTGGCACATGATAAGGGGGGCTACTGGGCTGGCACATGATAAGGGGGGCTACTGGGCTGGCACATAAGGGGGGCTACTGGGCTGGCACATAAGGGGGGACTACTGGGCTGGGCTGGCACATGATAAGGGGGGCTACTGGGCTGGCACATGATAAGGGGGGACTACTGGGCTGGCACATGATAAGGGGGGACTACTGGGCTGGCACATGATAAGGGGGGCTACTGGCACATGATATGGGGGGCTACTGGCACATGATATGGGGGCACTCTGGCTACTGGCACATGATATGGGGGGGCTCTGGCTACTGGCATATGATATGGGGGGCTCTGGCTACTGGCACATGATGGTGGGGGGGCTCTTATTTCTGGCACATGATTGGGGGCACTCTGGCTACTGGCACATGATATGGGGGGCTCTGGCTACTGACACATGATATGGGGGGGCTCTGGCTACTGACATGATATGGGGGGGCTCTGGCTACTGGCACATGATGGTGGGGGGGCTCTTATTACTGGCACATGATTGGGGGCATCTATGGGGGCACATCTTACTGCAGATTATTGGGGGGCACTATAGGGGCATCTACTGAGGCTAAAAAAGAAGATATTTTATATGGGGGCTCTGTATAGGGGCATTTTAAACTGGGACACATTATGGTGGGTACTATGGGGAAGGGGGGGGGCACTATGGGGGTCATCTACGGGGGCACTGAGAAGGGGTATTTTATATTGGCACATTATGGGAACATTAGCTCAACTGGGGGCATTACAAATGTTTTGCATATTATAAGAATTATTACTACTGGGGGGGCATTATGGTGGGCTTTATTACTCCCCCATGGTATGACCCCCTAGTAGCAGCACCAGCCTCTCCCTGCTCTGCTATCCCTCTGCCCTTTCTCCAAATCCTTATTATGAAATCTTTCTCATTAGGTTAAAGCACAACATCAGCTCCGCCGAGCCCCCGGCCAAAGTGTTGAAGTGGCGTCCGAGATCCCCAAGGGCCAAGTCAAGTAACTGTAAGTTTTTATGGGGGTTCTACAAAAGAGCTATCGTGGGGCAAAGTTCATATTCGTGTTTACACACGTGTTTTAAAATGAATGCTTTCTCCTATTATAAACAAGTAAATAATGACGCAATGCTGTGGGGCTGGTGTGCAACTTTTTCCAGGGCTGGTTTTTATCCCCAGTCCGGCCCTGGCCGAGCGAGCCGCCGGGACTTTTTTTTTTTTTACTTTTTTTTTTTTTAAGCCGAGCCGCCGATTCGTGGGGCTGAAGTTGGGGGCTGAAGTTGTTGCCATAGAAACATTGTAAAGGGGAGGAGTTAGTAAGATAACCACGCCCATGTGGGGGCGCCAGAAATATTTCTGCACCCAGGCGCCTGTGACCCTAGGATCGGCCCTGTGTTGAGGAGTGTATGTACAGTTCATTTGTGTTGCCTGTCTACGTATATACTTCTATGTCTGTGTGACGGTGTCCCTTCTATGTCTTCATGTGTATAGGTAAATTAAAACCAATATAATAAACCTAAAATCTTCTTGTCCAGGGTTCTTTCCGCTGTGGACCTTGTAAAGAAGGCTTTGTCGGTGATCAGACCAAAGGCTGCAAAGCAGAGAAGAAAGGCTGCTGGAACAGAGGGCAGTACCCCTGCCACGCCAATGCGCAGTGTATTGAGGAGAAGGGGGGAGACATAACCTGCGTTGTGAGTATTGCAAATTACTGTACAGATGTATGGCATACAGATTCCTGGGTTCGGGCACAGTAACGTGCATGGCTGCAAGATCTTTACTAACTGGTTCTTAGTGGAATGCAGGTGAGCTTGTTCTCGCTGGCGTTTTGAACATTATGTGGCCGCACCATGTGGTACCCTTTTAGCCAAATGGACAATGGGAGATAAGATGTAAATGTAAATCAAAAGGGTATTGTAAATGCATGGCAGCAGGGCATCATTCACATCACTTTAGCGTGGCGGTACTCCTTCCAAGACAAGAGACACAAAGAAACAAATATGAAATGAAAAGGTTATGTATGTGACCTGCACCACGACTGGTAATGAAATGACAAAAGTCATCAATCAAAGTCTCTTTCCCGCATTTTCAGGTTATACAGATTTTCAACAGTTGCCTTAAATTATAGGTCTCTTCATTCGGGCTTATTGAATCCTAATTACACATATGGTCATTCGCAAAGATTTTTTGTCTTGTATAGACATAACTAGAAAATATTACTAAGATTTTACAAAGATCCAATATCTTATGATGATGATTTCACAAATACCATGTTGATGCTTTGAATTGAAGTTGTATAATTGCAGACATACAGATATGACAGGTTGTAATTCAATGGAGTGTAGAACTCTGGTTGTACCCTTTGTATTCATACAATTTGTTATTCACTATTCTTTGAAAAAATGTCAATAAAATAGAATTTACAGAAATGACAAAAGTCGTCAGGTAGTCCTAGAACTTGCAATAAAAAAAAAAAACAGGCAGTACTCAAAATATACTGTAGATATAGACTTCTCAAGCATCACAATCAGATGGTAAATATGGTTGTCAATTTTTTTCCAGCAATAATCATAATTAACTATGTAGGAGCACCATGTCCCACAGCGCACAAAAACATAAGAAATAGTAAGAAATGGCGAAACAAAACAAAAAAGCCAATGCTGCACATAAGAGATTCCAATCTAAGGTGTGAACAACCATACCTAATATTAGGAACTGCTAATATTCTTATGGTCAGTTAGCGCCATACTTCCTGAATACTCTTCTGCCACCTAGTGGTGAGAACTGTAATCGTACATGAAAGCATCAGCTCTGCTAACATCATAAGGGAATAATAAAGAGTAACAGACGTGGCTCCCAAAAAAATTCAGCAAACTATTATTTAAACATAAAGAATAAGAAAAGAGCTAAGGAAGCATTGTGATTGCCTAATATAAAGCACAAATAACATAGGAATATAAGAATATGACTTCAGCTTTTCAAACAGATAAAATCTCACAAATTTCCCAAGTTTATACAAAAAAAAATATCCTACAAAGGAGGCATACATTTCCAATGCAAAGGATGTGTATTAGAAAAAAAATCTAAATTGTAAATAAACAAAGTGATAAAATACAAAGGGCACAAAACTGGTAACAGAGAAAAAGACAATGAACTGTCCAATCCTGCAGATCAGGCTAGATCCAGAGACAAAATAAATATATATAATGGTTTATGCAGGGGTCGAGTGGAGGGGGAACGCGTGGGAACGGCGTTCCTGCACTTTTTTCATGGCAGGAACGCCGTTCCCTTTCAAGCCTCAAGCCAGGAGAAATCAGGGGGTGAAGCGCACTGTGCAGGGCAGGCTAAGCGGCTTCACAGCTGTCTGTGCGGTGCTGCTGCTGTCTGTGACTCCTCTCATGGCGCCCCGCCCCCTACTGACCTCATCTCCTTCACTTCTTCTGTCGGCCTAATACGCTGCGAGTATGTTCAGTCACTTCGCAGCTGACACATAGGAGATCATTTAGAAGTTCATCATTAAGAAAAGTTTGTCCCTGGGATTCGAACTCACGACCTCTACACATCAGAGGCAAGGCATTTACCCTCACAGCCATGAATGCTGTCTAGGTAGTTGGTTAAAAAAAAAAATATAAGACTTCTACTTATATCTAGTGTACTGATACCTAGTGTACAACCATACACATGACAGCTGCCCACTGTGTATGGATGTAGCAGAGCTGGGTGTGTTGGGGCAGCTGTCATGTGTATGGTTGTACACTAGGTATCAGTACACTAGGTATAAGTAGAAGTCTTATTTTTTTTTTTTTAAGTAACTACCTAGACAGCTTTCATGGCTGTGGGGGTAAATGCCTTGCCTCTGATGTGTAGAGGTCATGAGTTCGAATCCCAGGATAAACTTTTCTAAAAGTGTTTTTTTTTTTTAAGACTCCTACTGATACCTAGTGTACTGATACCTAGTGTACAACCATACACATGACAGCTGCCCCAACACACCCAGCTCTGCTACATCCACACACAGTGGGCAAAGTTACCTACAGTAGAAGTCTTATATATTTTTTTTTAAGCAACTACCTAGACAGCATTCATGGCTGTGAGGGTAAATGCCTTGCCTCTGATGTTTAGGGGTCATGAGTTCGAATCCCATGACAAACTTTTCTAAAAGTGTTTTTTTTTTTTTTTTTTTAATACCGGACTGTTACTTTACTGCCACGGGGGAGGCGGGCTATTGGCGCCATGATACTGGCACATGAAGGGGGTAGGAGAGAGGAACTTGATACTGGCACATTAGGGGACAGGGGGAGAGGATGGCACTGTGATATTGTGTTTTGATCACAATGTGTACATTTGGCTCAGTCCGCAGCTACACAAATTACAGCGTGCTAGATTTTCTGTGCTTTTTTTTTTTTTTTTTGGAGGGGGGGGGGGGTTGCAGTGGATCTTGGGTGAGTTCCCACACTTTTTTTCCCAGGACTTGACCCCTGGGTTTATGACTAGTGTTGGGCGAGCATGCTCTGTCGAACACTAATTTTACTCGAGCATTGCAATGCTCGGCACATCGCGGTGTTAGGCCGGAAGCCACGTGTGTTTGAGTGCGATGCTCGAGTCTCCTCCCCACACGTTTGTTGGCTGCTACGCGAAGTTACTGGCACTCGCTGTAATGCCATAGCCATGTTGGCTACTGGCTTTACAGTGATTAGCTGGCCGGGACTCGACACGTGTTCGGCTCAGTCTTAGGCTACATGCACACGACCGTATGTGTTTTGCGGTCCGCAAAAGAAAACAGATGACATCCGTATGCCATGCGTTTTTTTTTTTTTTTTTTGCGGATCCATTGTAACAATGTCTAAAACGGACAAGAGTAGGACATGTTCTATTTTTTTTGCGGGGCTACAGACCGAACATACTGATGCGGACAGCACATGGTGTTCTGTCCGCATTTTTTGCGGACCCATTGATATTAATGGGTCCGCATCCTATCCGCAAAAAAAATGGAACGGACACGGAAAGAAACAACGTTCGTGTGCATGTAGACTTAGAGAGCTGTGCTGAAGAAGGGACAGATAGTGAAGGGAGTGAAATAGTAATATTTTAGTGAAAAAACTTGTTAGAGACCCAAAAGTCCTTTTAAGGACTATTATTGTATCTGGCAGCAATAGAAATATTAGCGCAACCTGCGATAAATTGCGTGGAATTGTTATAGAGATACAAAAGTCCTTTTAAAGACTATTGTTGTATCTGGCAGCAATATATATTTTTTGCCCAATCTGCGCTAAATTGCATGCAATTATTAGTGCCGCTTCTAATACAACCTCTGCTACATCTTTTATTTTACATTTGCGCAGCCTAAATATCTGTGACATTCAGTGTAATTGTTTAGTCGCTGGTGACAGCAACATTACCAGCGCTACATCTCCTGTATAACTTAATTCAGTGTAATTTTTTATTTGCCGCTGGTGACAGCGACATTACTTGCGCTATACCTCCTGTATAACGTTTGCGCATCCTAAAATTATCTGTGACATTCAGTGCACTTTTTTCATAGACGCTTCGGACAGCGACATTATCTGTGCTACATCTCCTGTTTAACGTGTGCGCATCCTTTATTTGCGCATACACTTACAAAACCTGCACTACTGTACGTGTGACATTCTTGCAAGCATATTTACCATTTAGTATGCGCAAGGCGAGCAGTAAGGGACGGGGAAGTGGCCGTGCTGCTGATGGTGCACGCAGAGGCCGTGGCCCGGGGCGTGGTGAAACTGTGCCTTCTGCCAGAGCACAAGAAACACACTCATCCACGATACCTAGCTTCATGTCCCAGTTTGCAGGGCGGCGCAGGACACCACTCTCGAAGTCAGACCAGTGCGACCAGGTGGTCGGTTGGATTGAAGCAGATAATGCTTCCAGTCGGTTAAGAGGTTGTTGTTAGGTCAACAAGTCAGGAGGATTAGCAGAGTGAGGAAGTGGAAGAGGAGGTGGTGGACGATGAAGTCACTGACCTAACCTGGGAAGGTGGCAAGCCGAGCAAGGACAGAAGTACAGAGGGGGAGGGATCCGCAGCACCGCAACAGGCTGGAAGAGGCAGTGGGGTGGCAAAAGGGAGAAGGCAGGCCACACCAAACAGGACTGCAACTGTTCCCCGGAGCACCCCCTTGTGGCAATCTCCTTTGCCAAGGGGTAGGTGTTCCACAGTCTGGCGCTTTTTTGAGGAAAACCTGTGCTGTACCAAAATGAGCAGGGGCGTGAACGCTAGCAACCTCACTACCACCAGCATGATCCGCCGCATGGCATCAAAGCACCCTAATAGGTGGGACAAACGCCTAGGTCCACAATCAGTGTCTGCGGGTCACACCACTACCTCCTCTGGTTAATCCCCTGTCCAAGACGCAGGCCCGGATGCCTCCCGCCATGCACCTGGACCTTCGCAAGCACCATCAGATAGCACATCTACTTCTTTGTGCAGCTGTACAGATGTCTATACCCCAGGCCTTTGAGCGAAAGCGCAAATACCCAGCCACCCACCCACAGGCCATAGCACTAAATGCGCACCTTTCCAAATTGCTAGCCCGGGAAATGTTGCTATTTAGGCATGTGGACACTGAGGCTTTCTGCAGCCTGATGGCGGTGGCCATCCCGCGTTACTCTGTCCCCAGCTGCCAATATTTTTCACTGTGTGCAGTCCCAGCCTTACACCAGCATGTGTCCCGTAACATCACCCGTGCCCTGACCAACGCAGTTATTGGGAAGGTCCACTGAACGACTGACACATAGACAAGTGCTTTTGGCCAGGGACGCTACATTTCCCTGACAGCACACTGGGTGAACGATGTGGAGGCCGGGAGCGAGTCGTACCCTGGGATGGCACAGGTGCTACCGACGACAAAGATTGCAGGCTCTACTTCCATCAGGGTTTCCACCATCACCATTTCCCCCTTCTCCTCCTCCTCCTCCTCCACTTCCACCTCTGAATTATCATCTTGCAGCACTAGTCAGACATCAGTCAGTAGCTGGAAGCAGTGTAGCACTGCAGTGGGGAAGGGGCAACAGGCCGCGCTTAAACTTATTTGCTTAGGTGACATACAGCACACCGCCGCAGAGCTGTGGCAGGGGATAAGGGACCAGATTAAGCTGTGGCTCACGCCACTCAACCTAGAACCAGGCATGGTTGTGTCTGATAATGGCCGTAACTTGGTGGTGGCTTTGGAGCTCGGCAAGCTCACACACATACCATGCCTAGCCCACGTGTTCAACCTAGTGGTTCAGCAGTTTCTCAAAACCTACCCCAATTTGCCTGAGCTACTGGTGAAGGTGCGCCGCGTGTGTGCCATTTCCGCAAGTCATCGACAGCTTCCGCCAGTCTGGCAACGCTGCAGCAGCACTCGCAATTGCCAGCTCACCGGCTGTTGTACGATGTGAACATGCGCTGGAACTCGACGTTCCACATGTTGGCCAGGCTTTGTGAGCAGCAGAGGGCAGTAGTGGAATACCAGCTGCAGCACGGTCGTCACCTTTGTCAGTCAGCTTCCGCTCAACACAAGTGACGAGTGGGCATTGATGTCTGACCTCTGTGAGGTTTTACTCAACTTTGAGGAATCAACACAGATGGTGAGCGGCAGGGGCGTAGCTAAAGGCTCATGGGCCCCAGTGCAAAAGTCCAGCTTGGGCCCCCCTTCCCTCAGTGCTTTGTGGCCAGGGACAGGGAAGCACGTAGCGTTTCTGCTGCCAGAGGCAAAAATTGAAACAGCACACTACACCCCCCTCCCCATAACACATTTTTGACCTAACCCCTTCCCTCCAGCCAGAGGTGTAACTTGACCAGCATGCACTTCCTATAATACCGGTGTCTTCTTATGTGACACAAGGCTCTTTGGACCCCCTCAGGCTCCTGGGCCCGGTAGTGACTGCTACCTCTGCACCCCCTATAGCTACGCCCCTGACGAGGACACTGTACTCTTTGTAGCCCCCCAAAATGAACAGAACAGCCATTCGCACATGCGCGTAGATACTCAAGTAATATCTATAGGAATTATGGAGATAGCCGAGCGCTGTACTCCCCTGCTATCTCCAGAACTCCTATAAAAATTAATGGAGTGGACGCACGCATACACAACTGGCCGCTGAGTTGATTTTGGGAGGCTCCATGAGGAACGTCCCTGTTCTTGTGATCTGTGGTGGTCCCAGTGGCAGGACTCCCACCAATCTAATAGTTAACCCCTATCCTGTGCATGACCTGAATACCTCTTTTAGCTTTATTTACATGCATTACGTGGATTTTTCCAACACAAATTACATCCAGCATGAACATACCTTTAACCTGGAACAGACCATTCATATCTGATCTGTGAGGGTCTGACACCCTGCATCTCCACTAATTAGCTTTTGATAAATGTAGAAATGCTGGGGGCCCCACAGCTGTGAGCCTCACTGATTACTAGAACTGAAGTCCTGAACCCCTGTGGAGTTTGGAGGGAGCAGTGGTCACACATGTGCACTTCCAGTCCATGCAAAGTCTATGGGACCTGATGGAGATAGCGATGTACAACGCTTGACCATCTATGCAGTTCCCTACAGATTGGATGAATGGCAGCGTGCATGATTATGGCTCCATTCAACCTCTTCCACAACAGGAGCCTGGGACCCCCGTTCTAGTGATTGTTGGGGGTCCTAGTTGTGTGGCCCCCGCAATCATCCTGTGAATAGATGATAAATACTTTTTATGGGATAATCCCCAGAGCTTTCCATTTAACAATATCTCCAGTTAGGGATGGCACCTCCAGAAGTGCCTGACCCCCGCCATCTAACCCTAATGCTGCCAGTACATCAATCACTCATCCTCTGTAACACTAGTCACCGGCACATCACACCCCAGACACCCCCGTCACCTACTCACTGGGACGCAGGGTGATCACACAGTCAGTGAGTCACTCACTCGTCTAGCAAGTTCACTTCGCAGCACCGCGCGCTACACACAGCAGCTTCCTCTTCCGACCGCAACTGAAGGCTGAAGCCACTCCCCCTCCTCACTTCGCCTGGCCCTGCCCTGCACAGTGCGCATCACGCAGGGCTCGGCTCTCAGCCCCCGATCCGATCTGATTTCAGACAGTTAACGGCTGCGGCTGCGGGCCGCGTTCTCCTGGCTTGAGGCGGGGGCCCTGTGGGCCCCCTGACTTAGGGGCCCGGTCGCAATTGCGACCGCTGCGACCCCTATAGCTACGCCACTGGTGAGCGGCGATAACGCTATTATAAGCGTAACCATCCCACTTCTGTGTCTACTCAAATGCTCGCTGCTCACAATTAAGGCGGACGCTTTGCATGTGGAAAAGGTGGAAATTGGGGAAGACAGTACACAGGGTGATAGCCAGACTACCCTCAGTTCATCTTCTCAGCGCAAATTGGATGATGAGGAGGAGGAGGAGCAGGAGACGGTTGCCTCTGCTACAGAAGGTAGTACCCATGGAAGCTTTATTCCATCTGTTGAGCGTGGATGGCTGGGTAGCAGAGGAGGAAGAGGATGAGATTGAGAGTCATCCTCCTGATGAGCACAGCGAAGTCTTGTCTTTTGGGACTCTGGCACACTTGGCTGACTCGGCCTTTTGGCTAAGATCAAGTGTAGTATCTGTTCTTATCAGTCCGGTCGAGCTTGCTCCTGGACTGAACCCTGCCCATGGAGGAATTCCACAGTAGGCTGAGCCATGGGATTAGAGGAGAGCAGAGAACCACACAGTGGCCCACGAAGGGTGTACAGCATTAGGGCAGAAATGTCCTGTGCGAGGTGGCCTGGGCTGCTGGATCGATGTCATTAGGTCGAGTTGTGTTGAAAACCCAAAGTGCAAGTGCCCCAGGAGTGGTGACCCTGGGGTGCCGGAACTCACTGGGGGTGGCATCCCACTGAGAGATGGTACGTTGGCACAGCACTTTCTTTCTCACAATTTTAGCACACACCTCTCTTTGCTCGGCTTTGGTCTTGACAAGATCAGGAATTTTTATAATTCCGGTCGAATGTCCGGGCCGTAATGGCACACATTCACTTTATTTATTTTTTGTGTTCACTGTGTGCACTTTTACACGTTGTGTTGTCACTAGGATTTTCAGGGTTGGGGCGCCCTTACGGGTACCTCCTTCCCTGAGGTCTAAGGGAGGGGGGTGTGGCCATATTGGTTCCTCACCCCCCTGCCAAACCTCGTGGGCTCTCCCTCCGGGGATAGTCCAGACCTTTGTTGAAGCTCCTGGCTGACGCCTTGGGTGGCAGCCTAGGCGAAAGCCGGGAGCATAGATGGGCGTACCCTTGGCTTCGGCGTGGTTTTATTCTGGCCGCCTCTCGGCATGCGCTGTTGTGCTGCCGCCGGAACTCCGCCCTGCCCCCATTATAGTCAATTTCATTTTTTGTAGCCTGTTTAGGAGGCTACAATCTCCAATACTTTGTTTTGAATATTTCTATGCTCCCATAGGCAATATAGAAAAACACCTTGCTGATTTCCTATGTTGGTCTGCCACCTGCTGGCCAACATAGGAATTGCAGCTCTAATATACTGGGTCTCTTTAGAAAGACCCAGCCTATGCATTTCCGATTGCCGCACGGGGATGCCGGTATTAACCAGGAAACACGCAAGTGTGATCACGGCATCGAAGGGCTTTAATGTCCGCAATCAGCATTATTGCTGGTCATAAACATTATCTGCGGACGACACACTTACATGTACGGCGCTAGTAGCAAAAGGGTTAAGAGTCCTCCGATTTTTATCCTATAGAGCAGAGTCGGACTAGCCAACTTGAGTACCAAAAGATCCTCCAATGTTCCCAAGCTCTGACAGTAATGTACCCCTAATAAAACAGGGTCCTTAAAGGGGCTATCCAATCCTATAAAAAGCCCCCAAATATGCTGGGCCCCCCACACTGACGCTAGGGAGGCTAGTCCCCCCCCCCCCCCCCCCCCCGACACCAGATGTTTTAATCCAGGCACAAAGAGAAGCAGCAGCGATAGTACAGGGACCAGGAGTGGTACAGGGAGCGGGGACCCAGGTAAATATATTCAGTGTAGGGGGCCCGGCATATTAGGGGACATTTTATAGGATTGGATAACCCTTTTAAGATCCTGTAAACAGGTTGGGCCTCAGATTCATTTCCTGTGGTGGGCCCAAGGAACTTCTGTCTGACAATGCTATAGAGCATGTTTAGGACAAGGTAGAACAGGCTGTTCAGTGCATGTCAGTACCTTCATCTGCGAGAAGCTGTCCTAGGTTTATGGGCCGATATTCGGGCAGAATGATTTCAATACCTAGTGGAATCTAGGCTACCATGAATTGCTGCAGTTCCTAAGGCCAAAAGAGGTCCAACATGCTTCTGTATGGGTGTCTCTAATAAAGTGTCTACTCAGTGTAGCTTGTGGGGGGAAAGTTAATATATAGTCTATAGACGGTATTATAATCTGTGACGTATTATAAGCTATGCACCGTTCCATTGTTATGTGATTGCATTTTAAGCAATGGTCTCCTCTGCCTTAATTTCAGTGCAACGTCGGCTGGGCTGGTAATGGATATTTCTGTGCTAAAGACACTGATATTGATGGATATCCTGATGAAGCTCTTCCGTGCAGCGATGCCAAGTGCAAGAAGGTTGACAATTTCTACTTCTAATCTGTTGAAATAAAATATACAAAGATGAGAAAATGAAAACCCATTCTAAAACTGATGAACTGTAAAATATCGTTATCTTGTCCCCTTCACTTTATTGCTGTGTATGTAATATATGGCTGTCATCTGCTTTTCTCAGGACAATTGCATGTACGTTCCCAACTCTGGCCAGGAAGACACGGATAAGGACGGTATAGGAAACGCCTGTGACGATGACGCAGATGGTGACGGTATTCCGAATGAGCAGGTCATTTGTACTTTTGAACATTATTGAATGCTGAGAGGACAGAAAACGTTATTCTATAGCCCTAGTACCCATACCTTAGGACGGAGAAGTTGGACCTGTGGCTTGGGATTGTAAGAGGCAGTGGGGCCATTATACAGTGGGGGGATTTAGTAAGAAAGGGGCACGGAAGTTCTGGCACAATTTTAGACAAATTATGTTTTAGACACTTTTTGCTATATTTTTTTTTTAACTGTGTTCTATAGGGTCTAAAACAAGACGTGTAGATAAAAAGAAGTATGAATTGCATCATATTTATTAATCGGGGTCACAATTTCTTTGCTGGACAATACTCATGTAATGTGATCACACCGAGAGATGGCGCAAGAATGAGAAAAGTGTCTAAACATGTCTTGAAAGAGGAGCTTTCAATTTATCATACAGTGTGAGCCATTGTAATAAATATGGTTCCTCTTCTGCCTGTGTGGTCTGTATTTGGGACTGTAATAATTCATCTTCCCCATCCCCACTGTGTATAGATCGTCTTACCCATCAAAAGCCTCATCACTCCAGAGCTGCCACTCTGGTGACCCATCTGGTCCTGCAATAGTGATGTCACTTACTTCATTCATGTGATCGCTGCAGTCAATCACTGGCCTCAGCAGTGATGCTTGCATGTGCCCATGTAGGAATCCCCTAACTTGACACTTGTGCCACAAAAAAAAATATTCAACATTTTTTTAAACCAACACTTAGATCTGAATATTTTTGAAAGTGCATGTAATTTAAAATTTAATATAGCCACTGAGCTATTTAATATAATATAGTGCCACCTGCTGTTTGTTTTTGTTTTTTTATATTTTGTCCACCTCACTGAGGTGGTCGCACACACTCAGTTTAAGTCTTCAACTGTCATCAGCTATATCTTCTGTTAGAAGCTGTGGGAGTTACAGGGAAAGAGTTATAGCAGGAAGGAGACGCTGTCTAAGAAAGGACGTACTCCCTCAGTTACCAGCCTGAAATAAATCCAACATAACAATTGGAGTAGTGAAGGTGGAAATTTCTGGACCCTTGCGCGGTACAGGGCTGGTTCTAGCTTTATTAGAAAGAGATCTTCTATATCAGTGTTCCTCAACTCCAGTCCTCAGGGCCCACCTACCGGCCATGATTCGAGAATGAATACCTGTGGTAAGTCCTGATGCACTGACACTAATTATATCACCTGCTAAATACTAAGGAAATCCTGAAAACATGACCGGCGGGTGGGCCCTGAGGACTGGAGTTGAGGACCACTGTTCTATATGATGTTTAATTTTCATTTTTACATTTATCATGGCATAACCCCTTTAACTGGTTAAGTAAACAGCTGCAGGAAACTTTTAGTTGACTTCTTCAGTGGCTTTTGTGATGTGATGACAGTCCAGTTAGCAGCTGCTCCATCCATATTGCACAAGGCTGCAGCGATCACATGAATGATGTAATGTATGTGATGTCATTGCTGTAGGGGCGTATAGAGTGGCAGCGCTGGAACAGCGGTGGATTTAATGTGTGATTTTATTATTATTTTTTTCATATATATATATTTCCTTTATATTTAATCTTTTCATTTTACATTTCCTTCTAGTAGACAACGTTCTTAGAATCCCAGAGATCCCCTTAGTAATATTGCTCGGACCACTAATATATAGGCTCTCTTACATCCTGACCATTTAATGGGAGTGTATGTAATACATCAAGAGACTGAATCTGCTGGAGCAAGAGTCATTCATATTTAAGGAGTGACCCCCCTAAGATATTCATATCCTTCAATAGGGGCATATGGACAGGGGTTGTCTTGACAAGTAGAAAACAGGCCCATGCTTTCTGCTATCTCTTGCCATACCCATGCTGTCTCATCATACATACTTTGAAGTTAAAAAACTAGATTCTTTAATATTTCAAAATTAAAAATGAACTAATACCGTATTCAGGAGCATTCAGGGAGCACACAGATCACGCCTTTCCACCCATCAGGAGTCTCTAGGATTAAATGGTTTCCATAGGTCGTCATTGACTGCACTTGTCCCCTTGATGTATGTGGGTTGTTACGACCACCTCTGGCCGTGCTGCTTTTAATATTCATGTCATTGCTTTTCATTAATATTTTTTTTATGGTTTTTATTTTAGGATAACTGTGTACTGGTGGCCAATGTGAACCAGAAAAATAGTGATCAAGACATATTTGGGGACGCTTGTGATAACTGCCGATTTAAACTGAACAATGACCAGAGAGACACGGACAATGACGGAGACGGTGACGCCTGTGATGATGATATGGATGGAGATGGTACGCAGATGATGACATTTCTACAACTAGATCTTGTATTTACAATGACGTGGTATGGTTAAAAAAGGAAAATGACCCAATGGATTTTTTATAAAAGGTATCAAGAACTTCCTGGACAACTGTCAGCGGGTCCCTAACATAGACCAGAAGGACAGAGATGGAGATGGTGTTGGTGATGCCTGCGACAGCTGCCCTGATGTTATTAATCCAAATCAGGTTAGTGGTGAAAGGGCTGGGGTACGAGGACTAAGGACCAGCAAAGAGATTCATCAGAACTGTACCTAGCCAAGTTCTTTTGACCCATACCTCCAAGGATGGGTTAAGTACCAGTGCCCTAACACCTGGTGTACAGTGGTTTATTCCCCTTATTCCCTTGCTTAAAGGGGTTTTTCATAATTCATATATTGATGATCTATCCTTGACTCCAGGCACCCCCACCGACCAGCTATTTGAAGAGGTTGTGGCTCTCCCGCAAGCGGTGCGGCCTCTTCCTAGGCCAATGAGGACACGTTCATTGGTCACATGGCCTAGTTGCAGCTCAGTCCCATTGAAGTGAATGGGCCTGAACTGCATTACCAAGCACAGCCGCTATACAATGCACTGCAATGTGCTGGGTATGCGGCCTCTTCTAACCACTGATTTTGGGAGTACCATTTTGGACTCCAACCGATCAGATATTGTTGACCCATCCAGAGCATAGGTCATCAGTACAGGAGTCCCATAAAACTCAGTTAAGGTGACAATAAAATACAGTTGACTAAACCCACCAAATTTGGAGAGACTGTCTACTATCTCAAGGGTATGAGGGTGTCTTGTCTCTCTCTCAACAGTAGATGTCTGAGAAAGGAGAGTCGGGCATGTTGTTCTCAATGGATATAATCCACCACCATCCACCTTCTTCTTTTTAAATGGGTTGTCCCACAAAAAATATTCTACATTAAAAAAAAAAAATTGTATCAGGATCTGAATGCTTTTGTAATTGCATGTAATTAAAAATTTAGTATAGCCAGTGAGTTATTCAATAAAATGTATCTGTATAGCGCCACCTGCTGTTGGCTCTTTTTCTAATTTCTCTGACCTGCTCATTGAGATGGAAGCACATGCTTATTTCCATCCTTCAATTACTAATAGCTGCAATAGAAAGGACAAGCCCCCTAAGAAAGTGCACACCACCTAAGCTGCCAGCTTGAAAAAAAATCTAGCAGAGCAATTGGAGCAATAAATGGGGAGATCTGTGGATCCATGTGAGGTACAGGGCTGCTTCTAGCTTTGTTAGAAAGAGGTTGTCATGTACTATTTGATGTACTGTTTTACATGCATGTGACAACCCCCATACAGATGCCAAGCCTTCATGTGCATGGAGGGGTTGGTCCAACATCTGAAGTGTATGGCCACCCAGCCTTTGTCTTCGTTCCCTTCATTAAAGACATTCTAGACTCCTGCATATAATGGTTTATTACCACAGGTCTGGGGTCCCAGTGATTTAGGTCTCTGGGATCCAGGGATATAGTACCTCAGTGTCTGATGTGGGGTGTCCAGTGGTGTTGTGGCCCATTCCTGGTATTTAGAGGTTTCCCCCACCATTGGTCTCATACCTTGATCAAAAAATTAATGACTCTGTTCACATAGACCTACAAACACAAAAGGGGGGGGAGGGGTCAGCACATGCGCAGGTGCACGTTGCTTGTGGCTGCAAATATACATCTGAAGAACACATAGTGCAACAGCACTCTACAAACCAAAAGTAGAGTACAAAAGTATATTACATTGCAAATGCTATGTTAATAACTTAGAGATGCTTAGCAAATAAATTTTGTACAAAATCATTTGAGCCTGTCTGCCGCACGCCGAGGTGATCTCTATAAGACGGGTCCTAACACTAAAGCTCACCTGTTGGGTGCCATAACAGCGACCATGAAATCCAGGAAGTGGACCCGTCTTATAGAGATTGCCTTGGCGTGCGGTAGACGGGCTCAAATAGCATAGCATTTGCAATGTAATATACTTTTGTACTCTACTTTTGGTTTGTAGAGTGCTGTTGCACTGTGTGTTCTTCTGTTCACATAGACGTCATGTCTTATGTTTCTTCAGGATCCATGCCAAATATTGTATGATGTATCATTACCATCTGCTTGATGTTTCCATTAAACTCTCTTTTTTTCCCCATCAACTTATAATGGGCCCATCAGGTTTCCATTACGTATTTGTTGGTCAAAGAGCAATGGAAACCTGCTGGAAAAGAGCTAAGCTTATATAGCGCCAACATATTCCCCAGCTTGGTACAGAGATTAGCACCATCCACATCAGACTGTAATGGGAGAAAACCCACACAAACACAGGGAGGAGATACAAACTGCATGCAGATGTTGTCCTTGGCCAAGTTGAATCGCAGGAGCCTGGTGTAGGCCACCTTCCTGCCTTAGGTCTCATGCACAGGAATGTATTTTCTTTCCGTGTCCATTCAGTTTTTTTTTTTTTTTTTGCAGCCCGTATGTGGAACCATTCGCTTCAATGGGTCTGCTAAAAAAAAAAAAAAACGGAAATGACTCTATGTGCATTCCGTTTCTGTATGTCCGCAAGTCCGTTCCGCAAAAAAATAGAACATGTCCTATTCTTGTCTGTTTTGTGGACAAGGACAGGCATTGTTACAGTGGATCCGCAAAAAAAGCATGCAACATGGACAACACATGGATGTCATCTGTTTTTTTTTTTTTTTTTTGCAGATCCGTGTTTTGCGGACTGTAAAATACATACAGTCGTGTGCATCAGCCCTTATAATCGCTATCTAGCCTGCAGAACTATCAAAGTGCCCTTATATGATCTCACCCGTCTCTTGTTTTATAGTCAGACACTGATAACGATCTGGTGGGAGATTCCTGTGACACCAACCAAGACAGGTAGAGTATATAAATCATCAGTTTTCTAAGACATGCTTTGTAGGAATGCAGGACTGGTATTCTCACACTGTGTCCTAAGGATGCGACTTTCCTATATTGCCAAGCCTTAAAATATATAGACATATATCAAATATCAGAAAACTCCCAAATTAGTATTTTTTTCCAACAAAAAGTTGACTGATAATTCCTAAAATGGCCACTAGATGGAGTAAAATCTCTTCCTGTGAATGTTCTCAGAGGTTGTACATGGCTGCCTACTACAAGATGAAGAGGGAAAGGCGCCATGAGCACCTGTCCGTAGCCCCTGTGCACTCACCTCTCTTCTGTGCATAGTCACAGGGTATTTCCACAATTGCTCTCATTTGTCAGTGAAGTTGCACTAAAACGAAGCTTAAAGGGGTTTTACAAACTGCTGACAATGGCCTAAAATAACAAAAGGAGTAATGTATACGTTTAATGTATACGTTAAAAAACAAAGGATACAAAAATGCATCACACCGCGTTCTTGTATCCTGCACAGTCCGGTAAAAAAAAGTGTACGTTTTCTTTACAATAGTAAAGACCTTATACTTTTTTTTTTGTACAATGGAACACTATGGTGAACGGATGCCACTGTATGACATCAGTCTGAGGCATCTGTTTAACGTATACGTTTTTTGTTAGCAATCAGCGGACAGTGAATGGCTGCAGTGATTACATGTCTCGACGCGTCATGACTGAAGTCAAGTGAACAGAAACCAGTGCAGGACCAGGGAAGCGTCAGTGTAGCGAGCCACAGGAGTGGTGGTTGTGGCCGTGATGGTAGTAGTAGTGCCCATTGTTCCCGGTGGCAACCTTCATCCTGGCACTGCCTTGACTGTCTGTGATCTTTCTTCTCTCAGGGTACTCCCTGACTTCCAAGGGCTCCTGTCTGATAGTAGTTGGCGTGCCCTTCATGTTAAGTGGTGGGCAGGGTGCAAGGCCGGCAGATGGAGAATGGAGTCAAAATTCAGGCCCTTTGGTTACGGAAGACATACGGAGTACATTCCGTATGTGTTCCTTTTTTTTTTTGCGGACCCAGTGACTTGAATGGAGCCACAGAACGTGATTTGAGGGCAATAATAGGACATGTTCTATCTTTGAACGGAAAAACGGAAATACGGAAATGGAATGCATACGGAGTACATTCCGTTTTTTTTGCAGAACCATTGAAATGAATGGTTCCGTATACGGACCGTGTCGAAACGCAAAAAAGTTCATGTGAACAAGTCCGTACAGTGTTACAAAAATACATACAGTGTTACAAAAATATATTTAAAAAAAGTTAAAAATGCAATAAAATAGTTCACTGTTCTCCAACAGCCTTTTTATTACCTCTTGGGGGATATATGTGGCAAAAATATAATTGAAAAATAAGTACCGTAATAAAGTGATTATAAAAAATATAAAATACAAATAAAAGAGAAAAAAGGAAAATGTGCAAAATAAAAAAGTCAGTGTCCCCCAAAGGTCTTTTTGTAGCAGAAATCTATTTTAAAAAAAAGTTAATCCATTTTAAAAAAAGTTAAACATAAGATTTTTTTTTATAAAATACATAAAAGAGAAAAAATGGCCACATCAACCAAAATCATCACTATTATCACCCCATTCACATGAAACTATACATGTTATGTAATAAAACAATCCAAAACAAAATAGGGAACTAATTATAATAATTTGCATATTTAAAGAATGAGCTATAGTTTGAATAAAAATGACTTAAAACATTTTTGGGACTGTTTGCTGTACAAAAAATATAAAATAAACTAATATAAAACTAAAATGTATTAAAAAGCCCTGTGTCATATAATAAAAAGCTGCAAGTTATTTTGGTGTGTTTGAACTCCGTGCACTAAACCACAAAAAAGTGACTGGTCATTAAGGCCTTTTCAGACCTGGTCATTAAAGGGTTAACCAACAAGTGCTTTCCCCACTAGTAAGGCCTCATGCACACGGAGTGCTCTCTGCATCTTTTGCGGTCCATTAAAGTGAATGAGTCCACATCCGAGCCGCAAAAAAAAACTGAGCGCCGTCCTCTGCGGTGAAAAAACGTGCTTACTGGTTATCGTCTCGCTGTCTCCATCTCCAGCAAATGACTGACTTTAGCGTTGAAACGCTGCTTGTGGCCACATCACCACTGAAGCCAGTCATTGGCTGGAGTGGAGCATGTAACTATGCCCATTTCTAACCGCATGTGAACAGCGCGGGGACCGGAAGATGGAGACAGCGGGAGCGGCAGGGAGCAGGAAAGCATGAATCTTCTGTTTCAAGGCCATGCTGCAGGAATGTGTTAAAAATCATTACTCTGCACGATATTCGGGACAATTACTGGGAACAAGTCTTCATAGGAACGGTCATTCCTGATATCTGGCCGGTATAATCAGCTGATAAACAAGCAATCACTCGTCGGCTGATTTGCATATTTTATCAGAGGATGAAGGATGTACAATTATTGTCAACACATCTCCCTGTGTAATGAGGAATGTGCTGCCGATACTCAACAGAACTGAATGCGATAGCGATCATTCCTCCCCATTCACTTTGCATCGGACTGTGTAATAGGCCCAAGCGCTGATTAACTTTATATTTTTTTTTGTGACCCCTTGAAATAGAGCAATGTGACAATGCGGCCCCCAGACAAAAAAAGCTTGTGCACCCCTGCTTTAAAGAGTCCTTTACTTTTATGATTTCTCTCTGTTCAGTAGCCAGTACTATAACATCACCTGATTTTTACATTTTCCATGGTGAGAATTCTTGGTCCATTAACCCCTTAGGGACTTAGGATGTATCGGTACGCCACGTTTGCCGAGTCCTTAAGGACTCAGGACGTACCGGTACCTCCTAAGTTTAAAAGTAGATTGCGGCGCGGCGGGGGTTAATAGGAACAGGATGCCCTCTGAAATCATTCAGCAGGCATCCTGTCACAACGCAGGGGGGGGTCGACGCAAACCGCAGGACAATTCAGACCTGCGGTTTGCGGCTTTTACCTGCGGTTGCGGCGGCGGGCGGTGCCATCGGGTCCCCATGCGGCTGTGGGGGGGACCCGATGGCATGGAAGGCAGCGCGATGTCTAAGGAAGGCATCGTACTGCCTTCCGGTGACAAGCCTGTGAGATCCAGCCCCAATACAGAAGTATTGGAATGCATTGTAAAGGATTAGACCCCCAAAAGTTCAAGTCCCAAAGTGGGACAAAAAATAAAGTGGAAAAAAAAGTTGAAAAAATAAAGTTTTCCCCCCCAAAAATTAAAAGTTTCAAGTAAAAATAAACAAAAACCAAAATTTCCCCCAAATAAAGTAAAAAAAAATTGGTGAAAAATAGGGGGGAAAAAAGTATACATATTAGATATCGCTGCGTCCGTATCGACCGGCTCTATAAAAATATCACATGACTTTACCCCTCAGATGAACACCGTAAAAAATTCTAAATAAAAACCGTGCTAAATAAACAATTTTTTGTCACCTTACATCACAAAAAGTGTAATAGCAAGCGACCAAAAAGTCACATGCACCCCAAAATAGTGCCAATAAAGCAGTCATCTCATCCCGCAAATATCGTACCCTACCCAAGGTAATCGCCCAAAAACAGAAATAAATATGGCTCTCAGACTATGGAAACACTAAAACATGATTTTTTTTGCTTCAAAAAAGAAATCATTGTGTAAAACTTACATAAATAAAAAAAAGTATACATATTAGGTATCGCCGCATCCGTGACAACCTGGTCTATAAAAATATCACATGATCTAACCTGTCAGATGAATGTTGTAAATAACAAAAAATAAAAACGGTGCCAAAACAGCTATTTCTTGTTATCTTGCCTCACAAAAAGTGTAATATAGAGCAACCAAAAATCATATGTACCCTAAACTAGTACCAACAATACTGCCACCCTATCCTGTAGTTTTTAAAATGGGGCCACTTTTTTGGAGTTTCTACACTAGGGGTGCATCAGGGGGGCTTCAAATGGGACATGGTGTAAAAAAAAAACAGTCCAGCAAAATCTGCCTTCCAAAAACCGTATGGTATTCCTTTCCTTCTGCTCCCTGCCGTGTGCCGGTACAGCTGTTTATGACCACATATGGGGTGTTTCTGTAAACTACAGAATCAGGGCAATAAATATTGAGTTTTGTTTGGCTGTTAACCCTTGCTTTGTTACTGGGAAAAATGGATTAAAATGGAAAATCTGCGAAAAAAGTGAAATTTTGAAATTTTATCTCTATTTTCCATTAATTCTTGTCGAACACCTAAAGGGTTAACAAAGTTTGTAAAATCAGTTTTGAATACCTTGAGGGGTGTAGTTTCTTAGATGGGGTCACTTTTGTGGAGTTTCTACTCTAGGGATGCATCAGGGGGCTTCAAAATCTGCCTTCCAAAAACTGTATGGCATTCCTTTCCTTCTGCGCCCTGCCGTGTGCCGGTACGACCACATATGGGGTGTTTCTGTAAACTACAGAATCAGGGCCATAGATATTGAGTTTGGTTAGGCTGTTAATCCTTGCTTTGTAACTGGAAAAAAATTATTAAAATGGAAAATCTGCCAAAAAAGTGAAATTTTGAAATTGGATCTCTATTTTCCATTAATTCTTGTCGAACACCTAAAGGGTTAACAAAGTTTGTAAAATCAGTTTTGAATACCTTGAGGGGGTAGTTTATAGAATGGGGTCATTTTTGGGTGGTTTCTATTATGTAAGCCTCGCAAAGTGACTTCAGACCTGAACTGGTCCCTAAAAATTGGGTTTTTGAAATTTTCAGAAAAATTTCAAGATTTGCATCTAAACTTCTAAGCCTTGTAACATCCATAAAAAATAAAATATTATTCCCAAAATGATCCAAACATAAAGTAGACATATGGGGAATGTAAAGTAATAACTATTTTTGGAGGTATTACTATGTATTATAGAAGTAGAGAAATTGAAACTTGGAAATTAGCAATTTTTGAAATTTGTTGGGTAAATTTAGTATTTTCTTTTATAAATTAAAATGAATTTTTGACTTCATTTTACCAGTGTCATGAAGTACAATATGTGACGAAAAAACAATCTCAGAGTGGCCTGGATAAGTCAAAGCGTTTTAAAGTTATCAGCACTTAAAGTGACACTGGTCAGATTTGCAAAAAATGGCCAAGTCCGTAAGGTGAAATAGGGGCCAGTCCTTAAGGGGTTAAAGTGGGTGTTTATAATTTTTTTGTATTAATGGCCTATTCTCTGTATATGCTATCAACATTTCATCAATGAGGGGTCTGACACCCTGCACCCCTGCCGATCAGCTGTCCTGCAGTAGTTCCGGTGGACAGAGCTGCTTCCGTTGAAGTGAATAGTCACAATGTTGCAATAACCAGCTCCATCCACTGCAGACAGTGGGTGAAACTGTAGTTCCAGCACCAGAGTTACTGCAGAATAGCTGACCAGTGGTGGTGCAGGTGTTGGACCCCGGGTTTATGAGATGTTGATGGCCTAGCCCTATCCTAAGGAAAGGCCTTCAATATAAAGGACCTGAATGTCCCCTATAAACACTGCATTCAACTCTACTTGAACTAGATATAACACATTTCGACTACATTCAGATGCAATGTCTTAGGCTACTTTCACACTAGCGTTTCTATTTTCCGAGATCCATCATAGGGTCAAAACGTAACTGAATAGAAGGGAATGCTCCAAAATGCATTCTGTTCCGTTTGGTTGTGTTCTCATATCGGAGATTAAACCGCAGCATGCTTTGGTTTTCTTTCCGTCATGGGATGCAGAGCAAGACTGATCCGGCATGACCCACAATGCAAGTCAATGGGGATGGATCCGGATCCAGCAAAAACACAAGTGTGAAAGTAGCCTTATTTCCATGTATGACCTGTCAGCTATCTGCACATTCCATTCGATGGATGACTCTTCATATCTTCTATACAGTGATGGAGATGGACACCAGGACAGCACTGACAATTGCCCCTCAGTCATTAACAGCAACCAGTTGGACACAGACAAGGATGGCCTGGGAGATGAGTGTGATGATGACGATGACAACGATGGAATACCTGATTTAACGCCTCCAGGTCCTGACAACTGCAGACTAGTCCCCAACCCAGGACAAGAAGATGACAACGGTATGAATGCATTATGATTTCATTCAATATATCTGTAGCTAAGCTGAGAGCATTAGGCCTCTTTCACACGGGCGTCATGTTTTTTGCCCGGATAAGAGCCGGGTGCGTTGCGGGAAAATGCGCAATCTTTCCGCGCGAGTGCAAAACATTGTCATGCGTTTTGCACTCGCGTGAGAAAAATCGCGCATGTTTGGTACCCAAACCCGAACTTCTTCACAGAAGTTCGGGCTTGGGATTGATGTTCTGAAGATTGTATTATTTTCCCTTATAACATGGTTATAAGGAAAAATCATAGCATTCTGACTACAGAATACATAGTATAATAGTGCTGGAAGGGTTAAAAAAATAAAAAAGTTAACTCACCTTATCCTCTTGTTCGCGTAGTTCGTTCCCGGTCTGTTCTTTGCTAGCTTCGGGCTGGATAAGGACCTGTGGTGACGTCAGATCACATGCTCCAATCACATGGTCCATCACCATGGTGATGGAGCATGTGATCTGACGTCATCAAAGGTCCTTTAGCCCAAGCCCACAGCTAGCAAAGAACAGACCGGGAACGAACTACGCGAACAAGAGGATAAGGCGAGTTAACTTTTTTATTTTTTTAACTCTTCCAGCACTATTATACTATGTATTCTGTAGTCAGAATGCTATTATTTTCCCTTATAACCATGTTATAAGGGAAAATAATACAGTGAATAGACTGTCACCTAGAACCCATGCGTGAAAATTGCACCGCATCCGCACTTGCTTGCGGATGCTTGCGATTTTCACGCAACCCCATTCACTTCTATGGGGCCTGCGTTGCGTGGATTATCGCACCGCAACGCACAAAGAGGAGCATGCTGCGATTTTCACGCAACGCATAAGTGATGCGTGAAAATCACCGCTCATGTGAACAGCCCCATAGAAATGAATGGGTCAGGATTCAGTGTGGGTGCAATGCGTTCAACTCACGCATCACACCCGCGCGGAATACTCGCTCGTGTGAAAGGGGCCTTAGTGGTCTAGCCTGTGATATTGGTTATGGATATGGCTTATATTAGATGCTGGTTGCACTGGTATTATTTTTTTCGCATATGGAGTCAGTATAACAAAGGGTCTGCCAAGTCTAAAATCAAAAATAAATAAATTAACACTGAAAAAATAAAGATCATTTGCATCTCTGTGTCGCAAGATGACCGAACTATTAAAATATAAATGTACCCGTATTTTTTGTCCTATAGGACACACCTAGGTTTTAGAGGAGGAGAATAATAAAACATATTATACATTAGACCTCAGATCAGATCACCAGACACCCAATGTTAATCAGACACTCAATCAAAACTGAGATCAAACCCCCAGTGTTAAGACCTCAGATCAGACCCCCAATCAGACCTCAGCTCAGACCCCAATGTGAATGACCCCTAATCAGACCTCAGATAAGAGCCCCAATATAAATAAGACCCCAGATGAGACCCCCATGCCCAAATCAGACCCCCATGCCTCAGAGCAAAAAAAAAAAAATCAACTTACCTCTCCTGCTCCAGACGCTGCCTAGGATCCAGCTCTCTTATTCCTGCTGCGTGCTGTAGTGTGACCCACCGTGCACAGCGTGAGGTCACAGAGCACCAATGTCCGCACGCTGTGCGCAGTTACAGCACAGCGATTGGCCGAGGACCAGGAAGCAGTGAGTACAGAGCCCAGGGTGCACTGCATTCACTGTCCTCCGGTATTAATGAGCGCTTCCCCGTAAGACGCACTGACATTTTTCCCCCATTTTGGGGGGGGGGGGGGCCTCAAAAGGCAACAAATATGGTATTAATCGCGTTATATCGCTATATTTTTTTTTTCTTCAAACTTTATGTTTATTAAACATTTTTCATTTTTCAAGTATCAAAATATAAAGCAAAACAGACAACATGACTACGGTAATGTAGCCAAAATATAAGATTGTATAATAACAGCTGTTAGAAAAAATGGATAGAGAAACAAAATAGGAAGAAACAAAAAGAAAGGGGGAGACCAAAGAAGGGAAGGGGGGGGGGGGAATAAGAAGCTAGGAGTTATCTCCCTCGTTATAAGCGGAGCCCTTCGTGGTGGAGATCCCAACAGGACCAAGTCTGTAGGAACTTGTCCACAGTTCCCCTCGACAAAGCCGTATAATATTCTGAAGAGTGAATATCCTGGATACGGGAGTATTAATCCGCCTTAAGCGGGGGAGTGGTTCTTTTCCAAAAGAGGGCTATCAAACCCTTTGCTGCAGTGAGAAGATGCAGGAGCAGCCCGGAGTTGTGACCCCTCATAACCTCACTGAATGCCCTAAAACATCCTGCAGTACAGAAGCTACCATTCTCCAAAAGGGTATTACCAGGGGACACGTCCTGAATATGTGATATATGGAAGCCCCGTTGGCTGAGCATCTCCAGCAAACATTAGGGATATTTCTATTTAACCACTACAGGACCGCCGCACGCAGGATTGCGTCTTTGCGGCGGCCCTGTTATTCCTCCTGGACCCCTAAAAGGTATATTAGATGCTGTTTTGATAACAGCGTCTAATATACCTGCTACCTGGTCCTCTGGTGGTCCCTTTTGCTTGGATCGACCACCAGAGGACACAGGCAGCTCTGTAATAAGTAGCACCAATCGCCACACTACACTACACCCCCCCCCTGTCACTTATTAACCCCTTATTAACCCCTGATCATCCCTTATTAAACTCCCTGATCACCCCCCTGTCATTGATCACCCCCCTGTCATTGATCACCCCCCCTGTAAGGCTTCATTCAGACGTCCGTATGTGTTTTACGGATCCGATCCATGGATCCGCGGATCCGCAAAACACATACGGACGTCTGAATGGAGCCTTACAGGGGGGTGATCAACCCATATAGACTCCCTGATCACCCCCCTGTCATTGATCACCCCCCTGTAAGGCTCCATTCAGACGTCCATATGTGTTTTGCGGATCCGATCCATGGATCCGTGGATCCGCAAAACACATACGGACCTCTGAATGGAGCCTTACAGGGGGGTGATCAATGACAGGGTGGTGATCACCCCATATAGACTCCCTGATCACCCCCCTGTCATTGATCACCCCCCTGTAAGGCTCCATTCAGACATTTTTTTGGCACAAGTTAGCGGAAATTGATTTATTTATTTTTTCTTACAAAGTCTCATATTCCACTAACTTGTGACAAAAAAATTAAATCTCACATTAACTCATCATACCCCTCACGGAATCCAAATGCGTAAAATTTTTTAGACATTTATATTCCAGACTTCTTCTCACGCTTCTTCTCACATTGCCCTACTTCTTCTGAGTACGGCGATACCACATGTGACACTTTTTTGCAGCCTAGGTGGGCAAAGGAGCCCAAATTCCAATGAGTACTTTTAGGATTTTACAGGGCATTTACTTATCACGCATTAGGGCCCCTAAAATGCCAGGGCAGTATAACTACCCCACAAGTGACCCCATTTTGGAAAGAAGACACCCCAAGGTATTTTGTGATGGGCATAGTGAGTTCATGGAAGTTTTTATTTTTTGTCACAAGTTAGTGGAATATGAGACCCCCCTGCAGAAAACAAGCCCTCCTGCAGAAAACAAACCCCCTGCAGAAAACAAACCCCCTGCAGAAAACAAGCCCCCCTGCAGAAAACAAGCCCCCCTGCAGAAAACAAGCCCCCCTGCAGAAAACAAACCCCCCTGCAGAAAACGAGCCCTCCTGCAGAAAACGAGCCCTCCTGCAGAAAACGAGCCCCCCTGCAGAAAACAAGCCCTCCTGCAGAAAACAACCCCCCCTGCAGAAAACAAGCCCTCCTGCAGCTATGTGAACAGAAAAATCTAAAAGTTATGGCTCCAGGAAGGCAGGGAGTGAAAATCAAAAATGCAAAAACTGAAAATCTCCCAGGGCTGAAAAGGTTAAATTAGAAACCAAGATTCCCTATGTCAATTATCTTAGATCAGGAGCTCTCAATATTAGACCTCTTTAGTTATAATGTCTTACATGTCTTCTCCTGTACCTAGATGATGGAGTTGGAGACATCTGTGAGTCTGACTTTGACCAGGACACAATCATAGACCGCATTGATGTCTGCCCAGAAAATGCTGAGATCACCTTGACTGACTTTAGAGCCTACCAGACTGTTGTTCTTGACCCAGAGGGAGATGCCCAAATTGATCCTAACTGGATTGTGCTGAACCAGGTGAGACAAATATCTTATGAATATGGCAAATTGGACATCAGTTCAGTGGGAGCAGTGCTACAGTTATCATCTCCATCAATACTCAATGGACGGAGCTGTGTACTTCCAGTGTCAATGATGTTCTGAAACAGCTGATCAGCAGGGTTCAGGTGTCAGACCCCCACCAATCAGGTATTGATGACCTATCCTGAGGATACGCCATTGTTATTAAAATCCTGGACCTCAGCATAGGTCATCAATATCAGATCGGCGGGGGTCTGACACCCGGCACCCCCGCCGATCAGCTGTTTGAGGAGACGGCGCGCACTGTGCACACGTGCCGTCTCCCTTCTCTCTTCCTGCTCTGCTGTTGTATGTCTATGGGACAGCAGCAGAGGACAGGAATAGAGAAGGGAGGCAACATGTGCGCTGTCTCCTCAAACAGATGATCGGTGGGGGTGTCAGGCCCCCGCCGATCTGATATTGATGACCTATCCTGAGGATAGGTCATCAATATGAAAAAGCCTAGAGAACCCCTTTAAGCATTATTCATTTTCTAATGCATTTACTTCCATTCACAGGGAATGGAGATAGTACAAACAATGAACAGTGACCCAGGACTTGCTGTAGGTATGTAATCACCAATGATGTCTTATTTCAGTCATTAGCTACAAACCAGAGTGTAAAACTGCACATTAGATTAAAGGGGTTTTCTGGGACTTAAAGGGAATGTGTTATAAGAAAAGGACCTATTGTTTGAATAAAGTCTCTATGTTAAACATTTTTTTTTAGAACTTTTGGTATTTTTTTTTATTTTCCATATGTGTTTATATATTTTTTTACAAAAATACTAAAAACCTGCAGTTTTATAACTGGCCGCTAAGCCTAAAAATATGTTCTGCATAGATCACTTTTAATTAGTCATCTCATTATCATCACATGCAGGATTACAAAGACAGATATCACCTAAATATAGATAACACAGGATTCAACAACCACAATAGGTGATATCCCAGTTTATCCAATCCCTCCTGACCGCCACATAGGTCACAGAGCATACCTAGAAAACTCTCTCAAAGAAGTCAATAACGCATCTTTAAAGGGGTATACCCATCATATACAATGGGGGCATATCACTAGGATATGCCCCCAATGTCTGATAGAGGTGGGACCCGAACCCGGGACCAGCACCTACAATGAGAACGGAGCCGGGAGACCTGTGGCTGAAGGACCCCGGATTTCCCAGGGTCCGTCCACCACCAAGCACTGCTCCCATAGAAGTGAATTTTCCCGCTCCGTTCTCATTGTAGGTTCGGGTCCCAGAGGTGAGATCCCCACCTATCAGACAATGGGGGCATATCCTATCGCTATGCCCCCATTGTCTGAGATTGCAAAACCCCTGTAATGTACAGTCCTTCTTGCTTTCTTTCTGTGTCTATACACATTCAAGTGAATAGGACTGAGCTGCAATACCGAACACAGCGACAATACAATGTACAGCACTGTGCTTGCTTAAAATGAAAATGCCATAGCACTTGTCTGATCAGATATTAAGGTTAGGTCAGCAATATTTAAATCCTAGAAAACCCCTTTTAATGATCACTAACCTTTAACGCAAGTTTGTTTTAATAGTACAAGTGACCACAAGAAACTTTGTAATATATCAGTGAGAAATGTCTAGTTCAATTATCAGCTGTTTACCCCCACACACACGCCCCCCTTGCTAATTGCTTTTCTTTTCCAATTGTGCTTTGAATCTGTTCCAGTGAGGATCATCTCCACTGAAGGATTATGTTACACATGTCAATACATGTTTAAGGAGAGGGGAAGGGGGAACAGTTAGCTGGAGCTGAATGATACAGATTAGAGATTGCTGCTGCCTGATACTAAGTATCCAGTCCTAGTGCTTTATTCACAACTAGGTTTGAGCGAATCGAGCTTTGGATCATAGAACCGAAGTCAATTCGTTAAAAAACTTCATTTGTAATTCTGTTTCCGTACAGCATTAAAATGTATGGGCTCTGTGTAGCAAAACTTTGTCTCGGTCAAAGTTGCTCAAGACTTCGGGGAATGACTTTGATATTCCTATCTGTGTATTTAAAAACATTTCAAAATAGGAATCCGAAGTCGGCTTTGGTACTGGCTGGTACATCAGAACTGTTGGGTTTTGCTCTGGCAGATAGGGTAAGCGGGCACAGTACAGAGGCAAAATACAAGTTCTTAACTCAAAACGTCAGTGTTTATTCACACTTGAGGCAATTGCACAAAACAGCACGTAACTTTGCAGTCTTGGTGTTAATTCACATGCAATGGAAAGTTCATATAACACAAGTCACCAGTTCTGCCTCCAGTAGTCCACAGCAGGCTTTAGGGGGCCTGTTTCCCCAGCGTGCGGCTCTCAGCCCTCCAGCACGGCACAAAGCCTCAGATCCCAAAAACAGACATCTCTACTAAGCCCAGCTGCCTATTTAAGGACAGCCAGGTGCTGCCAAAACTCGGATCGGCACTTAAACTCCGGTCCGGTATTTGACCTCACCTGGCTGGAAACCAGCCCAGCCACACATGCTGGGAGGAAAATACCTGCCTTGCCAGACACAACCCCTCACTGTGTCACAGTACCAAAGCCGATTTCGGATTCCTATTTTAAAGGGTTATTAAATATGTACATAGGAATACTGAAGTAATTCCCCGAAGTCTTGCAAAACTTTGGCCGAGACACAGTTTTGCCACACGGAGCCCATACATTTTTAATGCTGTACGGAAAGACCATTACATACAAAGTTTGGCCAAATCATCTTCGAATCTATGATTCAAAGCTCAATTTGCTCAAACCTATAGGTCACCAATAGAGGGCATGGGACCTTACTGGACTTCCATGTGCCACCAGTTTCACAAGCATTGCTTCGCATATACGGCATTGGACAGAGTTTTATATGATGGAGTCCTGTACAGTTCCATACCTTCTTGGTGACCAATCCTAGAAGTTTGAGGAGGAGTTTGAATGGGACTGAGGTCACACTTGCCCTCTGGCACTCTATTCACAGGGTACGGTACAGGTGGAAAGTGTTTGGCTGTTTCTGTCAGCCCCACAGATATTGACCACTGCTTCATTCCAGCTCCTCCTTACATTGGTTGCGAAACATGAAGGAGTAATGGTAATTGTGATGTTGGGGGTCCCAGCAATGGTGCCCACAGCAATCATACATTTATCACCTATCCTGTGGACACAATAAATAGTTTTCAGAGGATGACCGGTGCGGTCAGTGGGGTTTGGTCCTCATTCATAGCTTTATTTGTTTTCTCCAGGCTATACAGCTTTTAATGGTGTTGACTTTGAAGGCACCTTCCACGTGAACACAGTTACAGATGATGATTACGCAGGTTTCATTTTTGGCTATCAGGACAGTTCTAGTTTCTATGTGGTTATGTGGAAGCAAACAGAGCAGACATACTGGCAGGCTACTCCTTTCCGAGCTGTTGCAGACCCTGGCATTCAACTCAAGGTAAACACAACCTACCTACATTACCTACCTATGTTGTTACTTATATATGACATATCACATTTATGTGACCTAAACATACAAGTTAAGGTTTTGTACCATCTTCTCCGTTTCCTGAAGCATTAAGCACAGACATCTTTTTGTGATTAGACTGCCTGAATTTTTCTTGGCTCCTTCTGGGTAAATATTCCAGTTGCACTTGGAGATGTGCGAGGTCAGCTCTTGGTAAGCGTCCATGTAACTTGCTCAGTGGATGGTAGGTGTGTACAGTGAGAGCATCATTCCAGAGGCATGAGTCTCACATGGAAACTCTCCCTCAGTAACAAGGGGCTGAAGTCATACTTGTCTCCTAGAGAATATCTCTGATGGCAATTTCCCCAGCACTCGAAGGAGATTATCTGGCATCATAAACACGTGGAAATGATAAAATGTAGCACATAATACAATGTACTAAAATCTTGCAAACATTACACCGTACACTGTCTGGTCTACCTGTCAGCAAGAACTACTGCTGGTAGAAAGGGAATAGGTCTTCATTGATCGGTCACTTCATGTTCTTTGCCCTACAGTAGGTGCAATACCTTATTAGAGCATGGGATGTGTTTTTCATGCCACCATTACAAGACAGACAAGAGATAGCCAGTGCCACCCATAGAAGAAAGTCTCAATATCTGCCATTAGGGGCACTTTTTTCTTCCATTACATTATAAATATGGTGTGAATAGTCTAATGCTGCCCGTTCATGATCTCTGACAACGGCTTGAGGAAACTGGGAAATTATGTCAGACTCCTTTAAGGGGTTCTCTAGTCTTTAAGACAATCCCAGAATCTTCTCACCTGTGGACGTTATGGGTAAGGGAACCTAAGGTGGCCTTGGAAACAAAGACCTAAAAGTGGCCCCATGTTGTAAACAGGTCCAAATTGACAGAAGGTGGGGCAACACAAGTAGGGAGGTCCAACACAAGCCACAAGTAGACAACAGAAGTAGGCTGGGCCAGCAATACCGTAGTGCAGCACACAATACCTCACCAGAAAAACCAAACACCACATTGCAGCATAAAATACTGACCTATCACTATACTGAGGATGGTGATAGAGTTGAATTCAGGAGGACATCTGGCTGTCAGCCCACCAGGAAATTTCCCTGTAAGGTCTATGGCCAGTCCACCGCTCCAATCGATGCCACCATCTCCTCTGCTGTTAGACTGGATACGGGCTCTTCTGCTCAGGTCCCAACTGGATCCATCCCTGAATCTTCCTGTTCAGTTGCATATACTGTATATGCAGCTGAACAGGAAGACTTGGGAATACATCTGCTCAGAACCTGAGCATAAGGCCTCTTGCACACAACCGTGTGTCCCCCGTGGCCGCATTCCGGCTCGCATACAGCAGGTCCGCAATACACGGGACACCAGCCGTGTGCAATCCGCATCATGGATGGGTCCGCAAATCCACAGATGTGGTGCGGAATGGAACCACGGAACAGAAGCACTACAGAGTCCTAGCGATATGCCCCCATTGTCTAAGATGGGAATACCCCTTTAAATAAATCGTCCTCCTTGGACTTGAAAAGACAAACGAGCTGCACTTGTTACCAGTAGGAACCGATCAAAGCTCAGCTTTCACTGAGCTTTGGTTGGTTGCTAGGGGCAGCATAGTTTTGATTTTACTTGAAATTACTTAAAACTAAAACAAACAAAATACTGTAAAAAAAAAAAAAAATCTTGCTTCTCTCATTGCTCCTAATCTATTGGAATATTGAGTAAACCTACATTGACAATCTATTATTTCTACGTTTGGTAAAACACCAAAATTTGACTTTACAATTTTAGGATGTGACTGGGATTACATATTCTTCCCATAACTAGTTCTGTGATCTGTGCCCTTGTAGGCAGTTAAATCAAAGACAGGGCCTGGAGAACATCTTCGAAATTCTCTGTGGCATACCGGAGACACCAATGACCAAGTGAGGCTGTTGTGGAAAGACCCCAGAAATGTAGGATGGAAAGACAAGGTGTCTTACCGCTGGTTCCTGCAGCACAGACCTCAGGTTGGGTACATTAGGTCAGTACATCCAGAAGGATGAATTATTTTGTATAAAGTACTGTACCTAATGAGTAAATATATGTGGAGCACAGTTCACACCATTGCAGAACCTTCCAGAAATAAAATGGCATGTTGGATTTCCCGCATGTCTGTTCTTCAGGTTTATAAATTTATGATGCATTTCCAGGGCCAGGTTCTTTGAAGGTAGTGAGCTGGTAGCAGATACGGGAGTCACTGTGGATACCACTATGCGTGGCGGAAGACTTGGAGTATTCTGCTTCTCACAGGAAAACATTATCTGGTCCAACCTGAAGTATCGCTGTAACGGTAAGTTTATCACATACTTTAATAAGTAAAAAAAAATACTTGTATGGGATCCTGCAAAAGGGACATACAACCTTTAGAGTTGGAGCTCCACTGCATACCAGTATAATATGACACATTAGCTGGGCTAGGACAGGCGTTGGACATATTTTGTTGCCACCTAGGTTGCCACTGAATTTATGCATTAGAAAAAGAAAAGTAAAATGTCTGTCATGAAATCTTTCTGACCAGCTCAGTGTAGCTGAGCTGATGATAATGCTGTAGGTCCTGGGGTAATATGAACTGCCATTTAGGGCATTGGGAAGGTCACCTGTCCTGCAGGTATTGACTTTCACTATGTTATTGATACCCAATGCAACCAATTAGTGATTCCTTCCAGAGGGTGAATGCTGGGTCGCAGTGGAAAGCAGATGAATTAAGAAAGTGAGCGTAGGGCTTCATTGTATACATATATAATATATGAGAGGTGAAGTATGGAGCCACTGCATATGGAAGGATGGCATTGAGAACTCCACGGGGAGAAAGCTGTATTATCATTGGATGCCCAAAAGGCATTTGACTGTATTGAATGGGAATATTTATGGGCAGTATTAAAAAGGGTCGGTATAGGGGAAGGATTTATAAGATGGATACAGTTAATATATCAGGATCCGCGGGCCAGAGTGATGGTGGATGGGAGCTTGTCCCTGCCCCTTGCCCTATATCGGGGCACTAGGCAGGGATGCCCTCTCTCTCCACTATTATTCGCTATCGCGATTGAACCTATGGCATGTATAATAAGAAATGATGGGGAAATTAAAGGTTTTCACTATGAGGGTGGGGAAGAAAAATTGTTAATGTACGCGGACGATATTTTGCTATTTATGCACAATACTGGAGACCAGTTTAATAGAGTCATAGATATAATAGATAAGTTTGGTTGTTTTTCTGGAGTAAATATTAATTGGGGGAAATCACATATGCTGATGTTGGGAGATGCACAACCACAGGGGTTTTTGAAGGTTCAGGTGTTGGGAAAACAAGAAAACTTTAAATATTTAGGGATACAAATTTCTGGGAACATAGGAGAATACGAAAAATTAAATGTACTTCCCCTAATAAAAGAACTCAGGACCAAAATACATGTCTGGCGTAGATTACCAATTTCAATACAGGGTCGGGTAAATTTAATAAAAATGGTCTTTCTTCCAAAAATATTATATGTCCTTCAAAATGCCCCAATCAGATTGTCGCAGGATACCTTTAGATTGCTTGATAGGTTAATGGGAGATTTCCTCTGGAAAGGTAAGACTGCGAGAATAAAAAGAGAGATACTTCAGCTCCCAGTGAAAGAAGGTGGATTAGCAGTTCCGAATTGGTTTTTTTATTATATAATCACGCAATATGGTCAAATAAAGAGTAGCTTAGATGGTTTGGTGGGTAGGCAGGTGGTAAATAGATTGGGATGGAAAGATGAATGGAATTTTTTAGAAGTATTGGAATCAGGCACTTTGGGGAGAAATAGTATTGGAAATAGAGTTTTAAATTTAACTGAATACATATGGGTGGAGATTAAAAAAATACTAGAGATTAAAGGGTTTCTGCAATACACACCTTTATGGAAAAACATCAACCTTAAAGAACTGCAGGGGATTAAGATGTATATAAATTGGGAAAAAAATGGGATGAAATATTTAAACCAGATATTTGAGCAGGGTAAATTGAAGGATTTTAATACAATGGTTAGAGAGTTTGGTATACCGCATAAGGACTTATATAAATATTTTCAGCTTAGGAATGCATTGAGGTCAGTTATGCAAGAAGAAAAATATAAGATGGAAAGATCTGTGCTATTGTATAAATTTACTAATGTGAGTGAAAGAGGAGGTATAACGGCAAAAAGATATAAGATATTGATGGATGGAAAAAAGAAACGGGTTACAATATTAGCTAGGAAAAAATGGGAGAACGAACTCCAATTTTTTACGGAAGAAAAATGGAAAGATGCATTAAAGAATTATTCTCGAGTTTCAAACAGAGGTTCACATAAGATTTCACAATTTTTTGTAGTTCATAGGCTGCATAGATCCCCATGGATATTGAAAAAAATGGGTGTTAGAGCCTCGGACGATTGTGTAAAATGTGGGGGAGAGAGAGCTGACTTAATGCATTGTTTCTGGAGATGCCCCAGATTGTTTAGATATTGGACAGAAATAACAGATACTATATATCGAATTTTGAAGGTTCAAATATCAGAAGATCCCATGACTTGTATTCTGGGGGCAACCGAACACTTGGGTCTAAATAGAGACATAAGTATGGTCCTGAGTAAGGTGTTATTTCAAGCCAGACTCTTAATACTTAAGAAATGGGTAGGTGCTGACCCTCCAACAGTTTGGCAGTGGAGAAAAGCAGTGGATGATATGATTAAAGAAGAACGGGTGATGGAGGGCCATAGTAGTAAAGAAAAAACTATGGATGAAATATGGAAGAGGTGGCTACCTTAGGGCTGGATAGATATATAATATTTTTTTTTTTTTTTTTTTCTCTTTTCTTTCTTTCACACGTCTCCCTCTCCCACTCCCCAAGGGAGGTGGGAGGGGGGGGTAATTGGGGAGTAAAAAATATTTGTATATGTATGGAATAAGATTGGAATGTCCTCTCTATTTCGATTGTTCAAGAATGTAATTTGTATCCAATCTATTGATGAGGAATTTTGTGAAGACGGAAATAAAGATATATTTAATAAAAAAAAAAAAAAAAGAGAACTCCACGTGCATGGTGAGAGTCGAGGTGCAGTGATGGGGAATATGTACTAGGTAGAGGAACGCTGGAGATTGGTGGGAAATGAGGGCAATGAAATGGCTGATTGTCCATCCAACAGCTGTGCTGTACTGTACTGAACCTCAAGGACTAAGGGTGACCCACTTGATCCACAGTCATGAGATGTTCTTTGGTGTAATAGTAACACAAAGATGATCAGAATTCAACAGGGTTGCCAATCAGACTTTTTATTTTTTCTGGACAACTTATCCCAAAATCGCAGACAGCCAACATTTTTTACGGACAAATAGGAAAACCATAATAAATGCTAAAGATTATAAGTACAGTAATACATGTTTATAGCTCAATATACTGATAAGGCCTCATTACCAGCATTAAAATAATGATAATTACCACCAAAATAAAATAGTCAAGTATCACCAGCCTCAGAAAAATCACTGACACGTTTACTTTTTTCACGGACACAGGGAAAAAAGTCACCTATTTTTACGGACTGTCCAGAAATTTCTGGACGGTTGGCAACTCGGGTATTCACTAGTTGAGTGAGTTTCTGTCTCTGACACAAACAATCCAGTACGTACCCTAGTAAACTAGGAAGGGTAATGTTCACCAGATCTCAGAGATCTCACCAGTGGTGCATATTGGACCTGAAGGTGGGCAAAATGTCTCATTGTTTGCGTTAGTCTATGGCATCATTCCGTAGTGGTGTAAAATGTCCTGTCAAAGATATAGGTCAATATTTTGCAACTGTGCACACCCAATATCTTGTCCATATGCATAACTAACGGTACTGAATATTTTAAGAGGCTCTTTCACCAGCTATCTATGAATATTAACATTATCTGTGTAAGTGTATAGTCACTGATAACAACTCCCCGCGTACAGCTATCAGTGACTGACAGCTATCTATGTATGCACACTTATACAGAGCATGCTATCAATCACTGATAACATCTCCCCCATGTACAGCTATCAGTGACTGACAGCTATCTCTGTATATACGCTTATACAGAGAATGCTATCACTGATAACATCTCCCCCGTGTACAGCTATCAGTGACTGACAGCTATCTATGTATACACACTTACACAGAGAATGCTATCAATCACTGATAAAACCTCCCCTGTGTACAGCTATCAGTGACTGTCAGCTATCTATGTATACACACTTACACAGAGAATATCAGTCACTGATAACACATTCCCCATGTACAACTGAAGTAAAAAAAATGTAGAGATATAAATGAATAACCTACACATTTTTTTTAAATCTTTTCCCATAAAAATATATCAATCTGCTCAGCTTCTTCTGCTCTATAACATGTGCAGTGATCAGGGTTGAGGTGGCCACCAATACTATGCTGAGTCCCTTGGACACCATTGAGGTGTCACCATGTGTTGCAGCTCTCCAGAGGGGATGATAAGGAGTGGTGCACTGCAATAGGAAATAAGTCCAGAGTCAGGGTTTGCTGTAAACCAGTGTAATTCCTTACTCGTGGAGCTCAAGTGCAAAACAATACAGGCAATGCACTGAGCTGGCTTCTCCAGTCTCCCTTCTGGTAGCAGAAAGTTCTGTGTTGAGAAAAGCACTGAGCTAGCTGTCCCTCTCTCTCTCTCTCTCAGATAGCGGGTGGCCCAGGGTCTGTGGCTCAGTCATCCAGCTGGCTCTCTGGTCAAAAGGCTGGTGACCCAGAGTCTGTGGCAGAGTATCCCCTTCTCAGCATCATCTTCTGAATACTCGTGCAGTCTGGAAGAGTTTCTCCTACTAAACACTGCTCCTTACCTGCAGACCACTATGGGCTCTGTCTGCTCTACTGTTATACAGTTTCTAAACAATCTAGACGAGCCTTGAAGAGGAAGGCGTAGAGTGGAGAAGCACAGCCTAACAGAAACAGTGTTTCAGTTCAAGGATGCCACCGACTTGTATTGGGCCTCAATACAAGTAAATAGGAATGACTAAGTGGTTTTCAGTAAACAATTGTCTGAGAGAGTTAAACCAAACCATCAAAAGTTCACTGTGTCTGTTTTTTCCCCTTAAAAATAATCCTTTATGGTGACTGTGGAAAAGGACTAGCTTCTCAGTGCACAGGCTGGAAAGACCCAAAATCTCTTAGTGTTAGCTGGTTGTGCATTAACCCTTTCTACAATGCAGTACCAGCGAAGTGCAATAACATTCCAAATGAACAAGATGTATTGCAATAAACATATAACATGCAGTTCAACAATATAAAACAGTACAAGTACAAACAATGGTATAAATAATAGGGCAAGCTAACCCTTTAAAGTAGTAAGTTGATAGCTTTGAATAGCAGCAATAGGGGTAATCTGCTTGCAGATTGCTCTGCATTTTGTGGTGACAGGCCCTCTTTAACATTTCAAGATGATAATTGCTATTGTTTCCTCTTGCCCGTAAAGAAACAACTTTCAGACCGTGAGATAATGTGTTTTCCCTCTTCATTTCCAGACACAATCCCTGAGGACTTTCAAGCTTTTCAAGCTCGGCAGTTTGTAAGTTAAAGAAGCAGAAAGCTAGAAGAGAAGTTTATATTTTTTGTCGTAATCACATTTTTATTTGTTGATGTAACAAATTTCTTTTTATACCTACTGAACATGAATGTATGTGAAATGACACAGATACAATAAAGAAAGGGTTAAAATGTGGTTACATTGTTGGATGTCATTCGGGATGCGTCAAAGGCACAGTTTAGGATGAGTTGACGTTTCACTTGACCTCGGTTATGGTACCACACAGTAGCATTAGACAAGATGCTGGGATCTGGAGCAGGCTTTGTTGACACCTCTGTCCTACAATCTTACAGTAGGCTGGGAACAAGGAGGTGGAGGTTGGAGGTTGGGTGTTTGGTGGGAAAGAACTGCTCACTTGCTACTTAAAGGACAACCAAAGCTGTCTGTGACAATATGTGGTCATCGCTTATTAGAGAATCTGTATCTCAAAAGTTGGTAGTCTGCTTATCACGACCAATAGGTCGATTGGCGACAGGTGGCAAGAAGATTGCGGTCACCACTTCCATCAGTGCTGCAGAATAAAGTTTGTTCTGTCATCCTGATGGAAATGTCTGGTTGCCATTCAGCATCTGTGCACGTCAGATCCTCCACTTGTACCTGGGCTCCCCGTGATATGACCAGCACCAGAGTGATCAGGAGAATTAGGACCAAAAAGAAGCCTGCGCCCCACTCCACACTCAGTACTGCACCTCATATTTACAGTAGGTGCAAAATAGCTGGGATCTACAGGATTGTACTGGTGACTGATCCTGCCCATACCTGACTCTGTGTCTACACTTCTGTAGGTCACCACCGTTTCTCCTGTAATTATCCCCCAGCCGATTATAGGTTGTTCTGCAGTCAGATATGGAGACCTCACTCCTCCATTCTCAAGCAATAACGTCTGAGCGCCTGTTCATTGTAAGAAGAGGACCTTTGTCAATATCATACATAGCTTAGTATAAACTCCCACACTGATATTTAATTGCAAACTGCAAGGCGGTATGCTTTATGCCTGTAGTGTATTTGGCACGGTATGGCTGTACTATTTGAGTAGTATTACTGATTCTACAGTACTTCACCACCCATCTTTTTTGTGGTCCTCAATGGACCTGCTATAATCCAGACAAACATGGTGAGAGTATACAAACACCATGTAGATGTTATCTTCGGTTGGATTCTAGATGACCTCACTGATTACTTATACAGGTGTCCAGAGCATTTTGTTTCGACAACTCTTGTTACTCCCATGAAGAGGAACAGGAGAGTATTGGTGGTCGTGGGGGTGCCAGCAATGGGTATTCTGGTCTAAATCCCATACATTCTCTCCACATAGGGCGTGTTGATGTAAGTTTCTGAGTCCACACCTCCAACATGCATGTCCTTCCTTGGTGATTGTGCACAGCAGCCCATGCTATAAACATGCTTAAAGGGGTTCTCTGGGAATTAGGAAAATTAAAATACTTAAATATTACTTTATTATAAATATATTCCCAAATACCTTTCATTAGTTATAATAGGTTGTTTTGTCTCGGAAACAATCATTAGGAAAAATAAAATGGCCGCCGTCCTATTAGTACACAGAAAACCTGTCCTAATCACACAGCAGGACAAGTTACTTCAGAGCAGTGAGCTAAAGAGCTGCCTTATCGTCTATGATCCTGACTATAGTTTAATATGATCTTTAGCTAAATCTCTGTAGAAATGGAGTTCATGAGGAGACGAAGTACAGAGAGGAGAGTGGGGGTGATGCGGCTGATGAGCAGCACTTGTATGCAGTCTCCGTTACCACAGACTGTCCTCTCTGTACTTCATGTCTCCTCATAAACTCCATTCCTACAGAGATTCAGCTGCAGATCTTATCAGCTGTATTCAGGATCATAATCCCTGACAAGTAGGAGAGGAGGATGAGGCAACTCTTTACCTCAGTGCTTGGAAGTTACTTGCCGTCCTGTATCATTAGGACAGGTTTTGTGTGTGTTAATAGGACAGCGGCCATTTTGTTTCTCCTAATGATTGCTCCCTAAACAAAATGAGCCATTATGAATAATGAAAAGTATATGGTAATATATTTACAATAAAGTAATATTTAAGTATTTTCATTTTCTAAATTCCAGGAGAACCCCTTTAATAAAGGTTCTGATTGTGGAGGCCTTCGGCTTAACACCAAGTTTGGCTGCCAATGCTCAACTGATTGTATATATGTCAAGTGCTTTCTGCTTCCTTGTGTTGTAAATATACAATTAGGACACTGAGGAGATGAATATGGGTTTGAAAAAGAACAGATCATAACAATGTTAGAGACAAAGAACCCTTGTGGTGGACTGTGGTTTTAGCCACAATGATGTCCAATTGTTGTTTACTGCTGTAATCTCTGTTAAAATGTTCTAGATCCAGAACTGATTACATTACTAATACAAATTTGACAAGTGGATAAAAAGGTCACAAAAAATTGTGCAAACTTAGTATTTTACATTAACAACTGGCAAAAGCACATTAATAAATGTGGGCCATGATCTCAGCACATGAGATTAAAGGACTGCAGAGTTTGTTTCTGGATCTACATGCCAGAATCTGCATGTAACTGCCTCCCATGAGACTATTATTCTGCTTACATGGTCGCGGAAGGTTTACTTTCTTGGCATGGATACACAACAGGATACTATGTTGAGTGTCTGCATGCGAATTAGCCCCACTGAATGGGCTAAAGCTGAGTGTGGATCCGCCACATGCAAAATTAAAAAATGCAGAAGAAACCTGAGGATCAGCCTTCAATTTCTGCCATGGATTCCACAGTGGATTTTACTGATGGAAAAGTCTGTTTTTTGAGCTGTCATTCCATACAGAATGAAGTCCCTGCTGAGTAAACTTGCCCTAAATTACAGGTCCTTCTAAAAAAATTAGCATATTGTGATAAAGTTCATTATTTTCTGTAATGTACTGATAAACATTAGACTTTCATATATTTTAGATTCATTACACACCAACTGAAGTAGTTCAAGCCTTTTATTGTTTTAATATTGATGATTTTGGCATACAGCTCATGAAAACCCAAAATTCCTATCTCAAAAAATTAGCATATCATGAAAAGGTTCTCTAAACGAGCTATTAACCTAATCATCTGAATCAACTAATTAACTCTAAACACCTGCAAAAGATTCCTGAGGCTTTTAAAAACTCCCAGCCTGGTTCATTACTCAAAACCGCAATCATGGGTAAGACTGCCGACCTGACTGCTGTCCAGAAGGCCATCATTGACACGCTCAAGCAAGAGGGTAAGACACAGAAAGAAATTTCTGAACGAATAGGCTGTTCCCAGAGTGCTGTATCAAGGCACCTCAGTGGGAAGTCTGTGGGAAGGAAAAAGTGTGGCAGAAAACGCTGCACAACGAGAAGAGGTGACCGGACCCTGAGGAAGATTGTGGAGAAGGACCGTTTCCAGACCTTGGGGGACCTGCGGAAGCAGTGGACTGAGTCTGGAGTAGAAACATCCAGAGCCACCGTGTACAGGCGTGTGCAGGAAATGGGCTACAGGTGCCGCATTCCCCAGGTCAAGCCACTTTTGAACCAGAAACAGCGGCAGAAGCGCCTGACCTGGGCTACAGAGAAGCAGCACTGGACTGTTGCATGTCATTCGGAAATCAAGGTGCCAGTGTCTGGAGGAAGACTGGGGAGAGGGAAATGCCAAAATGCCTGAAGTCCAGTGTCAAGTACCCACAGTCAGTGATGGTCTGGGGTGCCATGTCAGCTGCTGGTGTTGGTCCACTGTGTTTTATCAAGGGCAGGGTCAATGCAGCCGCTATCAGGAGATTTTTGAGCACTTCATGCATCCATCTGCTGAAAAGCTTTATGGAGATGAAGATTTCATTTTTCAGCACGACCTGGCACCTGCTCACAGTGCCAAAACCACTGGTAAATGGTTTACTGACCATGGTATTACTGTGCTCAATTGGCCTGCCAACTCTCCTGACCTGAACCCCATAGAGAATCTGTGGGATATTGGGAAGAGAAAGTTGAGAGACGCAAGACCCAACACTCTGGATGAGCTTAAGGCCGCTATCGAAGCATCCTGGGCCTCCATAACACCTCAGCAGTGCCACAGGCTGCTTGCCTCCATGCCACGCCGCATTGAAGCAGTCATTTCTGCAAAAGGATTCCCGACCAAGTATTGAGTGCAGAACTGAACATAATTATTTGAAGGTTGACTTTTTTTGTATTAAAAACACTTTTCTTTTATTGGTCGGATGAAATATGCTAATTTTTTTAGATAGGAAATTTGCGTTTTTATGAGCTGTATGCCCAAATCATCAATATTAAAACAATAAAAGGCTTGAACTACTTCAGTTGGTGTCTAATGAATCTAAAATATATGAAAGTCTAATGTTTATCAGTACATTACAGAAAATAATGAACTTTATCACAATATGCTAATTTTTTTAGAAGGACCTGTACATTAAAGGGGTTATCTGGGAAGCCACTAAAAAACTGTTCCATACCATTCCATTTACCATTATTAATTGTCCCATACCTTTTCCAACTGTTTTATCTGACTAGCGTGTCCCCTACATTACCCTGATTTTTCCACTTGTTACTCTGCCTAACTTTGTGGTTTGGAAGTGGGACCTGCAAGATCTTTCCTGCACCACTGTTCTCACCTCCCTAACCAATGCCTACTTAGTGTCTGGAGCCTGCAGTGTTCATGTGACCGCATGGAGCTGCCATATGAAGTCTGTACAGGCCCTTTCACTAAGCTGAAAGATAGAACGGGTCAGGCAATTGTAATGTTGAAGGCCTATGCCAGATGGAGCCCTTCTGCTCGGGGGCACAGCCGCGAGGTTACTCACCACTTCTCCCCTCCATAGTTGGTGGTCCATGCCCGTCGGCAGCCTCATCTGCCCCCTTGGCAGGTACGGAAATTGGAGAACTAAGTCTGGCCTTAAGTTAGGCCTGTGCGCTCTTCTTGCAGCCTCTTCTGGTCCCTAGGAAGGTATGCACAAGCTACTTTTGACTTCTTGAAGTGCCATCGTGTGCACACCTTCTGTGCTCCCATCCAATGGCTCTGATTATCCTTTGTTACCTCTGTCTGACAACAGGATTTTGACTCTCTCCTGCCTGCTCTCATACTGACCCTGTGCTGCCGGTGTTCTAAGATATTTTCCTACCCCTGAACTGAGCATGCTCAGTACAAGTGAAGTCCCCACCCATTATATTTTCCTACTGCTACTGTTCCCGATCTGCTGGATTCATTGTGTCTCCTGCTGTCACATGTAAGTTCCTACTGGTTTTAAATTGTTGAATGTGACAGCAGGAGACACAATGAATCCAGCAGATCGGGAACAGTAGCAGTAGGAAAATATGATGGGTGGGGAGAATGGGCGGGAACTTTACATGTGGGTGGGAACTTCACTTGTACTGAGCATGCTCAGTTCTCCGGGTAGGAAAATATCTCAGAACACCGGGCCTAACCTTTGGCCTGATTACCGGATTTAGTTCATATTGCCTGCCCTGACCAAGGCTTGTCCGTCACTACAGTTTTGCTTGATCCCTAGGTCCTCCACACTAATGTCTATTAAGGATTAGCAGTCACGTGAACAGAGACTACTCTAAGGCCTCTTTTACACGGGCGTTGCAGGAAATTGTGCGGGTGCGTTGCGGGAACATGCACGATTTTTCCGCGCAAGTGGAAAACATTGTAATGCGTTTTGCACTCGCGTGAGAAAAATCGGCATGTTTGGTACCCAAACTGGTGTTCTGTAGATTGTATTATTTTCCCTTATAACATGGTTATAAGGGAAAATAATTGCATTCTGAATACAGAATGCATAGTAAAATAGCGCTGGAGGGGTTAAAATAATAATAATTTAACTCACCTTAATCCACTTGATTGCGCAGCCGCCATCTCTTCTGTCTTCTTTCTTTGCTGTGTGCAGGAACCGGACCTGTGTGACGTCACTCCGGTCATCACATGGTCCATCACATGATCCATCACCATGGTAAAAGATCATGTGATGGATCATGTGATGACCGGAGTGACGTCACACAGATCCGGTTCCTGCACACAGCAAAGAAAGAAGACAGAAGAGATGCCAGCTGTGCGATCAAGTGGATTAAGGTGAGTTCAATTATTTATTTATTTTTTTTAACCCCTCCAGCGCTATTTTACTATGCATTCTGTATTCAGAATGCTATTATTTTCCCTTATAACCATGTTATAAGGGAAAATAATAATGATCGGGTCTCCATCCCGATCGTCTCCTAGGAACCGTGTGTGAAAATCGCACCGCATCCGCACTTGCTTGCGGATGCTTGCGATTTTCACGCAACCCCATTCATTTCTATGGGGCCTGCGTAACGTGAAAAACGCACAAAATAGAGCATGCTGCGATTTTCATGCAACGCACAAGTGATGTGTAAAAATCACCGCTCATGTGAACAGCCCCATAGAAATGAATGGGTCGGGATTCAGTGCGGGGGCAATGCGTTCAACTGACGCATCGCATCCGTGCGGAATACTCGCCCGTGTGAAAGGGGCCTGAAGTAGCCTGTCCTGGTGGTTCCCCTCCAGCAGAGTACACATCCCTGCACAGGAGTTAATGGGTGAAGACCAGGGGGCTAGTTAGATAACTCCTTTGGGATTAGCGTTAAGCAAAATCTCAAGTGCACATCGAATACACATTTGCTTATGTTACAACAGTCTTAGAGATGCGGAGATCTACTGCTGTTAATCTGGAGGATCTTAAAATCTACTCCATGAGTCGAGTTGTCACAGGAGCATGGGGCCAAGGGTGTGAAAGTTATATATATTATATATATATTTTAACACATTGTCGAAAAGCCTCCTCAGCCAAAAATTGTTGCAGTTGCTCACAAAACAAATCTATGGGTGTGTCCCCAGCAACAAAGTCACCTTCATAGTTGCGTGATACTTATATATAGACCTATTTTGGGTACTCCAGAAATATATTTACTAAAGACTCTAAAATCTATTTGGTCACTGGTTTTTAAATAATTGCAGGGGACTTATTTAACTACATATGAAAAAGCAAAGACTCACCCATAAATTGATACTTATGGTTTTTATTAAGGGTGTAAAACATACAATTTTCTTACATTTCAGGTTCAGTGTATCACATCATGTCATGTCTATTCTATGTCTATATACATTCCTTGGCCACGTTAGTGGAAAATATTCACCCTGAAATACTTTACTATCGTGCTATATGATTCTGTGAAAACTTTGATTTTACTGTATGCTGTGGTTGTTCGAGGGGATGCAAAATTATAGCTCTGCACATACTCTACTGAAAGCACATCAGGCGGCAGGAACCACTAACTGATGAGATGTTTCCATTTATAGAACAGGCTGCATGTTATTCTCCCCATTCCTTTAATCCAAGATGTAGTGGGCAGACCACACCTATCTACAAGTGTAAGCTACATGAAAGCATCTGCCAACCAAACTGGTTTAACATAAGATTGAGGCATAATGGAGGATATAGTAATACAGCTAGAAAATGGTTTACTTCTCCAGATTTTGCTTCATTGTTGTGCTCCACATAACCCAGCAGTCCAAAAATAACTGACTGGTCCCTGTAAAGTAAGTCCTAAAAAAGATTTGCAGATTTCCAAATATTGGTTCATTACCTTATTTACTTTAAAGGACAATTCTTTTGATAAACCTATCATCATGGACCTCTCTTTTCTTGGTCCCTTTTTTGGTATTCTACTTAAAGAGGAGCTGTCACCTCTCCTGGCATGTCTGTTGTAGTATCTACCTACATCCCCATGTTGATCACTCCATGTTGTGCCATTCCTCTTTCGTTCCTGCTAGAAGAGGCAACTCGGATTGGACAATGTCAGACTGTGCAGGAGCAAATCCCCATCTGGAGCGTCATTGCTAGCTGAGTTCTAGCTGGAATCATAAAGGAATGGTCCAACATAGAATCATAAGAATAGAGGCTCCTGCGTTGTTGTTGCAGCATGCCACAGGGGTGGGAAGCAGAGGAGGAGGATAGAAGTGATAGTAGCAAGGATAGTGGTAGTAGTACTCACTCTCTCACGCCCTTGAGCTGTGCAGTGATGGGAAAGGTGCACTTTTTTTCTCTTCGTGGCACACTCCGTTTCTGGGGTTCTCCTGCCTGATGGCACAAAATGCAATTTTCACAAATGTTACAGGTTTCACGGCTGGGCAGGTAGGTAATATGCCACAGTGTCTGTTTAGAGCAATCTTCTTTATGCTGAACTTCTCTAGCTGATTTGTACTTAAGGAGGACCTGTCCCCTCTCCTGACATGCCTGGTTTAATAGCTTTATGCGTTCCCCATGTAAAACCATTCTGGAGCATCTATTCTTATGGCTGTATGTTGTACCTTTATTATTTCTACTAGAATTTATGAAAGAATTATTAGCAGTCTGCAGGGCCGGTTCTAGGTAAAATGGGGCCCTGGGGCGAAAAACAATAAGGCCCCCCCCCCATGACACTTTAACGTCCCGTATTGACTCTGGAGATTTAATTTGTGGACGTTCATACAGAAGAAACTGTATATTGTGTGGCACAGTGTAGGCTATATGTGTATAACAAACATATTTCACATGAAAACTTAGTTACTTGGCTTGGTCCTTGGGGATCTCAGACACCACTTGAACACTTGGCTGGGGGCTCGGTGCGGTGGAGCTGATGTTGTGTTTTATCCTAATGAGAAAGATTTCATAATAAGGATTTGGAGAAGGGGCAGAGGGACAGCAGAGCAGGGAGAGGCTGGTGATGCTACTAGGGGGGTCATACAATAGGGGAGTAATAAAGCCCACCATGATGCCCCCCCGTAGTAATAATTCTCCTTATAATAGACAAAAAATACCCCCTTGTAATGCCCCCAGCTGAGCTAATGTTCCCATAGTGCCGCCATAATGTACCCCTATATAGTGCCCCCAGTAAATGCCTCCATAGTGCTCCTCTCCCCCCTTCCTCCTAGTGCCCCCATAATGTACAAGTATAAAATGCCCCATAAATAGTGCCCCAGTAGATGCCCTTAGTATCCCCCATAATTTGCAAGCATAAAATACATCTTAGTGCCCCCCATAGATGACCCCATAGTAATCCTCTCCCCCCTTCACCATAGTACCCACCATAATGTGTCCCAGTATAAAATGCCACTGTACAGAGCCCTCTATATAGCATACTACTTCTTTGTAGCCTCAGTAGATGCCCCTACAGTGCCCCCCAATAATGTGCCAGTAAGAAGTGCCCCCAATGATGCCCCCCCGGCCTCAATGTCACATTTCTCCCCCTCCATGTCACGTCATCACCCCCTTTGCATCACATTATTCCCCCCCCCCCCTGCATCATGGCAGCACACTTCCTACGCTCCATCTCCCCCCCCCCCCCCCCCCCCAAATGCACATTTCTCCAGTCTAAGAAGTCTGCTTGAAGCAGAACCAGGGCTAGTACATCTCTACTCAGTGCTCCCGAGTCCCACTGACACTGGGACGGTTGAGATGGGATCCAGTTGTTATTAACCTAACCTACCTGTTCTGACTGTACTTGGAGAAACTTTTAACTTGGCTGTCTATGTGTGGGCGGCGGGCCTTCCCTGGCAGAGTCTGTGGGCGGCGGGCCTTCCCTGGCAGAGTCTGTGGGCTGTGGCTGGCTGCCGCTTGCTCCTTCTTCTCTGGGGGAGCAGCTGTGGCAACGTCAGACGCGAAGACGTGCCTGTGCGGCAGCGGCGGCACTCTCACAGCCACTGCTCTCTTAAAGAGGCACGCAGAGCGGAGCTCAGAGTGGCTGCGGTCCCCCTCCTTTCCATTAGTCCGGACTGCCCCCAGCCCGGGACTCTATGCGCAGCTGCGCTTAGCGGAGTTAGCAACAGTACAGCCCGCCACTGTCGCCACACAGAGTTATAGAATAGTCTAGTTAGTTGCGGGCTGGCACTGGGGGCCCCTAAGGACTCGGGGGCCTGGGGGCAATTGCACCGGCCCTGAGTAGGGGTACAGATGGGTGGTAACCAGTTGGGGGAGGTGTACCGGCACAGACTCACTCTATCCAATCACTGCTGCAATTTTTAGACTGTGCAGGTACACCCTGCAACTTGTTACCACCCCTCTGTACCCTTACTGCAGACTGCTAGTAATTCATTTGTAACTTCTAGTAGAAATAATAAAGGAATGGCACAACATAGAGCCATAAGAATAGACGATCCAGTATTATTACATGGGGAATGCATGAAGCTATTAAAACAGGCATGTCAGAAGTGGTAAAAGGTCCTCTTTAAAGGTGTTGTGCAATCACACTCCTGACCTCCTTCATAGAATGAATCCGGTAGTTCCGAGTGAGTGCTAGAGGTGCGGGTTACAAAGGGGTACTCTGCCTCATATCTATTGGGACTGTCCCAAGATACGCCCCTACTGGACTGGAGTGGGCACCCTTCTAAGTGACATTTTTGCAGTGGAGATCCAGCCTGACCCTATGTCCTTCCTGCTCAATGTGGTACCTCGTCAAGTTAAAAAACACTCACTTAAGTTGCTACTAATGATACTTACAGCAGCCCGTTGTCTAATACCTCGATGTTGGAAAAGCCCCGAACCACCAAGGGTTTCTGATTTGTATGCTAGGGTGACGGAAGTCCGAACCCTGCAATACTCCACAGCTATGTTTCAGGACAAAATTGCCCGCTTCAATGCCATATGGGATCCCTTGGACGTTTACTGGGCTACGAGACATCCTTAGAGAGCTGTTGAGAATAGTGTATCTCATGTTATACCTCATACTTTGTACTAATGTGCATAGATCTGTTGTGGATATGCTTTGTCATTTCTTCACTCTTTAATAAATATACAATTATAAAAAAATAAAAAAAAGGTGTGCAGAATCCTAAAAATGTCATTTGACTGTGTAAACTTCATCTAGTCTGCTACAGAGCATAATAATATACCGGTTAACTTTTTCTGAGTCTTCACTTTACTCTGCATGCTCCTGCTGTGCTCTGTTGTTTACAACCCGAACTTCCAGGTTGTGGCCGTATATGAGCAGCAGCCACAATATTTCCCATAGTGCTGTGCGCTGCAAGATCAGCCAGAAATGTAAAACGCCTACTACACCCTTCCCTGGACCGAAAACTCAGCCCATTACACCCTCCATCTGTCTATTGCCGTCTCCTCCTAATGCTTCCTCACACACAGCTTCAATATGAAAAAGAAAAATTTATACCAGGATAACCCCTTTAAGCATCCAGGCATAGCGTGCACACTTTTCTTTAGGCAATACAACCAATAGGGTGAACCATAAACATCAGACTAAGCTCGCCTTTTTCAATCAGTTTGGAAGTCCACACTTTCACTGTGGGGTTTTATGCAATGTACTCACACAGGTGATCAAACAGCAGATGGAAACTTGGTGCAATGGAGACTTAGTGGTTGTCATGAACCAGCGGGTGTGAACCCACATTGCCACATGTCCTACCTCCTCTAAGGGTGTTGTCTAAGTGAACCCCTCAATCTTCACAGTACCCCTGATGGTGGGGATAGACTTTCCCGAGGGGAACACCAGGTCGCTACCTCCTGAGGAGGATTGGCACATGAGGCAGCTGGTCTAGGCAGACTAGAAGGTACCTGAGCAAGGTACCAGAGGTACAGGCTGAGTCATAACCAGGAGCAACACTGCAGGACCGAAGGATGAGGCAGAGGCAGAGTCAAACAGGCAATAGGTAAACTCCACACCAAACACCGGAGGGAAGGGGTACTAGGCCTGGAAACTAGGGAAAGGGGAAAGGTCACCTCCTAGTGAATCCCTAAACTGAGCCCTGACTACTATCAGTATGAACAGACCTCAATGGTAGGAATGTTCATACGCAGGAATCTAGAGCCCAATCTGACCCTGGAAATAGTGTCAGGGCAAAAGACGACCTGCTTCCTTCCCAGCTGAAGGAACAGGAGACTCCCTCAGGCCTAATACCAAAAGACAGGGGAATACAACAAACAAAGAAATAGGGGAAAAAGACACTTAACTCTGAAGTACATGGAGGAGCAGGAACTCAGAGGAGAACCAAACACCAGCACTTCCACAACCAGAAGGAGCTATCAACCGCATAGCATGATGGGTGACGGCCAGACTAAATAGAGGGATGGGAATGACTTCTTAAGCTACACCTGAGACAAGAGGTGTGGTCATAACCAGCAACAACACAGAAACAAGTGAAACCAAAGAGGCTGTCAGATCACATGACGTGCAGCCAGTCTCTTAAATCTCTGACCCCTGTCACAGGAGAGACCATGACAGTACCTGCCCTTCTACAAGTGGCCTCCGGACACCCAGGGTCGACTTTATCCAGATAAACTCTGAGAAAGTGTCACGGTCCCTCAGGTGACTGGTGTCAGTAGATCAGAGAGACTGGCTGATTGTGGAGGAATCTAACAGCCTCCTTGATTTCTCTTTATTCAGTGTTGATAGGGTTAATGATCACTTCCCTTTTCTCAGCTGTTGCTCAGTGGTCATCACGTCTACCCTTTATAGTCTGACCCCACCCTTCTGACTATGCGGTAGATAGCTTAATTTGGGTTTGGCTACGCTGGTGTGAGGTCGTCTCTGGTATTCCTGTTCTTCCATCTCTACAGAAGTTAAGTGTTGCGTTTGTTTGTATTTGTTATATTCCCTGTTCTGGGCCTGAGACAGAGACTTCCATTCGCCCATCTGGGGAGGAATGGGTTGTCTCTGGTCCTTAATTTATTCCAGGGCCTTATAGGGAAATACGGGCCTAGGTATCCTGCATATGAATATTCCTACCTTCAAGGTCTATTCATATTGATAGGTAGTCAGGGCCCAGATTAGGATTGTCTAGGAGGTGGCCTGTTTCTTCCCTAGTTTCCAGGCCCAGTTACTGTTCCCTTTCCCTCCTGTGTTCAGTGTGGAGTCCCTCCCCCCACACACACACACTGATTGTGACATTATCTACCGCCATAAAAAAAAACATTTCGTTCAGGTCAGTGCAGCTATGGATCCTATGTCTGCACTGATCGAACATCTGCAGGGACTGTCATTGGAGGTAGCTGACCTCCGCGTGACAGTCTTACAGATTCGGGGACCACAAGCAGCTGGTTCTGATGGTGGGTACCAGGCCTGCCCTGAACCTAAGGTTGCCCTCTCGGACAGATTTTTTGGGGGTAGTGACAATTTCATTCGGTTCAGGGAATTGTGTGGGTATGATAATTTCTTTGCTTAAGGATGATGCACAGTCTTTTTCTTTGCCGACCGGCTCACCGTCTCTCCGGTCGGTAGATGAATTTTTTAGAGCCTTGGGTCTTATTTATGATAACCAGGATCGGTTCTCTCGTGCTGAGACCAAGTTACGTGGTTTAAGGCAGGGAGATCGCTTAGCGGAAATCTATTGCTCCGAATTTAGGAGATGGGCTACGGATACGGAGTGGAATGATCCTGCTCTCCGTAGCCAGTTTTGTCAAGGTCTATCTGAGAGGCTGCAGGACGCGTTGACCTTTCATGAAAAACCTGAGTCATTGGAAGCAGCTATGTCCCTTGCTGTGCGTCTGGATAGACGCCTGAGGGGGAGATCTAAGGGTCCTTACCCTCAGGATGCATAAGGTGGCGGCTTCCTTTGACACTTATGGTAAAGAGACACCTGTGGTTATGCCTTGTGAGGAGCCTATGCAGTTGGGGGGAGCTACTCCTGTGACTGCTGGTAAGAGCTCTGGTCATATGAAGGGAGTCTGTTTTTATTGTGGAAAAAAGGGACATTTAGTAAATATTTGTCCGTACATTCGGTGTCAAGGTGAAAACAAAAGAAAAACACTTAATCGCCAAATTACTATTGGTGGTGTGGGTGCTTAGCAAGAAAACTTACTTTTGTCATTCACTGGTAGTACCCGATTTCCTCTGTCTGCTGAAGTGGCACTAGAGTCCAAAACTGGAAATTGAGGTATTTATCGACTGTGGGGCTAGGGTTAACCTGATTGATGGACAGTTTGTTCGTATTCATGGGATGACTACTAGTGCACTAGAGAAAAGGATTTCTGTATTTGCAATTGATTCTGCACCTCTTACCAAAAAATGCCTGTTGCAGGTGGTAAATGACATCCATTTAAGAGTGGGTGATTTCCATCAGGAATCTGTCTCATGTTACGTGTTGGAGGGTCTGTCTGCTCTGATGGTTTTGGGTTTGCCATGGTTAAGCAAACATAACCCTACCATCGACTGGCAAGTGAGACAGATTCTTGATTGGAGTGATTTTTGCATGGACAACTGTCTCAATGCGTCTTTCTCTGTGGTCACCACTAAAACTGTACCCTCGTTCGTTTCCAAATTTTCTGATGTGTTTTCTGAGAGTGGTAACCAGGAGTTAGTTCCCGCATCGGGAGTATGATTGTCCCATCAATCTTATTCCTGGAGCTAAACTGCCAAAATCTCAGTTGTATAGTCTTTCGGAACCCAAGAGTATATCACTAAGAGCTTGGCAAAGGGTCATATCAGACCATCCAAATCTCTAGTGGCTGCTGGGTTTTTCTTTGTAAAAAAATAAAATAAAAAGATGGTACCCTTAGACCATGTCTGGACTTACGTGAGCTCAACCGTATTTCCGTCTGTGATCCTTACCCCCTTCTTTTGATTCCGGATTTGTTCAATCAAATTTTCGGTGCCAAGGTGTTCTCTAAATTGGATCTGAGGTGGGTATATAATTTGGTAAGGATCAAAGAGTGGGACGAATGGAAGACGCCTGAGGGTCATTTTGAGAATCTAGTCATGCCTTTTGGGTTAACCAATTTTCCAGCGGTTTTTCAATGACATCTTTCATCATCTGGTGGGGAGATTTGTTGTTGTATATCTGGATGACATACTAATTTATTCTCCAGACATGGAGACTCATCAGGATCATGTGAGACAGGTGTTACAGATCCTAACAGAGAATAAATTGTATGCGAAGATGGAAACATTCGTTTTTGCTGTTCAGGAAGTGCAATTTCTGGGTTACCTTCTCTCATCCTCAGGTTTTCGTATGGATTCCGAAAAAGTCAGTGCGGTGTTGGACTGGGATCGACCCGAAAATCTGAAAGCACCTATGCGGTTTTGGGGATTCACCAACTACTACACTAAATTCGTCTTGAACTATTCTACTGTGGTTAAACCTTTAACAGACATGACTAGGAAGGGGGTTGATTTCTCTGTTTGGTCTGAGGCAGCATTACAAGCCTTTTCTGCTGTGAAGGAATGTTTTGCTTCAGCCCCTATTCTGGTGCAACCGGACGTGTCTCAGCCATTCATTGTAGAGGTTGACGTATCCGAGGTATGGATGAGAGCAGTTTTGTCGCAAGGTCCTTCACCTAGTAAATGGCTCCCATGTGCTTTTTTCTCTAAAAAACTCTCGACTGCTGAAAGAAATTATGACGTGGGTGGCCATTAAGTTGGCTTTTGAAGAATGGCGCCATTGGTTGGAAGGAGCAATTCATCCTATTACGGTAATTACGGATCACAAAAATCTGGCTTACCTTGAATCGGCTAAACGACTAAATCTAAGGCAAGCCAGATGGTCGCTGTTTTTCACCAGATTTAACTTCATTGTCACCTACCGCCCTGGGGTTAAGAACGTCAAGGCGGATGCTTTGTCGTGCAGCTTTCCTGGGGGCGGGGGTTGATTCTAAAGATCCTAGTCCTATTTTGTCTGAAGGGGTAGTCATATCTGCCCTATAACGTGATCTTGAGGCTAAGGTGTTGGAGGCCCAAGAGAATGCACCGGACTCTTGTCCTCCAGTGTGTTGAGGACTATGTGTCAGCCTGTTGTACCTTTGCTCGTGCTAAGGTGACACATACTCTGCTTTCTCGATCTCTTCTTCCATTACCCATCCCGTCCAGACCTTGGACGCATTTTTCTATGGACTTTACACGGATTTATCGAATTATTCAGGAAAAAAACGTGATCCTGTTGGTGGTTGATCGGTTTAGCAAAATGGCGCATTTTATAGCATTGCCTGCTCTACCTAATGCCAAAACTCTTGCACAGGTGTTTGTCAATAACATTGTGAAACTACGTGGCATTCCCTCTGATGTGGTGTCTTATCGGGGGACTCCGTTTGTTTCCAGATTCTGGAAAGCGTTCTGTACTCGACTGGGGGTACAGTTGTCCTTTTCTTCAGCTTTTCATCCTCAGTCGAACGGACGGATGGAGTGCACCAATCATAATCTGGAGACCTACTTGAGATGTTTTGTTTCAGAGAACCAGGAGGAGTGGTCTTCATTCTTGTTGTTAGCCGAGTTTGCCATTAATAACTGTAGACCGGAGTCTACTGATAAGTCGCCGTTTTTTGGGGCATATGGATTCCATCTGCAGTTTTGCATATTTGCTGGTTCTCTAACTTCCGGTATTCCTAAGGAGGAATGATTTTTCCTCTTCTTTGTCTTCGATTTGGCGGAAATTTCAAAATAACCTGAAAAAGATGGGCACAACAGGTATAAGCGTGTGGCTGACAGAAGACGTATGAATGGTCCGGACCTGAGAGTGGATGATTCTGTGTGGCTGTCTACAAGAAACATTAAGCTTAAGGTACCTTCTTGGAAGTTGGGCCCAAGATTTATTGGTCCATATAAGATCACTGCCATTGTTAACCCTGTAGCCTTCCGTAGATCCCTCCATTAGCTCGTCCACTGGAAGGGTTACAGACCAGAGGAGAGGATGTGGATTCCAGCGGCCGATGTTAATGCGAATCGTCTGGTGAAGGGCTTTCACAGAGCCCATCCTGATGAGGTCGGTCCTAGGTGCCCGGAGGTCACCCGTAGAAGGGGGGTACTGTCACGGTCCCTCAGGTGACTGGTGTCAGTAAATCAGAGAGACTGGCTGAGCATGGAGGAATCTAACAGCCTCCTTGATTTCTCTTTATTCAGTGTTGATAGGGTTAATGACCACTTCCCTTTTCTCAGCTGTTGCTCAGTGGTCATCACTTCTACCCTTTATAGTCTGACCCCACCCTTCTGACTATGCAGTAGATATCTTCATTTAGGTTTGGCTGAGCTGGTGTGAGGTCGTCTCTGATGTTCCTGTTTTTCCATCTTTACAGACATTAAGTGTTTGTTATATTCCCTGTTGTTGTATCTGGGCCTGAGACAGAGACTTCCATTCGTCCATCTGGGGAGGAATGGGTTGTCTCTGGTCCTTAACTTATTCCAGGGCCTTATAGGGAAATACGGGCCTAGGTATCCTGCATATGAATATTCCTACCTTCAAGGTCTATTCATAGGTAGTCAGGGCCCGGATTAGGGTTGTCTAGGAGGTGACCTGCTTCTTCCCTAGCTTCCAGGCCCAGTTACTGTTCCCCTTCCCTCCTGTGTTCAGTGTGGAGTTTCCCCCCCACACTGATCGTGACAGAAAGCCTTTCACCAGACGACTAGCATTAACGTCGGCCGCTGGAACCCACATCCTCTCCTCTGGTCCGTAACCCTTCCAGTGAACGAGATACTGGAGTGATCTACGGAGAATTCGGGAGTCCTGGCAATCTCAAATTCCAGATTACCGTCAACCATGACGAGAGCGGGAGGCAAGGAGGCCTATTTTTTTTTAGATTATTTTGAATTCTCCACCAAATAGATGACAAAGAAGAGAAAAATCATTCCTCTTCAGGTATACCAGAAGTCTCCGTACCAGAAAATGTACCAAATTGCGGGTGGAACCCTTATGCGAATTATCAGTGGACTCCGCTCTACGGTTATTTATGGCAAACTTGGCTAAAGACAAAAATGGAGACCACTCCTCCTGGTTCTCTGAGACAAAATATCTCAAATAAGTCTCCAAATTCTGATTAGTGCATTCAGTCTGTCCGTTCGACTGAGGATGAAAGGCCGAAGAGAAGGACAATTGTACCCCCAGACGAGTACAGAACGCCTTCCAGAATTTGGAAACAAACCGAGTCCCCCTATCAGACACCACATCAGAAGGAATACCATGTAATTTCATGATGTTATCGACAAACACTTGTGCAAGAATTTTAGCATTAGGTAGACCTGGCAATGCTATAAAGTGCTCCATCTTACTAAAGCTATCAACAACCACCAAAATCACAGTTTTTCCTGAAGAATTAGGTAAATCTGGAATAAAATCCATGGATAAATGAGTCCAAGGACGGGACGGGATGGGCAACGGAAGCAAAGATCCGGAAGGCAGAGTATGTGTCACCTTAGCATGTGCACAAGTACTACAAGCAGACACATAGTCCTCAACACACTTACGGAACCCCGGCCACCAGAATCTGCGAAAGATGAGATCGACAGTGGATCTGCTTCCAGGATGTCCTGTTAGAACCATACAGTGATGTTCCTCAAACACCTTGTGATGTAATTCAGAAGGAACAAACCACTTCCTCTGGTGACAAGAATCTGGTACATCTCCCTGGGCCTCCAACACCTCTGCCTCAAGGTCGGGATATAGCTTGGATATAACTACCTCTTCAGACAATATTGCACCAGGATCTTCCGATAGGTAGCAGAGTCCAGGAATACAAGTACGAGTCAGGAACACAGGAAAACAAGCAGATATCAGGAACCTTAGCAGGACACAAGGACCTTGACACAGAGGCATCTGGGAATGGGGCTGAGCCACTTATATATATGTGCAGGAGGGCTAGGATTGGTCAGCGAGATCACATGATCCAACCCATAAAGCACAGGAAGTGACGCACGCCAGCCCTTAAGGAAATGCTGCAGGGAACAAGAAAACACTGGCAGCAGGTCACCGCTGAACACGGCGCACCGCGGAGGTAAGGAGGGGAACAGCGGCGCATAGCTGCTGGTCTCCAAAGACTTTGGGGCACATTTATTAAGAGCAGCATTTTAGACGCCGGTCTTAATAAAGCCTTAAGCTGGTGGTGGTTCCGCCAAAGTTATGAAGAGGCGCTGGCCTAAGTGTAAGACTGCTTCCTTGCTGTCTTAGGCCCCTTGCAGACGAGCGTGTCCGGATTAGGTCCGGATGCGTTGTGTCTGCGATCAGGGAAAATCATGTGAGTAGGGACGCAATTGCAGTCAATTTTGACTGCAATTATGGTCCGATGTTCAGTTATTATCGCGTGGGTGCAATGCGTTTTGCATCTGCGTGATAAAAAACTGACTGCGGTACCCAGACCTGAACCCAGACTTCTTTACTGAAGTTCAGGTTTGGGTTAGGTGATCTGTATATTTTATTATTTTCCCTTATAACATGGTTCTTAATACAGAATGCTTAGTAAAATGTAGATAAAGGTGTTAAAAAAAATATTTAAAAAAAAATGAACTTACCTTATTCACTTGATCGCGCAGCCGGCATCATCTTCTTTCAGGACCTGTAAAAGGATCTTCATTCAGCAGGACCTCCGATGACGTCACCGAAGGTCCTTTTCCAGCCAGGTCCTGCAAGAAGAAGAAGAAAGAAGACGAGCCCGGCTGCGCAATCAAGTGGATGAGGCGAGTTAATATAATTTTTTATTTTATTTTTTAACCCCGCAATTACCCTTTAACTTACCATTCTGAATTAAAGAATGCTATAAATTTTCCATTATAACCATGTTATAATGGAAAATAATAAAGTAAATGGGGTCCCAAGTAACTCATCCCCCGTCTCCTTAGCAACAATGCGTGAAAATCGCATTGCATCCGCACTTGCTTGCAGATGCTTGCAATTTTCACGCATCCCCATTCATTTCTATGGGGCCTGCGTTGCGTGAAAAACGCAGAATATAGAACATGCTGCTGGTGTGAGCTGGGAGAAGTTGCAGATTGCGGTGCAACTAGCCTGAAATGCGCCTAATTTAAGTGTATTTCAGATTTATAAATGACCCTTTTAGAGTCCTTTTTCCTGCTTCTTCAGTGGATCAATTTCATATACTGGCCTAACCCTGCATGGTCCCTTTTCCAGGGCTAGCTTCTTTGTCATCTTATCTTGCATCTGCTCTCCAATCACTAGAATCAGGACAGAAAATAAGAATATTGAAGTGAGATGGACTCAATAGAAAGTCTATGAACTTTTCTCCTGAACTGAGACGAGAGCGCGCTATGCGAGCACTTCTCTTGCCTTATTCTAGTGATCGGCAGGGGTATCAACTCGGCCCCCCCCCAATAAAAACTTTTGATATACCACTATGATATATCAAAATTTTTCCCAAAGTACAGTGCTACTATAAAGGAGTTGTTCACCAATGGGGCTGGACCTGCAGAGGGAATGATGGCTGATCTCCATCGCTGTATACTGGCTCCTTCACTCATCCTGGTCACATGGCTGTTGCAGCCAATGACTGGCCGAAGGGGTGACGTGTACCCCATGAGTCATGTCACTGGGCCACTTGACACATGGGGAACATGTCACCACTGCAGACAGTGATTGGCTACAGCAGCCACATGACCCTAATCAAACCGAGATGCCAGAGAGCTGCAGCAGCAGTGGGATAGCAAAGGATCAGGTAAACAAAAATCATTATTATTCACCTAGCTTCATTCTCCTGATGAGTGGAGCACATCCCGCTGTCTCCAGCATGCGCGAAGCAGTGACGTAACCACACCTAGTAGGAGGAGTAGATGAGGACAGGCCGGGGATGACCCTCAGCCCATGCACTCTTCTACACAGTATAGCAGGCAATATCACTGCATCGCATTAGGTCATTATGTACCCGGCTGGCGGCCATGAGGAGGGCTCAGGCGGCCCATGGGCATCGGCCTACCTGGAAATTTCTATGCAGGGTCTATGGCCAGTCCGCCCCTAAGTAGCTTTTACTCTAGGCACCACCCTGCCAGCAGTACACCTAGTTTATGATGAGGCCTCAGCCTCCTTATAAATTAGGTGTTTTTTCTCCGCCAGCATGGGTGTGGGGGCGTTGTAAAATCATTTATGAAATACTGTAGTTTAAGAGTTTAGAGATGACAGACTCTTAAGGGCTTCATGCACATGATGTTCTATGTCTTCATAAAAGGTCCCCCATAGGTCTGTTGTACACACCTCTAGGCACTCCACGAGGCACTATGTGCTCTTCTGAAAGCACTGTCTATATGGGGAAAATGTCTTCAGCATACATATACTATTATTTTTATTTTATTTTTCTTGTATGAATCTGTGAGGAAAAGCCTTCGATTTTCAATCGGCCCAGAATATAAACACAGTATTACAGATTTGTTCAATGTTTCGGTCACATTTATGGTTCCAAAAGGTCATTATTTTTTGCAATCTCCTGGATTAACATTAACCCTATTTTGATCCTGCAGCATGACCTGAAGAGGGCTGTGCATGCAAGGCATCCCAGAAATACTGATGAACCGAAAGCCATTGGGGTTCATTTATCAAGAGACTATGTTAGCTGTAAAAATAGTCGCAAGTCCTCTTCTTGACCAGTTGTACAACAATATTAAGTTCCATGACCATTGTTGAAAAGTTTTTGACAGTTGGGCGGAACAAGGGTGTGTTGGGAGTCATGCCGTGACGCTGGCCCCAGCAAATTTACCAACATGTACCGTAAGCCTGGCATACATGTTGGCGAAAAACAAATAGTTTTTCCACCAGGCACACGGCTGCCCTAGATTAGCCTAATTTTGAACTTCGGTACTTCTCCCTGCGCTGTGGAGGTTTACTCACTGTACTCAATAAAGAACCCGACCGGTACAGCTGTTGTATAGTTAGATTGGGTTTGGCTATAATTGGGACTTAGACAACAAATAAAGGGGGTATTCTGGTTTTGTGATATTGAGTACCTATCCTTAGCACGAGTCATCAATATCACATTACACTTTAATAAAGAAGGCGTGCAAGTTAAAGTTGAAGAGAATACAGCGCCCCTTCAAACAGCTGATAGATGGGGTGTGGGGGGGGGGGGGGTGCCAAGAGTTGGAACCACACTGCGCTGAAATTGATAACCTATCATAAGGATAGGTCATCAATTTAATGAAACTGGTGGAATACTCCTTTAAGACCACACGGAGCATAGGTCATCAATTTAATGAAACTGGTATACCCCTTTAAGACCACACGTTAATAGTAATCATTGCAGAAATCCAGGTTCACCTTTTCTTGCAACTGTAGCCCCTGAGCCTGACCACTTGTTTTGTTTTTTTGTTAAATAATATACAAAAAACAGAAGATGACAAAAAGTTACTTTTACATCAAAACTTTATTAAGAATACAGTGTTTAAAAAGGATATAAAATACTTTATAAAGGAAACGTGTGAATTTTATAATATCACAGAAATGAAAACGCATAGATGGCAGTTCCGTGATCAACCATATTTTGCGGGGGGAAGAAAACAAAAAAACAGAACAACGTCACATAAAATATAACTCTACTCTCTATAATGACAATCACAGCCTCCTTTTGTCAGCCTCTATTAGGAGAGATGTTCAGTTTCCTGAGATAATTAGTTCAGAGCCTCAGAGTTCACCCTCCAAGAGGCCGGAGAATTGGCCCACAAATACCAGAAATGTTTTGCATAACCTCTAACATCCCAATTCTTAGGCATATAATAAATTATCAAAATCCCTCCCTCAAAAAAAAGAAACTTGTACAAAAGTAATATAAACTATAAGTTAGGACTTCTTAAATATAAAAAGGGGCAAATATACAAATATTAAAATCTCTGTAAAATGTTACTTTAAGAATGTGCCCCAGCTTCATATACATCTGTTCACTTCAGTGTTTCTAGTACAATAAAAAACAGCTTCAGGTTTGTAGGCTCTGTTCACATTATGTACTTCTGCTTCTGTCAGAGGTGTACATCAGGATGACATATGCCAAAGTAGAAGCACAGTGCCTCACCTCACCCATAGCTTCCCATGGATCCATGCAATTGAGACAAAGATATACAGACGTATACTGGCCCGACTGATGCCAAAAGGACGTAATTTTGGTATCCATTCAAGGGGTTATCCCATGATTAGTGTAAAGAAAATGTAAAATGAGACATTAAATAATACAAAAGCTAGAACCAGCCCTGTACCTCACATGGATTCAAAGATCTCCCCATTAATTGCTCCGCTAGATTTATTTTAGGCTGACAGCTCAAGGGGAGTGTCCTGTACTTGTTACAGCTTCTAACAGTAGATACAGCTGGTGGCAGTTGAAGGATGGAACTGAGCATGTGCGACCACCTCAGTGAGTTACAGCACTATATGGGACCCAGACTCCCCACTGAGTAAATCTCAGGATTGGGCTGTAGCTTAGCTACAGGTGCAGCAGTAGACGAGTGACACCTTCAGATCTCCTTTCTACTCTAAAGACTGTTAATTTCATTAACTTCAGAAAGGCTTAAAAATTCACCCCGCAAGGTTTTTTCCTCTCAAGAAGATGGTCGGAATCAGAATTTCTAAGCAGGCATTTTTCTTAATGCAACAATTTAGAAGAAAGGCATGGACAGGGCTAGAATTTGAGAAGGTTGTCAGACCTGAGGTGTAAGAATAAATAAGGCACTGTTCACATCTGTGTCATGGCCTACTATGCCCTGGTTTTCATAAGCGTAAACCACCGGATCTGTTGCTCTGGTCAGTCTGTTTTCACAGTGGTGCTTGTCCCTTTCACTAAGAAAAAGTTTATTTTTGCAGGGCCATTTTTCCTGAATATATAACAAAGGAGCATAACAGAGTAACCAAAGCAGATGTGAACATAGGCGTCTTCTTCTGGTGCCAACAGAGGGTATCACAACAGGTTCCTCCCATAAGTTCATGAGAAGATGATGGGGGTCATTTACTAAAACTGACGTTTCACAAGCCAGTCTTCCAGAGGAAGATCCGAACAGTTTAATAAGTGGCTCACAAACCGCATATACAAAAGGCAGAAAATGCTACTTGTAAATGGAGAAGGGAAGCACTGCAGGTACGGAAAGCAACAAATGGTCTGACCCTGGTTTTACAGAAGGTGTATGCTGAACTCTCACTAAAGCATTGACCGGTCAGCTCTCAGGGCGGTAGAAATTCTAGTACGGTATTACTACAGTAGCTAGATGATAAAATCGAGAAGAGCCAACTGTAACATACTCCAGATAACTAGGAAGAAAACCAAAACCAGAGTTTGAAAAGAAGTAACAGACTTAATACAGAAAATACAGCCAAATCTTTTAGGTTTTAAAAAATACTCTTTTTATACAGCCATAATATTCAATATTGCACTAAATCTTGATCTATTTTACACTTTTATATCTTGGAAGTAAAGCTGGAAACACACATTAGGTAAAGGCCAGCTTTTGGCAGGATTAGATGATAGTCTAATGTTTATAGGGGCCTTATACTTGTCTGGGTCCAGAAAAAGAAAAAAACTGGAAGCATCTGGATGTCATATGGTGACAAGTGACAACCACTGTTCTTATCATGAGATTGGGTTGTCCAATGGCCAGCCCCAGTTAGGGCAAGTTTCAAAATGTGGCACCTCAGAGTCCTAGAAAAGAGCCCTATAAATTTTAAAACGTGCTCAGTATATAAAGCAAGTCACATTCACCTGTGTTTGGAATCCGGTAGCCTGTTCTGGCTGAGGATCAGGCTACCAGATCTCACCGTATCCGGCAATGACAGATACGACTGTGTACTGCTAGGTCCCCACTGACTATATTAGGATGCAGCGGAGATCCAGAGCCGGATGAGGCCACTGTGAATGGGGCCTTACTGTTTCCCTGCTGCTCCCATTTCAGTGCTTCTCGATCCCCGCTAGGGTCTGTATACTCCCCTTCCCTGACGATATGTCAGCATGGTGATTTGACAGTGGTTTTCACTACAGCTAGTGACTGGCTGCAGCAGTCTGTTTCGACACATCATCACTAGAAAGCCAGTATATAGAGACCAACAGGGGACGGAGATGTTTTGAAATGGGAACGGCAGGTTAGGTTAGCATTACTTCTTTTATTATTTTACGCCATTTTAAGCAGTTTTAAAAAAAATGTTACGAGGTTGACAAACCCTAAAACTTTCATTTACAATATAGGATAACAATACCAAATGAACGGTTTAAGACTAGAAAAAGAGGTTTTCTTTTGTAACAGTACAATTACAGGGGTTGTCCACTGACTGTCCAGTGGTGCAGCGCAGTCCCATTCAAATGAACAAGGCTTAGCCGCAATACCAGTCACGGTCAGTGGAACAGCGGCACTGTATCTGACAAAAAAAGCATTTTTTTCCTAATCTTTAGGCCTCATGCGCATGAAGTTATAGTTTTTTTTCCGCACCCAATTAGCCTTTTTTGCTGTTTGGATGTGGACCCTTTCATATCAATGGGGCTGTAAAAAATACAGACATCAGACCATAAGTGATTTGCAGACCGCAAAATACATACGGGCAAGTGCATAAGCCTTAGTTACGTTTAGATTTAAAATAACATTTTGTGAAAGCGTTTCACGTATTCACGTAAAAAAAAAAAAAAAAAAGTGCAAGATTTATGAAAGCATGTGTGTAAACTTCCCCCAGTAATTAATGCCAAAAACTAAATTTTTCTATTTACACTAATATTAAACATCTGATGAGCAACAAAAGCCAGATGGCAATGGAAAAGCAGACAATATTAATAGGGATTAACAATACTGAAATATGGCGGGCAACGGGCAAGTCCAAAATAAAATGAAAGAAGAGGGGGCAACTTTCCATCCTACAAAAAAAAATAAAAAAAAATGCATCAACCTGGCAGCTACGATCAATAGCAGAGATGACGGTAGAATTAGTAGCTTACACTATGCAAAAATGTACACCTTAAATGGGGTTGTGCCACTAGTATAAATGTATCCCGCCCCACCCAACAGATATCGCTGTTATATCACTTTCCCCAAATACCACCATTTATCAAAACTGCCTTATTCTAACATTATCAGCCTATCGTTGTGCCCTGTGGCAAATCGGTTATCATTTTCAGTTGCTGTTGGTTACGTCCTGTAGTGGAGCCTTGTAATACAGGACGCACATGCTCAGAGCGCTACTTTTCCTTCCCTTTGATAACCTCTCCTCTTTGTGCAGTGTCAGTTACATGTCAGGGTAGGTTCACAACTGCAGTGGCGGATCCAGCAGGCTGTTCCGGGAGAGAAAAGCCTGCCAGATTTCTCCAGATTCAGCATTTTGACAAATTCTGCATTTCACCACCCGAACCCCCATGACTATAATAGGGTTTGGTGGTGATCTGGCCTCAATCCTGGATTTGTGCCGGATCAGACAAGCCGGAGATGTGAACGTACCCTTACAGTGTCAGTTATGGATGGATAGATAAACATTAGGATGAATTTTGCTCTAACAAATAATGGACATTAGCACACGTTGTGTCCGTTATAAATAGTTACACAAAACATTTTTTATATGTGAAGGTAGAAAATGAACTGGTTAGTGTCGCATGTTCTGCTGATGTCAGGACACCGCTCCCTGACCTAAGGAATGATGGGACAGCAGTCACATGACAAACCAGGAAGCAGGATTCAAGCATGGGGGATAAGAGAAAACTGCAAATGAAGTAAATAGAGGATACATTAAAAAAAAAAAAAAAAAAAAAAAAACAATCCAAGGAAGAATGGGAGCTAGAATGCTTGATGAAAATACACTTTAGGGTGAAAAGTAGGTTATGGCACAACCCATTTAAAGGAGTGGTCCATTTTCTTTAAAAATTTCTGTACACAGACTGCTGTCCTCATAGCTTCCAAGATAAGTTGTCCAGGGGACCTTCTCCCTGGAAGGGTTTCTTTAATGCACAGGAGCACAAGACAGGAGACTATGCTTCCACAACAAGCTGTGCCACGCTGGTCTATGATTTGTCTGTGGAAATGCCGCTCAGCCCTCTGAAATACAGTAAGCTACAATACCGAGCACTGCCTATGGACTAGAGTGGCACTGTTCTTGGAAGAAAACAGTCATATTCTTCTAATCGCACACAAGGCCTTCTTTTGCTTGTCAGAGTCTTACTGTATATAATAATATGCAGCAAGCAGATGAATATAAAAGGTAATGAGAACTGGTATATTCGGAATAGTTTGTGTGAATATACAGTATAATAGTATGCAGCGAGCAGAGCTTAAATGTATATAAAAAGCAGCATGAAAAAATGCAACAAATATAATAATGTAGCAAACATAGGTAAACTAGGCCTGGTATACTAGATATAACAACAAAGAAAACTGTCGCGTTGGATATAAATGCCATTTATACTGGCTTACTAGATAGGTAATGTAACTACAGCATGTTAACAGCATTGTGAGCTGGGCACATTACCCAGGCCTGCCCTTCCTAATGTGACAGCTGTCCGTATAGCTATAGTAAGTAACATCAGTCACGCTCTTCCACATACATCAGAAATAGGGCTCTCCAGTTCCAATATTATTTCGAATGTGATATACAGACATTTGATAAAACTGCATAGTGTATATGTGTGTGGGGGGGGGGGGGGGGGTTTGGGAGGGGATGAGAGCAGTACCCCTTCCCCCAACCGGTATCCTGATGCATAGTCTTAGTGCCAGGACCTTTTTATTCAAGGTATCACTGACGCCACTCCCAGACTCCAATAATGTAAATTTCTAAAACTCAAACATTCCCTAAACTGAAAACTAATATAATCACAATAAATAATGGTTAAGGTGATCTGTAAGTCTCCTACATTACACCATATAACGGCAGCATAGGATAGAGGGGGAGATGCAGAGTTTGGGGATATATAGTGGTTAGGATTTGGTTTAGTATTTTCATGTAAAATGGTGTGTAAATGCATTCAGGACTCCTAGAGAAAGCCTGCGAGTCCTGCTCAGCGGTGTGTAGGCGGGGCTAAGCAGGACTCTCAGGCTTTCTCCATGACTCTTCATTTATACAGCTTTTAAGATGAAAATACTGAAATAAATCATAGGAAACTATACAACCGCCAAGCTCAGCATCCCCTCATCTTTCCTACACTGTGCCCAGATAGGAGACTAGACAGATCTGTTTTAAAGGAGGTTTCCAAGATTCTGATAACCTATCCTCAGGTGTCTGTTGAGTGCTGTGACCTCTTCCTAGGCCAGTAATGTCATGTTCATCGGTAACATGGCCTAGGCACAGCTCAGCGCTATTCAAGTGAATGGTGCTGAACTGCAATACCAAGCATAGCCGCTATCCAATGAACGGAGCAGTGCTTGTTAAGCTCCAGTGAGCGCCTCGGCCTCCTCAAACAGTTGACTGTGAGGGTCCTGGGTGTCGGACCCCCACTGATCTGATATTGATGACCTATCCTGAGAATAGTTGTATAGTAAGGACCAGCACTCGCTATAGTAGTGATGTCAAATAGGTTTAATGGTCACATACAAGTGGTAAATGTGACGCGTTTCGGCTACTAGGAGCCTTTGTCAAACATGCTTGTTTGACAAAGGCTCCTAGTAGCCGAAACGCGTCACATTTACCACTTGTATGTGACCATTAAACCTATTTGACATCACTACTATAGCGAGTGCTGGTCCTTACTATACAATTATCTGTGGATCTTCTTCCCGGGACGCGCGCACCGCACCGCTGTAAGCAGAAGTGCCGCTCGTATCTTCTTTTGGATCTATCCTGAGAATAGGTCATCAATATCAGAATCTCAGAAAAATAAAATAAAATAATATAGCTACAAAATTCTGAACTAAATCATCTGCTGATTAATGGCTCTGGAAGATTCACAGCTTCAACAAAGTAACAAAAAGTAAAGTTTTTGGTAAGTTTAGGTACATGTATTTATGCATAGCCTTTATACAGTTTATATTACTATAGAATATATGATCTTTTATATAGATGCTTTACTTTAAATACTTCAATGTATAACTGAGATCTAAAAAATAAAAACATAAAATGGTAAAATATAGAGGAAGTCCTCCATTCATACACAGTCTTAGTTACCACAGATACCAGCACAGTATGCAACATGTCCAGTCTAGAGTATATATATATATATATATATATATATATATATATATATATATATATATATATATATATATATATATATATATATATATATATATAAAATTTCTCTTTTTCTGTGCTGGAGGTCTGCCGGGTTTCTATAGACATGTGTCCCATAAACCAAAGCAAACTATCAGACATCGGATTCCTGACTGGTCCTTTCTGGTCTGAGGACAGCCTGATTGGACCAATTCAGAACCGTTTGACAGAACACTCCCTGTATTGCCAATTCTAACATAGTCACACAATAGATACGAATGACAGGCAGAACCCGGCTAGGTCATACATACACTCATAGCCCTTACTAGAAGTAGACAGAGGTTAGATAACAGGCAGCAGCCCCGTCACTTGTATACTAGTGAATTGGCCTCAATGTGATGTATTTTGTACCATATTCACCACTAGCAATTCTGGAGCATCTTTTCTTATGACTCTATATTTGCCATTCCTCTATTGGATAGTGTCAGACTGTGCAGGGACACCCTCCACCCCCAAGTGGGAGCACCCATCTGGACCTTCATTGCAAACTGCTAGTAATTAATTCATAACTTCTAGCAAGACTAATAAAGGAATGGCACATCTTAGAGTCATAATGATTATAATCACACGGGGAATGCAAGTAGTTACTAAAATAGACATGTCCTCTTTAATAGTCATCACAATGAGTATAAGGCTACATTCACACGAACGTATGAATTAGTCCACATCCGTTCCGCAATTTTGCAGAACGGGTGCAGACCTATTCATTTCTATGGGGCTGCAAAAGTTGCGGACAGCACACAGTGTGCTGTCCGCATTCATGGCTCCGTGCCATGGCCCCGCCCAAAAAAAAAAAAATAGAACATGTCCTATTCTTGTCTGCAATTGCTGACGGGAATAGGCATTTTCAATGATAGCCGCGGCATGTGCGGTCCGCAAATTGCGGGACGCACATGGGGCGGTATCGGTGTTTTGCGGATCTGCAAAGCACAACGTTCGTGTGAATGTAGCCCAAGACTGACCTGTGTGTGTGCAACGAACAGATCATTTATGTTAATGGATTATTTCTCACTAAGAGTAAATGAAAAACTTTCCGACAGAACAGATAGACCTCCTTCATATGTTAGGTGATGCATGTTCACAAAGACTGGATTAAACCATGTGCATCCGGCAGAATGGTGGACAAATAGAACACGTCATGTAAAGCACTTTAGGAAATTTTGACCTCGCTTTAGGCTACTTTCACACTGGCGTTTTGGTTTCCGTTTGTTAGATCCGTTCAGGGCTCTCACCAGCGGTCCAAAACGGATCAGTTTTGCCCTAATGCATTCTGAATGGAAAAGGATCCGCTCAGAATGCATCAGTTTGCCTCCGTTCCGTCTCCATTCTGCTTCGGAGGCGGACACCAAAATGCTGCTTGCAGCTGACGAAACAGTCAAACGGATCCGTTCTGACACACAATGTAAGTCAATGGGGATGGATCCGCTTTCTATGACACAATCTGGACAATAGAAAACGGATCCGTCTCCCATTGACTTTCAATGGTGTTCAAGACGGATCTGTCTTGGCTATGTTAAAGATAATACAAACGGATCCGTTCTGAACCGATGCAGACGGTTGTATTATCGGAACGGATCCGTCTGTGCAGATCCATGACGGATCCGCAACAAACGTGAGTGTGAAAGTAGCCTAACTCCCAAAGATGTAAAGACAGGTCAAATCTTCCAGTGTGTTTCTGATTGAATTGTAGCCAAGAATGATATATCATATGACCCACTTCAAAATTGGAAAAACATATACACATCCAGAAAAATGAACGGCACTCCAATAGGTTATAAGAAAATAACTTCTTTAATCACCCGTGCGGTGCAACGTTTCGGCTCAATGCTAGAGCCTTTTTCAAGCATATATCAATGCTAGAGCCTTTTTGAAGCTGGTTTTATACAAGCATATATATTTTAGGGCATAAACCTTATGTAAACACAACCTTAGGGCTCGTTCACATGAACGTGCATTGTTTTGCGGTCCGCAGATTGCGGATCGGTAAAACACTGATGCCGCCCGTGTGCCTTACGCAATTTGTGGAACGGAATGGACAGCTCATTATAGAAATGCCTATTCTTGTCCGCAAAACGGACAAGAATAGGACCTGAGCTATCATTTTTGCGGGGCCATTGAAAAATGCGGCTCGGATGTGGAACCAAACCACAATCGTGTGAACGAGACCTTAGACTCTATTTTCCGGCCCCCATGATCTAGTCATCTGATGGAGAATGTTTCCCAGCACTTCTCTGGATGTGAATACCCATGATGTCTGCAAAGATTGGTGCCATGATCCATCCTATTCTCAGGGCACATTATGGCATCACTCTGTGTACGTCCTTTTTGTCTTATTATTTTGGGTAAGCAGAACCCCCAAGATCTGCACACTGAAAGGAACCATGGGTGAATTTTTGAGAACTTAAAAAACATTCCCAACCTAAAAAAAAAACTAAACAAAACTGAATTTAACTGGTTTGGCGGTTGAATATCGCAGTAAACTTAATGCCTGGGCTGAGAATATGTTCCCTTAACAGAATTTGCCCGATGCACAAGTTTGCCCACTGACTTGAAAACGATAATATAAAAAAAAACAAAAAAAAAAAAACAACCTGGTTTGGGGTAATTTCTGACCTAAGCAATGAGGCCCAAGAATAGCCCTTGGAGAGAAATATAAAAAACTAAACTAAATGAAATAACAATCACCCAAAAACCTATAAAAAGAACCATGATATGGCAGCACCTGAGCTCAAACACAAAGTACAATAAAATGGAACATGCACAAACATTGGCTTAGAAAAATGTCAGTACACAAACAATTTTCATCTACTGTACAGATTACGTTACGCAGGCATTCTGTGTAAATTCTGGGTCTAGCAAGAACATCATTGGAGGTTTAATTTTGGGGGTTAACATGTCAGATAACGTAGACTACCTAAGTAAGAAGTTGTCTTGCATAATCTCATTTTTCCCCATCTTACTCCTTATTATCATGGCTACAGTCACTGTATATGTACAGTATAATACAAGAGGAGATGTTAGAGGAGACAAAAATAAAAATTTTAAAAAAGTTGCACATTTTTAAAGGTAAAAAGAAGGAGGCCATAGTCTGAGGAAGACATTTGAAACCTAATAAATAGGAGAAGTTCTAGTACATCACAACCTATATCTAGTAAATAACTCAAACTGAAGAGCAAACAACAACAACTCTAACCTACCTATGATGAGTAGCCCCGAGCCCATGGCTCCTCCAAGCTCGATCCTTTACTCAGCTATTTTAAAATGGTTTAATAAGTGTTCTTAGTTAGCGGTACTTTGTACCTATAATCTACCTATATCTAGCCCTATTCACATGTATAGGAGTAAAAAAAAGAATTATGAACGGCACAAAGTGTAAGACACTGAAATATTGTTCTGAAGACATAAAGACAAGCACATTATGGATCTCACAGGTCTACATGTTCTTCCACACCCTAACACTGTTCTAAAAATCAATTTATTGATGACTGTGTCCTGCACAATATGCTTTAGGGAGAAATGTAAAATAAGACAAACCCCCCCCCCCCCCCCGCAAAAACATAAAAAAGACAAATGCTCCACCACATCTGGGTTAAGAAGGTGTAACAGATAAAAAGTCATTATGGCGCATAATATATTTATACTACGTATCCTCCTCTTGAGCAGCACACGGGAGCCAGTAAAGTCCAGAGGTAGATGCCCACACACACCCAGCAGCATGCCATTTTGATCCAGAAAGGTGACCAGCTCCCCACAAATAACTTTTCGATATTAGCGTGGTTGTAGCTGTTGAAAAAAGAAGAAAAATAGCCTGACGCAACTTTCATAAAGGAGCATATATACATGACCTGAAGTCAGAGTCAATACTTCACTTTTTTGATGTAACAGCCCTAATCAGAACTTTTCCTTCAGATCTAAATGGCAGTATGTGTAGGACGGATGAGGAGACAGCCACCCCCATGGACTGTCCATACATCCGGTACACTAAGTCTGTCCAGGGAACATCAGAAAACATCTTATCAAGACAATGTGCTGCTACTCACTGGAACCAGTTGGTCATGGTCATCATCATGTATAAAGTACCGAGGAAGAAGATGAAGTGGAAGCCAGAATAACTGTAGGCTGTCTTTATCTCCTCATCATAGGCCACCATCTGTCCTCCCTTTGCTTCAACTCTTTCGTCTTGGTCTGTTAAAGTGCAAAAATGTAAGTTTACTAAAACCCATAGCACAGAAGTGGCTAATATACACCTATTGGTTAGATTCACTAGTGGGCACAGTTGTGAGACTTCACACAGCCTCCAATGGTGGGGCCAGGCCAGTAATGGGTTAACATACCTAATGGGGTTTTCTCATGAAAAAACACATATTCCCTATCCACAGAGAAGCACAGCGCCCTGCTCCAGCAGTCCAACAGAGTGGAATGGGGCAGCAGTGGACATCTGAATGGTGCAACAGTCACAGAGGAACTCAGGATCCCCACTGATGATCAGCTGGGGGGAGCCCCGCTGGTCCGTCCACCACCATTCATGTATCCACTTTTTTTTCCCAATGGGAAAACACCTTTAATAAGGCTACTTTCACACTGCAGTTTTGGTTTCCGTTTGTGAGATCCGTTCAGAGCTCTCACCAGCGGTCCAAAACAGATCAGTTTTGCCCTAATGCATTCTGAATGGTAAAGGATCCGCTCAGAATCAGTTTGGCTCCATTCCGCTTTGGAGGCGGACACCAAAACGCTGCCTGCAGTGTTTTGGTGTCAGTCTGCCGAATCTGAGCCAAACGGATCCGTCCTGACACACAATGTAAGTCAATGGGGAAGGATCAATTTTCACTGACACAATATGGCACAATAGAAAACGGATCCGTCCCCTATTGACTTTCAATGGTGTTCAAGACGGATCAGTTATGGCTATGTTAAAGATAATACAAACGGATCCGCACCAAACGGCAGTGTGATAGTAGCCTTATATGTGAATATACTAATGACATATGCAATAAAGATTTTTACCTTCTTGACCGTTTCCACAGCAAAAGCAACAACGAGCCACCTACAAACAAACACAAGCAGAACATCAGACTGCATCCTGCACACGCAACACCAGGTACACGTACATGTCCGTCCGCCTGCTATGTCCAAGGGTCCTTTGAAATAGATCATTGCATTTTCTCTTTTTGGAATAAAAAAAATGTAATGCACATGGCAGGGCCTTGTGCAAGGAGGCTGCATAGAGGCACATGGAGTCTTTGTAACTCCATACTGTGGTGTCTCAGACACCTTTTAATGCCGCCATATTGTGTGTCAGTATGGCACTGTGTACTGGAAATAGTCTCCCATAGAATCATTGTTTTTAGGTCAGGATACCTCTATAATAAAGCATTTAATGGAACAGAGCACAGACTGAATCCAACACATATATGGGGGAGATTTATCAAAACTGGTGCAAAGGAAATCCGGCTTAGTTGCCAATATCAACCAATCAGATTCTACCTTTCATTTTGCAAAGCTCCTTTGGAAAATGAAATGATGCATCTGATTGGTTTGTTATGGGCAACAAAGTCACATTTCCTTTACACCAGTTTTGATACGCACCCCCCCTTCCCCCATATAGAAGCTCTGTATGAAATCGAGGTACATAGAGGGACAGTAGAGCCCCATAGAGGTTTATAGCTCAGTACAAGTCAGGATGGAGCCATAATATGGCGGTACTCAATGCAGGACCGTTATATACTGAAGGTATCTGAGCTTGGCCTGCAGTTATATTATAGAGGCCCTGATGAACGCTGCAGATAATATTCCCGCCAAACTGCCCGCATAGTGGGCAACTTGGCATGCAATACTGCTATCGTATGAACACGGGTGTAGCTAAAAGCTCATGGGCCCTAGTGCAAGAGATCAGCTTGGGCCCCCCATTCCCTCAGTGCTTTGTGGCCAGCGGCAGGGAAGCACATAGCCTTAGGCAAAAATTGAAACAAATTCTTGACCTAACCCGTTCCCTCCAGCCAGAGGTGTAACTTGACCAGCAAGCACTTTCTATAATACCGGTGTCTTCTTATGCGGCACAAGGGTCTTTGGGCCCCTCAGGCTCCTTGGCCCGGTAGTGACTGCTACCTCTGCACCCCCTATAGCTACGCCCCTGCTGATGAACCTTCATGCAGTGAGGTAACACAAGGTGCAGTACTAGGGAGCTAGCTGCAGAATACGGCATGGGAATACAGCCGGCGCCTTGGTAAATACGGCCTTCTACAGAGCAAACAGCCTGACCTGAACCGTCTGAGGATTTCTTTGGAATCAGAGTGGAAGCTGGAGCTCCGTGCATCTCGCAGACACTACGGTTCACAGGACAGAGGAGGAAACATCATGACAAATGGAAGCAGTGAATCTGCATGTGACTCGTGTGCATACACTCTTCATATTTTGGTGTGTAACGATCTCGTAAAAAAATCTCAAGAAAGTTGCCTGTCCGCGCGACTCGGTGTATTCCAACAGAATGCCTGACACAGCTCTTGTGCGCAAGAAGCCACCCCCAGCGACCACCTTTTCCACGTCACCATATTTAATAGGTGTGTCTACCGGTCTGTGTCTTTCAATGAGTGGATTCCCATCACTACGTACTTCCAATCAGAAGAGCAGCTCTGGAGCACCAACAGCAGCTCTAACAATGCTGTGCAAGTAATCCAGTCTTCTAATCCTTTTATTTTTTATGCAAATAACGTTTTCGGTGCCCAATTGCCTAACCAGTAACAGCACCCGGCACCTCCCCTACTGTTTGATTGACAGTCCCTGAGTTTGCAGACCTGGTAGTGATAATGTGGGGAAGCCAAGTGCACCAAATGGAGCAGTCCTGAATGCCTTATATGCAAAAAATAAAAAGAAGAAGAAGAATTTCTCAGGATAGAAGGACCAGATTATCACAAGAAAGACGTTGTTATGTTTTGGGGGACCTATCCTACCTGACAGATTTGGGAGGTCAGAGACTCCCTTTAACATCACATCCAAAGTGACTGCCACACCGGACATAAAAACAATACACATTGCAACCAAAAATGGCTATAGCTGAAGGAGACAAACATGCGAAGAACAGCTGCAAAAACAGGAAGACTATTGGCTCATGTCTTGCAAGATTTTATCACGCTAGCAAAAAAAAAAAAAAAAAAAAGGAAAAGAAAAGAAGATTCAGCTGGGGGCAGCTTACTTCAAGGAAACAAAGCGTCCTCGTGACTTGTATCTCTCCAAGGCAAGCACTTCTGAAAATATCACTGGATAAAATGTTTGTGGTGTAATAATCAAGGACTTTCTCGATGGAATCTTCAGATCATTAAATAGCAAGCAGATAACATGACATTTATGCATTTTTCTGTCACATTACACACTGCCCATATCCGGGGGTTACTGCCACTGCTGCAGGACAGATATGAGGAGGCTGCGGCAGGAGCTGCTGCGAATGTGCCTACGTGCGTTCCCACGGTCCCGGCCAACAGAGAGGCCAGTGCTTTTTCCTACAGTGTGCAAGCACGACCACCCTGCAGGAAACAAGCCGTGTATAATGTGATGGAAAAATGAATCCAGGCAGCAAAGGAGACAATATGGACAATCCCAATACATTAGTAAGTGATTTGTATTAACTTTCTCTACATGATAAATGCCTGAAGTGAAACAACCCCTTTAAGAATCTAGTGTTCTGGGTCGCATATCTCTGTAGAACAGGCAGATTTTCTTAAACGCCTGGACCTTCCGTGGTTCAGCTGAACCAGACTTGAGATGACAAACCTATGGTAATGTAAGTCCAGGTTCTGCAGCAGTAATGCTAACACAATAGAAAATGTTCTATGGACATGTGAAAGCAGTCTTAGGGCTCATGCACACAACCATTTTTGTCCGCAACCGATTCACATTTTTTTGCGGACCTATTCACTTCAACAGGGCCAGAAAAGATGTGGACAGCACGCAGTGTGCTCTCCCCATCCATATGTCCATTCCGTGGCTCCACAAAAAAAAAAAAAAAAAAAGAACATGTCCTATTTTTGTCTGTTCCACGGACAAGGATAGGTCAGTTCTATAGAGCGCAGAACGGTCCGTTTCGCAAAATGAAGAACACACATGGCCAGTCTCCGTGTTTTGCGGACTTCAAATACGGCAATGGCCTTGTGCACGAGCCCTTAGATTGGAACACTTGCCATTTTCATGGTTTTAATACCGTTTTCTGACCCAAACACAAGTGTGGAGGAGAAGAAGCATCAGTCTTTCCATAGCACTCCTTTTTGGATCTACTCCTGTCATTCAAAAGACTGCATGTGTGATACCAGCCTCCAGGATTACCCTTTGCACAACTCCAATAAAAACTGCAATGTATTTAACTGATGTTTCGGATCTCATACTCCAGTGAATCATATGAAACAGAACTGCGGTTACATGACCACAAAGACAAAGTATGTACGTTTTTGTAAATCACCTGTCCAGCTGATGAGCAGCATTCAAAGGGAACCTGTTACCTGTTTTTTGGCCACTAAACCACCAACATCCCATTATACAGCTGGGGTTTAGGGTCCCAAATCTGCCCATAACAAACTTGTCCATTAGTAAATGAAAATGTAACTCTGGGCTCATTCACATGACCATATGATTGCCGTGTCTGTGTGGCAAATAGCGGTCCGCAAAACACGGGCACCAGCCATGTGAACTCCGTGCTGCGGTGTGGACCCAATGACTTGAATGGTCCACAATTCGCAACATACAGCATAAGATATGACATCTCATATCTTTTGGTGTGCGGAGGCACCTACCCGAAAGCCCACAGGAGGGCTTCCGAGCCGTGCCTCCACTCCGCAAAAGCTAGGACATAGCCTATCTTTTGCCGTATCTTGCGGATCACAGACCCATTCAAGTCAATGGGTGTGCATCCGCGATGCTGAGTTCACACAGCTGGTGCTGTTTTGCAGACTGCCATTTGCGGTCTGCAACACGGGCACGGCGACCATAGAGTCTGGATAGATCATCAGCATCTGATCGGTGGGGGTCCGACCCCCGGGACCCCCGCCGATCAGCTGTTTGAGAAGGCAGCAGCGCTGGCAGTAGCGCCGCGGCCTACTCGCTGATTAACACAGGCCCAGTGACGTCACGACTAGTATCACTGGCCTGGGTGGGGCTAAGCTTCATTCAAGTGAACAGAGCTTAGCCCCGCCCAGGCCAGTGATACTAATCGTGACGTCACTGGACCTGAGGGAAACGGAGCGAAGGCCGCAACGCTCCTGCCAGCGCCGCTGCCTTCTCAAACAGCTGATCGGAGGGGGTCCCGGGTGCCAGAGGATAGATCATCAGTTTAAAATAATTGCAGAACCCCTTTAAATTTTTGTTTACTGAACTTTGCAGGGCAGGACAGTTTTGATACGGGAAGGTTTGGGGCCCCAGCTCCATAATGGCATGCTGAAAGTTTAGTGAACGCAAACCAGGAGACAACCATGAAAGCAGTTATTTGATGATCAGGAACTTACTTCTTCTTCCGGTGGTCCATATCTTCCCATTAAGGCATCCCAGCTGGATCGTGTTGTAGAGGTAAGACTGTATCAAAGAAACATACCTGGTTTAGGCCATAAACACACTACTTTCTGTTGTGCAAACATTTTTGTAAAATTCGCTATGATTAAACCAGTTTTAACCAAATGTTTTGGAAAAACGTATGCGACCACTCTCATCGAAATGGAGCTTACAGAAATCTATGCGTACCAAACTCCGATGCATTGCACTGGTTTTGAGTCTCAGAAATTTCTGCAACAAATCTACCCTGTGTGAACATACCCCAATTGTTATAGCTGTGGTATGAAAACGGTCAGACATTTCAGGTATTGACTATAGGGTAAAAAAAAGAAAATGCAGGCTAGTCCTTCTCAAGTTCTTAGAGGCTTGTAGAGAAAGATAGGAATGGGTCTGGCCATTAAGCGTGGTCAGGAAGACGAGAGGCTGCTGACCACTAGACCAGACCTACAGAGAAACAGACTGCCGGAATTCATTGTATCCGGCATACTACGCACAGCATTTTTTTTTCCAGCCGAAAACTGACATATATGCCGGAAAGCGTCTGGATCCAATTACAGTGAATGGGGATCCGGAGGTGCGAGGTGGTATCCAGCGCAGATGTGAACCTAGCCTTATCCCACTGAAGTCCAGCCATTATAGCAGCATTACACCAAATGTCGAGAACATGAACTCACCAATTGTATAATATGCAGCCAAGCAGTATGATGGCGCCCAGCAGGGACACCCACCGCTCGTCCGGACTAATCCCATTAGTGAAGCTGGGGACGCACACTGTGATGTTCTTCCCAGCATCATCCAGAACTTTTCATTAGACAAAAACAGAAGTGACACGATTAAAATACACATATAATAAAAAGTACAAAGAACAACAGCTTAAATCATTTATATTAGACCAAAGCTAATAGATCACTGGATTTCTTCAGAGAGTGATCTCAAAAAACATCTCCAGGGTTAAGAAGATCGGTTCTGCTTTCTTTCCAGGAACAGAGCCACTCTGCTCCATAGGCTGTGTCTGGTATTGCAGTGCACTTCCATAGTTGTGAAAGAAGTTCAGCTGTAATACCAAACACAGTTCATAGGCAAAGGTGGCAGATTTTTCTAATCCTGGACAGCTAAATCAGTTCACAGTTTTTAAATCCAGCTGTCAGCTGCACAAAAACTACTGCATGCAGCAATATTTGTCTGGCCGAAAGCCGGCATTTAAGCTGGATAGTGGCCAGTTCACTGCCAGGATCCCATTATAGTCAATGGGGATCTGGCGGTAAATGGAAGAATCCAACAACTCCAGATCTGGTAAAGTCTGGAAGGCTATTCTCTGCTGGAACAGGTTACCAGAGATGTGAACGAGCCCTTAATTTTCAGTCATGTATTTGTGCCATCTACCATTAGACACCAACTGAAAACTGGCAGTAAGAAGCACCTATGGGTTTATAATCTACAATAGATTTGCAACCGAACAGCTGGTCTGACCAGACGTACTCCAATACTGTGGTTCTCCAGGAACTATGGCTCCCAGCATGTCCCAGAAGTTGTAGTTTCACATCTGCTGTGGAGAGCCACTCTTTGCATAAATATATTTTTGAGCTGCCATTTGTGCATAATTTTTTCTAAATTTCAGAGACCAGAAAAAAAAAATGACGTTTGGCCTCCTGTATTTTTTCACAAATATATTTACAAGGGTTAAAGTACTATCTTCAGATCCAGCCTGCCAATCCAGTTGTGGAGGAGTACCATTTCTAACAGATCATTACAGGAATGTATATGGTAACTGCTTGTCCCTGTGATACAATGCTGTCTGGGAAGATGCCTCATAGAATATATACACTATATGGAGAAAAGTAATGGAACACGCCCCTTAATCTGTGAATTTCATTCATTCCCATTGCCACAGGTGTATAAAATCCAGCACTAGCCATGCAGTTTGCCTTTACAAACATTTGTGAAAGAATGGGCTGTTCTGTAGAGGTCACTGAACTCCAGCGTGGTCCTGTAATAGGACCGTTTTAACAAGTCAGTTCCTGAAATTCCTTCCCCCCCCTAGATATTCCACCATCAACTCCGAGAGGTAAAATAGAAGAGTTTAAGAACCACAGCAATGAATAACAGCCACAAAGAGGAGACCACGGAAATACATGGAGCTGGGTTCACGGGTCCTGAGGAGCATAGTGCATAAAACCCGCCAACGCTCTGCTGACTCAGTAACTGGAGAGCTCCTAACCTTTTCTGGTATTAACATTAGCGCAAAAACTGTGCAATGCCAGGAGCTACATGGGTTTCCATGTCCGAGCACCTGTACGCAAGCCTTACATCACCAAGCACAATGCCAAGTGTTGGATGAAATGGTGTAAAGCACTGCGCCACTGGACTCTGGAGCGATGGAGACGTGTTTTGTGGAGTGATGAATCACCCTTCTCGCCTCATCAAACACCTTTGGGATGAACTACAAAATGGAGATTGCGAGCCAGGCCCTCTATTCCAACATCAGTGTCTGACCTTACAAATGCTCTTCTGGATAATTGGGCAAAAATTCCCAAAGACACACTCCAAAATCTAGTAGGAAACCTTCCCAAAGGAGTAGAAGATGTTTTAGCTTCAAATGGTGACCAACTCCATGTTAATGGATATGGATTTAGAATGGCATAAAACCTTCTGTAGGTGTAGTGTGTAGGTGCCCCAATACTTTAGCCCATTTAAATATGCTATATGAACAAAAGAACAGTATCATTGAAACTATAAGTGATTTTACATACTGCTCAAAACCAACTGTTAACCTCTGCCACATAACTATATCTGAGCAAATAACCAGGCTGTATCCCGGGGCTCCATGGTGATTTCTGTAGACTGACTTTCCAATGTCCTACTATGGAGAGACAGCTGTAGTCCACAAGAGAGGACGCAATCAATTCAAAGTATTCCTATCGTAGCTCTATTGGAAAGTTGCACTACAAAAGATAACCGTGGAGCCCTTGGCCCTTTGTATGCAACTATGATGGTGGAACGTACTGAATTCTGGGGGCTTGTTGGAAAACGATGAGAAGGTTAGATACATGACGTAGCAGCTGATGACTCCCGTCTGCAGCAATCCAGACTGAGGGTGATCTGAAAATTTAAACAAAAATGGAGGTATAAGTAAAGTTCAGTAATCCATATTCTCATACAGTATAGGATAATTTTATTAGGAAAAACTATTAAAAGGAACAAAAATCTATGGTGTCTTTAAAAGGGGTATTCCCATCTTATGAAGTCACTTTATGGTTGGTGGGGGTCCGACCTCTGGACTTTCTCCGATCCGTAGAATGACTTTATGCTACACCCCCTTTTAAGTTTTCCTTTTACGCCTGGCTACCTAACTGTGCAAGGAACCATCTAAAAGGATGGCAGGGCACCAATGTGTATGGGATGCTGTGCTAAGTCAGTACTGTGGCCCAAACACAATCGGAGCAAAACCTAAAGAAACGGGAGAAACCGCAAATCTCTATGGCTGACATGAAACTACAGTAATAGATTAGAGGCACCTTTAGGCCAGGCACCCTATGGAACTACATTGCATAGTCAAAGCAGAGTATTTGTATCTTACGTTAAAAGGGATGGCCACTTTCTGGCTACCTGTGACCAATGTGTTGGTGTCTATGACACTGACTAATATAGCCTTTCTTAATATTCTGTGCCATTTGCTATATTTCATAAGTAGTGTTGAGCAAACTTGTGTTTTAAGTTCTGCGTCCAAAGTTTGGGTTAGCGAAGATTCCAGTTATGGATTCCGCTATCACGGACCATAACGGAATTTAGAATCCATAACAGGATTCTTCGATAACCCGAACTTTGGACACAGAACTTAAAAAACAAGTTCGCTCAACACTATGCATAAGCCATGCCCCAAGTTCAGTCAAATCTTCGGTGCTGTCCACATGATGCCGCTGATGGAGGCTGACCCTCCCCCACTCAAACACGCTGCACCTGCACTAAACTTCCTACAGTGTAAGCACTTGAATGGAGGAGACATCACATGGAGGTGATCTGCCTGGTCACAGGACCCTCCATCAGCGGCCATCTTATGGACAAAACCTTTGTGTGGACAGCACAAAAGACTTGGCAAACAACATTGCATACCTTATGAAATATAGAAAATGGCGCAGAATTTCAACAAGGGCTATTTTAGTACGTGCCATATAATCATCTTACAAACACACTGGTCAACAAAAACCAGAAAGTGGCCAACCCCTTTAATGAAAGACAAACATTTAATATACTGCACACACATATGGTAGGACACGAAGAGAAGATGAGCCCAATACACATAACAAAGGTTGATTTACTTACTTTTTAGCACACATGGCAGAATAGAAACTATGGCTAAGAGAAAGCACAGACCACCATTGACACCGAGCAAGATTTTGTTGAGCAGGCAGTGTTCGGGATGAGTATAAAGCCATGCTAATAAGCCAAGGGCTCCAAGCGCTACAGTGTACAGTATCAGGATGACGATGGCCAGGGCTCCATTCCACAGCCTATTATGCTGTGCTCCAGCAGTCCTGATGAGGAGAAGTACAAAAGCATGATGGTTAATGAGAACAATAAAAAGAAGATCATGTAGATATTTCACAAGGGTAGTCAAAGGTGGCCATATATTTGCAGCACAAGTGAACAAGAATGCTACTGATCCCCGAAAGTAACTGTTTCCCCAAATGCAGCAGTGGTGTGCTGTGCAGCCGGGAACCATGCAGTGGACTCTTTGCTCGACTCTTCACAGCTTGTACAGAGTGAAGGCGAAAAACTGTGGGGAATTTGCTGAAAATAAACATTTGCCCCAGTTCTCGGCCATGGGGCCCACTACTGCTAAGTGTATGGGCAGCCTTAAGGTCCCCATACACATTACAGTATCGTTGGCCGACTCCACCACTTTTGGTGGGGCAGGTGACCATCTAATGTGTATGGGGAGCTCTTGATTTTTCTCAACAGATGGGGATCAAAGGATTGGGGGCTTAGAATTTTAACGCCTAATCTTTTGTTCTTCCGGGAACAAAAGCATCCGCTGCCAGCTACTGAAGCTGTATGGGCACCTTTAGGCCCTGTTCACATATTGTTTTTCTTATAGGTTTGGTGTATGCACCAGTGGGGGTTCTTATAGGGTTCAACTGACCCCATGTGCGGCAAAAAAAAAAAAAAAAAAAAAAAAGTATTTTTGGAATAAGTCTTTATAACTTTTTATATACCTATATGGAAGAGTGTAGTCAATTATACTTTACAATACATAACGTAGGCAGTGACATACACTGGAGATATAAATTGGCCTAAGGCTGAGGGATCCTTTTGTAAGTTGCAAGACACTTTCAAATACAAAATCTGGTGTTGATCCACACTATATATCAAAAGGCAAAATGTCTAATAAATATATTACATGGTACTACAGTTAGCATTACTAGACCTACACAGCAAGGTCAAAACCAAGCTATGATATCCCTGGTGCCATTAGCACACAACAGTTGGGGAGTCACATGCAAAGGCCATGAGAGGCACTAGCTGGTGTACAGTGACCTAAGGGCTAAATTTTTTGACTAAATTTGGCTCATGTGGTTGGACTACATCCGTTAAGTATAACAATTCTTTGTAGGGAGACTTCTCACATCATTTTATATGCCTTAGGCCTCATTCACACGTCAGTGCTTGATCCGCAATTTCCATCAGCGATTCCAAATCAAAACCAGGTGAGGGTCTAAACACAGAACAGGTACAGATCTTTTCCTTACACCTTATGTCTGTGAAGGCTCCAATCCTGGTTTCGTCTAAAAATCACTGATGGAAAACACTGACCAAATGCCGACATGTGAATATGGCTTTGGCCAAAGGAGAAAATCTTCTTTCAAAACGGTCTTTGATGGCAAAGTTCTTCTACACCACAAAGCATCTGGGAAAGTTTTGCATAGCCATAAGATGCACAATCTTTTCAATGCAGATCACTGTGCGGCCAATAGACTGGCAATGTTTCAGTCTACTGTAGGTTGTCCCAGTTTTCATTTTGGTGACTAACCAACAAATTTAAAAAATGCTAAATTTAAAATCATGAGGCTAGGTTGTCGATATAAAAATCCTTGAAAACCCCTTTAATGGCTTATCTTATGAATTCAAGTGAACCAGCTGTAGGTTGTTTGGACGGCACTCCTTAGGTATGTTCTGGTGCTCAGCAGTAAGACCAATGAACATGTAATATATATAAAACCACGGCACTCATGTAAATAGATAAATTGTACTTCTTTATTATCCATCCAGGAAAATTACTAAATAAACTATGGCTAACGTTTCGGTCTCATCCCGGGACCTTGTTCACGGCCTGGATATAGAGGACGTCTGATGCGCTGGATGGCTTATGTAAGCCATCCAACGCACCAGACGTCCTGCATAATTGTGGAACGGATCCGGACCATTCATACAGAAGTCTGAATGGAGCCTTAGGGCCGCTTCACACGAGCGGATGCCGTGCGTGGCATCCGCTCCATGAAAGAGTGCCAAGACCCGCTGCAGACTGCAGAGGCACGGAGCAGTAACATGACTGTTAATGCTCCGTGCCTCTCTGTGATCTCTTTACTACGAAATCACAGTGACAACTGTGATTTCGTAGTAAAGAGATCACAGAGAGGCACGGAGCATTAACAGTCATGTTACTGCTCCGTGCCTCTGCAGTGGGTCTTGGCACTCTTTCACGGAGCGGATGCCACGCACGGCATCCGCTCGTGTGAAGCGGCCCTTAAGTTGACACTACTGTTGGGGTCCATCCTTTCAGGTTTCTTCATTTTGTCCAGGTCATAAACACATAGCTTTCTGTGCTTTTCTTTCAAATAAAATAAAATGGACATCTTGAAGAAAGCTGCACAAAACAGATCCATCATGAAGGTTATAATATTAGGTAATAATGGAGCCATGACGCTAGTGTGAAGGGAGCCATAAAGTAAGTGAAACCAGTAAATTACAACATACCAATTTTTATTCCATTTGTGAGCAAATTCAACCAAAAGCATGAGCTGGGTGATCAGAAAGAGAAAGCCGAACACTGCTCCAACGTAACGCCACACTGCAAGAGAAACATCAAGGGTTGTTGCCATCTAATAAAATATAATGTCCAAACAATTTCTTCTAGATATATGACAAGTAGAGGGGAGTAGAATGTCAGAGGCAACAAATGATGCTCTATGGATCTCCAACTCATTTAGACTCTATGGGTTCACATTTGTGTTAAACAGATCCAGCAGTATAATGTGATATGGAAGTTCCTGTACTTATCTCAAAGGTACATTGATTGGCACTGTCTGTTATTGTATGACATGTACATTTTCTAAATAAAAAAAGATCTGATTAAAAAAAAAACAGATCCAGCAGGTTGCCAAAGTTGACCGGATTTAGCCTAGCCACTGGCAATAATGGGATCCGGCCTCTTTCCGGCAAAAGTGCTGGATCCCATTATTGTCAGTGGGGTCTGATGGTGAACGACAGTATCAGTAAAAGCAAGGAATATTACTCCGGGGGTTTTCCAGTCTGAAAATTAGGATGTCCCATTTGTGGGACCCTCAGCAGTCAGGTGCAATTGCAAAGGGTGAAGGTATGAGGTTGGACTGTGTAATGTTTGAAGTGTTGTGTCTATCCTGAGCTATTCCAATGTTGGAATAGTAGGTATACGTATAGACCTGGGCTGGACTGTTAAGTGCAGCTGACACACCTAATGCACACACTATGTGAACGTTTTGTACACAATTTGGGAAAATCTCCTACAGCAAGTGTACAGTGCCAACATATGCAGCTCTATGCCATAACATTTAAATTAAAAAATGTTGTGGACCCCCCATATTGAATAGTGCAATATGCCAAATTTGTTCACTTCCTGTTTTCTACAGATTACTTTTCAGCTTTGCTGGATAGACTGGAACAGGTTGAGCAGTGTCATATCTCACAATCATTAGAAGGTGAATTAAAGAGGACCTTTCATGGGTCCAGACATTATGTAAAAAGTAGGGGGTTGTGTAGGGCATAGGGCAGGCATGCAAGATCACTTACTAGCTTATCTGTCCGGCGTCCGTTCCCCTGTTGTGCTCCCCTTTTACTTTTCCCACCTGGTATGGAAATGAATATCAGTACAGGGAGGAGGAGACTGCCCTGTTTCTCAATGAGCGTCTTCTTCTCTCTGGCTGTAGTGCGGTCCAATCACAGCAGAGAGCGGGAGAAAAAATAAAAGCTCACCTTCTCCCTGGCTGTGACGCTCTCCGCTGTGATTGGACCGCACTACAGCCAGAGAGAAGGAGACGCCCATTGAGAAACCCTGGCGTCTCCTCCTTCCTGTACCAATGATATTCATTTCCATACCAGGTGGGAAAAGAAAAAGGGGAGCACAACGGGGGAACGGATGCCGGACAGATAAGCTAGTAAGTGCTGCACTATGCACTACACAACCCCCTACTTATTTTATAATGTCTGGACCCATGAAAGGTCCTCTTTAACGATTATTAATAAACTTTGATCGCATGTGGCGTATATGTTGGGAGCACAAGCTCCACTGTCCTGTTCTGGTAGAGAAAAAAAATTAAATGCTGAAATATAATGAAATTAGTTCTGAAGGCTGGCTTGTAGGGTTTGTTGTGTGCTATAAACATACTGCAGTAAAACATCTGCTACAGCAAAGAGGAAGCAAAACTTAACGATTTTTCTATTTTAAATTCTATGATCTTACAAAAGTCTGTGTGGTCAAAATAATGCAATACACAGATCCAGCTGTGATCATGGAAGTTTCACATATTTATTCTTAGATGGAAAAACGATGCTAACATCCTGACCTCTATTATACACTATAATAAGTACAGTACCCAGCATGCATTTCTTTCCCCTAGTATAGCTCAAAGCTGACATGGCCACTTAATTGGGGATGGGAAGAAAAGATAATTAAAACATCCATTGTCTATTTATCTTTATGAACAGCTGCTCGTTTGTTTTTTTTATTCTGGAATTGTGGGTCTGGTGATAGGACAATAATATTTGTCTAATTATAATGACAAACTGCTTGGCCCGCTCTCATTAGGTTTTCTGAACATTCATCGCCGTCTGTGTTTGTCTATTTCTGGCTCATTGCCATTGTGTAGTGTTGTGATTCTGTCTCCATTTCTTCAAAAAGGAAAGCCAAATATAACTGCAGCCAGGGTAAACCAGTAACACAAAAAATAAAGAGACTACAATTCAAGGCTATATACGCCTTCACAGACTTCTTTTTATTGCCCTGTGACCCACTGACCCGTGTGTCTCCATGGTAACAGACTACAAACAAACCTGATGTGGTGTTTGGATAAGCTGTAGACACATAAATTTGTGGGACCTCAAGTTGCCATAGAACATTATAAAAAGTAGCCCGCCACTGGCGATGGCATGACAAGATGAACGAGCAAGTGGATTGTTTTATTTAATTACCCACAAGATGCTGAAATTGGTCCCCGTTCAGGTGTCTGCATCTTTGGGCAGGTCGGGTTATGTTGGCTGGTACTGCTTGGGATGCTGCGGATAGTGTTCGTGATGTTTTGCTTGAGTTCCTCCCGGGGATGTGGATTGTTAGCGGACGCTTTCTGGTTTCAATCTTCCCACAGATAAAAATGGCATGTGGACGATTCTGGGGAACGTGGTGGCCATAACCCCTTGCTCACAGTTCGCTCCTCAGTAAACAGTTCATGAACCCGTCCAGTGAGTTCCGCGAGGTGCGGCATGTTCCCCATCTTGTTGGAAAAAGCTGGAGAGACCTGAACGCGGACCACTTCCAGCATCTTTTGTGACTTGTGGGTAATGAGAAAAAAATAAAATAAAAAAAATCCACTTGCTCGTTCATCTTGTCATACTATCGCTGGAGGTGGGCTTCTTTTCGTGGGTCACCCTGTACCATAGGAAACTTACCATAGAGAAAAGTGTCTTGATCGGGAATGAAGAAAGCTCCAGAACACATCCCTATGAGGAGCAAAAACTTGACAAACCAGAAGCTGCAAATATAAAAGTGAGAGAGCAAATAGGTCACGGAAGGAAATTAATTGTACAAAATAACATCCTGAAACGTCTAATGGAAATTTTTGTACAACAACAAAAAGGTACCGTGCCAGCTGTCACTAGTAGGTGCAGTATATTTTACTGGTTACTGTTGTAGTCTACTATGCTTTTACATACCTTTTTTGTGGTATACTTATGTAAGCCATCGAGGCACTGATGTATAAAACAAACACATGGCTGTAAATTTAAGGTGTGTAGAGGAAGATATGGGAGGAGGGAGGATCAGTCCTGTTGGATTTCAATATGCCTGTTTACCTGCTCTTGTGGAAGATAAGCTGTTGCCAGATGAGGTTGCTGCCCGCTTCTTCCTTTCTCCCAAATGACAATACAGGGTGAGTCAAAAGTCTCAGGACTCCCTTTTATTTCAGAAACAAAAAGGGAAAATTAAATATCCGAATACCCCAGCAAGTAATGGGCAAGGGGGCCTATTTTTTAGGCTGTGTCCGGAACATGGCCGCCACCTTAAAAGCCGCACTTTTTTCCAATGGGAAAGGGGACATGTAGCGCATCAAAGAAGACCAAACTTTTATCAGAAATCGATTGCCCCAATCAGATTTGCAATATCTCTTGTGGCTCAAAAGTTATCAACACAGAAAGTTGCAACAACAACCGGGAATGTTCCCTGTGATGCACAGCTATTTGACGTGTTCAATGTGTTGTCCCTGGTGCTGAACACATAGTTGAAGGTTCAAAGGTTCTGAGCTTTCTCTGTTGATAACTTTTGAACCACAAGAGATATTGCCAATCTGATTGTGGCAATTGATTTCTGATGTGCTACATGCCCCCTTTCCCATTAGAAAAATTAGAGACTTTAAAGATGGCGGCCATGTTCCGGACATTTGATATGCTACATGACCCCCTTCCCATTGGAAAAAATTTGCTCTTGATCCATCATGGCAGCTTTCAAGATGGTGGCCATGTTCCAGATATAGCCTAAAAGATAGGCCCCCTCACCCATTACTTGCTGGGGTATTCGGATATTTCATTTTTCCTTTCGTTTCTGAAATAAACGGGTGTCCTGTGACTTTTGACCCATCCTGCACATGCATACTCATGGATGTGTAGGAGAAGCCAAGCCTTTATTTGGCTGACAGCTATCTACCACTCTGTTCATATCACATTTAATACCTAGGTTAAACAGATGCCCCTGACGGATGCCATGCTGTGGCATCCGTCAACCATAGGTTCCTATATACAGGTGGAACTCGAAAAATGTTAATATTGTGCATTTATTTCAGTAATGCAACTTAAAAGGTTTCTACCACCAGAAATACTGTTATGTAGCTGACTGACATTAGCGATGCGCCCATGTCAGCACTACATACCAGTGTGTTTCTAATGTTAGTCCCTGCAGCCGTTTTAGTTAAAAATGCACTTTTATTATATGCTAATGAGCCTCTAGGTGCTATATGGGCGTAAAATCAGCACCTAGAGGCTCCGTCCACTCACCATGTGCCCGCCCAGCTCCTCTTGATTGATGCCACTGTTCCCTGCATTGTTGGCGAAATCCCGCACCTGCGCCGTTCACTTTGGTCTTCGGCGCAGGCGCAGTAAGTGAATGATGCGATCCTGGTGCCGGCTTCCTCACTGCGCCTGCGCCGACTACGTCACAGTGAGGAAGCCGTCACCAGGATCGCATCATTCACTTACTGCGCCTGCGCCGAAGACCAAAGTGAACGGCGCAGGTGCGGGATTTCGCCAACGATGCAGGGAACAGTGGCATCAATTAAGAGGAGCTGGGCGGGCACAACACAGGACCTGGGCGGAATACAGGGTGAGTGGAAGGAGCCTCTAGGTGCTGATTTTACGCCCATATAGCACCTAGAGGCTCATTAGCATATAATAAAAGTGCATTTTTAACTAAAACGGCTGCAGGGACTAACATTAGAAACATACTGTTATGTAGTGCTGACATGGGCGCATCGCTAATGTCAGTCAGCTACATAACAGTATTTCTGGTGGTAGAAACCCTTTAAAGGTGAAACTAACATATGAGACAGACTCATTACAGGCAAAGAGAGATATTTCAAGCCTTTATTTGTTATAATTTGGATGATTGTGGCTTACAGCTTATGAAACCCCAAAGTCACAATTTTGAGGTCCCCTTGGCTCAGGGGGTATGGATTAATTAGCTGACTAGAGTTTGACAGTTTGAGCCTAGAATATTGAAGCTTTTCACAAAATTTAAATTTTAAGCTGCATTTATGCAATTCCTTTTAATTTGCATTACTGAAATAAATGGACTTTTGCACGATATAACATTTTTTGGAGTTTCATATAATATATATATATAAAATGTATGTCCATGCAAAAGTTTAGTTTGTCGTTTTTCATAAATTTGCAAAAATGTATAACATTTCTAAAAAAAAATTTCTGTGATATTTTTATTTTAGCACAAGGCCACAACATAACATTAAGTGAAAAAAGTGAAAGGGTCTGAAGACTTTCCGAATGCACATAATTTGCATAATATACAGATTACTATGAACTATAGGGAGAGAGAATAACTTTATAACCAGCAGAATATAGGATGCACAGCATTTTCCTTTATCAAATCAACTAAATACAAGACTGGAGGAACATTGCGCCCAAGGATAAGAAAAGATCACAACGCTTACTTAGGCACCAGTTAGAATGTCTCAGCCATCAGTAGGTCACCAGGGGTTTTACAGTATTTTTATATTGATGGCCTATACTCAGAATAGGTTATCAATATCTGATCAGCAGGGGTCCGATCCCCAGGACCCTCCCCCATCAGATTTCTGAAGTACTTCCAGCGCTGGAACTACACATTGATGGCTTTGAGGGGATTAAGGATCCTAAACTGGACAGCCTGAAGGTAGTCCTTCTTCTCTGGACTACAAGGATGTAAAAAGAGAGTTGCAATCCAGCAGCTCCATTTTTTCAGACGTTTAATAAATACTACCTTTATAAGTGCAATATGTAGCAGGTACCGTATGTATAAACAGTGACCGGTGACTGGATTGCAGCTACACTTTACCTGTCTGCACATCCCCACAATAGTACTGTACATGAGGATCTACGAGCATGATAACAATTCATTGGATGTACAGGGTGCACAATTGCAATACAGAATTCTTGGGTCATTTAATCTGGTGCATAGTGTTATCTTTACCCATTGTGGAGATGGGCCCGGCAGCATCTGCTGTTCTTAATGTTTATCGTAAGGATGCAGAGGATGAAGAAGAAGCAGGCCATGCCAAAACAGACTCTGTACACAGCCGAGTACCCGACCAGCTTCTCACAGTTCACTCCGGCCTGAAGATGCTCGCAGAGGTCTTCATAAAATGGAATCTAGTGTAATAAAACATGTCAGTATCATCTCATGTCCTACCAGTACAGGCATCACTTTCTGATATAAGGCAGTAGACATGGACTAAAGCAGCCATAAACATTTCACACATTCATAGCACATGCCTATGGATCCTCAGGTTCACGTTGGTGCACCTAAAACAATCCATCATCTGCTCCTGTAAATGACAGGCGCCAGAACAAAAAAAAAACTAAACCTGGTGAACTGAGTGTGAGGTAGTTTAAAGAAAAATCATGTTTTTTTTTTGGTTTTTTTTTATAAATCCCGCCCACCCCTACCCAGCAGGACCTGTGAAGAGAAGTATACTTACCTACTGGCTGTTGTAGCATAAATCCTTTATCAGTTTCACCCCTTCTGCAAGATAAAGCCTTGTTCAAATCTGCATCATTAATTCTGTTTATAAAGGATCCATCATACAACGGATGCCACGGACTTACAACAGGGTCCCTCATGATCCATCTAAGTTTCTGTCATTTTGAAATACAACACGTCCAACCCTTCTTTCCCTGACATCTGTAACACCGCCATTCATCAGATGTGTATGGTCCACCTCTACAGTCAGTGCATAAGACAGAGAGAGTGGAAGAGATATCTGATAAGTGGAGAAAGAGGCATTTTACTGTAATAAGATATACAGTATTACAAAGCTTCTTAGCTAGGTTTGTATTTTAGATTTTTGGGGAAAAACAAAAATACTGAACGATGGGTCTGGTGAAATGGGCACTTTCCTCAGTTTGTCTGCACTAGTTCAGATATTACAGGGCTCTATACAGGCAAGTCAGTTCCTTCTTTTAGAAAGCAGTTGATGTAAGATTTATGTAGGTGGATCCTGGGTTTTTTAGTGGGATCAATGGAAATCTAATGTGTGCTTGGCCTATTCAAAAATCCACTGATGATAGGAGTCAGTGAACGTCCTCCTGCCAGATATAATAACCAAGCATTCCCGGCAAAACAGACTATGTTTAAGCAAGACCCTTTCATTTTTGAGCATATACAAGAAACCTCAATGGGTCCTTGTACAAAGGGTGAGTGAAATGTACAAGCAGGTGCTAAGCCAATCAGAGGAGCTCCGGGTCGCTCCTTCCGGATCATAGTTTTGTACATAACTTTCAGTCTAGATTTGCACTTTAAATGATCCATTAAATTGAAAATAGCCTCTGGGTTTATTTAAGGATAATGATCTGCCATTTGCTTCCAAACCATTTCTGCCCATGGCTTCTGTGTCATATTTTCCATCTGCTGCTGTGAGAGGAGACACTGCGGCCGAGACAAGTATGTTGATTATTACTTCTAAATGTGAGACTGGGAGAGAAGCTGAAATGCTGAGAGACGCAGACAACTGCAGGGACTGAAGGCTCAAGAGCTCGTAGTGAATGTTGGAGGAACTCGCACCACCTAAGGAACCCATCTGAGGCAACCCAGAATAGAGAGGGAGATGCCGAGCATATAGTTTTCTATCATTTGAGTCACTGTTTTCATGTAAACAGCTGTTCAGATCCTACAGGACTCCTAGAGAAAACCTGAGAGTCCGGCTCCCCCCACCTCCATAGACTGATTGACAGCTCTTCCTGCTGCATGACTCACTCCAAATCCATATACAGGTAAAGCTGACAATCACTGTGTGAGGACAGAGGAAGATTTCTCTAAGAGTTCTAGCAGCGTTAATTATTGTTAGTTAGTTTTTTTTATTCCTAAATTTGTCAAATTAGAAAAAAATATTATTAATCTTTATTATAAATTTCCTGCATAGAGTTTACAGCTACTATGCATAACTATGTCATCTCTACCTGGGAAGCGAGTGTGACAGCACGATCAGACTACATTTGGTTATTTGTAGTCTGTTACCGTGGAGACACACAAGTTTGCATAGTTGTTGTAGACACCATTTTTACATGCTAAAACTAGATTACATTTTAGAATACTATATACTATATAAACAGAGATCAGCATCCCCCTCCTGTATTTTATGCTGCCTTCTGATAGGGTAGCATAGGAGATCTGTCAGATTCGCTTTTAGAGGAGTATAAATAGTATTTCAATAGCTATACTGCAAGTAGAAGGACACCCCGGGACCACACAGCGAGTATACAACAAAGTAGGGAAGCACAGCGTGAGAAAGGGCCCACACAGTGGGTGTCCCGGGATGCATTGCTGTGCAAGAACAAAGTCCTAATCTAACACACAACCTCTTCAGGGTCCGGACTGGTGGGGGCTAGGCAACTAAGACAGAACAGGTTTCAAACAGACTCCAACCAATCCCACCGATTTATAATGGCTCAACCAGTTTTCCAGAGTTGTTCTTCATATTACACTATTCTTGGTATAAAAAAAAATAACAAATAAAACAGCAACCCTGGCAAGAATGTGAAAAATGCAATAAAAAGCCTTGCCCACACTGATACATTGTACCTAACTGCAGCTGTGTGTGCAGGGCAAGGTTACCAGGGGTTTATTTTTTCTATTCATGACTTGCCGAGCAAGACAGATCTGACACAATAGAAAACCTATCCGTCCCCCAATGACTTTCAATGGTGTTCATGACGGATCCATCTTGGCTGTTTTAAAAGATAATACAATTGGATCCGTTCAAAACGGATGTAGGCGGTTGTATTATCAGAACGGAATTGTTTTTGCTGATCCATGACCGATCTAGCAAATAGCTGGTGTGAAAGCCATGATGCGATCCTGGTGCCGGCTTCCTCACTGCGCCTGCGCCGACTACGTCACAGTGAGGAAGCCGGCACCAGGATTGCATCATTCACTCACTGCGCCTGCGCCGAAGACCGAAGAGAACGGCGCAGGCGCGGGATTTCGCCAACGATGCAGGGAACAGTGGCATAAATCAAGAGGAGCGGGGCGGGCACAACACAGGACCTGGGCGGAATACAGGGTGAGTGGACGGAGCCTCTAGGTGCTGATTTTACGCCCATATAGCGCCTAGAGGCTCATTAGCATATAATAAAAGTGCATTTTTAACTAAAACGGCTGCAGGGAATAACATTAGAAACATACTGTTATGTAGTGCTGACATGGGCGCATCGCTAAGGTCAGTCAGCTACATAACAGTATTTCTGGTGGTAGAAACCCTCAGACCTCAGCTCACAGCCCCAATCCGACCCGAATGTTAATCAAACCTCAGAACGGACCCCCAATGTTAATAAGTACCCCAATCAGACCTCAGATCGGACCTCCATATTAATATGTCCCCCAATCAGACCTCCATATAAATAAGTCTCCCAATCAGACCTCCATGTGATTGACCCCCCAGTGAAACCTCAGTATAGGCCTCAATAAGTACCCCAATTACACCTCCGATCACACATCCATGTGAATGACCCCCAATGAAACCTCAGTATATACCTCACTAAGTCCCCCAATCAGACATCCACGTGAATAACCCCTATGCTCAGATCAAATAAAATCAAATAAAAATAATAATAAGAAGAATTTACCTCTCCTGCTCCGGACTCTGCCGCCACTCCTCTCATCCACGCTCTTCTTCTTCCTCCCAAGCACTGTGCTGTGACCTAACACGCACAGTGTGAGGTAACAGAGCGCCAATGTCCTCACACTGTGCGCAGTAACAGCATAGTGAGTGGCCGATGAAGACCAGGAAGCAGTGAGTACAGAATCCGGGGAGCTCTGCATTCACCGCTTCCCGGGTCTCCCGCACTAATGAGCACTTCCATAGTGGAAGCACCCATTAGTATTCGCACTATAAGATGCACTGACATTTTTTCCCCACTTTAGGGAGAAAAGTGTGTCTTATAGGGCGAAAAACACGGGTATATTACTACATATACATTACACTATATATAGTAGTGCATTGTGCTTGTAAAATAAAGTGTTGCGTGTGTGAACATAGAAAAGTATGCAATTCTGCTGAACTTAACAGGGTTGTGCCACGAAAAATATTGTACATTTTTAAAACCAGCACCTGGATCCGAATACTTTTGTAATTGCATGCAATTAAAAATATATTACAGCTACTGAGTTACTCAATAAAATGCATCTGTATAGCGCCACCTGCTGTTTGTTATTTTCCTTATTTCTTGTCCACCTCATGAGGTGGTCATACAGTATATACTCAGTTTAAATCTTCAACTGTCTCCATCTATATGTGCTGCCAGAAGCTATGGTAGTTACAGGGAAAGAGCTACAGCAGAAAGAACATGCCCATTGAGAAAGAACACACCCTGAGCTGCCAGCCTGAAATGACTCTAGCAGAACAGTGGGAGTAATAGAGGAGATCTCTGGATCCATGTGAGGTACAGGGCTGGTTCTAGCTTTGTTTGAAGGACATTTTACGCTCTGTATGTCTGATCTTCATTTTTTACATCAATCAAAGCGTAACCCCTTTAAGACAGGCAAGTTACATCTATTTATGCACTGGGTGACAACCGGACATCTAGTAAATCACTATTTACCACCTCTCCTGACAGGCCACGCAAAACAGCAGTCACCTGTCAGGACTCATTTTCTTCATGTTTTGGTAACAGGGAGAAGGAAGTGGATCTCTCGCAGGAGAATTCTTGCTCAAGGTTTCTTTTAGAAAAAGAACAGTGGATCAAGTTACAATGAAGCCAAGCTGCCCATGTCATGAACTGTACTATCCTCAGCATTAGAGCTCACGCACACAAACGCGTGCCGGACGCTCCGTGCATTGGGGACCGTAATTTGCGGTCACCAATGCAAGGGCACCATCCGTGCGGTTGCCGTAGACGGATCCAGACCCAATCAACTTGATCCGTCCACACAGCAAAAAAATAGAACATGTTGTATTTTTTTGCGGTGGGGATGCACGGAGGAATACGGAGTGCTTCCGTGCGGTTCTGTGCCTCAGTTTTACTCCTTCCAGATTGCGGACTCATACAAGTGAATGGGTCTGCATCCATGATACAGTGTGCACACAGCCGATGCCCGTATATTGCAATACGGGCACAGTCAGGCAATGGCCGGGTGCATAAGGCCTAACACCGACCAGAGTTTTTTAGGGTCCATTATAAACTGAGGGGTACAGAAGGCACTAAGGGCTGTATTACACCAGCAGATTATCTGACCAATTTCTGTCCAATCAGACCAATAGTTGGTGTGTATAACAAAACATCTGACCAATGATTGGTGAGAAAATCTGTCAGATAATCTGCTGGTGTAATACAGCCCTAAGTGTACTCAAAATATCTGCTGACAGTGTAAGATCAATTAAAGGGCTTTAACACTAACACAAACATTGCCATCCTTAAAATCCCTATAAATCCCAAGAAACATCTGCCCACTACAAAAAACATTATTTAACTGCTTCATTACCGGAGTGTTTATTTAGTTGTAGCAATGAGCCTATCTAACTGCAAATAACTGATTCATTTCTGAGCCAAATCTACATGTATTTGATATTCACAGGACCTTTCTTTTGTGCCATTAGATGATGGATAAAATATTATTTTTAATATTTAAGGAAAAACGGTGAAAATTATGAAAAAAATAGATTTTTCTTTTTTAATAATTTTTTGTTTCTATTACAAAAGGTTTAAAGACAAAACATTTCTAAAACCATTATCGTAGGCTTGTACCCTAAAAATGCACACTATTTATGTAATGTATCTACTGGTTCGGCCCGCCGCAAGACTTCAGAAGACTGGAGCGCATTTTAGTGGCCTATTTTTCTACTGCTGGTTCTATTGCACCGTACTACCAGAAAAGGCTTGTACAGCGCCAAGACGTTACAAACCCCTTCAAAGTGACTTTTTTATGTTGTTCCCCTAAGGTATTTATCTTGGGGAAATAAAATTAAAAAAAAATAAAAATTTTATTAATGAAAAAATTTACTTGCAATTGTATATTTTACGCAGAAAAAAAAAAAACACCTATCGTGACATGGAAAACTAAAACTAATAACCAAAAAACTCTAAAGAATATGTCTAAAATAAAAAACGTACGTAAACAATAGGTTATTTTATGATGACACATGCCATAAAATAAAGGATTTACACCATTTAGAGAAAATAAAATGTGCCACCTCTGGGGCGGCTCCTATCTCCAGAACGGTGCCTCCCATGCACTTGTGGGGTGCTGTCCATTCATCATTATGGGAGTTCCAAAAGGTAGCCGAGCACGCTTGGCTGCTTTTGGAATTCCTATAGCGATGAACGGAGGGAGGGTGGCTGCACGTGCGCTACTGCTCCCCGTTTGGGGGCCCCATTCTGTGTGCCAGAGGTGGGACCCGCACATGACATTGATGGAATATCTTAGCGATATGCCATCAGTGTTCAAGATGGGCTGACCCTTTTAACTGCATATTGTATGGTTTCTACAAAGTAGCAGCTTGTGGCTACAATCTCCATGATACATTTTGGGTACATTCACATAGATTTTTGGAAACTGCTGCAAAAACTGCTGTGTGCAGCGTTGCAGTAAAGGAGCATCTCTGTTCCATGTCAATGTTGCCAATTACCTTTCCGTACACAGATAGTTGTCAGATTCTCACGTCACGTGACAGCTATGTTCTGCCCGAGACAGAAAAATGATCCAGCTAGATCATCACTGCTGTCCTATAAGGAGGGCATCAGTTATAGGGTCACAGGGGTTTTCTTATTAATGCCTTCTTGGCTTTCATACTCACATGCTCTTTCATCAGCTTAGCCACAGATGTAGACATCATGACGGAGCAGACTATGGTGACCAGAGTGAAGATGAGGGCATACATAATGCGGGTGCTTGTAGACTGCTTGATCTTCGGGCAGCATGTACAGCACAGGGCGCAGGCTGCAGCCCCACAGCAACAGGCCACCTGCAAAAAAAAAACCACCAATTCAGATTAATTACAGTCATCTCCAGTGTGGCAGGAAAGAATATGTCATGCATCACATTTGTAGAAGTGTAGCTATGAGATGGCGCTGATAATTTCCTGGGCTTCACCTTCAGACCCATTAAAAGACACAGGCAAATAGATGGCATTCTGCTGGTAAAGGGCTTTTCTAACCCCCGCCGATCAACCGCTTGAAGAAGCCAAAGCGCTCCGGTAAACGCCACAGCCTGTTCCTGAAGTCCCGTTTGTTGGTTACATGGTTTATTTGCAGCTCAATCCCATTTAAGTCAATGGTCCTGGGCTGCAATACCAAGCACAACCATTATACAATGTGTGGCGCTGTGCTTAGTAAGCTGTGAGGAAGCCGCAGAGCTCTCCAACGAACCATGGTCTCTTTAAACAGCAGAACAGTGAGGGTGCCGAGACGGGAGTTGGACCCCAACAGATCAGATATTGATCCTTAGAATAGGCCATCAATATTGAACTCTCCCTTTAGACACCAGGGACCCCTGCCAATCAGCTGTTAGGCCATGTGATGTCACCGTACATAGGTCACATGGCCTAGTTGCAGCTCAGCCCCATTGAAGTGAATGGGGCTGAGTTACAATACCAATAACTATATTATGTACGGTGCTGTGCTTGGAAAGCTGCTGGATAGTGGAGGGGTCACAGCACTCTATAGGGGGTCGGTCCCATAGGATAGACCTTCAACTCATCTAGAGGACCCCGATAATGGGAAGAAAAAAATAAAATAAAAAAAATAATCAAAATTAAAAAACTCTAAACAGGTGTGAATACCATCACACATGCAGTTTTCTACACACACACACACACACACAGAAAATTCAGATGCATTGGGGCACATTTACTATAGTGTTTGCGCCTGTTTTTGGTAAAAAAAAAAAAATGCTAGACAGTCAAATTTTATTAGTTGCATATACTACTGAAAGTTCACGTGTTTTGGAGGCTTTTGCGCCTCATTAGTCTAAATCTAAAACTATAAAATAGTCGAATTCAGGAGTTTCCTATTTGTTTATGTAGGTGCGTCTTTTTTACGCATGAATTAGGCGTAAAAAGTTAAAAACTGTCTAAGGCCTCATGCACACAGCCATAGCCGTTTTTGCGGTCTGCAAATTGCGGATCCGCAAAACATGGATATGTTGTGATAAGGTACATCCTGCTCTCTGTAAGAGCTGCCTATTCTTGTATGCAAAATGGACAAGAATAGTACATGTTCTATTTTTTGATGGGCCGCAGAACGGACGCGCAGATGCGAACAGATAACTGTGTACCTGTATGCTTTTTTTTTTGCGGCCTAGTTGAAATGAATGGGTACGCAAATGCTGATCGCATGCAGACCAAAATCACGGTTGTGTGCATGAGGCCTAATTTTTTCTACATTTCAGGGCTGGCTTATTTTTATTGAATAGTTTTGAGTTGTAAAGTGCATTAAAAGTTGCACTTTCAGGGAGGAGTGCAACTTTTCACCACACAGATGCGACTATATTTCATACGTGAATAAATTAGACCAGTCTTAGGTCACTTTCACACTTGCGTTTTTCTTTTCCGGCATAGAGTTCCATCCTAGGGGCTCTATACCGGAAAATAACTGATCAGTTTTATCCTCATCCATTCTGAATGGAGAGTAATCCGTTCAGGATGCATCAGGACGTCTTCAGTTCAGTCTTTTTGACTGATCAGACAAAAGATAAAACTGCAGCATGTTACGGTTTTATCTCCAGCGAAAAAAAACTGAAGACTTGCCTGAATGCCGGCATTTTTTTCCATAGAAATGCATTAGTGCCGGATCCGGCATTCATGCGCAGACCAAAAAGGTAAAAATATATAAATGCCGGATCCGTTTTGCCGGATGACACCGGAAAGACGGATCCGGCATTTTAATGCATTTTTCTGACTGATCAGGATCCTGATCAGTCTTGCAAATGCCATCAGTTAGCATACGTTTTGCCGGATTCAGCAGGCAGTTCTGGCGACGGAACTGCTTGCCGGATCACTCTGCCGCAAGTGTGAAAGTAGCCTAAGTTAATATGAACCTTTCATACTGAAAAATAACAACCAGAGGTCCGACTAATAACAATATGCCGAGTCTAAGGCTAGGGCTAAACAGCGACATGTCGCTAAAAAGTCATTTTTTTATAATGATAGTCAATGGTGTCACACTGCGACAAGAGTCGCAAAAAATCCATCCAAGTTAGATTTTTGTGTGACTGTTGTGTCGCAGTCGTAGCATGTTGCAGTGCGACACCATTGACCCCCATTACAAAACATGTCACGTCACCGTGTAGCCCTAGCTTAATTCATCAACTGACAGCCGAATCAAATACGCCAGTCTAATTTTACACCAAAAAACAGCCAAACTTGATAAATATGCCTCATTGCATAGTGTTAAAAACCATGCCAGCATTGTGGATTTGTGCAGCATTTCCTGGTGGTGTGCATGAACCTGCCAGGCCAAATATATGACGAGAATCTGTCAGAACAGGTGCAGATGAATCCAGACTACATAATAAGCGTAATTACAGCGATGCTTCCCCCTCAGCGAGACATTAGTAAATTAGATCATCAGGCAGCAGTCTTGTACACGTGACCGCTGTGGTTATGTGAACGAGGACTGGACCGCCAGCGGCGGGGGAGACAGTGAGGCCTGAAAATGATGGCCTGTGGTATTAGTCATACAGAGGTGACTGGTATAACACAGAAACCTCAAAATTCACACATCTTACAACGTATGCAGTAAAACCCAATAATCTGGCTCTGCTCTAATAGAAACTATTACTATGTTAAAGATTTCCTCAAAATGCCATGTAAGGAAAATGGAGGAGGTTTATCAAAACTGGTGTAAAGGAAAACTGGCTTAGTTGCCCATAGCAACCAATCAGATTCCACCTTTCATTTTCCAAAGAGGCTGTGAAAAATGAAAGGTGGAATCTGATTGGTTGCTATGGGCAACTAAGCCAGTTTTCCTTTATACAAGTTTGATAAATATACCCAAATATGTGTAACATATACAGGGTGGCCCATGAAAAGTAGCTCGCCTCCAATATCTCCAAATCAAACTGCCTAATAGTAAATCTGTCTTAGTTGCCCATAGCAACCAATCAGAGCTAAGCTTTCATTGTTTTAGAGCCCTGTAGGAAGTGAAAGTTGAGCTCTGATTGGCTGCTATGGGCAACCAAGACAGATTTACTATTAGGCAGTTTGATTTGGAGACGGGCTACTTTTTCATGGGCCGCCCTGTACAATAGGGTCTATATGGCAGTCTAAAGGGATTTTGTGACAAATGGTATCTATATAGTCATGCCATCTGCCATATTACTACGTGTGTAGCAAATGGATCCGGTTACAGCGTGACAACTGCAGCTGAAAATTCCTGTATGTCATTGTATGGGTGACAGATGATAAATGGGCTATATGGCCTCATGCACACGACAGTATTTTTTCACTGTCCGCAAAACGGGGTTCCGTTGGTCCGTGAACCGTGACCGTTTTTTCGTCCGTGGGTCTTCCTTGTTTTTTGGAGGATCCACGGACATGAAAAATGAAAAAAAAATCTAAGTCAAGTTTGCCATTGAAATGATAGGAAAAAACGGACACGGATCACGGACACGGATCACGGACACGGATGACAATCTTGTGTGCATCCGTGATTTTCACGGACCCATTGACTTGAATGGGTCCGTGAACCGTTGGCCGTGAAAAAAATAGGACAGGTCATATTTTTTTCACGGCCAGGAAAAACGGATCACGGATGCGGCTGCCAAACGGTGCAGTTTCCGATTTTTCCACGGACCCATTGAAAGTCAATGGGTCCGCAAAAAAAAACGGAAAACGGCACAACGGCCACGGATGCACACAACGGTCGTGTGCATGAGGCCTATAGCTGAGGTAAATGCGGGAAGATAAAGAGTTTATTCACATCACATGTTTATGAATATTTAATTTCCAGAGGTTACAACCACCGCTGCAGCGCAGACATGAGGTGGTCGGGATGGAAGCCTAGGCCACCAAAGGCTGCCATTTTTTCCTATAGTGTCAATCTCTCAGGCATAACCTTTAGGCCCCTTGCAGACCAGCGTTTGTCACGCTGCGAGTCCACAGTGCAGCTCCTGTCCTGACCTCCCAGCACTGACGGGGTCACATAGCATTATATTGTTTTATGATGCCATGTAACCCTTACAGCTCTGGAATGTATTAGATTACACTGACATAATGCTGCCAGTGTTATCCAATACATTCCAGTAATATAAGAGTTACATAGCATCATAAATCAATGTAATGCTATGCAACCACATCAGTGCTGGGAACTGCACTGTGGGCTCGCAACGTGACAAACGCTCGTCATTGAAAGATTATAATGACAGGCGGAAGCCCTGGAGAGTACAGGAGACGATGGGGGTTGTGGGTCTCTATATAAGTAGCACAGTCTAGTCAGTTTCTCTTGCAGAGAGTTCGGAAGCAAACATGACCTCAGACTCCTACAGAGAGCTTCACGTCTTTAGTGCAGCTAGAAAAACTAAAGTTTGGTAACAGGAGGTCTCCCATGCTACATATTTTTATAGGTAAAACTTTCCAGCAAATTGCTGACACCACGCAAAACAAAAAAATAAATAAAAAATCTGATGGAAACGGTGGAGGGTTCCCGCCAAGCACCAACACCTAAGGCCTCTTGAACGCGAACGTGTGCGCCCTGTGGCCATGCTGCGGGCCGCAATGCACGAACATTAACTGTGGGGCAGCCACAGCGGATCGCGGACCCATTCACTTTAATGGGTCTGCGATCCTCCCATTCCGCCAAAAGATAGAACATGTCCTATCTTTTTGCAGAACGGAAGTACGGGACGAAACCCCACGGAAGCACTCGGTAGTGAATGGGTCTGCATCCGTGATGCAGAATGCCCACGGAATAGCGATCGTGTATTGCAGATCCGCAAATGCGGTCCGCAATACAGCCACGGAGCGCACACGTTTGTGTGAAAGAGGCCTAAGTTTGTGATGGCTAACCTCCGGCACGCCAGCTGTGGTAAAACTAAGATGCACACTTGCTTGGCTGTTCTCAGAACCCCATAGAAATAAAAGGAGCATGCTGGGAGTCGTAGTTTCACCACAGCTTAGTGCCATAAGGTTAGCCATTACTGACCTAAGTGGTCTTTCATATATATTCAGTGACAGCTTTTGACATAGTGGAGCGAACAATATAAAATCCATACATCTGTATGTACAGGCAAAGTGTGGGCAAAAGAAATTCCTAAAAAATAGGGGAACGTGCACATTGTTTACTGGTCACAATCTAATCTACAACCTCCACTGTTCCCATCCAATGGCGCCCGGACACCTTCTCTCCAGACTCCCCCATACACCCATAGTGAGGAGAGAAGGTCTCCCTAACACCTCCAAAGGGTGGCTTATAACCCAGGTGCATGAAAGGATCAGGCGTTAAAATTCAAACTTGCCTGATCTTTCTGTCCCCCGACATCGCCTGTCAGGAGAGAGTCCTGAGCTCCCCATACACATTAGGCATGAACAGGATGAACAGGAGCGTATGTGTTTTGTGGTCCGCAAATCGCAGATCCACAAAATACATGTGCTGTCCGCATTGTTTTTAATGGGTCCACAGTCCCCATTTTGAGGGCAAGTATAGGACATGGTCTATCTTTTGTGGAAAGGAGACATGGATGCAGAAAGCACAGCTATGTCCATTCTGCAAAAGGATAGAACTATACTGTCCTATACTTGTCAGCAAAATGGAAACCGGGGACCCATTGAAGTTAATGAGTCAGCAAATAAATGTGGACGGCACACGGACTGCATACGTCTCTTGCCAAAAACAGCCAAAAGTGTATTGGGGCCTTTAACAGGCATCTGTCAGCAGATTTGTACCTATGAAACTGGCTGACCCGTTACATGTGCACTTGGCAGCTGAAGACATCTGTGTTGGTTGCATGTTCATATGTGCCCCTGTCAATCAAAGTGCATAGGGACCAGCAGTTACAAAGATATTGGAGCCTCTAGGTGTAACGGCAATGCCCCCGTTGCTCCTAGAGGTTCATTTGCATATATTAAAACTTCATTTTTCTCAGCAATGAACAAGCAACCAACACAGATGCCTTCAGCTGCCAAGTGCACATGTAACAGGTCAGCCAGGTTCATAGGTACAAAACTGCTGACAGATGCCCTTTAAGACAATTTATCCCTGATCAGCCCCATCAATCAGGAGACATGTCACGAGCCTCTGTTGTACCCAAGTTTTGCAGAGTAGAAGGGCAGCCATAGAAATAAATAGGGTTGCAGTGCAATTCTCGTGTTTGCTGTGACAGAGATATGCGAATCACAAAGTACAGCAGTGTCGCAGCAAACATGCAACCCTATTAAATTCTATGGCTGCCCTGCTACACTGCGATACTTGGGTGTGCGACAGCTGTCCGCCCAAAATCCCTGTGTAGCCATACACTTACATTACCACTCTGTGAGTTTCCCACTTTATGAGGGAGATTTATCAAAACTGGTGTAAAGGAAAAATGGCTTAGTTGCCCATAGCAACCAATCAGATTCCAGTTTTCATTTCTCAGAGCTCCTTTGGAAAATAAAAGGTGGAATCTGATTGGTTGCCATGGGCAACTAACCCAGTTTTCCTTTTCTCCAGTTTTGAGACCTCTCGCTCTATATCTACTAAATACTGGAGAAATGTCTGGTGTGGTGTCTCCATCCACATCACAGGGCTCCTTACATCAGTCTGCCCTGTATTCTTACTATGGCAGGCTTAGCTGAGAATAAACCGAGAACTAGTAATAAGCTAAATGTGGAGACAAGATGACAGAGTTGGTTTACATCTGTCGCCAACATGCGGGTTCTATTTCATCCCTTTTTTTTTTTTATAAAAGAGAAGTCTTGTTCAGGAATGTACACGGCGAGTACAGAAGGTCTATGGAAAGTCATAAAGCTCGGCGTGAGGAGCCTCTGTCTGTGGGGTCAACATCTGAGGAAACCACAATGAGAGGCCTCCACAAGACACTTTGGCTATGTGAAACGTTAAATAACAACGAGAGACCCTCAGGATTATAACAATCCAGACGCCACAAATACACCTTCCTTTCTGAGAGAAGCTGACCGCCGGATGCCCAGCAGATGCTTCCTGTGTTTTCCAGGCAGTGCAGCCATAGGCAGGGGTCCCACGTGTCCACGTTTTATCACTTCAGCTCTGTACCCGGCATGCTGCTTGCGGCTGCCAATCTTTGTAAATGAACCACAGGACCTCTCTTTAATTACGGGTTCATGCACATGCTGTCCGCACCGACCGTAGGGGCAGCCGCATGCGGATCGCGGACTAATTCACTTGAATGGGGTCTTCGTTCCGCATCAGACGGTCTGCACCGCCAAAAAGTAGTGCATGCACTACTTTTTTGCTGTGCGGAGGCTCGTACAGTAAGCCCACGGAAGCACTCCGTAGTGCTTCCAATCCGTGACTCAGTTTCCGTATCTCCCTGATTGCGGACCCATTCAAGTGAATGGGTCCGCGACCTGCTGTATGGCCGTGTGCATGAGCCCTAATTCACTATATAACCCCAGATCCCGGTAATCCTTGGTGTAAAAAGCAGAAACCATTCCTGCGCATTGCGTACTCTCTCGTTGTGATGTGAATGAGACAGGTTTGTAGTGTGAGAAAGATGACCGGGAGACCAGGCTGCAGCTCCTGGTGTGAATGAATGGAGAGCGACAGGTCTGCATGAACAGCTGCGTGTATAACAAAGCACACGTGCCACGGGGCAGATTTATCAAAACTGGTATAGAGGGAAAACTGGCTTAGTTTCCCATAGCAACCAATCAGATCCCTCCTTTAATTTTCCAAAGTGGCTCTAAAAAATAAAAGATAGAATCTGATTGGTTGCTATGGGCCACCAAGCCAGTTTTCATAAATCTGCCCCTATGCATTTAGCCGTGTTGCTCATGGATTTATGTTTGAGGGGATTTTAACCGTTGACATTTATTATAATGTATTGCGCTGTCAGGGAGACAAGGCCCATAACTACTGACCCCCATAGTCCTCAGAACCTGATTCTTCCTCTTATAAAATGCAGATATGAAATCACCACCTGAACTTCTGCCGCAGAAAGGAAACGTGACTCGCCTTTATCATAAGAGACAATAAAACGAGGACCGTTTCCTCTTCGGGGGGAGGGGGTCTAGTGATTTGTGTTTTGCTGTTATTTAGGATCGAGGGTAGAACTGCAGAAGGGAGAGAAATGAAAACTACAAAAAGGACCGTGGGTGTCCAAAACCATGAAAACGTCTAGCGTGCGGATCTAAGAAATGCAAATGTTCGCTTGGAAACGATAAAAGGAAATGTCTCAGGAAATAAGATGAACGATAAGACGCAGACGTTTAACTAACTTTATAACAGCTCGAATTATTAAAAACTATTTCCCATTTCTGTAGATATACACACATTAAATGTATATTCCACCTAGACATAAAGCAAGCAGAGAAAGAATGTAGACAAAAACAGAATAGTAGATCCCTTAGGCTTCTATAATCTACCTCCCATCAATGAACACGCCACACAAGCGATTGGGGAGCCAACTGACGGTATAACGAGCCAACGGTTCTCCTTTACAAAGGGCCTTTTACAGGGGCACATGTAAACTCCATGGGTGGGATGAACAATCATTAGTACGATCATTCATCCCCATACAGTTTGCATATTATCAACAGCACACTCTGTTTACACAGGGTAATGTTCTGCTGAGAAACAAAGGGGGCTCCTCTTTTCACACCCGTCTTTGATTGCGCCCTGCGCTGCACCTAATTGAGGACGAGGAACTGTGGTTATATAGTGAATTCATTACAAAGAAAGGCCCTAGCCGGGCTGTACTTAGATATTTCCAATTATATTTGGGGTCATTTACAAAAACAATGGTTTTTGATTCCACCCTGTGCTTCGAATGAATGCGCCTATTTTCATAAATTAAGCGCACCTTCGGCAGTCCGTGCGCCTTTTTCATTTTCAGAGTAGTTTTTTCTCCAACATTTACTCCGGTTTCTCAGAGTAAATATTAATACATTTTTCATGGCGCGGCCCCTGCCATTCCCAAGTATTGCCGCACCGGCGTTTAAAAAGTCTTGCAACTTTTTTTTTTTTACCACAGAACCTGGTGTAAAAATGCAATTAAATGACCCCCAATGACTTTTAGGTCAGCAGAAAAGACACAATCAATGACAAATTAGCATTCGCCCTGATCATCGCTCATGCCACGTCGACCAGTCAAATGAATGGCCATGCTTCAGGTCCGCCACAGCAGATCTCCACCCAGGCTCATAGAGGGTCCAAAGCTGGAGACGTCATTTTTAGACGTCCACCTGTTCTAACAGAGCATATGCACAGGGGGGTCATCAACCACTTTCATTTCATCCATCTTTATTAGTATATTGTAAGGTACACGCACTTTATGACCAGGTGACTACACAGTGGTTACGAATAATAAAGAGCCATTTTCCAGGAAACGGCAGAAAGAGATTTGCTCCCGAGATATCTAAGGGTCAGCCGATAATGGGAAATCTGGGTCTATTAACTATTAGCAGCGCACAAAATAAAGCCTTGGGGTTTTGTGTGCATCTGCAGAAATATCAGTGATGCCGGCTAACCACACAGAAGGCTGATCCTATCCTATCATCAGAGGAAACATCATAAGGAACCATGAAGAACATCCTGACCTGAGGTCCATCATAATCACAAGTGCTCAATTCCCACAAAGAACTGTGTCTGTTAGGGCTCATGCGCCCGACCATATGCTGGCCGAGCACGGGCACGACCGTGGGGCAGCCACATGCGGATCGCGGACTCATTCACTTGATTGGGGCCCGCGATCCGCATCCGACGGTCCGCACCGCAAAAAAGTAATGCATGCACTACTTTTTTGCGGTGCGGAGGCACGTACAGTAAACCCACAGAAGCACTCTGTAGTGCTTCCGTGAGCTTCTGATCCGTGCATCCATTCTGCATCTCCCGGATTGCAGACCTATTTAAGTGAATGGGTCCGTGATCAATGATGCTGGAAGCACACAGCCGGTGCCCGTGTATTGCGGACCCCCTGTATGCGGCCCGCAATACGGCCATGGCCGTGTGCATGAGCCCTAAGGGCTCGTTCACACGACAGTGCCGTTTTTGCCATCCGCAATTTGCAGAGCCACAAAACACAGATGGCGCCCGTGTGCCTTCCACAATTTGCGGAACGGAACTGGAGGCCTATTATAGAAATGCCTATTTTTGTCCGCAAAACGGACAAGAATAGGACACAGAGTGCTGTCTGCATCTTTTGTGGACCCATTGAAATGAATGGTTCTGTATACGGACCGTATGCGTTACGTAGAAAACGGCCCGTATACGGAACACAAAATACATTCATGTGAATGAGCCCTAAGGGCTCATTTCACACGAAGTCTGCTGCCCATTGCCGTATTGCGGACCGCATTTGCAGAGCCGCAATACACGGGCACCGTTCTATGTACATTCCACATCACGGATGCGGACCCATTCACTTCCATGGGTCCGCAAATCCGGAGATGCGAAACGGAAGCACGGAACAGAACACTACGGAGTGCTTTCTGGGGTTCCGTTCCGTGCCTCCGCACCTCAAAAAGATAGAACATGCTCTGTTTGCGGAACAGAGAGATGGCGGACCCATTCAAGTGAAAGGGTCCGCGATCCCCATGCGGCTGGGCCATGGTCGGTGCCCGTGCATTGCGGACTGCAATTTGCGTTCCACAGCACGGGTACGGGCTTCACACGTTCGTGTGAACGAGCACTAAGGCTGAGTTCCCATCACCGCTTTGTTTTCTGTTCTTCCGATCCATCAGAAAACAACAAAAAAATAAAATCGGATCCGTTATTTTAAGCATCCGTTATGCTAGTTATGCACATTTGGCATCCGTTCTAGCCATTTCAGTCACAGATCCGTTATTTTAGAAGTAAAAAAAAGTCAATTTGCTTCCAGTATCTACATTCTCCCTCATATTAGCCTTTGTGTATAAAGCACTTACATATGATACCACACTGTACATGCATGTTAGAGCTCATGCACATGACCATTGCCCGGCCGTGCCTGTATTGCGGCCCGCAGTATACGGGCACGGCCGTTTGTGCATCGTATCGTGGATGCAGACCCATTCACTTGAATGGGTCCGCAATCCGGTAAGTGCTGTGCAGAATGCACTACTTTTTTGCAGTGCAGACCGTCAGATACGGATCGCGGACCCCATTCCAGTTAATGGGTACTGTTTCCGTATATGTCGGCCGTTTGGTCTGTGCCCGTGCATTGCAGATAGCAATTTGGGCTCCATGTGCATGAGCCCTTAGGGAGTGGACGTGCAGACAGAGAGACTGAAACATAAGAGTAGAAGAGACTCCTTGCTGGTAATATCTTACATATCCGACAGGGGATCTCAAAACCACAGCAAAACGCTTCCATCCTAATACAACCAGCTGCATCAGTTCAGAACGGATCCGGTTGTATTATAATCGATAATGAAGAAACCAGATCCAGCACTAAAACCATTGTAAGTCAATGGGCGCCGTATCCGTTTTTTTGTGTCCGAAAAAAACAAACCAGTCACCATTGACTTACATGGTTTTTGGTGCCGGATCCGGTTTGTTCAGTTTCCCATGCCGCACAGCAATTTTGTGTCCTGCATGGGAATGCAACAAAACGGAACGGAATGCATTCTTGTGCGCTCCTTTACAGTTTGTTCAGTTTTGTCCCCATTAATAATGAATGGGGACAAAACCGAAGCGTTGTGCTGCGGTTTTGAGAGCCTGTGTATCCCAAAATCGGACAGCACAACGCAGATGTAAAAGGAGCTTTAGAGGTGCGGGGCACTGGATATAACAGTGTCTTCTGGGACAGAAGAATGGGCAGTAATGAAGAGGTTGCTTTTTAGGGATGAGTTTAATAAGGCTAGGGAGAGAATTCCAGGGAGTGGGGGCAGCATGGGAGAAATCCTGTAGTAAAGAGAAGATAGAAGTCAGCTGGCAGCAGAGGGGCTTGCTGTAGGAGTATCTGCCGATAAGGGTAGAAATGTAGGGAGGCAGCAGATGTGGCGGTCTTTGAAGGTAAAACACAATGGGAGTCATTTACTAACGCCAGTTTGGCATAAAAAGGCCCTTTTTTGAGACTTGTCAGACCGGCATTTTTATGCCATCCTCGCCACAGGGGAGTGGTGGGGGCTGGGCTACTGGCCATCGGCCTTGGCAAGTTTACTAACATTTACGCCTGGAAACAGCCGTAAACGATGTCAGAATTTACTCCAATCAGCGGCTGGAGTAGATTTTACTCCAGGCGCTCGGACTGCCGGAGGAGGCTCCTAATTTATGATGAGATGTGCGAATTGTCATAAATTAGGCGCAACCTCCATCACCACAGGGGATACCAAAGGCTGGTGTAAATTATTATTATACTGTATGATGGTGTAGTTACATATTGATGTTAGATCACTTTTTTGCTTCATTATTACTGAATTGTAATTTTTTGGCCAGAAAAATTGCAGCGGCCTCTTCAGTTTGGAAAATCTGTTGAAAATCTGCAGTGTCAATGCCATTAAACTAGGCAAACTGCCTGATAGGGTTGATTCTGCTGATTAGAACGATACTTGCCTTGTGAAAATTGGTTGCAGAGTTCCCGAGAAAAAAAAAAACTATATTTATACTTTATGCAAATGAGGACTTCAGGGCTACGGCCCAACCCCTCAGTGAACCTCAGTTTTCCAGTTCTGGCCACATCCCTCACTGAATTTTAAGGAATACTACTGCAATCAGCAGGATCCACCCTACCAGGTTGTATACTTGCCTTGAAAGATTTCATCCAGCTGACAGGTGCCCATTAAAGGGGTTGTCTCACTTCAGCAAATAGCATTTATCACGTGGAGAAAGTTAATGCAAGGCACTTAACTACCGTATTTATCGGCGTATAACACGCACAGGCGTATAACACGCACCTTCATTTTAAGAGGGAAATTTCAGGAAAAAAAGAAAAAAAGGGTAGCTCAGAACTTTTTTTTAATTAATATTATTACCACTTATAAGGTAAATAATGTAAAAGGATGACACTTATGGGGCTCTGTGGATGACACTTATGTCATCCACAGATCCCCATAAGTGTCATCTACAGATCCCCCATCAGATGGATCAGTGTGGAGAGAGGAGGCGGGGACACTCATGGCGGGGCCCGGTGCAGTGACTCTACTCTAATACACCGGGCCCCGCAACTGTTAAACATTTAATCTGATCTCTTGTAGACGTGCTGTACGGTACTTACTGTAGTACCGGAGTTATAACATTAAGACGGCGCAGACCGGCATCTCCCTCGGTCATGCGCCGCCTGTCTCAGCTCCCTCCTGATGCGCTACCTGCCCCAGCTCCCTCCTCATGCGCCGCCTGCCCCAGCTACCTCCTCATGCGCCGCCTGCCCCAGCTCCCTCCTCATGCGCCGCCTGCCCCAGCTCCCTCCTCATGCGCCGCCTGCCCCAGCTCCCTCCTCATGCGCCGCCTGCCCCAGCTCCCTCCTCATGCGCCGCCTGCCCCAGCTCCCTCCTCATGCGCCGCCTGCCTGCTTATCTCACTTTATGAATGAACAGGCAGGCGGCGCATGACAGAGTGAGCTGGGGCAGGCGCCGCATGACAGAGGGAGCTGGGACAGGCGGCGCATGAGGAGGGAGCTGCGGCAGGCGCTGCGCCGTCTTAATGTTATACCTCCGGTATGTAAAAACATGGCTTCTTAACATTATATCGGCGTATAACACGCATACATCATTTTCCCCCTATTTTCAGGGGGAAAAAGTGCGTGTTATACGCCGATAAATACGGGTAATTCATGTATTTTGATTGTCCATATTTCCTCCTTTGCTGGCTGGACTAATTTTCTCATCATTTTATACACTGCTTGTTTCCATGGTTACGACCACCCTGCAATTCAGCAGCGGTGGTCGTGCTTGCACACCATAGGAAAGAGCATCAGTCTGTGTGTGCGCTCCATCGGCCCCGCTTTTTCCTATAGTGTGCAAGCATGACCACCATTGATGGATTGCAGGGTGGTCGTAACCATTGAAACAAGTAGCGTATAATGTGATGGAAAAAATGAATCCAGCCAGCAAAGGAGACAATATGGAAAATCACAATACATTAGTAAGTGCCTTGTACTAACTTTCTCTACATGATAAATGCCATTTGCTGAAGTGAGACAACCCCTTTAAGCCTCAGAAACTTGGCCAAATAAACAGGACTTGTATACATGTATCAGTAGTTTCCCTCTTCCGTACAGCAGCTTGCATTCTTTCTCATAGTCCTCTTCCTGAAGTGATCCATCCTCAGGTTTCACCCTCCTCTGCATAACAGGCGTCTTTGTTTTCTGTGGCAGATACCAGAAATTCAAGGCGGCACCCAATGGAGATAAGATGCTGTGCCTTCATGTTATAGGCAGCATACACATTCACTGGAGAAACCTCCGATTTTGAAGTTAGAACAGCAAGAGTCCTACTGCTTAGACCTCCACTAATCACGAGAAAGGGGGTCCTATATCCAGTGGAGCCCCCCTGAGCGGCTGGTTGGAAATGCATGCAGCCTCTCATTTCATTTCTATGGGAGTGCCGGAGATAGTCGAGTACAGCACTTGGCTATCTCCACCGCTCCTGTAGAAATTAATGGAGTGGCGTGCGCATTTCTGACCAGCTGCTCCGTTCATTTCAGGGGGTCACCATAGGGTATGGGGTCACCGTTCTTGCGATGGATGGGCGTCCCGGCAGTTGGACTCTCACCATTCTAATAGCTACCCTTTGTCCTGTGGATAGGGGATAAATTGATATAACCGGAATACCACAATTATTTTTTTGCTTTTTTTTTTTATAGCAATAGTAGTTTTTTTGTGACAATGGTATCTAAACATTTGCATAAAAAAGGGGTTTTAGCATCTTTTTGTAACACAAAAAATTTCCCCCAAATTGTAGATGACAGGGGATTGACAATTCAGAAGAGAATCCACTTATATACAGTGCATTATAGTGGTGACAGGGGATGAGTAAGGAGCACACTACAGAGATAGTGGTGAGGGGTCAGAGGTACTGTTGGTATACAGTGGGTATGAGTATGGCAGTTTGGTTTTAGGCCTTGTCCACATTTCCGTATCCGTTTCACTTCCGTGAAAATGTCCATGAAGGATCCGTGTGTCATCCATAATCCATGGACCCTGCTTAGCTGAAAATGTATTATCAAAGCATCTCCTATCAGTCTTTAGTGGAAAAACAGACGCAACACAGATGCCATCCATGTCGTGTCCGTGAATTTCATGGACCCATAGACTTCAATGAGCATGTTTGGCCTGCATAACAGACCAAAGTAGTGCATGCCTCTGTGATTTTTTTACTGACCCACAGTCAGTAAAAAAAAAAAATATACTGATGTGTGAACAAACACATTCAGATCAATGGGTAAGTGTGCTGTTTGTAGAAAATGCGGACACCACACGTCAGTAAAAAACGAAAATGTGGATGAGGCCTTTCAGGTAAGGAGTAACAGGCAGTAAAGAGTACACTAGAGATACATACGGACGGTGGTCACAGATTAGAGGCGAGTACACACTGAGGACAGAGCTGTACATGACCAGTGATAATACAGAAATGAAGCTAGAAGTTACCGGTAATATGACAGGAGGCCATTGCTGAGAAGGAACCACTTCTGCTGGTAACCCTTAATGTAGTTACTCCACTAGAAAAGCCGGCCTTCCCAAGCGGAGCCTGAAGAGCTGCTGGAGCCTTTCCTGGGCGGTACCAGACTGGAGCCAGGCTGCGAGGGACTGGCGTAAGCAGAGGGATAGATCCTGGATCCGGTCCGCTGTAGGGGTGAGCCATAGGTGACAGGGATGGGGAGACCAAACTGGAAGCGGTGGAACCCACACAAACCTCTGCCATCAGGAGACGGGCCCCAGGCTGCCATGGCAATGGCCCCGTGACTGTGTTCGCAGGAAGCCGATGGTAACAGGGAGCCTCTGTGAGACTGCCTAAATGCCATGGTCGCTATTGACCACGGCATCTAGGGAGTTAGGAAGCCGGCGTAGAGTTATTTTCAATGCCAGCTGTGACAGCAGGAGCCTGGCTACCGCCAGTGCCGGGATCCCACCGCAATCTGGAGCGATGCATCAGCGCAGCCTGCGATGGGTCTCTTCAGCTCCTGCAGCCTGAGCCAGAATTAATGGCGTGGGTGGCAGGGCCTGAAAAAGGTATACAGGCTGCGCTGATACAGCACTCCAGAAGAAAAATTATTAAATTTCAAGCCCTTACATAAGTAAATATATATATATGTATACGGGCGCAGTCATACGAACGTGGTTTGGTTCCGCATCCAAGCCGCATTTTTTGTAGCTCTGATGCAGACCCATTCACCCCAATGGGGCCGCAAAAGATGCAGACAGCACTCAGTGTGCTGTCCGCATCCGTTGCTCCGTTCCGGGGTCCCGCAAAAATTATAGATCATGTCCTATTCTTGTCTGTTTTGCGGACAAGAATAGGCATTTCTATAATGGGCCGCCTGTTCCGTTCCGCAAATTGCGTGTTTTGTGGATCCGCAATTTGCAGATTGCAAAAAACAGGACTTTCGTGCTCATGAGCCCTAAGAGAGAGAAAGGTTACGTAGAACCACTGCACACGTGCATCACGGCAGACGGTCATTAGATTTATTGTGGATTTCATTCATTATTTCCTGATTCTCTCTTTATTAGCAGAGCTGATCTAATAATCACATCCAGGGCTGCGGAGGAATTTCTCAACTCCCCAAGGTTTTCTTGAGAATTTGTCAGCAGTTTGTAAGTGGCTCCAGACGACTGCAATAAAAATTGTCCATACCATCCCAAATGGTAACCAAGAAGCTGTGGAGTAAGGGCTGTTTCACACCAGCGGATGCCGTTCGTGGCATCCGCTCCGTGAAAGAGTGCCAAGACCCGATGCAGACTGTAGAGGCACGGAGCATTGACATGACTGATAATGCTCCGTGCCTCTCTGTGACCTCTTTACTACGAAAGCAGTCTGCATCGGGTCTTGGCACTCTTTCACGGAGCGGATGCCACGCACGGCATCCGCTCGTGTGAAACAGCCCTAAGGCCTTCTACACGACCATATATTTCATTTGTGTGCTATTTTTTTTTGGGAGATAAGATATAATAATTAATTAAAAAAACATCAAAAACCTCACCAGAGAAATATGCGGCAGTTCTGAGAAATAATTCCATACATAAACTGTGTACATCATATGGGTGAATAATATGGTAAATACCCTTAATTATTTGTAATACCGGTAATTGTACAAATAAGGCCTTAGTCACACATCAATGAGTCAAAACCAGGTGCGGCTTCAAACACAGGACAGGTGTAGATCCTTCCCTGACCCTGGGTTCACACCTGAGCGTTTTACAGCGCGTTCAAACGCGCTGTAAAACGCTTAAGACATGAAAACCAATGCTTCCCTATGGGAAGGGTTCACACCTGGGCGTTTTACAGCGCGTACGAACGCGCTGTAAAACGCCCGACGCTCAAACAAGTACTTGAGCTTCTTTGGGGCGTTTTGACGCGCGTTTGTGGCCATAGGACACTGCAGTCAATGACACAAACGCGCGTCAAACGCGCGATTACTATTACAAAAAACGCGCATAAAAACGCGCGTCAAACGCGCGTTTGAGGAACGCTTAGGTGTGAACCCAGGGTTATACCTTGTATCTGTGGAGGCTCCAATCCTGGCTTTGTCTCACTATGGGCTCAAATGCACACGACCGTATGTATCTTGCGGTCCGCAAAAAATATGGATGACGTCCGTGTGCATTCTGCCCCTGATAGAACAGTACTATCCTCGTCCGTAAAGCGGACAATAATAGGACATGTTCTATTTTTGGGGGACGGACACGAAAATATGTTTATGTGCATGAGCCCTATAACTGATGAAAATTACTAATCAAACACTGACGTGTGAATAACAAGTTGCCAATATCTAAAATACCGGTAGTACTGGACAGATGCATAGATATACATAGAGCTGAAATGTAACAAAATGCCTGCCAATGTCCAAAAAATATGTAATGGAGAACTGTAGGAGAACGTAAAGCCGTATATCTGTCGTCTCAGTAAAAATATATTTATCAAAATAGTAAGAAAAAGGAGAAAGGCAAAAAAAATATATATATATATAATAATAATCTTTATTTCTATAGTGCCATATTTCGCAGAGCTTTACAGTTCAGGGGTTCATGTACAAAGAGTCATAACTAGCATAGCAACAGACAAGTCGATAATTAGAACAAGAGGAATGAGGGCTCTGCTCACAAGAGCTTACAATCTATGAAAGAAATTACAGAGAAACACACTCACCGGTAGCTCACACACCCAGTAGCGGCTGTCCTGAGGCGTTTCTACATCATGGGTACGTTTGATAAGTATATTTCTCAGTAATTTCTTTTGCCTGCATTTTTTGGTTGTTTTCTTTTTTTTCCTTCCTTTTTTATTACTACTTTGATAGACGCACAGCTTTATGTTTTCCTACAGTTGTATTTATTAGTACTATTATTATGTACTGGGGTATTTACCATATTATTCACCCTTATGATGTATCCCGGAACTGCCGCATATTTCTCTTTTTTATTTTTATTAATTATTGTAATTAATAAAGAATTTTGTATCTTTGCACTTTGGGCTATAGCCACTCTTTTGTTTTGTTTATGTCTTATCTAGTAGATGAGTCAGCTCGTTATTTGGGGAACTTATTTCAGGGTACCCTGTTAAGGGACATTACTATTTTCTGTCCCCACATACGTTAGGCCTCGTTCACATCACCGTTTCTCCTTTCCGGCTCCGTTGAGGAGCAGGAGAACGGAAGGGGCGGATTCTGCAGATAACTGAGCGTAACGGAGCCTAAAGACCCCATAGACTATAATGGGGTCCGTTCGGTGTCCGCTCAGAATATGATTTTTGAGCGGAGACGAAAGTCCTGCATGCAGAATCCGTCCCTTCCGTTCTGCTCCTCAGCGGAGCCGGAGAACGCAAAGGAGAAACGGTGATGTCAACGAGGCCTTAAACTTTTTGGGTCATTTTCTGCAGACTGTACACTGACCTATTTATTTCTATCGGACCATACACACAACCATAATTTTGTGTGGATCCATGTGGCCGTTCTATGTCCTATGGGAATTCTGGAGATAGCCGAGCACTGTAGCTCCTATAGAAATGAATGCAGTGGCCATGCGCATGTGCTACCGGCCACTCCGGCACGGATTTTCTGGCAAAACTTTCAGCAACGTGTGAAGGCAACCTTATGCACAGCATGTGAATATACACTTAGGTTCCTTTACACGGGCAGATAAATGGCCACGTCTTTGACATTTGTGGATGCACCACCTCCCTGGCATCACCCTCAACAAAGCAGGTGCAAAAAGTGTCCAGCGCAGATACAGCTGGCATAATCTTTAGCACATGCGCAGTAGAGTGGTTGGTCATGTGGGGAAATCACAGCAGTCTGCTTACATACGGCATCCATGGGCTGGTTTATCCATGGGCTGAAATACCCCTTGCTACAGCTCCGTGACTCATCTACTGACCACAGTGAGGTCATCTCTGTAGGTCAGATGTAAATGGTGGTTTATTTACTTCCTTATGGCTTGTAGGGAACCTAGTGAACTACATTTACTACCTGTGTCAGCCTAGGTTCACACAGTTTTTTTTATTTGCTTGTGATCTTGGGTTCTGTTCCCATCTGCATCATGGCTTCATTCGTGAAGGTTCCATGACTGCTCCACTGGAAGCAGAACGTCTCATGCACACGTTATCAGGTCTGCAATATAAGGGTGCCGTCCGTGCGCCCTACATATTTTTTTGTGTAACCATCGATTTCTGTATTTTGCAGATGCGTGATTTGCGGACTGTAAAATGCAGCGTGTGGGTGAAAAAAACTGCAGCGTTTTAGGCTACTTTCACACTGGCGTTTTGGTTTCCGTTTGTGAGATCCGTTCAGGGCTCTCACACGCGGTCCAAAGCGGATCAGTTTAGCCCCAATGCATTCTGAATGGAAAAGGATCCGCTCAGAATGCATCAGTTTGCCTCCAATCAGTCTCCATTCCGCTCTGGAGGCGGACACCATTACACTGCTTGCACCGTTTTGGTGTTCGCCTGACGATGCAGAGCCAAATGGATCAGTTTTGACACACAATGTAAGTCAATGGGGACGGATCCGTTTTTACTGACACAATCTGGCACAATAGAAAACGGATCCGTCCTCCATTGACTTTCAATGGTCTTCAAGACTGATCCGTCTTGGCTATGTTACAGATGATACAAACGGATCCGTTCTGAACGGATGCAGACGGTTGTATTATCTGAACGGATCCGCACCAAACGCAAGTGTGAAAGTAGGCTTACAGAAGTATATGAGGTTATACAAATTTTTACACCGTTTCTTTTTTTCCTTGTGGAAATTGACCTGCTTGCAGCGTACAGGCTGCCCATAAAACAGCCTGGGCCACATTATATGAGCGGACGTTATAGTTTCCATGCGCCATGTTCACAAGAATAGTACTAATTTAGTTACAGTGGCTCTACCGTCCGAAATCTACGGTCTAGGTGCACTTAGTCTCCACGGCACACCCAATGCCGATAAAATCACAGTAATAAAAAATGTATAGTTTGGAGGGCTCTCAACTATCTGGTGTTGTGAGGAGTCATCAAATGCATAAATGTACATAAATCATTGAAGCTGTGATGTTCACGAGAATGTTGTCAGGACAAGATGTGAGGGCAGCAGAACATGACCTACCAGTCAAAATGCCCTATTAGCACGTATGGAAGTCAAAGATTGGGTTACCCTGATTCGGACCCCCCACCCCACCCTCTGTGAGCCAGAATGGACAGCCGCTTCAAGCTTTCCCCCAGCTTTGTTCTGGTATCGCAGATTGGCCCTATTCAAGGGAACAACCTGCACTACCTGACAAAGCCCAAGTACAAGGGGGGCACTGTTTCTGGAAAAAGGAAGGCAGCAATGTTTTTCTATATTCTAACCCCTTTAATGCCTCATGCACACGACTGTATCGGTTTTGTGGTCCGCAAATCACAGATCCCGCATTGTTCCCGTTCCACACGCCCTGCCCTATGTTAAAAATGAATATTCTTGGCCGAAAAAACGGACACAAATAGGACATGTTCTATCTTTTTTGCGGGACATAGGAGCGGACATACGTACGTGGACACCTCACAGTGTCATGTCTGCATTTTTGCGGCTCTGATGAAATAAATGAGTCTGCATCCGATCCACCGAAAAATGCAGATCGGACACAGACTGGAAATATGATGGCGTGCATGGGGGTCTTAGGACTGCAGGTTTGGTCCGCATCAATTCCACATTCTTTTGGCGGATCCCACTCAGCCTCAAAAAATGTGGCCAGCACACAGATGTCATCCATGAGCTGTCCGCATCCGTATGCCTGTTCCGCAAATTATAGAACATTGTCCGTTTTTGCAGACACGAATAGTTATTTCTACCTATAGGAGCGAGAAAACTGCAGGATGCACAGGGCCATATTTTGCAGATCCGCAGTTTGAAGACCGCAAAATGGATACAATTGAGACCCAAAACAGAAGATGGACGTGGGACAGCTGCTTGAGCATCATATCTGATCACGCTGTGAAGTTCTTCAGGCTATAATTTATCTTTATAGAGAAAGAAACCACAGCACTCGAAATTTCCCAGACCGCAACACTAGTGTCGGCCTCCACGTGTATTATCGCATGACAATTTGAGCACAGGGGATACTCTCTGTAGGTGGACTCGGATGTATTCCTACCACTGAGCACCTCCCTAAATAACACCAGAGCTATGATGACCATTACTTTACAAGCTGTCATTTATCTTTACACGGACCACCTCAGACCCCGAGACAGCAGCACGTATCCTACAAGCACGCAGGCAGTGGAAGCTGGAACGCACAAAGAAAATGGGAGCGATCTCAGGCGGAGTCCTCCACACATGCCAAACAATACTGGATCCTCTCCAAGGAAATAAAGAAGTGACTCATACACAGACTTATTATTACCATCACTGATACAGAGGGCGCAGAAACTTTCTACACATAAATCAACCATATAGATGGCTAAAGGTGGTGTTCACATCTCAGTAAGAGGATGGGCACCATGGATGAACCTGATGGACCCCAATGTAGTCTATCAGGCCCTTCTGATGTTCTACAGAGCTCTCCACACTTCCCGACATCTCCATCTAGCATCCCACTCATGACCTGTGACTCTCATCCTCCCCTCACATCTGTAGGACGTCTCCACTGCTGCATCCGTTCCAAGGAACTCACCGCCCCAGCCGAATAATTTGTCCCTAACTTTCCCAGCTCTGAGATTTTCTTCAGGGAGGCCCATGTCCTATAACCACAGTCCATGTCCCATACACATCCCGACCTGGTATAAAAGACATCTCCACTCCACCATGTCCTCAACTAGGTACCACATGGCTTTACATCCATGTTGACTAAGATACCGGCTGGGTGAAGGTTTCATGGAGCTTCATTTATAACCCCCAATGCCAACACAAGAGTCTGTGCCCCTGGACCAAATCAGTATCTTTTACCATCTTTAGGACAGGCAATCAATATCAGATTGGTGGAGGTCCAATGCCTGGCACGCCCCCATGATCAGTTGTTTGGACGTAGCTCCATCCATTGTGTAGTAGATGGAGCTGGTTACATTGGTGGTGGGAGTTGGACCCCCATTGACTGATGACCTATCCTGACGATTTGCTACAATATAAAATGTCCTGGACAACCCCTTGAAATGGGAATCCGCGTCATACTGCACAGAAGATTCCTCGTGCCCCATTGAGGATAAATCTGCCTTCGGGTTGGTGACCTGTTAATTGTAAATGTCCGAGGGTCAAGGCAAATACAAATTGGATTTATTTTTCACGCCTGTCTACGAACAAGCGATACGGAATATGTAGGCTCTATATACCATCATGTATCATCATGTACAGTGTAGCCCCTTCCTCAGGAGCAGGGGTCATACACATTTACGGATATGGACGCATTGTTCGTATGTATAGGTAAGGCTACTTTCACACTAGCGTTCGATCGGATCCGTTCTGAACGGATCCGATCATAATAATGCAGACGGAGGCTCCGTTCAGAACGGATCCGTCTGCATTATTTAAGCATATAACAGCTAAGTGTGAAAATAGCCTCGTACGGATCCGTCCAGACTTTCAATGTAAAGTCAATGGGGGACGGATCCGCCTGAAGATTGAGCCATATTGTGGCATCTTCAAACGGATCCGTCCCCATTGACTGATGCAGTCTGAGCGGATCCGCTCCATTCAGACTGCATCAGGGCTGGACGGCTGCGTTCGGGTCCGCTCGTCAGCCCCTTCAAACGGAGCTCACGAGCGGACCGACGAACGCTAGTGTGAAAGTAGCCTAATTCAACTTTAACACTTGTGGCAGAGTGATCCGGCAAGCAGTTCCATCGCCGGAACTGCCTGAGATCTGCATGCAAACGGACAGCATTTGTAGACGGATCCGGATTTGTCTCACAAATGCATTGCAAGAAGGGATCCGTCTCTCAGTTTGTCATACGGACAAACTGAAACGTTTCTATTTTTTTTTTTACATTTTTACAGGTCTGCGGATCCGGCATTGCCGTATTTTTAATTTCAATGTAAATTAATGCCGGATCCGGCATTCCGACAACTAATCCGGAATTTTGCACGGAATTTTGCGCTATTATGCGCAGCATGCGGCTGACTGGACTGATGCATCCTGAACGGATTGCTCTCCATTCAGAATGCATGGGGATATGCCTGATCAGTTCTTTTCCGGTATAGAGCCCCTAGGACGGAACTCAATGCCGGAAAAGAAAAACGCAAGTGTGAAAGTACATGAAGTGCTGACATGACGTATATGGCGCAGCAGGCAGTGCCACCTCTACAGGAGGAAAAGTGCCGCCAAAGAAAGTGCCGACCTGGAAGCCACACCGCTATTTCCAGCAATAAGAAAAATAAAGCCATACTTATGGCTAGAGACGAACAACAACCCCCATCAGCCTGTCACACTGCAGAGGTTGTAGTACAGTGTACAGAATTCATACCTAAGATTTCCTGCACACAAACAAATCAGGATTAATTTCAAGTCTACTGTAACTATACACAGGGGTACTACAACTCTCATTTTCCACTTGTAGTAAATGCTATTATCACAGAGTAACATTGTAGTAAATGCTATTATCACAGAGTAACAATACACAGGGGAGGATACCAGACACCTTCCCGATGAGAGTCTGACTGCAAAACAGATACCATCACCCCCATCAGATCACGGGAACTAATCCGACATCGGATCCATCCATGTATGTTACCTACATATTGACGGTTTCTGAATGTATACATGGACTAGGATTGGAACAGCTCAGCGTCATTCTCTGGCAATGCTGGGAGTAGTAGTACCACGCCGAGCGCTTACCTGCCTGGCGCAGCAGCCTGCAGACATGGTCCTGGCACACAGTGACACTTCTCAGCAGTACAATGGCTGCACTGGCACAGAGAAGCGGACCTTCTCCCGGGAGGCTCTCCTGTCTGCGGTGGGTCCGCCTGTAGCGTCTGCATACACCGTGTCCGCTCCGTGTCCCGGGGTGACCCGTGTGCTGTGAGCTCCAGGACCCCAAAACCAGGAGGCTAATGAGCAGCTCCAGTTTCCGCTGTCGTCAGCAAACAGGAGGATCGTAGGATGGGCCAGTCCCGAGGATAGCCCACTGTGCACAGAGGGGTGGCAATGCATGTAGTGTACACTGTGTACAGATGGGTGGCATGTAGTGTACACTGTGCACAGAGGGGTGGCAATGCATGTAGTGTACACTGTGTACAGAGGGGTGGCATGTAGTGTACACTGTATACAGAGGGGTGGGATGTAGTGTTACACTGTATACAGAGGGGTGGGATGTAGTGATACACTGTATACAGAGGGGTGGGATGTAGTGTTACACTGTATACAGAGGGGTGGTATGTAGTGTACACTGTATACAGAGGGGTGGGATGTAGTGTACACTGTATACAGAGGGGTGGTATGTATGTAGTGATACACTGTATACAGAGGGGTGGTATGTAGTGATACACTGTATACAGAGGGGGTGGGATGTAGTGTACACTGTGTACAGAGGGGTGGCATGTAGTGTACACTGTATACAGAGGGGTGGGATGTAGTGTTACACTGTATACAGAGGGGTGGGATGTAGTGATACACTGTATACAGAGGGGTGGGATGTAGTGTTACACTGTATACAGAGGGGTGGTATGTAGTGTACACTGTATACAGAGGGGTGGTATGTAGTGATACACTGTATACAGAGGGGGTGGGATGTAGTGTACACTGTGTACAGAGGGGTGGGATGTAGTGTACACTGTATACAGAGGGGTGGGATGTAGTGTACACTGTGCACAGAGGGGTGGGATGTAGTGTACACTGTATACAGAGGGGTGGGATGTAGTGATACACTGTATACAGAGGGGTGGGATGTAGTGTACACTGTATACAGAGGGGTGGGATGTAGTGTACACTGTGCACAGAGGGGTGGGATGTAGTGTACACTGTATACAGAGGGGTGGGATGTAGTGTACACTGTGCACAGAGGGGTGGGATGTAGTGTACACTGTATACAGAGGGGTGGGATGTAGTGTACACTGTGCACAGAGGGGTGGGATGTAGTGTACACTGTATACAGAGGGGTGGGATGTAGTGTACACTGTGCACAGAGGGGTGGGATGTAGTGTACACTGTATACAGAGGGGTGGGATGTAGTGTACACTGTATACAGAGGGGTGGGATGTAGTGATACACTGTATACAGAGGGGTGGGATGTAGTGTACACTGTGCACAGAGGGGTGGGATGTAGTGTACACTGTGCACAGAGGGGTGGGATGTAGTGATACACTGTATACAGAGGGGTGGGATGTAGTGTACACTGTGCACAGAGGGGTGGTATCTAGTGTACACTGTGCACAGAGGGGTGGGATGTAGTGATACACTGTATACAGAGGGGTGGGATGTAGTGTACACTGTATACAGAGGGGGTGGTATGTAGTGATACACTGTGCACAGAGGGGTGGGATGTAGTGTACACTGTATACAGAGGAGTGGTATCTAGTGTACACTGTGCACAGAGGGGTGGGATGTAGTGATACACTGTGCACAGAGGGGTGGGATGTAGTGATACACTGTGCACAGAGGGGTGGCAATGCATGTAGTGATACACTGTATACAGAGGAGTGGTATCTAGTGTACACTGTGCACAGAGGGGTGGGATGTAGTGATACACTGTGCACAGAGGGGTGGGATGTAGTGATACACTGTGCACAGAGGGGTGGCAATGCATGTAGTGATACACTGTATACAGAGGGGTGGGATGTAGTGTACACTGTGCACAGAGGGGTGGTATGTAGTGTACACTGTGTACAGAGGGGTGGTATGTAGTGTACACTGTATACAGAGGGGTGGCATGTAGTGTACACTGTATACAGAGGAGTGGTATCTAGTGTACACTGTGCACAGGGGGGTGGGATGTAGTGATACACTGTATACAGAGGGGTGGGATGTAGTGTACACTGTATACAGAGGGGGTGGTATGTATGTAGTGATACACTGTATACAGAGGGGTGGTATGTAGTGATACACTGTATACAGAGGGTGGGATGTAGTGATACACTGTGTACAGAGGGGTGGGATGTAGTGTACACTGTATACAGAGGGGTGGGATGTAGTGTACACTGTATACAGAGGGGTGGGATGTAGTGATACACTGTGCACAGAGGGGGTGGTATGTAGTGATACACTGTGCACAGAGGGGTGGGATGTAGTGATACACTGTGCACAGAGGGGTGGTATGTAGTGATACACTGTATACAGAGGGTGGGATGTAGTGTACACTGTATACAGAGGGGTGGGATGTAGTGTACACTGTATACAGAGGGGTGGGATGTAGTGTACACTGTATACAGAGGGGTGGGATGTAGTGTACACTGTGCACAGAGGGGTGGTATGTAGTGATACACTGTGTACAGAGGGGTGGGATGTAGTGTACACTGTATACAGAGGGGTGGGATGTAGTGTACACTGTATACAGAGGGGTGGGATGTAGTGTTACACTGTATACAGAGGGGTGGGATGTAGTGTACACTGTATACAGAGGGGTGGGATGTAGTGTACACTGTGTACAGAGGGGTGGCATGTAGTGTACACTGTATAGAGAGGGGTGGCATGTAGTGTACACTGTATACAGAGGGGTGGGATGTAGTGTACACTGTATACAGAGGGGTGGGATGTAGTGTACACTGTGCACAGAGGGGTGGGATGTAGTGTACACTGTATACAGAGGGGTGGGATGTAGTGTACACTGTGCACAGAGGGGTGGTATCTAGTGTACACTGTGCACAGAGGGGTGGGATGTAGTGATACACTGTATACAGAGGGGTGGGATGTAGTGTACACTGTATACAGAGGGGGTGGTATGTAGTGATACACTGTGCACAGAGGGGTGGGATGTAGTGATACACTGTGCACAGAGGGGTGGTATGTAGTGTACACTGTATACAGAGGAGTGGTATCTAGTGTACACTGTGCACAGAGGGGTGGGATGTAGTGATACACTGTATACAGAGGGGTGGGATGTAGTGTACACTGTATACAGAGGGGGTGGTATGTATGTAGTGATACACTGTATACAGAGGGGTGGTATGTAGTGATACACTGTATACAGAGGGGGTGGTATGTAGTGATACACTGTGCACAGAGGGGTGGGATGTAGTGATACACTGTGCACAGAGGGGTGGTATGTAGTGATACACTGTATACAGAGGGTGGGATGTAGTGATACACTGTGTACAGAGGGGTGGGATGTAGTGTACACTGTATACAGAGGGGTGGGATGTAGTGATACACTGTATACAGAGGGGTGGGATGTAGTGTACACTGTATACAGAGGGTTGGGATGTAGTGTACACTGTGCACAGAGGGGTGGTATCTAGTGTACACTGTGTACAGAGGGGTGGCATGTAGTGATACACTGTGCACAGAGGGGTGGGATGTAGTGATACACTGTATACAGAGGGGTGGGATGTAGTGTACACTGTATACAGAGGGGTGGTATGTATGTAGTGATACACTGTATACAGAGGGGTGGTATGTAGTGATACACTGTATACAGAGGGGGTGGTATGTAGTGATACACTGTGCACAGAGGGGTGGGATGTAGTGATACACTGTGCACAGAGGGGTGGCATGTAGTGTACACTGTATACAGAGGGGTGGTATGTAGTGATACACTGTATACAGAGGGGTGGGATGTAGTGATACACTGTATACAGAGGGTGGGATGTAGTGATACACTGTGTACAGAGGGGTGGGATGTAGTGTTACACTGTATACAGAGGGGTGGTATGTAGTGATACACTAGGGGTGGGATGTAGTGATACACTGTGTACAGAGGGGTGGGATGTAGTGTTACACTGTATACAGAGGGGTGGGATGTAGTGTTACACTGTATACAGAGGGGTGGGATGTAGTGATACACTGTATACAGAGGGGTGGGATGTAGTGTTACACTGTATACAGAGGGGTGGGATGTAGTGATACACTGTATACAGAGGGGGTGGTATGTAGTGATACACTGTGCACAGAGGGGTGGTATGTAGTGATACACTGTATACAGAGGGGTGGGATGTAGTGTTACACTGTATACAGAGGGGTGGGATGTAGTGTTACACTGTATACAGAGGGGTGGGATGTAGTGATACACTGTATACAGAGGGGTGGGATGTAGTGATACACTGTATACAGAGGGGTGGGATGTAGTGATACACTGTATACAGAGGGGTGGCATGTAGTGATACACTGTATACAGAGGGGTGGTATATAGTGATACACTGTATACAGAGGGGTGGTATGTAGTGATACACTGTATACAGAGGGGTGGGATGTAGTGTACACTGTGAACAGAGGGGTGGGATGTAGTGTACACTGTGTACAGAGGGGTGGGATGTAGTGTACACTGTGTACAGAGGGGTGGTATGTAGTGTACACTGTGTACAGAGGGGTGGTATGTAGTGTACACTGTATACAGAGGGGTGGCATGTAGTGTACACTGTATACAGAGGGGTGGTATGTAGTGTACACTGTATACAGAGGGGTGGGATGTAGTGTACACTGTATACAGAGGGGTGGCATGTAGTGTACACTGTATACAGAGGGGTGGTATGTAGTGTACACTGTATACAGAGGGGTGGGATGTAGTGATACACTGTATACAGAGGGGTGGTATGTAGTGTACACTGTATACAGAGGGGTGGCATGTAGTGTACACTGTATACAGAGGGGTGGTATGTAGTGATACACTGTATACAGAGGGGTGGTATGTAGTGATACACTGTATACAGAGGGGGTGGCATGTAGTGTACACTGTATACAGAGGGGTGGTATGTAGTGTACACTGTATACAGAGGGGTGGTATGTAGTGTACACTGTATACAGAGGGGGTGGGATGTAGTGATACACTGTATACAGAGGGGTGGTATGTAGTGATACACTGTATACAGAGGGGTGGTATGTAGTGATACACTGTATACAGAGGGGGTGGCATGTAGTGTACACTGTATACAGAGGGGGTGGGATGTAGTGATACACTGTATGCAGAGGGGTGGGATGTAGTGATACCCTGCTCATACAGAGAGGTGGTATATAGTGTTACATTGTACACAGAGGGGTGGCATGTAGTGATACACTGTATACAGAGGGGTGGTATGTAGTGATACACTGTGTACAGAGAGGTGGCATGTAGTGATACACTGTATACAGAGGGGTGGCATGTAGTGATACCCTGTTCATACAGAGAGGTGGTATATAGTGTTACATTGTACACAGAGGGGTGGCATGTAGTGATACACTGTATACAGAGGGGTGGTATGTAGTGATACACTGTGTACAGAGAGGTGGCATGTAGTGATACACTGTACACTTGTCTACTCTCGCTTAATAAGCTATCTCTCTGCAAACCCTCTTCTTGACCCCTTACAATCTGCCTTTCGTCCTCTTCACTCTACAGAAACTGCCCTCAGGAAATGGTGACTATTCTCTACTGATTCTGCTGGATCTCTCTGCAGCGTTTGATACCGTAGACCATAAACTCCTCCTCGCCATGCTCCACTCAATTGGCCTTAAGTACATTGCTCTCTCTTTGTTCTCTTGCTATCTCTCTGGTCGCTCCTTTAATGTATAATTCGCTGGCTCTTCTTCTTCTCCTCTTCCTCTTGATGTCGGCGTTCCTCAGTACTAGGTCCTCTACTCTTCTCCCTCTATACAGCCCCCATCGGACAGACTATCAGTAGATTTGGCTTTCGATACCACCTCTATGCTGACAACACCCAACTATACACTTCGTCCCCTGACATCTCCCCTGCTTTACTCCAAATCACCAGTAATTGTCTGGCAGCTGTCTCTAACATCATGTCCTCTCTGTATCTAATACTGAACATCTCAAAAACTTGTCTTCCCCCCCCATCTACTAACTTACCTAAACTTGATATTTCAATTTCGGTCTGCAGCACTATCATAACTCCTGTGCAACATGCCCGCTGTGCTGGGGCCACATTTTACTCTGATCTTTCCTTTGTTCCCCATATTCAGTCACTTACACGCTGTTGTCGTCTGCACCTCAAGAACATCGCCAGAATCCACCCTTTTCTTAAGGTGGAAATGGCAAAAACTCTTGTTCCCTTGATTCATTCTCGTCTTGACTACTGCAAGGCATTACTAATCGGTCTCCCCCCTTCAGTCTGTTCTAAATGCTGCAGCCAGGCTCATCTATCCATCCAACCGCTATACTGATGCCACTAGTCTGTGCCAGTCACGTCACTGGTTGCCCATCCACCACAGAATACAGTTCAAACTTCTCACCCACAAAGCTCTCCACAATGCTCCATACATTTCCTCCCTCATCTCCATCTACCACCCTACTAGCGCTCTCCGTTCTGTTAGCGACCTAAGATTAATAACCTCTATAATTTGTACTTCTCACTCCCGTCTTCAAGACTTTTCTTGAGCTGCACCTACTCTCTGGAATACTCTGCCCCGGAATACTAGGTCAATTCAAAACTTCTCCACCTTCAAACGTGCCTTAAAAGCACATCTTTTCCGGCAGGCTTATCAACTACCTAAAATGACTTTTCCCAGACTAAACCTCCCCCCACCAACTCCTCTGACCTAAACTCGATCCTCTAGTAGCCCCAAACCCGAAGCAGATCGGCCGGCACCACTCCTGTCAGTTCAATAATGGCTCAAATCCTACTTATCACAATCAACTACCTTATGTGTCAAGTAAGAACAAAAGAGGATCCAGCTCACCTGCTTTGGGCTCCTCCTGTGCTCGGATTATAAGGTGAGACCTTGCATGTAGCAGATACCAGAAGAAAAGAAAAATCCAGCACTTTCAATGTTGATTTCAAGCCGTAACTTCTTTATTCCAGTGGATACAAATATTACAGCCGTTCATATCACAGGCGGTAAAAACACGCGGTCTTGCGTCACTCGACGCGTTTCAAACTTAGCAGTTTTTATTCATGACTTCAATGACTACCTTATGTGTCACCCCCAATCCCGCATAGATTGTAAGCTCTTGCGAGCAGGGCCCTGACTCCTAGTGTTTCAGTTGCATATTAGCCAGTTACTTTTGTTTTGTACATGAACCCTATGAATTTGTAAAGCGCTGCGTAATATGGTGGCGCTATATAAATACATTTTATTACTATTATTATTATTATATAGCAACCAATATCGCCTCCATTCCGACACCCAAAGGAGCCGCCATCCAGATTCCTTAACGGCTTTTCCGCTTTATTTATATTGATGACCTATCCTCAGGATAGGTCATCAATATCAGATCCGCGGGGGTCCGACTCCCTGCACCCCCGCCGATCACCTGTTTGAAGATCTAGTCTCAAAGTGTCACACTCTAGTCAGCTAATTAGTCCATACCCCCTGAGCAAAGGGGACTTGAGATTGCGACTTTGGGGTTTCATAAACTGTAAGACATAATCATCCAGATTATACCAAATAAAGGCTTGAAATATCTCGCTTTGCCTGTAATGAGTCTCTCATATGTTAGTTTCACCTTTTTAGTTGCATTACTGAAATAAATGAACTTTGCACGATATTCTAATTTTTCGAGTTTCACCTGTACTGTATTGGAGGCATTCTCCGTAAAGTGGGAAACCGGACGCTGCGGCAGCATGTACAGCCAAGAGACATCCGAGTAAGAAATGGTTAAATTTAATGAGGCATTTAGATGTCACAATAGTCAAGTGGCACTTGGCATCCACAAAATGCGTGGGGATAACATCGTACACAGTTCCTTTTCACCAGTAAATGTACAAAAACAAGAATTCCCCAAATAACAGGCCGTGTGTGACTGAAGCAACACGTCATGGCTTAATGCGCTCTGGAAAGGCCTTTTCACAGGAGCCGGACCATGCTGTCTGCCTCCCCTCAAAGCCGCCAATTAGGGAACAATTGAAGCCATTTTAACTCCAAATAAAAGGGGGAAGACCACAACTAGGGAATCACATTTCACCCGGGCCGAGCTCTGAAAAGTGACCTGACAATGGCACCGCCAGCCATTTGCATCTCCACTGAATGCCTATATTGTTCCAAGTGCAAAAGGAAACCTATTTGTTGAGGGAGGATAACAAGAGCTGGTGCTGGGAGGAAGTCATTAGTGAGCGGGACGGGGGCGGGGGGCACAATGGTGCATCACTTCTGCTGATCTTATATTGTAGTGGGACAAACCTCAATGAGGCAACCACAAACTGGGCAAGAAACATCCCAGGTAAGGTCTGCTTCACGCTTGCGCTGTTAATTCCGGTATTGAGATCCGGCAGAGGATCTCATACCAGAATTAAACGGATAAGTTTTTATTTTTCACATCAGGATGCATCCGTTCCGTTAGGATGCGGTTGTGTGAAATCAAAACGGAAAAAAACGTATCCCTCACTAAATACATTGAAAGTCAATGGCTCTTAAAAAAACAGATCCGTCATCATTGACTTACATTGTTTTCAGTGACGGATCCGCTTTTATGGCCGGACACAAAACTGCAACTTGCAGCGGTTTTGTGTCTGGTCGCAAAACGCAATGCTGACGGAACAGAAGACATCCTGATGCATCCTGAACAGATCTCCTTCCATTCACAATGCATGAGGACTAAATGGAAACATTTTTTTTCCCGGTATTGAGATCCTCTGCCAGATCTAAATACCAGAAAATACGAGTGTGGAAGTGGCCTAAAATGGAGACCCTGCGGTATGCCTAGTGCAGGGCGAGACACCACACAGGGATTCTCTATGGCCTCATACTAGGGCTACATGGAGACACGGGCCGTCTGGCCAAAAATGTTTGTGGGATTATTTTAGAGCTATGATTTGTAGGTTAAAAAAAAAAAAAAAAGACAGATTGAAGTCTATGATGGCTGAATCATGTGCAACCGGCTGCCGAGCTTCTAGTAGGGTTGGATGTATTGTGACCGTTACGCCTTCGGCCATGCTAGATTGATGGCTGCATTATAATCTCCTTGACAATCCCTGTTCCGATCCGTGTCCTGCAACACTCCTTAAGGGCTCATGCACACGGCCGTTGTCCGACCCGCAAACAGCGGGTCCGAAATACACGGGCACCAGCCGTGTGCACCCCGCATCACGGATGCGGAGCCATTCACTTGAATAGGTCCGCAATCCAGGAGATTCGTTGCAGAACGAAGGCACAGATCGGGAGGCCACAGAAGCCTATGGGGTGCTTCCGTGGGTTTTCTGTCCGGGCCTCCGCACCACAAAAAAGTAGTGCATGCATTCAAGTAAATGGGTCCAGGATCCGCATGCGGTGGACCCATGTTCAGTGCCCTTGCAGCACGGTCCCGGCCAGTTGTGTGCATGAGCGCTAACACTACTATTTTAAAGGGGATGTCTCACTTCAGCTAATGACATTTATCATGTAGACACTTACTAATGTATTGTGATTGTCCATATTGCTTCCTTTGCTGGTTTGATTCATTTTTTTCATCACATTATACAGTCGTGGCCAAAAGTTTTAAGAATTACATAAATATTGGAAAAGTTGCTGCTTAAGTTTTTATAATAGCAATTTGCATTTAGTCCAGAATGTTATGAAGAGTGATCAGATGAATTGCATAGTCTTTCTTTGCCATGAAAATTAACTTAATCCCCAAAAAAAAAACATTCCACTGCATTTCATTGCTGTCATTAAAGGACCTGCTGAGATCATTTCAGTAATCGTCTTGTTAACTCAGGTGAGAATGTTGACGAGCACAAGGCTGGAGATCATTATCTCAGGCTGATTGCGTTAAAATGGCAGACTTGACCTGTTAAAAGGAGGGTGATGCTTGAAATCATTGTTCTTCCATTGTTAACCATGGTGACCTGCAAAGAAACGCGTGCAGCCATCTCTGCATTGCATAAAAATGGCTTCACAGGCAAGGATATTGTGGCTACTAAGATTGCACCTCAATCAACAATTTATAGGATCATCAAGAACTTCAAGGAAAGAGGTTCAATTCTTGTTAAGAAGGCTTCAGAGCATCCAAAAAAGTCCAGCAAGCACCAGGATTGTCTCCTAAAGAGGATTCAGCTGCGGGATCGGAGTGCCACCAGTGCAGAGCTTGCTCAGGAATGGCAGCAGGCAGGTGTGAGCGCATCTGCACGCACAGTGAGGCGAAGACTTTTGGAAGATGGCCTGGTGTCAAGAAGGGCAGCAAAGAAGCCACTTCTCTCAAAAAAAAACATCAGGGACAGATTGATCTTCTGCAGAAAATATGTTGAATGGACTGCTGAGGACTGGGGCAAAGTCATATTCTCCGATGAAGCCTCTTTCCGATTGTTTGGGGCATCAGGAAAAAGGCTTGTCCGGAGAAGAAAAGGTGAGCGCTACCATCAGTCCTGTGTCATGCCAACAGTAAAGCATCCTGAGACCATTCATGTGTGGGGTTGCTTCTCATCCAAGGGAGTGGGCTCACTCACAATTTTGCCCCAAAACACAGCCATGAATAAAGAATGGTACCAAAACACCCTCCAACAGCAACTTCTTCCAACAATCCAACAACAGTTTGGTGAAGAACAATGCATTTTCCAGTACGATGGAGCACAGTGCCATAAGGCAAAAGTAATAACTAGGGATGAGCGAACTCGAACTGTATAGTAAAAGTCCGGGTTCGGGTTCGGTGTTCGTCGCTTTCTTGGCGCTTTCGTGACGCTTTCTTGGCGCTTTTTGAAAGGCTGCAAAGCAGCCAATCAACAAGCGTCATACTACTTGCCCCAAGAGGCCGTCACAGCCATGCCTACTATTGGCATGGCTGTGATTGGCCAGAGCACCATGTGACCCAGCCTCTATTTAAGCTGGAGTCACATAGCGCCGCCCGTCACTCTGCTCTGATTAGCGTAGGGAGAGGTTGCGGCTGCGACAGTAGGGCGAGATTAGGCAGATTAACTCCTCCAAAGGACTTGATTAATCGATCGATCTGCAGCTGTGCATCATTGAGCTGCTGAAATTCAATTGCTCACTGTTTTTAGGCTGCCCAGACCGTTTGTCAGTCACTTTTTTCTGGGGTGATCGGCGGCCATTTTGTGTCTTGTGCGGTGCTGCGACCAAGTGCATCCAAGCTGCGACCAAGTGCATTTAACCCTCAATGGTGTGGTTGTTTTTTGGCTAAAGCCTACATCAGGGTGAAGCTGTCACACCAAGTGCATTTAACCAGCAATAGTCTGTTTATTTTTTGGCCATATACTACATCAGGGGCAAGCTGCGCCTGTCACCAAGTGCATTTAACCCTCAATGGTGTGGTTGTTTTTTGGCTAAAGCCTACATCAGGGTGAAGCTGTCACACCAAGTGCATTTAACCAGCAATAGTCTGTTAATTTTTTGGCCATATACTAAATCAGGGGCAAGCTGCGCCCATCACCAAGTGCATTTAACCCTCAGTAGTGTGGTTGGTCAAGCTGTCACACCAAGTGCATTTAACCAGCAATAGTCTGTTCATTTTTTGGCCATATACTACATCAGGGGCAAGCTGCGCCTGTCACCAAGTGCATTTAACCCTCAATGGTGTGGTTGTTTTTTGGCTAAAGCCTACATCAGGGTGAAGCTGTCACACCAAGTGCATTTAACCAGCAATAGTCTGTTTATTTTTTGGCCATATACTACATCAGGGGCAAGCTGCGCCCGTCACCAAGTGCATTTAACCCTCAGTAGTGTGGTTGGTCAAGCTGTCACACCAAGTGCATTTAACCAGCAATAGTGTGGTTATTTTTTGGCCATATCCCAGTCTAATTCTGTCACTAAATCCATACCGGTCACCCAGCGCCTAAATACTAGGCCTCAAATTTATATCCCGCTAAATCTGTCGTTACCGCTGTACTGTTGTGGCTGGGCAAGTTATTTAGTGTCCGTTAAAGCACATTTTTTGTTCAGGGTTGAAATACAATTCCCAATTTAGCAATTTCATAATTTAGTGGTTTCTGCTATATCAGAGCTATTTGAAATCTATCCCTAAAAGGGTATATAATATTCAAGGTGCACATAGGGTCATTCAGAATAACTTCACACACACGCTACTGTGCATTTCCAAGTCTAATTCTGTTAGTAAATCCATACCGGTCACCCAGCGCCTAAATACTAGGCCTCAAATTTATATCCCGCTAAATCTGTCGTTACCGCTGTACTGTTCTGGCTGGGCAAGTTATTTAGTGTCCGTCAAAGCACATTTTTTGTTCAGGGTTGAAATACAATTCCCAATTTAGCAATTTCATAATTTAGTGGTTTCTGCTATATCAGAGCGCTACTGAGAGCATTCCCAAATGTCACAGGGGAACAAGTGGAAGCCCAAGGCCAAGGCAGAGGAGGAGCAAGAGGTCGCCAAGGCAGCTGTGTCACGGCCAGCTCCTCTGAGGGCAGGGTTAGCATGGCAGAGATGTGGAAAACTTTTGTCAACACGCCACAGCTAACTGCACCACCACCTGATACGCAACGTGTTAGCAGGAGGCAACATTTCACTAACATGGTGGAACAGTACGTGTGCACACCCCTCCACGTACTGACTGATGGTTCGGCCCCATTCAACTTCTGGGTCTCTAAATTGTCCACGTGGCCAGAGCTAGCCTTTTATGCCTTGGAGGTGCTGGCCTGCCCGGCGGCCAGCGTTTTGTCTGAACGTGTATTCAGCACGGCAGGGGGCGTCATTACAGACAAACGCAGCCGCCTGTCTACAGCCAATGTGGACAAGCTGACGTTCATAAAAATGAACCAGGCATGGATCCCACAGGACCTGTCCGTCCCTTGTCCAGATTAGACATTAACTACCTCCCCTTAACCATATATTATTGGACTCCAGGGCACTTCCTCATTCAATCCTATTTTTATTTTCATTTTACCATTATATTGCGAGGCTACCCAAAGTTGAATGAACCTCTCCTCTGTCTGGGTGCCAGGGCCTAAATATATGCCAATGGACTGTTCCAATGTTGGGTGACGTGAAGCCTGATTCTCTGCTATGACATGCAGACTAATTCTCTGCTGACATGAAGCCAGATCCTCTGTTACGGGACCTCTCTCCTCTGCCTGGGTGCTGGGCCTAAATATCTGACAATGGACTGTTGCAGTGGTGGCTGACGTGAAGCCTGATTTTCTGCTATGACATGCAGACTGATTCTCTGCTGACATGAAGCCAGATCCTCTGTTACGGGACCTCTCTCCTCTGCCTGGGTGCCAGGGCCTAAATATATGCCAATGGACTGTTGCAGTGGTGGCTGACGTGAAGCCTCATTCTCTGCTATGACATGCAGACTAATTCTCTGCTGACATGAAGCCAGATTGTCTGTTACGGGACCTCTCTCCTCTGCCTGGGTGCTGGGCCTAAATATCTGACAATGGACTGTTGCAGTGGTGGCTGACGTGAAGCCTGATTTTCTGCTATGACATGCAGACTGATTCTCTGCTGACATGAAGCCAGATTGTCTGTTACGGGACCTCTCTCCTCTGCCTGGGTGCTGGGCCTAAATATCTGACAATGGACTGTTGCATTGGTGGCTGACGTGAAGCCTGATTCTCTGCTATGACATGCAGACTAATTCTCTGCTGACATGAAGCCAGATTGTCTGTTACGGGACCTCTCTCCTCTGCCTGGGTGCTGGGCCTAAATTTATGAAAATGGACTGTTGCAGTGGTGGGTGACGTGAAGCCTGATTCTCTGCTATGACATGAAGACTGATTCTCTGCTGACATGAAGCCAGATTGTCTGTTACGGGACCTCTCTCCTCTGCCTGGGTGCTGGGCCTAAATTTATGAAAATGGACTGTTGCAGTGGTGGGTGACGTGAAGCCTGATTCTCTGCTATGACATGAAGACTGATTCTCTGCTGACATGAAGCCAGATTGTCTGTTACGGGACCTCTCTCCTCTGCCTGGGTGCTGGGCCTAAATTTATGAAAATGGACTGTTGCAGTGGTGGGTGACGTGAAGCCTGATTCTCTGCTATGACATGAAGACTGATTCTCTGCTGACATGAAGCCAGATTGTCTGTTACGGGACCTCTCTCCTCTGCCTGGGTGCTGGGCCTAAATTTATGAAAATGGACTCTTACAGTGGTGGGTGACGTGAAGCCTTATTCTCTGCTATGACATGAAGACTGATTCTCTGCTGACATGAAGCCAGATTGTCTGTTACGGGACCTCTCTCCTCTGCCTGGGTGCTGGGCCTAAATTTATGAAAATGGACTGTTGCAGTGGTGGGTGACGTGAAGCCTGATTCTCTGCTATGACATGAAGACTGATTCTCTGCTGACATGAAGCCAGATTGTCTGTTACGGGACCACTCTCCTCTGCCTGGGTGCTGGGCCTAAATTTATGAAAATGGACTCTTACAGTGGTGGGTGACGTGAAGCCTGATTCTCTGCTGACATGAAGCCAGATCCTCTGTTACGGAACCTCTCTCCTCTGCCTGGGTGCTGGGCCTAAATTTATGAAAATGGACTGTTGCAGTGGTGGGTGACGTGAAGCCTGATTCTCTGCTATGACATGAAGCCAGATTCTCTGTTACAGGACCTCTCTCCTCTGCCTGGGTGCCGGGGCATAAATATCTGAGAATGGACTGTTCCAGTGGTGGGTGACGGGAAGCCAGATTCTCTGCTATGGGACCTCTCTCCAATTGATTTAGGTTAATTTTTATTTATTTAATTTTTATTTTAATTCATTTCCCTATCCACATTTGTTTGCAGGGGATTTACCTACATGTTGCTGCCTTTTGCAGCCCTCTAGCCCTTTCCTGGGCTGTTTTACAGCCGTTTTAGTGCCGAAAAGTTCGGGTCCCCATTGACTTCAATGGGGTTCGGGACGAAGTTCGGATCCCGAACCCGAACATTTTCGGGAAGTTCGGCCAAACTTCTCGAACCCGAACATCCAGGTGTTCGCTCAACTCTAGTAATAACTAAGTGGCTCGGGGACCAAAACGTTGACATTTTGGGTCCATGGCCTGGAAACTCCCCAGATCTTAATCCCATTGAGAACGTGTGGTCAATCCTCAAGAGGCGGGTGGACAAACAAAAACCCTCTAATTCTGACAAACTCCAAGAAGTGATTATGAAAGAATGGGTTGCTATCAGTCAGGAATTGGCCCAGAAGTTGGTTGAGAGCATGCCCAGTCGAATTGCAGAGGTCCTGAAAAAGAAGGGCCAACACTGCAAATACTGACTCTTTGCATAAATGTCATGTAATTGTCGATAAAAGCCTTTGAAACGTATGAAGTGCGTGTAATTATATTTCACTACATCACAGAAACAACTGAAACAAAGATCTAAAAGCAGTTTAGCAGCAAACTTTGTGAAAACTAATATTTGTGTCATTCTCAAAACTTTTGGCCACGACTGTACACGGTTATGTCTACCTCTGCAACGCAGATATGAGGTTGCCAGGACAGGTGCAGCTGCACATGCGTACCTATGTGTGCTATAATGAAAACACAGCAGTGGAGAAGATTCCTTAAAAAGGACCTTTCACCTGGAAAAACATTGTGAACTAAGTATCATGACATATACAGCGGCACCCAGGGATCTCACTGCACTTACTATTATCCCTGGGCGCCGCTCCGTTCTCCAGTTATGTCCTCCGGTATCTTCGCTCACTTGGTTATAGTAGGCGGAGACTTAGGGGACTTGCTTATAGTAGGCGGAGTCTGCCCTTGTTCTGCTGGGCGTCTCCTCCTCCTAGGCTGTAGCGCTGGCCAATCGCAGCGCAGAGCTCACAGCCTGGGAGGTTTTTTTCTCCCAGGCTGTAAGCTCTGCGCTGCGATTGGCCAGCGCAACAGCCTTGGAGGAGGAGACGCCCAGCAGAACAAGGGCAGACTCCGCCTACTATAACCAAGTCGGAGGACATAACGGGAGAACAAAGTGGCGCCCAGGGATAATAGTAAGTGCAGTGAGATCCCTGGGCGCCGCTGTATATGTCATGATACTTAGTTCACAATGTTTTTCCAGGTGAAAGGTCCTCTTTAAATTGCGTTTTATTTTGTGATACAGTGAAATGCGGCAACAACGTGTTAACGCGTTTTCGGCTACATTAGCCTTCATCAGACACAGTGCCGCTTGATGATGAGATCTTAAGATAGAAAGACACACTCAAAAGGTAAGGTGCTGTCAGCGGTGTGTCACTCATGAGCTAAAAGTAAGTGGCTGCTGAGAACCAGCATCATAACCATTGCAGCCCAGGCCTTGAAAAGAGTTAAATCTACCTGAGAAGAATCGTGATTATTCATAATCTCCTGCTCTCCTGTCCATCTGCTGATAATTGGCAGTTCTCTTCTAAGGAGAAAAACTAGGAAGAAGACAGTCAGTCATCAGCAGGTGGGCAGGAGAGCAGGAATTCATGAATAACCGTGACTCTTCTCAGGTGGCCGGGACTCTTCTCCAGGCCCAGTCTGCAATGATTGTGAGGTTGGTTCTCGGCAACCACTTACATTTGACTTTTAAATGACAGACCGCAGAAATCTACTCACCTGTCTCTTCTTTATGCGGCCGTGATGACAGGTTCCCTTTAAAGTGGGTTTCAAGGCTACAAATATGGATGACCTTATCCTCAGGTAGTGGCGTCGCTAGAGGGGGGCGAGGGGGGGCAATTGCCCCCCCTATGTTGTTCCTTGCCCCCCCGGGTGCCCCCCCGCTGATTCCCCTGAGTGAATACTAATGAGCGCTTCCATTATGGAAGCGCTCATTAGTACCGAAGAACCAGGAAGTGGTGAACGCTCTGTACTCACCACTTCCTGGTCCTCGGCTGTCGGCTGTGCAGGGCTGCGCACAGCGTGAGGTCGCTCTGTGACCTCACGCTGTGCGCGCCAGTTTAGAGCACAGTCGACTGAGGAGGGAGAAAATGGCAGGCGGCGTCCGTCCAGGAGCAGGAGAGGTAAGTGTTTTTTTATTTTATTTTATAAAAAATGTGGCTGCTGGGGGCTAATAGGAGGCATATGGGGGCATTTAGACGCATATGGGGCTAATTGGAGGCATATTTGGGGGCTAATTGGAAGCATATTTGGGGGCTAATTGGAGGCATATGGGGGCATTTGGAGGCATATTTGGGGGCTAATTGGAGGCATATTTGGGGGCTAATAGGAGGCATATTTGGGGGCTAAAAGGAGGCATATGGGGCTAATAGGAGGCATATGGGGGCTAATAGGAGGCATATGGGGGCTAATTGGAGGCATATGGGGTCTATGGGGCTAATTGGAGGCATATGGGGGCTAATTGGAGGCATATAGGGGCTAATTGGAGGCATATAGGGGCTAATTGGGGGCTAATAGGAGGCATATGGGGGCTAATTGGTGGCTAATTGGAGGCATATGGGGGCTAATTGGAGGCATATGGGGTCTATGGGGCTAATTGGAGGCATATGGGGGTTAATTGGAGGCATATGGGGGCTAATTGGAGGCATATAGGGGCTAATTGGAGGCATATAGGGGCTAATTGGGGGCTAATAGGAGGCATATGGGGGCTAATTGGAGGCATATGGGGTCTATGGGGCTAATTGGAGGCATATGGGGTTAATTGGAGGCATATGGGGGCTAATTGGGGGCTAATAGGAGGCATATGGGGGCTAATAGGAGGCATATGGGGGCTAATAGGAGGCATATGGGGGCTAATTGAAGGCATATGGGGGCTAATAAGAGGCATAATGGGGGCTAATTAGAGGCATAATGTGGGCTAATGAGGCATAATGTGGGCTAATGAGGCATAATGGGGCTAATATGAAGAATAATGGGGGCTAATGAGGCATAAGGGCTGATATGGGGGCTAATGAGAGGCATAATGAGGGCTAATGAGAGGCATAATGTGTCATCCACAGATGCCCCCATAACAGTGTGTCTTCCACAGATCCACCATAACAGTGCGCCTGTGCACTGACGAGAGACAGAAAGAAGGGGAAAGAATCCGCGGAAGCAAGCAGAGGACGGCACAGCAGACGACTGAATAGCTTCTTTTGTAAGTAAATTGTTTTATTATAAATGTATCCCTGCATACCGCAACTCTCTAGTATTTTGTAATCTTATTTCTATATACTTATTTTGTTTTTGCCCCCCCATTTTTGACTGTGGTATCTTTGTGCCCCCCCCTATATATTGTTCCTAGAGTCGCCACTGTCCTCAGGATAGGTCATTAATAGCAGATCGGAGGGGGTCCAAATCCCCCACTAATCAGCTGTTTCGGGCAGCCACAGCGCCAGAAACGATAGTGTATGGAACAGAAGTAGAAGGTTCCTTACACTGTAGTTTCCAGCGCCGGCATACTGCAGCTCAGATCACGAATAGAAACTAAGGTTCAGTACCCTGGCACGACGGCTACACATTGTATGAATAGTTTCAGGAGTTAGACCCCCCCACTGATAAGATAACCTATCCTCAGGACAGGTCATCAATATCTGTAGCCCAGACAACCCTTTTAAATACAATTCTTTCAGTTCTGCAAAATTGTTAAAAAAATAAAATAAAAAAAAAAGGGGGAAACTCTTTGGAAAGTCATACAGCTGCCTGTAGAGCTTCCTTATGTGCTTCCCCAGAAACAGAATATGAATAGACACAGATTACATTTTAAGACGGGTGATTACTACTTTAGGGGGTAATATTACTTTGCTCGTGACAACTTACAGGCCAATCTGGTGATGTCACACACAGGTTTTTGAAGGGTTTTGCCACATTTTTCTAGGCACAAAATGGCAGTACAAAATATAGCATTAAAAAGTCTATGGAAAATATTAAAACACAACAAAACTTTTTTTGTACTGCAATTTTTCCAACTTTTAGGTGCATTTTTGTGTCAATGGTATTGTGGAAATTTTATTATATGGAATTTTGCGGACATTTTAGCTTAGGATGTGTGTGTGTTTTATAGATTGCCATCTGTCTCCCTGTGTCGGATTTAACCGAGGAACGCTCTACCAGAGAGTACTTGGGTTGAATCGGGACTAGCGGTAAAACCGCCAGTATGAAAACCTTCTCATGGGCTTGGAGACGTGTTAGCCGGTTTGTGAGCACTAAGTGCAATGCGCTGGGCTTCTTGCCTTCAATTGTCCATACACATTAGAGAAGTGAAGTCTGCATAACGAGAGATACATATTATACCTCTGCTGCGGCTTCACTATCCCTTTCTGGATACATATCTGCCTTGTCGGTATACTCGTACCGTATACTGACAATAGCCATAGCAATGTCCCGCAGATAGTCCCAAATCTATAAGAACCAGTAGAATGATCTTCACTAGATACTGGTCACTCTGAGCAGTATTGAATGGGGTCCATGCTGACAGGTATGGGGGATGGGCAGCCACCTGGCTAATCAGACAATGGACATGACTCATCCTTCCTTATACAGGGATGAGGTGTGTGCATTGCACAGTTCGGCCATGTCCTTTTGATATGTACCTGCACTTTCTGGGCTGACTGGCTGAAGTTGTAAAGCCATCTCCAACTGGGCGTCGTTCTATTGCCTTAATAAAGAAGGAGTCTGGGGGTCTATTGAAGTTTGTTTTACACTGACTCCAGCTTGAACCAGCATTGTGTCTGACTCTTCCTGGGCTAAAGAAGTACTTCATCCCTTCATACAGAAAGAACTGAATAATAGCTACAGAATTGGTTGTGCTGGGCGCACTTTAAAACTGAAGTGCGCCTTTTAGTGCACCGGAGATTTGTGCGCAAAGTCCAACCAAATTATCCATATCAATGGTGATGTTTTTCAAATTGCAGCTTGCTTTGAGTTTGGCAGTTTCCCCCCCCCCCCCCTCATATTTTTCCCAAAGGCGTTCTTTAAGGGAGGGAGGGAAATTTCAAAATAAAAACATTAACGACACCAGGTGCAAATTTTTTGGGCCCAAAGCTGTGTGCATACAAGCCCTTAAAAAAGAAAGATTTAGCTTTAGAAACCCCTGAATGGGCAGGGTCCAGAGTAAGGGCTCTTTTACATGGCCGTAGGTGTCCCGTTGCCGTATTGTGGACTGCATATGCGGATCCGCAATACACGGGAATCCTTTGGTGTGCATTCTGCATCACAGATGCGGACCCATTGACTTGAATGGGTCTGCAAATACGGAGATGCAGAACGGAAGTACGGAACAGAACCCCACGGAAGCACTAGGGAGTGCTTCTGTGGTGTTCCATGCTTCCGCATCGCAAAAAGATAGAACTTACTCTATCTTTTTGCGGAACGGACGGATCGCGGACCCATGCAAGTGAATGGGTCTGCGATGCGCTTGCGGGTGCCCATGCGTTGCGGACCGCAGTTTGCGGTCCATGGCACGGGCAGCACATGGTCGTGTGAGCGAGCCCTAACGGTTGCTTTTTGCTGCTGCTCTTGACTGAACATCCTCCAATAACCTCCATATTCCCTAATATAGCATATGAAAAGAGCAAACAGCGGGTCAGTGATATGTCTGGAAATAACAGGACCTACACAATTGCATCTGCCATCATAAATCTCCATGTCAGAATGTCAAATAATCCTCTCTACTAGGTCACAACGGCCTAGATGGCAGGAAATTTGTTGAAACGATAATCCTGGTTCTCCCAGTCCAATGATGCTCCTCCTCTCAAAGTCCTGTATGAGTGCATTGTAAAGGCATGTTTAGCAGTCAATGATCTCTCACCAAGAGGTACACTGTCCATATGTTGCCTCTGAGAGCCCTTTTTATAGGGTAGTGAGCAATCTTACGCCCTCTTGTGGCAAGACCCAGTGTCTAATCACAACACACCCGTAATCAGTTACATATCTGCCTCAGACGTAACTGCATGCCCAGTTTTGCACCAATCTGACATTTCTATCTTGGTGCATTATCACAATGCTGGCTGGGGTGGATGATGGGAGTCAGACCCCCACATATCAGATACTGATGACTCCTGGCACCCTCGCTGACCAGCTGTTTCAGGGAGTCACAAGAGAAGGAGGGTGTAAATGGCTGATCACCTGAGACAAAAATCTATATATCCTTCACACTTTTGATAGCAATATGAGGCTCTGTCACCCGGTTCAAGCCTACACTACCAGGCATATAGCCTGGTAGGGGTGATGACACAGGCAAAAGCCATACCTTTATTTCTCATGTAGTAGGTCCGTAATGGCTGAAAAAGCAACTTTTAAAAATATGCAAATGAGAAATTCGAGCACTGCTTCTGCAATGCCCCTGTTCCTTGCAAATGCCGGCCTTCTGCACCTAATCACACCCCCATGGCCTTTGATTGACAGCGCTAGCCCCGCTGGTCTAGTGCTGATATCCCGTGCCTGCGTACTCGCATCCATGCCGGTGTGTGCGCACTGGCTCTTTTTCTTCCTTCCCGGCTTGTGTGTATGTCCAGTGCACATGCGCAATTATGGAAGCAAGTGCGCAGGTGCGGGATATAAGCGCTAAACATGAGGGATGCAATTAGGTGCAGAAGGCCGGTATTCGCAAAGAACAGGGGTGTCGTAGAAGCAGTGCTCGGAAGGCATAGGTCACCTCCGAGTGCTCAAATTCCTCATTTGCATATTTTTAAAAGTTTCAGCCATACCGGACCTACTACATGAGAAATAAAGGTATGTTTTTTTTGTCTGTGTCATCAGCTCTACCAGGCTATATCCCTGGTAGGGTAGGCTTGAACTGGGTGACAAAGCCTCTTTTACTTTCCATTCCATTCCCCTTTATTTTACAGGTGTGTATGTGGAACCATTCACTTCAACGGGTCCGCAAAAAAAAAAAAAAAAAAAAAACTAAAAAAAAAAAAAAACTGAAATGACTCGATATGCATTACATTTCTGTATGTCCATTCCGCAAAAAAAATACAAATAATAAAAAAAATAAATAAATAAATAGAACATGTCCTATTCTTGTCCGTTTTGCGGATAAAGACAGGCATTGTTACAATGTGAGCAGGCAAAAAAAAATTATAAATGGATGCAATACGGATGTCACCCATTTCTTTTGCGGACCGCAAAATACATATAGTTGTGTGCAGGAAGACATTATTATTATTTTTTTTCCTTTGTGCCATTTGCTATATCTTCCAGGGTTGTGGGTGGCATCAAGAGGATGTATTCTACAGCAGACTTAGGTCCAATATCAATTTCAGTGATCACTCTGGTAAACTGCAGCTCTGAGCAAACATCTGACTTGTAAAAAGGAATAAATATATGTATATCCTTGAGTCTTTTGAGAGGTTTATACAGTTTCGCTAAGGATTAAAAAAATATTAACAAAATATATTGTTACCATCAACAGTAGTAAGAACTATGTATTATACAATATGTTACAACGTTAATCTTAATTGAGTTCAGTAGAGGACACTATGTTCAGAGCAGTCTGTTGAAGTCGTCTGTAATAGCAGCAATTCTTTTCGGGAATGATGGTAAGTTGTGTGACGTCAGAAGTTCAACTTTTTTACAATGTCCTCTGAGGAAGAAAAAAAATAATGAAAAACAATATTACAAAAATAAATATACTGTATATATTTCAAGTAGCATATTAGGAAATAAAAATAATGAAAAAAAAAATAAAAATACAAATAGTATATATTGGTTCAATATATTCCATTTTATTTTTTCCTAATAGGTATATGTTCTGGTCTGTGCACACTGACCAGGGCAGCACGGTGGCCTTGCAGCGCTGGGGTCCTGGGTTCCAATCTGACCAAGGACAACATCTGCATCTGCATGGAGTTTGTATGTTCTCTCAGTGTTTGTGTGGCTTTCCTCCCACACACCAACGACTGAGAGAACTTAAATTTTTTTTTAGCCCCATTGGGGACAGCCCGATGCAACTATCTGTAAAGTGCTGTGGAATATAGTAGCGCTATGCAAGTGAGCAAAATAAATAAATACTGCATTCAAGCCCTCTGTTTCTATATGTCAAAATGTGTCCATAGGGCTCCATTATTAAAATGGGAGGACAAAAAATTATTTTGGCACGTGTCAGCGTACCTTTTTTTAAACAATTTATGAAAGTGAAGCAGACTGCACTTTTCTATACAGTTGGCCACCGCAAAAATCATACACTGCTGGTATAAACAGCATAGACTGGTATAAACAGGTTTTTACAAATGGAGGAGTCAATAGGTGACCAGTTACCCCTTAAAGACTGGGCCTATTTTCATTTTTACTTTTTGGATTTTTCCTCCCCACGTTCCAATAGCCATAACGTTTTTATTTTTCTGTTCACATAGCTATATAAAGGGCTTATTTTAAATCACAGCGTTCACTATGCACTAAAAATGACCCGACATTCTTACTCTGCGGCTCAATGCAGTGATACCTAACTTGAATCGTTTTTTTTTTTTTTTTTTTTTTACTTTTTAAAAAGACAAGAACCTTTGGAAAAAAATAAAATATTTTCTTTCCATCGCTATATTCTGACAGCCATAACTCTTTTATATTTCGGTCCACAGAGCTGATTTTTTATTGTTCATTTTTATATGTAAAATTGGGAAAGGACAGCAATTTAAACTTTTAATGTATTGGGTTTTTATAACTATTAGACTCCTTAGGGGCCCTAGTACATAGAATTGTTTGATCCCCTCTTCTATTCACCCCAATAGAGATCTATTAGGGTAAAAAATACATTTATTACTCTTACCGGTAATCTGTTTTCTATGAGCCCATGACAGCACCTGTGAGATCCTACCCCTTCCCAGATCTTTAAATAGGGTTCACCACACTCCATCCTCAGTTTGTGACAAGATTCCTAGGACGTTTAATTTCTGAATACAAAATATAAACTAACATACTATACATAAAGAAAGTATCTTAAATATATGACTGACCGCATATTTCTTCTTTAAGGCTACTTTAAATGAGAGATAGATCTATCTCTATATATTGGGATAAAGTAGGTGCTGACATGGGCTTATGGAAAACAGATTACCGGTAAGAGTAATAAATGTATTTCCATTACGCCCCATGACAGCACCTGTGACAGAATAGACTAGATAACGTTAGGGGAGGGGAGAAGAATTACTGCCTGCAACACTTTTCTCTCAAAGGCCAAGTCCTGAGCAGAAGATAGATCTAACCTATAATGTCTATAAAACGTGCTTGGAGAGCTCCAGGTAGCTGCTCTACAAATTTGGTCAATTGTGGCCCTGCCTTTTTCTGCTCAGGAAGCTGCTATAGCCCTTGTAGAGGGGGCCGAGAACCCTGAGGGCACCTGAAGATTTGCAGAAGAGTAGGCTAGACTTATAGTTCTCATTATCATAGTAGTCGTATGGCTAGTGACTTTTAGACCTTTGTTGGGGTCCTGGAATTGAACAAATAATGGAGAGGCTTTTCTCTACTCTTTTGTAGTGTCTAGGTATTTACACACGCATCTTCTAAACGTCTAGCATATGGAATTTTTCCTTCTCTTCATTTTTGGGATTCTGGCAGAATGAGGGCAAATTGATTTCTTGTGACCGGTGGAAATCGGAAACAACCTTAGGAAGAAAGGCCGGGTCCGGTCTCAACACAATTCTGTCTTCCAAAATTAAGGTATAAGGAGGAGAGGCAGATAAAGGCCGAAATCTTCCCCACTCGCCTGGCTGATGTAATAGCTACAAGATAGGCCGTCTTGTAGGACAGCATCTTCAGAGAGATTGAGCCCAATGGTTAAAAAAGACTTTGAGGGCTGGCATCGGTTGTGATGATTAGAGGATTGTTCTTTATCCATTCTACCCCTTGACTTAGGTTCTCTGACCTTGTCCACCACATCAGGGAGTCTCTTACCGACAGGGATAGCGGAACTTTGAGATCTAGAGAAACTAGGCCCTTGTCCCAGAGAGAAAGAATATGCATCTGAAGAATTCTGGATCTGAACTGTGCCCATTTTACTGCTGGCATACAGGATGTCATTGAACCTAGGATTGACATGGCCTCCCTTAGAGTGGTCATTCTGGACCTGCTGAATTCCCTCATCCTTTGTTGTACTGACAGAAGGTTCACCATCGGGAGGTATGACTTTTGGGATAAGGAATCTAGTTGAATTCCCAGGAAGGTGCATTGGAAACTCTGCGATTTTTTCCAATTTATTATCCAGCCAAAGCTCATTAAAGTTTTCAATACTTCCTGCACTTGAGCCAAAAGGGATTCTGGAGATTGTCCCGCTACTAGCAGGTCGTCTAGATAAGGAATAATTATAATGTCTGACCTCCTTATTTGTGCCATCACTTCCCCCATTAATTTTTTTGAAATTCTGGGTGCCTGTGATATCCCAAAGGGAAGAGCCCTGAACTGAAGGTGCCACCCTGAGTTATTATTTTTCTGCCACACTGAGATTCTGAGAATCTTCGTTCTTTTTGTCTTTGAAAAAAAAAATTGTCTTCTCTCTCTGTTTTGGAAAACTAGTTACTGGAAATGCCTTTTTCCTATTGGATGCTTTATCTAATATCTCGTCCAGTACTGGGCCAAATAAAAAATGTCCTTGGCAAGAAATGGCACACAACTTTGACTTAGAAGAATCTCCTTTCCAATCCTTGAGCCAAAGAGATGTTCTGGCCGAATTTGATAATGCGGCTGCTCTGGCAGATAACCTTAGAGCATCAGCCGCTTTTGTCATTGTCGGGATTACTTCTAGTAGTTGTTCCCTCGGGGTTCTGTTAGCAATGTGTGATTTTAACTTCCCTAACCAGATTGAGTGACCTAGCGACTGAAGTTGTAGCAATATTTGGTTTAAAGGAAAAAGTAGATACTTTCCAATTTTTTTCTAAGATCAGTGTCCGCCCTTTCATCCATTGGATCCTTAAGGGAGCCCAGATCTTCAAATGGAAGCGCTGATCTCTTATTAACGTTAGCCACTGGAGCATCTACCCTCGGAACTTCCTGCCAGTCTGCGACACCCTCATCATTAAAGGAGGTACTTCCTTTTAACCAATCTGGGAACAAAAAACTTTATCCGGTTTGTTCCATTCCCTCTTTATCAACTCCTTAATACAATCTTGGACAGGGAATACTCTGGTCTTTCTTGGTTTCAGGCTGTCAAACATTAATTCCTGTCTGGACTTTGACTCTTTTTCCATACTTTATCTCCATGGTGGTCCTCACTGCTTTTAAAAGAAGGTCAGTGTCTTCCACTTTAAAGGAAACCTGTCACCATGATTTTGCGCATAGAGCTGGGGACATGGGCTGCTAGATGGCCACTAGCACATCTGCAGTACCCAGGTCCCATAGCTCTCTGCGCTTTTATTGAGTTAAAAAACAGTTTTGAGTGATATGCAAATGACCTGATACGAGTCCTGTAGCCGGAGATGAGTCAAGCGGAAAGAAGCCCAGCACCGCCCCGCGTCCTCCGAATCTCCTCCTTGCTGGCTGACGTCACTAAGCTGGAGCGCCGAAATCTCGCGATGTGCGAGCTAGCGCATGCGCAGTTCGTTCCCTGTGCTGATGCCAGCACAGGGAATGAACATGATGCCGACACTGCGCATGTGCTAGCTCGCGCATCGCGAGATTTCGGCGCTCCAGCTCAGTGACGTCAGCCAGCAAGGAGGAGATTCGGAGGACGCGGGGCGGTGCTGGGCTCCTTTCCGCTTGACTCATCTCCGGCTACAGGACTCATATCAGGTAATTTGCATATCACTCAAAACTGTTTTTTAACTCAATAAAAGCGCAGAGAGCTATGGGACCTGGGTACTGCAGATGTGCTAGTGGCCATCTAGCAGCCCATGTCCCCAGCTCTATGCGCAAAATCATGGCGACAGGTTTCCTTTAAACAGGGGCCTTCTCGAAAGGTCCTCAGAAGAGGAATCTGAGCTTTCTACCACTCCCTCTTCCTCAGAGTCTGACTCTGAGAAGTCCAATTCTCTTTCTTGAGCCTTATTCTGCCTGGAAGAACCCGGAAGCGATTTTTTAAACTGTTCCCCAGAGGAATGGACTTCTATCCTGACCAGATTCTGTATATTCTGGAACAAAGATGGGGATTCTTCTGCTACCAATTTGTCCAGGCAGGGTTGACAGCAGGATTTTGGATAAGACAGGCTCAACTTATTTTTACAAATCCCACATTCTCTCCCTTTTGACTTGTGTGTAGCCTTCCTGGGGGCCTCTTTAACCTGTATCAACACATAGCCCATACAAATTACTGGAGAATATTATAAAGAGAGAATCTCCCCAAAGGGAGACTGTGGGTTACAACTCCTCTTACCCCTCCCAGGAGTACCATGCCGGTTTCTGTGTGCTGCTCCTGTTTCTCCATGCGCTGCTGAGCATCCTCTTCCTCCTGCATGATGTGGATACACTGGAGTGGGACTGGAAGGAAAGTCTTACAGTCCGCTGAACTTGCCCAGGCTGTATCCACCTTTCCTTCCAACTTGGCTGGCCAGCGTCCTCTTTTCATGGGCCGTGCACTGCCCACCATGTTTTTAGCCCCTTCCCTGTTAAGCGTGGAACGCACACGCCACTTTCGGTGCGCCTGTGGAGGCGTGCCGGAAACAGGACCTGCAGGAGCACGCCGAACCAACGAGCCAGGGAGAGGATGCCTTCCTCCTCCTTCCGGAACTTCACACAGCCGCAGGTATGACGTTAACGAGATGGCCGCCAGGAGAACTTCATTTTTTTGCCTAATTTTCCATTTTAACAAATTTTTTCCACTAACAAAGCAAGGGTTAACAGCCAAACAAGACTATCTTTATTGCCCTGACTCTGCCGTTTACAGAAACACCCCATATGTGGCCGTAAACTACTGTACGGCCACACAGCGGGGCGTAGAGTGAAAGGTGCGCCGTATGGTTTTTGGAAGCCAGATTTTGCTGGACTGGTTTTTTGACACCATGTCCCATTTGAAGCCCCCCTGATGCACCCCTAGAGTAGAAACTACATAAAAGTGACCCCATCTAAGAAACTACACCCCTCAAGGTATTCAAAACTGATTTTACAAACTTTGTTAAACCTTTAGGTGTTGCACAAGATTTAATGGAAAATAGAAATACAATTTCAAAATTTCACTTTTTTGGCAGATTTTCCATTTTAATATTTTTTTCCCAGTTACAAAGCAAGGGTTAACAGCCAAACAAAACTCATTATTTATGGCCCCGATTCTGTAGTTTCCAGAAACACCCCATATGTGGTCGTACGGGCACACGGCAGGGCGCAGAAGGAAAGGAATACCATGCGGTTTTTGGAAGGCAGATTTTGCTGGACTGTTTTTTTTGACACCATGTCCCATTTGAAGCCCCCTGATGCACCTCTAGAGTAGAAACTCCAAAAAAGTGACCCCATTTTAGAAACTACAGGATAGGGTGGCAGTTTTTTTGGTACTAGTTTAGGGTACATATGATTTTTGGTTGCTCTATATTACACTTTTTGTGCGGCAAGGTAACAAGAAATAGCTTTTTTGGCACTTTTTTTTTTTGTTATTTACAACATTCATCTGACAGGTTAGATCATGTGGTAATTTTATAGAACAGGTTGTCACGGATGCGGCGATACCCAATATGTATACAATTTTTTTTTTTTTATGTAAGTTTTACACAATGATTTCATTTTTAAAACAAAAAAAATGTTTTAGTGTCTCCATAGTCTAAGAGCCATAGTTTTTTTCAGTTTTTGGGCGATTATCTTAAGTAGGGTCTCATTTATTGCGGGATGAGATGACGGTTTGATTGGCACTATTTTGGGGTGCATATGACTCTTTTGATCGCTTGCTATTACACTTTTTGTGACTTAAGATGACAAATAATGGCTTTTTTTACACCATTTTTATTTTTTTACGGTGGTCACCTGAGGGGTTAGGTCATGTGATATTTTTATAGAGCTGGTCGATACGGACGCGGCGATACCCAATATGTATACTTTATTTTTATTTATGTACGTTTTACACAATGATTTAATTTTTGAAACAAAAATAAATAAATCATGTTTTAGTGTTTCCATGGTCTAAGAGCCATAGTTTTCTTTGGGCGATTATCTTAAGTAGGGTCTCATTTTTTGCGGCATGAGAGGACGGTTTGATTGGCACTATTTTGGTGTACATGCGACTTTTTTGATCACTTTTATTACCTTTTTTTGGAAGTAAGGTGGGCAAAATTTAAATTTTCTCATAGTTTTTATTTTTATGGCGTTCACCGTGCGGGGAAAGTAACATGACCGTTTTATAGATCAGGTCGTTACGGACGCGGCGATACCCAATATGTGTAGTGTGTTTTATTTTTATTCAGTGATAAATGTTTTTGTATTTTTTATCTTAACTTTTTAAACTTTTTTTTGACCCAGACCCACTTTGTTCTTGAAGATCCAGTGGGTCTGATGTCTGTATACAGTACAGTACAGTACACCATATAGGGTACTGTACTGTATTTTACTTACACTTTGTCTGAACAGATCTATGACAGATCTATGCCTTTAGCATAGATCTGTTCAGCACCATGGACAGCAGGACGCCTGAGGAGGCGTCCTGTTGCCATGGGAAGGGGGGCTGCAAAGGCACAGCAGCCCCCCGATGGGAGAGGGAGGGTGCTACCTGAGCTGTTATTGTTCATGATAGTGCAAACGGATCCGTTTTGACTTTACATTGAAAGTCAATGGGGGAACGGATGCGTTTGAAAATTGAGCCATACTGTGTCAACTTCAAACGGATCCGTCCCCATTGACTTACATTGTAAGTCTGGACGGATCCGTTTGCCTCCGCACGGCCAGGCGGATATCCGAACGCTGCAAGCAGCGTTCGGGTGTCCGCCTGCTGAGCGGAGCGGAGGACAAACGGTGCCATACTGATGCATTCACTCAGAATGCATTGGAGCTGGACGGATCCGTTTGGGGCCGCTTGTGAGAGCCTTCAAACGGAACTCACAAGCGGAGCCCCGAACGCAAGTGTGAAAGTAGCCTTATAAAGTTTAAAAAGCTAGGCGACAATTTTTTTTCGAATTTTAAGTCAAATTATTTTTATACCCGATTTCCTCAGCTAATGTATCACATTAATAAAATACCATTAACAAGTATGATAAATCACAGCAGTATCAGTCAGTGACTTACTTTGTTCGGGACCTTCCGCCCGTTTCCTCTTGATACCTAGGGTTATGTTTTGCTGCTCTTTCAGCGCTTCAACAGAACAGTTGGGTCTTGGTAATAAGTGCCCAGGGGTTGGTGCAGGTCTGTTGCTAAAATATTTTCTACGTAATGCCTAAAATGGAAAAAATAAAATAAAAATTATTGATCAAAAATATTCCGTGTTAGAGTAGGTCCCACCTGATGAGAAGCGACCTTGCCGTCCGGTAGGTGGGCCCGACATATTTTTGATCAATAATATGCGCTAAGAGCTTCTCCACTGCTTTGCAGTAACAATATAGCGTCATGTATTTTTGACCCGGTTCACACATTCACCTGTTTACTTAGTCTTAGCGCATATAGTGGTGTGCTGCTACTGTTTTTTGTTAGATATAGATTATATATATATATATACACACACACACACACACACACACACACACACACAGGAAATCCACGGCACTTCCTTCAGTAAAAACGTAAGTGTTTATTCACCAGAAAAACAACGTTTCGGTTCGCTACGTGTACCAATATGCCTCACATGAATTGAGGATCCCGTTCACCTGACTTCCGATCAGCTGACTTGCTGGTCACAGAAGACCGCCGTTACTAGGAGAAGCTGCGCAGTTGTGCTTGCACCACGCCAGACCCTCATGTGCCGCTTAGATCCCGATCAGGTCACGAACGCTCAGCTATTGCTTTTAAATCGAGTTAATTATGTATATCACCTGGGCACTGTTGATTGTTGTAATCATATGAAATACGATTCAGTCACTTAAACTAACACAGGCTTTTGGATACATATATCCAAGTTATTCAAATATGTATTATGACTTTCACTTGCTTTTTAATCATGTATTTCTGGATCGTGATATGTACTTTGATGAATTGTATTATTTATTGCACTTAATTATGTTACTGATTGATATGAAACATGCTATAAATATGTCATGTGCACTCCCCTTTCACATCACTGCTTGAAAAAGGTTCCAGTGTGCGAACCAAAACGTTGTATTTCTGGTGAATAAACACTTACGTTTTTACTGAAGGAAATGCTGTGGATTTCCTGGATTTATATTGTTTTTGAAGCCTGGATTGCTTCATCAGCCGCTGGTACACACACACACACACACACACACACTGAACAAAAATATAAAACGCATCACTTTCGGTTTTGCTCCCATTTTGCATGAGCTGAACTCAAACATTTTCTACATACCCGTTACTCTCAAATATTGTTAACAAATCTGAAAATGAACATTCACTGCACGGGCAACAGCTCTGGTAGACATTCCTGCAGTCAGCATGCCAATTGCACGCTCCCTCAAACGTTGCGACATCTGTGGCATTGTGCTGTGTGATCAAAGTGCACATTTCAGAGTGGCCTTTTATTGTGGGCAGTCTAAGGCACACCTGTGCAATATTCATGCTGTCTAATCAGCACCTTGATATGCCCCACCTGTGAGGTGGGATGGATCATCTCGGCAAAGGTGAAGTGTGATTTATACAGATTTGTGAACAATATTTGAGAGTAATGGGTCTTTTGTGTATGTAGAAAATGTTTCAGATCTTTGAGTTCAGCTCATGCAAAATGGGAGCAAAACGGAAAGTGTTGCGTTTATATTTTTGTTCAGTGTATATATCAAATGGTGGGGAAACCTTCACAAATCTGAAGCTAAAGTTTGCTTTTTAAAGGGGTTATCCCATGACTAATGTAAAAAATGAAAATCAGACATAATATAGTAGAAGACAGCAGGTGGCGCCATACAGATACATTTCTGTGAATAACTCAGTAGTTATGCTACATTTTTCATTACATGCAATTACAAATAATTCAACACACCACCTTTCAGAATGTGACCCCTGCTAAAGGGGTTTTCTGGGATTTTGATACTGTCCTCAGGATAGGTCATCAGTATCTGATCGGTGGGAAGTCCAACACCCAGGAACCCCGGCGATCAGAGAAGGCACCGGTGCTCTTGTGAATGCTGCGGCCTTTTCTTTGCTCATCAAGCACAGCACACCCGTACATTGTATAGCGGCTGTGCTTGGTATGGCGCTCAGGCCTACTGAAGTGAATGGGGTTGAGTGCGATACCAAGCTCAGCCACTATACAACGTACGGCGCTGTGCTTGGTGAGCAGGGAGAAGGCCCAGCACTCACAGGAGCGCCAATGCCTTCTTAAAACAGCTGATCGTCGGGGGTCCAGGATGTCAGACCCCCACCGATCAGATACTGAGGATAGGTCATCAGTGTCAAAATCCCGGAAAACCTGTTAATTTTGCCAAGGAAAGCCAGCAGCAGTCAGGCATTTTGACTACAGCAGCCACTGCAGGGGATATGCAATATTACATGGTAGCTTTTCAGATGAGTAGCTGTACATATATAAGTCAATGGCAGCTTGAGTCCACCAGAGTCGCTCTTTGTTCAGGCTCATAGAGGGAGGGTCTGAAGAGGGGGGGGGGGGGGGGAGAATTCACCCCCTCTGATGACCATATGCCCTACTACTAATAGGGATAATGGACAGGGGTTGTCTTTATGATATTTAATAAGGAGAAACATACTTGTGAAGCTGTGCATCTTGAACAAGGGTTAAAAGTGAATAAACCCTGGAGAAGATCAAGGAGGTCATCGCCTGCTGCACTGAATATAATTTGCAGTGGGGTCCCTGGAAAACTCTTAAATGTGACGTAATCCGGTAAATTAGACATACCCTGCAAAATAAAAGACAGGAAACCGGTAAGTAAATACTACTGGTCACAGACCGCATGCACACAGCAAAGCCGTGAACATGGAACATAACAGAACCTTAGGCAGACTGGGTCAGATTTACAAATTTATTAACCCCTTAGTGACCAGCTGGTTTTGACCAAGAGATTATTTATTTATTTTTTCTCATTGTCACCTTCCAAGAGCTATAACTTTATATAACACCAATACTGCCATTGAGTTTTTACGTTATACATTTTGTGGCATTCATTTTTCGGTAAGATGATAACTTTATTCTCTTGGTCGGTATGATTCCAGCAATACCAAATACAAATATAGTTTATGTTTTACCACTTTTGTACAATAAAAAAAATGCTTATTTTATTATTATTTTATTTTTTACAAAGAAAAGGTTTTTCTTTTTGCATCCCAAGACCCATACTGGGCCCGACATAATGATCTTCAGCCTTGTGCTCGTCAGCATTCTCACCTGAGTTAACAAGACGATTACTGAAATGGTCTCAGCAGGTCCTTTAATGACAGCAATGAAATGCAGTGGAAAGGTTTTTTTGGGATTAAGTTAATTTTCATGGCAAAGAAGGACTATGCAATTCATCTGATCACTCGTCATAACATTCTGGAGTATATGCAAATTGCTATTATATAAACTTAAGCAGCAACTTTTCCAATTTCCAATATTTATGCAATTCTCAAAACTTTTGTCCACAACTGCACTATGTTACTATGTAGTGTTGGTTGTTACGGACAAAACAATATAAAATATGTGGAGATTTTATTTCAGTGGAAAAAATAAGTATTTTTCGATTAATAACTTTTTTCATTTTTTTTTTTCCTTAACCATGTAATAGTTCCACAAGGTGACTATAATAAGGGGCGGTCTTCACTGTATCTCTAGTCCCCACATGTAAACTTTCTGCATGGATAGGGTCTTGTGGGCCACTGCAGCCAATGACTTGCCACAGGGGCACTGCTGAAGTCAGTCATTGGCTGCAGCGGTGCAAGTGGCCCTGTCTATGCATGTATTTGGATTTGAACAAGCCAGATCCTTTTGGTCTCAGGGAGATAAGCCAGCACCAGGAAGGTCTGGTAGCAGCAGCTTTTGCCGCCAAGGAAGTGACTAAACATTGCGTCTGAAAATGTTAAAATGTTTTTCTTAAAAGAGTAACTAAACCTTTGATGGGGGAAAATAAAATAAATAAAAAGGGGGGCAGTGGCGCTGCTCAGTAGGTTCTGCCCCTTCGACTTTCATAAGCTCTGCTCGTTTTTTGGAGCATGTGGTGTACGGATCCATAGAAAGTATATGGGATCCGTACTCCACACGCTCCAAATGTCGACCACAGCTGATAAAACCTGATCTGGCAGAACACGGTCACCTGCGCTGCTGCCCCTTTTGTTTTTTCATCAAAGGTTAAGTTAATATAGTCAAGGAAAATACATTAACCAACAGTTCACCAATCTCAAGCTCCAAAAAGTAGATGCCACCAAATTCTGCTCACGCTTGCATTACTTTGCATGTGTTGCCCATTGGTAACATGCACGCTCCCCTGCTTTCTTCAGGCAGGCAGGATACTCACAGGCCACTGCTCTTCTGTCGGTGTGCCCAAAGTCTCAAATATTTTTGTAAGCTGATCCAGGTCAGAATCCCCAGGCAGAAATGGGACCTGAAATTTAAATGTTATGCCAAAGGTTACTAAAACACCTGTCCTACCTCGCTAAATTGTGAATATTTCTTTCAATGCTTTAGAAATAACTTACCCTCAGCAAGAGTTCTGCTAGAATACAACCCACTGCCCACATGTCCACGCCCACGCCATACATCCTGGTGCCAAAAAGTAACTCTGGTGACCGGTACCACCTAAAAAGCAGAACAACCTGAGTCTTATTGCTTGCAATAAATTAAAGGGGTTCTGCAGTTTGATTAAACTGATGATCTACACTCTGGATAGATCATCAGCATCTGATCAGCGGGGGTCCGACACCCGGGACCCCCGCCGATCAGCTGTTTGAGAAGGCAGCGGCGCTGCAGCAGCGCCGCGGCCTTCTCACTGTTTACCGCAGGCCCAGTGACGTTACGACTTGTATCAACTGGCTTGGGCAGATACAGAGCTTAGCCAGGCCAGTTATACTAGTCATGATGTCACTGGGCCTGTGGTAAACAGCGAGAAAACCGCAGCACTACTGCCAGCGCCGCTGCCTTCTCAAAAAGCTGATCGAAGGGGGTCCCGGGTGTCGGATCCCAGTCGATCAGATGCTGATGATCTATCTACTGCAGAACCCCTTTAACATCACCATCTATTTATAATCAGTACATAGGAAATGATGTAACCGTCCAAGACCTGTATTCCTAAAGCACCACTGCTTTTGTCGCTCCCGCCCCCCTCCCAGGTAAAAAACAAACAAAAAAACAAGAATAAATAAGCCTACTCCCATGTAATTACCACCCCGTCACATACCTTGTTACCACTTGATGAGTGTAAACTCTGTTGGGACTTCCAAATGATTTCGCCAGACCAAAATCAGCCAGTTTAAGGACCCCATTCTCATCCAACAGCAAATTGTTCGGTTTCAAGTCCTACAGAAGGCAAATAGGACATCTGAAATTGATTTTTTATGGACACCGTCTTTATGTGCCATTATAACAAGAACTGCACATCAGTCACCATGAATCTTCCAGAATTACTAGTCGATCTCCACCCCATATCAGGAGACCGCATTGTTACAGCCACCGTCTACCCCATAATGGCAGCCAGTCGGGTGAAATAGAGTACTGACGCCATCAGGTGGGAGGCCAGACGAAGCACAGATAGTGCGAAACGGCCGTCGCCTGTAGCTGAGTGAGTGCCCGCACCAGCAACCATGTTTTAAACTTGAATAAACAAGCTGCAAAGGAATTTGGCGAGTGCCGCAAGTTTATTTCTTCTATACATCACATATAACCGAGTACTATATTGACTTGGCTGACTAATACGTCTTCATGCACACAAGGTATTAAAGAGAGGCCATGCACGTTAGATGAACATCGGCTGAACCCTGATAGGAATTAATAAAGGGCTGATCTGAGGTCTGATGGGGTTAATAAAGTCAGTGAGGAGGGGGTGGTGGAAATTTGGCACTAGTATATTATAAATGTAAATTATAAATTGACTACCAACTAAGGGCTTTATTAATTTATAATTTACATTTATAATATATTAGTGCCGAATGCAAATTTCCACCACCTCAGTGACTACCAACTAATATAATATATATTATGAGATATAAAATATCGGCCTGAAAGTTCACAGATTATTGGTATTGGCTCTAAAAAAAAAAATCTATATCGGTCGATCCCTAGTTAAGGGAAAATAGGATCAGGCATACTGAATTTCAATGCCCAATCCTTTTGTTCTAAAGGGAGACAAGCCACTGCCAGCAGTATTTGGCAGAGTCTTACTCACCTCTCCCGATAGAGAACATATGTACGCTCAGCAGGGTGCACATGGGTGGGGGTGGAGAGGTCGCTGTCAGCTGCACTACTACACTAGCAACTACCTAAAGTGTATGGCCTGCCCAACTCCTCCACAAACAAGTATACTGGGATAAGGCGCGCAGCAGTATTTGTCCGTCCGATTCCCAGCATATTTGCTGGGTTGCAGCCAGATCTCCGCTTGTCCCCATTATAGTCAATGGGGCTGGACGGCATCCATGTAGCTTCTGGTAACGCTGGATACAGCCTACTGGATCTTACCAACGCTAATCTGAAACTAGCCTAAGTGTATAGGTTTATTCCAGTGAACAGAGGCGGCTTTCCTCCAGTCATGTAGCACTTAAATGGGTAGTCAGAGATCAAGAAGGATAGTCTACTTCCTAGTGACAGGGCTGCTCTTGTCTATGAGCTGCACCACATATTGCATCTCAGCCTAAACATTGCTCATGGACAAGAGTGGTACTGTTCCTGGTGGGAAAAAAAGATTTCCTAATTATACGCAAACCTCTTAAAGGGGTTGTCCAGTAATAATTACATTTTCTCTCATGCCTGCAGCCTACCTACTATATCAGAAGATACATACTTATCCGTTTTCTGCTCCGATTCTCTGCTCTTTCCATCCAGTGGTGCATGGTAACATGCACTGCTCCAGCCAGTGCCTGACTTCAGCAGTGACATGCTCCTTGTGGCCACATCACCCCAGAAGCCAGCCATTGGCTGGAGCGAATCATGTGACCATGTCCATGCACCGCCAGCTGTAAACAGAGCGGGGACAGGAAGGTGGAGACAGCAGGGGCAGGGCAGAGGACCGGAGCAGCCAGGAGCAGTAAGTATGAATCTTCAGCAGGCAGGCTGTGGGCATTAAAGAAAGTGTCATTATTACTGGAAACCCCTTTAATAGTAAAGAATTACGTCTGATGTCCCTTCACTTGCAGGTCACAGAGCTGAACTAATATCTCCGCTACACAACGAAGTCCGGGCCTATATCCTACTATCATACAGGTGGGACATGTATGGAATCACTCACTCTATGCAGGATCCACAGATGATGTAAGTACTCCAGTCCTTGCAGTGTCATCAGCATGTAAGACTTAATATGTGCCGGAGTTAGGACCAAGCTTGTATCCCTTATAATAGCCTGAAAAAATAACCACATCAGTCTGTATGCGGGAAACAGTCAGCAAGTACACGCAATAAAAATGGTGCGTCTCACAGCAACCAGATGGAACGGAGAGCCGCACGGATGTGAACAGATGAGAGCTCATGTGTATAATAGTATTAGGTCTAAAGAACCAGAAATCTGGAGCCTTTCATATAATGCGGATTCTTACCATGATTCCTGCTTACCTCTAGATCCGTTTCCATGAAATCAAACACCAGACTTATGTTTGATTTGTGGCCAAAAGCATCTAAAAGCTGCAATGACAAAGACATCGTCTGATCATGTTCTTACATCACTTTTTATTATCCGTTATAATCTCCGTATGGATGCATTCACACTAGTGTACATCACAAGCACGAGCATACGACTTCCATAGGCCCCCCCCATGTTTAAGAAATATATTCCTTGCACTGCAGTTTTTGTATTTGCCTCTGTACTGAATAGCATGGTAGACCACACTATGCTATAAATCAGGGATCAGCAATCTTTGGCACTCCAGATGCTGTGAAACTACAACTCCCAGCATGCAAACATGCACGGCTGTTCTCACAACTCCTATAGAAGTGAATGGAGAATTCTGGGAGTTGTAGTTTCAGAACATCTGGGAGGTTGCTAATCCCTGCTATAGTTTAAGAAAAAAGACAAGACAAAAAATAAAATAAAAAAAACTGTAGAGAGTAGTTTTTATAAAGGCTGGCAGAGTGAGTGGTGACACTTGATATATACAGCAGGGTACATACACTCTATCTGTGTGTCAAATGCAACGTGATTGCACTAGGGCTGCAACGATTAATCGACTTTATCGATAATGGGATTCGTTGTCGACGAATCCAGTTATCGAATAATCGCCGATTCGTTGCTATGCAGGCGGGCGGTTTACTTTAAATCACTGCATCTTTATTTTACCTTACAATGAAGCTCCAGTAACAGGCAAAGCGGACGGCGCCGTAACGTCACTTACTCACGTGATGCGCCTGCTCCGCCTCCTTCATTTATAAAGTGGGCGGAGCAGGTGCGTCACGTGAGTGACGTTACGCTACCGCCCGCTCTACCTGTTACCAGAGCTTCATTGTAAGGTAATAAAGATGAGCTGAGTAAAAGTTACTGCCAGAATAGTCTGCTGTGAGCAGCGGGGCCGGCACTGCTATGGGGAGGGGGATCTGTGCATGGCACTGCTATGGGGAGGGGGATCTGTGCATGACAGATATAGCATAAGATATTATATAGTGCCACCCACAGATCCCCCCCCTCCCCCATAACAGTGCCACCCACAGGATCCCCCCCCTCCCCCATAAAAGTGCCACCCACAGATCCCCCCCCCTCCCCCATAACAGTGCCACCCACAGATCCCCCCCTCCCCCATAACAGTGCCACCCACAGATCCCCCCCCCTCCCCCATAACAGTGCCACCCACAGATCCCCCCCCTCCCCCATAACAGTGCCACCCACAGATCCCCCCCCCTCCCCCATAACAGTGCCAACCACAGATCCCCCCTCCCCCATAACAGTGCCAACCACAGATCCCCCCTCCCCCATAACAGTGCCAACCACAGATCCCCCCTCCCCCATAACAGTGCCAACCACAGATCCCCCCTCCCCCATAACAGTGCCAACCACAGATCCCCCCTCCCCCATAACAGTGCCAACCACAGATCCCCCTTCCCCACAACAGTGCCAACCACAGATCCCCCTCCATAACAGTGCCATCCACAATTTGTTTTAATATGGCCTTTGAACATAATTTTTCAAGTAAAATCATATAAACCTCTGTTTTGTAATTTTGGCGTTTTTTCCGATCAATGAGATTATCGATAACTATTCGATTATTCAAATAATCGTTAGCTGCATCCCTAGATTGCACACTTATCAACAAAACCTAACAGATACCCCATGTACAGGGTGTAAAAGGACTATGCTGGAGCATGTTCACAGATGTAATATATGTATATAACCTCATACACAGAATCCACAAAAAAAATCAGGTGTCCATGTAGTGCAATAACAGCCCTATAGCTGCAGAATCCACCACTGCAACATTTGCTCTCCAACATAGTCTCTGGCAAACCCCCCAGAAGTCACAAGAACAGAGGACTGGGAGAATGGGGCAGAGGGAAAATCCCTTTAAATCCCCCACATTGGGGGAGGGAAGGGGGCTAAGAAGTGAGCACTGTACTTTTTTTTTCCTTTTTAACTTTTGGGCAACCCCTTTAATAGCTTAGTATCTGAAGTTCTGTACATTTAGAAATACAAATTATATACGGGTCATATACTGAAAGAGCACAGCATACTTACCCCTATAATGTTCGGATGACTCAGCTCCTGTAGAAGTTTGATTTCTCTTAATGCAGTCCTGTTTATACCTGTAACATATACGTAAATAGAATCAACCACCTAACAGTTTTCCCGAGCTTGGGCAGCAAGTTGAGGGGGTAAAGGATTGGGAGCTGTTTTAGCCACTCAGATATGGGTCTGGTCTTGTTTGAAAGCGGTTATTCCAAGCTTTCAACCAATACCATAAGCACAGCATTATCTCAACCACATCAGGAGATATAGGCGTTAGAAATCAAGTAAAAGTGGTGAAACCTGCTTTTACTTTAAGCTGCTTTCACTGCCATCCCGATTTCTAACAGCTATATCTTCCAATGCAGTGGAGATAATGCTGTATTTCTGGTATTGTTTGAACACTTGGAATGCCAGCTAAAGCAGACCCTGCTTCAGGAGAAGTAGGAACCGTTGGGGGAGCAGACAGTCTAGAGTAGGAAAGAAAAAAAAAAAAAAAAAAATTTATAGCGTTTCCGCTTGAGAAAGGCTCAGTTGGAGCCGAAACGTCGCTTTGCCATATATGGGTGAATAAACACATATTGTTTGAGGATACGCTTGGAGTGCAGTCCAATTTTTTCAACTCTACGATTGGGTAAGCACCTGCTGCCATACTTGGACTTTGCACCCACTTTGTACGCTAGGTGGTGCCGCCTGTGGTTTTTCTTATATATATATATATATATATATATATATATATATATATATATATATATATATACACACATAAATACATATACATACACACACACACACACACACAGGTCCTTCTAAAACAATTGTGATAAAGTTCATTATTTTCTGTAATGTACTGATAAACATTAGACTTTCATATATTTTAGATTCATTAGACACCAACTGAAGTAGTTCAAGCCTTTTATTGTTTTAATATTGATGATTTTGGCATACAGCTCATGAAAACCCAAAATTCCTATCTAAAAAAAATTGCATATTTCATCCGACCAATAAAATAAAAGTGTTTTTAATACAAAAAAAGTCAACCTTCAACTATGTTCAGTTCTGCACTCAATACTTGGTTGGGAATCCTTTTGCAGAAATGACTGCTTCAATGCGGCGTGGCATGGAGGCAATCAGCCTGTGGCACTGCTGAGGTGTTATGGAGGCCCAGGATGCTTCGATAGCGGCCTTAAAGGGAACCTGTCACTGGGATTTTGTGTATAGAGCTGAGGACATGGGTTGCTAGATGGCCGCTAGCACATCCACAATACCCAGTCCCCATAGCTCTGTGTGCTTTTATTGTGTTAAAAAAATCGATTTGATACATATGCAAATTAACCTGAGATGAGTCCTGTACGTGAGATGAGTCAGGGACAGGACTCATCTCAGGTTAATTTGCATATGTATCAAATCGTTTTTTTAACACAATAAAAGCACACAGAGCTATGGGGACTGGGTATTGCGGATGTGCTAGTGGCCATCTAGCTACCCATGTCCTCAACTCTATACACAAAATCCCGGTGACAGGTTCCCTTTAAGCTCATCCAGAGTGTTGGGTCTTGCGTCTTTCTCTTCCCAATATCCCACAGATTCTCTATGGGGTTCAGGTCAGGAGAGTTGGCAGGCCAATAAAGCACAGTGATACCATGGTCAGTAAACCATTTACCAGTGGTTTTGGCACTGTGAGCAGGTGCCAGGTCGTGCTGAAAAATGAAATCTTCATCTCCATAAAGCTTTTCAGCAGATGGAAGCATGAAGTGCTCCAAAATCTCCTGATAGCGGCTGCATTGACCCTGCCCTTGATAAAACACAGTGGACCAACACCAGCAGCTGACATGGCACCCCAGACCATCACTGACTGTGGGTACTTGACACTGGACTTCAGGCATTTTGGCATTTCCCTCTCCCCAGTCTTCCTCCAGACTCTGGCACCTTGATTTCCGAATGAAATGCAAAATTTGCTTTCATCCGAAAAAAGTACTTTGGAGTGGACCGCTGAGCAACAGTCCAGTGCTGCTTCTCTGTAGCCCAGGTCAGGCGCTTCTGCCGCTGTTTCTGGTTCAAAAGTGGCTTGACCTGGGGAATGCGGCACCTGTAGCCCATTTCCTGCACACGCCTGTACACGGTGGCTCTGGATGTTTCTACTCCAGACTCAGTCCACTGCTTCCGCAGGCCCCCAAGGTCTGGAATCGGTCCTTCTCCATAATCTTCCTCAGGGTCCGGTCACCTCTTCTCATTGTGCAGCGTTTTCTGCCACACTTTTTCCTTCCCACAGACTTCCCACTGAGGTGCCTTGATACAGCACTCTGGGAACAGCCTATTCGTTCAGAAATTTCTTTCTGTGTCTTACCCTCTTGCTTGAGTTTGTCAATGATGGCCTTCTGGACAGCAGTCAGGTCGGCAGTCTTACCCATGATTGCGGTTTTGAGTAATGAACCAGGCTGGGAGTTTTTAAAAGCCTCAGGAATCTTTTGCAGGTGTTTAGAGTTAATTAGTTGATTCAGATGATTAGGTTAATAGCTTGTTTAGAGAACCTTTTCATGATATGCTAATTTTTTGAGATAGGAATTTTGGGTTTTCATGAGCTGTATGCCAAAATCATCAATATTAAAACAATAAAAGGCTTGAACTACTTCAGTTGGTGTGTAATGAATCTAAAATACATGAAAGTCTAATGTTTATCAGTACATTACAGAAAATAATGAACTTTATCACAATATGCTAATTTTTTTAGAAGGACCTGTATATATATATATATTTATTTGGCACTCATCATTGTACTGACCCACAAAATAAAGTTATACCACACAGTGAACGCTGCAATTAAATTCCACAAAATAATGTTATGTTTTTTCATCTTTCCCAGAGGGAAATGGTACTAGTCCAAGGGTTTCTGTCACCTGAAAAATAGGTATTAAGCTGGCTGACAGCGATGTGCTAATGTCAGTTGAACATACCTATATTGCCATCTCACTGCCTGAAGCCTTTATTGAGAAAAACAAACTTTTAATAATATGCCAATTAGCCTCTAGGAGCGGAGGGGGGGGGGGGGGGGGGGGGGCGGTTGAACCTGCTCCTAGAGGCTCCGTTTGCCCACCTCTTTTTGCGCCCTTCTTCTCTTGATTGACAGGGCAGCGCTGCTCTCCCCTCGCTGGCCGTGTCTGCAGTGTAAATCTAGCTGCTTTATCGAACCCAATTCTGTCCCCAGCCCCACTACGACACCTCATACAGTTGCAGACCTCCCCAGCTCTTCACCCGATTTTGTCTCCAATCCTGCGTTCATCACGTCCACTATTAAACCCGAGTCTCTACCCCTTGGAGAGCAGGGGTCCGCACATTGAGACTTTCTACAACATGGTCATGGCAGATTTTAAAGATAATTTATCTACTGTAATACTCAAACAAAGAAAATAATCTTGGTCCAGAACTCACCGGAGCCATGAACTCTTTGGCCCGGAATAGAGATATTGTGATAAAAAGCGCTGACAAGGGAGGGGGTATAGTCATTATGGAGACTAGTTACTATATCCAGGAATCCCTTTGTATTTTAGCGGATCGGGAGTACTATGAACCTTTAACACATAATCCCACCCAAGAATATAAAAAGGAACTACATCAACTCATAGATAAATGTTTCACTAATGGCATTATTGATAAGAAAATGAGAATTTATCCGAAAACACCGCACCCATCCATGGCCAGATTCTGCTTCCTACCAAAAATACACAAATCACTCACAAATCCCCCAGGCAGACCCATCATTTCAGGCATCGGTTCACTTACCACCAATCTCTCTGAATACATTGATGGTATACTACAAAACTACGTGGTAAGACTAACCTCCTATTTCAAAGACACGGCCCACCTGTTGAACATTCTTGATACTTTTCAGTGGGAAGAGAGCTACAATTGGGCGACTCTTGATGTGGCATCTTTGTACAGTAATATCCCCCCTTAAGGCCATTGAAGATGCATTACTCTCAGATCCCAATATGCCTATATCACAAGGCTCCTTCATCTTACAATCTATCAATTTAATTCTGAACCATAATTATTTTGGAGTTCCAGGGTAACATTTACCGCCAAGAAAAAGGAACGTTTCTGGTGCATACGGCAGATGAACGGCGCTAACACAGTGGAATAGACTCTTATACTGAATAACTGAATGGATGCAAAGAGTAACACAAGACAAACTCAACGTCTCCTGTAGTCAGGCCAGAGACAAGGAAGGTAAATACTGATCTCAGACAGTCGGAGATTGGGGTCAGTCACCAGAACATTCCCAGACTTCTCCTCAGTAGCCACATAAAAGTTTATTACAGAGCGCCCACAGCAGGAGGCGAGAACATCATCTGCGTGTGAACAGAGGGGCCAGATCATGCAAATGAGAGGCTAAAGTACAGGCATTTTTCAAAACTAAAAATTCTATATTAATACACTTTTCTAAAAGAACAGGACATGCAGATAGTATGACATGACATTATTTCAATAAAAACTACAGATCACCCCACTTTAAAAAAAAAAAAAAAAAAAAAAAGGGTTATGAGGGTCAGAATATGCCAATATGCAAAGAGAAAAAAAATGTTTTCCAAAGTTTCTTTTTCAGTATTACAATGCAAGAAAAACTACCGGTATATAAATGTGGAATTACTGCAATCATACTGACCGGGAGAATGAGCGTAACAGGTCAGTTTTAGTCTACTTTCACACTAGTGGCAGTGTGATCCGACGGGCAGTTCTGTCGTCAGAACTGGCCGCCGGATCGGCCGATCTGCCGCTGACTGAAAGCATTTGTGAGACGGATCAGTCTTGTATCTTTTTTTCACATTTTTACCGGTCTCCGCATCCGGCATTCCGGATCCGGCACTAATACATTCCTATGGGAAAAAGTGCCGGATCCGGCATTCAGGCAAGCCTTTAGGTTTTTTTTCGCCGGAGATAAAACCGTAGCATGCTGCAGTTTTTTCTTTTGCCTGATCAGTGAAAACAACTGAACTGAAGACATCCTGATGCATCCTGAACGGATTACTCTCCATTCAGAATGCATGGGGATAAAACTGATCAGTTCTTTTCCGGTATAGAGCCCCTGTGACGGAACTCTATGCCGGAAAAGAAAAACGCTAGTGTGAAAGTAACCTTACTGCTTGGGGAACGCCGTAAAAGCAAAACCCATTGTGGTTTTAATAATAATAATAATAATAATAATAATAATAATAATAATAATAATAGGTATGGCTCTAGGAAGGCAGGGAGCGAAAAAACAAAAGGGAAAAATTGAAAAATCAACTGGGGCTGAAGGGGTTAAGTCCTGAGATATTTAGAAAGATTAGAGCTGAGTGATCCGAGGTTGATCCGTTTGTAAAGCAGTTGTCGTACAGCATTAAAATGTATGTGCTCTGTGTAGGAAAACTTTGTCTCGGCTGAACTTGAGCGAGACTTCGATGGGAATACCGACGTCATTCATCGGAGTATTTAAAAACATTTTAAAATAGGAATCTGAAGTCTGCTTCGGTACTGGCTGGTACATCAATACCAAAGCCCACTTCAGATTCCTAATTAAAAATGGTTGGCGATCACTGGTGTAGAGAATGCAGCACCAGGGCAGGGGGTTTAGCAGCCCCCCATAATTCAGTAAGGCTACTTTCACACTTGCAGCAGAGTGATCCGGCAATCCGTATGCAAGCGGACAGCATTTGTAGACGGATCCATCTCACAAATGCATTGCAAGAACGGATTAGTCTTTACATTTGTAATACGGACAAACGGATTAGTTTCTATATTTTTTCACATTTTTACTGGTCTGCGCATTCCGGCAACTGATCCGGAATTTTGGACGGAGATAATAGCTCAGCATGCTGCGGTATCTCCTCCGTCCAAAACGCCGTTCAGTGACTGAACTGAAGACTTCCTGATGTATCCTGAACGGATTTCTCTCCATTCAGAATGCATGGGGATAAAACTGATCAGTTCTTTTCTGGTATTGAGCCCCTAGGACGGAACTCGGTGCTGGAAAATAAAAACGCGAGTGTGAAAGTGCCCTTAGACATGGAGAAGCTGCTAGATATATAGCTGAATGGCCCTCTACTGTGGTTCTGCTTGCAGGAAATTCCATGAAGGCTATAGGGCACCATCTAGTGGTCGCCATGTATTACAACACTGCTAGAAAAAGTCACATACTAGCAGCACAGTCTACATCTCATCACAACTTATAGTCTTTAATATACAATATTCACTATGGAGTAAAAAGACTGGAAAATTATTTTGTAAACTTCCTTTTTTGCATTTGGCTTTTTTCGTAGTGTTTGACAAGACGCGTGTATAAAGCCTCATGCACGCGATTGGTTGCAAACCTTTTTTTTTTTTTTTTTTTTATTTCAATTGGGCCGACAAGAAAGGAAAAAAAAAAAAAAAAAAGACCGAAATATTCGTCAGAAACCCCCCCCCCCCCCAAAAAAAAAGTCCGTTTTGCATACAAAAAAAATAAATATATTTACTTTCTTTTTTTTGACAATGGGATAATTGTGGGATGCATAGAGTGGGTATCTGTTTTGCAGATCTGCGGTTTCCGGGCTGCAAAGTACATACTGTCGTGTGCATGAGAACCACTAGGCCCACTACTTCCCCAGTACATACAGAGAAGGACTTACCATCATTGGCTTCTGCTCTGTGACCCAGCTTAATCTTTAAAAGACATAATAATACAGTTAGCACAAGAATAGTACAAAAAGTGACCTTGTGACATGTAATAGAGACAAGCTGAAGGAGAGAACCCAGGGTTTATATTTATATATAAGAGTAGTTCCTGCTACGTGGGCACCCCAAGGCAGAAAACTCCAGGTGCCATTCTTCTGCAGCTGGCGCAGGTGGCACTCAAACCTCAGCTGTTGGCTATGTAGCAAGAAGCACACCTCGCGAACAGACCCTCGGGTTATGTTCCCATGTGCCGAGTCTGCCGTGGCTAATCTTTCACACGAGCGTATTTGCGATCTGTATACGGAATTTATGTTCTGGAATCTGCTGCTAATGTTAATGAATAGAGCTATTCACATTGACGTATCATTTCCGTCAGTACTTGAAATCCGCAGCATGTCCGAGTTTTGGGTTCCAAATACACACATTACAGTCTACGACCTCCTGAACACGACCATATGGCTTTTTCAGTATTTTGCGGTCCGTTTTTAACGGATCCATTGTGTTTCCGTTTCCATTCCGTTTTGCCGTTCCATTTTTCCGTTTGGCTTCCTTTGTGATCCGTTTTTTTGCGGATTGCAAACGGAAACATACAATTATGTTTTAGGCTACTTTCACACTTGCGTTTTGTGCGGATCCGTTGAAAGTCAATGGAGGACGGACCCATTTTCTATTGTGCCAGATTGTTTCAGTGAAAACGGATCCTTCCTGGCACACAATACAAGTCAATGGGGACGGATCCGTTTGGTCAGACGGACACCGAAACGCTGCAAGCAGCATTTTGGTGTCCGCCTCTAAAGGTGAATGGAGACGGAACGGAGCCAAACTGATGCATTCTGAGCGGATCCTTATCCCTTCAGAATGCATTAGGGCAAAACTGATCCGTTTTGGACCGCTGGTGAGAGCCCTGAACGGATCTCACAAACGGAAACCAAAACGCCAGTGTGAAAGTAGCCTAAGCTGTAATTACATTTAAAAACTTGCCTGGGCATAACATTTTCAATAGATGGTTCCGCAAAAACAGAACGGAATATGATTTGCAGGCAATAATAGAACATGTCCTATGTTTGAACGGAACGGAAATACGGAAATGGAAGGCATACAGAGTACCTTCCGTTTTTTTGCGGATCCATTGAAATGAATGATTCCGTATACGGTACGCAAAAATTAGAACGTAAACAGAAAAAAAATAAAAAAGTTTGTGTGCAGGAGGCCTATGGGAGAGCATCAAAAATGCACGGAGGAAAGACTACGCATGCAAATCCGGAAGCAATACTGATGCCATATCATCAGGGATCTGTGCGTATTACAGAGCCAGAATACTGACGGGTTTCTATATGCTCACGGAGGCCTGTCTCTCAGAAATCCGCACCAAATCTGGTAGATTTTGCAGATTTCAGTCTGCACTGCAAAAGGTTAAATCTGCGGGGTGACATCTGCAAACCTAGACCTGCGTGCCACGTTATGTACAGATGTCGCTGAGGACGCTCTCCACAGGACGCGGAGGACTTCTTTTTCATAAATCTCATCCACTTTTTCATAAATCTGCTGTAAACGGTCACATTATAGCGCACAATTCAGTGTCAGAAACTTAAACTATCAAAGTCTGTGGAGTCTTATCCTAATCTTTTCTAATCTGCATTTCTTTAGAATTAGCAGAAAGTAGAACTGGCTTAGTTGCCCAGAGCGACAAATCAAATATCACCTTTCATCTTCCAAAGAAGCTCTGAAAAATCAAAGGTGGAAGCTGATTGGTTGCCATGGACTTTACACCAGTTTGATAAATCACCTCCTTTGTTGTCAGTTACCATGGGAACATATACGTCCGTATAGGAGCTGAAGACCCAAAATGATTTTTAATAGAATTTTTAATTAAAGGGGTTGGCACATCTGGGACCAGAACACCAAAACAGGGACCCAAAGTGAATATCGGGGGCAGCTGCGCATGTGCAGCCACCCTCCATTCACCTATCTGGGACTTCTAAAAAAAAAAAAAAAAAAAAAAAAAAAAAAAAAAACAGTCAAGCACGCTTGCGCAGCTATTTTCGGAACTTCCATAGCAAGGAATGGAGAGCATGGCACTCATGCGTGGCGTGCCAGCCTTCACTTCAGGGGCCCTTTTCTGGAGATAGAGGCAGGTCCTAGAGGTGTAACTTGCACCTATCTGACATTGATGGCATATCCTAACGATATGTATCAATGTCCCAGACGGAAATACCCCTTTAAGACCATGTGCAAAGGTGCATCACTTTACATACATTGGAAAACTAGAGAGAAAAAAAAATGACAAAGCCCTACAGGAGATATAGCGGGTGACGTACCTTTTTAATTGCCACTATCCTATCCGTGTTCTTGTCCCTCGCTTTGTAGACAGTGGCAAACTAGAAGGAAGCATACAGAACAGATGATTTTATGTATCCAGCATTCATTAGTCCGGACTCCATGGACCCGTGAAAGGATCTCGAAGGAGACATAACCAAGTATGAGCCACCAAAACAAAAGGGCAGTGCATGGGGTTTACAGAGTCCCATCCACACACCGGGACATGCTGCCATTATAGGCCATCTACACCTCCGGGGAAATTTTTTTTTTAATGATTGCATTTTTTTTCTATTGGTCTTTATAAAAAATATTAAGCCGGTCATTTAATAACCCTCATCTCTAATTTACTAAGGGGTCATAAACACTTAATTAGGCCACATTCTAATCAGTAAGGTAAGAACTGAGCTATAATGAGCGTGTATAAGGTCAGAGATCAGGAGCCCGTCAGCAGAGAGAAAATACAGATCCTGCTAGTAGATAAACTCAAAGCTGTGCAGGGAAAACTGCTCATCATTTTCACCAATTGAAAAAAATGTTTTTTTTAAGCTCAAAATGAGTAAAATGTAATCATAAAAAATTGCCACTGGTGTACATAGCCTTTACGGTTTTCTGTCACCTGAAAAACGGGTATTAAGCTGGCTGACATCAGCGATGTGCTAAAGTCAGCTGAACATAACTATATTAGAGCCATCTCACTGCCTGAAGCCTTTATTGAGAAAAACAAACTTTTATAATATGCTAATTAGCCTCTCCGTTTGCCCACCTCTTTTCGCGCCCTTCTTCTCTTGATTGACAGGGCAGCGCTGCTCTCCTCCAGCCGGCCGTGTCTGCAGTGTAAATCTCACGCCGTTCAGTATTCGGCGCAGTGAGGGACAGACGCTCGGCAGCTGCTGGCTTCCTCACTGCGCCGTTCAGTACTGAGATTTACACTGCAGACACGGCCGGCGGGAGGAGAGCAGCGCTGCAGTTTTTCTCAATAAAGGCTTCAGGCAGTGAGATGGCACTAATATAGTTATGTTCAGCTGACATTAGCACATCGCTAACGTCAGCCAGCTCAATACCCATTCTTCAGGTGACAAACCCTTACGCTGGGTTCACACCTGAGCGTTTTACAGCGCGTTCCTACGCGCTGTAAAACGCACAACAGGCAAGAACCAATGATTCCCTATGGGAATGGTTCTCACCTGGGCGTTTTACAGCGCGTACGATCGCGCTGTAAAACGCCCAACGCTCAAACAAGTGCTTGAGCTTTTTTTTGGGCGTTTGTCGCGCGTTCCCGCACATAGATATTCGGGAACGCGCGACAATGTGTGCACCCCTGTCTCTGTATGCGCGATTGTAAACGCCCGTACAATCGCGCATACAGAGCGCTCGTTTCAGAACGCTCAGGTCTGAACCCAGCGTTAAGCTTTGCAGTTGCCATTTGCTGTATGGGCTGGGAAAGCTCCCAACACATATGTGAAACGCATCTATAGGCCCTCATTCACCTGACGGAGGCCAAAAAAGAAAAGTACTGACATGCCTTAGAACAGGCAAGGTCAACTTGCGGCTCTCCAGCTGTTGTAAAACTACAACTCCCACCATGCCCTGCTGTAGGCTGATAGCTGTTCGGTCCTGCTGGGAGTTGTAGTTTTGCAACAGCTGGAGGGATGCAGGTTGAGCATCCCTGCTTTAAAGCAATCTTCTGGGTTTCTTTCCTTAAAGGGGTTCTCCGGGAATTAAGAAAATGAAAATACTTACCGGTAAATATTACTTTATTATAAATATATCCTTAAATACCTTTCATTATTTATAATGGCTCGTTTTGTATGGGGAGCAATCACCGGGGAAACAAAATGGCCTCTGTCCCATTCAGAGGTCTCAAAAACGCCTGTACAAGCTTCATAGACGCCTGTTCAGACCATTTTACTCGGTTGGCTTACCAATACACCTTAGACTTTTCCCCTACATTCAGCAGCTCAGGGCGCGCAGCGAACGGCACAGGCAGCGCAGCGATGCTGCCTGACATAACCAATAACAAAGCTCCTCACAGCAAGCAGCTTTGTTATTGGTTGCTTTGAGCGGACTGCCGACCATTCAGCACACTACTGTAAAGCTGCAGCGCGCGCGCTCGCTATCTATATGTGCACACCATCTGCACAGGGCAGCCAGTGCCCACACTCTACAGCACCCGGAGCACCATGCGCAGAAACTAGAGCAGCGCTCGTCCTCCGGTCCCAGCTGCTGCTCTGGATGAGCCCAGTAAGTTAGCTCCTCTTCTCCTGTGGTTAGGCGCTGTGGGTAGGGGGGCACCAGCTGTCATCTCTACAGTGTAAATATTCATCCATGGTGTATGGGCACAGAAGGAGCTGTGGCACTGCAGCCTCCAGTGTGTATGCTCTGAGGGTGTTCTGACGTTGCCCTGTTCTGTACATGTGGGGTGTGTGAGCGGCAGGCAATGGCAGGAAGGCCTGGGCCCTGCTGCGGCTCCCAGGCCTTTCTGAAGTACTTAGGCTGGAAGAGAAGCTCTGCTTCACTCCCGTGTGATATGTCATAGGATCCACTAGTTCGGACAAGGACAGGGTCCCAGTGCTAATGGGACCCTGCCTGTAGATCCCATAGACCTACATGCAGCGATATGCCACCTATAACCAGAGGGCTGCTGCGGCCTACTCTTTCTGTCAGGGAAGCCGTCCCTTTTATGACTGACCTGCCTGACTTGTGATTAAGTATGGGGAAGATCTACCATATGGAACTGTACTTTATCACTACGCTATAATTGCCTGCCGTAACAAGTAATAGTACCCGGGCATAAATACCACCTCTTAGGGCACGTTCACACCACCACTATTTATTTCTGTTGTTCTGCAAGTGCTGGATCGGACACATACCCGACCCAACGGGGAACTGAACAGACTCCATTGACTATTATGGAGTCCGTTCAGGATTCTGTTTACCATACACAAAAGTCCTGCATGTACGGCTTTTTCGTCCAGTCTGACAGAATCTGCGACAGAGCCCCGTACAATGGAGATGTGGACAAGCCCTTAACATCGTGTAGGCCTACGTATTAGTTATTTCTCTTACTGCAGATTTCGTACTCCTCCTCGCCTAAAAATACTCCTCAAAAATGGTAAGAGGAGTATTTTTACTCTTCCAGAAAAAATATAGCGTGACCTCTGGTCCCATTAGTTCACACAAAACCTGCCCTGATCACACATGAGGACAAGTTACCTTACGGCACGGAGGTTAAGAGCTGCCTCATCCTCCTCTCCTAGTTGTCAGGGATTATGATCCTGAATACAGATGAGAAGAACTTTAACTGAATCTCTGTAGGAATTCGGTTCATGAGGAGACATGAAGTACAGCGAGGACGGACAGAGGTAATGGAGACTGCATACAAGTGCTGCTGCTCATTATCCACACCTCACCCTCCTCTCATGTCTCCTCATCTCCATTCCTACAGAGATTCACCTGTATTCAGGATCAGGATTCCTGACAAGCAGAGAGGAGGATGAGGCAGCTCTATGGCTCATGTGTGACTTGTCCTCCTGTGTGATTAGGACAGGTTGTGTGTGTGTACTAACAGGACTGCGGCCATTTTATTTCTCTGGAGAACCCCTTTAAGGTTACTTTCACACTAGCATTAATATTTTCCGGTATTGAGATCAGTCATAGAGGCTCAATACCGGAAAAAAACGATTCTGTTTTATCCCCATTCATTGTCAATGGGGACAAAATGTAACTGAACAGAACGGAATGCTCCCAAATGCATTCCGTTCCGTTCTCATACCGGAGAGCAAACAACAGCAAGACGGATGGGGACGGATCAGTTTTCTCTGACAATAGAAAACGAATCTGTCCGCCACTGACTTTCAATGGAGTTCGTTAGTGTGAAAGTATCCTAAGATTGCTTTAAAAACAAAAACAAAAAAAAAACTGCCATTCTAGTGAACTCAGCACTATTGCAAGTAAAGCCCTCTTAGGGCTCTTTCACACGAGCGGATCCCATGCAGGTAATCCACTGCGTGAAAGAGAGCCAAGCCCCGTTCCGGACAGCAGAGACACGGAGCACTAACATGACTGATAATGCTCCGTGCCTCTCTGTGACCTTTTTACTACAAAATAACGGTGACCACTTTATCTCACTGTGATTTTGAAGTAAAAAGATTAATCATGTTAATACTCCGTGTCTGTGTTGTCCTGAGCGGGGCTTGGCTCTCTTTCACGCAGCGGATTACCCGCACGGCATGCCCTTGTGTAAAACAGCCCTTAGGCTACTTTCACATCAGAGCTTTTCCTATAACGGATCTCAAAACCGGAGGAAAACGCTTCAGTTTTGTCCCCATTCATTGTCAATGGGGACAAAACTGAACTAAACGGAACAGCATGGCGAGCACCAGAATGTATTCTGTTCTGTTCGGTTGCGTCCCCAAAGGTTAATAATTTTTGGAAAACAGGGAAAACGCCTAATATCAGGAATATTACTGTGATTCATGTCCACGTGGAATGGACACACAGACGTGGGAAGCACAGAGGCCGTCTGTCCGCATGTCTGTTCCACAAAAGACAGAAAAGGTCTTCTACACGTCCACAAAATGAGGACCCTGGATCCACTGAAGTCAAAGGGTCTGCAAAAAAAATAAAAAATAACGTGGGCGTCACACGGACCACATCCGTATTTTGCAGATCCGTGGTTTGCAGACCGCAAAAGACACAGTAGTGTGTGTGTGGGGCCCAAGAGTTTCAATACAGCAAGCAGTTTCATACCGCCAATATGAACTGCACTGCAGCAAGCAGTTTTATACCGCCAACATGACCTGCATTGCAGCAAGCAGTTTCATACCGCCAATATGAACTGCAGGTGGAGGCTACACAGAGATCTGCACCTGGTTTTGGCTCAGAATAAGGCCTATTGCACACGACCGTGACCGTGCTGCGTACCGCAAATTGTGGTCCGCAATGCACGGGGACCGGCCGTGGGCCAGCTGCGTGCAGATCACGGACCTATTCACTTGAATGGGGTCCGCGATCCTTCCGTTCTGCAAAAAGATATTTTGCGGATTTTTTTTGCGGAACGGAACCCGACGGAAGCACCCTGTAGTGCTTCAGTGGGGTTCTATTCCGCACCGCATCTCCGGATTTGCGGACCCATTCATGTGAATGGGTCTGCATCCGTGATGCGGAATGCATGCGGATCTGCCGTATGCGGGCCGCGATACGGCCACGGCCATGAGCAAGAGGCCTAACTGATGGAAATAGCTGATCAACTAACTGACGTGTGAATAAGGCCTTACTGATACCAAGGGCAGCCGTTTCTATAGTCACCCGCATCATAACATCTGGGGGAAGGTGTCCAACTGCCCTCAGCGGTGGTCACGTGGGAAGGTCAATGAACCATCACCCCAAATAGAAACTAACCCCAACCATAATGGCCGTAACCATAGCAACCAAGATAAACTGTAACTCTAGAACTATGAAAGACATTCCCGGCTAGTGCAGGCGGTCACACTATCACCATAGACACGAGCACTGCTGTAGAACTACAGATACCAGAATACAATGGTCTGTGTACCCGGTCCACTTCCCATATGCAGCAACATGACAGAGTACGGGGCAGTCAGGGGTCCAGAGGCTTCTCACTCACCTGTCCCTCCCCTAAGAACTCCAGCTTCTCATACTGCTTAGCCCGGGAGCGCACCTCTATCCCTCCGGCCCCGATATCCGCCATTACCCCGGGTTACCTCCACGGTAGTGACTAGAATGGAGCTGCTCCTGGCAGGTATGATGTCATAGGAAGAGGCGGGGTCTCGTCATCCAGGGGGCGGGGCTCAGTCAGCACGTTGTTGGAGAGAGGAGCAGAGGCTGCAGGTCCTGTGTGGAGGACAATGCTGACTGTTCTGTACAGGGGCTGAAGGGAGGAGGAATAATCCTTGTACTGGAGACTGTATGTTAGAGGGGGGTGGTTTAATTACATGGGACTGTATGCTGGAGGGGCTGAAGGCAGGGGGTAGTGATGTATCTTACATGGGACTGCATGTTGGAGGGGCTGAAGGCAGGGGGTAGTGATGTATATTACATGGGACTGCATGGTGAAGGGGCTGAAGGCATGGGGTAGTGATGTATATTACATGAGACGGCATGGTGGAGGGGCTAAAGGCAGGGGGAGTGATGTATTTTACATGGGACTGTATGCTGGAGGCAGGGGAGAATTACATACTTTACATGGGATTGTATGCTGGAGGGGCAGGGGGCAGTGATGTATCTTACATGGGACTGCATTGTGGAGGGGCTAAAGGCAGGGGAGTGAGGTATTTTACATGGGACTGTATGCTGGAGGGGCTGAAGGCAGGGGAGAATGACATATTTTACATGGGACTGTATGCTGGAGGGACTGAAGGCAGGGTTGTGATGTATTTTACATGGGACTGTACACTGGAGGGGCTGAAGACAGGGGAGAGTGATGTATTTTACATGGGACTGTACGCTGGAGGGGCTGAAGACAGGGGCGAGTAATGTATTTTACATGGGACTGTATGCAGGCGGGATCTGAGGGGGTGGGGGTGATATTTACATGGGACTGTATGCTGGAGGGGCTGAAGGCAGGGGGAATAATGTATTTTACATGGGACTGTATGCTGAAGGCAGGAGAGTGATATATGTTACATGGGACTGTACCCCCGTACGAACATTTTAAGGGGTGGTACTTTTCAGCAAACAGGTGTCTCACAGACGGCAGAAACACTTGTCAAAGGATTTAAAAGCACACGGCTGGGAAAATGAAAAATTACTAGCAGACTGCCAATTTTTCACTTTCACAAGGGGTTAAAGGAGAATATGCACCCCAGTATGTGTTCCCCATTTTCTCCCCATTCAGGAAACACCCCATAAGCGCTTGTAGCCTGCTGTATGGGCGCACTGCAGGCAAACCGCAAAATATGGATTTTGCCGGCAGGCCTGAATTGGCAGCCATGGATTTTAGGTCCCATGTCGCATTAAAAAAAATTCCTGAGGTCCCCAGAAATTAAAAACCCCAAGAAGTGACCCCATTTTGGAAAGAGCACCCCCCGTACGAACATTTTAAGTGGTGGAAAGGGCACTTTTGACCTAACAGGTGTTTCACAGAAATAAATATGTAGTGGTTGGTGAAAAGTGGATCTGTAAGCTAAAGCGGACTAAATCACAGATATAAGGTGGTAAAACTACAGGGTACAGAAAGGATGGAATTACAGTAATGCTCCATGGATGAGAGGCAGATTCTGACAGTCCTGCGTGCACAGGCCAGGTGTTTCAGTGGTAAATGGGGTCTTTCCTTATCCCCCTTTGGGAACACGCCCTGCATCTTTTTTGGGTCCTTCCCTTCTTTGCTTTCTGGCGGACTTGACCTGGAAAACGTTGCCCTGGTACGACACGGGCACCATGACTTCCTGAAGTACTGGGACCCTCCCCGGCCTGGCTTCGAAAGATTAGGGCCTTGATAACCACCTCTTGGAACTGAAGGGAAGTTCCTCTGTGGCCTGCAGCCTGAAATGGCACGTACACATTGCACACTACCATCTGTACGGCCAGCTTTTTGTACCACACTTTCGTTTTTCGTGTGGCACTGTAGGGCTTCAGAAGTAGAATCTGAAAGAGCCACCCCTCCCATGTGCCTGTTGTAGTCCAGGATACAAACTGGTTTGGGGGTAGGGCTGAAACGATTCTTCGAATAATTCGATTAAATCGAGTCAAAAAAATCCTCGATGCAGTTTCCCTGCAACGAGTAATGGTTTACATCACATGATCACGGAGCGGAAGTGAAATTAAGCGTCTCACTCCTCCGGAGTCCAGAGAGATGGCACCGCCCTGCAGGCAGGACTTTGCGTAATGCGCAGTTGCGCACATACATCGTCAGCACGCCGGCTAACGATGTGTGTGTGACGTCACGTAAGGTCCCAGTGCATGCTGGGATGAAGACGGTCTCGGACTCCATGTGTCTGCGACTGCGCCCTCCTCACTAGTGCCAGTGCCATTAGGTAATTTAAAGGGGACCTGTCACCTGGATTTTGTGTATAGAGCTGAGGACATGGGCTGCTAGATGGCCGCTAGCACATCCGCAATACCCAGTCCCCATAGCTCTGTGTGCTTTTTTTGTGTAAAAAAACGATTTGATACATATGCAAATTAGCCTGAGATGAGTCCTGTACGTGAGATGAGTCAGGGACAGGACTCATCTCAGGTTAATTTGCATATGTATCAAATCGGTTTTTTTTACACAATAAAAGCACACAGAGCTATGGGGACTGGATATTGTGGATGTGCTAGCGGCCATCTAGTAGCCCATGTCCTCTGCTCTATAGACAAAATCCTGGTGACAGGTTCCCTTTAAGTTAACAGCACTAGAGGCACGCCAGGGGAGGGGGGAATCGGGGGCACTCACTGTAAATTGATTTTGAAAGGCAGATGGAGAGTGGTTAATGGAGGCACCACCTTGGCATGTATAAAGTTATTGGTTTAAAGAGGGGTTAATGAAGGCACCTCCAAGGTGCTTTCATTAACCCCTACAAGCCAATAACTTTATACATGCCTAATGCCAAGGTGCTTCCATTAACCCCTCTAAACCAATAACTTTATACAAGTTATTGGTTTGGAGGGGTTAATGGAAGCACCTTGGCATTAGGCATGTATAAAGTTATTGGTTTGGAGGGGTTAATGGAAGCACCTTGGCAATGGGCATGTATAAAGTTATTAACCCCTTCAAACCAATAACTTTATACATGCCTAATGCAAAGGTGCTTCCATTAACCCCTCCAAAGTAAACCAATAACTTTATACAGCCAAGCCAGTGTGTGTGCAATTATTTGCTATACCATACCACCACTGTAAGAAATAAAAATGTAATTACGTACGTTATTTTAAGAAGGTTTTTCTTACTAGATTACTCGATGAATCAAGAAATATAATCGATAAAATACTCGATTACTAAAATATTTGTTTACTGCAGCCCTATTTGGGGGTAAGTGGTTGCTGTACCTCGTACAGGAGCAGGGGAGCTGGTTCTAGTGTGAATGGTGGTCAGTACAAGGATGTCCCTCCAGCATGTTCTCATGGAGGAGAGCCCTGCTTTCACCCATTCTCAGTGGTTGCCCTACCACGGATCTAGGGAGGCCTCTGATTTTTGCACACTGTGCCACAAGCCACAGTACTTCTGGCAGTTAGGGACACAAACAGGGGTATGCTGGTAACCCTTATCCAGCAGTGGGTGCAGTAAGTCCCACACGATCTTCCCACTAATTCCTAGGATGGGGGGCATCCTATCCAGGAATCTTTCCCTTCATAAACACGGAACTTGTGGGTGTACCCGGAGGTACTCTCACAAAGTTTGTAAATCTTTATGCTATACCTTGCCCGTTTTGCTAGGCAGGTACTGGCGGAATCTAATCCCCCTTTGAAAAGTAATAGGGGCTCATCTACACTGACATTTTTTATCGGGGGTGTACACCTCAGCAAACCTGATTGTAAAGTGGTCAATGACAGGCCTAACCTTGAACAGACGGTCAAATGTTGGGTCGTTTTAGGGTGGGCACTGTGCTTGTCGTTGTAGTGTAGGAATTTCCGAATTGACTCAAATCGCTTCCAGGTCATGGTCTTACTGTAAATCGGAGTCTGGTAGAAAATGTCCGAACTCCAATATTGTCTAACATTTGGCTTTTTTACCACGCCCATATGCAGCACGAGTCTGCTGCACTTACTGGGGTCCAACCTAGGGGTCTAGCGTATGGCGAGGTAGGGTTCTGAGCAATGAATTGTTGGGTGTATAAATTGGATTGGCCCACCATTAAATTTACAGAAAAAAGAATTAGCTCAGTGTAGCCCGCACAGTCCATCTGTATTCCGGAACTGCCCTCAAAATCCGGAATTTGGGGCGGATAATCGTCGGGGTGGGGTCCATAAGGGTTCACCCTGGGGCGCCTTCTTGGAGGTCCCTCATCAGCGGATGATGATGAGGGGGTAGAGGAAAGTGGCATCCTCTTCTCCCTCACTGGCAGACTTAGTATCGGAGGCAAGCATGGCGTATGCCTCCTCAGCTAAGTATACTCGTTGGGACGGACGGGCCATTTTTATGTTTTTGGGGTGCGACATGTGGAAACCTTTACTTAGTGTGAGGGTTGTGTATGTTGTGTTTTCACACGTGAAGGGGCTTGTAATAAATTTGAAATATAGAGAAAAGGAGTAGAGAAAATAATAATATTGCAGGACGCACAAAGATTTTGCGTGCAAAAATCTCCACTAACACTACCTAACTAAAATTGATTTCTATATATATGTATATGGAGATATATAACTAACTACACAGAAAAAAATTATAATATGTGCAGTAAACTGAGCAGACCGATCAGAAAAATTGATGTTTCTGATCAGTGCTCAGCAGGTGCAGCACGCACACAGATATGTGTGTGCAAAAATCTACACTAACACTGCAGCCATCGTGCCCCGGTTCCCCCGCAATCTTCCCCCAGAACCAGGCGTAGTACATATACGGACGCTGGTGCTTAAGTCACATCCAACTGCGCCGTACATGTACGGCGCGGGTCCTTAAGGGGTTAAACAGGAAGCTACTCTGCAAATATGCAAAAGCTGACAGCTGTACAGGGAAAACGTCGGAAAAAAGTCATAGAAAAAAAATAAAAATTCATTCCAAAATGAGTAGATAATGCAATAAAAAAATATATTGCCCCCAAAGGGGTCCATAGCCTTTAAAAAGGACCTTTCACTACAATAAAAAATCTAAGCATACAGACATGGAGAGCGGCGCCCAGGGATCTCCCTGCACTTACTATTATCCCTGGGCGCCGCTCCGTTCTCCCAGTATAGGCTCCGGTATCTTCATATGTTCAGCTGAACTGGGTGGAGCCTGCCGGCGTCTCCTTCTCCCAGGCTAGAGCGCTGGCCAATCGCAGCGCTCAGCTCATAGCCTGAGAGGTTTTTTTTTTGTCTCAGGGTATGAGCTGAGCGCTGCGATTGGCCAGCGCTCCAGCCTAGCAGAAGGAGACGCCGGCAGGCTCCACCCAGTTGAGCCAAACATATGAAGATACCGGAGCCTATACCGGGAGAACGGAGCGGTGCTCAGGGATAATAGTAAGTGCAGGGAGATCCCTGGGCGCCGCTCTCCATGTCTGTATGCTTAGTTTACATTTTTTATTCTAGTGAAAGGTCCTCTAACACTTTAGTAAGTCGGAGGTCAACTATAAACCTCAGATTTCTACATCCCCCGGCAAAAGGCCTGACTGCAGACTATAAGTAATTTACAGGACTAAGATTAAAAAACAGTTCCATTTAATTTCAGAATTATATTCATACAAAAAGGTACGTATATACTGTCCTCCACATGCTCCCTCTAGGGGATAAGCTCTTGTCGATATAAAGTGAATACAGAGGTTGAAAGCTTCCAATGTCAGACTTTCTTTCCTTTATTAAATCCACTCAATTACAATTATGTAGAATTACAACAGATCTAGGTAAGTGCTGAAAAAATTGCTGTATACTGGTAGTGGCTGGGGATGCCGACGTCTCATTCAGGACCTCCACGCTGAAATACAGAAAAGAAAAATTACTTTAAAACATGACAAGGCAAGCAATAGAAACCTAATCGAGTGACAAGGTAAAGTAGTGCTTAATAAATGGCACATATCAGCTTCTATTTCTACCAAGCAGTATGGGCTCAAACCTAAGCACTAGAAGATATGGATGGGGGGGAAATGTAGAGGGTTAGTCCAAGTCACCCCTGAATAAAATTCAGGTGGAGTCAATGAGTAACTGGTAGGGCGCCAAAGAATGGATCTATAGTAAGTTAAAATTGGGATTATAGAAAAAATTGAAAAGAATAGCCAAAATTGGGCGTTTGGCTCAAGAGCGGCTGCCGGGTGTGGTCACCTATGTGCGGGAGGCAAGGAGTGAAGAAACAAAAGGGGTAGGGCATATATATGGAAATATATATATATTCCTTAGATGGTGAACCCCACCAAAGGCGCCAATCGGATGTCTAGTGTTATATTCCAACTATAAACTAGTCGGGGGTGGAAATTCCCACCTTAAGTATCCTATCGTGGTGTCTCCAGTTCCCTTCAGAGTATCAACACGACAAAAGCAGACCGTCAGTCCGCAAAATTAAACATAGTCTGAATAAAACCATTAAAAACACCGGAAGGTGAAAAGGAGATAGAAATACGTATCTACTCACTTCACTAGGGAGGGGTCCTGTAGGATAAAGCTCAAGACACCTACAGAACGGCCTCCCTCGCCTGGATCGCTTGTAGAATCTCAGGAAGAAACAGCAGCCTTGTGACAGGTACTTCTTGTTAATTCCTTTATTGTAATAAACAGCAGGTAGAGCTCAAGGCGTTTTGGGGTCATATGGCACCCCTTCCTCAGGAGCAATGATAGGCAGTCATAGACAATGAAAGGCATTAACAAGAAGTACCTGTCACAAGGCTGCTGTTTCTTCCTGAGATTCTACAAGCGATCCAGGCCGTTCTGTAGGTGTCTTGAGCTTTATCCTACAGGACCCCTCCCTAGTGAAGTGAGTAGATACGTATTTCTATCTCCTTTTCACCTTCCGGTGTTTTTAATGATTTTATTCAGACTATGTTTAATATTGCGGACTGACGGTCTGCTATTGTCGTGTTGATAGGATACTTACTCATGACCTCATCCCTGTCTCGGATTCATCAAACACCTTAAGGTGGGGATTTCCACCCCCGACTAGTATATAGTTGGAATATAACACTAGACATCCGATTGGCGCCTTTGGTGGGGGTCACCATCTAAAGCAGTGTTTCCCAACCAGTGTGCCTCCAGCTGTTGCAAAACTACAACTCCCAGCATGCCTTGACAGCCTTTGGCTGTGCGGGCATGCTGGGAGTTGTAGTTTTGCAACAGCTGGAGGCATACTGGTTGGGAAACACTAAGGCATATATATATATATATATATATATATACACATATACATACACACCCTACCCCTTTTGTTTCTTCACTCCTTTAGGAGAGCTGGAGCTGTGATATCACATTACAGTGACTGTTATGTGTTGGATCCTGGAGTCTATAAGGCAGAACAGGACACACTGGGGGGATTTATCAAAACTGGTGTAAAGAAGATTCCACCTTTCTTTTTGCAAGGAAGCTCTGAAAGATGAAAAGTTGAGTCTGATTGGTTGCTATGGGCTTACACCAGTTTTGATAGATCTCCCAACTAAGCCAGGTCTATTTTACACCAGTTTTGATAGCTCTCCCCCACTGTTCTCCTGGTGCACAGATAGGAGCAGTCCAAGGTCGGTCCATGCTGCTAGGTACAAACAGTTCTTATTCAGAGAACGGATTATTGTGCACTAAAAGGAAACTCTGTCCCATTTTCCCCTAATAAATAAACATAGTTGGACTCATCTTCTACTCCAGTTTCAGAACAGGCCATTTGATTATATCCTAAAGAGAGGAAACTTATGGCGATTTGTGATTCCTGACAATTATCTTACCTATTAAAGAAATCCTGAAAACACATCACCTTGATGTTACTTAGACTAAGGCCTCATGCACACGACCGTTGTTGTGGTCCGCATCAGAGTCGCAGTTTTTGTGGCTCGGATGCGGACCCATTTACTTCAATGGGGCCGCAAAAGATGCGGACAGCACTCCGTGTCCTGTACGCATCCGTTGCTCCGCAAAAAAAATATAACCTGTCCTATTCTGGTCTGTTTTGCAGACAAGAATAGGCAGTCATATTAATGGCTGTCCGTGCCGTTCCGCAAATTGCCGTTTCCCGGACCAAGCACTGTTGTGTGCATGAGCCCTAAGTTTGAATAACCTCACATTATAAAAATCCATAATGGGGAGAGAAATTCTGACTGAATTAACAAACTGCCCTGATTAATCTGAAGGTAGCGGGGGGGGGGGCACTAGCCTCATGAATACCGCAGACTGTACACCTCAAATAGACCAGCTGATTATAGTGACAGAATATGGGTTGTCCTCTTTGTACATTATTTAGAAGGGTCCGAGTCGATAAGCTGATCAGAGTTCCTAGGACTTCTAGTGATTGGCTGTAATCAGTGGGGGAATCCTGCAACATGTACTCCGCTTCCCTATAGCATCAGAACAGGAGAAATGGAGCATTACAACGGTGGGTTGTCTCTAATGCTTGGACATGTTGGGTCCTTCAGTGGACATTCTTTGTAGCTGTTCTTGGCACCATCTAACACATGGGGAGCTTGAATGGTGGGTAACAACTAACCACCTTAATAAGACAGTGGACACATAAAAGGGGTATCTATTAGATGCCCATAAAAGATTAAAGCAACAACGAGAAAGAATGAAGCAACATCGCAGAGCAGCCTGAAACTGGTATGTGGGGCGGTACACTGGGCACCTTCTCAAACTGCGAGGCATCCTCAGTGGCGATGTGTCCCCAGTCATTGGCTGAGTAGCGGCTGTAGAGGTAGTTGTTGAGAAACCCTGCTTAAGGCCTCTTTCACACGAGCGTGACGGATTAGGTCTGAACTCGCACCATTTTGCAAGCAAGTTCAGTCAGTTTTGTCTGCGATTGCATTCAGTTTTTTCCGCGCGGGTGCAATGCGTTTTGATGCGTTTTTCACGCGCGTGATAAAAAACTGAAGGTTTACAAACAACATCTCTTAGCAACCATCAGTGAAAAACGCATCACACCCGCACTTGCTTGCAGATGCAATGCGTTTTTCACGCAGCCCTATTCACTTCTATGGAGCCAGGGCTGCGTGAAAAACGCAGAATATAGAACATGTTGCGATTTTCACGCAACGCAGAACTGATGCGTGAAAAACAACGCTCATGTACACACCCCCATTGAAATGAATGGGTCAGGATTCAGTGCGGATGCTATGCGTTCACGTCACTCATTGCACCCGCGCGGAAAACTCGCTCGTGTGAAAGGGGCCTAAAAGGGTCTTATGACAGCAGTGAATTAAAGGGGTTGTGTCATTTCAACAAATGGCATTTATCATGTACAGAAAGTTAATACAAGGCACTTACTAATGTATTGTTATTATCCATATTGCTTTCTTCAATGACACAACCCCTTCAAGGCAAAGATAGACTTTAAAGGGGTTTTTTCATGAGCAACAATTATCTATCCATAGGACAGAAAATTGTCTGAGCTGGGACCCCCATGATCATGAAAATGGGGATCCTGTGTCCTCCAATGAACCAGCGGCCGAACGCTGCTCCATTTAAGCTCTTTGGGACTGCCAGAGACAACAGAGTGCTGTAGAGTTTGAATGGAGCCGCAGCATGAACCACCATTTCATTCAAACAGGAGCCAGGCGATCTCCATTTTTGTGACTGGTGGGGGTGCTAGTGGTGGGCCCCTGGCATTCGGACACTTATCTAACCTGTGGACAGTTCACAACTTTTGTTCATTAGAAAAACCTTTTAAATCCAATCAAGTGGTGGACCAGCCACCAACAATGATCCCTCAACAAGATCAACTGCTAAGCCACAAAAAATACACGTTCTCTGAGGCTGCCATCATCTTCACCCAAACTGATGATGGAAGCAGTTTGGGTAACACATATATTTAGGAATCTTACTTGTATATAGTCCATCTCTTCAGCAGACACAGCTTTTCTCCTGTACTTCTGAGAAAGCGACCTCAGCAGTTCACTTGTGTCTGGGGAACCATGTGCTTTATGGAGGGGTGTAGAACGCGTAGCTCCAGGAGGGTTGTCACTGGTGGCTTGATGTGCGGTTACTGGAGGTGCAGTAAATGGGTAGATCATAGACTTCAAGGCTTCTTGCACTAAAGACAAAAAAACACCAAAGCTTGAACACCAGGAGTGGATAGAAAAACACAAAGATCTCCTGCGGTGATATGTACGAGAATGTGTGGCGGTTGTGTTGTGGAAAAACTTTAGGAATATTCCTCTCACCCCATCCCTGGTTTCCATTGCTCTTGGGCTCTTTCTCAGCCTTTATGACATTTTGTCATGTCACATGACCGCATCTCACAATACCAGGAGGTCACAGTTTTGCTCATAGGGACGCAGTGTCTGGGAATAAGATTTCCCAAGACACCTATATTTCAATTTCTTTTTGTTCTTAAATGGATTCTGTCACCAGGTTTGGGGCTATAGAGCTGCGCACATGCACGGCTAGATCGCCGCTAGCATGTCTGCAATATATGTGTCCTATAGGGCTGTGTGGTTTTAATTTCTTTAAAAAAGGATTTTATAGATATGTAAATGAGTGTTAAATGTGTCCAAGGGGTGTACTAACCTTACTTGTGCCCAGCCGTGCCCGCCTGTGAAGGAGCCCAGCACCGCCTATGTCTCCTTCTTTCATCAACGATAGAGAGCCGTAATCTCGCGATGCGCAGTGCCGGTATAGTGTTCCTTCCCTGTGCTGGCATCAGCCTCAGGGAAAGAACTGCGCATGCGCGAGCTCGCGCATCGCAGGATTAAGGCTATCGTTGATGAAAGGAGGAGACATAGGTGGTGCTGGGCTCCTTCGCAGGCGGGCACGGCTGGGCACAAGTAAGATTAGTACAGCCCCTTGGACATATTTAACACTCATTTACATATCTATAAAACCTTTTTTTAAAGACATAAAAACCACACAGCCCTATAGGACACATATATTGCGGACATGCTAGCGGCGATCTAGCCGTGCATGTCCGCAGCTCTATAGCCCCAAACCTGGTGACAGAATCCCTTTAAAGGCGTTTTCCCATCTGTAAAAGTATGACATTTGTGTGAGAGGTGCTGGTCCAGCCTCTGGGACCTTCTCTGATCTCAAGACTGGGGCCCTGTCGCGTTCTGCCACGAGTGGAGAGGAGGCTGCACATGCATGGAACTCTTCATTCACGGCTACGGGACATGGCCCAAGCTTTTACTATCAGGTAGGTGCAATGATGCACTTTTTATTTTTGTTAAAAAAATGACAACGTATGGTATATAGCCATGTTACCCATGACGTGTACTGGTGGTGACCGCAGCCATGTTACCCATGACGTGTACTGGTGGGGACCGCAGCCATGTTACCCATGACGTGTACTGGTGGGGACCGCAGCCATGTTACCCATGACGTGTACTGGTGGTGACCGCAGCCATATTACCCATCACATCTACTGGTGGTGACCGCAGCCATGTTACCCATGACGTGCACTGGTGGTGACCGCAGCCATGTTACCCATGACGTGCACTGCTGGGGACCGCAGCCACGTTAGGCTACTTTCACACTAGCGTTCGGCTAGCGTTCGATCGGATCCGTTCTGAACGGATCCGATCATAATAATGCAGACGGAGGCTCCGTTCAGTACGGATCCGTCTGCATTATTTTAGCAAAAAAAAAGCTAAGTGTGAAAATAGCCTAGTACGGATCCGTCCAGACTTTCAATGTAAAGTCAATGGGGGACGGATCCGCTTGAAGATTGAGCCACATTGTGGCATCTTCAAACGGATCCGTCCCCATTGACTTACATTGAAAGTCTGGACGGATCCGCACGGATCCGCACGCCTCCGAACGGCCAGGCGGACACCCGAACGCTGCAAGCAGCGTTCAGCTGTCCGCCTGTCCGTGCGGAGGCGAGCGGAGCGGAGGCTGAACGCCACCAGACTGATGCAGTCTGAGCGGATCCGCCTCCATTCAGACTGCATCAGGGCTGGACGGCTGCGTTCGGGTCCGCTCGTGAGCTCCTTCAAACGGAGCTCACGAACGGAAACCCGAACGCTAGTGTGAAAGTAGCCTTACCCATGACGTGTACTGGTGGTGACCGCAGCCATGTTACCCATGACGTGTACTGGTGGGGACCGCAGCCATGTTACCCATGATGTGTACTGGTGGTGACCGCAGCCATGTTACCCATGATGTGTACTGGTGGTGACCGCAGCCATGTTACCCATGACGTGTACTGGTGGTGACCGCAGCCATGTTACCCAAGCGCTTCGATCGGATTGAGTTCCTCTAGAGCGCTATACAAGGACTTAGTAACATAACATAATGTGTACTGGTGGTGACCGCAGCCATGTTACCCATGACGTGTACTGGTGGTGGCCGCAGCCAAGTTACCCATGACGTGTAATGGTGACCACACTGTCTATACAGGCCATTAATAGCTTTGGAGGAAGGAGCCTAAAAACAAAGTGCTTTTCCCTTTTCTCACCCAATATTTAGAGAAGTCCTAGCTTGGATGAGTCTTGCATAAAAAAATCCTGTTTTATTCTTACATCTATGTAAGAAACTTGGAGCAATAGTGCAATGGCAAGTTCAATTGTGTTGCTGCTCAAAATCCTCCAGGTACGGCCACACGTGGCGTAAAATTAGATTTTTTTGCAGTAAATCTGTAGCATTTACAATAAAAAGTGGGTGAGAGTTCTAAGATCTCCCCCACAGGCCGCTTTCATTTTCTAGTCTGCTTTGTGATGCAAAGATAGGAAGCAGTGGAGAACCCGGCCGCAATGTCCCCACAAAACCGGGCCCGTTTCCTGCATTACTTACTGGTGGCGGATTTCAGGGAAACCCACTGCTGGAGACCTGTGGTGGATGGTTCAGTACATAGTTAACCCTGCGATTTTGTACGGCAGCTACGTTTCTCTCACTCACCATTAGGTTTTGGACTGTTCTTTCTATCAGGGAATCTAATGGCGGGCATGTGTGGCTTCACAACCTGTACAAAATGTGAACAGAGACATGACATCAATGCACTGGAACCCTGGGATGCTATTTTACACTGACCGTTCCTCACATACATGGCAGTATACATTCACTTCTAGCCTGCAGGTTTTTACATTACACAAAGCCTTCCTACGCTCCGTGTCCTATGCCTCGTCAGAGCAGAATAGGCCATTTCCTCCAAAAGCTTGCTTTGTTCTACCGGGATAAATAGATATAACCAGACCTCCTAAAGAGGACCTGTCAGCTCTCCTTGTATTCCTCTGTTATTCCTCCTAGAAACATAGGTTATCATTACCCTTCACAATAGGATGTGTCCTTACACATTTTGACACTTTCTGCTCTAGTTATACAGTATAGCGTCACACCTTATGGACAAAGGTAATACCTAGGGATGAGCGAATTTCATGCTATGAAATTCGTTTGGTGGTAAAAGCAGAATTGCATTATGGATTCCGTTACCACGGACCATAACGCAATTCTATAACGGAATGCCTTTACAGGCATTCCGTTATTTATTCCGTCATAATAGAAGTCTATGGGCTGCATAACAGATCTGTCCGGTTTACATTATGCAGGAGAGGACTCCCCTTCATAACGGAAACCGGACGGATCCGTTATGCAGCCCATAGACTTCTCACAATTAGAAAAATAGGCCAGCACTACTCACTATTATTATAGCGGATCCAATACGTGGTGGTGCCTGTAGCATTAAATCCTGGTCCTGGGATTTCCGTAGTAGATAATGTTGAATAAGCCACGGCACTCCAGAGGGATTCCAATCAATTTCTTTATTACACCTTGTGTAGCAACGTTTCAACCTGATGGTCTTTGTCAAGCTCCCATTACACAAATGACACAGTGAACATTAAATACAGTAGACTTAGACTTCTATTATGACGGAATGAATAACGGAATGCCTGTAAAGGCATTCCGTTATAGAATTGCGTTATGGTCCGTGGTAACAAAATCCATAATGCAATTCTGCTTTTACCACCAAACGAATTTTAAATCTGAAATTCGCTCATCTCTAGCGATAACACCCAGTTGTCTGTGTGCTGTACTATTCTTCCAGTCCAATATAACGGAATCCCATGGCAAAGGCTTTGAGCAGAAATGGGGACCAAGGACCCATTGAAGTCAATAGGTTTGCACAGTGACATGGTGTCAGTTTTTTGGATCTGCGGTTTGCGGACTGCAAAACACTTACAGTTGGAGGATGCACTACATTTTTCCAGAAGAGTAAAAATACTCCTCTTTCCATTTTTGAGGAGTATTGTTACCTGAGGAGGAGGAGAAAAGTTGCAGTAATTCATATACATAATACATAGACCTACACTTGTTCATAACTGCGTAGGAGGCTTCGTTCGGGGCATCTGTTGCAGATTAGGACAAAAAGACCGGAAAGAGAAGCCTTGTAAGCAGGACTTTTCTGTCTGGTAAAAAGAGAGGATCCCGAATGGAAACTGAACGGACTCCATCATAATCGGTGGAGTCTGATCAGGTCAGTTATGTCCCCGCTCCACTACCAGAGCAGAACAGAAATAATAGTGGTGGTTTGACCGTGGCCTCCAACATACAGTCCCATGTGTCAGTCCAGACCCCCCCCCCCCCAGGGGCTCAGAGACGAGCAGCCCGACAGCGTTAAAAAGGAACCACATTTTTTAGACACTTTTGAAACTGACTAATAACAAAGCTCCTTGCTGTAAGCAGCTTTGCTATTGGATATTTCAGGCACAGGTAGCATCGCTCGCTGTCTGTGCCGTTCAGTGCGCCCTGGGCTGAGGAATGGCAGGAAAAGTCTACGGTGTATCGGAACACCTTAGGCCTCATGCACACGGCCGTTGTGCGCCCGTATTCACTCGAATGGGTCCGCAATCCCGGAGCTATTTTTTTGCGGTGCAGATGGATCACGGACCCATTGCGGTCCCTGATGCACGGAACTGACGCACAACGGCCATGTGCATGAGGCCTTAGGCTACTTTCAGACTTGCGTTTTGGCTTTCTGTTTGGGAGATCCGTTCAGGGCTCTTACCAGCGGTCCAAAACTGATCAGTTTTGCCCTAATGCATTCTGAATGGATAAGGATCCGCTCAGAATACATCAGTTTGCCTCCGTTCCGTCTCCATTCTGCTTTGGACACCAAAGTCAATGGGGACGGATCCGTTTTCTATGACATAATATGGCACAATAGAAAACGGATCCGTCCTTCTTTCAATGGTGTTCCAGAGGGATCTGTCTTGGCTATGTTAAAGATAATACAAACGGATCCGTTCTGAATGGATCCATCTGTGCAGATCCGCACCAAAGGCGAGTGTGAAAGTAGCCTTAGACAGTTTTTTTTTTAAGGAGTAAAATGTCCTGAACAAGCGTCTATGACACTAGTACAGGCGTTATTGTGATCTCCGCTTACAGTCGTGTGCATGTGGCTTTCGTCGTACAGCACCTCCTGCTCTGGAGGACGTAGCACAGCCACGCATTACCTGCGCACTTACCGGATTTAATACCTGTTGCTCCTATAGCAGCAGTGTAAAAGGCTGACCCCATTCATTGAATGGCTGCCATGGAATATCACATTTCTCATTGCCAGAGAAGTGTGCGGCCGCCTACAGCGCTTGGGGATCCAGCAGCTAGACCAGCGACGATAAGCTGACGCCCAGCGGTTACAGTACCCTTGAGGGCTGTTCCACACGAGCAAGTCCATTGCGGGAATCCTGTTCCGAGCGTGATCCTGCGTTCTGGACTTGCAGGAGCGCGCAACATTATACTGAGTGCTAATGCTATGTGCCTCTGCTTGACTTTACTTCTACAGGATCATAGTGACGGAAGCAGCAGCACATAGCATTAGAAATCACAATAATGCCGTGTGCACACACACCGAGCGCAATTCACGCAATGGACCCGCTCGTGTATAACAGCACTAAGGCCTCAAGCACACAAACGTATTTTCTTTCAGTGTCCAATCCGTTTTTTTCCAATCCGCAAAAAAACGGAAGTTAGTCCGTATGCATGCCGTTTCCGAACATGTCCTATTATCACCCACATTATGGACAAGGATAGGACTGTTCTATTAGGGGCCAGCTGTTCCGCAAAATTCAGAATGCACACTGACGTCATCCGTTTTTTTTCGCAGATCCACTTTTTGTGGACCGCAAAATACATACGGTCGTGTGCATGAGGCCTAAGGCTGACTCACACGACCGTGCTCGGTCTGGAAAACACGGGCCGTGTGTCAGTCGTATTTCCCGGGCCGACTGTATCATAGTAATCAGTCAGTTCAGAGTCTGATGTACAGCGCTCACATGATGATGATGAGAGTGCAGTACAACAGACCTGCGATCCGATATAAACTGGCGGCATCATAAAACACTAACGCAGTCAGTTCAAGTCAAGGGAGCTGCGGTGGGTCCGGGAAATGCTGCCGACACAAAAGCCGTGTTTCCTGGACTGAGCGCGGTCTTGTTAATCAGCTACGGTATTAGGCTGGACTCACAGACGCTGTTTTTTTTTTGCCATTTTTTTAGGATAAAGATGAGTGGATTCAAAAGGAATAGGAAATATTGGAGAAGAACCTGGGCTCTGTTCACACTTGTGTTTAAAAGGAAACCCACAAAACTGTCAGATTTGTCGTATGACGGATTCCACCACTGTTTGGGTTCTGCCATGTTGTCCATTGCATTGAAGGGAAAAAACACAGCGTGTTGCATCCTGTATGCCTCCATGTCTAACCGTATCTCGTCTTGTATCCGGGCCAGAGGTGGTCCAGCAGGGTCCTAGAGCCTCCTCTCCATTGTACAGGATTCCCCAAGAGACTTCTCTTGTCTCTCTAATATTCATATATCATTATTACAGTGCCATAGTTATAGAAAATATCCTGGTGCTAATGCTACGCTTATTTTGTAAATTTAAGATTCTTGGCAAAAATGTCAAGGCGATCTCTGTAAGACGGGAACCTAACATTTAGGCTGGGTTCACACCTGAGCGTTTTACAGCGCGTTCAATCGCGCTGTAAAACGCTCAACACATGAAAACCAATGCTTCCCTATGGGAATGGTTCTCACCTGGGCGTTTTACAGCGCGTACGATCGCGCTGTAAAACGCCTGACGCATAATCAAGTACTTGAGCTTCTTTGGGGCGTTTTGACGCGCGTTTGTGGCCATAGGACACTGCAGTCAATGACACAAACGCGCGTCAAACGCGCGTTTACTATTACAAAAAACGCGCATAAAAACGCGCGACAAAAACGCTCGTAAAACGCGCGTTTGAGAAACGCTCAGGTGTGAACCCAGCCTAAATACTACCTGTAATGTGCCATAACGGCCACCAGAAAATTCAGGGAGTGCAGGTTCCACATGCATGCCGGGTCCACGCTGCCTTTTACCATTTTTTGTGCCATAATGGCCTCCATTAAATCCAGGGAATGCAGGTACCAACATGTATTCCATAGCATTAGCACCAGAATATTTTCTATAACTATGGCTTTATTGTGCTTTATTTGTGTTTGCAGAGTGCTGTTGCATTGAGGGGTTTTTCTTCGAGTTTCTAGCCATGGCAGCGTGCACCTGCCCATTGGGCTGTGCAGACTGACCCCCTTTTTCTTGCAGTTGTACTGAGCTGGCGGGGCGGCTGACTCCTGTTGGTCTTGCACCCCTGACCAGCCCGTCTTCCCGTGCAAGCGATTTTATCAGCCAAGAGTGGTGAGCCGTCTCCCTTTTTGATTGAACCGTCTGCCCCACAGGCTGATTTTACTTAGGGTACATACACACGATCATATAAATGGATCCGCAATTTTGCACAACGGGTGCGGACCCATTCATTTCAACGAAGCCGTAAAAGATGCGGACAGCACACCGCAAAAACTATGGAGTATGTCCTATCCTTGTGTTAAAGAAAGACGGCAGCACTCCAGAATTGTGGTGAAAAGATAGGTGGATGGTTTATTAACCCATCTAACAGCTGGTAATCTTCTCACCACAATTCTGGAGTGCTGCCGTCTTCAACATATTTATATGGGACCTTGGTCACAGGTCCTTGAAAGGATTTGCACTGTTTTTAATGTGTGCTGCTTTTTTTCTTTTCCATGTCCGGGGTTGCGGACAAGAATAGGCATTCTCTATATAGTGCCGGCCATGTGCGGTCCGCAAAACACATACAGTCGTGTGAAGGCACCTCATTCACACATCAGTGATTGTAAGTCAAAACCAGGATTGGAGCCTCTACAGACACAAGGTATAAGGGAAAGATCTGCACCTGGTTTTGGTTAAAAATCACTGATGGAAATCACTGACGTGTGAATGAGGCATCAAGCTGTAGCCTGCTCTCCCTGCCTTCATTTGAAGCCGTCTGGTACTAGGAGAGTCATAGGGGGGCTCAGCATGCATGTTGGTACCTGCATCCTTGGATTTAATGGAGGCCATTATGGCACCAAAAATGGTAAAAGGCAGCGTGGACCCTGCACTCCCTGAATTTTATGGTGGCCATTAAGGCACTATAGCAGGTAGTATTTAGTGTTCGGTTCCCATCTTATAGAGATCGCCTTGACGTCGGCGGATGGGCCCAAGTAATTTTGTACGAGATGTATTAGCGCCAGAATATTTTCTATAACCATGGCATTATTGTACGTCATTTGTTTGCAGCGTGCTGGTGCTTTGTGTTATTTTATCATCATTACGGTCACACAGAGCTCCATCCCAACAGCTTGGTGCGGTGTTGTTTTGTCAGTGACTCTTCCGCTACGTTCCTGCTGGATCCACTTCTAGCTTTGGCTCAAAAAAACGGCCCCAAAATCTGTGGGCTTGTTCACATTGGCACTAGGCTTGTGCTTCTCATTTCTGTCAGATGACGTGAACAGCCCCTTGAAGGAGTTTTTCCACACTTGGAGCATCTATCTTTCCTGGGCAGTGCTCCTATAACACAGTTTTCTGTAGGCAGAAGATGATGGGGGTGATACATGGAGCCAGGGCGAGGGGTGTTGCTCCCATATTGCCTACATTCATCTCTACCCGGCGTTAGAGAATAGGAGGGCACAGACCCCCATTATCAGTGTCAGGATCTAGAACGTCTACATAATGAGCCGTCATTGCAGGTTTGGTGATAGGATGGGTCAGATCTGATCCGCTGCCACCAAGGGGCTGCCCCGTCAGTGTCACCCTGACTTCTCCTCTGCCAGGGTCACCCCCGACTCCCTGCACTGCGGGTAACCCCCGCACAAGTCCCGCCTGACCAACAGACACCCTCCTGCCGCCTCCAGTCACCGGGGACGCTGCCCGGGCGCCGCTTCTCTCTACAATTTTCCTACCTGAACGACCCTGCTGGCCGCAGCCATCTTGCTCCCCATGGCGACCCCTAGCGGCACTTCCGCATCCGGGGAAGGAAGAGCCTGTACCACGTGATGCGGATCAGCTGTGGTCACCGGAAGAGACGTTGGTGTGAATAGTGAGGGGTTTCCAGGACAAGCACTGCAAGACCTGTGTGTACAAGAGTCTAGTAGGAATCCCTAAGGAAAAGAGTCCCCGAGTCTGATGAAAAGGAGAGCACACAGAGATACAATATGGCACAGGTGTTACAGATCAGTACAATGTACTTAACATGAACCTGATTTTGGGCGAATTTATAGTCATTGACATCAATAGGCAGATTTTACATTGCAATAAACTGCATTTCGTTGAAAAAAAAAAAGTCCATTCACACAATAAATGTCTGTTCACACCATGAACGCAGACTGCACACCGCTCACACGCCATGGAAACAGAAATCCTGAAGAATACAGCAGCCCGCGTATTTCTAAGGATATCCTCGTGCAGACCCGGGTCAAAAATCCAAGTGTCAGTTTAACGTCAGTGACTGTGAGCCAAAACCAGGTGCGGCTCTAAACACAGAACAGGTGCAGATCTTTCCCTTATGTCTGTGGAGGCTCCAATCCTGGTTTTGGCTCGAAATCACTGACCGAACACTGACGTGTGAATGAGGCTTAAGTGTCATTTTTTTTTTTTTTTTTGTAAAATGCATAGGGACAGGGATAGGGAACATTTTTCTAGTCAGCGTGGCACTGTGCCATTAGGCTTCATCCACATTTACGTGTTATTTCCAAGTCTGTGGGGGGGGGGAAAGGGTTTTTGTTTCATCCATGTTTGGTCCGTGTGTCCGTTTTTACCCTCCATGTGTTATCTGTAATTCACGGATGTTGCTTAGCTGAAAGGTAATTTTCAGAGCATCTCCTATCAGTCTTCAGTGAAAACCAGACACATCCGAAGTCGATTCGCTCATCCCTACTCTCTATATAGTGTTGTTCTGTTAAATAATACATGTATTTTATTACAAAACACTGTGTTGGGAATCACTGCGCAGTGTTAGGAAACAGAATTATGGACATTTACAAAGGGCTTTACACCATTATTGTGGCATAAAGAAGTCACAATTTATGGCACACAACATATGTGCACCATGATTTGTGACTTTTTAAGCTTCTCAACACTTTTCTAAACTAATGAGAGGAGGAGGCAGGGCGTTGCAGGAGGAGGCAGGGCGTTGCAGGAGGAGGCAGGGCGTTGCAGGAGGAGGCAGGGCGTTGCAGGAGGAGGCAGGGCGTTGCAGGAGGAGGCAGGGCGTTGCAGGAGGAGGCAGGGCGTTGCAGGAGGAGGCAGGGCGTTGCAGGAGGAGGCAGGGCGTTGCAGGAGGAGGCAGGGCGTTGCAGGAGGAGGCAGGGCGTTGCAGGAGGAGGCAGGGCGTTGCAGGAGGAGGCAGGGCGTTGCAGGAGGAGGCAGGGCGTTGCAGGAGGAGGCAGGGCGTTGCAGGAGGAGGCAGGGCGTTGCAGGAGGAGGCAGGGCGTTGCAGGAGGAGGCAGGGCGTTGCAGGAGGAGGCAGGGCGTTGCAGGAGGAGGCAGGGCGTTGCAGGCCTGCCGCTATTTGACACCCTTTTACATATACTGTACATACATATACACAAACTACTGGAAAATGGAAAACACTGAATAAAAGCTTATTTTACAATATGGTAATGCTGAAGGGTGTTCTATGTAGTGATCAAAGTTCCAAGATCTTTACTTTACATACATTTTTTTTCAGGTATCAGTTGTTTTTTTCATCTTCTCTCTTGCAGGACTGCTGATTCAATAACAATTTTTTTTTTTTACAGTAATATTTAATTCACAAAGTTATTACACAAAGTCTCTCGCAACTTTGCGAAGTAATGACTTCGGCTCATTAGAGCCAATACATTCTAATACGTATGAAGCTCCCACTTCGTACAGTATTACAAAAAGATTTTATGCGAAGCATCCAAAGTCAATATGCTCATCCCTAGTGTCCACCATTTGTGCAATTAACGTTAAAAACAGCAGAATAGTGGTACTTTGAGAAGCTGGATGGTCCAAGGAGTTTCTGGAGTTCTCGGTGGTACTGACATTGCTCAGAGGACGACACGTAGGGAGGGTTCAGGATTAGGGAAGAGCGAACGTGTGTTTTCAAATTCGGCGTACAAGGGTTACAACTTGTGGTAGTGGAATCCATAACGGAATTCTACGAACCTGAACCTTGTATGCCAGACTTGAAACCACAAGTTCGCTCATCCCTATTCAGGATGGTCAAGACAGACAGATGCATGCGAAGATGGCCGTATAAGAACAGCTACTGTATCTCAAAAGGACAGCCACAACATCACACATTGCTTCTGTAGGGGCCCCTGCAGTGACCACCCAGCAGGAGCAGACTGGCCACAGATCCTACAGGGAAACCTTCCGGTGGGCTGATGCCCAGGGGTTCTACCTGAACCCTACTCACGGTCACTAGCCATGATAAATTCAGGAAAGGCGCATCAGGCTGGTGCCCATCTATTGCAAACGCGCCAGGCACTTACATTTGCTCTAAGGCCCCTTTCACAGGAGCGCGTTTTCCCGCACGGGTGCAATGCGTGACGTGAACGCATAGCACCCGCACTGAACCCTGACCCATTCATTTCAATGGGTCTGTGTACATGAGCGTTTTTATTTTTCATGCATCAGTTCTGCGTTGCATGAAAAATGCAGCATGTTCCATATTCTGCATTTTCCACACAGCCCTGGCCCCATAGAAGTGAATGGGACTTCAGTGAAAAACGGATCGCATCTGGAAGCACTGATGGTTGGTAGGAGATGTTGTTTGTAAACCTTCAGTTTTTTTTTATCATGCGCGTGAAAAAAACGCATCAAAACGCATTGCACTCGCACAGAAAAAACTGAATGCAATCGCAGACAAAACTGACTGAACTTGCTTGCAAAATGGTGCGAGTTTCACTGAACGCATCCGGACCTAATCAGTCACGCTCGTGTGAAAGAGGCCCAAGAGTGCCTGCACTGGTGCCACAGGAGAGCCCAATGGAGGCATGAATGGCAAACGTTAGTGCTCAGTGATAAAAGGAGCTTCTGCCTTGGCACTCACAATGGTCGCAGTGTCTACTCCTACCATGTCTGTTCCCACCTGGTATTCGTGGAGAGAACATTAACCAGCCTTCAGTACATCTAGGACATCATGGAGCCAGCTCTACTGCTGCTAGTGTGTATATACATAAAAAAAAAAAAAAATACTATAAAGAGGACCGGCCCTGAAATGTCTGTTTTAGAAACTACTTGCACTCCTCATGTAATAATTCCAGGACATATTTTCATACAACTCCATGTTGTACCATTCCTCTATTATTGCTCCTAGCAGTCTGCAATAAAGGTTTATCTCTAGTGGTTACCAGTGGGGGTGTAAGGTTGTGCAGGCACACATCTAAGGCCCCTTTCACACAGGCAAGTATTCCGCGCGGATGCGATGCGTGAGGTGAACGCATTGCACCCGCACTGAATCCTGACCCATTCATTTCTATGGGGCTGTGCACATGAGCGGCGATTTTCACGCATCACTTGTGCATTGCGTGAAAATTGCAGCATGCTCCTCTGTGCGTTTTTCACGTAACGCAGGCCCCAAAGAAATGAATGGGGTTGCGTGAAAATCGCAAGCATCCGTAAAGCAAGTGCGGATGCAGTGCGATTTTCACACACGGTTGCTCGGAGACGATCGGGATTGAGACCCGATCATTATTATTTCCCCTTATAGCATGGTTATAAGGGAAAATAATAGCATTCTGAATACAGAATGCATTGTAAAATAGCACTGGAGGGGTTAAAAATTTTTTTATTTTTTTTTAACTCACCTTAATCCACTTGATCGCGCAGCCGGCATCTCTTCTGTCTTCTTATTTGCTGTGTGCAGGAATAGGACCTGTGGTGAAGTCACTCCGGTCATCACATGATCCATCACCATGGTAAAAGATCAGGTGACAGACCATGTGATGACCGGAGTGACGTCACCACAGGTCCTTTTCCTCCACACAGCAAAGACGACAGAAGAGATGCCGGGCAGCGCGATCAAGTGGATTAAGGAGAGTTAAATAATTTTTTAATTTTTTTTTTTAACCCCTCCAGCGCTATTGTACTATGCAGTCTGTATTCAGAATGCTATTATTTTCCCTTATAACATGGCTATAAGGGAAAATAATAGCAATCTACAGAACACCGATCCCAAGCCCGAACTTCTGTGAAGTTCGGGTACCAAACATACAGATTTTTCTCACGCGCATGCAAAACGCATTACAATGTTTTGCACTCGCGCGGAAAAATCATGCATGTTCCCACAATGCACGTGTGAAAGAGGCCTAACTGTACAGTGAAGCAGATGAAAATTATTTGAATTGTTTCAGATAGTCTTGACATTATTTCTGGTAGATTATCCCAGAGTGGTAAAAAAAATATAATTGCAGAACAATAAAATGTTGTTGCTTTTGTTTGTATTTCATAAGAAGTTATAAAACTGCGACAGGACCAGGTAGAGTCTAAGAATGTTAAAAAATACTTAAATTATATTAATAAAATAATAAAATGTACATAAAATGCTAAAAACAGGCTGGATTCTTGCCCAGTTTTAGCACAGTCTCCTTCAGCTTTGGATCTTCTGCCCAGTCAATGCAACTGCCGAGAATCAGTCTCTGAAAAGAGAAAGAGAAAATGACGTTTGCCAAAATATTACCTTTAGGCCTTATGCACATGACCGTTCAATTTTTTGCGGTCCGCAAACCACGGATCCGCAAAAAAACGGAAGCTGCCCCTGTGCCTTCCGCAATTTGCGTAACGGAACGGGCGGCCCATTGTAGAAATGCCTATTCTTGTCCGCAAAAACGGACAAGAATAGGACATGCTATATTTTTTTTTTGCGGGGCCACGGAAAGGAGCAACGGATGCGGACAGCAACAATGGCCGTGTGCATGAGGCCTTAACAGAACATATGTAACTCCTTCCCCCTTCAGGCTTCCTTCACACACTGTTGCTGTGTTTCAACAAAAATAGACAAATGCAACTGGAAAGATGACATGCGCACACACAAAAAACTAAAAAAGAAACACAACGTGGGAGATTTATGAAACTGCCTTTCTTGATCCTAGCAGCCAATCACAGTGCAGTTTTTATTTCCTATATTGTTTTTGAAAAATGAAAGCTGCACCGATTAGTTGCTATGGGCAACAGTTTTATTTTTTTTAAATGAAATATTTTATTTTTTTACAGGATTGCACTGCATTTGGGCTCATGCACACAACCGTGTGCTACCCATGGCCATATTGCAGCCCGCATACAGCGGGTCCACAATACATGGGCACTGGCTGTGTGCATTCCGCATCACAGATCGCAGACCCATTCACTTCTATCTTCATTCAGCAGGACCTGCGCTGACGTCACCGAAGGTCCTTTTCCAACCAGATCCTGCAAGAAGACGAGCCTGCTGCGCGATCAAGTGGATGAGGAGAGTCACAATTTTTATTTATTTTTTTAACCCCACAGTGGACCATTTACTTAGCATTCTGAATTAAAGAATGCTAATATTTTGCCTTTATAACCATGTTATAATGGAAAATAATAAAATATACAGCGATCCCAAACCCGAACTTCAGTGAAGAAGTCCGGGTATCAGTCAGTTTTTTATCGCGCTTGTGCAAGACGCATTGCATCCGCGCGATAAGAACTGAACATCAGAGCGCAATCAAAACTGACTGTAATTGCGTACCACTCGCACGATTTTCCCCCATCGCAGAGGCAACGCACCCCGACACGCTCGTCTGCAAGGGGCCCAAGGGAACATAAGGTGGATTTTCGCACTGGAAAAATCTGCAGAGGGATCCACATCAGAAACCTAAGGGCTTGTTCACACGACCATAAGTATTTTGCAGTCCGCCAAAAATAAGGATGACATCTGTGTGCATTCCGTATTTTACGGAACAGCTGGCCCTTCACAGAACAGTACTATCCTTGTCCGTAATGCGGACAATAATAGGACATGTTCTATCTTTTTGCAGAACGGAAATACGGACATCCGGAAATGGAATGCTCACGGAGTACATTCCGTTTTTTTTTTTTTGCGGAACCATTGAAATGAATGGTTTACGCATACGGTCATGTGAATGAGCCCCAAGGTAGATCCTTAGGTTTTGGACACAGTTTTGCCTACTGAATGTAGTGTTTCTGATACCGCTTTTAATAGGGTTAAGGCCGAGTTGACACCCCCCATTGTTTCCAGCAGAAATTGCACCAAGAAAGGACAATCTGAGGCAGCTACTGGTGGGAAAATCTGCCTACATCTCTCAGACTCACGGAAGGGCCCCAGTGGATGATCCCCTAAGGCCTCTTTCATACTGCCGTTTTTATTATTTTTTCTCTCAGTTTTGCGGCCCGTTTTTTTGCATTCCGTATACGGGACCATTCATTTCAATGGGTCCGCGAAAAAAAAACGTAATGTACTCCGTATGTATTCTGTTTCCATATCTTCATTCCGTGCAAAGATAGAACATGTCCTATATTTGGCCGCAAATCACATTCCGTGGCTCCATTAAAGTCAATGGATCCGCCCAAAAAGCGGAATGCATCCGTATGTCTTCCGTATCCGTTCCGTTTTTTTACGGAACCATCTATTGAAAATGTTATGCCCAGCCCAATTTGTTCTATGTAATTACTGTATACGCCATATGGAAAAAACTGACCGGAAAACACTGAAATAGCCATACGGTAGTGTGAAAGAGGCCCAACAGAGACAACCTTTTTCAAGCTTTATCTCTGAAGACCTCAAGAGGTGTTTGCCCACAGGCACTGAATTCCTGACCAACGCCTTTAGATGAGCAGTTTTCTAGAAGAATATAGATTCTTAGATTGTGAGCCCCATTGGAGACAGAGTGATGCTAATGTCTGTAAAGCGCTGCGGAATATAGTAGCGCTATATAAGTGCGTAAAATCAGTCAATAAATAAATATGATGAAACGGTTAAAGATATGGACTTTGTGGTTACCTGAAAAATATTCTGGATCACAGTCACTATATCAATTTCTTTTGCAACGTATGAATGTATCTTGCTAAACTTCTGATTGTCCATTTGGTCAAAGTTTCTCTCATTTTCCTTCAAGGCTCTGAGCTCTGTCATCACTTGGGTACAGGTCTGTTTAAGTTCTGCCAATAAAACAAAGACAAAATGGTAAACGTGCAAAAGGAGAGGGAGATAGTAGAGGACCTGCAAAAAAAAAAAAAAAAAATGCAATGCAATCTGCAGGTGGAGCCGAGCAGATTAATATATATTTTTGTGGGAAAATATTCATTAAAACTTGTAATTTGTACATTTAAACCTGCAGCCCGGTGAACAGCTATCGGTACAGGGAGGAGGGGTTATCAGCGACTGACAGTTATCTCTGTATACACACTTACACAGAGAATGCTATCAATCACTGATAACACCTCCCTCCTGTACCATTAGCTGTTCAAAAAAATATAATATCTTTCAATTACAGGTTTTGCTGAATCTTTTCCCATAAAAATATATAAATCTACTCAGCTTCTCCTGCAATATAACATAGTGCTATACCAGATTAGGGTTGTCACGATGCCAACATTTTGATTAGATACTATAAAAAAAAATATATTGTGATACTCGATACCATGCAATTTTTTTTTTTACATTTTTAAAAGTTTTATGGAACGTCTGGCCCATAATAGAACAAGTCCTATCCTATTTTTTGGGTGGACAAGGTGACTAAAAATGGCGAATTGCAAGGTTTTGATATTTTTTCTGCGACGGCGTTCACCGCATAGGAAATATTTTTGAATATTTTAATAGTTTGCACTTTTTCAGGCGTGGAGATATGCAATGTTTATTTTTTATTGTTTCTAAATTTTATTTTAAAAAAAGGAGATTTTTGTATAACTTACCAGTTAAATCTCTTTCTCGCTCTTCCTTGGGGGACACAGACCTTGGGTATAGCTCAGCTCCCTAGGAGGCGTGACACTAAGTAAAACTGTTAAGCCCCTCCTCCATCAGCTATACCCTCAGCCTGGAGATAGAGGCTACCAGTTGCGTGTCCAAGTAGTGAAAGGATAACAACCAATAACGGAAACAACCAGCCAGCAACCCAACGGGGCGCCAGACCATAACCCTGTAACCAAACACAGAAGGGTGGGTGCTGTGTCCCCCAAGGAAGAGCGAGAAAGAGATTTAACTGGTAAGTTATACAAAAATCTCCTTTTCTCGCCCATTTTCCTTGGGGGACACAGACCTTGGGACGTTCAAGAGCAGTCCAAGAAGGGAGGGACCACAAACCCAAGGCGGAACACCACCAGAGCATCAGGAAACCGCTGCCTGCAAAACCAGGCGGCCCAACGCAGCATCCGCTGATGCATGCGTATGCACCCTATAGAACTTTGTGAAAGTGTGCAGAGAGGACCAAGTGGCTGCTTTGCACAACTGTTCAGCCGAGGCCCGATGCCTCTGCGCCCAGGAAGCTCCGACTGCTCTGGTGGAATGAGCAGTGACGCCAAAAGGCGGAGGTCTGCCCTTGGCTCGATAAGCCTCAGACACCGCCAGTTTAATGAAACGGGCAATAGCCACCTTGGAGACCGCCAACCCTTTGCGCGAACCCTCCGGAACCACAAACAGGGAGTCCGTGCGCCGAAAGGACCCGGTGACCTCCAAGTAAATCCTCAACGCCCTGACCACATCCAGACGGTGCAGTTCCCGTTCTCTGGGGTGGGAAGGAGAGGGACAGAGCGACGGAAGGACGATGTCCTCATTGATGTGAAAGGCGGAGACCACCTTTGGCAGGAAAGTCGGGACAGGCCGAAGCACAACCTTATCCTGGTGGAAGATCAGGAAAGGTTCGGAGCAAGAAAGAGCCGCTAACTCCGACACCCGTCGGAGAGACGTGACGGCCACAAGAAAGATGACCTTGCAGGACAGAAGGCGAAGGGAGACCTCCCGTAAAGGCTCGAAGGGGGCTGATTGGAGCGCCGAGAGCACCACATTCAGGTCCCAGGAAGGAACTGGAGGGCGGTACGGCGGAACAGAGTGAGCCACCCCTTGTAAAAAGGTCTTAATTGGCCCTAGAGGGGCCAGGGGACGCTGGAGAAGAATAGACAGCGCCGAAATCTGACCCTTCAGAGAACTGAGGCACAGCCCCAGGTCCAGACCCGACTGGAGGAAGGACAGGATTGTGGGAAGAGAAAACCGGAGAGGTGGGATGCTCCGGGACTCACAGAACCCCAGATAGGACCTCCAAACCCGATAGTAGATCCTAGAGGATACGGGCTTACGAGCCCGGATCATGGTGCGGACTACGTCCGCGGAGAAACCCCGTCGCGTTAAGACGGCGGTCTCAATAGCCACGCCGTCAAACGTAGCGAGCCTAAATGCTCGTGGAAGATCGGTCCCTGAGAGAGAAGGTCTTCCCTGGAGGGCAGTGGCCACGGTGCGTCTGCCAACAGCAACATTAGGTCGGCGTACCAAGACCGGCGGGGCCAATCCGGGGCGATTAGAATCGCGGGGACGCCCTCTGCCGCGATCCTCCGAAGAACCCGTGGCAGGAGGGGAAAAGGAGGAAAGACGTACAGAAGGGAGAATTCGCGCCACGGAAGGACGAGCGCGTCGGCGCCGTATGCCTTCGGGTCCCGTGCCCTGGCCAGGTATAGGGGGACCTTGTGGTTGAATTTGGAGGCCATGAGGTCCACGTCGGGGCGACCCCAGCGAAGACAAAGGGCTTCGAACACCTCTGGGTGCAGGGACCATTCTCCCGGGTCGATGGTGGACCGGCTGAGGAAATCCGCCGCCTAGTTGTCCACCCCCGGGATGTAAATCGCAGATAAGGCCGGCACGTGCGTCTCCGCCCAGAGGAGAATGAGGGTCACCTCTTGCATCGCTGCGAGTGCCTCCCTGATGGTTTATGTATGCCACAGCCGTGGCATTGTCCGATTGGATCCGAACAGGGTGGCCCCTCAGCAGATGGGTCCAGTGTCTGAGGGACAGAAGAATCGCCCTCAGTTCCAGAATATTGATTGGAAGTCTGGACTCCGATAGAGACCAAACGCCCTGGACGGACCGGGGAGGGAAAACCCCCCCCCCCACCCCCGTAAGCTGGCATCTGTGGTAATCACCAGCCAGTTCAGTGGAAGGAAGGACTTCCCCCTTAGAGGGATATGCAACCACCAGCCGAGGGAAGCTCGAGCCAGGGGAGGCAGAAGAAAGGTCCTGTCCAGACTCCTCAGTGATTTGTCCCAGGCCGACAGAATTGCCCTCTGAAAGGTGCGGGATCGG